>NC_133450.1:90298624-91673624 GCF_048565385.1 Saimiri boliviensis | reverse complement strand
GTTGTTCACACAGAAACTTGCACTGAAATTTGTTTACTTTCATGTCAGACACTACTAAAAAGGAACGGTTTTTGTAAATTAAAGTAATATTTCCCAAAGGTAAATGTTAACTTGAAAGAGACAGAACTTCAGTGAAGGGATTAAATAACTTAAAGCCGTCTGTAAAGCAAACAAATTATACGTGCTCACATACACAGGAAAGTGAGTAATTTCTCTGGAGCCCCACAGCCAATGGGATACTCTGAATTAGTACCGTACATAGAACCAGAAGAGTTTTCATGGAGCATCCTGGGCACAAAGTTCATATTCTGTACTTGTAAGGTGATCTGCTCTGTGAGAAAGCTGCCATTTGGAGGTGGAGCTAAGAGTTGTGGGTTTATCCTATCATTTACAACAACTGAACACTTTTAAAAATATGAACACATTTCTTACGAACCACAATTAAACCCGTTTCTGATTAAAGGATTTCTTTTTCTTATCCCCGGTCCTAGCCAGTGATGATTCTTCGAGAGCCCACCATCATGCTGGGAAGAGTGCTCCTCAACAAAGATTTTGGATGCAGGAAAGGAATATTCCAATTCCACAGGAAGACCAACAGATGAGTACTCCAAACGGGCAGCACCTCCCGGGCAAAGCAGCTGGGAAGACGCTGCTGCCAGGCAGAGACTATTCTCACCTCACATTGTTCCCCTCTTCTTCCCCTTCTCCTCTCACTGCCAGCCTTCTCTCCTCTGTCACTGTTGCTATAGAAATTATAAATGCTCTCCATCCAAATGCCAGGTCACTTGTGTAAAATCCCATACTATTTAAGCATTAAGGGCTAAAACAGGAAAACTCAAAAAAAAAAAAATAGGGATTTTTATGGAGAAGCAAATAATGGTGGGTTTGTCTTTGGGACGGTAAGATCAGACTTTCTGGCCAAGTGACATTAACAGGTGGTATAGCTTGAAAGAAAGCGTAGAAGTTGGAGGACACTATTATTATTAAAACAGCAGCTACTAGTTATTGAACCTTTTATTTATGTTGAATAGCATCTTAAGCACATTTTATAGGTGCCTGACATAGGCAAATATATATGTGGCTTTAGTTTTATGTTTTCTAAAGATTTTTTCCCTAAGAAAAGATCCTTGTTAGTAATACGGTATATAATTTTTTTCTTCCTAAATTTCAAATTCACCTGAGGTGATTGAATTTTCTAGTACATAAGTAAAATGATTATCAAAAACTGCTTCTAAGTAGACAGTCCTCACCATCTAGATTTGATTTATTTAACATTATTTTGATGTTACCGATAAGAAGAAAAACTGGAAATGCTTTCATACCATTCTAGAGAAAATAGAGGTTCTGGTGCTATGGGACAAATCCCATTTCCAGTCTTACATACTAACTCTGTTTTCCTTTGTTCAGTCATGAGAGCTTTGGGAGTGACTTCTTGGCAAATGGTATTAATGAGTCTACAGGGGAAAAAAAATCAAGGATCTAAGAATTGTCTGACAATTTTACCTCTCACATGGAGGAGGCTGTTGGAGAATATTCCCTTCAAAGATAGTGTTTTCTGCTTGACAGTAAAACTCTTTGATTCTCTTTCAGAAATGGTCAACTTTGCTCTATGTGGACTATAGGTGCAGTGCTAAGTCACCAATTTTACAGAGTTCAGAGTTAGTCTGACCTTAGAGATGTGGAAAAGATGAAGTTCATTCCCAAAGCAACATTTCTGCTAGCAGCAGTCTCTTGTTTTAAATCAGTTACCTTAAACTGACTTAGCTTGCTTTGAGGTATTCTTGAGGTACTTCTTTTTATAGGAAACTCTTGTTGTTTTAAATCAATATATATGTTCAAGTAGAACACACACATTGTATAGGTACACATACGTATCTTCAAACAGGGACAGTTTTAGTCTGATAATCACATTTCCCTATAATCACTTATTAAACATTGTTTAAAAACTTCTACAATGCAAGATCATATCTATTTTGCTGGGAATCAAATACAAAATATCTTTAGTAATCACAGTTACAGGCTTTCCCCAAACAAAAAGCATGTATTCTTTTTGAATTGTTTTTTAATTCTTTAATTACAACTGAGTTTTTATGGACACATATAGAAAAATCAACTCATGGTGAGAATGTTCCCAAGCACTTCCAAAGCGGTGATAGAAAATGGAAGTAGAGGCCAGGCACAGTGGCTCAAGCCTGTCATCCCAGCACTTTGGGAGGCCAAAGTGGTCAGATCACTTGAGGCCAGGAGTTTGAGACCAGTCTGGCCAACATGGTGAAACCCATCTCTACGAAAAATACAAAATATTAGCTGGGCAGGGTGGTGTGCACCTGTAACACAAGCTACGCAAGAGGCGAAGGTTGCAATGAGCTGAGATGGCGCCACTGCACTCCAGCCTGGGTGACACAGCAAGACTCTGTCTCAGAACACCACCACACACAAAGAAAATGGAATTTGAAGACAGACCCTTCAAGGTTAAGTTTGTAAGAGTCTTATAATGTACCAATTATAATAATCATTTCTTGTCCTTTGGTATAGGGGCAAGAAAGAAAGATTATTTTGGCCCCTGTAAGACAAAGTTACTCTTCTGAGGAGTAATAAGTCCACATGCAGAACGTTTTTCTTCTATCTGCCATCCATTGATGTCCCTATTTTATTTTTTTCTGGGTCCTAGAAGTCACTGCGCAGCATCGGGCTTTTCCTCTTTGAGGAGCTGTCCACTAGCAAAGATACTTGGACCGAAATGCTGTTTTTGCCTCCACTGAGTGCTGTGCAGCACTGTGTGACATCAGCCCTGTCAGCTTCCTTAGCTATCCAAGAGGAGATTACAGAAACCAAGTTTAGCATGGAACCACCACTGGAACCATACAACTTTCAGGTAAGCCCAACGGCCACTGTTCATGGTTAGCAGGGAAACAGACAAAGCCCCTATGTGCATCTAGCCAGCAAAGAGTGGCATCTTTAAATTTCTTGGTGCCAAACTCTCCATTCAATGAAATCAGGCCATGTCATCTGCTAGGCATCTCGGTGTCAGGAATATTGAGCAAATGTCTGTGTAAAAATCTTATTAATACCATTTTTTTCTGGCCTTGACGCACTCGGATGTTCTTATAGAACACTTTACTAAATAGATCTGGATTTAAATCTTAGTTCTATTATTTATGAGTAACCTTGGGGTGAGTCATTCAGCCTTTCTGAATTTGTTTCCTCTTGTGTTAAAAGGGGGATACCACCACCTTAAAAAGTAAGTGTTGCCACCAGTCATAAGATACGCAAAAGCACCAGTATAGTGCGTGGCATGTTGTAGACACATTTATTTTAAGGGAGGACTGACTCTGCCCCTAGTGCTCATCACCAACCTTAGATCTTGCTTCTTTACATACCCCCAAATACTCAACTCATATTCCCAAGAGATAAAAATGAGCCATGTGCCTAAAACATATTTGAATAATCTCT
Organism: Saimiri boliviensis; assembly: GCF_048565385.1. Classification (NCBI taxonomy): domain Eukaryota; kingdom Metazoa; phylum Chordata; class Mammalia; order Primates; family Cebidae; genus Saimiri; species Saimiri boliviensis. The sequence continues at coordinate 91,670,171 of NC_133450.1, read as the reverse complement.
TTTTGACCAGTTAAGATGAAACGTACCTGAATTTTTTCATTGGAGATTGCTTTTCTTGAGCAGTGGCTAGATGACCAGAATAATAGACGGGGAAAAACATAATGTTCCAGTTTGTGGAAAACCAAGTCATGAAAAATGGACAATAGAAGTTCTTATAAGTAATTTTTACAATCTGTGTGGTTCCAACCCAAGACGATGATACTGACAAGATGATCAGGAGTCCCCAGATGGCCTTTAGAGCCATGGACGTGCAGGACAGGCAGCGAGCCTTGATTCTGTTTTCTTGGCTGCTGTTCTCGGAATGAGTCTGTGTCCCATCGTCTGCTGGAAACAGGAAAGGAATATAAATGTGTGGAAAGCAGGTTATGAAACAGCAATCAAATATATCAGCTCCTTAAAAAAGACAGATGAAATCAAACAGGCAGACAGTGTTTTTCTTTTCTACCATCACTTAAAGAGACTGATAACTTCAGCTCATTTTTCCTCTGGACTCTCTGCTCTACACAATGCGGTAAACATTTGAGTCCCCATCCAGTCCATGAGGATGCTCATGGACTTGGCAGATGCTATGCTGTTTTTTTAGTGTGTCCTTCCCTTGTAAGAGCATTACACATCCCAGCCCCCAAATACTGGTCTTAACCACGTGCCCTGCTTTCTCCTATGAAACATGAGAAGATGTGAGGCATAACACCTCCCACAAGAAGCCTTAGGGGCATCCCAAGGTCCTACCAGCTCTTTAGCTCTTCCCTCCCCTCTGTCATTATAATATAAAACCCCAAACAGAAGCTGTTCTGTGTGGGTAAATGACCAGAACCCAACCAAAGCTGTTCTATATGCACCAATATGAAAAGTGAGAAATATTTTCCTTTTTTAAAAAAAAAAAAATTGCAGCAAATGGCCTGGTGCAGTGGCCCATGCCTGTCCTCTCAGCACTTTGGGAGGCCAAGGTGAAAGAATCACTTGAAGTCAGGAGTTTGAGGCCCACTTGGGCAGCAAAGCAAGACCCTGTCTCTACACATACACACACAAAAAATTAGTTGGGGGAGGTGGCATGCACCTTTAGTCCCAGCAACTGCAGAGGCTGAGGTGGGAGAATTCGTTGAGCTCAGGAGTCTGACGCTGCAGTTAACAATGATTGTACCACTACACTCCAGTCTAGATGACAGAGGGAGACCCTGTCTCTTAAAAAAAAAATGCAGCAGAGATGATTATTAAAAGTAATGTGTCCCAAGAATAGAGCAAGTCCTCACTGCACAGTCATTTCCCTCCTCATCACAAATGACTAATGTATTTCTGGGAGCACAATCAATTCTGCTTTGTACTTTGACTAAGCAGCAATTTTACAGCACACTAAAAATAGCCAAAAGTCTCTAAAAGCGATAATTGTGAAGGCTAGCTCCCTTCGTGGAACAAACAAGTTAACATAATGAATTCATGTACCTTTCAGGAAGTTAAACAGGAGCAGAGGTCATCCTGAGTCCCCGGGCTGAGATCCCAGACGGTAACTGTCTACAAGATTCTCTTGTGTCTCCAGGGACCCATGCTGAGGGTTAGTAAAGTAGTGCAGCCCAGAGACTGCAAATGGCAGTGGGCGGGGCTGCTCACCTGGTGTCTCCAGAACCTGCTGGCTCTCCTGCTGAATGTGTTCCCACTGCTTAATGAGCCAGGTGTGACTGCCCCACTGTGTTAAAAACCTTTACCCAGTTAAGGCTTTCTGATATAATCACTGGGGGAAGGGAGAAGAAAGCCTTGAAAGCAAATTCTCCACTGGGGAATAGAAACCAAGCAACTATGAACGCTGCAACCACTACATGACTTGTAAGTCGCATAAACAGTACTGAATTCTCAGCCTAGGCATCCAGAAGATGAAAACTGGCAGCCGTATTCATTCAACAAAATCTTATGGAGACTCTACCCAAACCAGCTCAACCTGGTTTCTGTAACTAGTAGCGCTAGTGAGCTACTTGGATCCTAAGGGTTTGAATATGAAAGATTTGAGCACACAGTCTAGTTGGAGGCCAGTGTGGTAAGAGCCGACTCAGACAGATACAAGGCCAGACAAGCGCTTGGTGAGGGGTTGGGGGGCATATGATGAGAAAAAATGTCCAGGAGGCAGTGACTCTGAGATGAGTCTGGAAGTGTGTTACTCAGCTCCTTTGGCTGTTTACAGACAACACCTTCTGCTGGTAACAGCTCTGTAAATTTCCTCCATGACCATGTGGCTTATGCAGAGAGTAGGAAGAAAACTAGGATAAATAAGAGAATAGAATGAGAGAATCTTGTGTTGAGAGGCCAAGAAAGGAACACAAACCTGACCTATTAAGTATGCATTATCATTCCCACTTTACAGGTGAAAAAGCTGAGACTTGTGTTAAGGGTTGCGCAACGTTGAACCCAACCCAGTCGGTATGACGCCAGGGCCTAAACTTTATTCTGAATACTCATATGGCTAGGCTTTCAGTCCTTAGCTTTCCATTCAAGCACTGCCAGTTTCAGACCAGTTTGAGAAAAAAAGCTCTGTTTCCTGGCAGGAATAGCAGTCCCACATGGAATTTAAAAAGTGATGCTTAAGAGAAAGGTGTGCCTTACTACACTTCAGATCTCATCATTCCCAGGGACTGCCTTATAAAGAAGGAATGATTCATGCCAGAGTAAATGGCAGCCTTGAACCATTGCCCAGCCTCTTACATGTGGGCTGTGAGCACTGAAGGGGGTTGCACAGTACTTAAAAAAAAAAAAAAAAAAAAGGAATAATTCAACAAAAATTCTGAGGCAATACCTGCCTTTATGGTCGCCTTCTCTGAAGAATGAATATGCATCACCATTATACTATGGGTGTGCTTTTGATGACACCAATAGTCACCTACATGTTTTCCTAGTATTGTCTCCAGGCTTCTTCGGTTACTAGATTGTAAAATTGAAGAATTGCCAACTATCAAAGCACAGAAAGACTAGGTATCCGAGTTCCATTGTCTTCTAACCACTTCTACGTGATTTTCCACAGTCCTGCTTACATTTTATTATCATTAAAATTGGTTTACCAGGGTTCTGTCCATTTCTGTATACCTTTATCAAGTCATGCAAACTGATAGCAGAGGCCACTGGAATTTGGAAACATGAGTTTAAATCCTAGCCCTGCCATTACATAGCACTGAGTACATGATTTTTAAATTCCTTTCTTAGTTTCTTTATCTGTCAGTGATAATAGCCATCTCATAGGATTTATTTTAAGATGAAGTACCGTAATATCCACAAAAGCATGGTGAGCTTCTCTTCAGATTACTCTCCTTTTCTTTTGTTTGGTGCACTGGAGTATCCCCAAGTGCTTTTAACAATCACAGAAAAAGTAACCTGAGTTCCAGATGGTCTTTAATGGTATAGTCTTTGAAATGTATAATCTGTGTATGACAGATAGGGCATGTCTTTATTAACCAGCGTGTTTAATTAACTGGAACATTTTGTTTTGCAAACAACTGGAATAATAGGAATACTGCAATTTAGTAAAGCCAATTAAAACTTTCTGAAAATTTAAGATGATGTCATTATTATTCCTTTTTTTTTTTAGATTTAGCCCTGGAGTTTACATAGTACCTGAGACATCATTATAAAATACTGTTTTTGAAGAGTGTATTTTCTCATAAAAAAAATACTTTCTCAAATTAATAGGACCCTAGTAGAAGCTTACACATTTCCTCTCTTCCACTGTTTACCCTTCCCCCACCCCTCACTGAATCCTCTGAATTTTTTTTTTTAAAGGCAGTTTCCCCAAATTTCTGGAGATTTTTTGTTGTCGTTTTTACTAACAACTTATTTTGGTGGTGTATTTTGTTGCTTTTGCTGCTGCTGCTGTTATTTTTTGAGAATGAAAGCGATTTTAGTACGTTGCCAGCCAAGCTGAAGGAACAAATGGGAGAACAGAGAGGAAACGAATGGAGAGGAACGACGGGCCGAAAGAGACGTAGGTGGAGCCATCATGGACGCAGGTAGAGGGGCTAAAACTGTAAAGGTAAAAAGACACGCCGCAAGTCATCCCTCAGTAGTGGTGATTGATAAACGAAAGCACATAGACGTTCTGAGGTAGAGGAATGCATTTGTAGCATGCAATTGTTTGCTTTTTCTCAGGAACATGGAAGTATGGCGGGTCATAGGATGAGAGGAAGTGAATATGAACAGGGGCTTGAGTGCGTTCCCTAAGGAAGGCAGTAAGATGTTCACTAACAATAAGTCACAGCACTGCCCAGCAGCCCAGTGGACCCAGCTGCATTTAAACACTATCAGCTTTGCTGGGAAACTCATGAGCCTAGTTACAAGACGTATCTGGCAAGTCCAGTTGGGAACCCAAGAGCTGGTGAGTGGGCAGGTGGATGTGTGGAAAAGCTGAAGTCCCAACTGATCACAAGATGCTGATCAGGGAAGCCAGTGAAGTCTCCCGCAGCAAGCATGACACTGGGAAAACTAAAAGGGCTGCAGGGACGGACAAAAGCAGATTCTGTGATTTTTTTTCCTGCTGTTTTCATTCTTTTCAGGATGGGTACATTGTGCCGCTACTGAATCCCCAGGCTGAGATAAAAGATGCAGGGCTTTGAGACATTTTGAAGGTGAGAAAACTAACTGCCTTGTAAACTTCACCAGGAGTCATTGTCTAACCATGTGTTCAGTTATTCAACTACAGGTTTTGGTATTGTTTCTCGGCCATGCTGTACACCACTAATAGATTGTATCTATACATTTCCCTTCTTCCTTATCTTCCGGCTTGATAAAGCTTCCCCACATGCTCCCCCATGTAACATCTCTGCATTCTGTGACAATGGTGGGATCTGTCATGGCTCTTTAGAAGCTTACCAGGATGTACCATTATTGAAGAGGAAATCATCCACATACCTGATCTGTTTTGTCTCTCAACTCTGTGTCCACAAACTCCTGAGGATCCTCGGTTCTGAAGTTCAAGAATAGGAGCAGAGGAATCTTCGGTGACAGATAGCGGAGACAGTTGTCTGCTGATGCCACTGTGTGAACTGGGGCAGTTGGCTCCTGGTTTACATCGAGTGACTGATGATCTGGTGGTACCTGGGAAGACAGAGTTCACACCAGGTTAAAAACTGCCTGAAGAAAAAAAATGGAAGTAGATTTTATTTATTTAATTATTGTTTGGAAACAGGGTCTCACTCTGTTGCCCAGGCTGGAGTGCAGTGGTGTGATCTTGGCTCACTGCAGCCTCTGCCTCCTGGGTTCAAGTGATTCTCTGCCTCAGCCTCCCAAATAGCTGGAATTAAAGGTGTATGTCACCACACCCAGCTAATTTTTGTATTTTTTGTAGAAACAGTGTTTTGCCATGTTGGTAAGGCTGGCAGAAGTGGATTTTAAAGGCCTGAGCAGTAAAATATATGGTAGCAACAATCACAGTCCTAATGAGCTTATTTCAAACTCTATAAAAAAGGGCTCGTAAAAAGAAAAATGCTATAGCAAGGTCTGTGCCTATAAGATCAAGACTCTTTTAGATAAATCTATTAGCTAGAAATGAATGCTGGAAGATGGTGTTTGGGTTGGTACTTGCATTCGGAATTAATACTTAACATAGTTAAATAGTTTAAGGCAAGGAAAGCACAGTGTTCTGTTATTTTCCACTCTACCCTTTTCTTCCTAAGGCTAACCGTCAATTTCCTGACTGGTAAAACTGCCAATAGTATTTCCAACAAACTGACCATTACACTTTTCCATGGGCTTGATCACTAAAATTTAATTTCAATCACTGCTAGCCTCTATTTGACTTTATAGATGAAAATCCACAGGCCAAACCCCCCTCCTAATTCTGATTAATCAAACAAGAATCTCCAACCCGGGGTCAACTTCATGGGTCAACAGCCAGTATAGTCACATAGGGTGCTGTGCTCAGAAGGGCCCATCCTGCCACTTTCCACCCCTCAGCCCCAATTATCCTATCCAAATGATGCGTCCATCAACATTAAGAGATTAACACTGGTACATCACTATTAACCAAATTCCAAACTTCCTTTGGATTTCACTAGTTTTATCACTAAAGTGCTTTTTCTAGAACCTATTCATGGTACACATTACATTTAAGCATCATGTCCCTTTATCCATTTATGGTCTGAGATAGTCTTGTTTATCATGATCTTGACAGTTCTAAAGAGAGCCGTTGAAGTATTTTGTAGTCTGTCAATTTGAATTTGCCAGATATTTTCTCTCATGGTTATAGTGGGTTCGTAGATTTTCAGAAGGAATACCACAGAGGTAAAATATCCTCCTCCGCATATAATATCTGCCATTACAGGCTACCAACAAGACTTGTTATTGATGTTAATTGTGATCACCTGGCCAAGTTCGAGTTGGCCAGGTCTCTCTACTGTCTTTTTTTTCCCCTTTTCCATGCTGTTGTCTTCACTAGCCAGTAACAGTCCAGCCCATACTCTAGGGTGGGGAAGGGGTGGGGTGCTAAGCTTCACTTTCTGGAGTTGGCGGGGGGTCTACATATATTATTTGGAACTCTTCTGTAATGATAATTTGTTTCTTTTTCGCCTTGGTTTAGTCTCTATTTATTGATATTAGTATAGGCTCATGAATATTTATTTCATACTTTGGGTTATGATCAAACCTGCATTGTTTGGCTTCTGAGTACTTTTGACTTGTTCCCATTCCTTTGTGTTTGGGCACTTCCTTAATTTCTGGCACTGCAAGATGCCCTGGGTTGATCTTACAGTTTCCCTGTCTCACTCCTGAAATTAATGATTTCCCCAAGTATTTCTATTTCTATTCTATTTCTTTGGAATAATGGTTGCCAGAGCCTAGGATGGATAGTGTGTTGAGGGTGGAGGGAGTGTGGATAAGGTTAATGAGTACAAAAATAGAATAAGATCTAATATTTGAAAGCACAAGAGGGTGACTACAGTCAACAATAATTGATCATAGATTATAAAATAACTAAGATTATAACTGGAATGTTTGTAACACAAGTGATAAATGCTTGAGGTGATAGATGACCCATTTACCCTGATGTGATTATAAAGGAAATTTATTGTATGTCTGTATAAAAATATCTCATGTACCCCATAAAGATATATACCTACTATGCACCCATAAAAATAAAATCTACTATTTAATGTTGGATCTAAAAATTAAAAAATTAGTTACTCAAAAAGTTAACAGAAGCATTATATACTAACTGCTATACTTAATGCTATGTTACTATTGTTATAAAAGTGTCAAAAATATCCAGTGTTCTTATTTATTTTATATATCCAGAATATTTATTGTGCCTTGTACAACTATGCTTCCAATTGGACAGTTCAAGTTCAATAGAAACAGACTGTCTGAAATTCAGTGAACTCTCAATTATTCATGTTCTTCAAGAGCGGATGATGCTCAGATACTTTAAGAGTCTTTTAAAATGTATCTTTTTACTTTTATAAAAGATATGCCTTCTCTTCTTTTCTCAAAGTAATACTGGGTTTCATTTTCCCAATATTCCATTCCTAATCCCTTTGCAATTACAGGTGAAAACAAGAAAGTCTCGAAACAGGTTGGATAGCAAGTTGGGATGGGATTGAGATAAAATAGTGGCCAGGGTTACCTAAAAAGCTGGTAATTTGTGTGTAGCTAGCAAGCGTTGAATTTATAAGCCACACAAGTGATTTATCTTCCTTTCTCATTTTCACTAAAATATTATGTCCTGGCTTCCGTACCTCCTGTTCCTTATGTGATAAACTGCCAAACCCATTGCCTGCTGCTAACTGCCTCCCACTGGTCAGTTTGTGGAAGAGATCCAAGAGTAGTTCATCCATAGGAGACATTTTAATCACTGCCTTAAACAATGCAAACTTTAAACTTCAGTGCCAGACCTGGACACATATTCAGGGCTTGGGCTATGAAACAATTATCTATCTCTGATCCTGGAAGTGAAAACATTGTCTCATCCTCTATGGTCTTGTACCATTTAGTGACTCTAAAGCCAACCCTGAAAAAAAGTAAACATTTAGAATGTCACCTGGGATGTAGTCAAGGATCATAAATAAATTATATCTATTTTCTGTTTTGTATGCAACAATGAGTGCCTGAGTGGAACCAGAGATTGGAAATTCAGTTAGTAAACAGCATTCAGACTTTACTAAGTATTGTGAACAAACTGTATTAGGAGTGATGGGTGGGTGCTATCTCATTAGTCACACCAGATGATCCCCTATCCTTCTTAAAGACATCTCACCTAACCCATAGGAGTGGGACCATCTTGGGCCATTTTTCCTATTTGGCCCAGAAAGAGAATATGATTTCTTCATCTGCCCAAATTCCATTTGATTCAACAAGTAGTTATTAAGCACCTATTATGCGCTACCTGACTTCAAACTGTACTACAAGGCTACAGTAATCAAAACAGCATGGTACTGGTATCAAAACAGAGATATAGACCAATGGAACAGAATAGAGGTTTCGGAGGCAACGCCACACATCTACAACCATCTGGATCTTTGACAAACCTGAGAAAACAAGCAATGGGGAAAGGGTTCCCTGTTTAATAAATGGTGTTGGGAAAACTGGCTAGTCATGTGCAAAAAGCAGAAACTGGACCCCTTCCTGACACCTTACACTAAAATTAACTCCAGATGAATTAAAGACTTAAACATAATACCAAAAACCACAAAAACCTTAGAATAAAACCTAGGCAAAACCATTCAGGACATAGGCATAGGCAAGGACTTCATGACTAAAACACCAAAAACATCGGCAACAAAAGCCAAAATAGACAAATGGGATCTTATTAAATTCCAGAGCTTCTGCACAGCAAAAGAAACAATCATTAGAGTGAACTGGCAACCAAGAGAATGGGAAAAACATTTTGCAATTTACCCATTTGACAAAGGACTTATATCCAAAATCTACAAGTAACCAAAACAGATTACAAGAAAAAAAAACCCATTCAAAAGTGGGCAAAGGATATGAACAGTTTTCAAAAAAAGACATATATGAGGCCAACAAACATATGAAAAAATGCTCATCATCACTGGTCATTAGAGAAATGCAAATCAAAACTACATTGAGATACCATCTCACACCATTTAGAATGGCATTCACTAAAAAATCTGGAGACAGATGTGGAGAAATAGAAACACTTTTACACTGTTGGTGGGAGTGTAAATTAATTCAATAATTGTGGGAGACAGTGTGGCGATTCCTCAAGTATGTAGAAACAGAAATTCCATTTGACCCAGCAATCCCATTACTGGGTATATATCCAAGGGATTATAAATTGTTCTATTATAAGGACACATGCACATGTATGTTCACAGCAGCACTGTTTACAATAGCAAAGACTTGGCACCAACCCAAATGCCCATCGATGATAGACTGGATAGGGAGAATGCGGCACATATATGCTGTGGAATACTATGCAGCCATAAAAAACGATGAGTTCGTGTCCTTTGTTGGGACATGGATGAACCTGGAGACCATCATTCTCAGCCAACTGACATAGGAACAAACAAGCACGGCATGTTCTCACTCACAGGTGGGTGTTGGACAATGAGAACACATGAACACAGGGAGGGGAGCATCACACACTGAGGTCTGGGTGGGGGGACTAGGGGAGGAATAGTTGTGGGTAGGGAGTTGGGAAGGAATAACATGAGGAGAAACGCCAGATATAGGTGATGGGGATGGAGGCAGCAAACCACATCCATGTATGTACCTATGCAACAATCGTGCATGTTCTTTACATGTACCCCAGAACCTAAAATGCAATAAAATACATATTTTTTTAAAAAAAAACTGGCGTTAACTATTTTCAATTCATCTTTTATAAGTGTGCTGCTTCTAAAGCTCCAAAGCGTTTTCCATGACTAAGATATTATAAGCACTGAAGAAACGTAACCCTGGATTTTTCACTTGATGTTGGTTGGCAGCCATAATTATTACTCTGTCATTTTTTCTTATAAAAAGAAAATATCAATAACTCAACAAAATATTATATGGACAGTTATATTTCAGCTTGTTTTTTTACTCATATTCTGTTGGATTTCAGTGGCAACAAATATTTCCTTGTAGTAAGATTATTGTCATCAGTTTTTTCATAGAAATCCATATGGAATTTGGTTTAAGTGTTCCTCTTTTCTTAGGTAAGCATATAGCCCTGAAATTACTGCAAAGGATCAGCATGGTGGATAGTCAATGCACAAGCAATGGAAACTTTTCAATTTATTCTCTAAAAGCCAAAATCCTCGGCACAATTCCATTGTACTTCTCAAGTATTAAGTTTTTCAACCCTTCCCTCCCTCCTCCTGCTAGTAGTCCCCAGTGTCTATTGCTGCCATCTTTATATCCATGAGTAGCCAATATTTAGCTCCCACTTACAAGTGAGAACATGTAGCATTTGAAAAAGCTTTTGATTTCTAATTCATTTTTTATTTATCCAAAATCTGTATCTGAAAGGATGGAGTACTAATAATTATATATCTGTTACAAACCTCTTATCCCTAAAATAGTAGTAATCTCTCTAGAACACAATTTATCTTCTCTACATGTAACTGACTGGTAGTCGGTTGAAATCAAAGGTTATATCACTGCTATCTATTTTTACAATGTAAAAACAAAAATGCCTAGTATTTTATTTAACACCTACTATGTACAAAAAGCCTTGTATATATTATCTCTAGACCTCACAACAATACTTTTGGGTGTATTATACTACCCCCATTTTAGAGATGAGGAAAGTGTTTTTCCAATAGCTAAATGTTGATGAAAACTCAGGTGTGTCAACTTCCAAAGCCCGTATTCTCTCCAGTGTACCTCACTGCTTTTCCGTCTCAGCTAATCAGTTTTACTGAGCTCTTTCTGTATGCAAAACGGTTAGAATCTTATTGGAAAGATAATATATACTTCCCAAATGCCTCAATACATTAAGGTGAGCAATTCAGTAGCACAGAAAATAAGGATAAATATTGTTCACAAAGTGGAGAGATTAATTTCAGCCTGATGTTAAAAAAAAAAAAAATGCTTCATAAAGAACAATGGATTCAAACAGATCAAAAAGCAAGGCAAGGTTTGGATAGGAGAAGAGCGTAGGGCAGCTTCCAACACAGGAATGTATACATTTTGTCCTTTTAACTGTGGAGAGCAAACGAGGTACTTAATGTGTTTTGTAGAGGGATGATGGCTTAAAAACAGAATTTTGGGAAGGCAAATTTGGCAAGAGAGGGTAGGATACTCGCTACAGAGAGAAACTGGAGGGAAGATACTTATTTGGAAGTTGTTAATCCAAAATGCAGTCTTTAAGGGGAGCTGAAATTTGTGCTGCAGTAGAATCTTTTCTCTGGCTAGGATCATCATTCAGATGATGATGGTGGGAAGAACATTAATAATAGTATTAACGATAATAGTGTTCAGAACGTAAAGCACAATGATCATACCTTGTACATATAAGCCAGTTATAATTACTCCTCCCTGTCATGACCTTGTACAATGCAACTACAGAGCCACTTCCCCTGGGCCTGCAAATGCCAGAGGAGCTCCACTTTTATACTGGTCAAGCACAGGTTCTGGATTCATATATTAACGAAGTGGTTGGGATTAAGACATTTTCTCTGTTCCCTTCCCCCAAATCAAGTCTTATCCTTAACATTTGGTTGTTTCTATCCTTTAAGACCCTGTATCTCCCTCCAGCTTCAAGTTTTAACCCTCAGTTTTGCCCAAGAATAACCCCCTGTCCCTAAACTACGGCTCCAAACACACCCATGTCTTATTAAGTCTAAAGTTGTTTTCCTGATTCCAGCTACCTCTTATCGTGTCCAGACCTAGAATCTGTCTCCTCAGCCTTCTTACTTTCTATACCCTCTGTCATCTGTAGAATTAGACTGTAGAATAACTTTGATGATTTCTTCTGAACATTTATAGAAATCTGAAATGGACTTTTAAGTATTCCTAAGGTACTTAAGAAACATTTTTAAAATCTATTTTGCTGATTCTAGATATGAATCAGCGGAAATACCCCAAAATTGCTTTTAAAATGTTCTCGGTGTGAGATAGTCCTGGTCTTTAAATAATTACCCAGATAATAGAAAGTGCTTTTCATTGCAAAAGAACAAACAACAATTAAAAAAAAAAAAATGTCAGCCCAGTTATCAACTCCCTAAATATATTTAACATGGCTGTCTTAGACTTCCGTCCTATGCTTAGCTACCCAACACCCCTTTCCTGCTTAGGGGGAGTTCCCCCTCCCTCATTCTATAGGGAACAGTGCCCCACTCTTACAGTGGAAGCTGAAGGAAGCCAAATAATTCTCCTTGTTCTTGGCAACAAGACGTAGGTATGTCTTGGTTTCAGCCCATCAGATGCTGCTATCCAGACTTAGAATCTCCTGGAAGCCAGGATGGTTAAAGCCCCACGAATAACAGTAGCAACAGGCTGTTGGGTAGTTGGGTAGAAATGGCAGCATCTCAGCCAGATTGTTCCAGCTGTCTGGCTCTGAAGGCCTCTTAATTCCTGCACATTTTCCAAGGCTCTGTGACCCTCTCCTCCCAAAGCCAGCCAGTAAATCTCCATTTTGCTTAACAGCCCTAGGGTAACATTTCTGTGGCTTGCAACCAAGAATCCTTCTGATACCAACTTTACAGGACATTCCCATACCCCCAACTCTGCAGACCCTTCCCCACTTCATCTGTTCCCCTTCTCTCTGACGTCTTCACTCACTAGTTATCTCTGCATTACAACTATCTCTATGGTGACAGTCTTTGTTCTCAGAAAGAGACCTTTTGAGAGTATTAAGCAAAATTTTCTGGATTTCCCACCAGATTCCCTGTAAAAGCCAATGATAGACATTTTTAAGGAAGTGTAGATGGCTGTTACCACTGATGAGCACTCGGAGGCAAGTTTGCTTGTGGAAGAGAGCTGGTTGATTCCCAAGTGAGGGTAGAAACAATCTCTTAGATACACCAACATCACTTATTTCCCATATCACTCCAGTCACTGTGATAATGCCAACAGCAAGTGGAGATTCATTTCTATACAGTGAAAAGGCTAGTTTTGATAGGTCTGAAATAATTCAGTTTAACCCAAGAAACAAAAACAAATTGAGCATTCACTTTAGAACATTTCTCAAAGAGATCAGCCCATTAAATTGAAGCAAAATAGATAAGAAAATGCTATGCTTTATTTTAGGACTACAACTAACCAAAGAGGTGAAAGAGCTCTACAAGGAGAGTTATAAACACTGCTGAAAGAAATCATAGATGACACAAATACGTGGAAAAACATACCATGCTCATGGATTGGAACAATCAATATTAAAATAGCCATACTGCATGAAGCAGTTTATAGATTCAACACTATTGCTATCAAACTATCAATGTCATTTTTTTTCACAGAAATGGGAAAAACTATTCTAAAATTTATGTGGAACCAAAAAAAAAAAAAAAAAACCCAAATAGCCAAAGCAATCCTAAGCAAAAAAGAACAAAGCCAGAGGCATCACATTACCTGACTTCAAACTAATACTACAAGCCTACAGTAAACAAAACAGCATGGCACTGGTACAAAAACAGACACATAGACCAATGGAACAGAATAGGGAACCCAGAAATAAAGCTGCATATCTACAACCATCTGATCTTTGACAAAACTGGCAAAAATAAGCAACAGGAAAAAGGATCCCTCTTCAATAAATGGTGCTAGAGTAACTGGGTATCCATGTGCAAAAGAACGAAACTGGATGCATGCCTATTGCCATATACAAAAATTAACTCAAGATGGATCAAACACTTAAATATAAGACTTCATACTATAAAAATCCTGGAAGAAAACCCAGTAAATACCATTCTCAGTATCAGCCTAGGCAAAGAATTTATGGCTAAGTCCCCAAAAGCAGTTGAAACACACACACACACACACACACACACACACACACACACACACACCCCTTGACTAATGAGACCTAATTAAACTGAAGAGCTTCTACACACCAAGAAAAACTATTAATGAAGTGAACAGACAGCCTACAGAATGAGAGAAAATATTCACCAACTATATATCTGACAAAGGTCTATTACCCAGAATCTATAAGGAACTTAAATCAACAAGAAAGAAGCAAATAACCTCATAAAAGGTGGGGAAAGGACATGAACAGACACTTCTGAAAGCAGACATACAAACGGCCAAGAAATATATGAAAAAATGCTTATTATCACTAAGCACCAAAGAAATGCAAATCAAAACCACAGTGACCTGCCATCTCACATCAATCAGAATGGCTTTTGTTAAAAAGTAAAAAAAATAAAAATAAAAAAAAATAAGATGTTGGCGAGGCTGCAGAAAAAAATGAAATACTTATATACTGTTGGTGGGAATGTAAATTAGTTCAACCATGGTGGAGGGTAACTTGGAGATTTCTCAAAGAACTGAGAGTAGAACTGGAATCCAAACTAGCAATTCCACTACTGAGTATACACCCTAAGGAAAATACATTTGTCTACCAAAAAGACATGTGCACCCATATGTTCATCACAGCACTATTTACAGTTGTAAAGACATAGAATCAACCCAGGTGCCTATTAGTAGTGAATTGGCTTAAAAAAAACAAAACAAAACAAAAAACAACAACTGGTACATATATACCATGGAATATGACAGCCACAAAAGAGAATGAACTTACATCCTTCGCAACAACATGGATACAGCTGAACACCATTATCTTAAGTGAACTAATGCAGAAACAGAAAACCACATACCACATGTTCTCACTTGCAAGTGGGAGCTAAACACTGTATAGACATGGTCATAAAAATAGGAACAGTAAACACTGGGGAAGACAAGAGGGAGAAGGATGGGAGGCTGATAGGGTTGAAAAAAGTCTCTATTGGTTACTATACTCACTACCTGGGTGATGGATTCATTTGTACCCCGAACCTCAGCATCATACTAAAGGCCTTTGTGACAAACCTGTACATGTATCCCCTGATTCTAAAATAAAAGTTGAAAAAAGAAAAGGCTATGCTGTATGAAGAAAACGAAGTGCGATATTGGCCTGGTATAAGTCTACAGATGAGCTACTCCCAGAGTATTAAACAAAGTTCCGAATGTTGTACCTTTGAATAAACATCTCTTTCTTCTGGGTGGCAAGATGCTGGCATGACGATTATAAGACTACTTTGCTTTCTATAATACATACATATTTCTTCAAAAACACAAATAATGGCATTTTAAAGCTCATATTTTAGATGCAGTGGGGAGTGCTTATGCTTGAAATAATATCTTACTCAAACAACTGATTTTAATTTGTTTTCTATTTCTGGATTTTCATATGTTGAGCTTGCTTTCCTGAATCACCCAGTTTGCTTTCATTAACTTTCATAGTGACTTTTCTTCTATTTGAAGCTTTTCTTTTTGCCCCCAATTCTTGATTTCCTTGTAACTTGAACCAGGTTATTTACCCACATACAAGTGTATACAAAGCGTACTGAAGTCCTTATTGCATCTTGTGCACTACCATCACCATGTTGTAATGTCACCACTGCTCTGACAAGCTTGGCAAATACTCCCTATGGACTGTAGAAACCCTCTACTTACAAATTCTTCCCTTGTACGCTCTCCTGGAACACCTTTTCCAAATGGTCCTGGCAAATTTTATTTATTTATTTTTATTACTATTTTTTTAATTGCATTTTGTTTTGGGGTACATGTGAAGAACATGCAAGATTGTTGCATAGGTACACACATGGCAGTGTGATTTGCTGCCTTCCTCCCCTTCCCCTATATCTGACATTTCTCCCCATGCTATCTCTCCCCACCTCCCCACCATCCCGTCCCTCCCCCATTTCCCCTCAACAGACCCCAGTGTGTAGTGCTTCCCTCCCTGTGTCCATGTGTTCTCATTGTTCAACACCCACCTATTTCTTGATTGGTAGATTTGAAAATGCATTAATAAGGCAGTCTCTTAATTCATTATAGTTCAAAACTCAATTTGGAATAAATCAAGAAACCTGTGGCTACTGGCCTAATTCTGTGATGACTAACTAACTGAGAAGTTATGGATGCCTACTGTGTCCCTACCAGTGCCTGCTCCTCAGGGAAGAACAAGAAGGCATGCTGCTTGCCCTCATTTTTTTATGGGCCAGGAGGGGAAAAGCCAATTATACAAGCAATTTCTTTAAAGAGTGCTAAATGCCAAGTGGGTGGACAAGCCAGCCTTTACTCTGGGAGGCAATTCACTGCACAGCCCCTTGCCAGTACTGATGGTCCACAAATATCTTCTCTTGGGGAAGTGGGCTTTTGTACTGGAAGCCTATGGATCAATTCGCAAACTATTTATGCCTTGTTCATTAGCAGAAAGAAAGAAATGGGCAGATGAGCATGCCAGGGAACAGCTAATGTTTCATTTGTCACCCAGGGGAGCAGTGCCAGTCAGGAACTGGCAGAGACAGCTGCTTGGGCAGCTCTGCTGTGATTTAAGCCACACGCTAAATGAAACTATTTTCAAGTTTCTGCCTCTGGGGATATAAGCTAAACAACCAGCATCAGTTTGTTTTCACAATTGTTATGGGTATCCACACCTGCCAGAGATGGGCTGAAATAGTCTTTGGACCTAAACCCGCAATGGTCAGTCCCAGCTCCATGCTCACAGAAGCCTCTTCCTCACTTACCTAAAGCCTATCCTCCCTTCAAAGTCCTGTTCAAAGCCTAACACCAATCTGGCTCAATGCCCACTTCCAAGGCGCTCACTGCCATTTGAAAGGACTTAAGTAGGGAAGTGTAATGATCAGAGGTGGGTTTTTAGAAGATCACTGTGTAATGTGGAGAATGGACTGAGAGGAAGTAAAACTGGAGGTAGAATGACCTGTTAAGAGAACACTGGATATCTAGGAAAGAGATGATAGTGGCCTTGAAGGGGTGGCAGCAGTGAAGTTAAAGAGAGGGCGATTGAACAGTATTGCAGAAATGGAATGGATATAACTTGGTAAGTAATTGAATGTGGGTGTAGAAATGAGAGTGAAAGAGTGATCAAGAGTAAGTATCAGTTTCTGTGCTGGACAAGTGAATTGATAAAACACCATTCACAGTGCTAGAAAAAGGAGCTGGTTTGTGGGAAGGGTGATGAATTCAGTCTTAGACATGGTGAGTTTAAGTGCATGAAACTCATCCAAGGAGAGATAGTCAGTAGGCAGCTGGACACATGGGTCTAGAGTTCAGAAAACACGTTTGGGCTGGAGACAGATTTGAGAGTCATCAGTATATGTACCTGTCACTGAATCTATGGGAGGCATTATGCACGAAATTGGGTTCCACTCTCTCCCCGCTCCATCAGATTCACATACTGAAGTTCTAACCCTCAGTGCCTAAGCACATGACCTTATTTACAGATAACACCTTTACAGAGGTGATCAAATTAAAATGAAGTCATTAAGGTGGACCCTAATTCCATATGATCGGTGTCCTTCTAAAAAGAGAAAATTGGGGCACACACATTCATGGGGAGAACACCAGGTAAAGATGAAGCCAGAGAAAGAATGGATGTTTTATAAGCCAAGGAATGCCAAAAATTGCCAAAAACAAAAACAAAAAACACTAGAAGCCATGGGGGAGGTGTGGAACAGACTGCCTCCCACAAGCCTCCGAAGAAAGCAACCTCGTGGACACCCGGACCTTGGACTTAGCACTGTGAGACAATACATTTCTGTTGTTTCAGCCACCATGTTTGTGGAGCTTTGTTACAGCAGCCCTGGCAAACTCATACAGGAGAAGATGAGATCAGCCAGAAGGAAAATGTTGACTGAGAACTGCAGGTAACAAGGTCTGAGACTCAAGAAACCCAGTAATTTAAAAGGATATGAATCTATAAAAAAACGGCCCAAAAGATGGAGGGAAAAAAACTCAAGAAATTATAACGATAGAGAAATCAAAGGAAGAGAATGGGAGAAGGTGGCCATGGTACAAGTGTGACTTCAGTGACATGACAGTCATTGTTGATTTTGGAAAGAGCACTGTTGGTGGAATAGCAGGAGCGAAAACCAGATTGGCTTTTATTGAGAAACAGGTGGGAGATGAGAAAGCGCATGCAGGAAATATAGACAGAACACAAAAGCAAAGACCAAGGAAACACTTTTCTATGCAGAGATTTTGAAAACACAGAAACTGTGTTAATTTAAGGAGTCAAGAAACCGTCCAAAAATCTGTTATGTGGGAGGTGGGGATGGACACATATGCAGACAGATGGATGGATGGATAGATGGATGGATGGATGGATGGATGGATGGATAGATGGATGGATAGATGGATGGATGAAAAGATGGCAGATGGCAGATTCAGATAATTCAGGTTGGTTTTATTAGAAAAAAGATCATGTTTTATTTACAGTGTAAAAAAAATTATAAAACTCAGACATGGTTTTGTGATTTAATAGAAGAAGATGTGAAGCTTTGTTAAGCTCCTGGAAATCCTGCTATCCTGACTTCAGGAAAAACTGGTTTGGCATGCTTATCACCTCTCTGCTCCCATGATTGTTGCAAATGTTTAATCAGAATCCCCACCATAAGGGTCATTTCTTGGCCAGAGATGAGGGGAAAATGATGTTAAAGTATTTGTGCTGTTCCTTTGGTAAGCAAAGGAGGGCAAGTCACCTGCTGGGAGTACCATAGTCACCCATGTGAGGCGAATTATAGCAGCTATGCAAGTATTAGAATGCTTAATGTGCTGCTGCTGACAGTTGAGCATAGAATATTTAAAATGTTTCTTGTAGAGGCAGCTCTTGCAGTTTGTTATGCATGCTCTCAAAATTCTAAATTTATCTGATGGAGTGAAAGATAATTCTTCTGATGTTCACACTGTCTGGAAGATGACTTAAATTTACTACACAGGCTTCGGAATAAGGTAAAGGTGCTGCTGGCATTACCTTCTAAACATTATCTGAATCCATTTCCTTTGGCCATCCTTGCCCCTACACCTCCCCACATCAGGCTCTTGCTGGCTATTTTGTGGATGACCGGCTGCCACATGCTCCCAGCCCCCAGGACTGTAGAGAGGAGCTGCCATATGAGGATAAAAGTTGTCCAGTATCAGAGAAAAACTCTAGGGAAACTGGCTCACACATCTATAGCCCAGAGGATAATTTTCCTTGTCACTGTTTTGGCTAGAAGAGATTTGGCAACGCTTATTCATTCATTGATAAGGATTTACTGAGGAGTCTCTATGTTTCTACACATAGAGACATTGAACTAGACCATATGGATCACAAAGAGGGTGAAGAAAGTTTCTACTTCAGTTCACATTACATATTAGGGCAAAGAGACTGGAAAACAGGTAAATTATAAACCAACATGACATGTGCTAATATAATGACAAATTCTGGGATTAATAAAAATGAGGATCTGCAGAACCCTGAGCCTGGAAGGTATAAGAAACTGGAAGAGCCCAGAAGAAAGAACAACACTTATAGGGCAACCATGTCTTGGTAAACTGGTCAAAACCAGCAGGAAAACAGCCTGATGACTGTTTAGGTTCTGTGAAGGCCACTGTGCCATCTGGACTCAATAATGGTGAAGCTAAATCTTAATGAGGTTTAATTTGGGCTGTACAACAAACTTTGTTTTTTCAGCTTTAAAAACCCTATAACCACAGAACCTAACCCATCAGTTTCTCTCAGCTCAAGATTCACTTTGTCTCACAATTTTATTTTTCCTTATTAATATATGAAGCAAATGTTGTAGGAGTGTGGAAGACTGTGCTTTGTATGCTTGTGTCTCTAACATCAAAACCTGGCACAGAGAACCTGGGGTGGAAGATCCTCCTGTAGAGAAGAAATGGAGAGTGAGTCTGGTGATGATCTCACTCATGTATCCAACAAATATTTACTCAGTGTATTTACTAAGTATCTGCTGTGTGCCAGGTACTGTGATAGGTGCCATGCACACCTGAATTGATAAAACAGACGTGATTTCAGTCCTTGGAAGCTTAAAGTAAGTCAACAAACACATAAACATATGAGTAGAGCAGGTATAAGCAAATACATCAGCCAACAATAACAAGCTCGAAGTTCTATGAAGAATGCAAGAGTGGGTAGTGATACGGAACAGCAGAGTGGTGTCTAGTTACCTAAGGTAGTGCAGGGATGCTTCTCTGAGGAGATTATAGGCAAACTGGGACTTTAAGGCTGAGGCAGAAACAGAGGGAAAGATGGTTCAGGAAGCAGACACTGCACATGCAAAGGCCCTGTGGTGGGAGAGAGATTGGTGTGTTATAGGAACTAAAGGTAGTTCAGTGCAGTGTAGATCAAGTGCAGCAGATAAAGGAGAGAAGAGTATAAGATAAGGTTAAAAAGGAGACAGAAGCCAGATCTGTTTTGAGGTGGGATATCCAGGTACAAATCTCAACTAGGGAGCTGGGGAAATCTAACAAGGGTCTGGGTGAAGAAAACAGGACTGTTCATACAAAGTTGGGCGTATTTGCATATAAGAGACAATGGAAGGCAGGACGAGAAATAAACTCTCTAAAGCTGTGAGCATAAAGATGCCCAGCAAGCCCAGGATGAACACTCCAGGGAACAGTCCCAGGAAATGCTGTTATCAAGGGGTGGAAGAAGCAAAGGCCAGCAAATGAAATGGAGTAGTCGTCAAAGGCAAAAGCAGAGTCATAGAGCCAAGAGACTCTAAGAGTTCCCCTCCCCCCACCAAAAAAAAAAAAAAAAAGAACTACCATTTAATCACTTCCACGAGTGCCAACAAGACAAGGAGATTGAAAGCGAAAGAAATGCCCATGGTCTATGGCAATAAGAACCTCTCAGGTGATTAATTTAAGTAGTTTCAGTAGAGGGGAGGTGAAGAAGGTGGAAGGAAGAGGAATGAAGGCAGGAGTTTGAGAAACTGAAAGGTAAAGAACATCAAAGTCGAGTGAAGTTAGTCAAGATACGGGAGAGTTCCAGCGAGATGAAGTGACTTGGCCTCCCACCCGCTGCAAACAAAATAAAACTGGGCAAAGCATGTGAGGCAACTGTGCTCAGGCACTGGTCTCCGTGTGGTGCAACAGAGCCGTCCCTAAGGTTTCACAAGGTCCGCCTCATGATCTCCAGCTTTTGCTGAGACATTATCTTAAGTGACAGTGATAATGTCCTCAGAAAGCTGGAGTCTGAGGTACCACCACTGAATAGAAGGGGCAGAGATGAAAGTTTGAGGCTGGGTGCAGTGGTCCACACCTATAATCCCAGGAACTTTGGAGGCTGAGGCAGGAAGACACTTTAGCCCAGGGGTTGGAGGCTGCAGTAAGCTATGATTGTGCCACTGCCGTTCAGCCTGGACAACAGAGCAAGATCTTGTCCTTAAAATAAAAAAAAAATGGTTTGGGGAAGGAGTTGACATTAGTGGGAGCAGTTAGAGAGGAGGGAGCTGTAACGCCTCATACAAATCTCAAGTCTCATGCCTGCCTTTTTCTCTAACCTGGTTCATGACTGCTTCTCCCCACTCAGCAGTTGGGCCAACATTGTATGAACTCATATTCAAGCTTCAAAACTCATTTCAAGTGTCACTTACCCATAGGGGCATTCCTTGGCCATTTGCCCTCCTCTGTGTACACTGCACTTACCTAACTACACCATATTCTACTGTAATTTTTGATTGATTTATTTTTCTTCCTGGCTGTGAGCTTAATAGTCAGGGCTCTGTCTTGGCTATTTCTGTGTCTCCGGTATTGGCACTTAATAGCTTTTCATGAGCATTTGTTGAGCTCTGACCCTTGGCGAGAAACTAAAGATAACATCTAATTATGCTCTACTGTGTTTAGTAACTTTAATATGCATATGTCTTATCATCTCCAACTACAAATGCTCAAGAAATATTTAAGTGACTAAATGAATAAATGAACAAGATTAGCAATACTGTAATTAAGGAGAAGGACTAATTTTGAATCTCTTATGCCTCCCTGAAAGAATGTTGGGAACACACTAAATATTCAACAAATACTCGAGAAATTGGGTAATTAGCAGGAAAGTCAATAAACTCCAGATGCATCAAGAGCTGCCTCACATTTGCATCTCTGAGATGTGAGCATGGGATGGAGACTGTACTGATGGTAACTTTTAGATCTTTCATGAGCACCGCATGCCATTAACTCTAAGGAGCTATTATATTTAAGATCTGTGCAGCAGGGGCTGGGTTGTTTTGGACTCCCTGCTTCTCTGTCCTATGGGAGAGTTGAGAACAACTGCTTACTATCTTGGGAAGCTGCCCGAGTTTCCTCCTTCTGGATGGATACCAGTAATAGACATGCTGAGTTGGTCTGATTAGCAGGTGTATGTAATAGGTTTGGCTTATCAACGCTTATCAGCAAATCTTACTAGAGCATCTATATAATTTATTGTGTGTCTGACTCCATCAGGAGTTTATATCAAAGTGAAATATCTGAAACTTGATATTGATAAAGGGGAAGTCTTATTGATGGCAAAGGACAGCCTGTCATATAATCCCCTGAGAAGATGGCAGTCTGTGCTCCTCTATCTGTTCCCTGCCCTCCCCCAACTATGGGCCACTCACAGTCACAAGCATCAGTCACCCTATCTTCCTGGAGTTGCAGTTGTTCAAGTAATACTTTTCAATATCTTAGTAATTTGGGATTGCCTTCTCTCAGAGGTATTTCTAAGGCAGCAATAGTTTTTCTACCTGAGATACAGCACAAATTCCTATTTTCCCCAGAAGCTTCTGATACGTAGCTTCCAAAGACTTTTGAAAATACAGCTTGACTTCCTGCATGGTCTCCTTAGAGCATAATTACTGCACCACAGAACAGCTGAAGGAGCCCAGACTTGGGAGTCAGGTGACCTGGGAGAGAATGACAGCTCTTCCTCTCACTAGGATTGTGCTCTTAAGCAAGTTATCTTTCCTCTCCAAGCCTCAGTTTCTTTATTGGCAAGGAGGAAAGTGATATCTATCTAGCAAAGTTGTTGTAAGGAGTAGATGATGTAATGTATCTTTGACTTATTAAGTATTTTATCTGCAGAACATTATAACCGCTGGACTGGTGCCTTTTTACCTAGAAGGCTCTCAAAAAATACTGATTGAATTTTACTTAAACTCGGCATATACCATAGGCAGTCTCTGACTTATAAACTGGGGTTTTTCCATCTCTGGATGCATTTCCCACATAAACAAAGTTATAAATCATGGTTTGCCTGCAGATTGGTACCAACATCCCATTACTGCTAAAAAAAACTGTACATTTGCAGTAGGGAAACACATAAAATGAAATCAGTCATTAAGTAAAACAAGAAAATACTGAATAAAAACAGTTTCATATTTACTTTGACAGTTAGTGGTTGAGGTAAAGCAGATTTAATTTAAGGAGGAAGAAAAACTTGTCGGTAATTACTGGAGGGGATCTTCAGGGAAATTTCTGTGTATTTCCAAAAACTCTCAGTGTTGGTGCCCTGGATATATTCTGTCTAATTTTCTTTAAATCCTAGATCAGACTTCTCTGATACAGGTAACCATTAGCATTCATCTTTTGTTTATCAACAACTACAAATAATTCTTTAAGCTGATACATGGTGAGGTTTCATGAGTAAAGCTGTTATTTCTCAAAGGATAAGAAACAGGCAAAAAGGACGAACAAATCACAGATTTTTAGTCATAACTAAGAACAAGTTGAAAAAGAATTAGAAGCAAAAAGACTTCAAAGGAGATGTGGTTGTGTGTATGAGTGTGACCATTCCACCTCAGGCAACTGTTTTAATGAAGAGCTGAGCTGTCACAGCAGAGGGAAATTGCAGATGAGCTCCAGATCTCTTTGAGGGGGCAACTGGGAGTGGTAGGTATGAGATTTCAGACCAGACAGCTCCCCATAATGCCTTCTGGGTGGTATGCCAGCCATGGAGAGAGCTTGGTTCCTGTTCTAAACAAGTGCATATGAGGGGTTTGTAACACAACATGTAGGGAGAAAGCTGGGTGACCTTGGGATGTCACTTAAATTGTTTAGATTTGAGTGTTCTCATCCATAAAATAAGAAGGTGGGACCAGAAACTCTATGAAAATTTCAGTCTAAACTTTTAAAATGTTATGAGGACCTTGTGACTTAATACCAGGTAGAACTCTCTTCCCAGCTAAGTACAAGTTAAAATCCTAAACTTTGTGAAACCAGTATGATTCTTCATCCTCAGTTTCTTTAAAATGTGACTTTCCTAAGCATCGCCATGACAATTTCACTAAGAAATTTTACTAAGAAAAAGAACAAGTCACTAAGAAAAACTTTCTCAGAATTATACCGAGGCACAGGACAAGATATATCCAGGAAATAGCAATGCATTTGGAAACTTCCCTGTAGCAAAAGATCTAAGTGAGAATCCCTGAAAGAACAAGAAACAAACATTTAAAAAAAAACAAAACAAAACAAAAAAAAAACTGCTCACATTCTTCATTGTTAACTGCTATTTTAAGGAGTGTATTCTCCAAGAGAAATTTCAATAGGTTATGTGATAAATTAAACTTATGTACTAGCTTTTACCAAAGAACATAGTTTTAAAAATCCATGACACACAATGTGAAATTGATCTTTACAAAACACTATTGAGGCTTTTAGAAACTCAGTTCAGCATATAGATGGAATAGAGAGCTAGATTTGGAGCTTTTCTGACATTTTCTTTTAAAAAAAAATACTGCTCTGCTCATAATCTTCACTGTTAACTAATGCTTTAAGGAGTGTAGTTTTGAGAAAAATTTGAGTAGGTTATGTGATAAATTAAACTTACGCACTGGCTTTTATCAAAGGACATAGTTTTAAAAATCCATAGCACACAATGTGAAATTAATCATCTTTACAAAACAACATTATGAGGCTTTTAGAACCTTAGTTATGCATACAGATGAGATAGAGGGTTACATTTGGAGCTTTGCCTGAAAAGAACCTTATACCAGATATTAGGATTCCCAGGGCTCAGTGGCTGGTTTACTACAAACTGAGCACCTGATCCTAGATATTTCTGTCATATGTCTCTTGATTTTCTACAAATGAAATTGGAAAATAACCACCATTTCCTCATATCAAGCTTATTCTCTTACGTTTTCATTGTGGCAAACTGTACATAACATAAAATTCATCGTTTTAACTTAAGTGTAAAGTCCAGTTGAATTAAGTACATTCGTATGGGAGTTCAACCATCGCCACCATCCTTCTCCAGAGCTTTTTCGGCCTCTCAATCTGAAACTTCATACCTATTCTCTTATTTAAATAGTATTTCTCTTGATCCACTTAGAGGACATCAACCAACAGAATTCTCCTAGCATGTACCACCTTAGTGTGGTAGTAAGAGTATAATTTTCTAGAATTATAAAGGGGAAACTGACCCTTGCACACTGGTTAGTTTGATGTCAAATGTCTTACAAGGCTTATATATTAAATTGTGATGATTAACAGCCCTCTTGGGTTATAATCAAAGGTGTGAATGTTTGAACTCTGTGATGTCCATACTCCCCTAGTGAAAAGCACAAGATGATTCTTGCACCTCTCAGTGAAAAATGCTGGGATTTCCCTAACAAGATCGACAAGGTTAAATATCTCCTGAGGATCAGCCTTCTAGGGAGGTGGATGAATCTGGTGGGCTGGTTGGGTCTTCCCAGAGCATTTGGCATTTTCTCCAGGCTCCACCTCTTTACTGTGTACTGTCTCCATCATTGCCTGTTCACTTTGAATTCCACTGTTTTTCTGTCTGTTCCCTTTACTTGTTGCTTTAGAGCATCCCTGCTTCTCTGCCTCTCCTTGCCCATATAGGTTGCAAGGTCCCTCTACCGTTAACCACAGCCCCATCTTCATCTTAAATAAGGACTCAATTCCCTTTTGGTCATCCCTGGACATTGTGGATCAGCCTCTTCCACTCTTCTCCTGGCTATAGCTGACTACACCTTAGCCCCTCTTCTCCCTCTCCCCGTTCCCTTCCCAAGTCCCCCTTCCTTTCAATAAGAGCCACAGACCCTGAATTATACATTATGAAAACGTGGTTTTGTTTTTCCAAAAACAGCGTGACTGTTACATCAGGTAATTTGATTGAGGCTTAGCTTTTGGATGATGATTTAGAGATTAGACTCTTTCTCATTAATAAGGAAACCCTATTTTGGAAATCTGAGCTCAGATTAACTGCATTTATTCTTTTATTATTATTATACTTTAAGTTCTGGGGTACATGTGCACAACATGCAAGTGACATAGGTATACATGTGCCATGGTGGTTTGCTGCATTCATCACCCCGTCATCTACATTAGATATTTTTCCTAATGCTATCCCTCCCCTATCCCCTCACCACCTGCCATTCCTCTCCTAGCCCCCCCCACCCTCCAACAGACCCCTGTGCATGATGTTCCCCTCCCTATGTCCATGTGTTCTCATTGTTCAACACCCACTTATGAGTGAGAACATGTGGTGTTTGGTTTTCTGTTCTTGTTGCTGAGAATCATGGTCATTTATTCTTAAAAAGGAAAAAAAAATGACATAGCTGCCAAATCAGAGACACCTTTATATACATTACGTGCATTTGTTTATTCACTCACCCAGTAAACATTTACTCAATACCCCGCATGTGCTAGGCACTATCTTAGGTGCTCATAAAATAGCTGCGAATAAGGATGACCCTCACCTCACAGGGTTCAAAGACTTTAGGGAAATACAGATCAGAAAATAGGCAATTGCGATAGTATGTTTAAGCAGTATGCTAGGAGGGTTAGGGTGGGTCTGTATGAGCCATAGCAGAGGCATTTAACCTGGCTGGAGGCTCAAGCAAGCTTTTCTAGGGAAGTGATGCATAAACAGGAACACAGGAGGAGTTAGCCGAGCAATCAATAGGGAACCTGGGACATGCTGCATGCCATTTACAGATCGTGACAGTTTAGCTTTCACTTTTATTTTTCAAAAATTGCTTGTTATTCAAAGAAGGAAAAAAACTCTGACCTGATGTGGGCAACAGAAGAGACTTTAAAGATGTCATCTAAATGTGCTAGAGCTGGTTTGTTCTTGGGGTAAGTCATGATGGTGTCTTGTGATGACAGTTATTTTCTTTTTTCATTTCAGTAATAAAATCCTATCAAGTGGGATCTGAGCGAAGATTTTAAAACCAGCCCTAAGTGTTTCTAGCTGATATTTAGGATGCATTATTAGTACATGAGTAAAACAAATTGATCACATGACCAAGATTTTAAAATAAAATGTCAAAAGACTTGTGTATTTGACATAAAAATAAATCCAGGCATGTAGAAAGCATCAGCAGCGTCTTTTTTTCTTTACAACTCACAAATGGGAAGATGTATGTGCTCTGGTAGGAGCTCTTTGCCTGGGGTCCAGGGACATCTGGAGACTTTAGAAGGTTCCAAAATACTGTAAAGCTATATCAAACATTCTGTATATGTGCATATTACTGTGGAGATGTTCCATAACTTAAATTGCATACTCAGCAAGGAACCCATGTCCCCCCAAAAGTTCAAGAACCACAACTTGATTGCATGCAATAATTTCTAAAAAACTATTAGAGCTGGATGGAACTTTAGAGATTCTCTCCTTTGAAATATCAGAAACCTGAAGTATTCATTTGTGGATTAGGAAATGGAGGTACAATCAATCATCTTCAAACTAAAATGTTCTCAGGCAAAAACATCAAAGTGTGGCATTAGCAAGTTTGGTTAACATAAAGTTGAAGAAGGAATTCAAAATGGTAATGACTGATAATTAGTAGAGTGGTATTTCTAAGGGGGTGTGCAGAGTTTTCCCTTTTGAAAAGTTTTTTTTTTTTTTTTTTTAAGGAAAATCTGAGGTTTTATTTGCTGGATGTGAGTTCCTGGTTAAAGGGAAGAGACTATGTGGCACTGTAGCCCTCACATGTTCCTACTTCTTCTCTTTCCTGGTTTATAGTAATTCCAATAAATGAAATTCACAAGGCAACACATGATTTTGTATATTAAGTACGCATTTTACATTTCAACAACATGTTTACTTTTTCAGCCTTGCCAACTAGAAGTAACGGAAGACTTCAGATCCTGTAACTTGTGTTAAGATGAACATAACATCAAGTCCCCTTATTTGGGATGCAAGTATTTTATATTTTGTGATCATTTGGACATAGCCCAGATTGGCATTTAGCTCTGCAGTCTCAAAAATGGGTTTGGTATCTATATTTAGAGTAGAGAAACAAGATTAAGGAAGAATGCCTGACCTGCCCGTCCCTATTGCAAGCATTCATCTGAGAATCAAGCACTGGTGGTTAATATGCTGTCTAGCAAAGACATTTATTCCTCAGACCAGGTCTAAGCAAAACTTTATCTAATTGCTTATGAAATTGTGCTTACTTTAAATAATTCAACTGCATTTTTAGAAAGAAGCATTATTTAGTTAAAAATTCACATAGCTATTCTGGGCTTTTGACCTGATTGCTTTATTATCATTCATCATAAAAATCAGAATGAAATACAGTCTCTCAGACAAACCTAAGAAATAATGCAACAGATACTACCTGACTACTCATTCTTGAAATCAATATTCAAAAAACCAGTTGCAGTAAAAGTAATTCTAGCTTGTTGCTGCATTAAGTAAAAATGTTATCAATTTATGAAACCTAATGTTTAAACAAGTGAATGACAGTGTTTCTGAAAAAGGGAAATTTATTTCCTTCCTTGTTTTTAAGCCTTCGATGTTTTAATCTCTAAGACTGAATGTTAGTCAATGTCTCTGAGTCAAAAGAACTGACAGTTTTATCCCAATGTTGCTGTTTTCCCCTTCATTCTTTAGAATTGGGCTCAACCTCAGCTCAGTTGGAATTTCCATTAGGCTGATAAAGGTCTCAATTCACTTATGTAGAAGAACATAAATTTTAATCAATTCCTTTTATGTTCCTTTATTTCCTCAAATGCTTGACTCTTACGTGGAATTCTTTATGTCATTTCCTTGTCTACGTACAGTTTTGGAGAACCGCATCTAAATTAATTACTGAAATATTAGCAAAGTCAAAGACCCAAAAATCCCTTAAACACAGTAACAAGGTTTGGGCTCCGAATAAACTACCTAATATGTAAACAAGTCAAATCAAAGCAACTTAAAAAAAAATTCTCCTTTAGGGACTCTGACAAATTTCCCTAACATAGTTTTCATTTCAAAACTGCCAATTGTATAAGTAAAAATCATATTTAGGCAACAGGTCATTTCAGCTATAGCTCATGGATTTCCCCTGAGAATAAACAGTAATGATAACAGTGAGTATAAGAAGCATAAAAACCGCCACGTGGAGAGGGGCAAGTGCCCAGGAAAACAGCACTTACCATCGGATACAGGTGAGCTTTGTTCAGAGACACTGTCAGATGCCAAGGGCACCACTCTTGGAGAACGTTTCATCATCTTTTGACATGATTTGTCTTGTTCTCAGTGCTTCCTCTGAATTCGTTTTAAGTCTCCTGCTCTGTAGCACACACTCTACTGTGGTTGATGTCTAGCTGCTGTTCTGGGAACACTGCTGAAAGCTACAAGGACTGGTTTGTTTTCTCCCGGGGAAACCATTTGCTCCACATGGAAACAATGTTTGACCTCCAGTAAAAAAATTTTTTTTTAATCAGTTGTTAGGCACAGTGGGAAACTATGACAAATAAAAGGAGAAATCAACGCTGTTTTCCACTTAAAATGCAGCAGAGTTGCTGGACTGAAGCATTGCCTTTCTAAAGATATATATAAATATAAATGTGACTGAGGCACAGAATTTCCATGGTGCAACTAGAAGGAGGGAAAACATGCAATACTATCTTCCAGAAAAATGTTGAGAAGACTGTGATGAGAAATCACATGAGAAGACTGTGATGCTATGGTATATGTTGACTTTAATGAAGGCACAACTTCAGTCGTACCATACAGAAAGTTCAAAATTAAAATGTGTGCATAAATAGAAAAGAAACAGTTTTCTCATGGAATGATCACAGACTTTATCACTATATATGCATCAATTTATTCAAGATCAACACACATAGATCTGTATAGTTGCTAGATATTGGGCACATAGGGCAGGAACCCAGGAAGCAGGGACAGAGCTCAGGAGCATGAATGAGAGATTAGAATCGCAAGATTAGAGATGAGGGGTGCGAGCGGAGGATCGCCGGAGCAGCAGATGGTTTGCTGAGACTGTTAGTGCCCTGGGCTGAGACTCATGCCACCGCCATGTTCTGCTGCTAGCATTCTGGAACACATCTGTGTTTTACAGGAACATGGCCAGCGACACCAGGTGTGAAGATTTACAGCATGAACTTGGTCGTTATGGTCCTATAGTTGATGTGTATGTTCCACTTGATTTCTACATTCGCCATCCAATAGGATTTGCTTATGTTCAATTTGAGGATGTTTGGATGGAAAGTAGATTTGTGGATGGCAGACTGAAATATAGTTTTCCTAGGGGGATCAGAAGACACCAAATAAGATGAAAGCCAAGGAAGGGAGAAATGTGTATAGTTCTTCATGCTGTGATGATTATGACAGATACAGACATTGCAGAAGCCAAAGTTGTGAAAGAAGGAGCTCAAGAAGTCAGTCTTCTGATTACAACAATAGAAGATTGTATAGTCCTAGAAACACTAGAGCAACTGAGAGGCCACATGTAGCAGTAGCCATTCCAAATATGATAGATTCAAACACCAAAATCGATCCTTTTCAAGATCTAAAACCAATTCAAGATCACAGTTCACGTCCCAGACCAAGAAAGAAATGAAGGCTAAATCACATTCTATGTCTGCATCTCACAGCAAAACTAGAGGCACCTCTAAAACAGATTCCAAAACACATTATAAGTCTTGCTCAAGATATGAAAAGTAATTAGGGAAACAAGAACCACCAAAATGCTAATCTCAGTCAAAATCCCAGGTTAGGTCTAGGTCAAAATCTGTATCAAGGTCTTGGACTAATCCTATGTTCAATGGCCACTGACAATATAAACCATGATGATTTTTAGGAGTCTATCATTCATTTACTCATAGTTTGGTTTACTTAAACTATCAGGAATATAGTGTTGCAATGATGCTTAAAACAATACTTGTTAGTTTTCTCTGTACCAGGCAATGGTCACAATTAAAATGATACGCTGTTGAGAAGCCACTCTTAAGAGTCCAGCTTGTTTCCAGCTTCATCCGTGTCCAGCAAACGAACAAAAGAACAGAAAAGCAAACATCACATGTTCTCACTCGTGAGTGGGAGTTGAACAATGAGAATGCATGGACACAGGAAGGGGAACATCACACACTGGGGCCTGTTGGCAGGTGGTGGGTAGGGGAGGGATAACATTAGGAAAAATACCTAACGTAGATGACTGGTTGATGGGTGTAGCAAACAATCATGGCACATGTGTACCTATGTAACAAACCTGAACATTCTGCACATGTACCCCAGGACTTAAAATATAATAATAAAATAATAATAAAACTTACATAACCAAATACCACCTGTACCCTAAGAACCTATGGAAAAACAAAAGATAAAAAAAGATTTTAAAGTAAGAGTCCAATTTGTTTAATGCTATGGACAGCTACCAATTTGTGGTATCTGTGTATATTTTTGTAAAGATTATCGTTTTTTTTTTTTTTTATGCTTGAAGTACTTTGTGAAAAGATGTGGTTGACCATAATTTGCAACATTCTTTTATTAAAAATGAACTTTCCTATTTGTATTTGGTAGAAGCATTAATCTAGAAATGAAGCTTGCTAATAAGAATGATACAAAAGTGAAGCAGTAGCTACAGTATAACACTGACTGCTCTGATACATTTAGGTTCAGGGCGGACCTTTATGTCTTGATCAAGATGTCTAGGTCCATGATAATTATTTACGAAGCAGTGTGGATTAGTTCTTTTGTTAACCACACTGTCTTAGGAAATTATGCCAACTGAGTTACACGATATTTTCAGGGAGACTGAGGTTTTGACTGAAATATGGAGGCTTCACTGCTTTTTTCTGGTTCCCGTGAAGATGTGGAACACAGAAAACACACAAAAACTCACCTTAAAATGGTGAAAATAATTTTAAGGGAAAAAGAATGTTCTTATGTAGTTATTCTAAAGGTTAAGGAGCACTGTTGACCATATTATTGCTTAGTTTTCTTACTGTTGTTGGAAACCAGTTTTGTGTGTGTGCAAAATGCAAATAAACTGAAATTTTAATGCTTACAGCACTTAGCCTGTGCATTTGTATCAAAATTTGCCTGCCTCCTTATGAGGGAAGTTTGCTTTTCATACCTCAGTTTATTTAATATGAGACAGGTTGAAAGACAGCACTCATTCCATGTGATTCTGTGGTACCATGAAATTTAAAGTAATTTTGGAAAGAGGATTAGTCAGTTTTAAGCAAAAGTCGCATCTTCTGAGTTTTTGAATATCAATGTAGTACCTGACTAAAAATAAAGATATAATACCTTGAACCATTTTTAATTTCTAGTATTTCTCTGAAAGATCATTTTGGGGACAAAAATGATTTGAAATGTCCAATCTCATTTCCGAATAAAAAGCTAGCATTTAAAAAAATCTCAGATTGCTTGCTTACAGATGTAAGTAAGAATTATTATAGAAAAATGATTCCTTTTAGAGGATTACTTTTTTTTCAATTTTGGATTTAGTAATCTGGGCTTTGCCTACAAAGAACAAGACAATGGTTCTGAAACACTGTTTGTGGAATGTGTTTGAAGAATTGATTCTAGAACCTTTGTATATTTGATGATATTTCTACCTTTCATTACTGTTTGCACTTAATGTTCATGTTCTGCTATGCAATCATTTATTTGCATGTTTCTTTGATTTTTAAAATATTTTCCTGGATGTATAGTTTAAAAAACAAAAAAGTCTATTTAAAACTACAGCAATAGCTTGCAGTTCTAGCAAAGAGGAAAGTTGTGGGGTTCAACTGTATTTTTTTTTATAGAAGCTTCTAAAAAGGTATTTTTGTACATTCTTTTTAACAGATACTATGTACAACCTTTAAAACCCGAATGTTTGGATCGAAACAGGACCCAGATTATTTTCTGCTTGCTGTAAATTAAGCACACATACTATAATAAAAACAAAAAGCAAAATGAAGGAAAAAGAATAGAAGATGAGGAGTCACAGGGAGAACTTACAGGAGGTAAAGAAAGGCAGGCAGGCCTTCAAGGATCCCTGCAGAACACTAACTTCTTAAAAAATAAACTAGATTTTTTAGAGCACTTTCAGGGTCACAGCAAAATTCAGAAGGTTCAGATAGTTCCCATATACTTCCTGCCCCGACACATGCATGGCTCCCTTATTACCAACATCCCCCAACACAGTGGTACACTGGTTTCAATTGATAAACCTACATAGACATTGCATTATCACCTAAAGTCCATAGTTTACATTAGGGTTCACTCTTGGTGTGTCATACATTCTATGGATTTTTTTTTTCTTTTTTATTTGTTACAGAGTCTCGCTCTGTTGCCCAGGCTGGAATGCAGTGGTGTGATCTCGGCTCACTGCAACCTCCAACTATGTATGGGTTTTTGACAAATTTATACTGACATGTATCCACTATTGTAGTATCATACAGACTACTTTCAGTTCCTTAAAAATCCTCTATGCTTTGCCTCCTTCCCTCTCCATCCATCCCTCCCTTCCTTCAATCCATGACAACCACTCATCTTTTCATTGTCTAAATAACTTTGCCTTTTCCAGAATGTCTTATCATTCAAATCATACAGTATATAGCCTTTTCAGATTGACTTCTTTCACTTAGTAATGTGCATTTAAGTTTTCTCTATGTCATTTCATAACCTGATAGCTCATTTCTTTTTTTTTTTTAATTATACTTTAGGTTCTAGGGTACATGTGCAGATCATGCAGGATTGTTGCATAGGTACGCATGTGGCAATGTGATTTGCTGCCTCCATCACCCCGTCACCTACATCTGGCATTTTTCCCCATGTTATCCCTCCTCGACCTCCCCACCCGCTACTGTCCCTCTCTTGGCCCCCCAATAGACCCCAGTGTGTGATGCTCCCCTCCCTGTGTCCCTGTGTTCTCATTGTTCAACACCTGCCCATGAGTGAGAACATGTGGTGTTTGATTTTCTGTTCTTGTGTCAGTTTGCTGAGAATGATGGTTTCCAGATTCATCCATGTCCCTATAAAGGACAAAAACTCATCGTTTTTTTATGGCTGCATAATATTCCCTGGTGCATATGTGCCACATTTTCCTTGTCCAGTCTATCATAGCGGGCATTTGGGTTGGTTCCAGGACTTTGCTATTGTAAACAGTGCCACTATGAACATACATATGCGTGTGTCTTTATGATATAATGATTTATAATCCTTTGGGTATATACCCAGTAATGGGATTGTTGGGTCAAATGGAATTTCTATTTCTAGGTCCTTGAGGAAGTGCCACACTGTCTTCCACAATGGTTGAACTAATTTACACTCCTACCAATAGTGTAAAAGTGTTCCTATTTCTCCACGTCCTCTCCAGCATCTGTTGTCTCCAGATTTTTAATGATCGCCATTCTGACTGGTGTGAGATGATATCGCCATGTAATTTTGATTTGCATTTCTCTAATGACCAGTGATGATGAGCACTTTATCATGTTTCATGTCCTCATAAATGTCTTCTTTTGAAAAGTGTCTCTTCATGTCCTTCACCCACTTTTGAATGGGTTTGTTTTTTTCTTGTAAATCTGTTTAAGTTCTTTGTAGATTCTGGATAAGCCCTTTGTCAGATGGGTAGACTGCAAAAATTTTTCCCATTCTGTTGGTTGCTGGTTCACTCCAATGATTGTTTCTTTTGCTGCACACAAGCTCTAGAGCAGAACTTATAACTGCCTCTTCCTAGCTGCTCTGACCTAGGAAGGTCGGCTTTATTAATAAGTTCCTGACCTGCTCCTGCCTTTTTTCAGAGATGGCCTGCCCTGCATGGAGTAGTCTAGTCACAGTCTGCCAGCAGAGGCATTGCTGAGCTGCCACAGGCTCTGCCCAGCTGCTGTGTGAACTGCCTTGGTATTGGCAGACTGCCTAACTAGTGGTGGACGGCCTTCCCCCCACTGACCTGGACCATCCCAGGTCCAGCTGTGCTTGCTGCGAAACTCTCAATCCAGAGCTTTTCAGATGGTTTGTTTTGTGGGGGTGGTACTCGCTGAGCCAAATCACCTGACTCTCCATCTCAGCTCCCTCCCTTTCAGTTGAATGGGTGACTGTCTCCCAGGCATTCCAGGTGCCATTTGAAATGGCCGCACAGATTTGTGTGAGTTTGTGTGTGCCAACCTGCAGTACCAGCCGTGCTGAAAACTTGTGGCACTTTTCAGCCCAGGAATCTCCTGGTGTTTAGAAATGTGGTGAGCCCTTACCCTTTGTGTTGTTCTTTCTGGGAACTGCACTCTGGAGCTGTTCCTATTTGGCCATCTTGGATCGAAGCCCCTGGCTCATTTCTGTTTAACGCTGAATAATATTCCACTGTTTGTATGTACCACAGCTTATTTATCCATCCATCTACTATAGGACATCGTGATTGTGTCTAAGTCTGGGCAATTATGAAGAAAGCTGCTATAAACATCCATGTACAGGTTTTTGTGTAGACATAAGTTTTCAACTCCTTTGAACAAACACCAAGGAGCGAGATTACTAGATTGTATGATAGGAGTATGTTTGGCTTGGTAAAGAACTCTCAAATTATCTTCCAAAGGTGCTATACCATTTTGCGTTTCCACTACAGTAATTAAGCACTTCTGTTGCTCCACATGCTCTTCAGCATTTGATGTTGTCAATGTTCTGGATTTTGGCCATTCTAATAGATATGTAGTGGTATCTCACTGTCTTTATTGGTATTTCCCTGATGACAGGTGATGTGAAAGAATATTAACTTTTTAAAAAATGTTTTATTTTGAAATAACTTTAGACTCACATAAAAGTTGCAAAATTTGTACAGAGACTTCCCATGTACGCTTCACCCAGCATTTTATCACATATATAGATTTGTGTAACCACAACCACAGTCAGGATATAGAACAGTTTCATCACCCCAAACTCTCTCATGCTTTCCCTTTTTAGTGTCTCTCCTCTATCCCAGCCCTCGGCAACTATGTATCTACTCTCCATCATTATATTTCATTTTGACTCTTAGAGAAATTAAACCATACAGGATACAATATTTAGAGACTAGCTTTTTTCACTCAGCATAATGCCCTGAGATGTATACAAGTTGTGTGTATGAATCATCATTTCTTTTTATTGCAGAGCAGTATTCCACAGTATCTACCGTGGACAGAATGCTTACTTTAAGGGACTAAGAGTAGAAAAGGAGCCCACATATGAGAATGGGAAAGATGTAACCAGAGAAGCTGATGTAGGAAGTAGAGAATGGTTCTGGACCAATAATTTAGCAGCAACAATCACAACTAGCAGTGTCAGCAGTGTACTGAGCACCCATTAAGTGCTAGGAATGTGC
Source organism: Saimiri boliviensis (assembly GCF_048565385.1). Lineage (NCBI taxonomy): Eukaryota > Metazoa > Chordata > Mammalia > Primates > Cebidae > Saimiri > Saimiri boliviensis. The sequence continues at coordinate 91,633,764 of NC_133450.1, read as the reverse complement.
TAGGCTCTGGGATAAAATGGGAGGCAAAGCCAGACATGGTTCCTGCTCTCATGGAGTCTAAAGAGGCAGGTGAAACTGATCACCTATCCCACTAATAAAATGTAAGCTGTGGTAAGTGCAGTTGAAGGCAAGGGAATACTGCTATGAAGAACATTCCTATCTTCATGGTGCTTACAATTTAGAGTGTGGGAGTGACATTTGAGCTGAGCATATGAATGACAAGAAGGAGTGAAGTGGGTGGACTATGGCAGGTGACAGCAACACCCTTCATTGGAAAAACTGAGAAAACTCCAGTGTGGTTGGAATGTAGTCAGTGAGTGAGGAATTCCCAGGTGAGATAAACCTGGAAAGGCAAGCAGGGGCCAGGTACTGCCTCAGGCCATGGGATGAGATTTAGATTTTTTCCCCCCTAAGTATAATTCAAAGCTATTGAAGAGTTTTAAGCAAGAAAGTCTGCTGCTCTTGTTTCTGGTTTTAAAAAATCACTCTGGTAACTATGTGGAGAATGGACTAGGATAGAGCAGAGAGTTCAGGTGACAGATGATGGTGGCTTCACCTAGAGCAGTGAACTGGAAGGTGAAGACACATAGCTAGAGCTGAAACAGTTTTGGAGACAGACCTAACAAGCTTTGGTGATGCATTGTCCAATGCAAGTTAGGAAAGGGATAGAGGCAGAAGATGAGGAATCAAAAGTGTTAAGAAACCCCCCTTGGCACGGTGCAGCGGCTCATGCCTGTAATCCCAGGAGGCTGAGGCGGGAGGATCACTTGAGACCAGGAGTTCAAGATCAACCTGGGCATCACAGTGAAACTCTGTACCTACCAAGAAGATATTAGTCAGGTGTGATGGCATGTACCTATAGTCCTAGCTACTTGGGAGCTTGAGGCAGAAGGATTGCTTGAGCTCAGGAATCTGAAGCTGCAGTGGGTTGTGATCATGCCACTGCACTACAGACTGGGTGACAGAGCAAGATTCTGTCTCCAAAACAAGAGTAACTCTCAAATATCTGGCTTTTGCAACTGGATAGATATTACTGTCCTTTACTGAACAATGGGAGACAAACAGCTATGGGACAGAGGAGTACTCACTGAAGTCCAGAGAGGAGTGGGAGGGAGACTAAGTGACTCATTTCAGATGTGTTAAGTTTGAGAAATATATGACATCTAAGTGGGGATGTCAAAAAGGCCATTAGACTGTGCAATCTGTTTCTCAGAAGATAACACTGGGCTAGAGAAATATGGGAATCGTCAGCTGAGAGATGTTTCCAATTGTCACAGGTTTGGGTGAGATCAGCTAACACACAGCACTACAAGAGGAATCAGCACTGAGCTCCCAGGCCACCAACATTTAGATCTGAGGCTGAGATGAAGCCAGATGAAGATGCTTAATTAATAAGCAAAAAACTAAAATTCAGGAAGACCTCATGAATAGCAGCTTAATATGCCAAACGTGAAATGCCACAAGAATTTATTTTCCAGGAATTACAAATGTATTCTTGGAAGCTAATGAGCTGTTTTGATTTCTGAGAGCAAATTTAAATAAGTTTGAAAAATTGCATCAAACAATTTATGCCAGTGTATGTAATTACACCAACACATATGGCACCTAAAAACCACTCACTGCTTCGACAGCATGTGAAAATGTTAGCAAAGCAAGGGAAAAGGGAGCCTTAACTCATAGTTTCCTGGCTACACCAGGTGAAGTACAACAGATTTTATTTGCATGTAGGGTCTTACTGTTGATTTGCTGGAGTAGGTTTTGCATGCTGTTAATAGGTGGCTTCAGGAAAATTCTCCAGAGCTGCCACAGTAAACCAACGTTTGCTTTACAATCTCCAAATTAGATGATGGAGATTTTAAGAGAGGACACCCAGCAGGAGTTAGGCACAGTTTAATTCTCTGCAAAAACCCAACCAAGCTTAAACACTGGCCTCTGGCTCCTCCAGGCGGAAATGGGAACAGCCTGATGGGAACTTTTTTTGGTACATTGGATTTACTTACTAAACATGTAGACCTTACTAACACGTTTTAAAACTTATGTTCTACCCTTTATTGCAGAGGTTGCACTGAAAATACTATGCTCGGTAGCACTACTCCTTGTGGGGTTTGTAATACATTTGCAGCATACTTGTAGATTGCTTTAACAACCAATAAGGAATGCTCATATAGCCCACTCCATGTTATTCTTCCATTAATTAGTGAGGCAGTTACTGCTACCTTTACTTAACAGATGAGAAAAGCAAAGCTGAAAAAGGTTGATGAAAGCCATTTTTCATATGAGCAACAACTTTCCAAATAGATAGTCTAATGATTGCTCTATTTATTTAACACAGAATTATGTGTTAAATACTTGCTATGGCTCAGGGATTGTGCTAAGATTTGAAAATGATTTCTGTTTGTAGACTACTGATATTTTTGCTGGATTTGCAAGATAAAAATCCCATGCTCTATGACAGATAGTCTTAGACTTAAAATTATTTGTTGTTGATTTGATTCAAATTTAACTGAGCATACTGGTTTTCTATTTGCAAAATCTGGCAACCCTATACATTATTAGAGACTTCTAAAATTAGCCACCTAAGCCAACAGAGCCCTCCTTGTTATTTTTACATTATAAAAAGTGACTCATTATTTAAAAAATGCTTTATTTTCCAGAAAAGTTACATCTGCCAACCAAATGCAAGCCACAGGCTAGTGTTTATTAACTACAGCATTATCCACAGCAGAACCAATTACAAAGCTTTAGTCAAGGAGCGCTTCATCCCTGAATTAATCATATGTAAAAGTGCTTCTTAGTTTATTCAAAGAGGCTTTGCATACATTATTTCATCGGAACTTAGAACAATTGATCTTAATTCCAATTTATAGATGAGGAAACCAAGCGTTAGAGCAGCCAAGTGACTTTCCTGGGAGTAAAAAATAAATCCTGGGACTCAACAAGTCAGCCAACCAGTCAACCTACAGAAAAAAGTGCCTCTTTTTCTATAGGATGCTGGTTGGTAAGGACAACAGTAACAGCTGAAGTAGGATCTTACAGTTGAACTCTTCCTCCTTCAGTTTTGCATTGTGGAGAACAACGCAATCGGTGTTATGTCCCTCAGATCCTGACGTCAGAATGTGTCACCTAACCCCACCTGTAAAACGACCTCTCTGGAGGAAGCTGTTGCTGTGCTGCAGCGCCCAGCTCCCTGCTGTGGCGGCGATGGGAGGTGCTTCTCCCTGCAGTCCTATACATTTTATGAAGAAACACATGCGAATGTGTAAATACGTAAAATAGGATCCTCTCTGAGGAAGGTTTAGCTAGGACTGGTGTACTAGAAGCAGGTTCAACCTTCCAGGCTAATTGAAGGAGGTGCTAAAAGTTGCCTCTAAAAGGAATTACCACCATTAGACTGTACCATTTTATAGGTTCTAAATTACAATTTTAATATAATGTAATACAAACATTGTTACAAACACTTCCTGAGGAGACTAGGGCATGAAGCTACCTAGTTTCATATGAGAAGTAAAAATAAAATCCTAAGCCCCTCAATTGACTGAATGGACCCCTCTCGGCAAAACGGACCCCAAAGAGACGTTAAAAACCGAGTCCTCCCATGATGATACAGGAGGTCAGACATGCTTCCTTATTCCCTGTCTCTTTTGCAGTTTAGATACAACCGACCAGCATTAATGTTAAAGTAGAGATCATAAGACTGACGGAACACACTCCTTGTGGTAATAACAAATTATAAACAAGACCTCAGGCCATACCAGGCAGGGGTTAAGGAACCCTCCCCTACACAAGAATACACTTTGTCCTAACTGCCACAAGGTTTCTCTTTTTCTCTAGCAGCTAAACAAACCTTGGCCTCCAGGTAAGCAATATTGAAACAATTGCAGCTCATCCACCACCAAATTCTGAATAACTGACACCCTTGTTCCACAAGCAATAGCTACAGCTTTGATTGGATAAGACTGATTTCAGTAACTTCCTCCTGATAAGAGACCACTGACCATGAACTGGTTCTGGCTGGTTTGCAGACACTGCACACTGAGTGCTTTTATGTCCTTGTGTCACCTTCTGATGTACAGGGTCTAACTGTAGTGCATTTAAAAGTTAAGTCTCAACAAATGGGAAAACATTCCATGCTCATGGTTAGGAAGAATCAGTATCATGAAATGGTTATACTGCCCAAAATAATTTATAGATTCAATGTTATCCTCATCAAGCTACCGTAGACTTTCTTCACAGAATTAGAAAAAAAACGACTTTAAAATTCATGTGGAACCAAAAAAAGAGCCCATATAGCCAAGACAATCCTGAGCAAAAAGTACAAAGCTGGAGGCATCACATTACCTGACTTCAAACTATACTACAAGGTTACAGTAACCAAAAGAGCATGGTATTGGTACCAAAACAGATATAGACCAATGGAACAGAACAAAGGCCTCAGAAATAACACTACGCATCTACAACCATCTGATTTTGACAAACCTGACAAAACAAGCAAAGAGGAAAGGATTCCCTATTAATAAATGTTGTTGGGGAAATTGGCTAGCCATATGCAGAAAGCTGAAACTGATCCCTTCCATACACTTCATACAAAAATTAACTCAAGATGGATTAAAGACTTATGTAAGACCTAAAACCATAAAAACCCTAGAAGAAAAGTAGACAATACCATTCAGGACATAGGCACAGGCAAAAACTTTATAACTAAAACACCAAAAGCAATGGAACAAAAGCCAAAATTGACAAATGGGATCTAATTAAACTAAAGAGCATCTGCACAGCAAAAGAAACTATCATCGGAGTAAACAGGCAACCTATGGATTGTAAGAAAATTTTTGCAATCTATCCATCTGACAAAGGGCTAATATCAAGAATCTACAAAGAACTCACACAAATTTACAAGAAAAAAAAGTAACCCCATTAAAAAGTGAGTGAAGGATATGAAAAGACACTTCTCAAGAGAAGACATTTATGCAGCTAACAAACATATGAAAAAAAGCTCATCATCACTGCTCATTAAAGAAATGCAAATCAAAACCACAATGAGATACTCTCTCACACCAGTTAGAATGATGATCATTAAGAAGTCAGGAAACAACAGATGCTGGAGAGGATGTGGAGAAATAGGAATGCTTTTACCTTGCTGGTGGGATTGTGAGTGTAAATTCGTTCAACCATTGTGGAAGACAGTGTGGCAATTCCTCAAAGATCTAGAACTAGAAATACCATTTGACCCAGCAATCCCATTACTGGGTATATGCCCAAAGGTGTATAAATCATTCTACTATGAAGACCATGCACACTTATGTTTGTTGCAGCACCGTTAACAATAGCAAAGACTTGGAACTAACCCAAATGCCCATCGCTGATAGAATGGATAAAGAAAATGTGGCACATATACACCATGGAATACTATGCAGCCATAAAAAGGATGAGTTCATATCCTTTGCAGGGACATGGATAAAGCTGGAAACCATCATCCTTGGCAAACACAAGAAGGGAAAAACAAACACTGCATGTTCTCACTCATAAGTGGGAGCTGAACAATGGGAACACAGGGAGGGGAACATCACACACCAGGGCCTGTTGAGAGGAGGGGAGCTTGGGGAGGGATAGCATTAGGAGAAATACCTAATGTAGATGACAGGTTAATGGGTGCAGCAAACCACCATGGCACATGCATACCTAAGTAACAAACCTGCACGTTCTTAGAGTATAATGTAAAAAAATTTACATATCTAGAAAAATTCTGGGAAATAGAAGGTGATCCAAGATGGCCAATTAGGAGCAGCTCAGGAATGCAGCTCCCAGGGAAAGCACAGAGGGTGAGAGGACACCGCACTTCCAGACGAATTTTTATTGCCCACAGACCAGGAGATTCCAAGGTGGAGGAGACCCACGGGTTGCCAGCGCAGCTGGTTTGGCCGGCGCAGCTATTTTCTCCAGGGCGGCTGTTTTGCCGGCAGCCCGGAATGGTGGTTCTCCGTACAAAATACACAGATATGGGCACCGTTTTAGCTGGTGATTGGAGCTCCCTGGAGACAGAGTCACCCATTCAACTGATTAAAAAGGGGACTGAAAGAGGGAGCCAGGCCAGGAGATTCCCAGGTGAAAAAAATGCCATGAATTTCAGCGCAGCTGTTTCAGCCAGCTCAGTGGGTCGCCGCATGGGAAATTAAACAGATCCCAGCGCCTTTTCAACAGGCAACTGGAACTCCTGGGAGACAGAGCTGACTGTTCAACTTGAAAAAAAAAAAAAAAAGGACTCTGAGGCAGGGAGCCAGGTGATCAGGCTCGGCTGGTCCCACCCCCACAAAAAAACAGCAATAGGAAATGCTCTGGATTGAGCGTTTCACAGCAAGCACAGCTGAACCCGGGACAGTCCAGCTCTGTGGGGGAGGGCAACTGCCATTACCAAGGCAGTCCACCATTACGGAGGTAGTTTGCCATTGCTGAGGCAGCCCACCATTGCCAAGGCAGCACACCATTACAGAGAGAGTCCGCCATTATAGAGATGGGCCACCATTGCCAAGGCAGTTGTAACTACACCCATATAAACAGGACTGCAGGGAAGTTTACACGGCAGCTGGGCAGAGCCCACAGCAGCTCAGCAAAGCCTCTGCAGGCAGACAGTGACTAGGCTGCCTCATCGCTGGGCAGGGCAGCCCTGAGAAAAGGCAGCAGTACAACAGAAACTCATAAAGCCCTAACTCCCCAGGACAGACCACCTGGGAAAAAAAGCAGGGTGGTGGTTTATGAGTTCTGCAGCAGCAGACTTAAACATACCTGCCCAGCAGCTCTGAATGAACAATGGTGCTCACAGCTCAGCACTTGAGCTCTTATACAGGACAGACTGTCTCCTCAAGCAGCTCCCTAACCCTTGTATATCCAAAGAGTCACCTCATAAAGGAGAGCTCAGACTGACATTTGGTGGGTATCCTTCTGGGACAAAAATAGCAGAAGAAGAAACTGGCAGCAACTCTTACTGTTCTGCAGCTGCTGCAGGTGACCCCAGGGCCTAGAGTTGACCTCAGCAGTCCTACAGCACAGGGGTCAGACTGTTAGAAGGAAAACTAAGAAACAAATAACTGCATCATCAGCAAACAGGATGTCCACTCAGAGACCCAATCTGAAAGTCAACAACTACAAAGACGACAGGTGGATAAATCCACAAGATGAAAAGGAACCAGCGCAAAAAGTATGAAAACACCTGAAATCAGAACGCCTCTCCTCCTACAAGGGATCACAACACCTCATTGGCAAGAGAATAAGGTTGGATGGAGGATGAGTGTGATGAATTGACAGAATCAGGCTTTAGAAGGTGGGTAATAAGAAACTTCTGTGAACTAAAATAACATGTTCTAACCCAATGCAAAGAAACTAAGAACTTGAATAAAGATATGACAAAATGCTAATGAAAATAAACAACTTAGAGAGGAATATAAGAGAATAGATGGAGCTGAAAAACACAACATGAGAAATTCATGAAGCATACACAAGTTTCAACAGCCTAATCAACCAAGCAGAAGAAAGGATATCAGAGATCCAAGATCAACTCAATGAAATAAAATGAGAAGGCAAGAATAGAGAAAAAAGGGTAAAATGGAATGAACAAAGTCTCCAAGAAATATGGGACTATGTGAAAAGACATAATCTGCGTTTAATAGGTGTACCCGAATGTGACAGAGAGAATGAATCCAAACTGGAAAATACTCTTCAGGATATTATCCGAAAAACTTCCTGAACCTAGCAAGGCAGGCCAATATTCAAGTCCAAGAAATACAGAGAACACCACAAAGATATTCCTCAAGAAGAGCAACCCCAAGGCACATAGTCATCAGATTCACCAGGGTAGAAATGAAGAAGAAAGTGCTGAGGGCAGCCAGAGAGAAAGGTCAGGTTACCCACAAAGGGAAGCCCATCATAGTCACAGTGGATCTCTCAGCAGAAACCCTACAAGCCAGAAGAGAGTGGGGGCCAATATTCAACATCCTTAAAGAAAAGAACGTTCAACCCAGAATTTCATATTTAGCCAAACTAAGCTTCATAAATGAAGGAAAAATAAAATCCTTTGTGAACAAGCAAGTACTCAGAGATTTCATCACCACCAGGCCTGCTTTACAAGAGCTCCCGAAAGAGGCACTAAACATAGAAAGGAAGAGCCAGTAACAACCACTCCAAAAACATACCAAATGGTAAACAGCATCAACACAATGGAGAAACTGCATCAACTAACAGGCAAAACAGCCAGCTAGCATCAAAACGGCAGGATCATATTCACACATAACAATATTAACCTTAACTGTAAATGGGCTAAATGCCCCAATCAAAAGACACAGACTGGCAAATTGGATAAAAAGCCAAAACCCATCAGTGTGCTGTATCCAGGAAACCCATCTCACATGCAAGGATACACAAAGGCTCAAAATAAAGGGATGGAGGAAGGTTTACCAAGAAAATGGAGAGAGAGAGAAAAAAGCAGGAGTTGTCATACTCGTCTCTGATAAAATAGACTTTAAACTAACAAAGATCAAAAGACAAAGAAGGACATTACATAATGGTGAAAGGATCAATGCAACAAGAAGAGCTATTGATCCTAAATATATACGCACCCAATACAGGAGCACCCAGATACATAAGGCAAGTTCTTAATGACTTACAAAGAGACTTAGACTCCCACACAATAATAGTGGGAGACTTTAACACCCCATTGTCAATATTAGACAGATCAATGAGACAGAAAATTAACAAGGATATCTAGGACTTGAACTCAGACCTGGACCAAGCAAGCCTAATAGACATTTACAGAACTCTCCACCCCAAATCCACAGAAGATACATTCTTCTCAGCACCACATCACACCTACTCTAAAATTGACCACATAATTCGAAATAAATCACTCCTCAGCAAATGCAAAAGAATGGAAATCATAACAAACAGTCTCTCAGACCACAGTGCGATCAACTTAGAACTCAGAATTCAGACACTAACTTAGAACCGCACAGCTTCATGGAAACTGAACAACTGGCTCTTGAATGTTGACTGGATAAACAATGAAATGAAGGCAGAAATAAAGATGTTCTTTGAAATCAACGAGAATGAAGACACAACATACCAGAACATCTGGGACACATTTAAAGCAGTCTCCAGGGGAAAATATATAGCAATAAATGCCCACAAAGCAGCAAGAAGAGATCCAAAATCAATACCATATCATTGAAACTGAAAGAACTAGAGGAGCAAGATCAAAAAAAGTCAAAAGCTAGCAGAAGACAAGAAATAACTAAGATCAGTACAGAACTGAAGGAGATAGAGACACAAAAAGCCCTTCAAAAAATCAATAAATCCAGGAGCTGGTTTTTCGAAAAGATCAACAAAATAGACCACTAGCCAGATTAATAAAAAAGAAAAGAGACAATAGTCAAATAGATGCAATAAAAAACGATAAAGGGGATATCACCACAGATTCCACAGAAATACAAACCATCATCAGAGATTATTGCAAACAACTCTATGCACATAAACTGGTAAACCTGGAAGAAATGGATAAATTCCTGGACACCTGCATCCTCCCAAGCCTAAACCAGGAAGAAGTTGAAACCCTGAATAGATCAATAACAAGGTCTGAAGTTGAGGCAGCAATTAAGAGCCTACCACCCAGAAAAAGCCCAGGTCCAGATGGGTTCACAGCTGAATTCTACCAGACATAAAAAGAGAAGCTGGTACCATTCCTTCTGAAATGATTTCAAACAATCCAAAAAGAGGGAATCCTTCCCAAATCATTTTATGAGACTAACATCATCCTGATACCAAAACCTGGCAGAGACTCAGCAAGAAAAGAAAACTTCACACCAATATCCATGACAAACATAGATGCAAAATTCTTCAGTAAAATACTGGCAAACCAATTGCAACAGTACATCAAAAAGCTTATCCATCACAATCAAGAAGGCTTCATTTTGGGGATGCAAGGTGGGTTCAACATATGCAAGTCTATAAACATGATTCCCACATAAACAGAACCAAAGACAAAAACAACATGATTATCTCAATTGATGCAGAGAAGCCTTTTGACAAAATTCAACAGCCATTTATGCTAAAAACCCTCAATAAACTAGGTATTGACGGAACGTATCTCAAAATAATAAAAGCTATTTACAACAAACCAACAGCCAATATCATACTGAATGTGCAAAAACTGGAAGCATTCCCTTTGAAAACTGGCACTAGACAAGGATGCCCTCTCTCACCACTCCTATTTAATATAGTACTGGAAGTTCTAGCCAGAGCAATCGGGCAAGGAAAAGAAATAAAGAGTATTCAAATAGGAAAAGAGGAAGTCAAATTGTCTCTATTTGCAGACGACATGATTGTATATCTAGAAGACCCCATCATCTCAGCCCCAAGTCTCCTGAAACTAATAAGCAACTTCAGCAAAGTCTTAGGATACAAAATCAATGTGCAAAAATCACAAAAAATCCTATACACCAATAACGGACTTAAAGAGAGCCAAATCAAGAATGAACTGCCATTCACAATTGTGACAAAGAGAAAAAAATAACTAGGAATACAACTAACAAGGACATAAAGGACCTCTTCAAGGAGAACTACAAACCACTGCTCAACGAAATAAGAGAGGACACAGATGGAGAAACATTCCATGTTCATGGTTAGGAAGAATGAATATCGTGAAAATGGCCATATTGCCCAAAGTAATTTACAGATTCAATGCTATCCCCATCAAGCTGCCAATGACCTTCTTCACAGAACTGGAAAAAACCACTGTAAACTTCATATAGAACCAAAAGAGAGCCCACATAGCCAAGTCAATTCTAAGCAAAAAGAACAAAGTGGGAGGCATCACACTACCTGACTTCAAACTATGCTACAAGGCTACAGTAATCAGAACAGCATGGTACTGTTACCAAAACAGAGATATAGACCAATGGAACAGAACAGAGGCCTTGGAGGCAACACCACACATCTACAACGATCTGATCTTTGACAAACCTGACGAAAACAAGCAATGGGGAAAGGAGTCCCTGTTTAATAAATGGTGTTGGGAAAACTGGCTAGCCATGTGCAGAAAGCAGAAACTGCACCCCTTCCTGACACCTTACACTAAAATTAACTCCAGATGGATTAAAGACCTAAACGTAAGACCTAACACCATAAAAACCCTGGAAGAAAAGCTAGGCAAAACCATTCAGGACATAGGCGTAGGCAAGGACTTCATGACCAAACACCAAAAGCATTGGCAACAAAAGCCAAAATAGACAAATGGGACCTAATCAAACTCCACAGCTTCTGCACAGCAAAAGAAACAGTCATTAGAGTGAATCGGCAACCAACAGAATGGAAAAATTTTTTCCGGTCTACCCATATGACAAAGGGCTGATATCCAGAATCTACAAAGAAATAAAATAGATTTACAAGGAAAAAAAAAAACAAGCCCATTCAAAAGCGGGCAAAGGATATGAACAGAAACTTTACAAAAGAAGACATACATGAGGCCAAGAAACATAGGAAAAGATGCTCATCATCACTGGTCATTAGAGAAATGTAAATCGAAACTACATTGAGATTCCATCTCATGCCCATTGGAACGGCGACCATTAAAAAATCTGGAGACAACAGATGCTGGAGAGGATGTGGAGAAATAGGAACACTTTTACACTGTTGGTGGGAGTGTAAATTAGTTCAACCATTGTGGAAGACAGTGTGACGATTCCTCAAGGACCTAGAAATAGAAATTCCATTTGACCCAGCAATCCCATTACTGGGTATATATCCAAAGGATTATAAATCGTTCTACTATAAGGACGCATACACACGAATGTTCACTGCAGCACTGTTTACAACAGCAAAAACCTGGAACCAACCCAAATGCCCATCGATGATAGACTGGAAAGGGAAAATGTGGCACATATACACCATGGAATCTTATGCAGCCATCAAAAACAATGAGTCCAGTCCTTTGCAGGGACATGGATGAACCTGGAAACCATCATTCTCAGCAAACTGACACAAGAACAGAAATTCAAACACTGCATGTTCTCCCTCATAGGTAGGTGTTGAACAATGAGAACACATGGACACAGGGAGGGGAGCATCACACACTGGGGTCTGTCGGGGAGGAAATAGAGAAGGGACAGTGCGGGGCGGGGAGTTGGGGAGAGATAGCATGGGGAGAAATGGGGAGGAAGGCAGTAAATCACACTGCCGTGTGTGTACCTATGCAACAATCTTGCATGTTCTTCACATGTACCCCCAAACCTAAAATGCAATTAAAAATAAATAAATAAAAGAAAAAAGAAAAAATTTTATGTATCTAATAAAAAGTTTTTTATGTTGGAAGCCAAAAAACATGCATACATAAAAATAAAAGTTAGTCTTGGCCCCAGAGTGAACATAGGTGGTATGTAACATGCATGTTTGTTCAGTACACGTATGTTAGGGCCCCATTCGTCAGTATGCATAGATCTTCTTGTAAGCTGTTCAATACACAAATTTAGGCAATGCATTCAGCATAAATCTCCTACTGTAACCCTTACTCCTTTGAAGTGTCTACCTCAAGTTTCAGCCAGAAGCCCACTTCTCAAACTGCAGGGTGAACCCTTTAAAGAAATAAACTCTCCTTTCTAAATGTATAATTGTGTGACTTTTTCAGTATACATGTGTTTTATGGAACCAAATGGGACTAAAATAAGGATTAACCTTTCTGATATAAGAAAGGCTACTACAGGAAAGGCAGGTGGCTGAAGGCAACAGATATTACTCTTGTGTGTCCCAAACCCCTTCCTCTGGATGACAGTCATGATTTTCCCACAAGGAACCACCTCTGTTCCACTCTAAATCTATGTGGTTTAGGTCAGAGGTTCCCAGTCCCCTGAAAGAATGAAGCCTGGAGTTGGGGTCATTTTTGCCACCCACACACAAAATGGAAAGAGACCAAGTTGTCATTTTAAGTCAAACATCTCCTGGACTTGTCAGTGTTATAAACCCAGAAATTCTGCTTTACATTTGTTTCTGAGCCCAATTTTGAGTTAGGAGTCTATTATCTGTAAGTGAAGGCACTGGGACCATTTCGATGGCCCTAAGCAAGGGAGGCTGATGATCTTTGATCTAATCAGCTAATGCCAGTGCTTAGAAAACAATTTGAAAAATAACTTCATTAGCTAAGTTAGAAGATTAAGTCAATTACTCAGAGTCGGTCATAACAAGACATAATGAGAAATAACCCCAAATTACTACACTGCCTGTTTCTTGCCCTAAATAGATCATGCCACATTAATGACACAAGATATCCCACTTCTCATTCTTCTTTTGTAAAAGCATTTTCTCATCTTCTTATAACTAGGTGTATAAATTTAAAAGACAGAAGATTCATTGAGAAGTCCCTAGTTTCCCCAAGTAAATATAGTGTTTTCTGCCTGAGATCAGCTAAGGTCTATACAATTTTATTTTGGTTCATTATTAAGTTCAGTTTTTGGTTTACCAAAACACAAGAGCCATGGGCTCTGCATTCAAATAAAGGTCGCATTTGTTTCACTAGTGCCAGATACAACTTTAGAATATCTCAGAGTGAAGGTCCTATAATTCCATATCAAAATAATTCCAGGACATTACTGCTTTCTTGGTGAAGGGCCCAGTAATTTATTAGGTGATGTGGCAGAGGACAAATCTATCCCATAAATGACAATCGTCTAAGTCTACTAGTCTACTAGTGCACAGGTCTACTAATCATGAGTCTTCCAGTATATCTAACCACTACAATTTATGCCAGTAAAACTTCTGCCTTAGAAAGTTGGGCCTCACTTATGTTTGGAGTATAAAAGGAAAACATGGGCTCATCTGTCCAGGATAACTGTAAGAAACTTTTTGTAGTTTATGGTGTCTTCAACATCATGGTTATGTATGGCCATCACCTCACTTTTAGCTTTAAGAAACAAACTTTTCTTCAAAGCCAACAAAGACCTCTCTCTGTACCAAAATGTCTCCTCTCCTCTCAATACAATATCTTCCTTTGAATATCACAGCTTACATCCCATAATAATTGACTTGGTCCCTAATCTACAAAGGCAGGCACAAAAGCGGAGAGAGGGTTAAAGTTTCTCTCCAAAGGTCTCTGTTGGTTTCCTTATCTTCTGTAATGTACTGTAAATGGTCCAGGAGGATCAGTGTGTTTCAACATCTTGACTTTATGGTGTCTGCAATGTCCTGGCAACCAAAATTTTGTAAATCCCACTGAATAGAGGAAAGATAAAGAATACATCCCTATCCATCTAATTCATAATCACAAAAAGTACTGACAAAGAAGAGATACAGAATTCCTCCAGAATTTAGAAAGGAAAAAGAAAACGTATGAAAACTTCAAGTCAAGAGAACAGATGGGCTTGCACCAATTGCAGATTTAGAGGTGTCTTCTACCTCTTAAAGTGTGACTCAGAGTAACTTCCCTGTTTTGTTTGGGTACAAGCCTCCTAAACTGAACAAATTCCAGCAACGTCTTTTTACATGTGCCAAACAGTACTTCAAGAGCATTGAAAAGGATATTGTATTTGTTCTTTATTCAATGAGGCATTATCTCCATTTTATAGATAAAAATATCGAGACTCAGGGAAGTTAAGTAAAATAACTGGGTTATACAGCAAGTATAATTGCACAGAGCCCTGATATATCATTTTGGATAACTATTTCCATAAGTTTGGTTTATATAGATTATCTCTGTCAAAATAGCACCTAGAAAAGATAACCACTTTTTATATTCAGTCCTTAAAGAAGGTCACTTGAGATGAGAAAAGAATTAGGCTAAATTTTGCAAACAATATTAACATAAAAACAGAACTCATATAGATCTGATTGAAGGCAGACAATTCATATAGCATGAACTTTACAAAATGATAGAAAACATAAGTTACGTGAACTATAAATTAATTGATAAATGGTGGCTGACTCTGCACACCAATGTAATGGTTTTCTGGTCTTCTTAATGATTCATTTTTTTCTTGCTAGAAAGCATTACCACACAAAAGTGAAAATCAATAGTGTTATAAAGAAACTGTTGTTGTATAAACAAACACTAGGCTTCAAGCGAAAGCAAAGACAATCGTTTATAAAATGTAAGCCTTTTTCTATTCAATCTCAGAAGCACCTGGTGCATCCTAATTATTTACTCAGAGGAAGCATGATCATTGACATGTAACTTTAGAGTATTTTTAAAACAAGCCTGTGATAAACAATATGGTCTCTCAGTTTCACTGAAAACCTTACCAAAGCCAACAGACATGGCCCCAGAATTAGATGCCAGAGACTGGGATTGCCAGGTGAACCTAATTCCTCTGGGCCTCAGTTTCCTCATCTTTAAGATGAGAGAGTTAGACTGGATGACCCTAGTCAGCGAAACCCAATAAAACAGAAATACCGCCAAAAATAACAGGAGAGGAAATCTAGATACACTTTCTAGCTGAAGATTTGAAATAAGCCTACTGAAGTCATGACCTATTTTAAGAAAACTCAAGACTTAAGCCTCCAAACTCTAAAAATGGATAAACTGGGAAGTGATTATTCATATTAGAAAATGATTCATGCTATAATTCTTTTAAATGTCAGTATTTCATAGTACCATTAAAACATGACTTAATTTAGAGTAAAAGGAACCAACATTTATAAAAGTTTTAACACTACAGCTACTACATAGAACAGCTATTACACTGTAGCTATTATCTGGAATTAATTCTTTGTATTAGTAGGTACCAATTTACCTTTGTGTGGACATATTTATGAAGATAAGCAACAATCACCTGTCTGGATTCACTGATGAATAGCAGTCTTAAAAGAGGTGGGTTTAAGTAACCTCTAGGCTTACAAGTCTGTTTTCCTAAAAGCCATTATTTGGGAATTGTTAAAGATTGAGTTACTTGGATGTACCACTGCGGACTGCACAATCAATTCTAATCTATAAATGCAAATATCCATTGCGTTAACATAAATACATAGTCTATTTCCGGAATGTCTGCAAATCTGGATTGCTTGACCCTAGAGATTCATTAGTGTTTAACTGCCATATTTCATTTTATTACTTTGTTCCAAAGTTGCCCATTAATAAATAGAATAGCAATGAGGCCACTTGCTAAGGTGAGATGGGTAGATGATTTTTAACCTTATCTAGACAAAATCCTAATTAACTGTGGTTGCAATCACCATTTCTTTTCATGTTTAACCTTGCCATTGTTGGTGAAGTTGTTTACGTTGAAAACCAAGTGCTAGTGAAAAAAAAGAAAACACTCCTCTTTCAGGGCTCATTTTATATAAACAACAAATTAACTTGTGCTTAGGTGATCATTTTGCTTTTCCACAAGATTATAGTTATTGGAACATAAAAGATTGTCCTACTAATGGCAAACACCATATTTTATAAGATACAGATTTTTTTTTCACAGTCTAAAAACTTTCAAAGTAAAAATTTTTTTCTTCTAGGGGTTGGGGGATAGGGAAAGGATAGCATTAGGAGAAATATCTAATGTAGATGACGGAGTGATGGATGCAGCAAATCACCGTGGCACATGTATACCTATGTAACAAACTTGCACGTTCTGCACATGTACCCCAGAACATAAAGTATAGTAAGAAATAAAAAGAACACCACATGTTCTCACTCATAGGTGGATGTTGAACAATGAGAACATGTGAACACAGGGAGGGGAGCATCACTCACTGGGGTCTGTTGCGGGGGGCTAGGGGAGGGACAACAGGGGGCGGGGTGGTTGGGGAGACATAACATGGGGAGAAATGCCAGATATGGGAGACAGGGGGATGGAGGCAGCAAACCACCTTGCCATTTATGTACCTATGCAACAATCCTGCATGATCTGCATATATAGCCCAGAACCTAAAGTACAATTTATATATATATATATATATATCAAAAATAAAAATATAGAGAAATGCAAATCAAAACCACATTGAGATGTCATTTCACCCCAGTTAGAATGGCGATAAATAAAAAATCTGGAGACAAGAGATGCTCGAGAGAAGGTGGAGAAATAGGAACAATTATACACTGTTGGTGGGAGTGTAAATTAGTTCAACTGTTGTGGAAGACAGTGTGTTGATTCCCCAAGGACCTAGAGATAGAAATTCCATTTGACCCAGCAATCTCGTTACTGGGTATATATCCAAAGGATTATAAATTGTTCTACTATAAGGACACATGCACACGAATGTTCACTGCAGCACTGTTTACAACAGCAAAAACCTGGAACCAACCCAAATGCCTATCGATGATAGACTGGAAAGGGAAAATGTGGCACATATACACCATGGAATCTTATGCAGCCATCAAAAACAATGAGTCCATGTCTTTTGCAGGGACATGGATGAACCTGGAAACCATCATTCTCAGCAAACTGACACAAGAACAGAAACTCAAACACTGCATGTTCTCCCTCATAGGTGGGTGTTGAACAATGAGAACACATGGACACAGGGAGGGGAGCATCACACACTGGGGTCTGTTGGGGGAGACTAGGGAGGTACAGTGGGGATAGGGAGGTTGGGGAGGGATAACATGGCGAGAAATACCAGATATAGGTGACAGGGTGGTGGAGGCAGCAAACCACATTGCCATTTATTGACCTATGCAACAATCCTGCATGATCTGCACATGTACCCCAGAACCTAAAGTACAATAAAAAATATATAAATAAAATAAAAATTAAAAAATAAAAATTTGTTTTAGAGCTAATGATGTCTTACAATCACTGTGGCCACTGTCTTGGAATGTGTGAACTTCCCTGTAATTCCGGGTGGCAGTACTGGACAACTTTACCCCCTTGATATTTCAGTCCATAAGCCATTTAAGGACTATTTGAGGAAGAAATAGGAATCTCGGCCTTATCTGAGAAGCTTCCATTGATACTGGAAAATATTCTTTGCTTGACCAAACTTTGGGTAGGCTCCTGAACATTCCCCTAGGCCCATCTGTGTTCTTCCTTATAAAATCCAGTTTTAGAAAGAACCTTGCTAAGTCAGTTTAACCAGAATCCTCATCCTCCATACCTGATCACCCTCAATATGTAATTGGGTTCCTCATCCTTCACCATCCCCCAGGAGATGTCTAATTACCCTGGCCTGTCCTCAGCAAGAATCCTGTTAGGTTCATTAGCCAGAATCCCTCCTACCCTGATCTTTCTTATTAATTTTCCATCCACAGACCCTCTCTCTGCTCCTTGACTTAAAACTTCCACTTGCCCATGCTTTATTCAGAATTGAGCTCAGTTTTATGTGGAAGTCTCCTCCCTTACTGCTATGGTTCCCAAATAAAACCTCTTTTTAGTGATTTTACTATTGTCCAAGATTTTTTTAAACGCCAGCATCAGATATTACACCACAGATGTCAAAAGCTGGGAAAAAATTCTGAAGGCAATCATAGAGCATTATTTGAAGAAATGAACCATTAACATCATTTTTGATGGCACAGAGAATATTATAGCATGAAAAATATGGACCTTGAAAACTGAACTGTTGAGTAATTTGTATAATTTGGGCATTTATCAGTTCGTGTATAAATAAGAGAGATAATCTAAAACAAAATAATTTTTAAAAACCAAGGGAGATAGATTGCTGTTTACATTTTATATTTAAAGAAGCCAAAAAGAGCCATTTCAATAATATAAAAACTCAAAATAATATGAAAACAATGTCATAGTTTATTGCCATTTTTTCTTAGAGCTGTATAACACATTCTTGTGCCTTAAAATGTTTGATTCATTGACATGCAGTGGGTTTCAGTTTAGATGCCACATGTAGTGAATTGGTAGTGGCTGTTTCAAGAATAAGCTTGAGAGGCCTCTCCAAAAAAACTATATTTCTATCCTCTTTTCTAATTTTTAAATTGAAAATATAAATATGGGGATTTCTGGCAAGATGGCCAAACAGGAAGAGCTCTGATGTGCATCTCCCAGCAAGAGTGATGCTGAAGGCAGGTCATCTCTGCATTTCCAACTGAGATACCTGGTTCATCTCACTGGGACTGGTTAGACAGTGGTGCAGCCCAAGGAGGGCAAGCTGAAGCAGGGTGGGGCATCGCCTCACCCAGGAAGTGCAAGAGGCTGCAGAACTCCCTTTTCTAGCCAAGGGAAGCCATTAGGGACTTTTCCTAGCACTCTGGCTCAGATACTGCACTTTTTCCATGGTCTTCCCAACCCACAGACCAGGAGATTCCCTCCAGCACCTACAACAACAGTGTCCTGGCTATCTAACACAAAACTGGGTGGCCATTTGGGAAGACACCAAGCTAGCTGCAGCAGGGTTTTTGTTTTTGTTTTTTTTTCCTTTATCCCAGGGGCACCGAGAATGCCAGCAAGACAGAATGGCTCATTCCCTTGAAAAAGGGGGCTGAAGCCAGGGAGCCAAGTGATCGGCTTGGTGGGTCCCACCGCCATGAAGACCAGCAAGTTAAGATCCACTGGCTTGAAGTTCTAGCAGCCAGCACAGCAGTCTGGGCTTGACCTGGGACATTCAAGCTCAGTGGGAGAGGGGCGTCTACCATTGCTGAGGCTCAGGTAAGCAGTTATAACCAAGCCTGTGTAAACAAAGTCACCAGGAAGTTTACTCAGTGACTGGGTGGAGCCCATGACAGCTCAGCAAGGCCAGTGTAGGCAGACTGTGTCACCAGACTCCCTCCTCATTTGGCAGGACATCTCTGAAAAAAGGCAGCAGCCCATCAGGGACTTATAAAGCCACTGTCTTCCTGGGACAGAGCACCCAGGAAAAGGTGAGATTGTGGGTACAGCTTCAGCAGACTTAAATGTCCCTGCCCAACAGCCCTGTTGAGCTCTGATAAGGAACAGACTGCCTCCTCAAATGGCTCCCTGACTCCCGTGTATCCTGACTGGGAGATACCTCCCAGTAGGGGCTGACAGATACCTCATACTGAAGAGCTCTGTCTGACATCTGGTGGGTACCCTTCTGGGACAAAGCTACCAGAACAAGGAACAGGCAGCAATCTTTGCTGTTCTGCAGCCCCTGCTGGTGATTCCCAGGCAAGCAGTCTGGAATGGACCTCCAGCAAACTCCAGCAGATCTGCAGCAGAGAGGCCTGACTGTTAGAAGGAAAACTAACAAACAGAAAGGAATAGTTTCAACATCAACAGAAAGGATGTCTACTCGGAAACCCTATCCAAAGGTCACCAACTTCAAAGACCAAGGTTAGACAAATCCATAAAGATGGGAAGAAACCAGCACAAAAAGGCTGAAAACGCCAAAAACCAGAATGCCTCTTCTCCTCTAAGGGATCACAACTCCTCACCAGCAAGGGAACAAAACTGGATAGAGAATGATTTTGAAGAATTGACAGAAGCAGGCCTTCATTAGGTGGGTAATAAGAAACTTCTCCAAGCTAAAGGAGGTTGTTCTAACCCAA
This sequence comes from Saimiri boliviensis, assembly GCF_048565385.1. Lineage (NCBI taxonomy): Eukaryota > Metazoa > Chordata > Mammalia > Primates > Cebidae > Saimiri > Saimiri boliviensis. The sequence continues at coordinate 91,613,345 of NC_133450.1, read as the reverse complement.
TCCAGGTAAGCTAAGAACCTTGAAAAAAGGTTAGACAAAATGCTAACTAAAATAACCAGTGTAGAGAAGAACATAAATGACTTGGTCGAGCTGAAAAACACAGCAGGAGAACTTCATGAAGCATACTCAAGTTTCAATAGCTGAATCAATCAATCAGAAGAAAGGATATCAGAGATTAAAGACCAACTCAGTGAAATAAAGCAAGAAGGCAAAATTAGAGAAAAAAAGAGTAAAAAGAAATCAACAAAGTCTCCAAGAAATATGGGATTATGTGAAAAGATCAAATCTGTGTTTGATCAGTGTACCTGAAACTGACGGGGAGAATGAAACCAAGTTGGAAAACACTTGTCAGGATATTATCCAGGAGAATTTCCCCAACCTAGCAAGGCAGGCCAACATTCAAATTCAGGAAATACAGAGACCACCACAAAGATACTCCTTGAGAAGAGCAACCCCAAGACACATAATCATCAGATTCACCAATGTTGAAAGAAAAAATGCTAAGTGCAGCCAGAGAGAAAGGTCAGGTTACCCAAAAAGGGAAGTCCATCAGACTCACAGCAGATTTCTTGGCAGAAACCCTACAAGCCAGAAGAAAGTGAAGGCCAATATTCAACATCCTTAAAGAAAAGAACTTTCAACCCAGAATTTCATATCCAGCCAAACTAAGCTTCATAAGTGAAGGAGAAATGAAATCCTTTACAGACAAGCAAATGCTGAGAGATTTGGTCACCACCAGGCCTGTCCTACAAGAGCTCCTGAAGGAAGCACTAAAAATGGAAAGGAACAACCAGTATGAGGCACTGGAAAAACATACCAATTTGTAAAGACCATGAACACTATGAAGAAACCACATCAACTAACAGGCAAAACAATTAGCTAGCATCAAAATGGCAGGATCAATTTTACACATAACAATATTAACCTCAAATGTAAATGGGTTAAATGCCATAATTAAAAGACACAGACTGGAAAGTGGGATAAAGAGTCAAGACCTATCTGTGTGCTGTATTCAGGAGATGCATCTCATGTGCGAAGACACACACAGGCTCAAAACAAAGGGATGGAGGAAAATTTACGAAGCAAATGGAAACCAAAAAAAGCAGGGGTTGCAATCCTAGTCTCTGATAAAACAGACTTTAACCCAACCAAGATCAAAAGAGACAAAGAAGGGCATTACATAATGGTAAGGGATCAATGCAACAAGAAGAGCTAACTGTCCTAAATACATATGCACCCAGTACAGGAGTATCCAGATACATAAAGCAAGTTCTTAATGACCTACAAAGAGACTTAGACTCCTACGCAATAATAGTGGTAGACTTTAACACCCCACTGTCAATATTAGACCAATCAAAGAGACAGAAAATTAAAAAGGATATCCAGGGCTTCAACTCAGATCTGGACCAAGCAAACATAATAGGCATCTACAGAACTCTCCACCCCAAATTAATGGAATATACATTCTTCTCAGCACCACATTGCACTTATTCTAAAATTGACCACATAATTGGAAGTAAAACACTCCTCATCAAATGCAAAAGAATGGAAATGATAACAGTCTCTCAAGCCACAGCACAATCGAATTAGAACTCAGGATTCAGAAACTCACTCAAACCTGCACAACTACATGGAAAGTGAACAAGCTGCTCCTGAATGACTACTGGATAAATAACGAAATGAGGGCAGAAATAAAGATGTTCTTCAAAATAAATGAGAATGAAGACACAATGTACCAGAATCTCTGGGACACATTTAAAGTAGCATGTAGAAGGAAAATCATAGCACTAAATGCCCACAAGAGAAACAGGAAAGATCTAAAATAGACACTCTAACATCACAATTAAAAGAACTAGAGGAACAAGATCAAATAAATTCAGAAGCTAGCAGAAGACAAGAAATAACCAAGATTAGAGCTGAACTGAAGGAAGTAGAGACATGAAAAACCCTTCAAAAAAATCAATGAATCCAGGAGTTGGTGTTTTGAAAAGATCAGCAGAATAGACCACTAGCCAGACAAATGAAGAAAAGAGAGAAGAATCAAGTAGATGCAACAAAAAATGATAAAGGGGCTATCACCATTGAGTCCACAGAAATACAAACTACCATCAGGGCATACTATAAACACCTCTACACAAATAAACCAGTATATCTAGAAGAAATAAATAAATTCCTGGACACTTACACCTTCTCAAGACTAAGCCAGGAAAAAGTTGAATCCCTGAACAATTAATAGCCTACCAACCAAAAAAACTCCAGGACCAGACAGGTTCACAACCGAATTCTACAAGAGGTACAAAGAGGAGCTGGTACCATTCCTTCTGAAACGATTCCAAACAATACAAAAAGAGGGAATCCTCCCTAACTCACTGTATGAGACCAACATCATCCTGATACCAAAACCTGGCAGAGACACAACTAAAAAAGAAAATTTCAGGCCAGTATCCAGGCTGAACATTCATGCGGAAATTCTCACTAAAATACTGGCAAACTGAATCCAACAGCACATCAAAAAACTTACCCAACACAATGAAGTTAGCTTCATCCCTGGTACACAAGGCTGTTTCAACATACCCAAATCTCTGAACGTAATCCATCACATAAACAGAACGAAAGACAAAAACCATGATTATCTCGATAGATGCAGAGAAGGCCTCTGACAAAATTCAACACCCCTTTATGCTAAAAACTCTCAATAAACTAGGTATTGATGGAACGTATCTCAAAATAATAAGAGCTGTTTATAACAAACCCACAGCCAATATCACACTGAATGGGCAAAAACTGTAAGCATTCTCTTTGAAAATGTGCACAAGACCAGGATGCCCTCTCTCACCACTCCTATTCAACATAGTATTGGAGTTTTGGCCAGGGCAATCAGGCAAGAAAAAGAAATAAAGGGTATTTAATTAGGAAAAGAGGAAGTCAAATTGTCTCTATTTGCAGACAACATGATTGTATATTTAGAAGACCCCATCATCTCAGCCCAAAATCTCCGGAAACTGATAAACAACTTCAGCAAAGTCTCAAGATACAAAATCAATGTGCAAAATCACAAGCATTCCATACACCAATAACAGACAAACAGAAAGCCCAATCATGAGTGGACTCCCATTCACAATTGCTATGAAGAGAATAAAATACCTAGGAATACAACTAACAAGGGACGTGAAGGACCTCTTCAAGGAGAACTACAAACCAGTGCTCAAGAAAATAAGAGAGGACACAGCAGATGGGAAAACATTCCATGCAGATGGTTAGGAAAAATCAGAAATTGGCCATATTGCCCAAGTAATTTATAGATTCAATGCTATCTTCATCAAGCTACCATTGACTTTCTTCACAGAATTGGAAATAAACACCTTAAATTTCATATGGAACCGAAAAAGAGCCTGCATAACTAAGACAATCCTAAACACAAACAAAAACAAAAAAACAAAGCTGGAGGCATCATGTGACCTGACTTCCAACCATACAACAAGCCTACTGTAATCAAAACAGCATGGTACTGGTACAAAAATGAAGATAGAGACCAATGGAACAGAACAAAGCCCTCAGTAGTAACATCACAGACAGAACACACAGAAGTAACATCACACCTCAGAAGTAACATCAGATCTACAACCATCTGATCTTTGATAAACCTGAAAAAAACAAGCAATGAGGAAAAGATTCCCTATTTAATCAATGGTGTTGGGAAAACTGGCTAGCCATATGCAGAAAACTGAAGCTGGATTCTTAAACTTTATACAAAAATTAACTTTAGATGAATGAAAGATTAGACCTAACACCGTAAAAACCCTAGAAGAGATCTAGGGAATACCATTCAGGACATAGGCATGAGCAAGGACTTCATTACTAAAACACCAAAAGCAATGACAACAAAAGCCAAAACAGACAAATGAGATCCAATGAAACTTAAGAGCTTCTGCACAGCAAAAGAAACTATCATTAGAGTGAACTGGCAACCAACAGAATGGGAAAAAAAATGTTTGCAATCTACCCATCTGACGAAGGGTTAATATCCTGAATCTACAAAGAACTTAAACAAATATTAAAAAAAAAAAAAATACAACCCCATCAAAATGTGGGCAAAGTATATGAACAGATACTTCTCAAAAGAAGACATTTATGCAGCCAACAAACATGAAAAAAAGCTCATCATCACTGATCATTAGAGAAATGCAAATCAAAATCACAATGAGTTACCATCTCACACCAGTCAGAATGGTGATCATTAAAAAATCAGGAGACAACAGATGCTGCAGAGGATGTGGAGAAATAGAAATGCTTTTACACTGTTGCTGTGAATGTAAATTAGTTCAACCATTGTGAAAGACAGTGTGGCAATTCCTCGAGGATCTCGAACCAGAAACACCATTTGACCCAGCAATCCCATTACTGGGTATATACCTAAAGGATTATAAATCTTTCTACTATGAAGACACATACACATGTATGTTTACTGTGGCACTATTCACCATAGCAAAGGCTTGGAACCAACATAAATGCCTATCAATGATAGACTGGACAAAGAAAATATGGCACATATACACCACAGAATACTATGCAGCCATAAAAAGGATCAGTTCATGTCTTCTGCAGGTACATGGATGAAGCTGGAAACCATCATTCTCCACAAACTAACACAGGAACAGAAAAACACCACATGTTCTCACTTATAAGTGGGAGGTGATCAATGAGAACACATGGACACAGGGAGGGGAACATCACACACTGCCTGTCAAGGGCGAGGCGGGGTGCTGGGGTACAGACAGCTCGGGGAGTGATAGTTATTTCCCTCACCCTCATCTATGTTAGGAGAAATACTTAACATAGATGACAGGTTGGTGGGTGCAATAAACCACCATGGCACATGTATACCTATGTAACAAACCTGCACATTCTGTACGTATATCCCAGAACTTAAAGTATAATTTCAAAAAGCATTATTATAAAAAAGAAAATATAAATATGGATGGTTTATGGACCTCTCTTAAAGAGGAGGGAAACTGAGCTTTTAAGAAGTATGTACAAAGCATGTTTTTTTTTTTCTGTAAAATAAAATCTAAGCTTTATGCAAGCCCTTCAGCAACACCCTGCATGATCTGATCTTCGTAGAATCACTCTCTCTCACATTAGGCATCAGATAAAATACAGGAAATATATTGCATAGACTTATACCAGAAATGACTTATTGTTTACTGAAACTCAAATTTAACTGTGTGCACTGTATTTCTATTTGCTAAATCTGGCAGCCCTACCACTCATTCACTCTGGTCCAGTTACCCTGGCCTCATCTCATCCTTCCTTCCTGTCTGCAGAATTGATGTTCTCTTCCTTGCCTGCCTACCTATTTCTCATCTTTCAAGTGGCACTTAAGACCTCTTCTCAGAGACACCTTCCTGTTTCCTTAACCTAAATCAGATTCTCTGCTGAAACTTTTCACACCTTTTCCTTCCCTTCACAGCACAGCTCATGTCTCAATTTGTAATTACTCCCTTTATTTGTGTGCTAACATGAATCAGTTCTGTATTAGTTTCCTCTTGCTGCTGTAACAAATTACCCAAACATAGTGGCTTAAAACAACACAGATTTATTATATTGCAGTTCTGGTGGTAGAAGTCTAAAATAGATTGGCAGGGCTGCATTCCTTCTGGAGATTCCAGGGGAAAACAATTTCCTTGCCTTTTCAAACTTCTAGAAGCTGCCTGCCTTCTGTGGCTCATGACCCCCATATCGTCCCTGCTTTTGTCCTCACATCTCTACCTCTGACTCTGAGCCTCCTGCCTCCTTTTTATAAAGGAACCTTGTGATGACCTTCTGCCCATGTAGATAATCCGGGATAATCTCTCCACTTCAAGATCCTTAATTTATTCACATTTTCAACGTTCTTTTTGCTATGTAAGGTAACACGTTCACAGGTTCAGGGGATTTCAGTGTGGACATCTCTGAGGGTTCATTATTCTGCCTACCATAGCATGTCATAGACTGTAGAAATGGGCCATGTCTCTTTTTTTCCCACTGCATTTCTAGTGGCTGGCATATCATGGGCACTGGGTGATGTTGGTGAAATGAAAGAATGTATCTTTTCTGTTGCCCTACTTAAATGCAAATAGCCAAATTCCCGCCCCCCACCCAAAAAAAAAAATTTACCAAAGAGAACTGATGACTCATCTGAGTTCAAAGATCTGAGTTCAAAGATTTTTCTGGGGCAGGTGGGTAAGAAATACTACCTGTGCCCTGCAGCCTCAGATGTGTACCCAGTGGCTCAATTCCTTCCTCCCTTTCCCTTTCCCTTCAGAAGCACTGAGTATGTTGGACCTTTCCTTCAGTATTGAAAAGCTCACTTCTCTGAGCTTCCAGGATGCCATATCCTCCTCAAGTCCCTCCTACTTCCCCAACAGTTCCTTCTTAATTTGCTCCTCTGATGTGACTCCTCCACCTGAACATTAATGTTGGAGTGCCCAAGGTCTGGTCCAGGGTCTCTCCTCATCTCTGATCTCACTCATTCCTCTGAGAGATCTCATTCAGGCCTATAGATTTAATATTACCCATAGGCTGATCATTGCAAGTTCCCTCTAGCCTTGGCTTTCCCATAGCTCAAAATATCTCACATCCAGCTTCCTACTTGGTACTCTTATTGCAATGTTTAATATTATTCCAAATTTAAAATGTCTCAGGCAGAAATTATTTCCCTTTCAAATATTTCTTTCCTCAGACATTTACATCTCAACAAATAGCATCCCCATCCAACCAGTTAGCATTCTTCTCCCGCACATCCCTCATCTAATTCATGAGCAAGTTCTACTGATTCTGCCCAAAACACACCTCAACGATGACTACTTCCCACCACTTCTATGTCTATCACCTAATCATACCTCTGTCACGTTCAGCCCAGCCCACTGCGATAATCTGCTAATGGGTCTTTCTGCCTCCAGACCCCCCTTTCACCTGTACTTCACACAGCAGCCAGAGTGTGGTCTTTAAATAATGGCAGTCAGATCACACCATTCTCCTGCTTAGATCCTTTCAATGGCCTTTGCTGCACTGAAATCCACACTCTTTCCTTAGGCTCACAAAGTCCTCCATGGTCAGTCCACTGCCCACCCTTCCAGGTCAGTCTCATGGTGCTCCTTCTCTCACTCAGTGGTTCTGTGCAGTGTTCTCAAACTGGCCAAGCTTGTTCATGTATCAAGGCCTAAGCATGTGCTGTTCCCTGTGCCTGGAACTCTTCCTCAGCTCCTGCCATGGCTGGGAACTTGCAATCTTTCAGGTCTCAGACCAAATACCACCCTCTAAGAGAGGTCTTTCCCAAACACCCTGTCTAAAGTAGCTATCCCCTCACTTCATTACTACATTTATTTCCTTGAATATTTAGGCTTGTATCACAATCCCAAACCATCTTCTTCATCAATTTGTTCACTGGTACAGTGCCTCCCTCTCCCATTAGGATATAAACTCATCAAGACAGAGAGCTTGTTGGTCTTGTTCACTGCTAGGCTAGGACCTAGCACACAGCTGGTGCTCAAACATGACAGTTGACTGGCTGATTAAATGAACAAATGCTTTGACTGGACTAAATACCTAAAGCTTGCCAAATATATCACATCAGACTTTTTAACGTTGGTAATGACCTACTGGAGTTTCCATTGAGGTATACTGACTACCAAGAATTTGGAGAAATGAGACGTGATAGGGAGTGAAGTAGGTCAGTGGTGAGGGTAGACGGCCTCCAGCCTCATCAAGCCTAGCCAGTGCCCCCAGCACTAGTGATGTCTGATGTCGTTCCCTTCGTAGGCAGTGCTGGGGATAGGTGAGGTATAGCAGCCGTCACAGATACTGAGAGTCCTCAGTTTCCAGACAACCACCTCTGAGGAGTAGCCCTGTCACACAGGCAGCAAGAGGAATTGGGACTAGCCCTTTGAGCATGAGGAGAGCAGTGGCCCTCCTAGAGCCAGGCATGGGTAGAACTCATGGAGCACTTTCTGGACTGGTCATTTGAGCTCCAAGGCTGTGGCTTGGGAAAATGTCTCTGTGAGTGGGTGTGTGAGTGTGCAAGTTGAGAGCTCTGCTTACCTATAGTTCTACAGTACTGAGCTTCCAGGGCTAAGACGGCAGGAGGGACCAGAGGGGAGTGACACACTGAGTGAGAAAAGTTTATCCTCCTCTGTCCAACGGGACACTTATCAGGGGCAGAGCAGTAAATGGGAGCCCACACAGGACTGCTCGATGTGACTCCACAGCAGCAACAGCCAGAGGGCAGGGAAGCCTCGGTTGGAAGAGCAGGGTTCTTCAGCTTAAGGGATAATAAAAAGGACTGACCCACGAGATCATGGAAGTTTCCTAGGGCACCTGGAGGATCCCCAGGAAGCAAACTCCAAGATGAAAGACAGACATTCTGGCAACAGGCAGAAAGTGTTCTCAGCCTCTAACATGAATTTTAAATGGAATGTAATCTAACTTCGTATCTTAAGTAGGTAAAATCAAATACACAAGTATGGAAAAGACTAGAATTTTCGGAAGCTTTCTGCAAGCTCGATTATGCACTCCACAGAGCTAAAATTTTAATGACTATCAATAAACCAGAAATAAGAAGCAATGGTAAGAAACCCCATGGACAGGCATGCTAGCTTTCTGAGCTCTTTCTTGGCTCTTCCAGTTTAAGCCGGGTACCTGCTCACAGTAACTAAAATCCAACCATGATGGGTCCTTGCTTTTTCCCAGGAGGAATTGAAAAATCAATACCTTTTGCAGCACAGTTCTTCTTTCACTCGGATCAGTGGTTCTCAACAGGGGATGATTTTGGCTCTCAGGAGACACTGAGCCATGTTCAGAGATGCTTTTCGGTTGTCATAACTGGGAGGCGGGTGCTGCTGGCATCTAGCACGCAGAGGCCAGGGATACTGCTAAACAGTCTGCAATGCACAGGGTAATAACCCCCACCCAAAGAACTATCTTGCACTAAATGTCAACAGCACAGAGTGTAAAAAATTCTGACTTACGCTAAAAGGTACACAAATTTCTTCTCTGCTGAGGCTCTGGAAGTATGAGTGTGAGAGGAAGAAGGGAGATGATTTGTGATACTGAACCAAATCTGATGGTTCATCTTGCAAATGATTCTAATCCAGAACAGTGTAATTAAGTAGTAATTTCTTTTTTTAAATTTTTATTTAATTTAATTAATTAATTTATTTATTTATTTTGAGAAGGAGTTTCACTCTTGTTACCCAGGCTGGAGAGCAATGGCGTGATCTCGGCTCACTGCAACCTCCGCCTCCTGGGTTCAGGCAATTCTCCTGCCTCAGCCTCCTGAGTAGCTGGGATTACAGGCACGCGCCACCACGCCCAGCTAGTTTTTTGTATTTTTAGTAGAGACAGGGTTTCACCATGTTGACCAGGATGGTCTCGATCTCTTGACCTCATGGTCCACCCACCTCAGCCTCCCAAAGTGCTGGGATTACAGGCTTGAGCCACTGCGCCCGGCAATTTCTTCTATTATTTAGTGCTGATGCCGTGGCACGGATGATTCTGCTGGGCTCTGTTCCTCCCAGCATCCTCCTCTCCACTGAGTAACCTCTTTAGACTACAGGCCACCTCTTCAGAATGTAGAAGCCTTTGCCTTCAATGTGTTAAAAAAAAACCTCTATTACATACTACTTTGGAAGTTCAATATCACAAAAGTCACAAGGCCATTTACAAGGATTACTTTATAAGGTCTTTAATAGTTACTATTAAATAAATTATATGTTCAACGTATTGGAGCTCCAGAGAAGAAATAAAAGTAGAATCCTTGCCCTGAAGTGCTTGTAATATCCTGCTAGGCCCAATAAAACGAGGCATGAAAGACTACTTCAATGTAACAAGAACAGTCAAATCTCACTAGAGAAAAAATTCACAAGGGAGACTCTTTCAAAGAGAAGACTCTGGCAAAACCAAGGATATTTCCACTGCTAAAGCAGCAAGTGCCTGGGGAGTAATGGAGTCTGTGTTATCACTCACTTTACAGTTGAAATTAATGTGGAGAGAATCACTGGTTGGTGGGTCTGGGGAGCCCAGGGGCCACTATCCAAGCTGTTGACTCTGTCCAACCTTGTAGTAAGACCAGTTCAGTTCTGGGTCTTTGATGTACTTTCCATCACCATCACAGATTTAGATTTTAAAACAATTACTAGAAACATAAAATTATTTAGCTTCCCAATCAAGAATGGTTATAGTCCTAAATTGTCTATCCAAAGTAAGATATACCAGGGAGCAGGTGGTGTTTGTAGCCACTGTGCAGAAGAGAGACCCTGCAGAGGTGGCTGCCTTGTCAGGGCTGGAATCTCCCTTGGTACCCGTATTAGTTTGTTGTAACAAAGCACCATAAAGAGAGTGGCTTAAAACAGCAAAAATGTATTCCTTCATACTTCTGGAGGCCAGAAGCCCAAGATCGAGGTGTTGATACAGTTGGTTCCTCCTGAGGTCTGTGAGGAAGAATCATTCCATGCTGCTCCCCTGGCTTCTGGTGGTTTGTTGGCAGTCCCTGATTGTATAAGTATCACACCCGCCCTGCCTTCATCTTCACATGGTGCTCTACTCCTGTGCATGCCTGCTTCCAAATTTTCCTTTTCTAATGTTACCAGTCATATTGCATTAGGTGCCTGTTCCACTCCATCCTGTATGGCTTCATTTGGTTTATTTTCATAGTTCAAGTATTCTATTATATTTTTATTTCAATAGTTTTTGGGGAACAGGTGGTTTGGGGTTACATGAATTAGTTTTTTAGTGGTTATTTCTGGGGGTTGTGCACCCATCACCCAAGCAGTGTACACTGTATCCAATACATAGTCCATTATGTCATTCCTATGCCTTTGCATCGCCATAGCTTAGCTCACATTTAGAAGTGAGAACATGCTATATTCGGTTTTCCACTCCTGAGTCACTTCACTTAGAATAATGGCCTTGGCCGGGCGCGGTGGCTCAAGCCTGTAATCCTAGCACTTTGGGAGGCCGAGGCGGGTGGATCACGAGGTCGAGAGATCGAGACCATCCTGGTCAACATGGTGAAACCCCGTCTCTACTAAAAATACAAAAAAATAGCTGGGCATGGTGGCACGTGCCTGTAATCCCAGCTACTCAGGAGGCTGAGGCAGGAGGATTGCCTGAGCCCAGGAGGCGGAGGTTGCGGTGAGCCGAGATCGCGCCATTGCACTCCAGCCTGGGTAACAAGAGCGAAACTCCATCTCAAAAAAAAAAAAAAAAAAAAAAAAAAAAAAAAAAAAAAAAAGAATAATGGCCTTTAACTCCATCCGGTTTCTGCAAAAGACATTATTTCACTCATTTTTATGGCTTAGTAGTATTCCATAGTGTATATATACCCATTTTCTTTATCCACCTGTTGGTTGATGGGCATTTAGGCTGGTTCCATATTTTTGCAGTTGTGAATTGTGCTGCTGCAAACATGCGTGTGCTGGTGTCTTTTTTACATAGTGACTTCTTTTCCTCTGGGTAGATACCCAGTAGCGGGATTGCTGGATCAAATGGTAGTTCTACTTTTAGTTCTTTAAGGAATCTTCATACTGTTTTCCATAATGGTTGTACTAATTTACATTCCCACCTGTGGTATAGAGTAGTTCCCTTTTGACCACATCCACTAGTATGGCCTTATTTTAAATAATTACATTTGCAACAACCTACTTTCCAAGTATCATTGCATTTTGAGGTACCAGAAGTTAAGATTTCAACATATGAACATTGGGGGACATAATTCAATATATTATAGGAAGCTGGCAAAGAAGGGGGGTCTCCTGGGTGTCCAGCATCCTAGCTGGGTATGCTGACCAAGCCCCACGCTTCCAATCAGAGGATATCTTAAGGCGTGTCATAGCTTTCAGTTCGGTACTCCAGGGTGCTGTGACTTTAGAGCTTCCCTTGAACATTCTGGAAATATCTCCCCCATCTTAGAGTCACCCTGTCAACTGAGTGTGTACCTTACTGAATATCTGAAGGGTTGAGCTGACGCTGAACTCCACTCTACTTAGAACTCAGGGCCATCTCGTGTTATGGGTCTGTTTACTCTTTTCACCCTACTCAGTCTTTCCTTTTAAAAAATACAAAGTGAAAAATAAATCAATTACAAATTATAATATAAATAATCGTTTTCTAGAAGCACATGACATTCGCCAAGTGATGGAATGCTTTGTTTGGGGAGGTGGGAGGCTCTGTGCCAAGGGCTGCGGAGGACAAGATAGATGGCATCTGTCCCCATCAAGTTTCCTACGCACAGACTGTGAAAAATACAGAGCAACAAGACATCGGGATGTTTATACCTGCGTGGTCTAAGGTACCGAAGTTAGGGCTTCTGTGTCCTCAGAGCTGTGGAGTCCTAAACTACCACTCACAGAACTGTGCAATACAGTGGTGAGGGGCAGGCAGGCAGAGCGGTAGTGGGGTGTGTGTGGTGTCACTCTGGAGGAGGCCATTCACAAATGGTGCCCTACAAAGCTTGTGCATGTGCCACCCGGCACCACGGCTCCATGATTACCCTCCTGTCCCCATCTAGGCCTCATAGTACCACCTCACCCAGAGCTGTGTTTCTGCCAAGGCCTGTACCTCAGGCTTCCATGACACTTTCTTAGTTCTCGTCATCACCTGTAGACTCACGCCACTCCAGCAGTTCTCATCTCGGGCTCAAGTGTCTTGACTCACGACCAATTACAAACAGTGTCATTTCTCATTTGTCGCTCCTAATAAAGTGCCGAAAATTAGAAATGACCGTTTTCCTAGGTTAGTATCGTTATCCCTTTAGCACCTCTCTTCCCACTCATCTGTATCCTGATACGTGTGATCATCTAATCTCATAATCCATGAGACACATCCCTGAGGAATAAAGGAAGAGGCATTGCTCCCTGCTGCTGCCAGGATCACAAGGCTGTTCGTCACCCTCCTGGGCAAGTTTTGGGAACTTTCCCTTCCCTCCAGAACAAATGCTGCACGTCCCATCACAGACTGCCCCAGGGCTGCTCCATCTCTTCCCCATCTGCTTTGCCAGCCTCATCTTCTACTACGCCCCTTCCTATCTTGCATATTAACCAAATGAGGCTACTGGTTTCGTGTGTGTGTGCGCGCGCGTGCGCGCGCACGTGCACACATCTACTAAAGGGGGAGATGAAAGGCAAAACACATACTTGGAAGCTGGCTCCTATGAGAAAGGAAACAGGAGCACCCCCCCAATACACACACATATATGCTCTGAGGACACACATACATATGTGTGCGTGTACACACACACACACGCGTCCTTAGAGCACACACACACATATATATATGTACACGCTCATCATACATATGCACACAAATATGTGCTCCGAGGACATTCAAACTCTGATTTAGTGTCTTAAGATTACTTGCATGTAAAAAGCCTGATGGCTTGTTACGATAGGAACTCAGAGTTCTACCAGAAATCTCCTCAGATTTTAGGTAGCATGGCAGTTAAAGGCAGAAGTTCTTTAGCTAAAGGACATAGGTTCAAATCCCAGCTCCACGTCTCACTAGCTACGCGTTCAGCATCCCTCTGTAAAGTGGGGATGGCAGGGCATAGCTCATTGCCTAACGGCAACTGGCCCATAGCAAGTACACCTATATAATACATGTGTATTTATATTTAAACTTTCTATGTCTGTGCCTCTATTATTACTATGCTTTCTACTTAACATCCCTTGTCCCAGTGACATGTGTCAGATCCTACTGAATTCCCCCATAAGAATTTATCCTCCCCCTTCTGCACTTCCCTGATATTCTTAGTGCAAATGATTTAACACACCTGTCACCATCATGACTATATCTATTTGTATGTCACATCTTATTTATTAGATAGCATGGACTATAAGGAATATACATATCTGTTTCCTCCAACCACTGAGCATAGGCACTTACACATGGCAGGTCTTCAATCGAGGTTCAGTTTAGATGAGACACCAAAGCTGTCAAAGAGTCGGAAAGCTCAAGCTCAGGAGTCACCTGGATCTCTTTGACTCAAATGTCTTTTGTTTGCTCTCCTTAACTTCCCCTCTGACCAGGTCTTTCTCATAGGAGCCAGCTTCCAACTGTGTGTTTTGCCCTCTACTCTTCCTTTTTAGGGAGATGAAGAAGAAAAGCCATGAGACTCTCGCTGTGGGTCTTTAGTCCTTTTCTTCAGGGCTTTGATCTTGTTTAGGATCTTGCCTGTGCTAGAATGTGTTAAGTACAGCTTTCCAGCCCTGATCCTGATACATCAATTTAAGCTTTATGTTAGAACTGAGAGCCATCTCATGCTATGAGTCTGTTTATTCTTCCCATAAGCTTCCTATGTTAGCCCAACACACGGCCATTAGTGACAGTTTTTCTTTTCTGTGTGACGTCACTTACCCCACCACCTCACACTAAAGGCTGTTAGAAACACTGCCACAATATCATGCATGCATCATTTCCCCCCACATCTAGGATCTGTGCTGGCCCCTGCTTTTGTCCACTGTCCCAGAAACTGCATCACACATGAGATTCCGTGCAGCTGTAGAAAGTTCATATTATGACATGAGGGAGATGATTCTTCTCTACACAGACTGCAGCCCCAACTCAGAAATCAGGCCCTGACTATGGTTTACTTAGCACAGTAATACTGGTGGATGACTCATTATTCTTGGGTTTCTAAGCACTGGATGTTTCTCAGCATTCTAAAATAATTAGATAAAGAAACCTTGGGTTGGAAAGGTGCCTAGAGAGAAAGATTTCAGTTCTGTGTTTGTCACTAATTTACTATATATATCATAGGGGTATGAAGTTGGTAAGTTACTGTGTTGCTTTGAGGAAGTTAATTAACCTCTCTGAGTCTCCATTATTGTACCTATTCACAGAATTATTTCAAGAAGCAAATGAAAATGTGCATAAAAAATATCAACAGTGTGCCTGACACACTGTAAACACCCAATAAGTAGCTATGATTATTATGACTATGGAAACTCAGTCAAATTGCTTTTCTCCTTGGTGACTTCATTTTTATTCTTCAAAATAGAGAGCACAGTTATGATTTAGTGTCATTTGATAAAAGCGTTTGGTAAGTTAACATCCATTAAATACACTAAGTGTCTCAGATGAAAGGCTCTAGAAATGGAAAATTGATGCTACTTTTCAGAGAAGCAGTTAGCTATGATATAATATGAAATATTTATTTTTCCTAACACCTTATTAATAAAGCTACTGCCAAATATGTAAGCTTTCAAAGTGTTGCAATCCATTATTTTAAGTGCTTCCTTATCAAATGGAAACATCTGTGTTGAAACAACTTTCATTCAGTGCTTGTCACAGTGACAGTGGTTTCTGTCAGCTCTACCATAAATTTCTTTCCCTGTTTGCATATATTTGAGATGTTCAACAATTAATTAGAGAATTAAGAAGTTCTTTTATTAAAAATGAAATAGCAGACGTAAAAGAGGAGCTATTAGATCTGTCAGGTTCCAAGTGACTTTCTGACCGCTCTTTGTTTTTTAAATATAACAGCACATCATGGATTTCCAATTCAAACACCAATTCCTAAACTGAGATCCAGCCTCAAACCAGCTATGGCTCTTGCTTCCAAGGTTCTTTGGAGAAATGCTGAAAGTCATAACTCAGTAGGCAATGCTCTATAGATATATGGATGTCATCTATCTAAATCACTCCAGCCCCAAATGCAAAGAAAGCAAGCCAACGAATCCTAAAACAGTGTCTTGCACAAAATAGACAATATATATTTCTAGTGAACGAATAGACTGACCATACTTCTTGTTTCCACATTTAAACATTTTAGGATTACACATTTAAAAGTAGAGTTTTTGAGTAGGAAGAAGTCAGCCAGATCCAGAGAGAAAGAAGAGGAGATAAAGAGAGGGTCCCACAGTCATCCTTAGGTAAGAAAGAAGACAAGGATGGCTGGGCTTCCAGATATCACTGTCTAGGGAAGCCAAGACACTAGGGAGCAAGGTCTTAAATCAGAATTCAGAAAGATTCCTTCAGGTTTCTACTTCCCCAGGTGTGAGACTGTTCCCCTGCTTAATTACCAGGGAAACTCAAAATGAGGAGGAAAGGTGTGCCTGGTTTCCAGGACAGCAAAGACTGGAGGCTGCTCATTCTCTAGTTAGTCAAATGTGAAAAGGAATCCCAAGGGACAGAGGAGGTGGTAGCAGTGATTAAAGAAAGGAAAGCAGGCTAAGTCCCCAGAGCCTGCAGCAAGGGAATAAAGAACACGTGCAGATAGCTCAGACCAGGGACATGTCCCCGAGGTCTCAGCAGTCAGTGTATAGGTTCCTACAACGAACTAATTCCTACATCTGTGCCCCCCAGAGACCTCAAAGAGAGCAGCCAGAATTAAACAGAAACAGAAAGTGGCCAGTGCTCTCTGTGTACCAGGTACCGTTTGTGGGATGGACACTATTAGCATTCCTACTTTATAGACAAGGAAATCCAGGTACAGAGGGGTTAAGTTTCTTGTCCAGGGCACATAGATGGTAAATAACAGAGTCAGGATTTGATCCGAGGTGATGTGGTCCCAGAGCCCACGCCTTTAATTACAACATTAATTCTCCCTCTGTAAAGGATACAGAGCTGAGGGTTGTACTTCAGCTTTAACCATCATTATTTACATAATTTTTTAAAAAATGATCTGAGGACAAATTAAAGTTATATCTTGGCTTAATAAACTTTACCTCCTCAAAATAAAATGTGTTGACAATATAATCTTTTTTTTTTTTTTTTTTTTTTTGAGACGGAGTTTCGCTCTTGTTACCCAGGCTGGAGTGCAATGGCACGATCTCGGCTCACCGCAACCTCCGCCTCCCGGGTTCAGGCAATTCTCCTGCCTCAGCCTCCCGAGCAGCTGGAATTACAGGCACGCACCACCATGCCCAGCTAATTTTTTGTATTTTTAGTAGAGACGGGGTTTCACCATGTTGACCACGTTGGTCTCGATCTCTTGACCTCGTGATCCACCCGCCTCGGCCTCCCAAAGTGCTGGGATTACAGGCTTGAGCCACCGCGCCCGGCCGACAATATAATCATTTTTAAAGAACACTTTTATGACAGAGCAGATCTAGTGTACAAATTTAAAAAGTAGCTACAAGAAGCCTGCCAAAGCGGCATGAAGTTATGAGCTATTTAGTTGGAAGCAGTTCTGCAAATTAGCACTCACCAATTCACTTTCAAATCACCAAGAGACAGGTCCCCAAGAAATGTGAGGAGCTCTGGGTCTCTGCTCAGCTCCACTAACATGCAAATGCTTGAAGGTATGTGTTGGTTTGACTTGCATATCTGTTTGTGAGTGGTTACCAAATATGCTTGAGGATCCTAGAATAACAAGACTACACGAGAGGCAAGAGGCATGGTTTAAAAATAGCAGATGAAATGTGATTTGCAAAGCGTTTTTGGCTGGTGAACATTGGCAGAAATGCATGTTTATGCACATAGAACTGACCCACAATGTTGCAGTAGTATACAAATAAAACAACAAAAAATAGTATCTGGAATAGATTCAACAGTATCACAATTAGCAAAAAAGCTTTGGCTTTTGACAGGCTTCTGCTGGATCTACATTTACAGTTCGCAGCTGTTCTGACACCTGCATCCATCATGCTTCCTCAAGCAATCCATCAGCAGCTACATGGTACACTGTGGTCACCAGCCACCAAGATGCCCCCCATAATCTGTGTCTCCCCATGTGACCACACAACAGCATGAACATCAGGAGACAGAAAAAGAGACCATGGGAGATGGTCTGTATGGCCAATAGGATATGGCAGAAATGATGGCATGGTACTTCTGAGGTTAGCTTATGAAAGACACTGTCTTCATTGCTCAAGTTCTTTACCAGAGCATTGCTCTGGGGGAAATCAGCCGCCATATTGTGAGGATTCTGAGAAAAGGCCCACATGGCAAGAAACTGAAGCCTCTCACCAACACGAGTGGGTCTGAAAGCAGATCTTCCAGCCTAGTCAAGCCTTCAAGCATTTTGACTGCAACTTCATGAGAGACCTGGAGGCAGAAACACTCAATGAAGCCTAATTCCAAATTCCTGACCGTCAGAAACTGTGTAGAATCACAAATATTTGTTGTTGTAAGCTATACATTTTGGGATCATTCATTAAGCAGTGGTAGGAAACCAGTGCAATCACTTGGCTGACACTTGCCAGTCTGGATTGTTCCATTTCTTCTGCACTGTAGATGAACTTAGTTTAACCCAAAATTAATCAGGCACACCAATCCTGTGACCGTGTGGATAGAGTTACCAAATATTGGAGCAACCCCTTCAGGCCTTTCTTTTTACAGACTCAAATTTAGAGTCAAGCGACTTATCCATGATCACGGTCAGTGTCACAAACCTTGCCCTTTCAGTCACCTCCAAATCAATCAAGAGTTGTGGGCACACAACTAATCACTAGTCTTACAGCCTGCAGGCAGCATTAAACAGGAACCGGGAGGAGCCCTTTTATTGCTAATGGTCTCATTACTGTCTATGAGGCACTTCTCCTGTGTCTTCCTCGTGGCTGATGGATCATGCTCTCAAGCTTCAGAGTTCTCAGCACATATTTATCTGAATATTTTCCCAGCTCAACCTAGAGAAGTCAACATTATTGACTTCCGCTTCTACTTCCACCTTTTACGGACCTTTTAATTTGGTCTTGGCAATGCAATGATCATAAGCCAGTAAATAACTGTAGCGGCAATAAATTAGTAAGAAGCAATCCAACTCTACTGATAATAGAGGTCAGTTTCTTAAAGGACTTGAATCAGAAAACCATGCTTGTAGCTACTGTGAGTGAAGGGATATGAAGGCTACAGATCCAGAGGTCAATGTGCTCTACATGATGGGATCATAAGGGTCCTAAACTCTAGAGCTATGATTCTCAAATTTCAGCGAGCATCAGAACCCGCAGAGGGTTTGTTAAAACAATTTGCTTGGTCCCACTTCCAAAATTTTTGATTTAGTATAACCAAAGCGGGTTCTAATAATATGCACTTCTAAAAAGTTCCCAGGTAATAATGACCACACACTGAGAACCACTCCTCTGAGGTTTAGTTTAGGGTCACAAACTCAAGGGTGTCCAACAGCCAGACCATAATATAAAGAATTGAGTGTAACATTAGGGAATGGTGAGACCTGTGGTGATCTGCAAAATGTGTCCATGATTTTAAAACCATTCAAAATAAAAACATTATTTTAAACACAGTGAAATAAGGCAGATATCAGAGACTCTGCCTCAGGATTTTGCTGACACCATTCATTCTAACAGCTTCAAATACATTCTTTGAAAAAAGAAATATAGAAATGTCATAATCAGAGTTCTATAACTTGGATTCAACCTCTTTTTCCTATCATTCCTTTTTTACAGAAGTTACATGTTATTAGTTATTATGGAATATATTACGTAATTCCCATTGGAAACAAAGTGAAGTTGCCATATGGGAAATGCTGTGATTAGAGCATGCCATAGTTTGAATATATTTGGTTCCAGCCAACTTACATTGAGGCTTGGTGGCAATATGGCAATATTGGGAGTGGGACATTTAAGAGATGGGGTCTTTAAAAGGTGATTAGGTATTTAAGATGAATTCATGCCTTTCTCAAGAGACTGACTTCATTTTCATGAGACTGGGTTAGCTCTTAGGAGAACAGGTTGTTATAAGCCTAGGCCCTCAAGCTTACTTTTTTTGTATGCCAACTTCCCCTTTGGCTTCTCTGTCACATTATGATGCAAAACAAGGCTCTCACTAGAAGTGGACCAGAGGCAGCTGCCAGGTCTTGAACTTCTCAGCCTGCATAACCATCAACCAAAATAAACCTCTACCCTTTATAAATTACCCAGTCTCAGATATTCAGTAGCAATAGAAAATGGACTAAAACATGCCTCTCCTAAGAGTTTGCAAGGTGTGTTTGATATTCCCCATTGTCCCCTTCACACCCACTCTCCATCCTTTTCCACCTGTCATTCTACTAAAAGCTGACCTCTGAACACTGAATTAATTGTACTTATTTGCTGGTTGGGATTGGCCATTGTAGGGCACTGAAAGGAGATTGGAGGCAAAAAGAGAGGTCACTCCCCTGGCCACAGTTGATGGTGGTTGTGCTCTATTAAGGCCACAACTCCCATTGGGTGTTTCTCTACTAGGAATTACAGCTGCTTTTTCTTGTAGGTCACTTTTTCCCAGATTGCTTCATGTTTAAGAGTGGGAATTGCTCCCTGCTTCAACATTTCCTTTTGTTTTCCATTAGCCCTGACCAAATCTTTACAACTAGTCCCTTCATTACACTCCATTCAATTGCCCCTTTGAGTGTGTCATGTATTCCCTACCTGGACTCTACCTGATTCAGTTTTACTGTATGTATGTATAATATACCTTGTTAGTAATGAAGTTACATAACTCAATTTAGCTGCAACAAAAACACATAGTAGAACAGTGGTCACGTGTCCTGTGGTAAAACTAAATAGTAACTGTCATTAAATTATAGAATTAATATATTTTCCAAGTGCCGATCAGCATTTCAATTCTAGAACCCAAATTCAGATTGTTCAGGAGAGGGCCAGACAAGCACAATATTGACCTTACTTAGAATGTTGCTACTGCCAAAGCCTCATAATTGTTTGCTATTGTTACCAAGGGACTCTGCTCAGCAGCCTCTGAAAGCACCAGTGGGAGCCACCAAACAAGAGACTTGTCTACCACAAGGACAAATCGCAAGGACCAGAGCCAGCATGAAGTTGCATACACCTGATACCTTGACATAATTGTTCATATTTCTCCAGTTAGTCAGTGACACATTTTGGACAAGCATCAACTCTTTAGTTCCATGGGGTTCTGGCAATGGAAAGAGTCACAGGTAACTATAATCAGAACTTCACAATCTCCACAAATTGGTCTGCTGGAGTGACAGGTCAGTATCACTTCCTAGTCCATGCAAACAAATTACAAACCATCCTGGGCTACCAGGCAAAGCCACGTGAAAGAGATTGCAAATTGGCAGTTCACAGCTGCTACTCAATCTGCAGGCATGTTTCAGTTAGCCCAAATCATGTTTCTATTTTTTTGAATCGGTTGCCAACATTCAACATTTGGGGAATTTCAAATAAAAATTTGGATGTTCAGCTTTCATTGAAAAAAAAATGTTCCTCATAGGAGTATAACACTGTACTCCTACTAGAGGAGAATATTAATAAACCTTAATGGAAATATTAAGGTCTTTAAACTAATAGGACAATGAGGATGATTCAGTGTTGCCTACCACCTAGAGGGACATTTACTAATCTGCTGATGGCTCTACAGTTACCAGAGATAAATGTGCAGAGAACACACATTTAGGTCAATCTGATGTTCAGCAGCTATATTACTTGTTACTCCAAAACTGCTAAAGAATGACTATGCCCGAACTATTATCTTCTCTTTTACCATGGAAGACATCAGTTTAATAGGTAGCATTTTTTGTTAACTATAATGCTACCTGTTAAATGGATGGGACACTGGGACAATGAGGGTAGAACAGTGGGCAGTCCAGTTCTATTTATTTATTTATCTTTATTTTTGAGACAGTCACGCTCTGTTGTCTAGGCTGCAGTGCAGGCATGATCTTGGCTCACTGCAACCTCCACCTCCCAGGTTCAAGTGATTCTCCTATCTCACTCTCTCAAGTAGCTGGGACTAAAGGCACACACTACCATGCCTGGCTAATTTTTTGTATTTTTAAGAGAGAAGGAGTTTCACCATGTTGGCCAGGCTGGACTTGAACTCCTGACCTTAGGTAATCCACCTGCCTTGGCCTCCCAAAATGTTAGGATTACAGATGTGAGCCACTGCGCCTGCCAGTCCATTTCGAAATTACAGATTACACAGGACACAGAATGAAAATCATGGTTCCCTCCATGAGTGGCAATAAATGTATCAACTACCGGGAGTTGCTTCTGTGAAAATCAGGCTTTCTGACCTCCAGGCCTGTCCCAGTGATCTGAAAATACAAATCTACCAAGTCAGTGAAAGATAAACCCCTAGGTTTAAAAACAGACTCTAACCAAAAAATTGATAAGATTACTAATCTAAGCACTGTTATCAAGGATTTAACAAAGAATACTGTAAACAACCCTTCAAAATGAGCAAAAAATTGAATGAACACTTTATAAAATAAGATACATAAATGACCAGTTAACTCATACAAATATACTCAATGTCATTAAGTAATCAGAGAAATATATATTTTTAACTCTTATTTTAAGTTCAGGGGTACATGTGCAGGTTTATTATATAGGTAAACTTGTGTCATGGGGGTTTGTTGTACAGATTAGAGAAACGTAAATTAAAACCACAATAAGATACTACTACAACACCCACCAGAATGGCTAAAATAAAACACATGGACAACATCAAACACTGACAAGGTTAAAGAGCAATTAGACCTCTTACATATATCGGTAGGAATATAAAATAACACAATCCTTTGGGAAAAGGTTTGGCAGTTTTAAAAATAAAACTGAACATAGGCCTAACCTGTGGCCTACCAATTCAACTTCATACCTACTTTCACCCCAAAATAAAAACATATATTCATAAAAGACATGTACAAGAATTTCCACAGCAGCTTTATTTACAACAACCAGAAACTGGGCATTGACAAGATATCCATCATCAAGAGAATGAAGAAGTAAAATGGAACAATGAAACATTGCTCAGCAATAAAAAGAAAAGAATTACTAGTGAATGCAACAATATCGGTGGATCTCAGAAACATGTTGAGAGAAAGCAGCTAGGGCACACACTGCATGTTAAGAATCGTGAGCAGTCTGAGGTTTTACCCTACCTTCAAGCTACACAGTCTGCCACCTTTTTATGAAGCTGGCAGAAGACATGAGACTCGTGGGTCAGAGAAAAATGACTTTATTACTCACAGTATACTGTAGCCAGAGTATCAGCATTTTTTTGAGCTGATTTCCCAAGTCCAGTTCCTACAGAGTGACATGAAGAGGGCCAGGTGATACCTGCACAAACAGTGAAGAGGATCCCTAAGCTTAGTGAACCTGAATCTTCTATAGTGCTCTTTGCTCCTAGGGGAGTTACTATCTCTGAATTTCAAAGCCACTAGCTATAATCCATTTTTGAAAAGAGAGTCTAGAACAAAGACTACAAGTGTCTCTGTTAGCAAGATGTACAGAAATGTAAGCAATCCATGGAGAACCATATCCCAACACTGTATAATTATACTTACATAAAATTCTAGAGGTAGAAAAGTCATTTATGGTAGGGAAAAAAAAAATCAGAACAGTGCTTTCCTCTGGTGGTGGTTAGAGGAGGCCGTGGTGGTAGGAAACTTTCTGATAGGCTTTCAGTTACGTAGATGTATACGTTTGTCAAAACTCAGCGAAAGTACACCTAAATTATGTGCATTTCATTTTAAGTAAATTTTACATCACACAAAGAAAACTAAACAAATTTTGAACTCCAGTTAATGATATGCATGCCAAGGTATTTAGAGGGGAAGCATAACATACTGTCTGCAATTTACCTTGAAAGTGCCAAAAATAAGCTGGAATAGTGGGTTGAGAAAGGGATGAGCATTTTTTTGGATGAGTCTTCAGGGTTTTCTAGGTATACAATAATCATGGACAAACAGCAACAGTTTGACTTCCTCTTTTCCAATTTGGTTGCCTTTTATTACTGTCTCTTATCTGATTGCTCTAACCAGGACTTCCAGTACCATGCTGACTAGAAGTGGTGAAAGTGGACATCCCTGTCTTGTTCCAGTTCTCAGGGGCAATGCTTCCAGCTTTTCCCCATTCAGCATGATGTTGGCTGTGGGTTTGTCACATACTGCTTTTATTACTTTGAGGTAAGTCCCTTATATGACTGTTTTGCTGAGGGTTTTTATCATAAAGGGATGCTGAATTTTGGAAATTTTTTTCTGCATCTATTGAGATGATCATATGGCTTTTCTTTTTAATTCTGTCTATATCATATACCACATTTTTGACTTGTGTATAAAGACAAATCTCGGCCGGGCGCGGTGGCTCAAGCCTGTAATCCCAGCGCTTTGGGAGGCCGAGGCGGGTGGATCACGAGGTTGAGAGATCGAGACCATCCTGGTCAACATGGTGAAACCCCGTCTCTACTAAAAATACAAAAAATTAGCTGGGCTTGGTGGCACGTGCCTGTAATCCCAGCTACTCAGGAGGCTGAGGCAGGAGAATTGCCTGAACCCAGGAGGCGGAGGTTGCGGTGAGCCGAGATCGCGCCATTGCACTCCAGCCTGGGTAACAAGAGCGAAACTCCGCCTCAAAAAAAAAAAAAAAAAGACAAATCTAAGATTTGAAACCATAAAAATTCTAGAAGATAGCATTAGAAAAACTCTTCTAGATACTGGCTTAGGCATAGACTTCACAACTAAGACCCCCAAAATAAATAAAACAACAACAAAAAATAAGTGGCATCCAATTAAACTAAAAAACTTCTGCACATCAAAAGAAATAATCGGCAGAATAAATTGACAACCCAGAGTGGGAGAAAATATTAGCAAACTGCATCTGACAAAGGACTAATAAGCAGAATCTACAAGGAACTCAAATCAGCAAGAGACAAACAAGTAATTCCGTTGAGAAGTAGGCAAAGGTTGATTCTCATTTATAAGTGGTAGCTGAACAATGAGAACATGTGGACACAGGGAGGGAAGCAACACAGGCTGGGGCCTGTTACGGGATTGAGGGGAGGGAGAGAACCAGGATAAATAGCTATGCCTGTAGGGCTTAATAGCTAGGTGACAGGTTGTCAGGTGCAGCAAACCACCATGACACATATAAGCTTATGTAACAAAATTGCATGTTCTGCATACATATCCTGGAACTTAAATATTTAAAAAGGTAGGCAAAAGACATGAATAGACAATTCTTAAAAGAAGATATACAAACAGCCAACAAACATATGAAAAAATACTCAATACTGTTAATTATCAGGGAAATTCAAATTAAAACCATACTGAAATACCACCTTACTCCTCCATGAACGGCCATAATTAAAAAATCAAAAACCAATAGATGTTGGCATGGATGTGGTGAAAAGGGAACACTTTTACAGTGCTGGTGGGAATGTAAACTAGTACAACCACTATGGAAAACAACGTGGAGATGCCTTAAAGAACTAAAAACAGAACAGTCATTCGATCCAGCAATCCTACTACTGGGATCTACTAAGAGGAAAAGAAGTCAATGTATGAAAAAGACACTTGCACATACGTTTTCAGCAGTACAACTCGCAATTGCAAAAATATGGAACTAGCCTAAATGCCCATCAACGAATGAATGGACAAAGAAAATGTGGTACATATACACTATGGAATGCTACTCAGCCATAAAAAGGAACAAAATGTCTTTTGCAGCAACCTGGGTAGAGTTGGAGGCCATTATGCTAAGTGAAGTAGCTGAGGAATGAAAAGCCAAATACTGTACCTTCTCACTTATAAATAGGAGCTAAGTTATGAGGATGCAAAGGCATAAGAATGATATAATGGCTTGGGGGACCTAAGGGAAAGGTTAAGAATGAGGAAAGGGATAAAGGACTACATGTTAGGTACTGTGTAAACTGCTTGGGTGATGGGTGCACCAAAATCTCAGAAATGACCACTAAAGACCTTACCTTGTAACCAAAATCCCCCATACCCCCAAAACTATTGAAATAAAAATAAAAATTATTTTAAAAAGGAATAATAGATGAGTAGCTATACATAAAGCAGGTATAGTAACACGTTAATGATAGAATCTAGATGATGTGTATATAGGTGTTCTATTTAAAGTTAACTTGCTGTTTGAAAGTTTTTATGACTAAAATGTTGAAGATGACTAATAATTTTTTAAGCTTGCATATAGGCAAATTCTCCCATCCACACATAAATACATGCATAAAATCAAAGGGTAAATGACACACTGTGGAAAATATATACGACATATCTGATAGTTCAGCTACTAAAATTAAGAGTTCTCAGAAATAAAAAAAAAAGAAGATGATTAATACATTAATACCAATTGAAAAATGGGCAAGGGTCATGAACAGGCAATTCACAAAAAAAGAATATAAAAATTAATAATCTGTTACAAACAAAATAGGCAGCATCACTAGTAATCAAAGAGACGCAAACCAAAATATCAGTAAGTTGCCATTTGTCATTTTTGCTACTTACTTGGCAAAGATATTTTATAATACCCAGTGTTGGTGTGAATATGAAGCTGATTTGACTGGCCAGACTGCATGAGTTTGAATCCTAGCTCTTTCACTTACCAAGCTGATTGACCTTGGGTGAGGTACTTCATGTCACCGTGTTTCAAAGTCCTCATATATAATACTGGAAAAATAATAGTATCTATTAAGCTAATGCACTACATTTCAACAGCGTATTGGGCACAAATAATAGGGCAACAGTCCAAACCTTCCATTCCACTACCCACCAAAAAAAACCCAAAAAACAAAAACAATTAAAAAAAAAAATCTCAGTATGTAGATTATTGGGCGAGTAAGAGCAGAGTATTAAAAAGGTCTTTATCTTGAACTCAATCATGGGGGGAAGGACTCTGCTCCATGATAAAAAAACAAAAAAATCTCAAGTATTTTTTAGATAAATAGCTAACTTGTCATATAAACATTACCTGGTTTTCTATAGATAAACACACAGTTGCTTCATTTTCTGAGTAGTTTTAAATGTAAAACTAGTGATTATTTTTTCCCCAGAAATAAAACATTTACTATAGCTAGCAGAAAGGAATGTACATCCTATAAATACTTTCACAAACTCACTGGCATTTTTGTTTACTTTTTTCCTTTAATAAACAAGATAGAACAAAATAAAAATCATTTTAGCAAAAGGTTTTTCTACCACTGTGACAAGTTAGGAAAAACATAATGAAAAAAAAGAGAAGACGCTTTAAAAGCTAGGTTTTCTTAAGTTTTAAATTTAGCAACATCTCAGAGCTGGAGCAATCCTGGAACCATTTTAGAATCACCTTTTCCCCTTCAATCATAGCAGTTCTGGGATCATCAATGCCTGCATCTACAGGCTTTTTCTTCCTACTCATCTCAGGGCTGGATATATACCAGGTTGCTGAACCTGAGCATCAACTCCCAGTTAAACTCGTAGACATCTCCTCCCTTTCCTGCAAATGCCTCAACATTTTTACAACTGCTTTCAAGTACTCTTTCCCCTTCACTACTATTGGGTGACAAATTTCCTGTCACTTTTGATTTTTAAAATTGGTACACTCCAGTTAAAAAAATGTCAACCTAAATACTCGATTCAGCCCATGACTCCTTCCCTGCTCATAGACTCGACTAGGGACTCAAAGGACTTCCAGTATGAAGGGGGCGATAAGCTGCCTCCGATCTCTCTTCTACCCACCCAAGCCCAACTCCTCTGGGGTTGGGGTAGGAGCTGAACAGAAGGGGAGAATGTTCTTAGATAAGAATGGCCAGTTGATGGTGGGAGTTGTCTCTGATATCTTTTCTGATTCACTTTTCTGATTCACCAGCTGATGCTGGTAGGGGCTTGCATGTCTTTCTTGGGTCGGATTCATTTGCCTTCTAGGTCACTTCATCTGCCAGAAAGCCTCTCCACCCTGGGGGCCTTCTTGACTCTCTCTAACTCCTCCCCTCCATTATTCTCTGCCTTCTAGGGGAGCCAGGAGAATCACAGTTTCTCCCTTCCATACCCTCCCAGTGCCCTGGAGAGTTCAGTGGGGTATGGGATGATATTGCCACCTTCTTCCCAACATCACATACCTCTGCTGGCACAGGCTGTTCCTCAGGCCGCTCTATACCACAAATGAGCACCATTCTGTTTGCAGCCCCCACCAGGGACCTTCACCAGGTCCCTGGTGCAGCAGTCCCCACAGTTTTTGGCACCAGGGACTGGTTTCATGGAAGACAATTTTTTCCAAGGACAAAAGGGTGAAGGGATGGTTTCAGGATCAAACTTCCACCTCAAATCACCAGGCATTAGATTCTCATAAGGAGCATGCAACACAGCTCTCACGTGCATTTCACAACAGGGTTCCAACTCCTAAGAGAATCGAATACCGCCGCTCATCTGAGAGGAAGCACAGCTCATGTGCCTGGCCTGCTGCACACCTCCTGCTGTGCAGCCAGGTTCCCAACAGGCCACGGACCAGTACCAGTGCACAGCCCAGAGGTTGGGGAGCTGGGGATTGGAGACTCCTGACCTAGCCGTTCCTAAAGAGCTCTTCCTGCCCTCCCTCCTGACGGAGACACTACAATGCATCTGTGGGTTGAATGAAACACTGTATGTCAGTCTTCTCTTCTAGAAGGCAGGCACCCTCAGTATTGAAAAGTGATTTTCCAGGTGTCCCTCAACTCACTTGGTTCTGATGAAGGAATGTTCCCTCTGTCCTCTCTCTCAGGAGTCTCCCCAGAGGGACAGCGTTCATAGGTAGATTGTGTAGCTCCTTAGCTGACTGGAGAAGGTTCAGCTCCAGTCATGGAGGGCTTACAAAATAATTAGCCCTTTTCATTTTGAGCTTTTGGTCTTCAGTGTACATCAGAAAATTGATAAAGGTCCCATTTTATATTACATGTGATGTATATATTTCTTCCAGAAATTTGGATAAAAAGAGTATATAAATAAGTCTAAATTATTTATCAATGCCAGAAGAATCAGACATTCAAAATGTTATAGGAGAAGTGGGTTGTATCTTTATTCTAGATAAGGGTAAGCAGTATTATTATTAACTCTGCGCAAAGATAAAGATATTGAATCAGATCTTTGGACCTCCCACTTCTGGTGGCATCAGTTGTGAGATTTGCACTAACCAGCAGATGCAAAAAGTAAGATCACGTAGGAAATCAAACAAGTAAGGCCTTAGAGAAAGCATAAGAAACTTGACCTGACCATCAGACAGTAGACTCCAAATTTATTTTGTTGACTTTCAGGGTATTGGAATAAGAGAAGAGAAAATGAGGTAATTAAGGAGGGCCTTAATCCCTTTGGTTAGAAATGAACAATTACAGTAAATCTTTGGCTTCAGACATCACTGGCAATGACAGGTGATATTCCCCAAATGGCACGATTGTTACCTTTTTTCAGTTAATAAAGCTCCTTTTATTTTTCCTATTCTATTTTATTTGGGTTGAATCTTTTCACGCAATGATAGGCTTCTTTACAGTCCTAAACAGAGTCTAGTGATCACATCACACTCTCCTCAATTGTTCAAGAGTAATTATTAAAAATCCTAGTTGCTGTTCAAGAATTTAACACAGAAAGACACTCAAAATTAATGTGACAGGAGTAGGCTCTTTGCCCCAGACACTAAACAACCCTCAAATTGACTGTCTTTTGAATTTATTTGTTAGAGACTTTTCTGAAATTTTACTTATGAGCAGTCATGTGACTCTTCACACTGCCACATACTGTTTTCCAGTTTTTGTCATCTGGTGTTCCTGGTCTTTGGGCTTGGAAACCAGATCACCATGTTCATTTGAACTACGTGAAAACCAATAGTAAATTAGTTATGAGAGTAAGTCTGAGCAAATCTCCAAGGAGCAAAGTGTATGATCTTCAACACATGTGACATTGAGATTTGCTGCTCAGGGATCATTTGTGGTTATGTCTTGGTTCTTGGCTATGTTTGGGATGGGCGAGATTACCAGAAATCTGAGTTCCAAAAACATACTGTTTAACCATAGTTGCTAAATAGAAAGTAAAGCATTATGGAAAAGGTACTGATTCTCATATCACTGGATCATTATTTCAATAAAAATCTATTAAGAGATGAAAATAGTTGGTGCTTCTTTGAACATGCCTTAATGTTACCAAGGAGTCAGTTACTCACTTACCTGGCCCATATTTTGAAATTAATTCCTAAAGCTATTTATACTACTTAGGCTGTCTCTAGAGCCTCTCTTTAAAGGATGCTATTTCCAGCATAAGCTCAGTCGTTCAGGGCAGTATCCTGGGGTTCTCAGTTCAAAAAATCGAATTAGTGCATCTGGGCCGATTACCAAAAGCCATTAGAAGACTTTGGTTCCCTTTTTAACAGCTCCCTCCTCTCCTTCACTCCTCCTGCCTTGGAAGTTTGGATGTTCAGCATGAGAGCCTTTTTTTCTGAATTGCTTTTGGCACAGGCTGCAGGCAGGCAAGCATGCAGTTAGAAGATTGTCCAAAAATACAGTTATATGACAACATTGATCTTGGCTCCAGAAGTCAAATGGAGAGTTCCATTTTGGCACAAGGCCTTTCCTTCTAACCCATGTCAAGGATACTCATTTATTTTTCAGGGCTTTTGATAACCTCATATCAATGTTAAAATGTGGATACCAAAATAATTTTTTTAACGATGGCTAAAGTCTTCTTATATTTTCAGACTTCTTAAGAATTATTAACTTTCTAGATTGGTTATGACTGAATTATGTCTCTCCCACCCCAAATTTATATGTTGAAGTCCTAACGCTCAGAACCTCAGAATGTGATAGTATTTCGAGATAAGGTCTTTACAGAGATTATTTGCTCAAAGTGAGATCATTAAGATGGCCCTTAATTCAATGCAACTGGTATCCTTTTAAGAAAAGGAGATTAGAACAGACACAGAGAAAAGACTAAGCGAAGACACAGTGAGAAGGTGACTATCCACAAGCCTAGGAGAAAGGTCTCAGATGGAACCAACTTGCCGACACCTTGATCTTGGACTTGCAGCCTCCAGAATTGTGAGAAAATAAATTGCCTTCATTTAAGCCCCCCAGTCTGTGATACAGTACTTTGTAATGGCAGCCCTAGAAGACTAAGAAGAGGTGTCACTGGCTAAAAATCCACATCACAAACCAAAGAGATATAAGAAAACTCATAACTGTACACAAGAACAATGGTACCATGCGAAATATTGAGCTACATTTGGAGAGTATCTTTTGCTCTCTAACTAGACCTGTTCAGATATCAGCTATGTGTATAATTTGGAGCCACCTATGACTGGTCTCCAGTAAACAGCTGCTCTTTGAACACTGGTGTTCTTTGTCCTATTCCAAACAGAAAACATATTTCTCACTCTGAACAATTTTCTCATCTTTTAGAGTGGATGAGATCTTTTGAATCCCAAACTTCACGTCCTTAGTGAGTCCTCCACAATCTGTGCATCAGCAGAGCTAACACTCTCTCTCCCTAGTATCAGCTAATTAGCCTCTCTGCCTGCTACCTCCTGTGCCCTTTTCACTCCTATCAAAAGGAGAGACCC
Source organism: Saimiri boliviensis (assembly GCF_048565385.1). NCBI lineage: Eukaryota > Metazoa > Chordata > Mammalia > Primates > Cebidae > Saimiri > Saimiri boliviensis. The sequence continues at coordinate 91,582,104 of NC_133450.1, read as the reverse complement.
TCCTGCAAGACACACACAGAAGCAAGTGCTGCTTTTCAATTCCATGTGGTTTACCTCCTTTACTAGTCTTACTTTAGTCTACCAGGAGCTAATAAGCTATTAGTGATAGATTCCTTTATCTGCAAAAAGAAAAACATTCCTCAATGTACTAAAATGTCATTTCTGAAGAATATAAACAAGAGAACTCTGAGAAAAATGTTTACAACATATATGAAGACTGAAGCAGCTGTGCATTCAGGTTAAAATTGTGGTACCGGAAGATGAATTGTCACACTGCGAGATTGTGGAATCATCAATATGGACTTGCCTCCCGAGAGGGGTAGTTCTCCATTCCAGGTGCACAACAGACTTTCCTGAGGAATGTTCAGAGAATTCTGATAGTATCATTCACAAAGAGCCTGAGTTAATTAGTGTTGAGTGAAGTCCATTCCTTGGTATTTCAAAAACATACCAGGAATTAAAAGGATGGGTTAGGTTACTAATAAGGAAAAGAGAGAGAGAGAAAGCAAAAAAGGGAGAGACAGAGGTCATGAGAGAGAGAGAGAGAGAGAGAGAGAGAGAGAGAGAGACTGATAGAGGAAAAAAGCATATTGGTTAATTTTTTGTTCCTGACTACTACATACAGACATGTAGGACCTAATGTTTCCTTTGCAAGTAAAATTTGAAATAAATTAGGTTTGATTGCAGCCAAGAGCATCATATTGAGACCTTGGAAAAACAACTCAAATTGTTGCATTGCAGAATGGATGTTATCTTTATGGCATCACAAGAAGACAGCTTCATAAATTATAGGGTGCAATGGGTTATTTTGATGAGATTATGGGTTCTTTATATTGCTTACTCAGACAGGGATAATAACAGAACATGAGCACATATGTTTATAGTTTCTATTGGAAAATACCTTAAAGATTATCTGGATGAAATGAATAATTATTTCATCTCCAAGGTATGCTTTCTTTATAATGAAGTTGGTACCATCTCTTAATCTGAGCAACCATATTTAGACATCAAGGCGAGAATGATTCCACCTAAATGTAACCAGTGGTCTACTATCTAACGGCAGTCAAGCTTCCTCTGCTATTCTTCCTATTGGATCATACTCATTTCTTGATCTTGTGTTCCTTAAATGACAAATACTTGAAAATTCAAGCCGGATTGGGCATTGTTACAAAGGGCTCCTCATTATTTACCATTATAATTGCTGTCATTTACAATTCTAATAGGGGATTAACTTGGTTAAAACAGTGCTGTGGCGATATGATGGTTAGTACTGGAGAAAATAACCATGCCTGAGATGATGTCAGAGTTACTGTGTGCCTATTATTTGTTAGGCAACTGCAGTAAGAACTCTCTTGATAAAGATACTGAATGAAAACATATCATCAAGAAAACCGTAGTTTTTCTCTATCCCCTCCTTCTCCACTAAAATATCCTGTAAGTGCTTCAAATTCAGCCTTCCTCAAAACGAACTAATTTCTTCTCACTTGAAGATATGTTGACTTTTCCTAAATTATTGGCCTCAGTTAACAGCATTCTCCTCCAATTGAATTAGAAAAGCCCCACTCCACCCTCAACTCCTCTCTCTCCTACCCCCAGGCCATTCGTCCTGCCCAGCCAAGTAGACTTACTAATTTCTTCTGGAGTCTATCCCACCTTTTAGCTTATTGTTGCCGGCTTAATTCAAGTCCACACCATTACTGGAGAATTCCAAGAGATGCCCCAGAAAGAGCCATCTCCAATGCCAAACAGCTTTTGGGAAGGAGGCAGCTATTAAAACAGCAGCAACACGCAACAGAGCAGCAGGAACAACCCTTGCTCTCGGTCTCACTGTCCTCCCCCACCCTAGCAGCCATTTTCTGTAACATTAACAGAGGTGTCCTTTGAAAATAAAAGTTGAATGTATCATTCCTTTGCTTAAGAGCTTTCACGGGCTACCTACTGATTTAAAGATACAGCTCTTTTTTTTTTTAAGCATTTAACCACTTTGTCTTTGCCCAAACTAAATGAGTTCATTTTATTCTCCTCAAACAAACCATGCTCTCTGCCACCTCTAAATCTCTGCACACTCCCTCTTTATAGAATATTCTTTCATACTTCCATCTCTGCTTCTCAACACCTTCTCTACCTCAATTTTTAAGCCTAAAATCACTTATAACCACTTGGCCAAGTCAGTATCTCACGGAATGAGTTAGCCGCTGTTTCCTTTCAATGGCCCTAACACTTTGTACAAATCCCATTTTAAGTTGTTTATTTGGCAAAAACTATTGGGCACCTACTGTATGCTAGGTACCAGGAAGACAGTACAAAAACAAAAGGTATTATCTATGTTCTCATGTTCTTATAGCACTAATATTATCATGGGAAAACACAGTTAATAAACAAGCAAAAAGAGCACTACCGTTGATGAGGTAGGACAAAAATTCAACTCGGATAGATTGAGGAGAGAGTAGATAAGAAATAGAGACAGCTTGGCACATGTTGAGATTGTCATTTATTTTCATGTTTTTCTTGTCCTCTGTACAGCAGTCTCCCATCTTTTTGGCACCAGGGACTGGTTTCGTGAAAGACAATTTTTCCATGGATGTGGAGGTGGTTGGGGGGCGGTGATGGGGGATAGTTTTGGAATGATTCAAGCACATTACATTTATTGTGCACTTTATTTCTCTTATTACATTATAATATATAAAAACATAATTATACAACTCACCATAATGTAGAATCAGTGGGAGCCCTGGGATTGCTTCACTGAAACTACATGGTCCCATCTGGGGGGTGATGGCAGACACTGCCAGATCATCGGTCATTAGATTCTCATAAGGAGTGCACAATCTAGATCCCTGGCACGTGCAGTTCACAATAGAGTTCACGCTCCTAGGAGACTCTAATGCCACCGCTGATCTGACAGGGGGTGGAGCTCAGGCAGTAATGCAAGCAATGAGGACAGCTCTAAAGGCAGATGGAGTTTGGCTTGCTTGCCTGCTGCTCACCTCCTGCTGTGCAGCCCAGAACCTAACAGTGTGGGTGTATAACAGTCCACAGCAGAGGTGACATGGGTGACATGGTATTGGCTTGTGGTCCGAGGGTTGGTGATCCCTGCTCTAAACCATGACCTACAAAACATGATGTAATGACATTTATTAATGTAAATGAGGTCATGGTACACTGTATGGCTTGTAGGAAGCAATCAATGAATGTTGGATTAAAAAAAAAAAAAGAAAGGAAGGGAGAGAGGGAGGGGAGGAAATGAAAAGATGAAACCTCATGCTCACTTTCTGCCAATCAGCTTTTGGGAAACATAGCAAACCAAAGGCAGAAACTTGAAATGCTACTAAGCATATCATATCCTGAAATGGATTGAAACCGAGCTTTTCATACACTGAAGGTTAAAGGAAACTGCCATCTGCAACCAAGTTAGAAGTTCAAGAGTAGTAAAGGATTTTATGGATGTTACAGAATTATATCCAGAACTGGTATCAGGGCACATATAATGGTAGATATGCTATTTAAGAAAACTAAGAACACGAGTGCTGTCTATATACCAGCATGTGAATAAATCAACAGAATAACTGAAGCTTATATTAGTTACAGAAAAGTAATATTAACTGCAATCATATATGTGAACTTCTGACCTTTTATGTTTAATTATCTTAACAGCAAAATAATTATGTATATAACATTATATTTAAAAGATTATATTTATTAATTACATTTTCCAACTTATATTTATTTAGTGATGGCCATTTAAAGATATTCAGCTGGGCTCTGTTAGGGAATATGAAAAAGCTCAGAAAATAAGGCCCTTTCCTTAAAAAATCACACTGAAATAGGAGAGATGAGATACTTACATAACATGTAAGTTACACATCAAATGTGACAGATTCTTTATTAGATAAACAATGCTAGCGGGGTGGAGGGCCTTACAAAGGAGGTCTCACTGAGATGAATCTTTTTTTTTTTTTTTTTTTTTGAGACGGAGTTTCGCCCTTGTTACCCAGGCTGGAGTGCAATGGCACGGTCTCGGCTCACCGCAACCTCCGCCTCCTGGGTTCAGGCAATTCTCCTGCCTCAACCTCCTGAGTAGCTGGAATTACAGGCATGCGCCACCATGCCCAGCTAATTTTTTGTATTTTTAGTAGAGACGGGGTTTCACCATGTTGACCAGGATGGTCTCGATCTCTTGACCTCGTGATCCACCCGCCTCGGCCTCCCAAAGTGCTGGGATTACAGGCTTAAGCCACCGCGCCCGGCTTGAGATGAATCTTGAAGGATATGATAGAAGAGGGTGGGGAGAAAAGACATTCTAGAGTGAACAAAATTAGATGTGGAACATTACAGTGTGTGTCCAGGAAATTGGAGAGTGTAGCCTGATAGAAAACTATAACATGGAAAAAGGTGAAACAGGAGGTAACCCTGGAAAACTAGATTGTGATGAGATCATGATAGGCAAGCAGAAAACTTACTTTTTATTCACTTACATATAAAAATCTCCAGAAAACGTTCAACAGACTATAGTTCAAATTCTGTATATTGCATCCAATAGGTTTTTTAAATTCTCAATCAAATCCCCTAGTACAACGAAGTTCTACCATGGAAGGATTTCTAAGATTCAGCTCATACGTTGTAAACCCATTTTGTTTTCACTCAGTAAAGGGTCAACCAGCCCTTTGATGATCTCGATGTCAAATTGCTATTAACTTGTGTTATATGTGGATAGCAGTGCCCCTTAAAAATGGCCATATATTTATTTCTATATCTAATTGTCTATTGATTTTTAATTTATAATAATTTTATCTTCCAACAGAGGTTCTGAGACAGTTTATTACTCTTTGTTTGAAAAATCAGGCTTGGCTGTCAATAATTGATTTTAGTTTACCTCTTAATCTGACAAAGTTCCCTGCTCTAAGGAATTAATTGACATTTTCTATTTCAGGAGATTCCCTGGCACCCTCCTGTGGTGAGGGATCAATCAGTCTCTTTTTGCTCATACCTGATGCCAAGAAGAAGATAGAATTTAACTGAAAAACTCTTACTTATAATCCACAAGGCTAAGTAACTGGCCTGTAGTATACAGGAGCTACTCATTTTTAGTATTATTTGCATGCACATTTCCACCTACAGGTGGAGCCAGTGTCCTAAAAAGTCACTGAAATGTAGACAGGTCCGTTGAGATCAGTGCTTCCAGAAGAATCCATTAGCCATACAACTGTATCACAGCATTTTTGACGAATACCTATTTGAATACTCTAAACATGACAAAAATAAGAAAATCCTATGTTTCATTATTCCAATAACTATTTTATTAGTTAAAACTTTCTTCATCAAGTATGAGAGCCAGTTTAGATTCTTAAACAGCAGATTATTTCAAGAAAACACATGCAGGCCGTTCTACGGTACTTTCCTTTTTCTATTCAACTCTGTTTTGCAATCTGTATACTTCTCTGTAAAGAGCTAAATTTACCGAATGAGTTGGGCATTAAGACAAGGTTTATGCAAGGGCAGTATTTTCCAACAATACAATATTATTTGTCCCCTAACATTTTTTTTTTCTTATTCTATGAAGGTTTTATTCCCACTCAGCACAGTTGGTTAGATCCCCAGTTAGAATCTGAACACAGATCAGATGTATATCTTTTCCCAAGAATTCTAAATCAGTTATACTTAGGATGCTTAAAGCTCGTGTCAAACTTCAGAGATGAAAATATTTCAACCAGTTCAACTCCTTCATTTATTAAAATTCCTTCACAAAACTGTAAATTATAACATGGATTTAGAAAAGTAAATGAACTAAAGACACAGAATTCAATCATTCATAGCAAAGTGGACAGCATATAACCACTTTCCATGTCAAGAAATAGAACACTGGGAATACCTGAGATGACCCCCTTATGCCCTCTTCAGATCCTACCTCTACCTCCAAGTATAACTGCACTGACTACCAAAGAATGGATCCTTAAACTCTATTGACTAGCTTTGCCTCACTGTTTTTTGTCCTTTATATAAACAGGATCATATACTATATTTTGTGTACCTTGCTTTTTTCATGTTACATGTTTGTGAGACTCATATAAACATTTTTCTGCAGCTCTAAAGTACTCATTTTTATTGCAGAACGTTATTCCCTTGTATGACTATATATAGGAGATCGGTCAGAACGGTGGGAGAAATATTAGAAAACGCAAATATTCTCGGAAGGCCAAAAGGTTTTGCAAAATGTTTATGGCTGAAGGCAGCCTAATCCTTTTACCTTAAGCTAATGCATAGAGCAGATAACAAGGGAATGAAGAGGAGTGTATCTAAATGGCTTGTTTACCAAAGCTGATCTTTGATCTTCCTCATGCGCATGACTACTCTCTACTTGGAGGGTTGGCAATGTTCATGACCATCTAATCCTGTTTACTTGAGACCTTTGTCATTTAATCTGTACTAAATAAATGCAAACATAACAGGTTTAGAGAGGCCACTGCTGACTTTGGCAGAGGGCTCCTGGGTGCACTGACTGGCAAGCCTGTGTCGTACGTTTTTCATCGGTTGCTCTGTCAAGTGTGCTGGTCGGACTCAACACTATACCACAGTTAATTACGTATTTTCATGTTAATGGAAACAGTCTTTCCAGTTTGTAACCATTCAAACTAATATGTAGGAGATCAGTCAGAACAGGGATTTGACAGGGATTTCACAAAATCTGTCCATCAGTTTGGGGAGAACTGACATCTGTATGCTCCTGAGTTTTCCAATCTGTGAACATAGCCTATCTCTCCATTTATTTCTGTCTTGTTTAATTTCTCTCAAAAATATTTTATAGTTTTCTGTATAGAGGTCTTACACGTAATTTGTCAGATTTATTCTTGATTTTTTATGCCATTGCAGATGGCATTTAAATTTTTAAATTTTCTGCTTATTGCTGACATAGAATTACAATGATCTAATTATATATTTCTAACATACTAGCATTGATAAATGTTCCTATTAACTTAAAACCCCTCTGTAAGCTTTTTTGGATTTTCTATGTACAAAATAATATCACGTAGACATAATGAGGATTTTTTTTTCTTTCCAATTTGTATATTTAAAATTTCCTTTTCTTTTCTCATTGCACTGGCTAGGATCTCTAACACAATGTAAATAGTAATGGTAATAAAGATATCCTTGTCTAATTTTCAATCTCAGAGTAGAAAGAAAGCTTTAAATATTTCACTGTTACTATAACGTTTGCTCTAAGGTTTGTTTTTTTTTTTTTTTTGTATTTAACTGTTTATGAGTCTTTCATTTCCTATTTCAATTTTTTTTGTATTTAACTTTTTTTTGTAATTATGAGTCTTTCATTTCCTATTTCAAGGTTTTTTTGTATTTAACTGTTTATGAGTCTTTCATTTCCTATTTCATTGTTTTTTTTTTTGTATTTAACTTTTTTTTGTAATTATGAGTCTTTCATTTCCTATTTCAAGGTTTTTTTTTTTATTTAACTGTTTATGAGTCTTTCATTTCCTATTTCAATGTTTTTTTTTAAAAAATCATGAATAGATGTTGAATTTTATCAAATAAACTAAATTTGTAGTTAAAAGACCTCTCTTAGTACTTCCTTTTTTTTTTTTTTTTTTTTTTTTTGAGACGGAGTTTCGCTCTTGTTACCCAGGCTGGAGTGCAATGGCGCGATCTCGGCTCACCACAACCTCCGCCTCCTGGGTTCAGGCGATTCTCCTGCCTCAGCCTCCTGAGTAGCTGGGATTACAGGCACGCGCCACCATGCCCAGCTGATTTTTTGTATTTTTAGTAGAGACGGGGTTTCACCATGTTGACCAGGATGGTCTCAATCTCTTGACCTCGTGATCCACCTGCCTCAGCCTCCCATAGTGCTGGGATTACAGGCTTCAGCCACGGTGCCCGGCCAGTACTTCTATACTTTAAAAAAATATAAGGCCTGGACAATTTTACTGGTAAGTTTTATTAACCTTTAAGAAATAGGTACTCTATATCTTAAGCAAGCTGTTTAGGAAACACCAAAAAAGGGGAAGCTATCCACAATATTTTATGAGACTTGTGTAAAAGTGATACCAAAACTAATCAAGGATAGCATAAGGAAAGGAAAGTATATCCCAACACCATTCTGAAAGATGTATGTAAAAGTTCTAAATACAATTTTAAAACATTGAACTAAAGGATTAGTTATATACTTAACATATCTAATATCAAATATCTTCTCAACAGATGCAGAAAAAGTATTAAATAAAATTTATTTCTCATTTGTAATACCATATTTAAAAAACTGTTAACCAACAAGGAACAAAAGAAAATTTCTTACCTTCATAATGGTATATATCAAAAACTAACAATAATTCACTAGTTTAATAAGGAAAGTTTAGATGCATTTTCATCAATATCAGGAATGAGGCAAGGATAGTGTGTATCTCACTCTTTAACACCATACTGTTGGTCTTATCCAATGAAATAAGAAAAAGAAATGAGAGGAATAAGAATTGGGGAAAAAACAAAGTAGATGCCTTTATTTGTGAATGCCGTAGAATATTTCAAAGAATCTACAAATAATTAAAATTAATGAGAATTTAGCCAAATTTCTAGTTACAAAATTAAAGAAAATACTTCTATGCCAAAATAAAAAAAAATATGAAACAATTCCCAGATCCTTCTAAATTTCCTTGTGCCCCTTTAAAGTCAACCCCTTTTGCAACAGTTAGTCCCAGGAAATGACTGATTTGCTTTCTGAGCTGTAATTTTATTCTTTTTCCAAAAAGTCATATAAGTGATATCCTACAGTAGTTTTTTGAGTCTGTCTTCTTTAACTTAATACATTTGCAACTCATCCATGTTGTTGCCTGTGATAGTTTATTTTATTGCTGAGCAGTATTCCACTGCAGTTTATCTATTTACCTATTAAAGGATATTGGGATATTTCTAGTTTTGTCAATCACAAATAAAGCTGCTACAAATATTTATGCACATGCTTTGAAGTGAGCATAAATCTTCCTATCTCTTGGGTAAAATTTAGAGGTGGGATAGCTGATACACTTTTCAAAAGTGGCTGCATCATTTGGCATTTCGATCAGCAACATATGACAATTCCAGGTATCCTACATCTTCACCAGGACTTGGTATTTTGGGTCTTTTTAATTTTAACCATTTTAATAGGTGTGCAGTAGTGGCCACTGTGGTTTTAATTTGTATTTCTCTAATGACTAATTATGTTGGTTTGTAATTTTCTTTTCTTGTGATGTCTTTGGTTTTTGTGTCAGAGTGATGCTGGTGTCGCAGAATGAATTAGAAAGTGTTCCTTTCTTTTTTGTTTTCTGGAGGAGATTATGTAGAATTGTTGTTATTCATTCCTTAAATGATTAATGTATTTCACCAGTGAAGTAATGTGGATCTAAAAGTTTTTAACTATTTTAACATATATAAGACAACTTATATTTTCTGTTTATTTTGTCATGATCTTTGATAGTTTATATCTTTCCATAAATTTGTCTATTTCACCTATATTATCAAATTTACTAGCATAGCTTGCTTATAATATTCTTTTCTTACTTGCTTAATGTCTCAGGGTCTACTATAATGTTCCCATGTTAACTGCTGATACTAGTAATTTTTTCAGAAGATGTATTCCAAATTTATTTTATTTTTACTTTGTTTTCAACTTTTATTTTAGAATCAGGATATACGATGTGCATGTTTGATACAAAGGTATCTTTCATAATGCTGACATTTAAAGTACAAATGAATCTGTCACCTAGGCATTGAGCATGGTACCCAATAGGTAGTTTTTTTCCAATCTTTATCTCTTTCCTTATCTTCCCCTCTTTGTATTTCCTGGTGTCTATTGTTCCCATTTTTATGACCACGTGTTATAACCATGTGGTTTACAAGAAATGTTTAGCTCCCATTTATGAGTGAGAACGTGTGGTATTCTTCTTCTTTTTTCTTTTTAGTTTCTTAAGGTGAAAACTTAGATAACTGATTCGAGGCTTTTATTATTTTCTAATAAAATACAAAAATTAACTCAAGATGGATTAAACACTTAAACATAAAATCTAAAACCATAACAATCTTAGAAGAAAACCTAGGCAATACCATTCAGGACATAGGCATAGGCATAGGCAAGGACTTCATGACTAAACCACCACAAGCAATTGCAACAGAAGCCAAAATGACAAAAGGGATCTAATTAAACTAAAGAGCTTCTGCACAGCAAAAGAAACTAGCATCAGAGTGAACAGGCAACCAACGGAAAGGGAAAAAAATTTTGCAATCTATCCATCTGACAAAGCTCTAATATCCAGAGTCTACAAGGAACTTCAACAAATTTACAAGAAAAAAAACAACCCCATCAAAAACTGGGCAAAGGATGTGAATAGACACTTCTCCAAAGAAGACATTTACGCGGCCAACAAACATATGAAAAAAAGCTCATCATCACTGGTCATTAGAGAAATGCAAATCAAAACCACAATGAGATACCATCTCACACCAGTCAGAATGTCAACCATTAAAATGTCAGGAAACAACAGATGCTAGCGAGGCTATGGAGAAACAGAAATGCTTTACACTGTTGGTGAGAGTGTAAATTAGTTTAACCATTGCAGAAGACAGTGTGGTGATTCCTCAAGGATCCAGAACCAGAAACACCACCTGCCCCAGTAATCCTATTACTGGTATATACCCAAAGGATAATAAATAATTCTACTACAAAGACACATGCACACATATGTTTATTGCAGCTCTATTTACAATAGCAAAGACTTGGAACCAACCCAAATGTCCATCAATAACAGACTGGATAAAGAAAATGTGGCATATATACACTATGGAATACCATACAGTCATAAAAAATGAGTCCATGTCCTTTGCAGGGACAAGGATGAAGCTGGAAGCCATCATCCTTAGCAAACTAACACAGAAACAGAAAACCAACCACCACATGTTCTCACTCATAAATGGGTGTTGAACAATGAGAACACATGGACACAGGGAGGGGAACATCGCACACTGGGACCTGTCAGGGGGTGAGGGGACAACAGGAGGGAGAGCATTAGGACAAATACCTAATGCATGCGAAGCTTAAAACCTAGATGACAGATTGACAGGTGCAGCAAACCACCATGACCCATATATACCTTTGTAACAAACCTGCATGTTCTGCTTATGTATCCCAGAACTTAATGTAAAATATGTAAAATTTTTTAAAAAATATTTTATTCTTAGGAAGCTGAGACAGGAGAAATGCTTGAACCCAGGAGGTGGAGGTTGTGGTGAGCCGAGATCGCGCCATTGCACTCCAGCCTGGGCAACAAGAGTGAAACTCTGTCTCAAAAAAAAAAAAAAAAAAAAAAATTATTATATAAGCTGCTCTCTAAGCATGTTTTAGATTCATCCTATAAGTTTTGATACGTTGTATTTTTATTTTCGTTCCATTCAAAATATTTGTAAATTCTCTTATGACTTCTTCTTTGATACACTGGTCATTCGCAAGTGTGCTATGTAATTCTAAAGATTTAGGGATTCTTCAAATGTCTTTTTGTCATTTCTATTTTAACTGACTTACAGGCAAAGAGCATAGTTAGCATAATTTTCAACAAAATTTTAAAATTTATTAAGGTTGGTTTAATGGCCCAGAATATGATTCTTACAGAACGTTTAAAAAATTCATGGCCTGGCACAGTGGCTCATGCCTGTAATCTCAGCCCTTCGGGAAGCCAAGGCAGACAGATCTCTTTGAGCTCAGGAGTTCAAGATAAACCTGGACACCATGGCAAAACCCCATCTCTACAAAAAAAAAAATACAAAAATTAGCCAAGCATATTGACGTGCACCTGTAGCCCCAGCTATTTGAAAGGCTGAAGCTGGAGAACTGCTTGAGCCCAGGAAGCAGAGATTGCAGTGAACTGTGATTGTGCCACTGCGTGCCAGCATGGGTGACAGAATGAGAGCTTGTTTCAAGAAAAAAAGAAAGAAAGAAAACACATGTAAGCAAACTATTTGTTAAAATACATTGCCAGAATAAGTTAACAGTATGACATTTTCTTCTTATTCTTTTCACTGTACTCCTATAAATACAGACATACATGTGTATGGGTGTATATATATAGATACACACAGTTACAAATGGGGAATCACAGTGTACAATCACTTGGTAATCTACTTTTTGTCTGTAAAGGTAGGATAAATTAGGGCTTAAGACATGAGGTCTGAAACAACACTGCTTGGGTCCAAATCCCGATTTCACCATTTACTGGCTCCACGATTTGGAGGAAGATTCTCAACCTGTGCTTCAGTTCTTCACATGTAAAATGGGGATAAGAATAATAGCACCTATCTCAGAGAGATTCTTACAAGAATTGAATTAACATGAACTACTTATAACACCACTGGACATCTTCTTAGATTATGTAAAGGTCTACTAGTTTCTATGATTGCTTTCTCCTATCATGGCTGCAGTATAAGGCTACATCATGATTTATTTAGATCATACCCTAGTAATGAGCATTTAGATTATTTTCAGTATTTGCAATTACAAACTCACTGTGATAAAGATCCTTGTTAGGGCACACTTATGATTATATTCTCCCTTAGGATGAATTCATAGAAGTACAACTGCTATTTTAAAGAATGGGCCTATTTTAAAAGGTTCTTAATGCTTTTGCCCAAGTCCCCAGAGAAGGTCTTTGGGTTTGTGTTTTAGTTCATTTACCAACCCACTACTATATAACAAAGTGTGAAAACATAACATTTTAGAAAGCATTTTTCAAAGTCTTCCAAGATACATTCTTGTTGAGGTTGAAGCAGATAATGGAATTAGAACACAAATTAATAGGTTAAGTTTCAAAGAGCTACCCTGAGAAAGAATTTTATTCCAGCACCACAGAGCATAAACATGTTACTTTTTTTTTTTTTTTTTAGACCGAGTCTTGCTCTGTTGCTCAGGCTGGAGTGCGGTGTCATGAGCCTGGCTCACTGCAACCTCTACCTCCTGAGTTTAAGTGATTCTCCTGACTCAGCTTCCAGAGTAGCTGGAACCACAGATGCCTGACTAATTTTTGTATTTTTAGTAGAGAAGGGGTTTTGCCATGTTGGCCAGGCTGGTCTCAAATTTCTGACCTCAGGTGATCCGCTGCTTCGGCCGCCCAAAGTGCTGGGATTGTAGGCATGAGCCAGCAGTTGGTCATGAACATGTTACTTTTATAAATGAATCCCAGAAGAATGACAGCAGATGCCACCCAAAAAAGGAGAATGTGCTGTTTCGTTGAGCAAGTTAAGTTGTATTAATTAAATCTGGAAAATCAATTAACTGATTAAGGGAAATTGTATTTAAGGAATTTATAGCTCTTTTAAGTAACATGGAAGTCTGCCTTCTGTGGGAATAGACCATATAGACCTTTTATGAAATGAAAACGTTTAATAGCATATAGAGTACCTAAAAATAGAAATTTTATAAAGAAGAATGTTATTTCCAATCATGAATGTTTAGTTCTCTGATAGAAAAGTGTACTTGATACATAAGAACAAAAAAATAAGAGGATTTAGGGACAATTTCTTTCATGTTACAGGACTAAAACCTTTAATGGCAATGTTTAGGAAGGTGATGAATATGTCACAGAGAGGCCTCCAAGCTTTTATCTTAACTTTTTTCAGATTAGACCCCATTTCCCCATGTGAATAGCAAATATTCAAGAAAACTCTGCTCAGCAAGTAAATACAAGCAAACCGAGGAATCCTTTACATGCAAGACTTTCTAGTCACCAAGAAGTGTGGCTCACGAAACCAAGCCAGACATTCCCACTTATTAAGCCTCTCCTCAAAGGTAAACAGGTTAAGGCTTTCTTCTTTCAAATCAAGATTTTCCATAGGATAAATTTAATCATACCAAAAGAACAATCTCATCAGGGAAGCCATCTTATCTCAAAACTACAGCAAAATAAAAAGGCATCCCTCTTTTGGGAGAACGAATTGAAGAAATTCTATTTCCTTATAGTAAACAAGCCAACTAATAGAAAACAAGTTGATTGACTTTAAGGACACATAGACCCAGGGAACTAGAAAAATGAGGTCCATATAATTGCATTAATTTAAAAAGCCTCTAAAAGGAATTACAATTTCTTCTAAAATATCAATTCCAAGGTTAACTTTCCTTTGAGTTGAGAGTTCACAGGATTTCTGTGCAAAATTTAAGGTCTAATTGCACAGGATAACTGATTTACTACAGTAATCTTCCCTTATCTACAGGGGACACATTCCAAGATCACCAGCGGATGCCTGAAACCACAGATAGTACAAAACCCTACAGGTACTATATTGTTTCCTATACAATCATATGGTGCTTAATAATGAGCATACTTTCTGAGAAATGCATAGTTAGGTGATTTTGTCATTGTGTCATCATACATCATGGAGTGTACTTACACAAATCCAGATATATAGCCTACTACATACCTAGACTACATGGTATAACCTGTTGCTCCTGGGCTAAAAATCCCAACAGCATGTTCCCGTACTAACTACTATAGTAGTAGTACTAACTGCTACTATAGTACTAAATACTATTTGCAGTTGTAACACACTTGTCATTATTTTTGTATCTAAACATAGCTAAACATTAAAAAGTACAGTATAAAAGATGGAAAATGGTACACCTGTATAGGGCACTTATCATGAATGAAGTTTACAGGGCTAAAAGTTGCTTTAGGCCAGTAACCAATTGGTAAGTGGATGTGAAGTCCTAGGACATTGTTGTATACTGCTGTAGATTTTATAAACACTGTACACTTAAGCTACACTCAATTTATATTTTAAAAATTCTTTCATCAATAATAAATTAACCTTAGTTTGTCACTTTTTTTTTTTACTTTATGAACTTAAATTTAAAACAAAATTTGACTCTTTTATAATACTTAGCTTAAAGCACACATTGTATACCTGTACAAAAATATTTTCAGGCCAGACATGGTGGTTCATGCCTGTAATCCGAACACTTTGGAAGGCCGAGGTGGGTGGATCGCTTGAACCCAGGAGTTTGAGACCAGCTTGGGCAACATGGCAAAACTCCATCTTTACAAGAAATTCAAGAATTTGCCAGGCAAAAAGGTGCCTATCTATAGTCCTAGTGACTCAGGAGGCCAAGGTGAGACATTACCTGAGCCTAGGGAGGTGGGTGCTGCAGTGAGCCAAGATCATATCATTGCACTTAAGCCTGGGTGACAGACTGAGACCCTGTCTCAAAAAAAAAAAAAACAAAAAAAACAGCAAAAAAAAAAAAATTCTTTATATCCTTATTCCATACATTTTTTCTAGTTTAAATTTGTTTTTGTTTTCTTTTTTTTAAACCTAAGTCTCACTATGTTACCCAGGTTGGTCTCGAACTGCTGGGTTCAAGCAGTACTTCCACTTTGGCCTCCCAGAGTGCTGGGATTATAGGTGTAAGCCACCATGCCTGGCCTATTTTATAAAAATTTTTTACATTTTTGTTGTTGTTGCTGTTAACCACTAAGACACACACTTTAGCCTAGACCTACACGGGATCAAGATGATCAATAACACTGTCTTCTACCACCACATCTTGTTCCACTGGAAGGTTATCAGAGCAGTAACAGGCATGGAGCTGTCATGTCCTGTGATAACAATGCTTTCTTCTGAAATACCACCTGAAGGAGCTACCTGAGGCCGTTTTACAGTTAAACTGTTTTATAGAAATAAGTAGTACACTCTAAAATAATGATAGTCGTAGTAAAAACATAAACTGGTGACATAGTCATTTATTATCATTATCGAGTATAATATGCCATACATAATTGTGTATGTGATATTTTTATACAGCGGACAGCATAGTAGATTGATTTATACCTGCATCACCACAAACACATGACCAACACATTGCGCTATGATGTCACTAAGCAATTTTTCAGCTTTACTACCATTTCATGGGATCCCTGTTGTATATGTGGTCAGTCATTGACCTAAATATCATTGTGTGGCACATGGTTGTATCAACATACCTATGATAAAGTTTAATTGACAAATTAGGCACAATAAGAGATTAACAACAATAACTGATACTGAATTAGAACAATTATAACATACTATAATAAAAGTTATATGACTGTGACGCCTCTCACATTCAGAATATCTTATTGTATTGTACTCACCTATTTTTCAGACCTCAGTTGACCTCAGACAACTGAAACTGTGATGATAGAAATTGTGGATAATGGGGGACTACTGTGCATTTTCAATATTCCAGGAATGAGAAGACGACTAAATATGCAACAGGGATGTGAAAGAGGGAGTCATGAGAGGCAAAGCTGTATCCATGAGCTTGATTAGAGGGTGGTCTGTTTGGAAAACAGGGTGCTTACCTGAAAACTGATATTAAACCTCAATCTTTTATATTCATTTTACTTCCTTCTATTTGAAATAATATTCTGTTACAGTTGTGGCTTGATATGTCCTCGCCTATGACAGGTCGTCATGTAAAAATTCCATTTAACTCTGGCATCTTTAATTTAGTTGAATAAAATATCTCATCCTACAAACTGGTAATGACAGTTTATCAAAATGTTTACTCTGTGCCTCTGTCACAGGGTGAATATTAAGAGAAACAGTGAAAAATATGTCAGCTCCACATCTAATTTAAACATCTGAATATTAAGAGAGATTTCAAAACTAATTTGTTCTAGGCCAGCAAATTACAGCATCAGGAAATACTTTCTCTTTTCAAAGTGCTTTTCCATTATTAACCACCTTTTCTGCACAGTGTTCCTTCCATGAGCTGATGCAGTCTAATCCCC
The DNA here is from genome assembly GCF_048565385.1 of Saimiri boliviensis. NCBI lineage: Eukaryota > Metazoa > Chordata > Mammalia > Primates > Cebidae > Saimiri > Saimiri boliviensis. Next base: position 91,565,317 of record NC_133450.1, on the reverse strand, counting down.
ATTTTATGGATGAGTATATTTGGGCACATGATGAGATGCTACTCTTCTGCAGGCCATAAAATAAAGGCAGTGGGGCTCACGCCTGTAATCCCAGCACTTTGGGAGGCCAAGGCGGGTGGATCATGAGGTCAAGAGATCGAGACCATCCTGGTCAACATGGTGAAACCCCGTCTCTACTAAAAATACAAAAAATTAGCTGGGCATGGTGGTGTGTGCCTGTAATCCCAGCTACTCAGGAGGCTGAGGCAGGAGAATTGCCTGAACCCAGGAGGCGGAGGTTGCAGTGAGCTGAGATCGTGCCATTGCACTCCAGCCTGGGTAGCAAGAGCAAAACTCTGTCTCAAAAAAAAAAAAAAAAAAAAGAAAAGAAAAGAAAAGAAAAAAAAAAGAAAAAAAAAAGGCAGTGGACAGTGACCACAATCAATGAGGATAATTTTCTCAGTTCTCACCCCACATTTTCTGTGAGTTGTTGGGATACATTGTCTTTGTTTTTAAAAATACACACACATACCCACATATTCTTTATATCAAGCTACAGTTTAGACTGATTTTGCACACATAAATATAAAAAGAACCACCAGCTGTTCTGCTGAGGCAGACGGCACAGAAGAATAACAGGAAACTAGAACTTTCTAGTCAAGTGGACGAATTCAAGTTGGGTTTTTTTGTTTGTTTTGCCACCTTCCAGCTATATAAACCTCTCATCTTCACAGAGAGGTAGTGAGACAGAGGAAATGCAAGCAGAGTAACTGGCACATAATACATGCTTGAATATCTTTTCCTTTCTTCCCTCCCCACACCATCAGAAAAATACAGCATGGGGCAAATCAAAGTAAATCAGTGTCCTTTACTACCTATTCTGAACAAGCGACAATTTGCAAGTTTGCAGTGCGTGGCTCTCAAGCAGCACAGGGCAGGGCTAAGTCGGATTGTGCCATCCTTAAACATGCTGTTCGCAAGAGGTCAAAAGACAAATGAGAGTAATCCCCTTGCCTTTGCCATCACCTACCGTCCAAAGGGCCAATGGTAGTGGCAACTGCCAGCAAGGGGCAGTGGCAGAGGTGAGCCTTGATGGACAGGGCTGAGCCAGTACCGGGTTATTATTCCCCATGCAATTAGGGGTCACATCTGAGTGCAGCAACCTCATCCTCCAGCACATCTATGTCCCTTGGATGCTAAACTTGACATCATCAAGCTATTACCATACTCTTCTCACTTATTAGCATTAGCTCAAAAACTACTCAGGAAATTATTTGTCATTCTTTCTAAAGAGAATCACTCTAAGAAGCTGAAAATATCCAGACAGCTTTTCAAATCACTTTTGTACTGTTTCAATACTCCGTTATTATACTTTGCCAGTTTGAAAAAAAGTGCCTTAAAGGGCTTAATTTTACAAAAACAAACACCAGGCTATCTCCTGTTCTCTGGAAAATAAACCTCTGGGATGAAGCAGTGGGCCACAGACCTCCAAAGACCCTTAGAAGGCCCTGCTGGAATTTTCCACTACTGCCATCCCAGACCTAGAAACCAGCGCCTTGACCCCAAATTTCTCTTCCCTTTTTCTGTCGCAAAGAACTATTTTTCTAGGAAGGACTTGAAACTACAGAGTTCAAAACCATTTTAGTTTGGTGTGAAGAAACACAGAGACCCAAAATCTTATTGCTTCATCTTGAATAAGTGTTGTGACTTCTCAGGAGTCCAAAAAGGTTGGTAGCAAGGTTAGCCTCTTAACCCACCACTCCATGGTTTCCTATGTGTAAAATGTCTGGTCGGATGGAAACCTCTGAACTAAGAGTTGGAATACTGGGGTTATGGTCCTGGTTCTGACAGTATCTGTGTGGGACCTGGACTTCTATGATCTCAGCCTCGCCATTTATATCCTAAGTGTATAGCCAGATAGTAATTCTTTCCTTTAAACAGATTCTGACGAAAGCTGGACTCTCTTTTAAGAAAAAAATGCTCAGAGTTAAAAGATTGGCATAAAACGTTAGGAGCTGCTCCAGCCCCTGTGAGGACTCTATGGTTACTATTCTGGATACCCTGACAATATATGATATGATACCCACCTCCTGACAAGAAGGGCTGCCTCCTGACACACTGGTCCTTGTTGTGGGAGACAAGGAAGACTGGATTAAGGAGAAAGACGCGTGAGAAGGCCAAGGTGAGATATAATGACTAGATCAGTAGCAAAGATATACTCTTCCCTACACATGAATTTAGGCCTCTGTGCAAACAGAGCTCGCTTCTGTGGCCCTGTGTGCATTTATACAGGAAGTCAACCAAAATGTCTCATTTACTGTTGATGTTATATGCATAAGAGAGCCCCTGGCCTGTGATCACTCCTTTCCTAGCAATACTCAGGCAGTAGCTCACCCTGCATACAAATTGCCCATCAGGGCTTCTTGCAACAGAGTGGAAATCACAACTTTTTTGTTTCTTTGTCAGTGCTTCTTTCCCAATTAGGTTTGGACAGCAGAGGCTGCTTCCCAGCAATAGAATGTCACCAGCAGTACTTCAGTGCACAAAGAATTAGGATAAAGAACAATGTATAGTTCATAAAATTGTTCAGAGAATCAAATGAATGTATGTTAAAAACTTTGAATCAGGGCCGGGCGCGGTGGCTCAAGCCTGTAATCCCAGCACTTTGGGAGGCTGAGGTGGGTGGATCACGAGGTCGAGAGATCGAGACCATCCTGGTCAACATGGTGAAACCCCGTCTCTACTAAAAATACAAAAAATTAGCTGGGCATGGTGGCGCTTGCCTGTAATCCCAGCTACTCAGGAGGCTGAGGCAGGAGAATTGCTTGAACCCAGGAGGCTGAGGTTGCGGTGAGCCGAGATTGCGCCATTGCACTCCAGCCTGGGTAACAAGAGCGAAACTCTGTCTCAAAAAACAACAACAACAACAACAACAACAACAACAACACTTTGAATCATGTCTGGTACAAAGAGAATAGTAATAAATGCGAGCTAGTAAAATTACTGGTATTCAATCCAGCAGGAGGTTTTGAATCAGACCTACTGCAAATGGAATCAAAAAGATCTTTTACTTAATAATTGAACAAAAAGGTCAGAAGGTAGAATATACGGTAAGTCCTTAATGCATTTACTTAGAACAATACAAACACCGATTCCAGTGCATATACAGTTATTATTATACAATCTAGCAGTAAGTGTGTACTTCCTGTGCTGGTTCTCTGTCTGACCTCAACTTATTCTACTTATTCTCTGACCTTCTCTGTTCTACTCAGCATCCCAGAAAGCTGCCCTCGCTTGACTTTTATCATATGTGCTTTCTAACTCTCTGACTTTTGACTAGGTCTAGACAAATGGAGACACCAGAATGAGATGGAAGCATCTGTGTTCCTCCATAGCCAAAGCTCCCATTGAGTAACCCCACTTCCATGACCCCAGCTCGCTCAGGGTTTGGGTATCACTATTCCTTTCCTCTGATTCTTGAGACCAGTGATGATAATGCTTTTCCACTGTGATTAGACTCTGAATGTTTCACCATCCTTGCTGGTCCCATTAAGCCCGTACACACCTCTACATATACTCCATAACACTTTCTAGTTAAAGCCTTTGACTGTCATCTGTTTCCTACTGGGACACTAACATACTGTCTTATTTTCTTATATACATGTTTTTTTGAAGTCAGTCTTTCCTTCCTAACTAGAAGTTAGAGGAGCTGTCTTCAACTTTTCCCACTACAAACACAAAGAATAATGTGTTTGGGGCACACATGCCTAGTGCTCCATTCAATCCTGTGTTTCCCTCAGAAGAAGGCACCTTTAACTAAATAAACCATCTCTAAAACCTGATGTGCCTATTGCAATGTGTCTTTGTGCTTCCTTAGCAGAACTGTTGTAGATCAATGGATCAATCATTCTCCACTATAATGTCAGCCTTAACAGAGTGCTTGCATCAACTGTGAACTCTATCACAATGATTGATTACTCATAAAAATTATGCCTTCATATTATAGAGATTATGTCTACTCCTATGTAAAAAAAATTAAGGCAGATTCAAGTTTTTGTCAAAAAATGATATCATTGTCCTAGCTTGCATTCTAGTCTTCTCTTTAGAGTGAGAGAGAGAAACGAGTGGAGTTACCAATGGGACATCAGGAATTTTATAGAAAAAAGCTAAAAATCTAACTTCAAAAATTGGACATGTTCATGAGACTGTCATGTCTTCACTTAATACATGTTTATTGAAGGTGACCATGTAGCAGGCCTGTGTCAAGCGCAGAGGATACAACAGTCAACACAGAAATGGTCTCTACATTCAAGGATCATGCAGTGTGACTGAAGTTCATAAATATAAGGAATGTCATCAAGAAGAAATTCAGATGCTATTTGAGCATATAACAGGAGTCTCAACTTACCCTGAGAAGTCAAGGAAGGCTCTGTGAGGAAGCAAAGTTTAAGACTGGCATTTGGCCAGATGAGTTAAGAACACAGCATGTACCACCAAGAGATGGGAACGAAGATCACGTGTTCAAGGAGCTGAAAAAGGCCACTGTGGCTATTGTAGAATGAATGCAAGATGAGGCTGGAGAAGTGGGTCAGATAATGTAGCACTTTGCAACCAAGTTAAGAATGTGAATTTTTTCTTAAAGCCAATAGGAAGCTATTGAAGGGCTTTGAGAAGGAGAGAGTCATTACCAGATTTTGAAAAATCTCTGGCTGCAATAGAAAAGTTACATTAATGAAGGCAAGAATATATGTGAGGAGAATGGTTCGGAAACTGGTGTATTTAGTCCAGGCAAAAGATGATGCCACTTTGAACAAAGATAGAAGTATTTGGATTTAAAAGGTATTGGGGAAAAGAATCAGTAAAACTTTGAAATTAGGGGAATGTGGAGAATAAAGAACAATGCGCAGTTTGGATAACTCCCACTTAACTGATTTGGGTAGCTGGATGATGAAGATGTTACTTCCTGAGATAAGGTGACACAGAATAAAGACAGAACTGGAGGCATGGTAATACGGTTTCCCACCCAAATCTCACCTTGTAGTTTCCATAATCCCCACATGTCATGGGAGAGACTTGGTGGGAAGTGTTCGGATCTCAGGGGCAGTTTCCCTCATGCTGTTCTCATGATAGTGAGTGAGTTCTCACAAAATCTGATGGTTTTAAAAGCATCTGGCACTTCCCCTGCTTCCACTTCTTCCTGCTGGCACCTTGTGAAGAAGGTACCTTGCTTCCCCTTCACCTTACACCATGATTGTAAGTTTCCTGAGGCTTTCCCAGCCATGCAGAACTGTGAGTCAATTAAACCTCTTTCCTTTATAAATTACCCAGTCTTGTGTATTTCTTCATAGCAGTATGAGAATGGAGTAATACAATAAATTGGTACTGAGGTAGTGGGGCATTTCTGTAAGATACCTGAGAATGTGGAACTGGGTAATGGGCAGAGGTTGCAACAGTTTGGAGGAGTCAGAAGAAGACAGATGGGAAGATGTGGGAAAGTTTGAAACTTCCTAGAGACTTTGAAATTGCCTTTGCAAAATTATAACTGAGGAGATTATGACCGTGAAAGAAATCAGTCCTAACGGACTCCATCTTGCATCTAACCTAAGCTGCTCTTTTTCATTCCTAGGCATAGGCTGAACTAATTTTAGGAAGAAATTCAGTTCATGGTTGGACTCTGAAACAAAATTGATAACAGCCCTTTCCCAAAAAGACCCCCTTCTTGCCTGGGGACCAGTTTGCCTTGGCAGGACTAACAAATTAGAACAGTTTAGGGATCATGCAACCTCTGGCTCCAAGAATATGAACCTCCCATACTTGCTCCTGGGGATAACATCACTACTGTAAAACCTAAGATCAGTGCTTGAGATATTTTGCAGACCCTGTACTTGATGGATCAGCTGATGCCACCCAGACCAGGAACCTGGCTCAACTAGTTCTCTCATCCCACCCAGAAAAAAAGATAGCAAGAAAATGTCACTTTAGCACTCTATGATTTCATCTCCAACATGACCAATCAGCACTCCCCCACTTCCCAAGCCCCTATCCACCAAATTATCTTTAAAAACTCTGATCCCCGAATCCAGTCTCCCACAGAGCTGGTTCTGTGTGAATTACTCTTTCTCCTCTGTAATTCCCCTGAATTGATAAATCAGTTCTGTCTGTCTAGGCAGCAGACAAGGTGAACCCATTGGGCAGTTATAACTAGTGGAATGGTTTTGACCAAAATGCTGATAGTGATATCAACAATGAAGTCCCTGCTGAAGTGTTCTCAGGTAGGGATGAGGAACTTGTTGGGAACTGGAGTACAGATGCTTTAGCAAAGAGACTGACAACATTTTTTCCCTGCCCTAGAGATCTGTGAAACTTTGAACTTGAGAGAAATGATTAGATCTCAAAGGTATCTAAAGGTAAGATCTCTTAGTTGCTCTAAGGTATCTAGTGGAAGACACTTCCAAGCAGCAAAGCTTTCAAGATATGACCTGAGTGCTCTTAAAAGCATTCAGTTTTATGCATTCACAAAGATATAGTTTGGAATTGGAAATTATGTTTAAAAGGGAAGCAGAGCATAAATGTTTGGAAAATTTAAAACCTGATCATGCAATAGAAAAGGAAAACTCATTTTCTGAGGAGAAATTCAATCTGGCTGTATAAATGTGCATAAGTAAAGAGGAGCCAAATGTTAATCACCAAGACAATGAAGAAAATGTCTCCAGGGCATGTAAGAGGCTTCACAGCAGCCCCTCCCATCACAAGCCCAGAGGCCTAAGAAGGAAAAATGGTTTCCTGGGCTGGGAACCCTGCTCTGCGCAGGCTCAGGACATGGTGTCCTGTGTCCCACATGCTTCAGCTCCAGGTATGACTAAAAAGAGGCCAAGATACTACTCAGGCCACTGCTTCAGAGGGTGCAAGCCTAAGCCTTGGCAGCTTTCACGTGTTGAGAGTGTTTGTGCACAGAAGTCAAAAATTGAGCTTTGGGAAACTCTGTCTAGAGTTTAAAGGATGTATGGAAATGCCTGAACATCCAGGTAGAAGTTTGTTGCAGGGGTGGAGCCATCATGGAGAACCTCTGCTAGGGCAGTGCAGAAGAGAAATGTGGGGATGGAGACCCCACACAGACTCCCTACTAGGGCACAGCCTACTACAGCTGTGAGAAAAGGGCCACCATCCTCCATACTCCAGAATTGTAGACCCACTGACAGCTTGCACCATGTACCTGGAAAAGCCACAGACACTCAAAGCAGCCTGTGAAAGCAGCCAGGAGAGGGACTATACCCTGCAAAGACACAGGGGCAGAGCAACCCAAGGCCATGGGAGCTCACCTCTTGTACCAGCATGATCTGGATGTGAGACATGACGTCAAAAGGGATCATTTTGGAACTTTAAGTTTTAATGAGTGTCCTATTGAATTTTGGACTTGGATGGGGCCTGTAAACCCCTTAGTTTTAGCCAACTTCTCCTGCTTGGAATGGGGGTATTTACCCAATGTCTATAACCACATTATACCTTGGAAGGAACTAACTTTGATTTTACCTGCTCATAGGTGAAAGGGACTTGCCTCGTCTCAGATAAAACTTTAAATTTGGACTTTTGAGTTAATGCTGGAATGAATTAAGACTTTGGGGGACTGTTGGGAAGGCATGATTCTGTTTTGAAATGTGAGGACGTGAGATTTGGGAGGCGCTAGGGTGGAATAATATAATTTGACTGTGTTTCCACCCAAATCTCACCTTTAATTGTAGTTTCCATAAGCCCCACATACCATGGGAGGTACCCAGTGGGTAATGATTGGATCATGGGGGTGGTTCCCCCATGCTGTTCTCATGACAGTGAATGAGTTCTCATGCAATCTGATGGTTTTACAAGCATCTGGCATTTCCCCTGCTTGCAGTTCTCCCTGCTGCTACCTTATGATAAAGGTGCCTTGAATGTCCTTTGCCTTCTGCCATGATTGTAAGTTTCCTGAGGCCTTCCCAGCCGTGTAGAACTGTGAGTCAATTAAACCTTGTTCCTTTGTAAATTATCTAGTTTTGTGTATTTCTTCATAGCAGCGTGAGAATGGATGAATACATATGGGAACATTACCCATCAGGTTTAGAAGTAGAAAAAGTGGTTATGATCCACTCAGTTACACTATGAGTTGAAGCATATGAAATTGCCAATATGAGACCATTTTTTATGTACAATAATGGAAATTTAATTTGGCCCAATCTAATAGCATTAGCACTGGTACAAAAGCCTCTGTTCCAGATTTAACATACTGTTCGAAGAACCACCATTTGTTATGGTGCTCTATCAGCTTTTTCTCAAGACTAGGCCAGGGATCTCTATAGTCATAGTCAATAACAAAACACAGGAAGGAAGTGTAAGGGTCACATACACACACATATACCAGGAAGACAAATCATGATATGAAAAGGCACAGACTCATCAAATCCGAGTGCAGAAAATCAAGCTGCGTGCAGCACTACCATAAGATCCAACAAATCCAATATACCCCAGAGCGATTTTAGAACTATTGGAAAACACTTATCCAATTAACTTACAGCCTTCAGTGAAATGAGAGTTTAAAAACTGGCCCAGTTATTTACCACAATACTAGGAAAAGCTGGCAAAAAATGTACTGTGTCTGTTTCTAATTTCAAGTAAGAATCCAGGTTTCTCGCTCTGTACACTACTTAGAGAAACAGGTACATAGCATGGCATATGGAAGTTCCATCCTAGATCTTGGATTATTGTGAATTGTCTCTGCTATACATTGAAAAGTTGCAGCTGCGGTTTTACAAATGGAGTGCAAAAAGCTCCACAAAGGACAATAAGGTCTATTAACCAGGGTCTAGCGTTCCTCATTGCACTTCTTGAAAGGATTATGCCACCTCTTCAGGTTGTGTTCTCAGCTATTGAATCCCTATTTATCTTGAAGCCAAATCACAACGGTAACATGGGGTGGCTTCATTCATTTGCCTACACAGTGTGAGGTTGTTTTCACTGCATGCAGCTTTGTCCTGAAGGTCATTTCAAATTAGTGATTCATTTCACTTGCTTCTATCTGGTTTTAGCACGTAACTCATGATTAACAGGGAAACATACTGCTAGTGAAAGGTAAAATTCCATATTTATAAGGCCCAAACCTAATACATTAGCTACCAGCTCAAGTTATTAGCCTAGAGTTTTTTGAGGTATTGACATTAACAAATTGGTATCTCGCACATAATATTTTCTATGCGAAGTCTCATTACCAAGTTTGTTTCAATGCAGCTGTTTTCGTCCCCCCTGCCCCAACCCAGGGGGGAATTTATACCCCATATTTAATTACCTTCTTCATTGACTTTTATTTCCGAACTGCTTAATGAATAGATTTTTTTAAAGTAGAAAAGGAATATTTTTGAATTTACATAACATGTTAGTTTCTCTCAAAAAAAATAATGCATATTTATATTTCATAATTTTAAAAGAGCTTTTAGATGCCTGCCAAAAGAAGTTATTTATAATCCACGTAATGGGTGATATAAACAATTTTTAAGCTATATTGAGGCTAGTTGATCCCAGTCAGCTAGAGCAGTAATTCCCTACCTTTGAGGAGTTTCAGTACCCAGTTGTTCTTGGCTTGGTTTTATATTTTCTGCCACCTCCACCCTCTCAGAAATGGCATATGCATATCTTCATATCACAAGTCATCTAAGTCAGAAACTTTAAAAATATCCTGTTTCTTTTCCTTCACCCAACTCTCTTTCCAGATTAAATTAAGTCATCAAATTCTGCTCATTCTCCCCATTAAATATGTGTCTAATCTCTCCACAATTGCTCCATCCTCACAGCTGCTACCTTGGTTTAATCCTTATGATCTGTCACCTGCACAACTCCCAGGGCTCCCCAACTCATTTCCCTTTCAGTTATTTTTCCAGTTCAAGCAATCCTACACGGCATGACAGCACAATCTTTCTAAAATGCAGATCCATTTCTTTCTTTCCCATTAAAACCCTTCATTGGCTCTCCCTTGGCCACAGAATAAAATTTGATGCCCTTGATGTGATGTGTTAGACCCTCCATCTGGTGGTTCTTCCTGTCTCTCCAGCTTTATTTCCCTTTCCCTATCCCGTACCCCCTAGTTTAAGTACCAGCCATGACCATGAATATGCACTATGCTAGTTCACACTTTTACACCATCAAACATTTTATTATCTCTACAGAGGAATTTTCTCTGCCAAGTTAAGTTTTTCCCCCATTGGTGCCAGAACCAAACTGGGTAAGTACTGTATGCTATGTTTGCATTTATTACACTGTACAATAATTCTGTTTCCATAACTGCCTTCTTTTACAGAAGGCAAGAAGGGCAGGGAGCTTTTCTTATTCATTTTACCTTTGCCAGTGTCTAGCCTGGTATCTGACCTAGGGTATGTAGTTAATGAATGGATGGAGGAGCTGTAAAATGGAGTTTTCACCATTAAAAAAAATCAAATTAATGGACATGATTTTGCTGTAAGAATATTGGGAATTCTTTCAGATACATGAAGAAACTGTAAAATGTTGTCCAATCTTCCAGTGACCACTGGTTGTAGCCCCACCTCTCCCACCCCCGCATGGGTCAGCTTCTTTCTGATCCAAAGTTACAGATAATCTTTAATTTCTAACCACACAAATATTTCTGCAGATAATCGCTAGGCACAATGTGTTACCCAGAAAGCAAAAGCTTTTTATAATATACCTAACACAGGGATAGTAGCAGCCTCTATATATATGACGTGACATTTATGGATATAAACTTAGCATTTGAAAGTAGAAATGCCTACTCAGAATAATCAAGGAGTAAAAGAAAAACTTATAGCAAAACCTACTTTTCTAAAAATCATTATTCTTTGACCCATTCCAAAACAAAGTGTCTCCAAAATTGTTCAAGTCACAGACCTGACAATAATGTGTACACTCGTTAAGCCAGAAAATAGGAGAGTTTTGCCTCAAAACATAACAAATACAAATCCCAGGGCCTGAGTAACATTTTATTATTCACTCTTTTAAGATGTTCCATCAGAGCAGCTAAAATGTGTTGTGTTTTTTTTGTTTTTTTTTTTTTCATTGAGAGCCTTAAAAATAAACTTTAAACTTAGGAATTCTGTGAATCCAGTTCCTTTACAGAACAAAGCCATTTTATTTGTTGACTTTGCCTACAAGTGAAAGCACGCAGCCTCTGTTTATTTAAACAAGGATATAAATTGCCTTGAAGTGTTCGTTTTTCTTGGTCTTATAAATCAGACCACCAAAAAGAATGCAAGCGACGTTGCCTGCCTGTGTGCATTCACTCATTTAGCAAACACCTACTGAAAGCCTTGCTAGGCCCTGAGGCTTCTGAGATGAATAATTCACAGTTTTTTCCTTTAAGAGACTGCCAGCTCAATGGGGAATGTGACACCTAATCAGGTAATTGTAAAACCCTGTGGGAGATAAGTGATAGAGACGTGTACTGCGTTTGGTATAAGCCCAGAAGAGGAGGATCTAACCCACAGGTGGCTGAGCAGAAGGACAGACACTTATTTTGGACTTAAAAGACCAAGAATAGGCTTGTTAGAAGTAAATTTGTAGTGAAATGCAAAGAGTGGGAAGATGAGGGAGTTTGCAGCTACAAATCTCAGTTCGTTCAACGGAGGAGGATTCTTGTTCATTTGCTGGGAGAGGCGTCAAAGACTGAGTAGAAGGAACTCTTCTAAAAGTAGTGGAAGTGTAGAATCATTTTTGAGAGGAATAGGAAAGAGAGGCAAATAAAGACAGGAGAATGATTGAAGGGTGACTCTGAGGGCTCAGGGAACTAAATGTCTAGATAAGTGAGTCTGCAGGGTTGTAGGGCAGAAAAAGGCATATGGCAGCGCAGTTCCAGGTTGGCAATTTATAGATGATAATGCAGAAGAATGCAAGAGGAAGTAAGAGGGCCGGTAAGAAATTAGTTCAGATGGCCTACCGCAAGTTGAACAGGAAAGAAAAATTAGCAGCGATGATAGCTAATGTGATCATATGTCGCTGTTTGCTCAGCATCATCCTGATATAATTATTACAGCATCCACTTTCACTTGCAAAATAATCTGTTTTGCACAATGAATTCTATGGTCCTCCTAATGATGGCCTGAGAAAAACGAAGGAATGAATCTCTATGAGATCAAAGGGTTAGGGTGTTACAGCCAGAGTGGAACGAAGAAATTACTGTTTAAGAAGGGAGGGGTCCTTAAGATTGGCAAGACAAAGGGTATGGCCCTGGGAGTGAACACCTAAAATGGTGTGGAGCTGACAGTTTTTGAAGTTAAGGTAGCCCAGGGAACTACGGAGCTAACTGGTTGATGAGTCATTTTCATGGTCATTGAAATGAGCATCTGGCACTTAGTAAATGTTCAGTAAATGCTGGATGATATTGCAGAACTGGAGTGGGAGGGGAGGATATGAATCAGGTCCCAGTGTTTCAGACAATAGGAGAGTTAGCCAGAAAAGGAGAGACAAAAGTGAAAAGGGGTGGAAGACGGCGCAGATGTGTGCCCAGATGTAACGTAAAAACGTATTTTTTTCAAAAGGAGGAAGAGTGATGATCCGATAGCAGTCAGAAGTAGTTTACTGGATGTGGGAAAATAAGAACCTACAGTCAGAGCTGCAGAAAGTGTTGTCTTCAGGAGGGAGGAATGGTGAAGACCACGGTGTACAGGTTTCCATGCCGTTCATCTACTGAAGACAGCAAAGGAGCCATTACAGGAGAGGCCACAGACTGTCTCAACTTAAGTAAACCCTTCCGAGGTCAAAAAAGGTGCAGAAACCAAACTCCTACCTTAAGAAGTTTGAAGGTACCAGGTAATTTACCCTTTTCACTTTTCTTTTTGTCTTACATAATTCTCACCTATACCGTAACCATTTGTGCCAGAGGTTGCAATTTTTTGAATTGCAGACATATGTGAAAAATCAGACCTTGGCAATGACTTCCAGCCGTAGGATATAAATAACACCCACATGCTTAGCATTCCAATAATGGAACACTAGGCATAAATGGATAGAGATGGTATAATAAAGATGATTCACTGCTTTAACTTTTCTGGTCTAAACTGTTAATTATGTTAATCTATGTTAATATTAACAACTACTAGAAAATCCACTTCCCATATATATATATTCTAAAAATTATAATTGGCACATAATTGTACATACGTATGGAGTACAGTTTGATAATTCAGTACTCATGAGCAATGTGTAATGATCAAATTAGGGTAATCAGCATATTAATCACCTCAAATATTATTTCTTTATGTTGGGAACATTTGAAATCCTCTCTTCTAGCTGAAAACATACAATAAATTATTTCTAATCACAATCATCCTATCGTGCTACAGAACACTAAAATTTATTCCTCCTATCTAACTGAAATTTCCTATCTGTTAACCAAACTCTCCGTATTCCCCCATCCCCTTCCTACCTCTAGTAACCACTATTCTACTTTCTACTTCTATAAGATCAACTTTCTGTAGCTTCCACATGAGTGAGAACATGTGATATTTGTCTTTCTATGCTTGTCTAATTTCACTTACCACAGCATTCTACAGGCTCATCCATGTTGCTGACAGCATTGCATTTTTTGTGGCTTAATAGTATTCCCTTGTGTATTTATATCACATTTTCATTATCCTTTTATCTGCTGATGAACACTTAGGTTAATTTCGTATCTTGGTTATCGTGAATAGTGATAAATTTGGGAGGGCAGAAGTGTCTTTGACATACTGATTTCATTGCCTGGATAAATACCCAGTAGTATTTATTGTATGGCATGATATACCAGATCATATAGTAGTTCTGCTTTTAGTTTTATGAGGATCCTTATACTGTTTTCCATAATGGCTGCACTAATTCACATTCCTACCAACATCATATAAAAGTTCTTTTTTCTTCACATCCTTGACAGCATTGACTATTTGATTATTTTTTAATTTTAAAAAAGCTTCAAAAAATTTTTTATTGTACTTCAGGTTCTGGGGTACATGTGCAGTTCATGCAGGATTGTTGCATAGGTACATACATGGCTAGGTGGTTTACCACCTTCATCCCCCCATTACCCGCATCTGGCATTTCTCCCTTTGTTATCCCTCCTCACCATCCCCACTACCCTATGTCCCTCCACTAGCCCCCTCAGCTAACTGCAGTGTGTGATGGTTCCCTCCCTGTGTCCACATGTTCTCATTGTTCAACATCCACCTATAAGTAAGAACATGCAGTGTTTGGTTTTCTGTTCTTGTGTCAGTTTGCTGAGAATGATGGTTTTAGATCCATCCATGTCCCTATGAAGGACACAAACTCATCATTTTTTATGGCTGCATAATATTCCATGTGTACATGTGCCACATTTTCTTTATCCAGTCTATCGTTGATTTGACATTTGGGTTGGTTCCAAATCTTTGCTATCGTAAACAGTGCTGCAATGAACATAAGTATGCATGTGTCTTTACAATAGTACAATTTACAATTCTTTGGGTATATATCCAGTAATGGGACTGCTAGGTTGAGTGGTATTTCTATTTCTAGGTCCTTCAGGAATCGCCACACTGTCTTCCACAATGGTTGAACTAATTTACAGTCCCACCAACAGTGTAAAAGCGTTCCCATTTCTCCACATCCTTTCCAGCATCTGTTGTCTCCAGATTTTTTAATGATTGCCATTCTGACTGCCATGAGATGGTACCTCAATGTGGTTTTGATTTGCATTTCTCTAATGACCAGTGATGATGAGCATTTTTTCATATGTTTATTGGCCTCATATATGTCTTCTTTTGAAAAGTGTCTGCTCATGTCCTTTGCTCACTTTTGAATGGGTTTATTTTTTTTTCTTGTAAACCTGTTTTAGTTCTTTGTAGATTCCGGATATTGGCCCTTTGTCAGATGGGTAGATTGCAAAAATTCTTTCTCATTCTGTTGGTTGCCGGTTCAATCTAGTGATTGTTCCTTTTGCTGTACAGAAGTTCTGGAGTTTAATTAGATCCCATTGATCTATTTTGGCTTTTGTGGCCATTGCTTTTGGTGTTTTAGACATGAAGTCCTTGCCTACAGCTGCATCCTGAATGGTTTTGCCTAGGTTTTCTTCTAGGGTTTGTATGGTGTTAGGGCTTATGTTTAAATCTTTAATCCATTTGGAGTTAAATTTTAGTGTAGGGTGTCAGAAAGGGGTCCAGTTTCTGCTTTCTGCACATGGCTAGCCAGTTTTCCCAACACCATTAACTGAACAGGGAATCCTTTCCCCATTGCTTGTTTTTGTCAGGTTTGTCAAAGATCAGGTGATTGTAGATGTGTGGTATTGCTTCTGAGGCCTCTGTTCTGTTCCATTGGTCTATGTCTCTGTTTTGGTACAACTACCATGCTGTTTTGATTACTGCAGCCTTGTGGTATAGTCAGGTAGCATGATGTCTTCAGCTTTGTTCCTTTTGCTTAGGATTGTTTTGGCTATGCAGGTTCCCTTTTAGTTCCATATGAAGTTTGAAGTGGTTTTTTCCAGCTCTGTTAAGAAGATCATTGGTAGCTTGATGGGGATAGCATTGATTCTGTAAATTACTTTGAGCAGTATGGCCATTTACACGATATTGATTCTTCCCAGCCATGAGTATGGAGAGTTTTTCCATCTGTTTGTGTCCTCTCTTATTTCCTTGAGCAGTGGTTTGTAGTTCTCCTTGAAGAGGTCCTTTACATCCTCTGTTAGTTGTATTCCTAGATATTTTATTCTCTTTGTAGCAACTGTGAATGGCAGTTCACTTTTGATTTGGCTCTCTGTGTGTCTGTTATTGGCGTATAGGAATGCTTGTGATTTCTGCACATTGATTTCGTATCCTGAGACTTTGCTGAAGTTGCTTATCAGTTTCAGGAGATTTGAGGCTAAGATGATGGGGTCTTGTAAGCATGCAATCATGTCGTCTGCAAATAGAGACAGTTTGACTTCCTCTTTTTTTAACTGAATACCCTTCATTTCATTTTCTTGACTGATTGCTCTAGCTAGAACTTCCAATACTATATTGAATTGGAGTGGTAAGAGAGTACATCCTTGTCTTCTGCCAGATTTCAAAGGGAATGCTTCCAGTTTTTGCCCATTCAGTACGATATTGGCTGTGGGTTTGTTGTAAACAGCTTTTATTATTTTGTGATATGTTCCATCGATATCTAGTTTGTTGAGAGTTTTTAGCATAAAGGGCTGTTGAATTTTGTCGAAGGCCCTCTCTGCGTCTGTTGAGACAACAATGTGGTTTTTGTCCTTGGTTCTGTTCATGTGATGGATTACATTTATAGACTTGTGTATGTTGAACCAACCTTGCATCTGCGAGATGAAGCCTACTTGATCATGATGAATAAGCTTTTTGATTTGCTGTTGCATTCGGTTTGCCAGTATTTTATTGAAGATTTTTGCATCTATATTCATCACGGATATTGGCCTGAAGTTTTCTTTTTTAGTTGAGTCTCTGCCTGGTTTTGGTATCAGGATGATGTTGGTCTCATAAAATGATTGGGGAAGGATTCCCTCTTTTTATATTGTTTGGAATAGTTTCAGAAGGTATGGTACCAGCTCCTCTTTGTATGCCTGGTAGAATTCAGCTGTAAACCCATCTGGACCTGGACTTTTTTTGATTGGTAGGCTATTAATTGCTGCCTCAACTTCAGCCCTTGTTATTGATCTATTCAGGGTTTCAACTTTTTCCTGGTTTAGTCTTGGGAGAGTGCAAGTGTCCAGGAATTTGTCAATTTCTCCCAGAATTACTGGTTTGTGTGCATAAAGTTGTTTGTAGAAATCTCTGATGATAGTTTGTATTTCTGTGGAATCAGTGGTGATGTCCCCTTTATCATTTTTTATTGCATCTATTTGATTCTTCTTTTTATTAGTCTGGCTAGCAGTCTATCTATTTTGTTGATCTTTTCTAAGAACCAGCTCCTGGATTTGTTGATATTTTTGAAGGTTTTTTTTTGTGTGTGTGTCTCTTTATCTCCTTCAGTTCTGCTCTGATTTTAGTTATTTCTTGTCTTCTGCTAGCTTTTGAGTTTCTTTAATCTTGCTCCTCTAACTCTTGCAATTTTGATGATAGGGTGTCGATTTTAGATCTTTCCTTGATCCTCATGTGGGTATTTATTGCTATGAATTTCCCTCTAGACACTGCTTTAAATGTGCCCCAGAAATTCTGGTACATTGTGTCTTCATTCTCATTGGTTTCAAAGAACATCTTTATTTCTGCCTTTATTTCATTGCTTATCCAGTTGACATTCAGGAGCCAGTTGTTCAGTTTCCATGAAGTTATGCAGTTTTTAGTGACTTTCTTAATCCTGAGTTCTAATTTGATTGCACTGTGACCTGAGAGACTGTTTGTTATGATTCCCATTCTTCTGCATTTGCTGAGGAGTGATTTACTTCCAATTATGTGGTTGATTTTAGAGCAAGTGCGATGTAGTGCTGAGAGGAATGTATATCCTGTGGATTTGGGGTTTAGAGTTCTGTAAATGTCTATTAAGTTTGCTTGGTTCAGATCAGCATTCAAGTCCTGGATTTCCTTGTTTATTTTCTGTTTTGTTGATTTAATATTGACAGTAGAGTGTTAAAGTCTCCCACTATTATTGTGTGGGAGTCTAAGTGTCTTTGTGGGTCATTAAGGACTTGCTTTATGTATTTTGATGCTCCTGTATTGGGTGCATATATATTTAGAATAGTTAGCTCTTCTTGTTGTATTGATCCTTTTACCATTATGTAATACCCTTTTTTATCTCTTGATTTTTGTTGGTTTAAAGTCCATTTGATCAGAGACTAGGATTTCCACCCCTGCTTTTTTTTGCTCTCCATTTGCTTGGTAAGTCTTCTTCCATCCCTTTATTGTGAGTCTATGTGTGTCTTTGCATGTGAGATGTGTCTCCTGAATACGGCACACTGATGGTTCTTGTCTTTTATCCAATTTGCCTGTCTGTGTCTTTTGATTGGGGCATTTAGTCCATTTACATTTAATGTTAATATTGTTATGTGTGAATTTGATCCTGCCATTTTGTTACTGGTTGTTTTGCCCTTTAGTTGGCATAATTTCTTCATTATGTTGTTGGTCTTTACCATTTGGTTCTTTTTTGCAGTGGCTGCAACTGATTTTTCCTTTCTGTGTTTATTGCTTCCTTCGGGAGCTCTTGTAGGACAGGCCTGATAGTGACCAAATCTCAATTACTTGTCCATAAAGGATTTTATTTCTCCTTCACTTATGAAGCTTAGTTTGGCTGGGTCTGAAATTAAGGATGTTGAATATTGGCCCCCACTCTCTTCTGGCTTGTAGGGTTTCTGCTGAGAGATCCACTGTGAGTCTGATGGGCTTCCCTTTGTGGGTAACCCAACCTCTCTCTCTGGCTGCCCTTAGCATTTTTTCCTTTGTTTCAACCCTGGCAAATCTGACAATTACGTGCCTTGGGATTGCTCTTCTAGAGGAGCATTGTTGTGATGTTCTTCTTCTCCTCTTCTTCTCCTCTTCAGGAGTATCATGGCGGTGTTCTGTATAACCTGTATTTGAATGTTGGCCTGCTGTGCTAGGCTGGGGAAGTTCTCCTGGATAATATCCTGAAGAGTGTTTTCCAGCTTGTATTCATTTCCCCCGTCTTATTCCGGTACACCAATCAAGCGTAGATTAGGTCTTTTCACATAATCCCATATTTCTTTCATTTCTTTTCACTCTTTTTTCTCTAATCTTGCCTTCTCATTTTATTTCATTGAGTTGATCTTCAATCTCTGATATCCTTTCTTCTGCTTGATCTATTCAGCTATTGAAACTTGTGTATGCTTCATGAAGTTCTTGTGCTGTGTTTTTCGGCTCCATCAAATCATTTATGTTCTTCTCTAAGCTCGTTATTCTAGTTAGCATTTTGTCCAACATTTTTTCAAGGTTTTTAGTTTCTTTACATTGGGTTAGAAAACGTTCCTTTAACTCAGAGAAGTTTATTATTACCCACCTTCTAAAGTCTGCTTCTGTCAGTTCATCACATTCGTTTTTTATCCTGATTTGTTCCTTTGCTGGTGAGGAGCTATGATCTCATGGTGGGGAGAGGTGTTCTGGTTTTTGATGTTTTCATCCTTCTTGCACTGGTTTCTTCCCATCTTGCTGAATTTATATAGGTTTGATTTCAAGTAGCTGCTTGGAGAGGCAACCTTTCCTTTGTCTGCCTGCAGAGGCGCTGCTGGGCTGCTGCAGATTCAGTGGAGCTGCTATGTATTTTTCCTGCATCTTGTATTTGCTCAGGAAAATTAGGCCAGCTTCTACAATGATGGCTGCCCTTTCCTCTCCACCCCCACCCCCACCAAGCTCGTTAGTTCCTGGTCGCTCCCTAACTGGTGTTCTGGGTGCAAAACTCTGAAATAAGAGTTTTTTAGCCTGCTAGGCTTTGTGGGAGGAGACCTGTCCTGCTGTATGGCCTGTTACCCTGCATTCAGTTCCCCTTCTTTCTGAAGGGTGGGTAACTCCATCCCATCAGCTTTCTGGGCGTCAGCCAGTGCTTCCACCTAGATCTATGCTGACAGCTGTGGTGCTGGCTGAAGTTGCTGTTTTGCCGTATTCAGGCAGCTTGCTGAAGCTTTCCAGCCCAGCAAAGATCTCCTGTTCTACGGGTTGTAGATAGCTGGGGTGGAGTGCTGTATCCAAACTGAAGTCCCAGATAGGGAGATCCCCCTGCACACACCTCTTTTCAAAAAACCAATTTATGTTTTCCTGATCTTTTATGTTTTATTCATTTCAAATTCACTTAGTTTTGCTCTTTTATTATTTCCTCTACTAATTTTGGGTTCAGTTTACTCTTGTTTTTCTAGTTCTTTACGATGCATCATTAGGTTATTTTTAGCCTTTTTTTTTTTTTCCTATTTAATGTAGGCACTTATAGCTATAAAATTTCCTCTTAGTACTTTCACTGTGTCCCATAGGTTTTGGTATGTAATGTTTCCATTATCATTTGTTTCAACACATTTTCCAATTTCTTTCTTAATATCTTCATTTACCCACTGGTCTTTGAGGAGCACATTGCTTAATTTCTATGTGTTTGTATGGTTTACAAAATCTTCTTGCTATTGATTTCTACCTTTATTCCATTGTGGTCAGAAAAAGATGCTTCACACTATTTCATTTTTCTGAATGTTTTAAGGCTTAATGACCTAACATATGGTTTCTCCTTGAAAATGATCCATGTGCTGAGGAAGAAATCATGTATTAGGCAGCCATTGGATGAAATGTTTGTAAATATCTATTATTTGTTCTACAGTGCAGATTAAGTCCAATGTTTCTTTGTTGATTTTCTTTCTGGGAGATTTGTTCAATGCTAAAGGTGGGTTGTTGAAGTATCCAGATATTATTGTATTGGGATTTATCTCTCTCTTAACTCCAATAATATTTGTTTCATATATCTAGGTGCTCCAGTGCTGGGTGCATATATATTTATAACCATTATTTCCCCTTGCTAAGTTGACCACTTTATCATTATATAAGAACCCTTTGTCTCTTCTTACAGTTTGTCTTAAACTATATTTAAGAAATAAATTTTGTCTCAAATAAGTGTAGCTACTCCTGCTCTTCTTTGGTTTCCACTGGCATGGAGTATTTTTTTCATCCCTTTATGTTCAGTCTATGTGTATATTTATATGTGAATTGTGTTTCTTGTAGACAACAAAGCATTGGTTCTTGTTTTTTCATACATTCACCCACTCTATGTCTTTTGATTATCCTATTTTGTTTTTCTGCATGTTTACTATTACCAGGGAGTTTTGTACCATTGATTTCTTTTTTCTGTTTTTCCTTTTTTTTTTTTTTTTTTTTGTTTGTTTTTGTTTTTGTTTTTGAGATGGAGTCTCACACTGTCACTGAGGTTGGAGTGCAACGGCATGATCTTGGCTCACTGTAACCTCCACCTCTCAGGTTCAAGCAATTCTCCTGCCTCAGCCTCCTAAGTAGCTGGAATTGCAGGCACCTACCAGTATGCTGGGGTACATTTTGTATTTTTAGGAGAGAAAGGATTTCACCATGCTGGCCAGGCTAGTCTCACTGGGAAGTCTCGAATGCCTGACCAGAAGTGATCTCTGCCCTCCTTGGCCTCCCAAAGTACTGGGATACAGGCAAACACCCCCACACCTGACCCCTTCCATTGATTTCTTATTGTTAATTTGTAACCTTTTCTTTCTGATTCAAGAAATCCCTTTTGCAATTTTTGTAGGAAAGGTCTGGTGTTGATAGAATCCCATAGCATTTGTTTGTCTGAGAAGGTCTTTATTTCTCCTTCGTGCTTAAAGAATATTTCCACCAGATATGCTCTTCTGTGGTAAAATGGTTTTTCTTCAGCACTTTAAATATGTCATGCCACTCTCCTGTCCTATAAGGTTTCCACTGAAAAGTTTGCTGCCAGACATTTTGGAGCTCCATTGCATGTTGCTTCTTTTCTCTTGCTGTTTTCAGGATCCATTCTTTATCCTTGGCCTTTGGGAGCTTAATTATTAAATGTCTTGAGGTAGTCTTCTATGGGCTAAACCTGCTTGATGGTCTATAACCTTCTTGCACTTGAACATCATATCTTTCTCTTGATTTGGAAATTTCTCTGATATCATCCCCACTGTGGCTGAGCTGGTATTTGGGGTATAAGACAAAGTCCCCTTTACTTTACTCTCTGCTTTTCTCAAACAGAAAGAAAGAGTCTTTCACCATAGCCACAAGAGCTGGGAATGTGCTAGTTAACTCCTGAAACCAGCACATCTCAGAGCCTAAGGCCTATGGCATACTTCCTGGGTTTTACTGTTAGTTATTCAGGGACCAAGGGCTCTTTAGTCAGCAGGTGATGAATCTGGCCAAGACTGGGTCCTTTCTTCAAGGCAGTGAGTTGCCAGTTAGCCCAGGACATACCTAGAAATGTTGTCAAGGAACTAGGGCCTGGGATGGAGGCCTCATGACTCTGCTCAGTGAACTGTTCTGCTGTAGCTGAGCTGGTATCCAAAATGTAAGACAAAGTCCTCTTTACTCTTCAGTCTCCTTAAGGAAAACTGTGCTGCCTGGGGTTGGGGGAGGGATGCACAAACACTCCCTGAGCCACACCAGCTGGTGTCTCCCGAGGTCACTTGCCATGCTAGTTCACTGGCTCTAAGCCCAGCCTAGCACTAGGAGTTGCCTAGGAATTTCAGTCCTGGGTCCTAGACAGCCTTTCAAGTTTATCTGGGACCCCAGAGCACTTCGGCCCACATTGGTAAGGCTTGCCAAGAAACTCAAGTTCCAGCTACTGAAATGGGTGATTCTCCTCTCACGAGAGCTGGTCAAAATGTTGCCTTCATGCACAGGCACTGCCTGAGTACAGCACAGCTTTAATCTCCGCTATAACTGGGGAGCACTGCGTTTAATGTAAAGTGCCCCAGTTCCTGAGCTCTCCGTCTCCAAAGGGCAAATATTGTCTCTGCACTGCATGGTGGCTCTTAGAATATGGTGAAGGAGTAGTTCTGGTGATTCAAGACTGTCTCTTTTGCTCTCCTCAGTGCCCCTTTTGGCAATATGAAGTAAAAACCAGGTACTATTATTGCTCATCTGATTTTCGTTTTTTTGTGAAAGTGCTTTTCTGTGTGCAGATAGTTGTTAAAATTTGGTGTTCCAGCAGGGATCAGAAAGTATGAAGGCGTCTATTCGACTGCCTTTCTCCACTTTCGCATTTTGTTGTCTTTTTGATAGCCATTCTTACTGGGGTGAGATCATACCTCCTTGCAGTTCTGATTTGCCTTCACAAACTTCTTGGCCATTTGTGTATCTTCTTTTGAAAAATATCAATTTAAATGTTTATCTCACTGGCTGTATACTATGTTACCATGATTTTTCAATTAGTCAATCCTAGTCTAAATATCAAACAAGATAACAAAGATTGTAATTGAGGTCACCAACTGTGTAGAAATAAGTCAGGTGACTTTTATTTTGGTTTGTTCTTATGAGGAACTCCTGGGTGAATAATCTAAACAACAAAAAAAAATTACTGTCTGCGCTAGGGGCATCCTTGAAAAGAGGTAGCAATACAGTGTGCTTTATTTTATTTGTCCTTGTTTCATTATTTAGATCCACATGCTTCTGCAGCTACAGGTACCTATATTTATCTCCTAAGTCTGTCAAAGAGGTACTCTAACCACAATTGTGGATTCGGTAAACAGACACAAGTAAGAGACCACTTCCCTTTTAAAAGGATTTTAAATTTCAAATCAAAATGTTACATGGTGAAAAACACATGGCTTCTCAGAACGCACCCGGTGTTAGGGGCAGTGGTAGCAGTTACAGGTGGAGTTGCCAAGGGAAAATGTTATATTTAAAGTAACAGTGGGAAATACCTTTTAGGAAGGAGACATTTTCTCTCTTAGATTCCTAGAAAAGGAGAACTTGACAAGACAGAAGAGATCATTTGATAAAACCTTATCTTATTGAGGAAAGGACCACAACCCAGAGTTTTTTATTTCTTCAAAAACCCACAGTAGAGCCCTGATGAGATCCTGAAAACAAGACATACCAGAGGTGGCTCAGTGTCTCTACTTCCAGAATCTTCTTTAATAAGTGGGTACCCAATTGTGCCTTCATGTGTAGAAATAACACGCAACAAGGATTTACCCTCAACACTACATGATTATGACAAACACCTGTCATTATTGATTTCCAAACATTATTTTCTAAACAACTCTGCTTTTGAGGAATCACCTCTCGCCTACTGAGAGAGTTCTTTATGGGAGGGTTATCCAGATACCCGCCCTTTCTATTGTGGAAGCTAAAGAAGACTCGAGTTTCTTTTGCCAGAGCCCTTTCCTCTCATTCTGCAGCATCCAGGGGCAGACGTATGGCTGTTTTCACTGGATTGAGCGGCAGACTAAGGCAAGATTGTCAGGTGGTTTGTTCCTACTCCTGAGACTTTGTACCTGTTTAAGTCTTTTTTGAGCACTGCCTTTAATCTGAGAATCTTCCTACATCTTTGCAATAAGCCTCATTCATTTTGAATTAAAGTCAGAGTTGATTTTGGTTCCTTACCACCTGAAACCTCCTGAAGAAAAAGAATGCCGAAAGAAGTCTGAGGGAAGACAGGGAGATCTGAACTTATTCTGAAACTAGATACATTAAAGGTAGTCCTTTTTAATTAAACATCTTCTTGTGGCAAAAGCAGAGAAAAGCTACAAGTCTGCAGATATTGGGGTATAAGCAACTGATGAAGTTTTGATGTCATGCCAGTATTATCATGAGGGTTAATATCATTGAACCTAGAGCTTTTTAGAAGAATAAAGCTTCAATTCCAGAATAAAATTTAAGATGAATTAGAAAGAAGCAATACACACAGGCTGGGTAAGCTAGGGTTAGGTTAAAATTTAAAAAGTAACAGTAAGGTCGATGTGAAAGGTCTGATATTTATAAGGTTTTCTCCATATTTACTTTAATTCAGTGTTACGTAGTTTCGTAACATTAAATTTTTCTGTTTTATTTTTTGAAACATAACAGAGTGAACACAATGGTAAAATGGAGAAGAAAAATCTATCTCAGACCATAACTTAGTGTGTACTATGCCCACGGCTGAAGCATGATTACCTCTTCTAATTACAGGTTTTATTTCTTTAAAAAAAAAAACTCTCGAAAGACTGAGCTTACAAACTAAAGTACAGAAACAAGCACAGTAAAGTTACAATTTGTATGCAAACTAGAAAAAACAATGCATCTTAAATGATAGGAAAAGCTTTTTCGTTCCCAAATGCTGTAGGAGTGAAAGTTTGGTTGACGGTAATTAAGACAAGCTAAATGTTCAATCACATTGCTCTATGTGTCAATTTATTATCATAAGATTTATAAATCAATATGTTGAGCCAACAATTCTTTGAAACCAGAAGTTGAGCCTTTCAATTGTAGTAACTGGGCAGATGGCACTACAAATAGAGTTAAAGAGCTTCAGCTGAAGCAACAGGCAGGACCTGCTGTGAAAGATTCTACAAGGAGAGATGAGAAAAACAGACAGAACTAAACTGAGTTATGGGAATGCAATAAGAAATCTTATTATAGTTGGAAGGAAGATCTAGCCACAAAAAGAGTCATCCAGAATATCATACATCAAACTGTTCATACAAGCAGATAGAAGCCAAGATGAATTTCTAACACTTTGAAACCATTTTCAAAGACTGCATGCAAAATAAAAGATGACTTCAAAATTCACACTGCCTTTTGAAAACAAACCATCTGTTGTTTATGTAAAAAGTGCTAAAGTTTTTGAAGAAAAGGATATGAATTGAGCTTCAGAATTAAAGGTGACAGGAAGGGCAGTGATTCATGTATAAATGTGTAAATATGAAAAAAAAAAAAAACACAAAAACCAGCCTCCAGATTCCTAGAACATAGATAATTTATCACCAGAAATTGCTAACATCAGGAGCTGCGCTGCTTCGCCTTTGCTACTGTTTAGCTTGGGCACTGGTCCAAATACCATATCATAGGTTTGTGTAGGCAATGTCAGAAACACTAGTTCTTCAGCCTACTGATTTGGAAAGTATGTATTCTGAAAATGAAAGTTTCATATTCAGAAGTCAGGACAGAAATTTGACTATGGATTTTTTTTCATTTTCTTTTTCTTGCTGCCTTGTCTAAGAGTAGATTTTTAAAGATACATGTCTGCTACAGGAGTCAGTTGTCTTAAAAGAAAAAAAAAAAAACCCAACAAACCAAAAACTGTTCACACTTCTAAAATCAGCTTATATATACACAAAGTTAAGCAGAAAGATATTTAATCAACCAATAAATTTAGATATATCCAGAAAAAAACTTTTTTTTTTCATTGCAACCAAGAACATACAAAGGAAATGAGATTTATTGTAAAATGTGTATGTTAACTGAAAAAAACAACATCTTCTAATTTCAAGAGTGACGTGTATTGAAAAGTACCCGTACTTTTGCCATTGATATATGGATAGCATTGAAGAAGATTTTACGTTATAAAGCAAAAACTGAATTTCAAACATCTTAACCTTTCTATTACAGAAAATTTCAAACATATGCAAAAACACAGAGTATAATATAGTGAGCTTCCAAGTGCCCTTCAATCAGACTTAGTGCTCATCAGTTCATGGTCTAGGTGTGTTATAGCCTGGGAATGTGGACAGCAAGCTCCGTATGCTTTAAAGGATAATACTTTCCATTTAGTTTCCAAAAGAACTGCTTAGCTTTACTGTATTCAATGGCTACCATCTGAATTTTATTTTTAAATCTAGCTACTATTTTAAATATATGAACATGTTTTAGTCATTTTTAGAATGAAAGACAGAGACCTTAGTACATGTCATCTATTCAACCACGTCCTCACTCAATTCAAAGCCCCTTATCCATGAACCCCACATCTTATAAGGAAAGTCTTTCTGGAAATAAAAATCACTAAAATTTGGGGAGAAGCTGCTTTATGAAGCAGCGGCTGCCCCATCTCTGAGAACACTGAGATACAGGCCAGAATTAAGTAAACATTTTACATCATGGTACAGTGGGAAAAGTGTGTGTTCGGAAGACAAACAGACCCGAGTTTGAATCTTGGCTTTGCTACTTGGTAGTTATATGTTCTTTCTGAGCCTCAGCTCTTTTTATAATAGGGCTACTATTATGATCCAATGAAGTAACATAAAATGCCTACCAACAGGAGAGACTTAATAGATATCTTTCTTTAATCTCCCTTTCCTCCCGAAATAAATTGCACAAGATGACAGAGAAAGCATACACAGAAAAATATAAAAATATTTTACTAGTTACATACATGTATAATTTTCAGTCTCTCATTGTGGAGTAACATAATAAATTGGTAGAGTTCTTCACATGGCTAGACTTTTCTCCATGCAATCCACATGTAAAAAGGATTGGAGAATATTGTGCATACTTATCACTGTATTAAGCTGGGACAAAACAAAGAAAATCACTCCAGGGATTTATAGTGATATATACTAAATCAATATTTTTCTTTTAGTTATATTCTATGTCATAGAGAAAGAGAAATACCAAATTTGGAAAAAGAAAAAGCCTTTGATCGAAAGAAAGAGTACTCTATTAAAAGTAAATGAAAAAAATCCTAAAGCGGTAACATTCTTAATTACTCTTTCTGTCACTACCTTAATACCCAGGTCCAGTGTCATGTTTCAAATTAGTGACTTCCAGGTGACTTCATTGCCTATGAAACCTCAGGATAAACTAAGTTCCTACGTAGCATTATGCCTGTGTGATCAGCACTTCTCTAGGGGAATGGCTGGTTCTTCTTGACCTCCAATATTCACCCTCAATTTGGAAAATTTTTAACAGCTACATGAAGCATCCTGATAATTCTATATGGAAACAGAGCTGGGTTTGTTTTGTTTTGTTTTGTTTTGTTTTGTTTTTTAAGACTCCTTCCTAGCAATTCCTGCCACATGACAAGTACTGATATCTGTGACCTACATAATACAACAGGATGAGGCATTTTAGAGTCTCTCTGGATTTTCCCACCTGTGATACACAGGGCACTGGTGACTTATTTGCACTTTTTTTCTTCTGGAACATTGTGTTTTGCTGTTCCTCTTTCCACAGATGTACTATAGCATCAAAGTAAAGATATTTCTATTTTAAAAGCCTAAATATTAAAATTATTTCTTCAGGGTATTTCTATTAGCCTATGCTACGTAACAAATCGGCCATAAATTTGCTGGCTTTAAACAATGCTTTGTGCTATCTCATAATTCTGCAGGTTGGTGGGACCATTCCTCTGCTGGTTTTATCTGAGCTCACTCACACAGCTGCATTCAGCTAGAGAGTTGGCAGGGCCAGAAGGCTGCAGATGGCTTCGCTGATGTCTAGCAGTCGATGCCAGCCATCGGCTGGGGTGCTTCAGTTCTCCTCTACTTAGCTACGTAGCCTCCAGCATGCCAGGCTAGCTTTTCACATGGCTGTCTCAGGGCAGTGCTTGCATCTGAAGTAGTCTAAAGCAAAAAGTACAATGTCCCTCAAGGTCTCACCATGGAAGATGCATAATGTTATTGACACTGCATCCTGTTACTCAAAACAAGTCAAAACTCCATCAGCACCACCCCCTTTTTTCAAAAGACAGGGCTTCACTCTATGACTCAGGCTGGAGTGGAGTGGTGAGATCATAGCTTACTGCAGCCCAAACCTCCTAGGCTCAAGCAATTCCCTACCTTGGCCTCCTGAGTAGCTGAGACTACAGGTGTGTGCTGCCATGTCCGGCTAATTTATTTTTATTTTTAGAGTTGAGGGTCTCACTATGTTGTCCAGGTCACTCTTCACCTGGCCTCAAGGGATACTACTATCTCAGCCTCTAAGTAGCTGGGATTACAGGCACAAGGCACTGTTCCTAGCTAGACTCCACCTCTTAATGGGAGAAGTGGCAGTCACAATACAAAAAGGCTTAGGGAGGTAATGCTACTGCCCTCTCTGAAAGCAACCTACCACAGAAGGTTTTAAATAATGGTGTTGAATAAAGTGTCTTGCCCTCTCAAAACAAAGCTTGTCCTGTCTAAAGTCCACATGCAACACAATGCCTCTGGCTGTGGTCAGAATCTAAGCCTTTTCTTAGAATTGCAACTTGTCTCTCAGTGTTTTGGCTGCATTAAAAATCTTTTTGCCCCACCTACAAACAGAAGTTTGAGAAAGAAAGGTTTTTAGTTGTTTTTTTTTTTTTTTTCCCCCACAGTAACTTTTTTTTCCTCATGTAGGAATAATAATAATAATTTAAAAATCGGTAACCTATACTACTAGCTGTGATGTGTTTGGGAGGGCCCGTACAGCAAAATCTTCAAGGTCCATGTGTGGAAAACTTAACTGGGATAGCACAGTGGCCATTAGTGCACCCCCAGGACGCTGCAGTGAGGACAGAGTTGTCTCTCCACATATTCAACAGGCCCAGACAAAGAACAGAAGGCAGTTGATTAGCGGCAACTGGATGGATCGTGTCTAGACTGGTACTCAGAAAACTGGAGCTCTGAACTCTACTATTACCACAAGCTGTTATCTGACCATGAACCTGCCCCTTGTCTCTCTGTATGGCGATACTGCAATTGCCCACAGGATATGGAGAAAGCATTTTAAATGTCTCTGACAAGATAATAATCTTTCCAAAGTTTTGCCTACTGCTAACCAGTGAAACATTTTAAGAGATTATAGTGCACATGGGAACTTACCCTAAGTTTAAAAATATTTCATTTGGAATAAATATAATAAAGTTGTATACAGTTTTGGGAATTCCAGTTTGGTTCCATAGCCATCATACTAAATAACAATGAGAAACATCGTACAGTTTTTTTTCTATAAATCAATGATTAATGCCTTCCTTCTTAAAGGATTTTTGCAAGATATCTGAAGGGGTCAGATGCTTACTTAGTGTTTTTGCTCGATTAGCATTGTGCTCTAATAACAGAGACAGGAAAATGACATTCTATTTGTGTGTCTGTGTGTCTGTGTCTGTGTGTGTGTGTGTGTGTAGAGTAAGAGAGAATGAAAGGGATAAAGGACATCTTATAGGTGAAGTACCCCTAAAGTAACAATTCTACTTTATATCCAAAGCAATATGTGTTTCTAAGGATTAGCTGTTGATCTTCCAAATTGGTTCCAGTCAATGATTAGGAACACCTGGGTGGATATATCACCATTACAAATCTCTTTTCCTCCAATCTACTCTGTATTCCTCACCTGCGCAGATTTCTCAATTTATTTTCTGCCTCCTTTTCTGGGGTGCACTGATGACACATAATTACTACTTTGAAAGTATATAAGCTTGCCATCATCTTTTGACTCAACTGTGAATTATGACATTTAAAGAGTGTACAGTGTCCAG
Organism: Saimiri boliviensis; assembly: GCF_048565385.1. Classification (NCBI taxonomy): domain Eukaryota; kingdom Metazoa; phylum Chordata; class Mammalia; order Primates; family Cebidae; genus Saimiri; species Saimiri boliviensis. Next base: position 91,535,524 of record NC_133450.1, on the reverse strand, counting down.
AACTGTGAACATATAACTGGAAGGGAGTTAATAGCAAGGTTGCAGCAATGGTAAAACAACCCAGTTAGCTGTCAGAGGCTAAAAGAATAAGCTGTGGACATAAGTAGGCACCACAGTCCAGTTTTAGAATACTTAGGTCCAGACTTCAGATTCTGACACATTATCCTCTCTCTAAATTCACCTGTAGTATCAGAGCGCACATTTTCTTACTATAAGCCATGCTACATTGGATTTTCTCAAAGAGTGATGAAACGCTAACAGCTCCAGCAGAATGTGGCAGAACAACTGGAACAAAACCACAGATGAGCAGAAGCTTGGCACTCGCTGCCGCCAAGAGCACAGCAGTTGAATTAATCCTTTCCAAATGGAACTAATTGCATCTTCAACTCAGAGTAAATAGAGATAAGGCTTATTAGAGTACAACATTCATAAGTAGGGAAGGCTCAGCAAGTACCAGGGGTAGGCAGAAAAAAGAAATTCTACTAGAGAAAGATTTAAACGTGCTAAAACTTTGAGCAAGAAAAACATGTGTAACTAATCTTCACATAAAAAATGTTTTGGAGGTTTACTGATTATGTCTGAAAATGAAGGGTCAGTCATCTAGGAAGTTAACTGCCCACTCCAGAAATGCTGGTACATCTCAATCTCAGAGGCCATTAGGATTCATTTGATTCCAGTGAGAGAACCACCTCACCAGTACCTGTACGTCGATTGCACCTTTTGTTGGGTGTCTCTTTATATGACTCACATATACCTCAATGTCACAGGAAGTATAAATCCAGACAGAGAGCAAAATGGCCTCTGTCCTAGGAAGAGAAATCTCAATATCATGACTGGTAAGTCACCTTTTCCTCTAAGGAAGTCTACCTGACTTCTCAATTCTTATGAACCTCCCAAGCCCTGACACCCTGGATCTGTGTTTCCCACCTGCTTCTTTCTCCATTTGAGTCTACTTCCCTACTGCACATGGGTTCTTGCTGACCTCAGGGTTTAATTCTGCCTGCCTAGCTGGTTCCTGCCACATACTGTTCTGGCTTCCCCATGACTGCCCATGTCCCTGGTGTAGATTACGTAACACATGCAAAGATGTTTAAGGGGAAAAAAAAATGAACAAGCAGATTTAACAAACCTGCTTTTCAGCCAAATTAAGTTTGTTTCATTTTGCAAAATCATGGGAAGTCTGCCTAATTCCACTAGATGTACCATTCTAAATTTATTAGAAAGCCTTTATTTCATAATGTTTGAATTTTCATATATATAAATAGGCTTTCTATTTATACATATAAAGGCTATATATTTATATATAAAGGATATATATATCCTATTGTCAAAAACGTGATTCAGTAGAAACCTAGGAGTTGTTTTGAACAGTTACTCTCCAGAGAATCCAAAAAAAAACTTTCACTCTCTTTGCAACTTAGAAAAGTAATACAAAGTTTCTTTTTATCCATTTACTAATGATGGCCAGGCTTTATGTATATAACATCTTAACTCTTTGTATACAAAGACCCCTATGGGAAGGCCTATGCATGCTGCTAAGAGGTGTAACTTTTGGTGTTCAAAAACAGGGCTCAGAACAGTCTTGGGAAGAGAGTTCTGATGGTGTCTCTGGGTGGTAAATGGAATCATTTTGACTTCTCTAGGTATCATAAAATCGCCATGAAACACTTCACCACCATCCATCAGAAGGTCCCACATTTGAGACACCTTACTCCAGGTCTCTTATGGATTCAGGAAGTAGATGAAGGACCAACAGTACATCAATGTTTAGCTTTTGCTAATCACTTTTCTCTCTTTTCTTGACTGCTAGAAGGTTTCTTTGGGTAATAAGAGTGGAACAATACAGCACTGGTTTGGGGAATTACTCGTTCTTAACCATGGACTTCCTAGGTATAACTGGGAAGTGCAGTTTCTACAAGCAACAAGAATAGGTAATATCAAATGCTTAGTTTCTCTTCCTATTATTCTTCTTCCTCTTCTTCTTTTAATGCTGGTAAGCAAAAAGCCGGAATCCAAGGATCTTCCATTCCTGGATCAAACTTCCCTTTGTGGATTGTGTTGCAGAATGGGTCTGGCATCCTTCTTGAGAAGTGAGATTTAGGAGGTGACAGTGTGAGCTCTCAGTCCAGGCCTGGGCTTAAAACCTGCCCATGCCATTTATTACATTCCTGATCTCACCGAGTTTCATCTATAAATCACAAGTAATAATTCCTATCTGACAAGTTCAGTGTGAGGAGAAAATATAACGGATGGTGAGGCACCCAGCACAGAGCCAACTCTCGGCAAACAGTGGCTATTGGTTTTTGTTTTGTTTTGTTTGTTGTTGTTGTTGTTGTTGTTGTTGTTCTGAGACAGTGTCTCAGTCTGCTACGATCTCAGCTCACTGCAACCTCTGGCTCCCAGGTTCAAGCAATTCTCCTGCATCAGCCTCCTGAGTAGCTGGGTTTATAGGCATGGACCACCACACCCGCTAATTTTTGTATTTTTAGTAGAGATGGGGTTTCATTATGTTGGCCAGGCTGGTCGCAAGCTTCTGGCCTCTAGTGATCTGCCCACCTTGGCCTCACAAAGTGCTGGAATTACAGTCTTATCATCATTTTTAATTTAAAATGCAAGACAATGATAACCTGACTCTAGGGAAACTACTGTATCTATTTGGAAGAATGTGTAAAGAGCCACAGAACTCTATTTTTTAAGTGATTAAAACCTAAATCTCTGATCACTTGTCATATACTTCATTGTCCAAGTACTCACTGACATAATATGAGCCATTTTATTTCGGACTGTAGGTAAGTTACTTAACTGTATTTCTATTTTTCCAATAGCATGCATATTTGTCTCTAAATTGGCTGAAACTCTCAGGCTACTTAAACTTTATCCACAGAAAATTCTCAATGAATGCTTGTTGGAAGAATAACAAAATTTACAGAGACTGGGAAGGGTTTGAGGGAGGGAGGATAAAGAGAAGTTAATTAATGAGTAAAAATATACAGTTTGATAGAAGAAATAAGACCTAGTGTTTGAAAGAGCAGTAGGGTGACTACAGGTTACAATAATACATTATACATTTCAAAATAGCTAGAAGAATTCAAATATTTTTCACATAGAGAAAAGACAAATACTTGTGGTGATGGCTATCCCAAGTAGAACGATTTGATATTTACAAATCATATATTATCACATGTATTCAAAAACTATGTTGCATCTATTATGCACCAATAAAAATGTTTTTAAAAACAAAACAAGTACAAAGGGAATGACAAATTTTAGTGATTCTAGTGTTTTGTTTGTCTTGGGGTATGTGTGTGGTTGTTTGGTTGACTGGTTGTTTTTTGTCTTCCAAAGCTTTGTACAATTTCAAAATGACTCAAGAGGTAGCTATTCTGCAAGCACCATTTATTAACCAGAAATGCAAAGTTAGAGAAAATATGTTTTTTAAAAGACAGAAGGGGGCCGAGCGCAGTGGTTCATGCCTGTAATCCTAGCACTTTGGGCGGCCGAGACAGGTGGATTGCTTGAGGCCTGGAGTTCAAAAACCAGCCTAGCCAACATGGTGAAACGCTGTCTCTACTAAAAATACACAGAATTAGGCGGGGTGCAATGGCTCTTGCCTGTAATCCTAGCACTTTGGGAGGCCAAGGTGGGCAGATCACAAAGTCAGGAGTTTGAGAACAGCCTGGCCAGTACAGTGAAACTCCATCTCTACTAAAAATACAAAAATTGGCTGGGCACGGTGGCGGGCACCTGCAGTCCCAGGTACTTGGGAGGCTGAGGCAGGAGAATTGTTTGAACCCGGGAGGCAGAGGTTGCAGTGAGCTGAGATAGCGCCACTGTACTCCAGCCTAGGCAATAAGAGTGAAATTTCATCTCAAAAAAAAAAAAAAAAAAAAAGACAGAAGAGTTGTTACAAAGCGGTGAAGGGTGCAGTCGGTACCACATGTCTGGGGTTAAGTCCATTACTAAGGGCTTTGAGGTATGGCCACCTACCTGCCATCTCCTGCCCCACACAGGAAAGGAACCTGTGCTTAGGAAGAAATCCTAAGCACAGAAGTTTTTGAGATTGTTCACTTTTCTACATAAACTGAGATTTTAAAAAATATACACTATCCATTCCATTGGGATATTCAGCATCTTGGAGAATAAAAAGGAAATAAACATGTAAGCAATAGTGCACCCTAAAATATGTCTCTTGCTCTCTTGAAGGTTATCTCAAAACAAACGGCCTGGCTGTATGATACATGCAAATAAAAAGACTTGAGACATAAAGCTGAGAGCCTTAGCAGGCAAATGCTTACTGCACTGGGCATTGCTGGGCTTCGTGCCATCAGGGACTGATAAGCTTCTTAAATGTGAAATATTTACTGGTTTAACTTACCTTTGCAATAAACACAACCAAAAGACTGGACTATGTCTTACATATATTACTAAAGGTGCTTCTAATTTTGACTACCTTTTAAAAAATATTTTCATATGAAACATTTCAAACAGGCTCCGAAAGTACAGAAAATGGTATCGTGAACTCCCAGTATGGTATCATGAACCCCGACGTACCCATCATCCAGCTCCAACAGCTAGCAACCCATGGACAATCTTGCTCCATCTGTTCTGCTGTCTACTTCCCTGCTTCTGGATTATTCTAAAGCAAATCTCATTTCATTTTATTACTTCAACCATCAATATTTCAGCATATATCTCTAAAAGATTTCTAAGAATTCTTTTTTTTAATTCTTTTTTAAAGAATTCTATTCTTATACCTACCCAAGAAAGTATTGTGCTACCCAAAAACATTTATAGCAATTTCTTGATGTCATTATATATTCAACTCTGACTACTTTTTGCATAATTATATACAAGTTAATTGTATACAAGCTGATATATTCATACGAAAATGACAGCTGCCAAAGGTAGAGACCCCAAATCCCTGAATATTCTTAGTTAGATTTAAATTATTGATAGAAAAGAGTGTCTTGCCTAGGCTTCAAGAACAAAAGTCTATTTCAGTAAAGAAAGCGATCCACTTTTAGGAGCATTTGCTTTCCCCAGTGTACTTAAACAGTACATTTACTCCATCCACTTAACTAAAAATGATGGAATGTTTGCACATGGAAAATTGAAAGCATTTTATTTTTAGGCTCAAATTGTAGAACCCTACACATGACCAAGAAAACATTATAGAAATCTAATGAAGCCAGCTTGACCAAGCCAGCAGCTGGTGATTTTCTTTGGTTTAATACAGAAGAACTGTCTTGAGTTTTTCACTGGTAGGTTAGAAAAATCAGGAATATAAACTATTAGAGCCCCAAATACTCAATGCTGAGACTGCTTCCATGGTATATTAACAATCCAGATTGTGCGTGTATATGTATGTATTTAGTCTACTCAATTTTTATCATATGTATAGGTTCATATATTTACCACTACAGTCGAGATACAGAATGGTTCAATTACAGGGACTCCTCACACTACTCTTTTATAGCTACAGTGGTTTTTTTTTTTAAAGGGTATGATTCAGGAACCACCTGCAACAAAATCATCTGCAAGTGGCGGCCAGGTATTGCTTAAAATTTCCAGGGCCTCACTCAAGAACAGCTGAGTCATGAGTCAGAGATGCCAAAGGCTGGGTATAGAAATCTACATTTTAACAAGCTGCCAAAGAAATTTTTATTTATACAGTACTAAGTTTTGAGAGCCTTGTCTTATTTCAGTATTCTGTCTATAGTGTATATTTTACTTAAAACTAGGCCAGAAGATATCCAGAACTTTTAAATTAAGGTACAATTAGAATTTTTGCATCTAAATGTAATGAATCTAGTCCAAGCTCAAATGGAAAGGCTATTTTGGAATCAGAGGAGAAAAGCAATGTATACAGTGTATAGAAAAGCCATGTGTATAGCTGCATATAGAGTCAACTGAAATTGCAAAGTTTAGACTGTAAATTCTAAAATATGCAATAGCCAAAAAACCTCTTTACTAGTTCCTACCTGGGCACTGTGCTAAGTACTTAACAAACACAAAGTATTTCACCTTCATCTTAACTTTGTTATAGTTCTTAGGGTTTACATTATACTGATGAAGATACAGAGGCCCAGAGAAAAACCTGTCCAACAGATACAGAGCTGCTAAGCAGCAGAGGTTGGATTCAAACAGACCAATAGATGTGCCTAACATCAATATTCACACTCCCATGATACCAAGAATTCTATATACGACACAGGGAAGTTGAACCAGGTTGGCATGAATACTCTCCCAATTTCCTATTTTTGTGATTGAAATTTTATTCTTATTAAATTTTACTGCTATTGGCATCCCTTTTGTTTGGGGGTAGGATCACTATAGGACAGGACAGTGCCACCTAAAATGTCTGTTACAAGACTGCAACTTAAATATAGAAACTAGGAGTAACCATTCAGAAACTTTCCTAGCAATTTGACATTAATGTAATATCCAAGTGAGTCATCAGTGGTTCTATCTCACTGAACAGAACAATGGCCAGTACAGGACGCCAAACTTGCAGGGAGACTCCCTCGTGACTCAGTACATACTGGTCATACACAGCAGGACTGTGTGTGGGTCTTCCCTACAGATAGTCTGAAAAGCACTAGGCTTTGCAGTTGAAAAGTTTAAAGATGTAATAGATGTACTCTGCTTCCCATTTGTCCATGGTACAGGGCAGATACAAGATGACCAGCCTCTCGGAAGCTGTCCGAGCCCTACAGAGCCTCCTTCAGTGACTTATCAAGGTGTCCTCAGACTACAGGGACCACGACACCAACTACACTCTGCAGTGTGTTCTTTCCCCAAGGTCAGTTCTTAACATGTTTAATTCTCTCATAATATTTAGAAAGTGGCAAAGTAAGGGAAACCTAAGAGGGAAGGATTTGGAACACAACAGTCATTCCCAAATATCTCACACGTGACTTGCAGTGGGCATCTCAATTTAAACTCTAACCTTAGTTTTTTAATGTATATAAATTTATGGGGTATAAGTGAAATTTTGTTACATGTGTAGTGATCAAGTCAAGGATTTTAGGGTATCTATGACTCTAATGACATATATTGTACCCGTTAAGTAATTTCTCATCATCTACCCTCTTATTGTCTCACCCTTCTGAGTCTCCAGTGTCTATTATTCCACTCTCTCTGTTCATATGTACACATCTTTTAGTACCCACTTATGAGTCAAAACATGCAATATTTGTCTTTCTGGGTCTGAGCCATTTTACTTAAGATAATGACTTCCATTTCCGGCCATGTTGCTGCAAATGACAGAATGTCATTTCTTTTCTTCTTGGTCTGAATAGTATGCCATCGTGCATATGTATTCCTTTTTCTTTATCCAGTCATCTGTTGATGGACACTGAGGTTGATTCCATATCCTTGCTATTGCAAATAGCGTTATGGTAAACATGAGTGCAGATGTCTTTTTGACACATTGATTCATTTCCTTTGGATAGATACCCAGTATGGGATTCCTGGATCAAATGGTACTTCTATTTGTGATGGATGCAGCAAACCACCATGGCTCGTGTATACCTATGTAACCACCCTGCATGTTCTGCATATGTACCCCAGAACTTATAGATTACTTTTAAAAAAGAAAAATCTTTATACTGTTTTCTATAGAGATTGTACTAATTTACATTCCCACCAACAATGTGTAAGAGTTTCCTTTTCACCACATTCTTGCCAACATCTGTTTTATCTTTGTAGCCATTCTAACCGGGGTAACCTAGTATCTCGTTGTGGTTTGCATATGCATTTCCCTGATGATTAGTGATGTTGAACCTTTTTTTTTCCACATATCTTATGTCCATTTGTATGTCTTCTTTTGAGAAATGTCTATTCGTCTCCTTGGGCTGCTTATTAATGGAATTATTTGGGTTTGTTGTTGTTGCTGAGTTGTTTGAACTTTTTGTATATTCTGGACATTAGTCCCCTGTCAGATGAATAGTTTGCAAATATTTTCTTCTATTCTGTGGTTAATTTATAGGCAGTTTCACTTGTTATGTTTACCTGATAAGCAGTCACTTTTGTTGTGATGGTTGATCTCTCCTTTGGCCTAATCTTATTATCAGTAAACAAGCCCTTGGATTCGAAACCTGACATCCTTGGTCTCAACTGCCCAGTCTCCTCTATCACCCTTTATCTAGCACACATTACTTACAGTATCAGCATCATCATTATGGCAGCCACACTATACTAAAAACCCATGTCAAACATGGGGCAGGGACTTTATGTAAATTATGTCATTTAACTCATAAAAACTACATCAAGTACATATATTTATGCCCATTTTCCATAAGATGGAACTAAAGCTTAAGGTTTTTTCTGGGTGACATAGTTAATACGAAGCAGGGCAAAAATCAAACCCTGTGTTCTTAATCATGTGAGGCAAGTAAATATTCAACATTATTAATATCTCCATGTAGTAATAAGTATCTCTACTTTAAAGATGAGAAAACTGACACAGAGAATATAAGACACCCAGTAATAAGGCAAGTAAGTTCTCCTGACTCAGAATGATGGCCTTCAGACTAAAGCTTACTTACAGATCACTTTTTCCCTTTTGTTACTGTTATCCATAAATGTCCTACTATGCTGCTTTTAAGTCACTCATTATACTGTATACACAGAGATTTACTTGAGCTGAGTATCTCAGAAAAGGCAACAACAAGACACATTGGTTTATTTCAAGTTGTGAATGCCTAGAGCTTCTAAACTGTTTTTATTTTGGTTAATATTTAATTTAGGCTCCTTATACATGAAGGCAAAATGAGATTCTGTACAAAGAAAGAAAACTATAAACTACATTACGGAGAATAGGGCAAAAATCGAAGAATGCTAGTTCTCAAAAATGATGGTGGATATGTTAAAAATTCTAAGGTCACATGAAAATATCACATAGCACTTATGAGGGCATTGGCAGTTTTTTGAGGCATCGAATTTGGCCTTCATTAAATGTTTAATGTCAATATGGAATACTGAATCTGAATACTGGGATTCTAAAAATAAGCCCTTAAAAATCTCTCTCTCTCTCTCTCTCTCTCTCTCTCTGTGTGTGTGTGTGTGTGTGTGTGTGTGTGTGTGTGTATTTTTTCTCCACAACCAGATAATTTATCCTTTTCCAAATAAATGAGTAGCGCAAGGAAAATTGCCAATTAGACCTTCCTATTTCAGTCTCCCAAGACAGTTCGTCTCGCTCGTCCTATGGCTTTTGATATTTCCATTGGAGCCAAGGTACTTAACATAGTCCCTAGAAAGTTACTCTAGAAAGAGGAATTAAGTTTGTTAGGAAGAGCAGGATGAAGGGTTTCTAAGAGAATTTCTTACATTTTAATGTTTGTGGTTTTATTGCACTAATCCTTTTATGTTTTATAACAATTCACCAACTTAAGAGTTCACTTGACTCAAATATAAGCTGTCACTTGAATTTATTCTCCCAAAAGAGAACTCTCAACCTTATTAACACCCTCTGCACTCTCCCTTGCTCCAGCTCTAGCCGATTGGAAGAAAGTAACTTGAGTCTAGCAGTCTGCTCTGCCAGGACACTTGGTATGGAGACAGAAAGCCCTGTGTCTTGTAGGGACCCAAAATGGTCCTCACCCATGAGCATCTGAAACAGCCATTTCCTATGGTGTTTAAGAAACACTGACAGCTCAGGAAAGCACACATAAGCCTGATGTTGCTACAGCAGAAGCAGGAGAGCAGGTGTGTCACTACCTAGGAAAGCAAGTAAAAATGTCACCATAAGGGGTAGTCATGTGACCAGGGTTCTCTCTACTAATTCTCACATTGCTAATGACATTCTCTCCACTCCTCCCTCGGACATCAGGATGCTCAGGGGATTGGCTTTAGCACTGCGGATGGCAGGGGAGAGAAGAGAGATTTTGCTTTCAAGACACAGCCACATGTTCCTGCTGGGGCTGTGCCTATGGCCTCATTATAATACGCACTTTTTCTGGTGTGTTCTGGTAGACTTTGGAGAAGTGGTGGTTTCTGCATGTATAGCTGGCATGTGTAATCTTCTTGAGATTGTGTTTAGCTGCACCCAATCCCCACTATCACTAGGAACCCCCCAAAGGAGCTGCCGTGTTCTCCTTAGGCTGCCCAGTGGTTAGATCCTCCTCATGGTTGGAGTCCACAGTACTTCACCCAGTAGCACCTGGGCAGCCCCATGGCTCAGGGCCGTCCACCAGCTTCCCTGAGCCTTTACAGGGAGAAAATGAGGAGATGAGTATGGGATGGGGTTTCCTACATATCTCATACCATGTGTGGGAGTTCAATCAGGGTAGTGGCAAAAATATTCAGAGAAAAATATTGGAGACAGGTGTAGGAAATAGTCACAAAACCCCCTTGGAAGGCCAGGCAATTTGCACAGCTTCAGGAAAGAATGGGCCAAAGCTGGCTTGTTATCCTAAGACCAACCTTTGCCCATCATGCTTGACTGCCTCCTACTGGAGAGGGGAGTCTCGCAGAAGTTAATTACTCTCTAATGGTGTTTGATGAGAGACCTTTGTCCTTTGATCTATACAAAATAAAAGCCCACAGAGCCAGCGAATTAGAGCGAGCAGCCCATTAACTCCTTGGAGTGAATGGCCCAGACACCCCAGCCTGCTCTTTCACTGTATTCTGTGTCTGAGTGAATTTATGCATTTGTCCTTGGGTCAAGATCTGCCTGTTAAATCCCATCATGGTCTTTTCAAACCCTTTTGGTACAGGGCTCTCTCAGGCCCTTACACATCCCTAGACCAGATACAGGTGCTTCTCGCTGTTTCCCAGAACCTTCAAACTTCAGGGAAACCATGAAAAAACTCCCCTATTCCGAAAGCATTCTCTTACATACCACATTGAGGGCAGCACCAAGAAGGGACTGTGAGCTCTTCAGCTCAGGGAGCTGCCTCCCTTCTTCCAGGCTACCCAACCTCTTCCCGATTCTCCCCGTGTCCATCTTCCTTAGGGTGGAGGGGAGTGAATAGTTCCTATTTTCCATAAAAACTAGCCTCCACCCAGGGTAGCTTCCTTCCATTCAGCCCTTTTCTTATATTGTCTAGGATAGGAGGTACCTGTACCAGTTCTATATGATTGGTGTCTGAGCAGCCTCGAAAGGAAGCTGCTTTTCCAAATGGGACCAGCCCACGGGCAGCTCCATGGATTGAGAATGTGTGTAACAAAGATTTCCCTTCCCTTGCAAGAGAAGTCAGATTACCAGGACAACAGGAAAAGCCCCTCTAAACATCACATGCACAAGGATAAGATCCTTTACAATGACTAAATCGGTGTTTTTGGGTTTTTATTTTGCTTTTTTTTTGAGACACAGTCTCAGTCTGTCACCCAGGCTGAAGTACAACGGTGCGATCTCACCTAACTGCTACCTCTGCCTCCCAGGTTCAAGTGATTCTCCTGCCTCAGCCTCCTGAATACTTGGGATTACAGCCAGGCACCACTGCGCCCTGATGATTTTTTTCAAATTTTTAGTAGAGACGGTGTTTTGCCATGTTGAGCAGTCTGGTCTCGAACTCCTGATCTCAGGTGATTCACCCACCTTGGCCTCCCAAAGTACTGAGATTACAGGCATGAGCCCCCATGCTGGCCAACCAATACATTTTAATGTTTGTAACTTAGATGTTGGTTCCTTTGCATCCTTCTTCCTGTGAGGTTCATCATCCAAGGGTAAAAGGGAGCTCACATTTAGGACCACTTCAACAAGACCACAGGTTTCACTGAGAAACCAGACTCACTAACTTCTTCTGGTTCCCTTTTGTAAGTGCATGACCAGGGCACAGAGCCTCCCAAGATTCTTAGTAAGTTCTGAAAAAGGGGCCTTGTCTTTCATCCTGCATCAGGGCTTGTGAATTACGTAGCCTTCCTGTTCCGGTTAGCGTACTCCACCTAGCGCCGGCCTCACAGCCTCCGGGTACAACAAAGATAAGAATCAATGGAAGAAAAAAGAAAGAAAAATCAATATTTTCTGCTCCGAGGAAACCAGGAGGCAGGGGCAAGTAGGTAAGCAACCCGACTGATCAGCGGTGTGTCCCTATTTCCCCTTGATTTCCCTTCTCTGACTGAAGCCCAGAGAGGGGAAGGAGTGTTGATAGGTGTGAGGGAGCCAGATGGGAGAAACGTCAATTCCTGGTCCTAATCGGAAATCTGGCCAGAGAGTCAGTTCTGCCCCTTCCCAAAGGGGGCCCGGGCCGGGAATGTAAACTTTTGTGGTGTGGAATGGTTTAGCACAGGGGAGACTTGAAAGCTCTCCAGCCAGTCGGGCTCCTGTCCCGTGTATATTGGAGTGAGTTGTTCCCTTGACCCCCCCAGGAGCAGACTGGAAGGCCTCCAGTGAACCCAATTTAGTGGCCCTCCAATCCACCCTCGGCTCACCACGGGGTAGGGTTCTAGGTCAAGACGCATGCAGGACTCCCATCAGGGAGGCTTTCCAGTGAAGGACTCTGACCGTGAGGCTTCAGCCAGCAAAATCTAAATCTAAATGATAATGCAGGGTGAATCTGAGGGCCCTGGCACTCTGCCAGGACAAATTCCCATGAGCCTCACTCCTATCATAACCCAGAGAGGAGGGAGTAGAAATAAGAGAGGCAAGCGTGATCTAAAATTAGGTCTATTTTAAATGATGGTCTAATCGGTTTAACGTGTGGCTGACAACTACTTTCTCACTCCCTTGTAGGTGGGAGTTTGTGAGGAAGACTGGGTTGATCATAAACAAAAATAATAGAATTAAATTTTCTTTGCCCACCTCAGCTCATAAAACTGCTATATTTAATGTTGTCCCAAGTGCTCCACGGAAATTTTAATTATGCATTATAAAAGAACACAAAGATGACAGGTGTAAGTAAAATCCACACATATAATCCCCAAGCTTCAACTTAATAATTCCAAAATTCCTCTTGCCAAAGCTTATGCTTGTTATTTTACTGCAGTTTTACATAAATTGCTTTCACAAACATGTTTTATTAGACCTCACAACAATCCTGCAAGGCAGGTAGGAAAAATATCAATGTCCACATTTTGCAGGGGACTCAATGATGCTACATAATGTGTTTAAGGCCACAAAGCTATTAGGAGACACTGCCAGCCTCAGAAGCCAGGCTAGACTCCATGTACCCTATCATACCATGCCCATTTATGCCTGTTCAATACTTTATTACCAGACTGCTACAACGTGACAAATGTAGTAAGGCCTTACTCTTTCTGTCTCTGCTAATCCACTTCCTTTCACGGTCAGGGAACTTTTCCAGACAGTTGCCCTGTTTTCCATTTCATTAATTTCTGCTCTGACCTTTATTATTTCCTTCCTTCTGTTTACTTTGATTTCATTTTCTCCTTTTTTCCTAGTCTCTTAAGATGGAAGCTGAGATCTTTGGTTATAACCTTTCTAACACAATCCTTGAATGCTACAAATTTTCCTCCAAGTGCAGCTCTAGCAGTGTCTCACACTTCTGGTGATAGATCTTTGTAAATTTCATTTTCATTTTGTTCAGTGTAAATTTCAAATAAGACATTTTTGACCTATTTTTTTTTTTTTTTTTTTTTTTAGAAGTGTGTCAGTTTCCAAATAGTGGCAAGATTTTCCAGGTATGTTTTTGTATCTGGAAATTGGAATGAAATTCCAATTTAATTCCAATGGAAACAGAAAACATACTCTGTATGACTTAAATCTTTCAAAATTTCATACTTATTTTTTATTCCTAGAATATGATCTATCTTGTTCAACAGTCTCTGTGTTTTCTGCTGTTTTGTGTATAATGTTCTTTAAGTATCAACTAGGTCAAGTTTGTTGATAGTGTTGTTCAAATATTCTATATCATGACTTTTTATCTACTTGTTATATCTTTTATTTTTATTTTTTGAGACAGGGTCCCACTCTGCTGCCCAGGCTGGAGTGCAGTGACATGATCTTGACTCCCTGCAGCCTTGACCACCCGCGCTCAAGCAGCCTTCCCATCTCGGCCTCCCCAGTAGCTGGGACCACAGGCATGAGCCACAAAACCTGCCTATTTTTTTAAAAAATGTTTTGTAGAGATGGGTTTTCACCATGTTGCCCAGGCTGATCTCGAACTCTTGAGCTCAAGTGATCCTGGAACCACGGCCTCCCAAAGTGTTGGGATTACAGGCATGAACCACCATACTCAGCCTTGTTCTGTCAATTATTTAGAAAGGGATACTAAAATATTTGACTACAATTGTGCATGTTTTGATTCCTCTTTGCAATTCTCTGAGTTTTTCCTTTATGTATTTTGAAGTTCTATTACTAGGTGCATGAACATTTAGGACTTTTATTTCCTATTGTTGAACTGATCTCATTACCATTATGAAGTGACCTGCCTTGTCTCTGCTGTTACTCTTCGCTCTGAAATTTTTGCTTGATATTGATATAGCCAGTGACATGAGTCTTCTATTGATTAGCATTTTCATGGTTTATGTTTTGCCACATTTTTACTTTTAATCTCTTTGCACCCAAATATTTAAAGTAGGTTTCCTGAAACAGCATTATATTTGAGTCTTGACTTTTTAACCAATGTGACAATCTTTCCTTTTAACTGGGATCTTTATTTACCTTTCCCTTTAACAAGCTGATATTTGCTTTTATTAGTCCCATTTGTTCTATGCTCTATTTTTCCTTTTTCACTCTCGTCTTTTATATGAAGTGAGTTTTAAAAATGATTATATTTTATTTTGTTTTTTCGGCTTATTAACTATAATTCTTTGTTGTTTTTCTTATTATTTTTTTTTTACCAGTTTCTTTAGAGTTCCTGGTACATGTCTAAAACTTACTAGAATCTTCCTTCAAGCAATAATATGACACTTATATGTATACTAGGAACTTTATAATAATACACTTCCATTGATTTTCTCCCAGACTTTATGCAATTTTTATCATCCTTCTACTTTTGTTATAAACCTGACTATATTGTTATTTTTCCTGTTAACAATTATCTTTAAAGATATTTAAAACATATGAAACATTTTACATATTTAGTCACATAGTTGCCATTTCCTGTACTCTTCATTCTTTCATATAGATTTGGATTTCCATCTAGTATAATTTTTCTTCTGTTAGAGTCCCCTGTGATTCTTCAGTTGACAAATTCTGTCAGCTGTGGTATGTATGATAAAGGCTTTATTTTTTTCTTATTACGAAATATTTTTTTGGGTATAGAATTGTAGGTTCGTGTGTGTGTGCGTGCGCGCGTGCGTGCACGTGCGTGCATGTGTGTGTGTGATTTTAATACTTTTAAAAATGTTGCACCACTGGCCTTTTACTTGCATTACTGCTGGTGAGAAATCTGCAGACACTCTTATTTTGTTCTCTGTAAATAATGTTTTTTTGCATCTAGCTGCTTTTCGATTTTCTCTTTATCAGTGGTTTTGGACAATTTAATTATGATATGCCTTAGTGAAGTTTTCTTCATGTTTCTCAACCTTGAGATTTGTTGAGCTTCTGGGTTTGGTGTGTGTGAACACTAATTACCCATATATATATATACCTTTTGAAATTGTTCCACAGTTGAGTGATACTCCATTACTTTATTTTTTCTTCATCTTTTTACTGTATCATCTTGGATAGTTTCTATTGTTGTAACTTTAAGTTCATGAATATTTTCTTCTGCAACATCTAATTTGCCAATAATCCCATTCAGTATGTTTTTCTTACCCCATATATTACAGTTTTCTCTATGATTTGATCCCAGGCATATAGATATATTCCATGTCTTTGCTTAACATTGTCAATATTTCTTTTAGCTTTTCAAACATATGGAATATAGCTATAATAACCGTCTTAATGTTCCTGTCTGCTAATTCTAATGTGTTAGTATTTTAAATGGATTTTTCTGTTTATTATGTGTCATATTTTTTGTTTAAGTCTGGTAATCTTTAACTAGATGCCAAGTGTTGTAAATTGTTAAACGTTGGATGGACTTTTTTTTTTTTAACTGTAATACCCTTAACATGAGATATACTCATTTAAAAACTTCTATATAGAAGATCTCTAGAACTTATTCATCTTGCATAACTGAAAGTTCATAATCATTGAACAGGAACTCTTCATTTCTCCCTCCTCTCAATGCTTGGAAATCACCCTTCTTTCTATGAGTTTGACTATTATAAACAGTTCATGGAAGTGGAATCATGCTGACTGGCTTATTTCACTTAGCATAATGTCCTCCAGAATTATCCATGTTATCATATATGTCAGAATTTGCTTCTTTTTCTAAGGCTGAGTAATATTACATTGTTGATATCATATTTTCTTCATTCATCTGTTGATGGAAATTTAGGTTGTTTTCACCTCTTGGCAATGGTGAATAAAGCTGTAATACATACGAGAGTGCAGATAATTCTTCAATACCTTTATTTAATTTGGTTATATACCCAGAAGTGTAACTGCTAGATCATATGGTAGTTCTATTGTTGATCTTTTCATGGCGGCTCACAACTGTAATCCCAGCACTTTGGGACAGGGATGCAAGTGGATTGCTTGAGCCTAGGAGTGCAAGACCAGCCTGGACAACATGGTGAAATCCCATCTCTATACAAAATGCAACAATTAGCTAGGCATGGGAGTGCATGCCTGTGACCCCAGCTACTAGGGAGACCGAAGTGGGAAGACCACCTGAGCCCAGGAAATAGAGGCTGCTCCAATGAGCTGTTTGTGGCAAGTATTCCCACCTGGGTGACAGAGCAAAAAAGGGAAAAAAAAAAAATCGTTTTTAGGGAACTGCATACTGTTTTTCATAGTGGCTACATAGGGACGTTTTGCATTCTCAGTAGCAGTGTACAAGGGTTCCAATTTCTCCACACTCTTGCCAACACTTATATTTTGTTTTAATCAGTGCTACCCTAATATGTAAGAGGTGATATCTCACTGTGGTTTTGATTTGCATTTCCCTGATGATTAGTAATGTTGAGGATCTTTTTATATAACTGTTGACAATTTCTATTTCTTTGAAGAAATGTCTATTAAAGTTTTGGCCATTTTAAAATTAGGCTATTCGCTATTTGCTTGTGGTTTTTTTTTTTTTTTCTTTTTGCTATGGACTTTAAGGAATTTTCTAATATAGTTTGAATGTTAATTCTTTATCAGTTATATGGCTTGCAGTTTTTTTCATTTCTTTTTACTCTGTTCATTGTTTCCTTTTCTGTGTCACTTTTTAGTTTGATGGGTCTTGTTTACTTATTTTGCTTCTGTAGACTGATTTTTGGTATGATATCCAAAAAATCATTACCAAGTCCAATGTAAAAGAGTCCAATAACAAAGTCCCTTCTGCTATCGCCTAGCAGTTTTATAGTTTTGGAACTTGAATTTAGGTCTTTTTTTCACTTTGAGTTCACTTTTGTGCACAGTGTAGGATTAGGGTCCAAATTTATTATTTTACATGTGCAAATTTAGTTGTTTTCCCAACATAATTTGCTGGAGATACTATTTTTTCCCCATCCGTAATCTTGGCATCCTTGTTGAGAATCAGTTGACTATATGTGCATTGATTTATCTCTGGACTATTTTATTCCATTAGTCTAAATGTCTGTTTAGACTATAATAATAAATGTAAATGTCTGTAAATAATATAAATATAAATGTCTGTTTAGACTATAATATATTTCAAAATTAGGAAGTGTGAGGCCTCCAGCTTTATTCTGGCTATCCAGTGTTTTTTTGTGGTTCCATACAAATTTTAGAATTGTTTTTTTCTATCTCTACTGTGTGCTGGATATTTCTGTATTCATACAAATATACTCAAGCTTTTTTCTGAGACATAGTTCAGGTGCTTAATAACTCCTTATTTGGATCTTGCTTTTAAGATTTGTTAGAATCAGAATAGTGTTTGCTGTAGTGATAATTATTGCCTACTATTGAAGAAAGACCCTAATGAATATTCTTCCAATGCCCCATAAATTATGAGGTTTTGCTGTCCTGCTGGTATGAATAAGCATTATTCCCAGTACTGAGCGAGCCTCAGATACCAATAATCATGCAAGAAGGCTCTTTCCTTGGAGCTATGTGGTTTCCTCACGTTTATACTGATCAATATTTTTTGAATACTTAAGACAGTTCCTTGAAAAATTTCTCTTTCTCTGTGTTTAGTTTTCTCCTCTCTGGCACATCTAGCCATATTGGCTTTTCTACATTCTTAGTTCCATCTCTTCAGCTCAGGGAATCAGACTCTGTCTGAGTTCCCTCTGCTTGTGCAGCACCTAGGAAACTCTCTCTAGAAATAAGCTGGGGTGACAGTGAGACTTGGACTATCTGTTACCCATCATTTGAAGATCACTGGCCTTCCCTGGCTGAAATTCGATGTCTTTAAAAGAATGGTTGTACATATTATATCCAATTTTTAATTATTTTAGGTAGAAGGATAAAGCTGGTCTCCATGACCTCATCTTCATCAGAAGCAGGCATCCTCTCTGACCATTCTTGCTGTACGTATCTGCGAGAGTTCTCTTGGCAGGGGAAACTAGTTACTTTCTATAATATCTAATGTTGTTTTTAAAATCTTACAAATAGGTAAAAAGTAAAGGGATAGCTAAAGACTGATAATGGCTATACCAGGGAAAATTATAAGAAGACATTATAAAAGTCTAGGTAATGAAGACTTAGAACAAAAATTGTGTACAAAGTTAAATTTTAGAAAGGGTAAGCTACAATAATTTTGGATATGCACTAATTTGTGAAATATCAAAGCTCCCTACTCTACATTAAAACTATTTTGTACAGGTTTTTAATGTATTCATTACCACATAATTTTTACTCCCACAGAGGCATGAAGTCAATGAAACGGATTTTTAAAATGTAGAAAACACTATCAGCATATGCTCTTAACCACAGACTAAAGGCATTTTCCCTTAAATAAAGCATAAAATGGATTTAAGACTAGCACAAAAAATCTTGTGAAGGGAACTATTTCAGCAGGAGAATATAATACAAATGTTGAATGACCCTGTCAAGTGGGAATACTAATACTTAAATGTTCTCAGTTGTAAGCAACAGAAACCTCATGTGACTTAAAAAGAAATGGCATTTGTTTAAAAAAAATAATAAAGGTATTGCGAGGCTTACAGAACTGATGTGAAAGCTATAGTGCCTTTCTAGGGAACCAGGCTGAAACCAAGGAATTTGGGAGGTTAGACCCACTGCTGAAGCATTCCATAGGTCACAGCTGGAAAAACCCGTGCTGCTTTTATATGTTACCCAATCAAGTTCAAAGTCTTGGGCAAGAGCATTAAGTTGGATAAATCTAATCCATATGCCTGCATTCCTGCTGCTGGGGTTCAGAGAGAACCTGAAATGCTGTCTCCCTCCAAAACTCTCCCAGTGATAGATTCCTGGAATAAAGAGAATAGGTTCAGGTGCTGCACAGCAAATAAAACAACAAGGTCCCCCATATCTATCATTCTGGAATCTTCATTTTGTTCTGTTTGAAGAAATTGTCCAAGACTTAGACAAGATGCAAAGGGATTAGTGAGAACCCACTCTGTGTAGTACTAGGTGTTATCCAGCAGGCTGATTTTCTAGGGAATTTTACCCTTATTCACCTTGCTATTTGCTATTGATTAGGTTATTTTACAACTCTCTAAGGGTAGGTATTAATTGTAGAAACCAGAGTGATGCCAAGTGCTATGGTTTGAATGTCCCCATCAAAACTCGCATTGAAATTTAATTGCTACTGTGACAATATTAAGAAGTGGGACCTTTAAGAAATGATTTGACAATGAGGGCTCTGCCCTTATGAATGGGTTAATGCCACTGTCATAGGAGTGATTTAGTTATCATGGAAGTGGGTTCTAGATAAAGGGATGAGTTCAGTGCCTCCCTTTCCTGCTCTCTTTCTCTTCCATGCTTCCTCACTGTATGATGGCTTCTACCATGGTATGATGCAGCAAGAAGGCCCTCATCAGATGCAGCCCCTTGACCTTGGAATTCCAAGCCTTCAGAAATGTGAGCCAAATAAGCTTCTTTTTTAATGCATTACTCAGTCTGTGTTCTCTTACAGCAGCAAAAAATGGACTAAGAAACAAATGATTCTTATAGCAATGCAAAAGAATTGGTTCAGCAATACAAGTAATGTTTAACTAAAAGAAAAGAGCATCCCAACATTGTAGTTTTACTGTCAAAAAGAGTCTTACTGTTTACTTACAGAATATTAACCACTTTTAAAATATGAATTATCCCTACAAAGGACATGAACTCATCGTTTTTGATGGCTGTGTAATATTCCATGGTATATATGTACCACATTTTCCCTATCCAGTCTATCGTCGTTGGGCATTTGGGTTGGTTCCAGGTCTTTGCTATTGTAAGCAGTGCTGCAGTGGACATTTGTGTGCATGTGTCCTTATAGTAGAATGATTTATAATCCTTTGGCTATATACCCAGTAATGGGATTGCTGGGTCAAATGGGATTTCTATTTTTAGGTCCTTGAGGAATCGCCACACTGTCTTCCACAGTGGTTGAATTAATTTACATCCCCACCAACAGTGTAAAAGTGTTCCTATTTCTCCACATCCTCTCCAGCATCTGAACCTGGAAACCATCATTCTCAGCAAACTGACACAAGAGCAGAAAATCAAACACCGTATATTCTCACTCATAGGCGGGTGTTGAACAATGAGAACACACGGACACAGGGAGGGGAGCACTACACACTGGGGTCCATTGGGGGGAAATGGGGGAGGGATGGGGGGTGGGGAGGCGGGAAGAGATAGCATGGGGAGAAATGACAGATACAGGTGAGGGGACGGAAGGCAGCAAACCACACTGCCATGTGTGTACCTATGCAACAATCTTGCATGTTCTTCACATGTACCCCAAAACCTAAAATGCAATTTAAAATAAAATATGAATTATCACTTATTCAAACATAATTTCATTCAGTGAATATAAGCATTTTAGTTTCCCCAATTCTCTTTGAACTAGCCTTCCCATCTTGCTAGTTCCATCATTAATGTGTTAAGTTTTAGATATGCACTCACTTTATATACGTAAGAATCATGTCCTTAACTTTTTGAAATGTATACTTGAATAACACTTTCTGCCAATATCAGTATACTCAGCTTCAAGAGATACCCTCATGTTTCAAGTTTCTCTAGCTAATTTGTGGACAAAAGGTATAAATAGAAAGAAATTTGTTTTCCTTAGCACAACTAAGACATACTAGAGAATATTTTTAACTCATACAAATCTAAGAATATCAACTATTCAGAGGCATAATAATACAGTGTTTAAGAGCACAAACTCCAGAGTCAAAACAGTGGATATTTACTGTTTTCATAACTTAAGGTTACAAGTAATTCAACCTTTTTTGTCTCAGTTGCCTCTTCTATAAATTTCTGATAATGTCTATTAAGTTGTTATGAGAAGTAAACGACTTGGTGCCTAGAAAGACCTTAAATGGTGCCTGAAACACAGAAAGCGGTATGTAAGTATAGTTAATATCATTAATGCTTATGCTTCAGGTTTACAAAGCTCAGATTCATAATCCTTTGAGTCAACGGTACCACTTTTCAAACACACAGTTTTTACGCCATTCCATATTATGGTAGCTTGTATTTTCCAAAGATAGATCCAGTGATATTTCTCATCTTACGTACTGCTTTAGAATGTGAGTGTGGTTCACACTTGCCAAGAGGTATTATCTAATTAGCCTACCCGTTAAACCTCAGCAGGCTTTAGTGACTACTTGACCACTAAAATGTGACAGAAGAAACACTGATACTTCTGGGTTAGATCACAAGAAACCTTACAACTTCGGCTGTATCTCTTGAAACACACACTTATTGGGATGCTTTGTCTTAGAATCCAGCCTCCATGTCCCGAGAAACCCAAGACACAGTTCCCAACCAACAGCCAAGATCAACTGTCAGCCATGTGATTGAGTAATTTCATATGCCCACCCCAGCTGAGCCTGAAATTGCATGACAGATTGCAAGCAACAGCCTCCCAGCTGAACCCAGCAACCCAGAGAACCATGAGAGATAATAAGTTGTTATTTTTAAACCGTTAGGCTTTAAGATGGTTTGTTATGCAGCAATGGTCAACTAACAAACATACCCTTTTGGTTGCCCTGCTGTAGGTTCTAAAAAAAAAAAATAGGAGCCACTTTGGTTTATCTCATCTGTAAGTTGATCTACCTAAACGCTATGCTACAAAGCAAAAGCAAACTAAAATTCTAGTTGTTGCAAACTGCCAGGTCTTCTTGGATATAATCTGGACAGAATATACATTCACAGCCTAGTTACAGTAATTTTCAGCCTAAGTATTTGAAAGTAATAAAAGGTCTTTCAAGTGTTTCTCAACTTAGGCTCTTCCCTCTCTTCAGGAATTCTAAGCTGCGTTTTAATCTAAGTAACACTGGCTGCTACTGAGCTCCAGGATTTAAAAAACCCTATATGGGTAAAATCAGAATAATGTACCATTTAAACACTGTAAGTGGGTTTACTCAACTTTTGGGAAGTGTCAGTACTGGATTATGTGTGTGTGTGGCAGATGACCTTGGTTTAGAGCAAGAAAAGCCAGTGGACTTTCAGTTATGCAAAAAATTTAACAATGATTTCTAAAAAAAAGAAGGGTTGAGGCTGCCACTCCAAAGAACTGAGTGTTCTATACAATAGTGTAAAGTGTTGTCTTATAGGAAAGCAGAAGTATAGCTTTGTTAATAATATTATCTTTAAAGTAGTGATTTTCAAACTTGAAACCACTTTTAAAATAAAATTTATTGGGGCCAGTCACAGTGGCTTACACCTATAATCCCAGCACTTTGGGAGGCCAAAGTGGGCAGATCACCTGAGGTCAAGAGATCGAGACCAGCCTGGCCAACATGGCAAAACCCCATCTCTACTAAGATTACAGAAATTAGCCAGGCATGGTGGTGAGTGCCTGTAATCCCAGCTACTCAGAAGGCTGAGGCAGGAGAATTGCTTGAAACCAAAAGGTGAAGGTTGCAGTGAGCTGAGATTGCACCACTGCACTCCAGCCTGGGTGACAAGAGCGAGACTCCATCTCAAAGAAAAAAAGAAAAATTACTGGAAATCCTCGACACTGTTTTAAATTATTATCATAAAATTATTTAAACATGTACAAATACAAAAGAAATAATCATTGAGTGTCAACTTAATC
The DNA here is from genome assembly GCF_048565385.1 of Saimiri boliviensis. NCBI lineage: Eukaryota > Metazoa > Chordata > Mammalia > Primates > Cebidae > Saimiri > Saimiri boliviensis. Next base: position 91,512,401 of record NC_133450.1, on the reverse strand, counting down.
TCAGGCACTGTTCTAGACACTGCTAATAGACTATGTCCCTGAACTCCGGAAGTATGTGATCTGGTGGAACTATGATTTTTAAGTGGACCTGACAACTTACTTTCTACACATGGTTTTATTCAAAATAGAAAAATACAGATTTGGGAAAATGCATTAAGGCTGCACTATTACAATCTGATGTTTTTGAAAGGCTAAAGGGCACGATGCCTGTGTAGATAGGAGTGGCGATTCCCTGGGAGAGATTAGATGCTCATGCTGTGAATTGTCCCGAAAAAGGGCTAAGCCAGGGGCCAGAAATGGGGATTCAGAAAGTAGGCCTTACAGGTAAGATAAAGATAACCTCTCTTTAGGTTCCTGTCAGTCACATCTGGACTATGAGGCAAAAAGTTGGCCACAAAGCCCATTCTACATTTAGAACCACAGTTGCAATCATTTTAAAAACCAATGAAAATGTTAGAAAACTGAGGAAAAATTACTGGTTCCAAAATTTGAACACTGCTAAATGATTATTAATAGATGTTTGATTAAATTCCTATAAAATATAACATTATATGAACAGCATTAATTTTTAAAATTTGTATTCATTAAAATTACATTTGAAAAGAATTACTGGGTCAGATTTTCTCATTTGATGAGAATTCTCAAATATGCACAATTGCCAATATATCACTGCCAGTCGTAAATTAAATGAGTTGCCAGATAATTCCAAAGGAAACATAAAAATCCACTCATATAGTCAATATGAAATTAATATGGGCTATAAGTATGTGTCAAAGCATTTGATAGGGAGTGGGATATGGTCTCAAAGTCCGAGCACTTACAGGCAACAAAGATCTTAAATGCTGAGCAAAGGTCTGGTTTCCTGGAACCCTTTCAGCAATGTAAGTGCTTCCCTCCCCATGTTGAAGCAGGCCAGGTATTAAATGAGGAGGGGAATCAGTAAAGGATCACCAGAGCCACTATAAACCCATAGAGTACCTTTGAGTGATTTAGAAAAAGGTGATCCCCTTTAGGTAAATGCAGCCCCAGCCAGCGTACAGCTCTTGATGAGTTGAGAGTAGAATGGATTTCGGCTCCAATCTGTCTATAGCCCAGGAGGCACACAAAGGCTGAAATCCACTGTAATACCTCCTCATCAAGAGCTGTACATCTTTTTTCAGAATACAACATGTACCAGCACTCAGTATAGCCATGAACAGTATCCTGTGGAAATGTTTCTGTTTGCGTAGTCACTGTTGGTTATCCTGCAGCTCCACTTCCTTTTCACAGTCCTGAAACTTTAGTCAAGTATTCACGAAAAGTTTTGGCCTGGTCGCTACTTTGCTGTAGAAAGTGGAGGGGAAGAATTTGTTCCACTCTTGGGACAAAAAGATGAGCAAGATTCCCTTCTCTTAGGTCAGAACAGTGTAAGTGAAGATAGCTGAGTGCGGTAGGGTGAGAATCTGGCTCTTACCATCAGCCAAGGCAGGGTAGGCCAGAGCCTAAAAGTATGGAAACCTATACAAGACAACCATCCCTAAAACCCTTCAAATAACTGGGGGACATTTGTGAGTGCAGTGTATGATAGCTGATTGGGGCTTGAGCACTATATACTGGGTACTTAAAATGAAATCCAAATTTATTTTATAGTCACAGGCTAGTGAAGTTAAAATACTAAACTATAGCTTCTTTTCTTAACAGAAGCTCTAGTCTAACAAGAAATTCAAGCAAAATTAAAAGAATCTTCAATAAAACATAATAAACACAAATATTGCCTTTTCAACTGAAGCTCTAACATATCAACAATTACCTTAATGTAAATAGCACAAATACACAAATCAAAAGACAGAGATTGATGGAGTATATAATTAACACAGCCCATCTATATGCTGTTTATAGGAAACTCACTTCGAATTCAACAAAAAGGATTGTATACACTAATATCTACCAAAGTGAACTTCAGAAAAAATAAAATGACTAGCGACAAAGAGGCACATTACTTAATAATAGAAGGATCAACCCATCAGGAAGATATATGATTCTAAATATGTGCTCACCAAACAATAGAGCCTTAATACACATAAAATAAAAAGATAGACCTGAAAGAAAAAGTAGACAAATCCACAGTTAGAGTTGGGAATTTTAACACTCACCTCTCACCAACTGATACAACTACTGAACAGAAAATCAGCGAGGACATAGAAGATCTGAACAATACAACCAACCAACATGATCTAATTGACATCTATAGAACTTTACAGTCAATAAGAGCATTCAAATGTCTTATATGGCCCTATATTCTGGGCCATAAGACAAACCTAACAAATTTAAAGAATTAAAATCATACAGCTTTTTTTTGATCAAACTAGAAATGAGTAACAGAAAGAAAATGACATAATCTCTAAATATGTGAACATTAAGCAGTATACTTTTACGTACTCTATGGATCAGAGACAGTCTCAGAGGAACTTCTGACGTACTTAGAACCGAAATGAAAATACAACCTACCAATATATGTAGGATACAGGTAAAGCAGTGTTGAGAGACAAATTTATTGCTTTGTCACCCAGGCTAGAGCGAAGCGGCGCAATCTCGTCACACTGCAACCTCTGCCTCCCTGGTTCAAGCTCTGCCTCAGCCTCCTGAGTAGATGAGACTCCAGGAGTGTGCCACCATGGCGGGTTAATTTTTGTATTTTTGGCAAAGACGGGATTTCACCATGTTGGACAGGCTGGTCTCGAACTCACGACCTCAAGTGACCTGCCTGCCTCCACCTTGGTTCTCATTTTTTAGTAGCTCTAAAGTGTCCTGTTTGTAAGGAATTTCCAGAACATATCACCATTGACTTTTGAGAGCAAGGCAGCTAAACGATCCCAGGAATATTAGCATGAGCCTTAATACTTAAGAGCAGCCCTACTAAGAACAATGTACAACTTCTCCTAATAAGCCGTTCTACTGCTCTGTATCACTACCTTGTTAATAGCCTCCAGCACCCCTGCTGGACTTCCATTAGCAAGAAGAGCCATGGGCCCAACTCACCCATGGGTCTGGGCACCCTCCTTTTCAAAGTGATTGCTTTGAGCTCAGCCACATGACCTAACATGCATGTTTTCCTTGCAACTGCCTCTATGCAAAACCAGGTGAATTTATTCTCTGAAAAAAATACATGCCAGAATGTTAAGCACTTTTCCAAAGAAACACAAAGTTGGAGTGGGAATCTGTGCAGATGCAATCAGCTGAAACCTCATAAAATAATGCCGTAATTTCAGGGTCACAAATCCATCATAACTACTTCAACATTGAATAAATGGAAACCTGCCTTTCTCATTTTCGAAGATGAATTCATAATTTCTAGTAAAAATTATTATCTCTGAACAGAAGCTGCACAGACCCACAGAGACAGGCATTCAACCAGAAAAACTTAGAGCTACAAGAGCCTCATCATCCCCCACTACAGGGTCCCTATGGAAAGTATAGAAAAGTGGACAAAGGATACTTTATACAATGTTTCTTGGGTGCTTAGGGACTCTGTAACAGTCATGCCCTTCACCTTTTGAAAGAAATGGAAATGAATTTTCTACCTGTTCCTTTATAAGACCTGGTATAAGAATTTTTAAATGGATTTTGACTATAATTTTTCATAGCCTGAGGGTGAGCATTTTTTCAAAAAGAGTGGTCATATTTTTAATATTTCACTGAGGCTTTGCATTAATCATTTAAAAACACCATCTGCCTTCTTTGCCAAAGGCCCCAGTTCTGAATTGAGAAGAGAAAGTACAACGAAAACCCCACAGAAACAAAATGTAAAGTCTGTTAAAAACACTAACCCAGAGATTCATTTTGTGTACAGTAGAGCAGGGTCCCAGGTGACTTCTCTGGAGCAGAGAGATGGTAGCTGGCTCTCCACTAAGGAAAGCGCCCATTAAAATGCTGTTCACCAGGGGCATGCAAGTGCACTTCAGAGGGCCATCCTAACAGAAAAGCACGGAGGTCACGAGGCTCTTCCTGTCTGACAAGCGGTGGCAGTGCCAGGTCGAGGGTTCCTACATGACAAGATATCTCTCTATGGTTTATTTCGATGTAATTGGTAGTATGCTGTCTTGCAGCATTTGGGATTGTTTTGTATGTGTGTTGTAGGAGTAGGGGAGTTGTTGGGCATGTTTTGTTTTCAGGATTCAAGGGTCAGAAATAGTCTTTTAGTCATCATCATTGAGATAAGAAGGGCTATACTATCTCAATGGTCAAGGCTCCCTGAAAAAGAAAGCATAAAATCAAGCATTGTGAGGAGTGGAAAAAAGACAAGCTCAGGGCTTAAGCTCTTGGATTATTTTCCACCTTCACAGCCTCTGTCTTTCTTAGAAGCTCTCCAAGGACCCTTAATTGTGAAAGGGGGTTTTTCCAGTGCAGGAGTGGGCTGCTGGGGTTTGCATATATGTGATGTGCAAAAACTGTCAAGTCAAATTTCATATGTGCCTTTCTCTGTGGCCAGAAAAAGAATAAGAGTCTTGGTATTTTTCTAATCCAGTCAATGCTTGGAAGTTTCAGGACAATTTATTCTCGTGTAAGTTGCAGTATAGAATAGCAAAATCTGGGTTTTGCTTTTAAACCCTGGGAAGGATTTATACCCAAAACTGTATTCGGTCCTGCATACTCAGGGGATAAGATTTCTTCCCTTCAAATATCTTAATGTGAAAAACTGAGGCACTAATATTTCACATGTCAAAACTTCACGGGCCAATTTTAAATTTCAAATCAAGCCTTCCCCCATGGAATTCTCACAGGAACTCTGTTTTGTCTCATAGCCAATTTCTGTGTCATTTCAGGGCCTGACTGCTTTTTTAGAATGATAAATTCTTTTGGAGAGTATTTCACGTCATGTTCTTCTAAGGACTCTTCTCTAGTTCCTCCAAGTCCATTAAGTGAGATCATTTTCCTCACTCTGCGCTTATTAACTGTACACTTATCTGATTGAAAATCTCACCTCACCCACTTCACCTCTATCTGTGTTCCCATCTCATAGTTCCATTTAATATGTCTAAAAACTCATTTCTCATGTGCAGCCTCAAATTTTTCTGCCTTCCATCCATAAGTGGGACTAAAAATATGTTCCATAGGTTACAAGTGACTTCAGACCAAAGGTGCTATGAAGCTGTAATCAAATTGCATAAACACTAAAGTAACATGAATAAAGAAATTAGTAGGTGATATTTTCCATCAACATAATAAAGAAGGTTAAAACTTAGCTCCATACACATACAATCGGCTACAAATTGTTTTCCTGAAGTTAGAGGTTGTCAGTTTACAAAATGATTCAACATTTTTAAATGATTTATTTATTTATTTATTTGAGACAGGATCTTGCTCTGTTGCCCAGGCTAGAGTACAATGGTGTGATTACAGCTAACTGTAGCCTCTACCTTCTGGCCTTGAGTGATCCTCCCAATTTAGCCTTCTGAGTAGCTGGAACTACAGGCATTTGCCACCACACTCATTTAAAACATATTTTTCTTTAGAAACAGGATCTATGTTTTCCAGGCTGGTCTTGAACTCCTGGGCTCAAGCAATCTTTCTGCTTTGGCCTCCCAAAGTGCTGGAATTACAGGTATGAGCCACTATCCCTGGTCGTATGTGTGTGTGTGTCTGTGTGTCTGTGTGTGTGTGTGTCTCTGTGTGTGTGTGTGTGTGTGTGTGTGTGTGTGTGTATAAGTATGGCTGTATTTTGTAAATAAGGGTATCTGTGCCTTACCATATGTTCTCATAGTTAATTTCACTTTGCATAGTATGTGTTATCTTTGGCATTATAATCCTTTTTCAAATCCCTACTTATCCCTTTGTCTTCTTGTACAACTACACAGCAAAATAGGAAAACATACATGTGAACTAACAAAAAATACACTTGAGGCTTAATATAAAATGCTGTACTATACATGCTTTGAGCCACTTTGTCACTGTCAGAAAGTAAAATGCCATGACTTACATGGAGAAAAGAAATTTTGCTCAAATTTTCTCCTCTGGATGATGGAAGAAATATAATGGCAAATGTCAAAACTCAGAGAATAATTCCTGGAATAAAATTTATATAGTGAAACCAGACAATTCACTGCTTCCCTGAAGCCAGTTATGTATGCTAAATAGCATTCACTATTTTTTGCTTGTTTGTTCTTTTAGTTCTTATTTTTTTTTAGAGTCGGGGATACACGCACTTGTTATATGGGTATGTTGCATACTGCTGGGGATTGAGCTTCTAGTGTATTTATAACCCAAATAGTGAAGATCGTACCTAATAGGTAATTTTTTGACCTTTACCCACTCTCACTTTTCTTTCTTTGGAGTCCCCAGTGTCTATTATTTCCATCTTTATGTGTATCCATTGCTTAGTTTTCGCTTATAAGTGAGGACATGTAGTATTTGGTTTCAGGTTTCTGAGTTAGTTCACTTAGGATAATGGCCTCTAACTCTATCCATGTTGCTGTAAGAACAAGACTTCATTTGTTAATGGCTGCATAGTACTCCATGGTATATGTATCACATTTTCTTTATCCAGTCAACTGCTGATGGACACTCAGGGTGGTTTCATGACTTCAATATTGTGAACAGGGCTGCAGGGAACATATGAGCTCAAGTGTCTTTTAGATATAATGATCTTTTTTCCCTTAGGTAAATAAGCAGTACTGGGATTGCCAGATCAAATGATAGTTCTCTTTTTAGTTCTTTGAAAAATCTCTGTACTGTTTTCCACAGAGGTTGAACAAATTTACATTCCACCAACAACATATAAACACTCCCCTTCTCCCCTTTCTCCATATCCATCTCAACATCTGTTGTTTCTTGATGTTTTAATAGTAGCCCTTCTGACGGAGGGAAGGTATCTCATAATTTATCTGATGGTTGGTGATGTCGAGCATTTTTTCATGGGTTTGTTGGCTGCTTGTCTTTCTTCTTTTGAGAAATGTCTGTTCACATCTTTTGCCCAGCTTTTTTTTTTTTTTTTTTTTTTTAAGATGCAGAGTCTTGCTCTGCCACCCAGGCTGGAGTGCAGTGGCATGATCTTGGCTCACTACAATCTCTGCCTCTCAGGTTCTAGCAACTCTCCTGCCTCAGCCTCCTGAGTAGCTGGAACTACAGGCTCATGTCACCATACTAGGCTAATTTTTTGTATTTTAGTAAGACAGGTTTTTACCGTGTTGCCCAGACTGGTCTTGAACTCTTGAGCTCAGGCAATTCACCCTGCCTCAGCCTCCCAAAGTGCTAGGATTACAGGTGTGAGCCATCACGTCCGGCTTGCCCAGCTTTTAATGGGGTTGTTTCTATTCTTGAGTCGAGTTCCTTGTTATCAGAGGCATAATTTGCAAATGCACTGACTAGTTTTCGTTAAGCACTTACTATGTGCTATGCATATGTATTGTACACACATACATCAGTCACCAACTCAAGGAAGTTATTAATGAACCCATCTTATAAATGAGGCAAATAGGATAGTCTATCCCATTGAGATTCTACAGTTCACATGGAACAAAGCCAGTAAATGATTAAGTGTTACATTTAGTGTGGAATGAAGCCAGAATTCACACCCAGGTTTGCCTGTCACCAAGGGCTGTGCCATTTGCCTCCGCCACTGTGCAGAGGTATATTTTATGGGAAAATTAGCTGACTATATTTGGCTATAACTTTTCCAGTGTAGATCCTGGCCACTCCTTGCCTTTAAACAACAGCAGGTTGTTTAAACAAACTTTAAACAACAACAGGTTGCATAAAAAATAGATTTTTTAGAAGTAGAAATTAGACAAAAGGGCTCTAGGAAAACTATTCTTTACCATGAACCAGAAACATGAAAACAAGAACAATTCATCAGTTGTTTATGGCAATTGCCCAGGGACTTCAGGGTACTGTGAAAGTACAGTCACTTCCATGTCATCCCTAGATCTCTAAAAGAATCCCATGGAAGTCTATACTAACTCTAGGCCCTGAGAAACTGGTTACACACTAGTCACAGAAGCCCATGTGTTAAATTTGTGCCACAGAAAAATATCTTCCAGAACTTGCCTTCCTTTAAGAATACAGGGAGAAAATTATTAACTCTACAGAGGAATCTAGAAAACAAAGCAATCTAAGTAAGACCAGTACACCTTGATAAGCTTTGCTATAACATCCATGTATTAAAATGTAGTATGAGTGGAAGACTTCTCCAACATTGGAGATGCGGCTGAGAGGAACATCTCCCACCGAGGGAAGGAGATATCAGGATGACTGGCAGGCTACTAGCAGATCTCTGGAGTTCTAAAGATCTGTCACTGAGCGTGAACAGAGAGGGAAGACACAGATACTGGGCTGAAAGGGGAGGAAGCTAGGAACCCTGCATGGGACTACCATACCCTAGGACTTGTTCCTGGTCCCCAGTGACTCCTGTGGAAGGGGTGGACTGAACGGGCAAGGAGCAACCTACTCTCCATGTGAGCCTCTGGAATGCCTATGCAGGGGACCTCTTGAACACCGTGGACACTTGTGTTGGCAAGGAGAGAGCTTCTTGGAGAAGTGGTAGGGACAGAACACCAACTGGTGCAGAGTCCAGAGGGCTTGGTGCGAGAATATCTATAGTGGAGCACAACCAGGGATTCCCATCACCCTAGGCTCAACTTGCTCTCATGGGAGACTTTAGCCCTAAGGGAACTGTCTGACCTGAACCCTGAAAGGTAGTCTTGCCCGTCAGACTGGGCAGTCCAATCTAAGAAGTTGGTGTGCTAGCCTGTCTCAGGGGCCCCAGCCTGGCCACACCACACCTGCTTGCAGTACAGCCCCTGGAGGCCTAAATCATAACTCCTGTGCTGGCGGACTGTACCTGACCAGAGGAGTGCTCCAGCAGAACACCCCTGCAAACCGGCCCACCTGCCCCCTCCCCCATGGCAGCCTCCTCCACGCCACTTTGCCTGCAAACACTTGCCCAGGGCCACACCGTGCATTGCTTTAAAGGCATGTGTGTGCACCAGAGGACCTTGTGTTTTCTTCCTACTAACACATTTGTGCATGTGCACCATGCCAAGCTACTGCTGCCAGCATGAGTGCGCTCTGCCCTTCTACCCGCCACTACACCACCACTGTCACAAAGGACATTTATTAGTAAGAAAGAGAAGCAAGCACCAGGATTTAAGGCAGGAAGAAACAGGTTAGCTCTACTGTTTTGTGCAAAGGTAGTTGGATTTATCCTCAGGACAGTCCTTATCAATAAAGTCGCTGAACAGAAGCTTGAAGGGAAAACATCAACACCAGCAGCCAGTTTTTCGTTTGTACAGCCAGTCCTGGCCCATAAAAAACACTTTTCTGGGTTGTTCCACTGATGCTTTGTCTCTGAAGTCAGGAAGCACCTTGCCAGCATGTGACTGCCTTTTAAAGTCCTTTTGACGTTGAACAATGGCCCAGCCACCCAGAATCGCATGAGTTCAAAATCAAAGATTGGTGTCTACTTGCCCCTAAACACAACATCTCTAATTCAGCCTATAGGTCAGTGGGTCATAAGAATCTTTAAGGCTCATTTCACAAGATATTCTATGAAAGGATTGTCAACACTATGGAAGAGAACCCTGACAGAGAGAACATAATGCTATTGTAAATATAGAAAAGGTTGTGAAAGTCAGCAAGCTGAAAACGATAAATTCCTGCTGAAGAAAACTGTCGGATGTTGTGTATGATTTCACAGGATTTATAAGAGTACTAATCAAGGAAATAATGAAAGAGATACGGAAATGGCAAAAAAGAAGTGAATAGTGAAGGGTTTCAAGATGTGGGTATTGGAGAAGTTGAAGAGCTAATAGGTATCACACCAGAGGAATTAACTGAAGATGACATGATGGACATGAGTGCTTTTAAACCAGTGCTAGACAATGAGAAAGACATAGAGGAAGCAGTGCCAGAAAAAAAAAATGATTTTAGACAATCTGGCTAAAGAGTCCCAATTATTCAAGACTGCTTTTAACTTCTTTTACAACATGAGTCTTTTGTGTGGTACAGGCACTGAAACTAAAGTCGATGGTAGTTACAAGTTATAAGGAGGATTAGTACCATATAGAAACATTTTTAGGGCTGGGTGTAGTGTATCATGTCTGTAATTACAACATTTTGAGAGGCCATGGCAGGAGGATTGCTTGACGACAGTAGTTCAAGGCCAGCCTGGGCTACATAGTACGATCCTGTCTTGGCAAAAAAAAAAAAAAAAAAAAAAAAAAAAAAAAAATTCAATAGTCAGGAGCATGACTATAGTCTCAGCTACTTGGGAGGCTGAGGTGGGAGGATCTCTTGAGCTCAGGAGGTTGAGGCTGCAGTGAGCTATGATTTCTCCACTGCGCTCTAGCCCAGGTGACAGAAACTCTGTCTCTTCAGACAAAACAAAACAAGACCCATTTTTAGGGAAGTGAGAAACAAAAAGGTCAGACAAAAATTACAATGCATTTCTATAAAGTTACACCAAGTATTCCCTCTCTTGCCTCCTCTTCCACCTCTGCCACCCCTGAGACAGCAAGACCAACCACTCCTCATCCTCTTCATCCTCAGCCTACTCAACATGAAGATGAGGAGGATAAAGACCTTTATAATGATCCACTTCCCCTTAATGAACAATGAGAAGTTTTCTCTTCCTTATGCTTTTCTTAACAACATGTTTTTCTCTACCTTATTGTAAAAATACTCTATATAATACACATAACATACAAATTTTATGTTAACTGACCGTTCATATTCTTGGTAAGGCCTCCAGCCAGCAGGAGGCTGGAAGAAGGGGAGAAGTTTCCAACTTTAGCTGGAGCTGAGGAACGTGGTTACATTTTGAGGGAGTCAAAAGTCATACGTGGATTTTTTTTTTTTTTTTTTTTTTTTTTTTTACTGCACAGGGAGTTCATCCTCCTAACCCCTGCATTGTGCAAGGGTCAGCTATGGTTTAAACATTCTGATGATTAAAAATTAAGCCTCAGTTACCTGAAGTTTATACTACATGAAATATCTCTGTGATGGTGCCAGATATCACAAGGTAACCCAGATGGCAGCTCTGGTAACACACTGCCTCCTGGCCAAGGGCAACAAGCTCCTCTTCTTGATGATAAATAATCCAGCCCTCCACTGCAAGGCTCCCCTGCCTACTTTCCCTGACAATGAAAAGAGACAGTAGTAAAGAAACCACTTTTTAAAAGCACTCAGTAAGTCAGGATTACATTGCAGTTCCAGACAGAGCAGTCTGCAGAGGGCTTGCATTGTGAATTTTAGCTTCAGATAACTGGAAGAACAAACCAGCAACCTCGAGAGGACCAACAGATCCTCTGAGGGAAGCAGACCACTCCTGCAGGACCCAGGAGACACACTAAATACTGTGGGTGCTCCAACTGTGGAAGTGGGAAAAGGAGACTCTCCTCTCCTGAAATATACCCACCACTGGAGAACCCGTGGGAGGAACTTGACCTGATGCTGAATCCATTTAGAGAGATGAGTGAAACACAGGGGTAGAGGAAGCAGCAGAAAGGCCCTGGGAGCCTTCTGGGTTCCCTGGTAGGCCATTCCTTCCTGGCACCACAGGGATCCATTGACAGGGTGGCCAGAGAAGCAGGGGGTAAAACTCCACAAGGAGAAGGAATTCTCTAGCTAAACTTTGTAACAATTTGAATGGGGCAAGAAGCTGGCCAGAACTTGGGGGAGAGTGCAAATCCAGTGTGAGGATTCCACAGGCAGGGGAAGAACCAAGCCCTTTTCTTTGGCAGCTGGGAGACAGGCTGCCTGGGACAAGTTTTCAAGCCCATCTCGCCCTCTGCCTAGAAACAGACTCAGGGCTGTTGGGGGTGGGGCACGGTGGGAGTGAGACCAACCCTTCAGTTTGTGTGGGAGCTGGATGAGGCCTGTGACTTCCCTTCCCTGACAACCTGTATGACTCAGTGATGGCAGCCATAATCCTCCTAGGCACACAACTCCAGTGACCTAGGAATCTCACTCCCACCCCTCACAGCAGCCACAGTAAGATCTGCCCAAGCAGAGTCCGAGCTCACATACGCTTCACCCTGCCCCCAACTGATGGTCCTTCCTTATACACCCTGGTAGCAGAAGACAAAGGGTGGCATATAATCTCGGGAGTTCTAGGGCCCTGCTCACCACCAGTCCCTTTCCACACTACTCCAGCTGATGCTCTCTGAAAAGTGCCACCTCCTCACAGGAGACCAAGTGGCACAAAAACAGTATCGAATCACCAAAGTTAAGAATCCTCACAGAGTCCGTTGCACTCCCTTGTCACCTCCACCAGAACAACTGCTGGTATCCATGGCTGCGAGGCCCACAGATGGTTCACATCATAGGACTCTATGCAGAGTTCCAGCCCAGAGGCGGTAGACTCGCTGGGTGGCTAGACCCACAAAAGAGACAACGATCACTGCAGTTCAGCTCACAGGAAGCCACAACCTTAGGAAAAGAGAGAGAGTACTACATCAAGGGAACATTCTGTGGGATAAAAGAATCTGAACAACAGCCTTTAGTCCTAGACCTTCCATCTGACAGAGCTTACCCCAATGAGAAGGAACCAGAAAACCAACCCTGGTAAGATGATAAAACAAGGCTATTCAACACCCATCAAAAATCCCATTAGTTCACCAGCAATGGATCCAAACAAAGAAGAAATCCCAGACTTGCCTGAAAAAGAATTTAGGAGGTTAGTTATTAAGCTAATCAAGGAGGCACCAGAGAAAAGTGAAGCCCAGTGCAAGGAAATCCAAAAAAACGATACAAGAAGTGAAGGGAGAAATATTCAAAGAAATAGATAGCTTAAAGAAAAAAAAATTAAAATCGGGAAACTTTGGATACACTTTTAGAAATGTGAAATGCCCTGGAAAGTCTCAGCAATAGATTTTAAAAATAGAAGAAGGAAATTCAGAGCTCAAAGACAAAGTATTCAAATTAACCCAGTCCAACAAAGACAAAGAAAAATGAATAAGAAAATATGAGCAAAGCCTCTAAGAAGTCTGGGATTATGTTAAACAACCAAACCTAAGAATAACTGGTGTTTCTAAGAAGAGAATTCTAAAAGCTTGGAAAATATATTTGGAGGAATAATTGAGGGAAACATCCCCCGTCTTACTAGAGACCTAGCCATCCAAATACAGGAAGCACAAAGAAACTCATTAAAAAAGATCATCACCTGAGCACATTGTCATCAGGTTATCCAAAGTTAAGATAAAGAAAAGAATCTTAGGAACTATGAGACAGAAGCATCAGGTAATCTGATAGTTTTTTCTATCAGATTCACAGCAGATTTCTCAGCAGAAACTCCATAAACTAGAAGGGATTGAGACCCTATCTTCAATCTCCTCAAACAAAACAATTATCAGCCAAGAATTTTGTATCCAGTGAAACTAAGCATCATATATGAAGAAAAGACACAGTCTTTTTCAGACAAATAAATGCTGAGAGAATTTGCCATTACCAAGCCACCACTACAAGAACTGCAAAAAGGAGCTCTAAATCTTGAAACTAATCTTGGAAACACATCAAAACAGAACCTCTTTAAAGCATAAATCATACAGAATCTATAAAACAAAAACACAAGTTAAAAAGCAAAAGCAAAAAAACAAAGTACACAGGCAACAAAGATCAGGATGATTGACACAGTACCTCACATTTCAATACTAACATTGGATGCAAAAGGCCTAAATGCTCCACGTAAAAGATACAGAACTGCAGAATGGATAAGAAGTCACCAACCACATTGAGATACCATCTCATGCCAGTTAGAATGGTGATCATTAAATATCAGGAGACAACAGGTGCTAGAGAGGATGTGAAGAAAAAGGAACACTTTTACACTGTTGGTGGGAGTGTAAAGTAGTTCAACTATTGTGGAAGACAGTGTGGTGATTCCTCAAGGATCTAGAAATAGAAATTCAATTTGACCCACCAATTCCATTACTGGGTATATACCCAAAGGATTATAAATCATTCTGTTATAAAGACGCATGCACATGTATGCTCACTGTGGCACTGTTTACAATAGCAAAGACCTGGAACCAACTCGAATGCCCATCAATGATAGACTGGACAAAGAAAATGTGGCATATATACACCATGGAATACTATAGAGCCATAAGAAGGATGGGTTCATATTCTTTGTAGGGACATGGATGAATCTGGAAACCATCATTCTCAGCAAACTGACACAAGAACAGAAAACCGAATAAAGGTGCATGTTCTCCCTCATAGGTGGGTGTTGAACAATGAGAACACATGAGCACAGAGAGAGGAGCATCACACAGTGGGGTCTGTTGCGGGGGTGCTAAAGGAGGGACAGTGGGTTGGGGAGGTTGGGGAGGGATAACATGGGGAGAAATGCCAGATATGCGTGATGGGTGATGGAGGCAGCAAACCACCTTGCCATGTATGTACCTATGCAACAAACCTGCATGATCTGCACATGTACCCCAGAACTTAAAGTACAATAAAAAAATAAAATAAAATAAAATAACTCACCAACCAACTATCTGCTCCTTTAGAAGACTCGCCTAACACATAAGGATTTATATAAATTTAAAATAAAGGGGTAGAAAAAGGCATTTCATGCAAATGTACACCCAAAGCGAGCAGGTGTAGCTGTTCTTATATCAGACAAAACAAAAGAAACAGAGGTTAAAAGAGACAAAGATGAACATTATATAATGGTAAAAGGCCTTGTCCAACAGGAAAATATCACAATTCTAAACATATATGTGCCCAACACTGGATCTCCCAGTGTTACCAGTCTATTAGTAATATGTAAAACAATTACTAATAGACCTAAGAAATGAGATAGACGGCAACACAATAATAGTTGGGGACTTCAGTACTCCACTGACAGCACTAGACATGTCATCAAGACAGAAAGTCAATAAAGAAACAATGGATTTCAACTATCCCTTGGGACAAATGGACTTAGCAGATATATATAGAACATGTCTTCCAACAACAAAAGAATACATATTCTATTCAACAGTGCTTGGAACTTTCTCCAAGATAGAGCATATGATAGGCCATACAATGAGTCTCAATAAATTTAAGAAAATTGAAATTATGTCAAGCACTCTCTTAGACCACAGTGGAATAAAACTGGAAATCAACTCCAAAAGGAATCTTCAAAACCATGCAAACACATGGAAATTAAATAACCTGCTCCTGAATGAACATTGGGTCAAAAATGAAATCAAGGTGGAAATCAAACAATTCTTTGAACTGAATGACAGTAATGACACAACCTACCAAAATCTCTGGGATACAGCAAAGGCGGTGCTAAGAGGGAAGTTTCTGGCCCTAAACACCTACATCAAAAAGATCAAAAGAGCACAAACTGATATTCTAAGGTCACACCTTAAGGAACTAAAGAAACAGAAAAAACCTAAAGCCAAATCCAGCGTAAGAAAGGAAATAACCAAGATCAGAGCAGAACTAAATGAAATTAAAACCAAAATAATATGAAAGATAAAAGAAACAAAAAGCTGGTTCTTTAAAAAGATAAATAAAACTGATAGAGCATTAGCAAGATTAACCAAGAAAAGAAGAGAGAAAATCTAAAAAACATAACTAAGAAATGAAACAGGAGATATTACAACTGACACCACTAAAATACAAAAGATTATTCAAGGCCACTATGAACATCTTTATGCAAGTACCTTAGAAAACCTAGAGAGATGGATAAAATTCCTGGAAAAATACAACTCTCCTAGCTTAAATCAGGAAGAACTAGATATCCTGAACAGGCCAATAACAAGCAGAGGTATTGAAATGATAATTAAAGATTAGCAATAAAAAAATTCCAGGATCAGACAGATTCACAGCAGAATTCTACCAGACATTCAAAGAATTATTGGTACCAATTCTTTTGACACTATTCCACAAGATAGAGAAATTAATATCCATCCCTAATTCATTCTATGAAGCCAGGATCACCCTAATACCAAAACGAGGAAAGAACATAATCAAAAAAGAAAGCCACAGATATTCTTGGTGAACACTGATGCTAAAATCCTTAACAAAATACTGGCTAAATGAATACAACAACGTATCAAAAAGATAATCCACCATAATCAAGTGAGTTTCATACCAGGGATGCAGGGATGGTTTAACATACACAAGTCAATAAAGATGATACATATAGAATTAAAAACAAAAATCACATGATCATCTCAATAGATGCAGGAAAAGCATTTGACAAAATCTAGCATCTCTTTATGATTAAAACCTCAACAAAATCAGCATACAAGGGATAACTTAATGTAATAAAAGCCATCTATGATAAACCCCCAGCCAACATAATAGTGAATGGGGAAAAGTTGAAAGCATTCCCTCTGAGAACTGGAACAAGAGAAGGAGGCCCATTCTCACCACTCCTCTTCAACATAGTAATGAAAGTCCTAGCCAGAGCAATCAGAAAAGAGAAAGAAATAATGTGCATCCAAATCCAGAGGAAGTCAAACTGTCACTGTTTGCTGACAGTATGTTTACCTGAAAACCCTAGACTCCTCCAGAAAGCTCCTAGAACTGATAAAATAATTCAGCAGTTTCCAGACACAAATTAATGTACACAAATCAGTAGCCTTTCTATGCACCAACGGCAACCAAGCTGAGAATCAAATCAAGAACTCAACCCCTTTTACAATAGCTGCAAAAAAATAAAATACTTAGGAATATACCTAACCAAGGAGGTGAAAGACCTCCACAAGGAAAACTATAAAACACTGCTGAAAGAAATCATAGATGACAGAAACAAATGGAAACACTTCCCACGCTCATGGATGGGTAGAATCAGTATTGTAAAATGACCATACTGCCAAAAGCAATCTACAAATTCAATGTAATCTCATCAAAATACCATCATCATTCTTCATAGAATTAGAAAAAAGAATGCTAAAATTAATATGAAACCAAAAAAGAGCCCACATAGCCAAAGCCAGACTAAGCAGAAAAGACAAATCTGGAGGCATCACACTGCCTGATTTCAAACTATACTCTAAGGCCATAGTCACCAAAACACCATGATACTAGTATAAAAATAGGCAGAGAGACAATTGGAAACCAAATAGAGAACCTAGAAATAAACCCAACTACTTACAGCCAAAACAAAGAAAAAAACATGAAGTGGGGAAAGGACACCCTTTTCAACAACTGGGGCTGGGAAAATTGGCTAGCCGTATGTAGGAGAATGAAACTGGTTTCTCATTTCTTATCTTATGCAAAAAATCAACTCAAGAGGGATTAAGGACTTAAACCTAAGACCTAAAACTATAAAAATTCTAGAAGATAACTTTGGAAAAACTCTCCTAGACATTGGCTTAGGCAAGGATTTCATACCAACAACCCAAAAGCAAATGCAATATAAACAATGATAAATATCTGGGAGCTAAATAAACTAAAGAAACTAAAGAGCTTTTGCATGCTAAAAGGAACAGTCAGTAAACAGACAACCCACAGAGTGGGAGAAAAATCTTCACAATCTGGACATTTGACAAATAACTAATATCCAGAATTTACAACGAACTCAAAACAAATCAGTAAGAAAAAAATAATCCCATCAAAAACTGGACTAAGGACACAAATAGACAATTCTCAAAAGAAGATATATGACAGATTCCCAGGCAAGATGGCCAAACAGGGACAGCTCCAGTCTATAGCTCCCAGCGAGACCAACACAGAAGACAAGTGATTTCTGCATTTCCAACTGAGGTACCCGGTTCATCTCATTGTGATTGGTTAGACAGTGGGTGCAGCCCACAGAGGGCAAGCAGAAGCAGGGTGAAGTGTTGCCTCACCCAGGAAGCACAAGGGGTCAGGAAATTCGCTCCACTAGCCAAGACAAGTTGTGAGGTACTGTGCCATGAGGAACAGTGCTACGCCTACACTGCCAGGGTCCTGGGTTTCCAGCACAAAATTGGGCAGCTGTTTGGGCAGATACCTAGCTAGTTGCAGTTTTTTTTCATACCCCAGCGGTGCCTGGAACACCAGTAAGACAAAGCTATTCACTCCCCTGGAAAAGGGATTGAAGCCAGGGAGCCAAGTGGTCTTGCTCAATGAATCCTACCCCCATGGAGACCAACAAGCTAAAATCTACTAGCTTGAAACTCTTGCTGCTAGCACAGCAGTCTGAGGTTGACCTAGGATGCTGGAGCTTGGTGCGGGGAGGCACCCACCATTACTGAGGCTTGAACAGGTGGGTTTCCCCTCCTAGTGTAAACAAAGCTGCTGGGAAGTTTGCACTAGGTGGAGCCCCGCTTAGTACCACAAAGCTGCTGTAGCCAGACTGCACCTCTAGATTCCCCCCTCTGATCAGGGCATCTCTGAAACCAACACAGCAGTCCCAGTCAAGGGCTTGTAGATAAAACTCCCATCTCTCGGGGACAGAGCACCTGATGAAATGGGTGGCTGTGGCACAGCTTAGCAGACTTCAATATTTCTGCCTGCTGGCTCTGAAGAGAGCAGTGGATCTCCCTGCACAGTGCTCAAAATCTCTTAAGGGACAGACTGCCTCCTCAAGTGGGCACTGACCTCTCTATATCCTGTCTGGAAGATACCTCCCATTGAGGGTTGACAGACACCTCATACAGGAGAGTTCTGGCTGGTATCTGATGGGTGCTTCTCTGAGATAAAGCTTCCAGAGGAAGGAACAGGCAGCAATCTTTGCTGTTCTGCAGCCTCTGCTGGTGATACCCAGGCAAATAGGGTCTGCAGTGGACCTTTAGCAAGCTCCAGCAGACCTGCAGAAGAGGGGCCTGTTAGAAGGAAAACTAAGGCCAGGAGCAGTGGCTCAAGCCTGTAATCCCAGCACTTTGGGAGGCCGAGGCGGGTGGATCACGAGGTCAAGAGATTGAGACCATCCTGGTCAACATGGTGAAACCCTGTCTCTACTAAAAATACAAAAAAATTAGCTGGGCATGGTGGCGCGTGCCTGTAATCCCAGCTACTCAGGAGGCTGAGGCAGGAGAATTGCCTGAACCCAGGAGGCGGAGGTTGCGGTGAGCTGAGATCGTGCCATTGCACTCCCGCCTGGGTAACAAGAGCGAAACTCCGTCTCAAAAAAAAAAAAAAAAAAAAAAAGGAAAACTAACAAACAGAAAACAATAGCATCAACATCAACAAAAAGGACGACCATGGAAAACCCCATCTGAAGGTCACCAATATCAAACACCAAAGGTAGATAAATCCATGAAGATGAGGAGAAACCAGCACAAAAAGGCTGAAAATTCCAAAACCGGAACACCTCTTTAACTCCAAAAGATCCCAACTTCTCACCAGCAAGGGAACAAAACTGGATGGAGAATATGTTTGGCAAATTGACAGAAGTAGGCTTCAGAAAGTGGGTAATAACAAAGGGCATTACATAGTGGTAATAGCATCAACTCAACAAGAAGAGCTAACTATCCTAAATATATATGCACCTAGTACAGGAGACCCAGATACATAAAGTAAGTTCTTAACGACCTACAAAGAGATTTAGACTCCCACACAATAATAATGGGAGACTTTAACACCCCACTGTCAATATTAGATCAATGAAACAAAAAATTAAGAAGGATATCCAGGACTTGAACTCACCTCTGGACCAAGTGGACCTAACAGACATCTACAGAATCCTCCACCTCAAATCAACAGAATATACATTCTCCTCAAGACCACAGCACACTTATTCTAAAATTGAGCACATAATTGGAAGTAAAACACTCCTCAGCAAATGCAAACGAATGGAAATGATAACAAATAGTCTCTCAGTCCACAATAGAATCAAATTAGAACTCAGGATTAAGAAACCCACTCAAAACCACACAACTACATGGAAACTGAATGACTACTGGGTAAATAATAAAAATAAGGCAGAAATAAATAAGTTATTTGAAACCAGTAAGAACAAAGATACAACATACCAGAATCTCTGAGACACAGATTAAGCAGTGTTTAGAAGGAAATTTATAGCACTAAATGTCCACAATGGAAAGTGGGCAACAACTAAAATCAACACATTAACATTACAATTAAGAGAATTAGAGAAGCAAGAGCAAACAAATTCAAAAGCTAGCAGAAGACAGAAAATAACTAAGATCAGAACTGAAGGAGATAGAGACACAAAAAATCCTTCAAAAAAAACAAATCCAGGAGGTGGTTTTTTCAAAGATTAACAAAATAGGCCACTAGCCAGACTAATGAAGAAAAAAAGAGAAGAATCAAATAGACACAATAGAAAATGATAAAGGGAATATCACCACTGATCCCACAGAAATACAAACTACCATCAGAAAATACTATAAACAGCTCTATGCAAATAAACTAGAAAATCTAGAAGACATTGATAAATTCTTTGACACATACACCCTCCCCAGACTAAACCAGGAAGAAGTTGAACCCCTGAATAGACCAATAAGTTCTGGAACTGAGGCAATAATTAATAGCCTACCAACCAAAAAAAACACCCAGGACCAGATGGATTCAGAGCCGAATTCTATTAAAGGTACAAAGAGGAGCTGGTCCCATTCTTCTGAAACTATTTCAAATAATAGAAAAAGAGGGACTCCTCCCTAATTCACTTTATGAGGACAGCAACATCCCGATACCAAAACCTGGAAGAGACACAACAAAAAAACAAAATTTCAGGCCAATATGCCTGATAAACATCAATGCAAAAACCCTCAATAAGATACTGGCAAACTGAATCCAGCAACACATCAAAAAGCTTATCCACCATTATCAAGTCAGCTTCATCCCTAGGATGCAAAGCTGGTTCAACATACACAAATCAATAAATGTAATCCATCACATAAACAGAACCAATGACAAAAACTACATGATTATCTCAACAGATGCAGAAAAGGCCTTCAATAAAATTCAACATCCCTTCATGCTAACAACTCTCAATAAACTAGGTATTGATGAAACGTATTTTAAAATAGTAAGAGCTATTTATGACAAACCCACAGCCAATATTACACTGAATGGGCAAAAACTGAAAACACTCCCTTTGAAAACCAGCACAAGACAAGGATGCCCTCTCTTACCACTCCTATTCAACATAGTATTGGAAGTTCTGTCCAGGGCAATCAGGCAAGAGAAAGCAATAAATGGTATTCAAATAGGAAGAGAGGAAGTCAAATTATGTCTGTTTGCATATCACATGATTGTATATTTAGAAAACCCCATTGTCTCAGACTAAAAACTCCTTAAGCTGATAAGCAACTTCGGCAAAGTCTCAGAATACAAAATTCATGTGCAAAAATCACAAACATTCCTATACACCAATACAGCGAACAGAGACCCAAATTATGAGTGAACTCCCATTCACAATTGCTACAAAAAGCATAAAATAGCTAGGAATACAACTTACAAGGAATATGAAGGAACACTTCAATAAGAGCTACAAACCACTGCTCCAGGAAATAAGAGAGGACACAAACAAATGGAAAAACATTCCAGGCTCGTGGATATGAAGACTTAATATTGTGAAAATGGCCATACTGCCCGAAGTAATTTATAGATTCAATGCTTTTCCCATCAAGGTACCATTGACTTTCTTCACAGAATTAGAAAAAACTACTTCAAATTTCATTTGTAACCAAAAAAGAGACCTTACAGCCAAGACAATCCTCAGCAAAAAGAACAAAGCTGGAAGCATCACGCTACCTGACTTCAAACTATACTGCAATGCTACAGTAATAAAAACAGTGTGATACTGGTACCAAAAGAGATACATGGACAGAGAGAATAAAATCGAGGCCTCAGAAACAGTACCACACATCTACAACCATTTGATCATTGACAAACCTGACAAAAACAAGCAATGGGGGAAGAATTTCCTATTTAATCAATGGTATTTGGAAAAACTGGCTAGCCATATGCAAAAACTAAAACTGGACCTCTTACATCTTATAGAAAAATTAACTCAAGATGGATTAAAGATGTAAATGTAAAATATAAAACCATAAACACCCTAGAAGAAAACCTAGGCAAAACCATTCAGGACATAGGCATGGGCAAAGACTTCATGACTAAAACACCAAAAGCAATTCAAACAAAAGCCAAAATTGACCAATGGGATCTAATTAAACTAAAGAGCTCATGCACAGCAAAAGAAACTAGCATCAGAGTGAACAGGCAACCTACAGAAGAGGAGAAAATGTTTGCAATCTATCCTTCTGACAAGGGGCTAATATCCAGAATCTACAAGGAACTACAAGGAATCTACAAATTTACAAGAAAAAAAAACAACCCCATCAAAAGGTGGGTGAAGGATATGAACAGATACTTTTCAAAAGAAGACACTGATACAGCCAAGAAACATATGAAAAAAAGAGCTCATCATCACTGTCATTAGAGACATGCAAATCAAAACCACAATGACATACCACTATCTCATGCCAGTGAGAATGGTGGCCATTAAAAAGTCAGGAAACGACAGATGCTGGAGAGGATGTGGAGAAACAGAAAGGCTATTACACTGTTGGTGGGAGTGTAAATTAGTTCAACTGTATGGAAGACAGTGTGGTGATTCCTCAGGGATCTAGAACTAGAAATGCCATCTGACCCAGCAATCTCATTGCTGGGTATATACCCAAAGGAATATAAATCATTCTAACATAAAGACATATGCACACGTATGTTTACTGCAGCACTATTCACAATAGCAACGTCATGGAACCAACCCAAATGCCCATCAATGATAGACTGGATAAAGAAAGTATGGCATATACATATCATGGAATACTATGGAGACATAAAAAAGGATGAGTTCATGTTCTTTGCAGGGACATGGATGAAGCCGGAAGCCATCATTCTCAGCAAACTAACACAGGAACAGAAAACCAAACATAACATGGTCTCACTTATAAGTGGGAGTTGAACAGTGAGAACATATGGGCACAGGAAGGAAAATATCACAGACCAGGGTCAGTTGGGGGATGTTGGGCAAGGGGAGGGATAGCATTAGTAGAAATACCTAATGTAGATGAGGGGTTGATGGGTGCAGCAAACCACCATGGTACCTGTACACCTATGTAAAGAAACCTGGGCATTTTGGACACATATCCCAGAACTTAATGTATAATAATTAAAAAAAGAAAATATACAAATGGCCAAAAAACATATAAAAAATGCTCAACATCACTAATGATCAGGGGAATGCAAGTCAAAACCACAATGCATACCATCTCACTCCTGCAAGAAGTGAATAATAATAAATAATTTTAAAAAAACAGTAAATCTTGGCATTGATGCAGTGATCAGTGATCCCTTCTACACTGCTGGTGAGAATGCAAACTAGTACTGCCACCGTGGAAAACAGTGTGAAGATTCCTTAAAGAACTAAAAGTAGAACTCCCATCGATCCAGCAATTCCACTACTGGGTATCTACCCACAGGAAAAATAATCATTACATTAAAAAGACACTTTGCACATGCATGTTTATAGCAGTATAATTCACAACTGCAAAAATACGGATCCAGCTTAAATGCCCATCAACCAATGAGTGGTTAAAAAAAAATGTGGCATATAAATACCATGGAATACCACTCAGTCATAAAAAGAAATGAAATAATGGCATTGGCAACAACCTGGATGGAGTTGAAGACAATTATTCTAAGTGAAGTAACTCAGAAGTGGAAAGCCAAACATCGTGGGTTCTCACTGACATGTGGGATTTAAGCTATGAGGACACAAAGGCAAAGAATGATATAACCAACTCTGGAGACTCAAGGAGTAAGGTGGGAGGGGGGTGAGGATAAAAGACTACACATTGGGTACAGTGTTCATTGTTTGGGTGATGAGTGTACGAAAATCTCAGAAGTCACCACTAAAAAACTTACATAACCAAATACCAGCTGTACCCCAATAACTTATGGGAAAAAAAATAAATCATTATGAACTTACAATGAAATGTATTTTATTAAAATAGAAGTAATACATCACAAAATTTTAAAAATTAAAAGCACTCAGCAAAATTAAAGTGTGTAACTTAAAAAGCAGAACCAAAAAGAAAGAAACAATTTTTTGATGCTCATTTTTAATTTTTTTTTTAATTTCAATTGCTTTAGTGGTACAAGTGATTTTTGGTTACATGGATGAAATTGTACAGTGGTGAAGACTGGGCTTTTAGTTCACCCATCACCTATCATACCCAATAGGTAATTTTTTTATCCTTCGCCACTCTCTCACCCTTCTACCTCCTGAGCCTCCAATGTCCATTAAATCGTTCTGTATGCTTTTGCATACCCATAGCTTAGCTCTCACTTATAAGTAAGAACATGTGGTATTTGGTTTTCTGTTCCTGAGTTACTTAGGATAATGGCCTCCAGTTTCATCCAAATTGCTGTAAAAGATATTATTTAATTCTTTCTTATAGCTGAGTAGTATTCCATGGTAGATATATACCACATTTTCTTTATCATCAGCTGATAAACACTTATCTTCGCAACTGTCAATTGTACTGCAACAGACATATGTGTGCAGGTGTCTTTTTGATATAATGACTCCTTTTTGGGGGGATAGATTTTCCAGTAGAATTGCTGGATTGAATGATCTACTTTTAGCTATTTGAGAAATCTCCATACTGTTTTCCATAAAGGTTACACTAATTTATATTCCCTATGTAAACCAGTGTATAAACATTCACACAGACCAATAGAACAGAATAGAATACCCAGAAATAAAGTCAAATACTTACAACTAACTGATCTTCAACAAATCATACAAACACATAAATTGAAGAAAGAACGCCCTATTCAATAAATGGTGCCAGGAAAATTGTAGAAGAACGAAACTGGATTCCTATCTTTTCATCATATACAAAGTTAGCTTGAGACATGTTAAAGACAAATCTAAGACCCCAAACCATAAAAATTCTAGAAGAAAATCTAGGAAAGGCTCTTCTGGACACTGGAATAGGCAAAGAATTTATGACTAAGACCCCAAAAACAAATGCAACAAAAATAAATAAAAACAAACTAAACTGAAAATCTTCTGCACAGCAAAAGAAATATTCAACAGTGTAAGGACACAACCTACAGAATGGGAGAAAATATTTGTAAACTATACATCTGACAAAGGACTAATATCCAGAATCGACAAGGAACTCAGATAAATCAGCAAGAAAAAAAATTCCATCAAAAAGTAGGCAAACAATGAAAACAGACATTTCTCACAAGAAGATATACAAATGGCCGACAAACATATAAAAAAAATTCAACATCATTAATCATCAGGGAAATGCAAATTAAAATTTCAGTGAAATACCATCTTAGCCAGCCAGAATGACCATTATTAACAAGTCAAAATTTAATAGATAAAGACACAGATGTGGTGAAAAGCAAACTTGTTCTTTTTCTACTTTCTCTTTTACATTATCCTTGACTGCTGAATGGGTCGGTGGGCACATGCCATTCATTTTAACTCACGCTTTGGGTTTCAACTTATTTTAGATTTCTAATGCCACGCATCAATCTGGCCACTTAATCTGAGTCAAAAGTGCTTCTTTGGGTGTGTTCTATAAATGTTATGACTATAGTACTCTGAAAATAATATGTAAGTGAAACAACTTGAAAATATGTGCTTCATGTGTCTAGATAAAACATCATTCTGGAAAAAAATGACCTTTTGAGCATTCAACGATTATATGTATTGGTATTGGAGATTAATGAAAAGACCAGAAATCTTGAAGATGCCGGTGGAATTCAGAAGATTGGGTTTTGAATTCCTGCTCCATCAATTATTAGTTATATAGCCGTAAACAAATTACACCTATCTCTGGAAGCCAAATTTTCCTCGTCTGTATATTAGAGATAAAATTAGCTCCCTTCCTCAAAAAGTTGTTACTAAGATTTAAATGAGCTAATGTATGCTTATCACAGATGTTAGCACTAGGCATATAGTCAATAAATGTTAGCTGCTAATATTTTCATTAAATGTAAACATATCCCTCCCTAGTAAGTCTGTGTATAAGGGCAAAGCAGAATATTCACTAGGTTTGGATCGATGGAAAAATAGAAAAATCTTGGTAAATAAACTTTTATGTTTTGTCTATGACTTTCATGTATGTGCCCAGCATTCAAGTTTCTCCTAGGTAGTCTGAAAGAAGCTCAAAGGACTTTACTTATTTAGGAAGCATTTACTGAGAACCTACTGTGTTTAAGGAAGGAAAAAAAAATTCAAGAGCTCTACACCCAACAACCAAACTGAACATATCAAAGTCATCAGAGTTTCTGGCCAGCTCTCCATATTCAAATCATTTAGCCAATCTACTTATGTGTTGACTCAATATAATAAAAATTTCTATATCAGTCATGCTATAGCAATACACATTCAGTTAGTTAGAACTATCAGCTACAGGCAAATAACTCAGAAATCCAATGGACTAGAAGCCAGTAGATAGCAAAAATGACTTTGAAAAAATAACACAAGGAAATATGAAGTTGATTTTCAAAGAGAATTGAATAAAAATGACATTTTCTATAAAATATTTATATTATAAACTTATGAATAATTTAAAAACTCATAATTGAAATCTTTCACTTTTCCTTCCAACCTTTATGTTACATTCGGAGGTACATATGCAGGTTTGTTACATGGGTGAATTGCACGTTACTAGGGTTTGTTGTACAAATTACTTCATCATCCAGGTAGTAAGCATAATACCCAATACTTAGTTTTTAAATCCTTACCCACCTCCCACCCTCCACCTTCAAGCAGGTCTCAGTGTCTCGTTTCCTTCTTTGTGCCCATATGTACTCAACAGTTAGCTCCCACTTATAAGTAAAAATATGCAGTGTTTGGTTTTCTGTTCCTATATTAATTCAATTAGGATAATGGCCTCCGACTACATCCATGTTGCTGCAAAGAACATTCTTTCATTCTTCTATATGGCTGCATAGTATTCTATGGTACAGATACCTCATTTTCTTTATCCAGCCCACCACTGATGGACATCTAGGTTGATTCCATGTCTCAGCTATTGTGAATAGTGCTGTGATGAATATATGTGTGCATGTGTCTTTATGAACAACTTTCAGCATGAATTTTCACTCCAAAACTTTCATCCACCTCTATATTACAGGTTTTTATATCTGACAAATAGTCATAACCTATTTTCACCAGGTTTTTGTAACTTTGCTTGATTACCTCCGTTGAGAAATCAACTGCATCTAATCTGAACTGTGAATTAAAATTTGTATACAACCTTTTCACAGTCAGAGTCAAACAACTGGAAGTGAAATCAGGTAACAGGAAGATAAAACATACTTCTGTTTGGGCAATTTGCTTCAAATACACATAAATGTAACATATTAAAAGTCTTAAATAAAAGCATTATGAACAGAGTAGGTAGTGAAAGGAACTCCTCTGGCAGCAAAAACCAAACAATCGAATTTTAGTTCTTCCTCCCAAAAACATGTATTTAAATGCTCACGTAAATCGAGTCATTCTAAAGTACTATACATGCAGAATGAAATAAGTAGGCATAGCTGGCTCCTGGCCGTAGCAGATAGAAGAAAACCAATGAAGCAGTTAAACATCAAGCTAAAGAGTTTACACAAGCACACACTTGCACACAAACACACATACACTCACACCCTGAATAAATACCCAATGTTAAAGAAGTATTCAGTTTCATTGGGGATCTCAGATGACAGGTGACATTAATTAAAATATTAACAATTTTGTAAACACTAACAAGGTGGATATGTTCTTGTCACTCAGTGAAAATATGCAAGCACATTCATTTGCATTTACACATGCACGAATCAGCTAAAACTTCCTAATTTCATGGCTCTTACCTACACAGAAGGGCTTTCAGAAGCATGCCCCAAAATACACACAAAATCTTTTGTTATAACCTCTCAGCAACTTCCAGGATTCATAAAAACATTTTTAAAAGGCACCTTCAATAACCTGGACATTCAGAAGATCTGTGAATCTTATCCAGAGTCCAACAGCCCCATGTTCTGTCGCCTCTGCTAGCAGAGGATGGACACTTGCTGCCTGCTGGGCAATTTGTAGGCAGGATTCATTCATGTTCTCTCTGCCCCAGGTAAACTATTATTCTGTTTTTAACATTTCCAATGTAAGCAAGCCAGCTGGATTCCTCCTGGGAAGTAGCATTGGGATTATTCATAAGGCACAGAATGAGATAGGACATCTGGGTCAAAAGGTAAAGGAGCTGTAGAATGTCCTCATCCCTAACTTGCCCATTAAAATATATTGTCACTGACTAGCTATGTATTCTTCTGCCAGTCACCTCATCACTTTGGACTTCAGTTTCTTATATGTAAAATGATAGAATTAAAATTCCAAGGTACCTTCCAGCTCAAACATTTTATGAAAAGTAGCTTAGGAGTATTCTATGCACCTAAAACTTATATAAAGCTACTGAGGAAGAAGGGTCTATGATGAAAAAGGCTTTTAAAAATGCAGAGAAAAGACCAGATGTCATAAAAATGGAAGTTAACAGAAAAAAAAAATTGTAAAATAAAACATTAAACACTGGGTGATAAGTAGAATTCTTGCTCTCAATTTGTCACTCCCCTGTAGTAGTATTTTATATCCTTGCCCTATCTTGACAGTATGTGGAATGTACTTCCCCATCCCTTAAGCTTCGATTTGGCCATGTGGCTCACTTTGACCAATAGGATATCAGTGAAAGTAACAAAGCAGAGACATAAAATGTGCTTGTGCATTTGGGTTGCTGTCCTAACCTCCTGCCACTGCCAGAGGGAAAATACACAACAGGTTGAACTCATCAGCTTGAACTCCGGAAAAGACCCATGGAGCAGTCCTGAACGCAGCCTGCCACCTGGAGCCAAGCCCAGCTGAGCCTAGGTAAACACCAAACAGCCCACAGACCCATGAGCAGAAAAAACATATTTTTGTGGCAGGCCACTGAGGTTTAAGGGTTGATACACAGCATTATTACAACAAAAACCAACTAATACACTCTACATGTAAATAACATATTCAAAACAGAGAAAATGCCTAGGGGACCTGGGGGGGGGCTAAATACCTAGCTAGGTATCACAGAACCTGGAATGAAGTGTATATACATGGCCACAAGTATATAAAAAGACCGTGACAACAATTTTAAAACCAAACACGGACAACAGGATTCTCTATACTCAATTTCCAATGAATATAATTAATAACCATATGTGTTTGGTTGACGCCCTTAATTAGGCCTTAACTGGGTAGAAGGTAAAACTAGTTTAAAAATCTAAAACAATTCTGAAACTTCCTTCAGACCTTTTGTTTTCACAGACTACTGCATACTATCCTGTCATATCAACCGAGCCAGGAAATGCTACAGATGTAAGTAATAAGCATGATACTGTCAAGCACACACCTGCTTCCGAGACAGTATTTCAGTATTTCTCCTAGGATCCAGAGGCTACTAAATCTAAACAAATCAACTTTATAGGAAATGTGCACATATCTGTTCTGGAATTAAATGATAAATGTTGCCATTTGATTTTTATGCTTCTGTCTCTACTGGAGCCAGCGGCAGCTCCTCTCAGCCAGCTTTTGGGCTTTTACAGTAAATGCAGCAAAGACTTAGGTTTAGCAGCTTAGTTTTGTTTAAAAACAAGATAGAACCAGAGAATAAATGAAGCAGAGAAGATAAACTCCAAAAACTCAGTCAATATCAGAGCACCACTCACACTAAGAATGAAGTATCTGTTATTTTTACCACTTGATAATAGATTATGTAGCCAATTAAAACAAAGTTTGGGACTGATCCAAGATGGTCAATTAGAAGCAACTGTGGTCCGCAGCGCTCACAGAGAGTTTAAAAAAAAAAAAAAAAAAAAAAAAGTTGTGAGTAAATTCTGCACCTTCAACTCAAATATCCAAGTTGTTTCATTGGGACTGACTAGGCAAACAGTTTCACCCACGAAGAATAAGGAAAAGCAGGACTGGAGCAACGGCCTACCCAGGAGCTGCTCGGAGCCAAAGAAACTCCCACCCCCCACCCCACCCCCACCAGCCAAGAAAAGCAGTGAGTGAGTGTCCAACCCCACCGGGGAAACCACGCTTCTCCCCCACATCTTCGCAACCCATGTTCAGGGGATCCCCTCGTGAGCCCATGCCACCAGGGCCTTGGGGCCAATACACAGAGCTGTGTGGAATCTCAGCAAACCAGGCACTCTGGCACACACAGAGACCTAGGAGTTTTACCTGCTCTGGCCGTGGAATTCCCAGCGAGGTGGCAGATCCGTCTGTACATATCCCTAGGAAGAGGGCTGAATCCAGGGAGCCAAGCAGCGTCGTTGCGCAGGCCCCGCTTCCACGCCCCTCGCAAGTTAAGTCCCACGGGCTTGGAATTCCAACCAGCCAATGGCAACGGGCTGCCTGAGACGGGTCGAGTTCCTGGGGGGAAGGGTGGCCACCGTCTCCGTGGTTCAGTAGATTCAGCTGCTTCAGCCCACGGGCTTTGGAGAATACAGTCAAAATGAGGAAGCTTCACCCACAATGCAGCACAGCTGCCTCGCCAGATCATGACCAGGATGCTTCTTTAAACAGGATCCCGATCCATTCCTCCTCACTGGGTGTGACCTCCCTGTGGGGGCTTCAGCCACTTTAGCAAAAGTTCTATGGACAGAGCTCTGATCTCTCCCTGAGAGGGAGCTCTGAGTGGGCGGTGCAGACATCATCTCTACCCTTCAGTCAACTCAGCCTTTCCAGCCTGCCAAATGTGGGGAATACAAATGGTCCAGACAAGGAAGGGTTCCACACAACATAGCACAGCTGCGTTGCCAGCAGTAAATGTACTGCTGCTTTAAGCTGAATCCCAACCCCATTCCTTCTGAGGGGGTGAGACCTCCCAACAGGGGTCTCCAGCTACTTCCTACAGGCACATTTGGGCCGGCAACAGGTCAGTACCTCACTGGGACAGAGCTTCCAGAGGAAGGATCTGGCTGCCATCTTTGCTGTTTCACAGCCTTCATGGGTAATACCTCCAGGTACAGGAGAAACTGAGGCACCTGTGGTCTGGAGTGGTTCCCCAGGAAACTGCAGCAGTCCTACAGAGTAGCCTGACTGTTAAAAGCAAAACAAACAACACAAAACAACAACAACAAAGACCCCGCAGTAACCTCATTCAAAGGTCAGCAGCTTCAAAGATTAAAGGGAGATAAGCCCACAAAGATGGGAAAGAATCAATGCAAAAATGCTAAAAACTCAAAAAGCCAGAGTGCCTGTTCTCCTCCAAATGACCACAACACCTAACCAGCAAGAGCACAGAAGTGGACTGAGGCTGAGACAGCTGAATTGACAGAAATAGGCTTCAGAAGGGGAGTAATAACAAACTTTGCTGAGCTAAAGGAGCACATTGTAACCCAATGCAAAGAAGCTAAGAATCATGATAATACAGGAGCTGATAGCCAGAATATCCAGTTTAGAGAGCAACATAACCAACCTGATGGAGCTGAAAAACATAACACAAGAATGTCACAATGCAATCACAAGTATCAATAATAAATTCATATTTATTATTGATAAATATAAACCAAGTGGAAGAAAAATCTCAGAGCCTGAAGATTATCTGAAATAAGACAGGCAGACAAGAATAGAAAAAAAAAGAATGAAAAGGAATAAACGAAATCTCCAAGAAATATGGGACTATGTAAGGAGACTGAACCTATGACTGATTGGGGAACCTGAAAGAGACAGGGAGAATGGAGCCAAGTAAGAAAATATATTTCAGGATATCATCCAGAAAAGCTTCCCCAACCTAGCAACATTCAAATTCAGAAAATGCAGAGAACCCCAGTTAGATACTCCATGAGACGATTAACCCCAAGACACATAATCATC
The DNA here is from genome assembly GCF_048565385.1 of Saimiri boliviensis. Taxonomy (NCBI): domain Eukaryota; kingdom Metazoa; phylum Chordata; class Mammalia; order Primates; family Cebidae; genus Saimiri; species Saimiri boliviensis. The sequence continues at coordinate 91,480,612 of NC_133450.1, read as the reverse complement.
AGATTCTCCAAGGTCAAAATGTTAAGGGCAGCCAGAAAGGCCAGGCCACCTGCAAAGGGAAACCCATCAGACTAACAGTTGACCTCTCTGCAGAAACCCTACAAGCCAGAAGAGATTGGGGGCCAACATTCAACATTATTAAAGAAAAGAATTTCTAAACCAGAATTTCATAACCAGCCAAAGTAAGCTTCAAAAGTGAAGGAGAAATAAGATTCTTTTCAGATAAGCAAATGCTTAGGATGTTCATCACCACCAGGCCTGCCTTGCAAGAGCTCCTGAAGGAAGCACTAAGTATGGAAAGGAAAACCATTAATAGCCATTACAAAAACACAATGAAGTACACTGACCAGTGACACTGCAAAGCAATCACATAAACAAGTCTGAAAAATAACCAGCCAGAATCATGGTGACAAAATCACACCTAACAATACTAACTTCAAATGTAAATAGGCTAAATGCCCCATTTAAAAGACACAGGATGGCAAGCTGGATAGAGCCAAGACCCATCAGTATGCTGTCTTAAAGAAACCCGTCTCACCAGCAAAGACACACGTAGGCTCAAAATAAAGGGATGGAGGAAAATTTACCGAGCAAATAGAAAACAAAAAAGTAGAGTTCACAATCCTAATTTCTGACAAAACAGACTTTGAACCAATAAAGATTAGAAAAGACAAAGAAGGGAATTATGTAAAGGTAAAGGGTTCAATTCAACAAGAAGAGCTAACTATCCTAAATATATATGTTCCCAATAGAGGAGGACCCAGATTCATAAAGCAAGTTCTTAGAGACCTACAAACAGATTTAGAGTCCCACACAATAATATTGGGAGACTTTAACACCCCACTGACAATGTTAGATCACAGAAACACAAAATTAACAAAAATATCCAGGACCTGAACTCAGCTCTGGATCAAGTGGACCTGATAGATATCTACAGAACTCTCCATCCCAGAACAACAGAATATACATTCTTCTCATTGCCATACGGCACTTACTCTAAAATTGATCACATAATTAGAAGTAAAAAACTCCTCAGCAAATGCAAAAGAACTGAAATCATAATAAATAGGCTCTCAGACTACAGCACAATCAAATTGGAGCTCAATATTAAGAAATTGACTCAAAAATCACACAACTACGTAAAAATTGAACAATCTACTCCTGAATGATTCTCGGGTAAATAATAAAATTAAGGTAAAAATCAAGAAGTTCTTTGAAACTAATGAAACAAAAAGACAGTGTACCACAATCTCTGGGATGTGGCCAAAGCAGCGTTAAGAGAGATATTTAGAGCACTAAATGACCACATCAAAAAGCTAGAAAGATCACAACAATTTAACATCTCAACTAAAAGAACTAGAGAACCACAGGAAAACCCCAAAGCTAGCAGAAGACATGCAATAACCAAGATCAGAGGTGAACTGAAGGAGAGAGAGAGACACAAAAAAATCCTTCAAAAAAATCAATGAATCCAGGAATTGGCTTTTTGAAAAAGTTAATAAAATAGACTACTAGCTAGACTAATAAAGAAGAAAAGAAAGAAGACTCAAATGAGCACAATCAGAAATGATAAAGGGGACATTAACACTTACCCCACAGAAATAGAAACAACCATCAGAGAATGCTGTAAATACTTCTATGCACATAAACTAAACTAGAAAATTCAGAAGAAATAGATAAATTCCTGGACACATACACCCTCCCAAGACTGAACCAGAAAGAAACTGAATTCCAGAATAAACCAATAACAAGTTCTGCAATTGAGGCAGTAATAAGTAGCCTACTAACCAGAAAAAAGCCCAGGACCAGATGAATTCGCAGCTGAATTCTACCAGAAGTAAAAAGAGCTTGTACCACTTCTACTGAAACTATTCCAAAAGGTTGAAAAGAAGGGAGTCCTCCTTAATTCATTCTACGAGGCCAGCATCATCCTGATACCAAAACCTGGCAAAGATACAAAGAAAAAGGAAATGCCAGACTAATATCCTTGATGAATATCAATGCCAAAATCCTCAATAAAACAGTGGCAAACTGAATCCAGCAGCACATTAAAAAGCTTATCTACCACAATCAAGTTGTCTTCATCCACAGGATTCAAGTTGGTTTAACATACACAAATCAATAAATGTGATTCATCACATAAACATAACTAAAGGCAAAAACCACATAATTATCTCAATAGATGCAGAAAAGGCTCTTGATAAAATCAAGGACCCCTTCAAGTTAAAAACTATCAAAAAACTAGGCACTGAAGGAACATAACACAAAATAATAAAAGCCACCTATGACAAACCCACAGCCAATATTATACTGAATGGGGCAAAGCTGGAAGCATTCTCCCTGAAAACTGGCACAAGACAAAGATGCCCTCTCTCACCACTTCTATTCAACATAGTATTGGAAGTTCTGGCCAGGGCAAGCACTCAATATAAATTTAAAAAGGATATTTAATAGGAAAAAAGGAAGTCAAATTATTTTTATTTGTAGATGACATGATGCTATAGCTAGAAAACACATTGTCTCAGCCCAAACGCTTCTTTATTTTTTATTTGTTTATTTTTGAGATGGAGTTTCACTCTTGTCACCCAGACTGGAGTGCAATGGCATGATCTTGGCTCACTGCAACTTCCATCTCCCAGGTTCAAGGGATTCTCCTGCATCCTGAGTAGCTGGGATTACAGGCGCATGATGCTTGGCTAATTTCTGTATTTTTAGTAGAGATGGTGTTTCACCACATTGACCAGGCAGGTCTCAAACTCCTGACCTCAGGTGGTCCACCCACCTCAGCTTCCCTAAATGCTGGGATTACAGGTGTCAGCCACTGCACCCAGCCCCAAAAACTTCTTAAGCTGATAAGCAATTTCAGCAAAGTCTCAGTATACAAAATCATTGTGCAAATATCACTAGCATTCCTATACACCAACAACAGGCAAGCAGAGCCAAATCATTAATGAACTTCCATTCACAATTGCTACAAAGAGAATACAATGCCTAGGAATACAGCTAACAAGGGAAGTGAAGAACCACTTCGAGGAGAACTACAAACCACTGCTCAAAGAAATCAGAGAAGACACAAATAAATGGAGAAATATTTTATGCTCATGGATAGGCAGAATCAATATCATGGAAATGGCCATACTGCCCAAAGTAATTTATAGATTCATTGCTATTCCCATTAAACTACCACTGATGTTTTTCACTTAATTATAAAACACTATTTTAAAATTTATATGGAACCCAAAAAATTCTAAGCAAAAAAACAAAGCTGGAGGCATCACATTATCCAAGTTTATAGTATACTACAAGGCTACAGTAATCAAAATAGCATGGTACTGGCATAAAAACAGACATACAGACCGATGGAACAGAATAGAGAGCTCAGAAATAAGACCACATACCTGCAACCATCTGATCTTCAATAAGCTCACAAAAACAAGCAAAGGTGAAAGGATTCCCTGTAAAATAAATGATGCTGGAAGAGCTGGCTGGCCATATGCAGAAAATTGAAACTGGACCCCTTCCTTACACCTTATATAAAAGTTACCTCAAGATGGATTAAAACTGAAATGTTAAACCCAGAACTGTAAAAAAAAAACCTAGAAGAAAATCTAGGCAATACTATTCAGGACAAAGGCACAGGCAAAGATTTCGTGACAAAATTACCAAAATCAATTGCAACAAAAGCAAAAACTGACAAATAACGTCTAATTAAACTACAGTTTCTGCACGGCCAAGGAAACTATCATCAGAGTGAACAGACAATCTACAAATTGGGAGGAAATTTTTGCAATATATCCATCTCACAAAGGTCTAATATCCAGAGTCTGCGAGAGAAACTTAAACAAATTTACAAAAAAAAAAAAAAAAAAAAAAAAAACTCCATTAAAAAGTGGGCAAAGGAAGTGAACAGACACTTCTCAAAAGACAACATACATGTGGCCAACAAACATATGAAAAAAAGCTCAACATCACTGACCATTAGAGAAGTGCAAATCAAAACCACAATGAGATTCCATCTCACACCAGTCAGAGTGGCTATTACTAAAAAGTCTAAAAACAACAGATGTTAACGAGGGTGCGGAGGAAAAGGAATACTTTCACACTGGGGGTGGGAGTGTAAATTAGTTCAACTGTTGTGGAAAAGTGTGGTAATTCCTCAAAGACTTAGAACCAGAAATAGTATGTGACCCAGCAATCCCATTACCGGGTATATACCCAAAGGAATAGAAATCTTTCTATTTATAAAGATACATGCATGTATATGTTCATTGCATCACTATTCACAATAGCAAAGACATGAAATCAACCTAAATGCCCATCAATGATAGACTGGATAAAGAAAATGTGGTACACACACACCATGGAATACTATGCAACCATAAAAATGAACAAGATCATGTCCTTTGCTGGGACGTGGATGGAGTTAGAAGCCATTATCCTCAGCAAACTAAAGCAGGAGTAGAAAGCCAAACACTTCGTGTTCTTTCTTATAAGTCAGAGCTGAATGATGAGAACATGTGGACACATGCCAGGGGAACAACACCCACTAGGGCCTGTTAGATGGAGGAGCAGGGGGAGAGAGAGCATCAGGAAGAGTAGCTACTGGATGCTGGGCTTAATGCCCAGGTGATGAGATGATCTGTGCAGCAAACCACCATGGCACACATTTACCTATCCTGCACATGTACCCCTAAACTTAAAAGTTGAAGAATAAAAAAGTTTGTAAAAATTTGCAATCATCTGTAAATTGCTTATGCTGTAATGTTGAATGAAAAAAGCAGCATACAAAGTAGTGTCCAAAGTAACATCACAACAATGTAAAAAAAAAAAGGGCTCTAGAAACCAGGTTTGAAATAGTCTCAGAATTGTTAACATGTTTTCTTTAAGTGATGAAATGCTTGGCTGATGAATTTTTTTATTTCTATTTTTCTGCATATGCACTATTCAAATAAAATACCATGGGAACTTACATTTCCTAAATTGCAAATTTGTTTTTTCGAAACGTAACTTTACTTTTCTGTATACTTCCTTTTTCTGTCTTCTTCCACATTCTTACCAAAAAAGATGGAAAGGAAATTAATATTGCAATAGAAATATATGATCTTCAAAAGTTTTGTTAATTAGCAACAACACAAATGTTTGTTCCTACAGCTAAAATTACAGCTGCATTTTTCAATTATATTGCTAACCAGAGCAATGAAATGTTATAATCTCTACAAAAGAGTTGACAGTGCTTTATAGCATAGTCATGAAAAATAAAGGTGCTATTTTATTACCGTAAAACCAAGGAAATTTTGACATTACCAAGGACACGAAAATATTGTGTCTTAAAAACACACACCAATCATATCTCCAAATTTTAATAATTTTCAGCCAACTAGACTGGCCTACCTCGAAAGTTATATTGAAATAAATTGTAAATTTTGTAATCTCAAAATAAATTAGCATGCTCTTCCTCTCAGACAGCTTCAAATACTTTTATTTAATAGAATATATGATCTCTATTTCTCCAAAGACAAGTAGAATATAGAAACGTGAAATGATTTACCTAGGGTAACACAGAGTAAAATATAATTGTGTTAGACACTTACTGATTTATGAATGTTTCTTGGGTATGTCATTAAAAGCCTGAAAATATGTTACCACTGGGTTGTATGGAGAAAATTTTTTTAATCAAAATTCCTGCACTGCAAAAGTAATTTTGTATAAATCCATATTTAGTGTTTTTACTTCCAAAGCAAACATTTGGAAAAAAATAAAACTACTTCCTACTTGGCCTTGTGGGGAATTACTACTAATAACTATTGTTAAACATTCTACAAAAATATGATATGCAATCCCATTGCCTGATAATAATAAGCCTATCAGAACAAAGCATAAATAATTCTTGCTATTGATTTTTAGCTTTAGAAAATAAAAAATTCTCTTAATCATTGATAATTTTATGCATTTAAAATCTAGAAACATTTATTAAAAATTACTAGTAAAAATATCATCAATAATAGAAGCATGCCATTAAAATCATAGAAGATAGATTATTGGCACTTTGTAAAATTAACAATGGAAGACTACTATGTTTTACCTCAGATTTACCTAAGTTTCTAGGAAGGACAGGAAAAATTATAGGAGTTTGCTGAATGTATAAATTCTCTTATTATATGTCAAGGTCAAGAAGCAGCAAAAATGACTTCCTAACTATTCCAACACACACACACACACACACACACACACACACACACACACACACACAATTAAGTTTAGCTTAATGCTGCCACCTTAGACATTTTAAGTTCAGCCAAAGGTATCTCTATATATAGTGAACTGTAACCTAACTGGATGTGTAAACAGGCTGTAACCTACTGTTGGATTAATCACTGAGTTTTGGCCAATCAAAGGTAGCCAACTGTCCAAACCAGGCATCCCCAAACTTTTTACACAGGGGGCCAGTTCACTGTCCCTCAGACCGCTGGAGGGCCGCCACATACTGTGCTCCTCTCACTGATCACCAATGAAAAGAGGTGCCCCTTCCTGAAGTGCGGTGTGGCGGGGGCGGGATAAATGGCCTCAGGGGGCCGCATGCAGCCCGCGGGCCCTAGTTTGGGGACGCCTGGTCCAAACCATCTTCAAGTAAGACAAACACCAAGCTATAACCAATCCAGCTGTTTTTGTTTTTGTACCTCACTTCTGTTTTCTGATGCCATCACTTTCCCTTTTCTGTCCAAAAATCCTCTCTGGCCACATGGCAGCATCAAAGTCTCTCTGAATCCATTCTAGTTTGGGGCTGCCCAATTCATGAATTGTTCTTTGCTCAATTAAACTCTTAAATTTAATTTGTCTAAGGTTTTTCTTTTAATAAACACACACACTCATGCAAACACACACACACACACACACACACACACACACACACACCCCAGTCACATTATAGCTACTAAGATCATCCATGAATTGATTTTCTAAAAATAGTAGATCCACTGTTTTTCGACCTCATATAGAAAAAATACCTTAACTTTCCCTGGCTTGTCTACAGACAAGAGAAACAGAAATCTCCCTACAATTAGTAGAAAGAATGACAAACTGTGGACAAAACTCCAGTGAGTGATATCGGATGTGCTTAATTAATACCAAAGCTCAGTGCTATGGTTACAGGTCTCAACATTACAAAGAAGTCTCAACAATAGAGCACCCAAACAGTTTAAGAGCTTTATTACAGCAGACAAACAGCTTTTCTCCCACCACAAAAATACATTTTTCCTAAGCTCCTTTTCTCCCCATTTTACTTACTCTACCCCTGAGGAAGAAGAGTGACAAACAGAATTCGTGAATTCAAGCTAAATGGAAAAGGCATGCACCAGTTAGCTTGACTCTTCTTCCTCTTGAGAGCATGAGTTCCCTCTGCTCCTTCATATCCAAAGCCTTCACCTTCCTCCTTGAGGAGAATTCTGCTCCAGCCACTGCTACCTGGGTGGGGCCGAGTAGCTCTGCCTAACTCAGAAGTTCCCCTGTTAGCAACCCACACAGAGTCAACATAGCCAAAGCCATCGACTCCCTTCTGCCTCCCAAAAGGAAACAGGCAATTTTTAGGCCCATCTTTAAGCTGTTTTACATCTCAACTTGTTCAGAAACCAAGCCTCTTTAAGCACCACTTTCAGAGACGTTTTGTTCCAATAGGGCTGTAGTAAAACACTATACTTGCTCTCAGAGGAAGAGTTTTCATTCAGCACTGATGGATTTGAAAAAACTCCAAGTCAAACCTACTGACTGATTTATAAGGAAGCCACCAATCATCACATAAGACAGTGGGTCCACACTTGAGAAATTTGCTTACCAACATCATAATTCTGGCCATATCACTCTACCACTTATACTGTTATTTATTAATATTTTTTTCTTTTAAAAGGCTTATTTTTACTTGCCAGGCACTGTAGTAGTCTGTGCTAATGCTGCTAATTAAGACATTCCTGAGACTGGGTCATTTATAAAGCAAAAGAAGTTTAATAGACTCCCAGTTCTACATGGCTGTGGAGGCCTCACAATCATGGTGGACAGCAAACGAGGAGCAAAGGCATGTTTTACATGGCAGCAGGCAAGAGAACGTGTGCCGGGGAACTGCCCTTTAGAAAGCCATCAGATTTTGTGAGATTTATTCACTATCACTGTGGGCAGCAATAGCCGCCATTTTGTGATCGGCTCAGCCATGTTGTGGTTTGCGTAAGTTTCAGTTTAGTGTTTCCTGTTGATAAGTTTCAGTTTCTGTTCCGCCCACCCCATAAGTTTCAGTAAAGTTTCAGTTTCTGTCCCCCCCTCCCCCCGCCTCAGTTTACTGAAACTTAGGTAGGCCGGAATTTCCCAACCGCAAGCTACCCTTGCCCCGCCTCTCTGCCTGCGCTTATTTAAGCTGTGAGCTTAGCAACAATAAACAAGACTTGATCAGACTCCTGTCTTGTCTCTATTCTTCGTGTCTCCTGTTCCCATCCATCCCCACTCCCCTCCCTTCGAGCTCCTGTTGTTGTCCTGCAGGTCAGGACATATCACGAAAACAGCCCAAGAAAACTTCCCCCCATGATTCAGTTACCTCCCACTGGGTCCCTCCCATGACACCTGGGGATAATGGGAACTACAATTCAAGATGAGAGTTGGGTAGTGACACAGCCAAGTCATATCAGATACCATTATAAATGCTTTATAAATATTAACTCTTTCAATTCTCACAACAATCCTATGAGGTATGTATAACTATTGCTATAATTTTAGAGATGAGAAAACTGAGGCATGGAAAGATTAGCAATTTGGCAAAAAGTCAGACAGCAACTGGGATCTACTCCACGTGGGCTGGCTCCATGTTCACCTCTGACTCACCACAAATATAGAAAGTGATCATGACAAAGGCAGTCAAGAGACACGAGTGTTATCACATTATAAAAATGAAAATGAAACACAAAGCATAATACCAATTGATTAACAAAAACTCACACCTGGAAATTTTTTCTTTGTGCCAAAAATAACAGTTAATGATTAGTTGAGAATAAAATTCAAAACTTAAAAATTAAAATGAATACACAGTTTAATAGCCAGTCGATTTATAAAAATACACTTCTGAAAATTCTTTTTCCCAGCTTGGGCAACATGGCAAGATCCCATCTCTACAAAAAAAATTACTTTAAAAAAAAAAAAATTACCTGGATGTGGTGGTGCATGACTGCAGTGCCAGCCAGTCAAGAGGCTGAGGCAGAAGGATCACTTGAGTCCAGGAGTTCAAGGCTGCGGTGAGCCTTGATGGCACCTCTGCACTCCAGCCTGGGTGGCAGAGCAAGACTGTCTCAAAAAGAAAATTTTTTCTCATGCAAGAAATTAACTGCTGATAAGTCACTATCAACAACTGCATTCTGAGTAGCTTTAAGACTAATTAGAGGGAAGTGCCCTGAAGGGAAAAAGGATTTTAATCCATTTTTCTTCTCTTTTTCTGTGCCCTGAGCAGAAATCTACAGGGGGTTAAATAGCCCTGAATCACTCTGAGTTTACATAATGGCACTTTTTGCACAACCACATTCTTCGACGTCTTTTTGGTAATGATTTTTAATTCTCCTATGCACCCCCACACCTTCTTCCTCCCCCCACCCCCCCACCAGGAACTTGCCTCCAAGTGATCCCTGTGGTCAGCAGGAAGTGAATTACAGTTCTTAGTTCTACTACTTCAGTTTCACCTATGCAGTAACACTGTATCTGTGAAACCAACACTTTCATAGGCTATTCTTTTCATAAAGTTTGCATATAAAGGAGACAGTGTTAAGCATCTCTCCCCTCCCTCACTTCCTTTGCCCCCTAGTCACAGAGTCAGGATAGATTTCCCAGCTTTCCTTGCAGTTAAGTGGAATCATGTGACTAACTTTTGGCCAATAGACTATGAGTAGAAGTGATTCATGGCACTTGCAGTCCTGGCCCCTAAATAACTCCATGCTCTCTTTTTCTCTGTCCAGTGTCTGCAAGAAGCAGACTCAAGAACCTAGAAGAACCTAAAGCCCCAAATAGCGATCTGATTCCCTTACAGACTGTCGTACAGAAGATCCACCCCCATCAAAGCCCACACTGGACTATGGTGTGAGGTGAGAAATTACCTTTTACTGTTCTAACTCACAGATTTTGAGGTTCTCGATTACAGCAGTTTGTTCTAATTAATATAATGCGTTATAGCAAATGCTTAACTCTTAATATTTGAAAACTGTTCATCTGTGATTCCCTTAAAATGACCATTATTTGGTAAACACTTTTATTGGAGACACTCCCCCATACGACTTGATTATTCTTTCCTTAAAATGTGCTTCTAGAAGCTGACAAAATTAATCAAAGGCTGGATCACACCAAGTCATCTTCCAGCAAACTCTGCTCTGTAACTTAATGGGTTTCTCTTTGTGCCAATCCTTCACTATAACTGGCACACTGAATAAGCAGGCCTCATGGGACTTCATCATAAAACTTGTTTTTTTCCACTGTCTCTTTAAACCTAGTCAGGTCCTTCCTTAACCCTGACTTTTACAGTCAGGCTTAGGTAAAAGAACAATCTACTGTCATTTTAATTCACAACTGTAGTCTCAACTCAGTATTGAAATATGTTTAGCTGGATGCAGTAATCACTAGATCAATCATCATTCAAAGCTCAGATTTCTCCCTGTCACATGCCCCTCCTCCATCCTGAGCCAGCAGCCAGCTGCTCCCCCATCCTAGAGAAGAAGACATTGTTAACACCTGTATTAAATTCTTGCTCCTCCACTCACCTGCTGTTGTTTTTCTGACCTGTGTCCCACCCAAGGGTGAAGCTTGAGGGTGAAGAAGGAAAAGACCAAGAAAATTATTATTGGATAGGCACTATAATAAGATTGTACTGTCCTTTCCGGTGCTAGGGAGCATTTGAAGCTGACATTTTCTATTGTGTGTATCCCTGTGGTTTTTCATAATTTTACTTTTTGTTTGTTTACAGTAGGTTAGAAATATTGATGGAGATTAGGGGACAGGGAGCCCCTCAAAATTATCCCTGACACCATCGCTGACTATCCTCAATTTTACCCACTCTTCTCACCATCTTTAGTATCAACACCTGGTATCTTTCACACAGGATCATGTGAGCCCGACCTTTCTGCAGCAAAGTCTCTAGTGCCTGACAGCTCTCAGATTGTCCGTGGTCAGCTGTATAGCCCCTTCTTTGACCTTATCAGCATCTGTTCATGGCCTGTGCAGTATTTCAGAGAACACTATGCAACGAGGTCAGGCCTTAGCTTGGAGGTGAGAACTCTGAATTGCACAAGCCTCAGCTAGTCTCAAAGAAAAAAGCTCATTTTACCCCATATCAAAGTGAAAGTGACCATTCAGACTACACACCTGGAAGCCATGACCCCATCTTACTTTTTAATTCCTCTAAGGCAGATGAATATTTTGTATAGGTTTGCATAGGCAGTTCTAATACTGTCAGGTGACAGACTGACTTATTAAGGGAAGGTCTATCCCAAATCCCAGTTTTTGAGATAATAAATAAAAAATTTATATTTCTTATAAATATCCTGACTTCAAAGTAGAGGACATTGGGTCACAGAGGTCTCTCTGGCAAAGCTAACCAAGAGATGGGATTCGGTGAAGTTTGATTAGGGATCTGGAATTGCAACCAAAACAGCAGCTTCTCTAAATTCAAGTACATCGTACTCACCACTTGAATAGAATAATTTTTCCCCCATTTCCCACCAAAAGCAAGCACCATAGTTGAGAAAGGTGGGGAAAGGTAGAGTAGAAAGATAAAAGATTTCAGTGTGAGCACATGTTCAGAATCTCTATTTACTAGCTGTGTGACTTGGAGCAAGTTACATAATCTTTCAGAGCCTCAATTGTCTCGGCTCTAGAATAAGCTGAGTAGGGTATTGCAAGGTATTATGAGAATTAAATAAAATGGATATCAAGAGGCCTAAAGCAATCACTGCCTGGCATGTAAAAGATACAGAGCAAATAGCCCTTCCCCTCCCTACCTTTCAAGGAACACCACAGATGTGGAAGATATGGTATTCTGCAGGTGCTTTCAGTTTGTACAGTGCATTTAGCTTTTAAAGTGCCCTCACAGCAGTTTTCTTTGTTATCTAAAGAGAAAAGGAAGATGTGAACTAAAGAAATACAAAAACAGGAAACTCTAGAAGATGCACAGAACATTGCGTAACCAAAACGATGGTTAGCAGACATGGAATGTGCACGTAGAGGTTCTCACAAGGCAAGCAACAGTCACGTGAGTGTGTTCACTCTGCATTTAAATATTCTGCAGTTTAAATAATAATGAGTTTGAGACCACCTGGGCATCATAGTGAGCCCCTGTCTCTACAAAAAATTTAAAAATTAGCTGGGCATGGTGGAGCACACCTGTAATCTCAGCTACTTGGGAGACTAAGGCAGGAGGATCCCTGGAGCCCAGGCGTTTGAGGCTGCAGTGAGTTATGATCATACCACTGCCCTCCAGCCTGGGTGACAGAGCAAGACCCTGTTTCTAAAAATAAAAAATAATATGTCCAGGTTTGTTGTGAATTTGACTTAGAAATTCATTTTGAGAAGAAAACTGTCTTGCTATTGCAATTGCCCACCAGTGTAGCAACAGTGACACTAGCTAATCACGGCTGTGTATTCCCCAAGGGACACCACCAAGCCAGACTATTAAAACCTCCTAAATATAGCTTGTGTGGTGTCATGTCTGCTGGAATCTTTTAGATCTCAAAATCTTTGCGCAAATCTGCACTACAGATAAAGTGCGGCCCACCTGAAACCCAAACTCTGCCCCTCCCCTCCCACCTCCCTTTCAGAGGCTACTTACATGAGGCCACAAAGGCTCAGACCTCTAAGGGATGAAGATCTGGGTCACTGACCAAACAAACAACTTAGAACTGTTTAAACACAATGTAAGCATGAATGAACTCTAGAATGGGTTACAGAAGAGTGTGATGATATCAATTACAGCCTCAGGACCAAGTACAACATGAGGACTGTAGCTTGTTTCAATAACCCTGATGTTTATACTTGTCACTAGGTTGCACCAGCACTGTTCTTCTGGTCTTTGACTAAGTTGTGGAAAAGGGCAGCTTAGGAAGATATTTCACAGAATATATTCACACATTTCTGAGAGGACTTAAGTCACAGCAGGCAGCTAGGCTTTGGGAGTATATGACAAAATGGGGCAAGGAGACGGGGAGAGGCGCTGTCCTATGTCACTGTAGGAAACAGTGGGACATTTCACCCAGTGCTCAAAGATCCCGGGGCCCAGTGAATTTGAATTTAAATCCATGCTCTGCCATTTTCTAAGTGTATGACAGGGCAAGTTTGTTAATCTCGACATCATCATCTATAAAATGGACAAAAAAAAAAAAAATAGAAGCATCCTTTAGTCTTTCTGAGGCTTAAAGTAGACCCATGTAAGAGTAATGCCTTGTGACTTTTCTCAAGTCATGACAGTCACAGAAAATAACACATGTACAGTATAATCCTACAACATAATGGAGCTGCTTGATCATAGAGGTAACAGCATTAGATGTCCTGAGACCATAGGCCCTGACCTTCCTCCCTGCGGGTTGAAGTGATAATAATAAAATGATGATAGCAAACAGCATCTGTGTAGTGATTTCTATATGCCAGGAGCTGTTCTAAGTTCTTTACTCTGTTCTAAGTGCTTTACTCTGATTCTCAGAGCAACCCTATGAAATAGGAGTATTATTATCTCTGTTTATCAGATGAGGAAACAGGCACAGAGAGGCTAAGGAATTTCCCTAAGATTACACAGTCTATGAGTGTCAGGTCCAACCCACACAGTTAGGATCCAGCATCCTCACTTTCCACCAATTATGCAGTAGGGCCTTTCAATATCATGGCCCAACTCCACCCCAACACAGTGCCCTACTGAGGCACTCTGCAGTACAGCTCTTCTCACATAGCAGCTAACTTATAATAGCATTAATACTTATAAAAAGTACTTTTACAGGCCAGGCACAGTGGCTCAGCACTCTGGGAGGCTGAGGTGGGTGTATCACCTGAGGTCAGGAGTTTGAGACCAGCCTGGTCAATATGATAAAACCTTGCCTCTACTAAAAATACAAAAATTAGCTGAGCATGATGGCAGCCGCCTATAGTCCCAGCTACTCAGGAGGCTGAGGCAGAAGGAGCACTTGAACCCAGGAAGCGAAGGTTGCAGTGAGCTGAGATCACGCCATTGCACTCACACCTGGGCAACAGAGTAAGACTCTCACTCTCAAAAAAAAAGTATTGTTATAAGTATTAATGCTTTTTTAAATAAGATATGGGTCTTTATAAGTAGAAAAAGCATTAATACTTACAAAAAGCAGCTCCATCAAGTGTATAGATGGATGCACCAAGACCCACAGCATCAGTGGGTCTGACAGCGCAGGACAATCCGGAACAATGGACACTGGCCTGGCTGGTTGTGGTAGGAATCAGAGACAGCAGGGCTGGCTCAGCAGTAGGCCACACCACAGAAAGGGAGGAAAAAAAGGATGGATTCTTCATGGTGGTACAAATTTTCCCTGGTGGTGCATGCTCTGGATTTGTATCACTGTCCAATAACTCATTATGGAAACATTTTAGGGCCTGAAGTCTAGCATTAGTGGTGGGAATTAGAGCCATTCTGTTTTTAGCTGTAGGCTTACTATTGCAGTTACCCCTCAACAGGCCTGGCCTGAGGAAGCTCAGGGTACAGGGCTATGTATGTGTTAAACTTTAACATATTCATCTGCTGATTATAAACAGTAAACCTCTGAAAGGCAGAAAATGTGTCTTTTGCATTTTGATAGCTGCTAGCATTTGTCAGAGGCCTTTTCACCTAGTAGGCCATCAATAAATGTGCAGTCAAGTAATCAAGTCAACTAAACATATTTAATAGAGATTTACTGTCCAAGGCTAGCGCTTGAAACGATTAATTCCAACTTCAGAATTTTCTTTTGCAGAGGCAGTGGCATCAATCAGTTTAACTGCTCTAAGTTTAAGAACAGGAAAACTGGCAGAGACAAACCCAGAGACCTAGTCTAAACTCTGAACAAATTTATTAAATACCAACTCTATTCAAGACTCTTGTTTAACATAAAGCAGTCTTTCTTCTCTATAGAAAAGGATACAAACAAAAGATGCTGTTTGTAAACTCAATCCTGACACTTTCCCTAAATCAAGAACTCATTCCTAACAGTAGGTTTCATTATTTAATTATGTATTAATTGATTAGTAAATACTTATTCTGAATGCATTCAATCAAATGTGATTTGATGAAATAATAGTTGCTGCCATGACCCAAGAAAGAAACGTTGCTGCGATGTGTGCCATAACTCTTCAAGTAAATGGTTTTCAAGTGTATAAAGGTGACTTCAGGTGCGTTTGAAGCGCTGGTTGTCATATTCAAACATTTGGACCACAGGTGTAGAAATGGAATAGGGGTAGAATGTGATGCCGTGAACAGAAATGAGACTGCATTTTCTTTCATGCAACTCTTAGAGATGCTTGCCATGGAAACTGAAAAATGTCTTTTTTAAAAAATAAATGTGATTTAGGAGTGCTTTGCCAGATTCCAACATCTCAGTGACAATTTAGAACAGGGGTTGACAGATTATGGCTCAGGGGGCAAATCCAGCCAATCTTCTGTATTTGTAAATAAGATTTAATTGGATACAGCCACACTCATTTGCTCATGTAGTGTCGATAACTGCTTTTGCTGCACTACAACTGCAGAATCCCCTAGTTTTGAAAAGCGCCAAACGACCAACAAAATGAAAAATATTATCTAGTCCTCTACAGAAAATTTGCCAGCCCTTTATTTAGAATAGCACCAAAAGTCACAGATACCAACATCTCAGTGACAATTTTAGCTGATACCAAAATGCATTTCACCAATTCACAGCGCAACCTCCTAAGACATCTGAATTTAATTAGGGTGTTTTGAAGCATTTGTACAGTTGAATGATGATTAAAGAGGAGCACATCTTGCCATAAGCTGGTCATAGGGGAAGGAGAAGAAATGAGCCTTTCCCTTGATACTGGCAAACTGGTATATAAGTCATGGACAGAAAACCACATTTGTGGTTCTTACTGTATTTCTTGCCATAGGTGAGTATTTACCTGTCTCCTTAATTTCAAGGGCTGGGGCAAACTCTAAAACGTTAAGATGTATAAGTAAGACATGTAATTGAAAAATCAATCTCTTAATTTTTAATATGCGACCCTTCTTATTTCTACCTCTGATGCTTGCCTAGCTATGACCTAGCTTCTGGCCAGGCAGAAGTTGCTTAAGGATGTATCACTGTCCCTTGCAGGAGTCCCTCCTACTCATGCATTGTTCCCTTTTAGTCCCTCACTCGAAACTCCCCCTAAATAGAGCATCTCCCAGGATGCTTGACTAGCAGAGAAGAGCAGGGTTGCCATCCTCTCCAGCAATAACTTTTCTTACTTCCTCATAGGCACAAATCTTTCAAAGTGTGCGAAAAGGGAAATTTAAGGAGTAAAAAGATAGTGACGAAAAGTCAGCACATAAAAAGGAAGAAGCATGCATTACCCCAAAGGCAAAAACCTATTGATAAAGAAACAAATAGAGAACCAAGCCGTCAAAAGAAAAAGAAGTAAAAATTTGGTGGTCTGGCCTATTGCAGGGCATTTTCATTTTACCCAGCAACATTGTTCTTTCAAGACACATCTTATACTGTCTCTGAGAGGAGAACTGCACGTCACATATCTGCATTCCGGGGAGAATCACAATGATGGTGGCAGATCTCTCTCTCAATTGTGATTGGGCCCCATGTGTGCAAAAATTCTATTTTCACAAACTTCATAATGCAATGTAATGTCTTTGTTTTTCTTCTCATTAAACAGAGCCAAATAGCTACACTGCAGAGGAGGCTATTTATCCACTGATAGTTACTGAGCAAAGCCAAATCAGGTACTGCAGCTCAAGCACCAACACAGGATCCAGCCCCACTCGTTCAGCCCTCCCAGTCACACAGCAATGAACCTCCCTGCATTCTAAATTTCCACCATTTGAAAACCTTAGCTCAAGGCCTACCTGATTTGGGGTTCATCACTCCAATCCCTGAAAAAACTCAGTTTACTAACTCAGAACCAGAAAACCTACACTATCTCTTAACATTTAGTAGATGCTAATTTCTTGTGTTGAGTTTACTGATGTAGTAACAACAAAAAGTACAAGAGGGTCTACTTTAGAACACCTTGAAGATATATTCATAAGCTGAGAGGCAGAGCTGAGATAAGAATCAGGCAAGTCAAGTGACCAAAGCACAAGAGTGAAGAAAGTACTCACTTTTGGAATTGTGTAAGTAGAGTCAGCAATCTTTGACCAAAGGAGGATGAGAGTTTGTAGATAAATGCTCCACCGTTACCTTCCCTGAGTGCATGATTTGAGTTGCATTCTGTAGACTACACGGAAAGAGGCATGATTGAGTTTCACCTGCCCACAGCAGTGACTACTTGATAATCAGCCTTTCATTTGCCTTTCCCTCCTCCTCTGTTTTATTCTTTTGAAACTCTCACCCCAGCTCCATGGAAACACCTCTCAACTACCTCCTCAATGCAAGTCTGTGTCTGAGGCTCCACTTTCTGGGAAAATTCAAGCTAAGAGAGTTGCTACAGGAAGCATATGTTCAGAATGGGACTCTCTGGAATTAGTGACTCACCAGTGACCAGTATCGCTATCAAAAGGCTCAGCTCTAGTAGATGGAAATGAGATACAGGTGAAAGATGAATCATTTGTTTCTGCATTTGAACAGTACGGGGGAATGCAAATTATAAGGACTGTGGGGTTGGCTGGCCTTAATTAACTGCAATGATAGCGCTACAGAAATCTCTGACAGATCTCTTATGTCTAAACTAGGGTCCTGATAAGATAAGAGTGGGTCCCTGAGCCTTAGATGTAGAAAAGCCCGGGAAATTTGAATGCCTGGATCTCTTTGAATTCTCCAGCCTGGAAGCAGCAGCATCCTCCCTCTTACTAGAGAATAACCTCCTTTCCTCTGGAAATGCTGCAAGGACTTCACCTGAGGTAGGTGCTTCATGTGACGAGGCTTTTTCATTCCAAGAGCTACCACATATCCCCTTATTGCCTCCAGGATGGGCTGCACCACGGCCCAAGAAAGGAAATAAAATCTGTGCTGTGGCAGGAATGAGGATACATGCAATGGAACTGCAGGATCCTAATGTGTGCTGCTGGGAACCTGGAGAGTGGAGAATGCATAAGACAGGTCTTCAGGGTTTTACAGGCCGAAAATACAGTGGTGATAGTGGAGGATTTATTGATGTGCTATGATTTGAGAGCTTAATGTTCTGGCAAGATCACCTAATTCTGATCCAAAAATGTGCCTAGAATTGCCCCTTTAAAAATGAATATAACAATGGCCTACAGTGAATGAGGCAGGGATTATGGAATTGTTTCAGCAGAGTATTGAGGTAGGAGTCAGAAGCCTCTGAGAGATGAGACTGTTAGAAAGGATTTAAGTGAAGCTGGAGAACTCACCACCTGAATGTATTCCCCAGAAGGATCAAGGGGTAGTCACTTCATTAAAACACTAGGGAATACACAGGTGAGAGGAATACCAGACCCACTGAGAAGCTAGGCAATGGCTGTCCTCTATAGGTTAAAATTGACAGTAGGTGATACTGCTGTGGAACTGGGCTCTTGACTTCAAATCAGTATATACATGTGGTTGAATTTGGTAATGGTAGAGGCCAGATGTTAGCACTCAATCACCACAGAGAAGGAGGAAGCATTTGCCCCCATGGCACCAAGGCTGGAGAAAAAATCAGGAGCTCTCTCTCCAGTAACTGGAATTCATGGATCTGGAACCAACAGTGGAGGAGGATTGAGCCCTGTCACCATTCTGCTCAGTGACCCACTTGCTGAACGTGTGCTTCTTTTCTCCACAAACAGGGTCTCTTCATGAACCCCTTGGTGCACAGGGTAGGAGAGACTTCTACCAGAGGATGCAGTAAGGGGCTTGATCATGAAGCTATAATAATCAATTAATCGTATGAGTTCCTCATTCCAGTAGACCACTGGGTAAAGAAAGGATCACTGTAAAGATGGGAGCTATTGACGCTGATTGCAATAAAGATCTAGGATTAATGCTACATAACAGGAGCAGAAAGGAGACTATCTGTACATCAGGGAATTTACTGGGGTGTTTCATGGTGCTTCTGTGCCCTGTGGTCACATTCAATGAGAAACCTCAGCAACCATGGTTCAACAGGTGTTAAAAAATAACACAAAGGCTCAGACCTCCAAGGGATGAAGATCTGGGTCACTGACCAAGCAAACAACTTAGAACTGTTTAAACACAATATAAGCATGAATGAACTCTAGAATGGGTTACTGAAGAGTGTGATGATGAATATCAATTACAGCCTCAGGACCAAGTACAACATAAGGACTGTAGCTTGTTTCAATAACCCTGATGTTTACACTTGTCACTAGGTTGCAGCAATTCTGCTGATAACCTGATAAAGAGACTTTACCAAAAACTTATGGCAAGCATCACTTTGGTACAGCATGAGAAGCATTCCTTTTAAATTCTCTTTCAAGACAAGAATCTTTGCTGTGGACAGCTAATTAATATCCTGCAGACAGCTTAACCGATATATTAAATTTAAAAAATTTTTGAGAGGAATAAGAATTAGAAAGGAAGAGAAAGAATTGGCCTTGATTATATATAATACGATTCTCAATGTAGAAAATCTAAGAAAATTCTAAAGAAATTACTAGCACTGATAGGAAGACTGGCCAACTTGTGAAAGATAAGATCCATATCTAAAACCAGTAACACTCCTTTTTACCCATAATATTGGATTCAAAAATAAAATTTTAAAAAGTTTCGCAATAAAGTATATAAAGATATATGGAGAATATTATAAAACTTTATGGGGAAATTTTAAATACATAAATAAATATACAATGCTTAAGAATAAGGAGACTCTCCTAATTAATTCATGAATCAAATCTAATGCAAACAAAAACTTCAACAAAGTTGTTCATGATATTTGGTAAGCCAATTCCATAGTGCGTATGGAAGAGCAAAAGGCCACGAACGACAGAGACAGTTTTGGAAAACAAGATAGAAGAAATAGAAGAACCAACCCTACTAAATATCAGGCTGCTTATAAATCTACAAGTACCTAGGATTGTGTGGTATTGGTGAGGGAATTAGAAAGCTGTCTTATGGAATAAGGGATTCCAAAATAGACTCACACCTATATGAAAACCCAATACATAAGAGGGGTGGAATTGAGAATAACTGGGAGGACAGATGGATGAGTAATTCAATAAATATAGTGAGACAACTGGTTATCTTTGTGGAAAAAATAACCAGTTTGTATACCTATACCACATCATAAAAAAATTAAATTTTAGGTATTAAGAACCTACATATGAAAAATAAAATCGGAAACACTTAAAAGCAAATATAGATTTTTGTAATGCTCTTTGCTAGGAAAGGGTTTCTATAAACACACGCACACACACGGAGATCACAAAACAAAGACTAGCATAGCATTCAGCACAAATGTAAACATCTTTCAGTATATGCTTATTATTACTGATTGTTCTAAATAAACGCAGATAACGGTAGGCTGAAAAGAGTTTTTGGGGTAGCAACTGAAGACAAAATGTGAGTCTGGGTAAGAGAAAAATGATATACTGTATGTGAGAGTTAGAATTCTCCAGAGCACAGAAAGCAAGCCACAGTGGAGACAAAAAATGTATAAGCCAGTGCCAGACACATTTCTCACCAATGATCAGAGGGGACTCAAAAGCTATATACATCTCAGTAATTAGTGTTTTCTTCTGAACTTCAGTGAATTGTTTGTTTCAGAGTATCTATAATGCCACAAACTACATCGTTTAATATCTTTCACTTTTGAAAATGTATTTGCTGAATGAGCGTCAATGGAAAGGAGACAAACTTACTTTTTGGTAACAGATAAAACTTCTCAAGGTTTAGAATATGAAGTAAGTAAGCCCCTGAGGATTGTATTTTTAGTGTCAGATCTCATGACAAGGCACTGCTTCTATAAGGATCATCAGTCTTACAAATTTCAATTGACTGAAGTAATAAGAATACCTGGCAAAATGCAAATCTAAACTAGAGAAATGACTGATTTCTTTTTCTTTCTTTCTTTTTTTTTTTTTTTAGACAGAGTCTTGCTCTGTCACCAGGCTAGAGTGCAGTGGCGTGATCTCGGCTCACTGCAACCTCCGCCTCCCAGGTTCAAGTGACTCTCCTGCCTCAGTCTCCCAAGTAGTTGGGATTATAGGCACATGCCACCATGCCCAGCTAATTTTTGTATTTTTAATAGAGATGGGGTTTCACCATGTTAGCCAGGATGGTCTCAATTTCTTGACCTCGTGATCCACCCGCCTCAGCCCCCTAAACTGCTGGGATTACAGGTGTGAGCCACTGTGCCTGGCTGAAATGACTGATTTCTAATCGTGCCGCTAATGCCTTGGGAGTGTATGTTAACAAAAAGAGAAAGCTTGCTACCACATAAGCTTATAAAATACCTATTCTTCAATGTGACCCAAATTTTTCAGCTTGATTTACTTTATTAGTTATTAGTACTTCCTTTTTTATATTTACCTTATTTCGTACTTGTAAGACAATTCACTCATGACCCTTAATTACCATTGTTGCCTGTTCGGTAATTTTCCTGTTTTGCTCCTTATACAAGCCAAAGGCAAAAACAATGCTAGTTCAGCCACAGCTCCCAAGTCACACACACAGCTTCTTCCCAGGCTTCTGGATTTCTATGATATTATATCAAATTATACTAGAATCCAGATTCTAAAGGTGGCTCTTTTGGCAAATCGTGATTACAATTTTCTGTAGAAATTTATTCTGGTGTAGAAATTTACTTTGCAGCTAAGGCTATCACTAGGAGCAAAGGCAAATTTTAAACTATCAATCACTTTCTAATGTTAAGAGGTGTGCACATGTACTATTACTAACCATAATAGCAGGTCATAAAGGCATTCTATAAAAGTAAAGCAAGATGTTAAGGAGCCTGGAGGAACACACCCAATAGCGTTTGTTCACCTACATACTTGTCTATTCAAGTAGAGTTTATCTGTGGACAACCATGAGCACCTCAGGTAGAGTCAATTCTTTGCTTTTCGCCATGGTTGGGGAAGGTTGGTTAAATCAAATATTCTGGTCAACTACAATGTTAGAAAAATTAATTTGTAGGAAGGGACTTCTCACAAGTTGAAAGCCTTGTTCTGGTCTAACCATCCAGATGACCTCCATTTCACCTGGTGCTGAAGTTATCACTCAGAAATATGCTAGAATTGTTCTGCATCAGTTCTGAGGAGGCCAGTGTACAGAAAATCCAGAACAATTGGAAAAAGCTGGGAGCAAGGCGCGCAGTGGGTCCGGGTAAGTGAGGCACCTAAGGCGGTCTTCACGCTCAGGCGCTGACCCTGCCTGCATTCGCATGCCCCGGAGAGTAGGTGTCTCTTTAGATGTGGTGCTTCAGGCTCTTGACTTCCCTTGCCCTAGTCCTGGCCCTGGCCTGGAGAAAACAAGGAGGCAAACAAAACCTCAGTCTGTACCCAGGTGACTGTTCTCTGGCTATGCTGAGGCTTCTCTGACAGCTCAGACCTCATGGAAACTCTGGGGATCTGAGAATCTTTCCCTTTGTCTTAGAGCACATTGCATTATCCGACTTGTGTAGTTACCTGACTACAGGTAAGTTTCTGCTGTCCTTTGCTTTATATCCTTTATTCTTTGACTGTGTTTCTTGGCACCTTTCCGTCAATTACATCATTGTTCTGCAGCATCACCTATGCACACTTACCACTAAAATAAGATTCAAAATCAAAGCACAGAAAGCGAATCAAGGTCAGCATTGTGAACGGCAGTGATTATACTGCAGGTGTAAGGAGTTAGCAGACAGTTGCAGACCTCTGGGAAGAAGGCAAGGTAAACTAGGTTATTCTTTACATTCACCTACAAAATTCTGGTGGTTAGCCATTTGACAGTTCTCAAGTTTTTCTCTCTTTTTTTCATTGCCTCTTATTGCTTAAAAAAAAATCCAATATATTACTAGCTCCAAATAAAAATGAGTAATTCAAAGACCGGTAAAGAAACACTATTGTTGTTTATATGCAAAAAAAAGCAGTGGATCTTCTGCCTTAATATGGCTGACTATCATGTCTAAGGGATCTCTCCTAGGGTTCTTAGTATCTGTTGCTGAATAACCTACCCTAATTCTGTGGCTTAAAACAACACCCTTGGTTTTCCTCCTACTTTGAGGTCAATGTTTTCTCCATCACTTTTGTGACAACTTTCTCGTCCTGTGTCACATTTCTAAGGGCTGTGTCCAGGGCCTCATCCCTTCTGTATCTACAACTTCATACCCTAAGTGTTCCCAGGCATCCAAGTTAGTATCTCCAGCTTGAAATTCTTTGGGGAACTCTTAAGCTCACATCTGTGGCTGCCTATTCAGTGGCCAGAGAGATCTTACAACAGAACCAGATCATGACACCTCGCTGTTTAAAACTGCCCACAGTCCCCCACCACACCCAGAACACCCTCCACACCCCTCACCACAGCTCTGAGCCCTATGTGAGATGGCCCCAGCCACCTTCTTGGCATCACTCTCTTGGATTGTGCTCCTTACTCACCACAGCCCAGGCTTCCTAGTCCCCTCTGTCTCCCCTGCTGCCTGGACAACTCTTGCTAAGCTACCTTAGCCTCACCCTTCAGGCCCCAGCATAAATGTCACCTCCACACAATACTGTGATCACCTACCCTATCCTCATAGCTCTCAGCAAATTTCTAATTAGCTCATTTATTGTTCACTTGTCATTGTCTGTATTTTCTTCTAGAAAATCAAGCCTGTGAATTCAGGGTTAGTGTTACGACATAGCGTATTTGGATCATGCTCCAGGGGAGTGGCACAAATTTGAACCATGCAAAGCACCTGAGGGGCCCTGCTGTCTTCTTTATCACTATAACCCTAGTGTCTGAATAGTGCTTGGTTCCCAGTTGGTGCTCAATTAATATTTTTCAGTGAAGGAATGAACTAATGACTCTGGCTCCATCAATTCAAAAGTCTTGGGAGTCTGGGAAGCTTGCAATCTGACATTACATCTATTCTGGTCTCAATAGATATGTGTCTAGTTACATAGAAATTCAAAGCATATTGTTAAAGCATGATGAATAACATCTTTAATTATTAAAAATGAATTTGGTTTTGGAATCATTTCAATTATTATTTGACTAAATTATATAAAAATGTTCAATAGAGACATGGAAAATAAGAAAATAAGGCACCCACAATCTCACCTTTCAGATGAATAATGCATTACACATATCATTTACTGCTTTGTTTTCTTGTACATTTAAGATTTGTCTCTATCCTGTAGACATTTCTCAGTATGGAATTTCAGCTAATTTTATATCATATTACCCAAATCAGGAAACAAAGAACAATATTCTAACATCTAGCAATAATTGATAAAAACCTTTAGGACCATTTTGATGCTTTTAGATTATCTTAACTGGCCTATTGGAATAATGTCACTCAAAAGATTTATAATCCATTGATCAACAAAACATGACACCTGGAATCTAGAATTCTGTTTGCATGTATCTGAAAAGTTTGATAACTAGGCCAGAAGTCTGAATTAATAGAGTTGAAAGTTAGCACACATCCTTAACACATTTATTCAGTATTTAATCAACAAATGGTAACTAAGCATCTACAGTGTCAGCAATGTTCTAGACCCTGGGCAAGACAGCAGTGATAACAGTCCCTACCTTGCTAGAGCTTGGTCTAGTTGGAGGACAATAGTAGGTGGTAGGGAGGTAGAAGGAAGATAGATAGATAGATAGATAGATAGATAGATAGATAGATAGACAGATAGATAGATAGATAGATGATACATACATACATAGAAGATAGATGATTGATAGATAAATAGATAATAGACACATGTAATATGTTTGATAACAAATGCTTTGGAGAAAAAAAGGCAGTGAAGAATGATGGAGATGGTACAATTTTAAATTTACATTGGGGTTATCAAGGAAGGTCTCACTGAGAAGTCAACGAAGTTAGGGAGTAAGGCATAGAGGTATCTGGCAGAAGAGTGTTCCAGGCAGAGGAAACACCTATTGCAAAGGTTCTGAACTTCGAAAGTCTGATTGGTTTTAGAAAGAGTACAAGGTCAGTATGGCTGGATCTGAGTGACACAAGGCAGAAAGTAGTTGATTGTGTGCTCAGAGAAGTGTCAGATGATTCAGGGCCTTAGAGGCTATGTAAGGATTATGAATTTTGAATTTTACATTGATTGGAAGAGAAAGCTACAGGAGTAATTGGGGCTTAAGGATGATATCATCTTGATTAATATTAAAAAGATCCCTCTAGTGTCTGCATGAAGAATAGACTGAGAGTCAAGGGCAGAATGAGGAAAAAGAGTTAAGAGGGTACAGCAATATTCCAGGGGAAAAGAAAGCAGAATGAGGAAGTACAGATAGCAAGAAAGGTCCATTTGGGGGATATTTTTATGGCAGAACTTGCACTTGTGGAGGACTGGCAGGTGGGGTCTGTATGGACCACGCCACGGTCTTAGGCCTGAACCTCTGGAAGGGCGGAGCTGCCATTTACAGACAAGGAGAAGACTATGAGAGCAGGAGGTTTCAGGCGAATACTTTGGCCATTCAAACAATAAAGTGTTTTGTTTAAACAGCAAAAATGCTTAAGTCTTAGAAATGTCTGGGAAATAATTGTTTGGCTACATTAAAAGGGAGAAGGTCAAAAGCAGAGTAAATGATGAATGAGGACAAGTGGGGGATTTAAATGATGATATGACTAATAAACAGGGGAACAAATCCAGGGGAACGTGCAAGGCAGTTGCAGGGCTCCTCTCCCCCACGTGACAGCCCTGTAACCAAGCCAGTGGGGCAGGAATGTTGACTTGACTGTGGCAAATTTAGGCTCAGCACCCTCCAAAGAACAAGCTCCCAGGCAGGAAGGCTTCTTGCAACGCAAGGGGGAAAGGAGTGACACCCTGGAAGGGCCTGGGCTGTGACCCACCCTGGACTGCTTGGCTCCTGTGCACTGCCCACCTCAACCCTTCAAGAGGAAGGCTTCACAGCTTAGGGTATCTATTTCAGAGAACCAGGCTAAACCCAGCCCTCCCCAAACCCAGGTAGCTGCCTTGAGTCTGTTATAATACCGGGTATATGTCTTTTAAAAGGGCCTCTAAGCAACCATCAGAGGCATTTGACACTCCCTATCTACCTCTGTAAAATCGCTTCTTAGAACTGATCAATTCACCAAGCAATAAAATACAGTTCTACAAGCTTTAGAACATGTTCAGTAACAAGAAAGTAACTGCTTTGCAGATGACATGACCCAGTATCTAGAAAACCCCATCGTCTCAGCCCAAAAGTTTCTTAAGCTGATAAGCAACTTCAGCAGTCTCAGGATATAAAATTATTGTGCAAAAATCACAAGTATTCCTATATACCAACAACAGACAAGAAGAAAGCCAGACCATGAATGAACTCCCATTCACAATTGCTGCAAAGAGAATAAAATACCTAGAAATACAGCTAACAAGGGAAGTAAAGATCCTCTGCAAGGAGAACTACAAACCACTGCTCAAAGAAATCAGAGAGGACACAAACAAATGGAAAAATATTTCATGCTCATGAACAGAAAGAATCAATATCGTGAAAATAGCCATACTGCCCAAAGTAATTTATAGATTAATTGCTATTCCCATTAAAGTACCATTGACATTCTTCACAGAATTAGAAAAAAAAATTTTTTAAATTATAAGCCCATATAGCCAAGACAAACCTAAGCAAAAAGAACAAAGCTGGAGGCATCATCCTCTCTGACTTCAAACTATACTACAAGGCTACCATAACCAAAACAGCATAGTACTGGTACAGAAGCAGACATATAGACCAATGGAACAGAATAGAGAACTCAGAAATAAGACTGCACACCTATAACCATCTGACTTTGACAGAGCTCACAAAAGCAAGTAATGTAGAAAGGATTCCCTATTTAATAAGTGATGCTGGAAGAGCTGGCTGGCCATATAGAGAAAATGGAAACTGGACCCCTTCCTTACACCTTATATGAAAATTACCTCTAGATGGATTAAAGACTGACATGTAAAATCAAAAACTATAAAAACTCTGAAATAAAGCCTAGGCAATACCATTTAGGACATATGCATGAGCAAAGATTTCATGATAAAAATGCCAAAAGCAATTGCATCAAAAGCAAAAATCAGCAAACAAGATCTAATTAAACTAAAGAGCTTCTGCACAGCAAAAGAAACTATCATCAGAGTGAACAGACAACCTATGGAATGGGAGAAAATAAATGCAATGTATCCATTTCACAAAGGTCTAATATCCAGAGTCTATAAGAAAAACAAATTTACAAGGAAAAAACAAACAACCCTGTTAAGAAATGGGCAAAGGACATCAACAGACACTTCTCAAAAGAAGATATACATATGGACAACAAACATGGAAAAAAGCTGAACATCACTAATTATTAAAGAAATTCAAATCAAAACAACAATGACATTCCATCTCATACCAGTCAGAATGGCAATTATTTAAAAGTTCAGAAACAAAAGATTCTGGTGAGGCTGTGGGAACATAAAAACTCTTTTATGCTGTTGGTGGGAATGTAAATTAGTTCAGCCTTTGAAGAAGACAGTGCAGTAATTCCTCAAAGACCTAGAATCGGAAATACCATTTGACCCAGCAATCCCATTACCGGATATATACCCAAATGAATAGAAATCATTCTATTATAAAGATATGTGCACATGTATGTTCATTGCAGCACTAGTCACAATAGCAAAGACATGGAATCAACCCAAATACTCAATGATTGATTGGATAAAGAAAATTGGTATATATATACCATGAAATTATATGCAGCTATAAAAAAGAACAAGATATGTCCTTTGTGGGGACATGGATGGAGCTGGAAGCCATTATCCTCAGCAAATTAATGCAGGAACAGAAAACCAAATATTGCATGTTGTCACTTATAAGTGGGAGCTGAACAATGAGAACAGGGAGTAAAACAATCTACACTGGGCCCTTTCATGGGGGTTGGGAGAGGGAGAGCAGCAGGAAAAATTTCTAGGCATGCTGGGCTTAATACCTAGGAGATAGGTCGACAGGTGCAGCAAACCACCATGGCACACGTTTACCTATGTAACAAACCTGCACATCTTGTACATGTATCCTGGAACTTAAAAAAAATAATATTAAATTAATTTTTTTTAAAAAGAAAGTAACTACTCCTTTTTCTCTAAAGGAATTTGTTTTCTATTCTCATTAAATATTTCTCCAATACCTATAAAGATGGAAGGCAAGAGAACCTAGAATTTTGAAGCAAGTACTGACTCACTGTCCACTGACAACCATTGAGGGAAAATTAAGAGTTATATGTGAAATCCCCACAATGGGGCACAATAGAAGCCAATAATTTAGTGATTTTTGGTTAACAACCTTGTTTAATATACAATTATAAGGAAATTCTTCCCTTCACTCCTTAAAAAAAAAAAAAAAAAACAGTAAATAAGTAACTTGTTTAACAGGAACTTGGCTATACTATTTTTCTAAATGCATGAACAATTTCCATAAAGCATGAACCCCAGCCGAAGACATGACCAAGCTTTCAACTAATAACCTGCATCTACATTTGTTTTGGTCATGAAGGAGCCCTAGGATGAATCCCAAATTCTAATTGTCTTTTCTTCCAAGTTGTTTCTCATATAGTTTCCATTAAAGGGAGATACAGATATAATTACTGAGTCAGGCAAAAATTAATATAGTTGCTCACCAGCAAGCATTCACATTGCAATAATCTCAACTCCAGTTGAGATCACAGAAACCCATGAGATCAGTGGTCCTCAACTTCAGATGCATATTTGAATCTTGGGAGAGCGTTTTTTTAAACAAAAGAAAACATACCCATGCCCCTGATCCAATGCCAGATACCTCCATTTGATTTGTCTGGGAGTGGGATGAAGATCTTTTTAAAGCTCCACATGATGATAATGTTCACTCAGGACTGCAACCACCACATCAGAAAATGCTATGAGCATAGCATTTCCAGTGTTACAAGAAATTCCAACACTAACAGAAAAAGGGTATTCTAAATAATAATAATTGGTAATCCAATAGACACACTAGGCCAAATTCTCATGTGAAAGAAAAATTCAGGGTGACAATTTTAAAATTCAGGCAATTGATATATTTAAATTTTACAACGATAACAGGATCACTTGTTTATGGTAGTAGAGTATCTATTCTTCACACACATCTCTCCAGAATTCTTTCAAAATAATTGGCTTTTAAATTTAATATATGCAGTCTGTGCCCTCTGACAAATTCTTAATTATGTGCAAGAACTCCACAGTGTCACAGAATATCACCCAGCACCACTCCTGGTCTCAGTGGCCAGCTCATTCCACACGTGGCTGGTGATACAGAGAACTGGATAGGAGCTGGACTGTTCTTTCAGAAAACAGCACTCTCTGGGCAACCGAGGTATGCCATGGGGTAAAGGATTCAGCAATTCTACCTCAGAAGTAAAGGTGAGCAGAGCTCCACAAGGGTATCTTGAAAGTGGAATAATATTATGCAACAACAGTAATAATCTCTCCATAGCCCCAGCTCACCCATGGGACACTTTGTAGCCATGTTACACAACTGGTTGCTTTTAAACAGCTGTCCTCACTATGCCTCCTTTTAAATGCCCTTGGAGTTAGATTTCTGGGCCCTCACTATGCCCATGCTTATTAGGTTCTGCAATAGATACAAAATATAATATTTGGGCCTGCTTTTAATTGCAGTTTTATTGAATCAGGGATGTTTACACAAAGGTTTTGACATCCAAGCATCAAATGAGCTACTTAGACAAATGATGTTAGAGGCATTCAGAACAGGACCACCAGGGGCAGAAGTCATTAAATGAAAATTAAACCAGATCTTGAAATGTAGTTAGGATTTCAGTAGAAGAAGATAACCAGGCAGCTGGGATTACTGTGAGCAAAAGTGCTCTGGCAAGAGGAGAGAATGCCTATAGGTCGGGGTGGTGGGGGAGGGGAACTATGCAGAGAGATAGTTCAAAGCTGGAGCAACTCCCTGTGGAAGTGACTCTCAGACAGGTGTGCTGCTGTCATATTTTATTAATGAGAAAAACATAGTTTGCTACCATTGAGGAAAGCTATTGTTCCCTTAGTGACAGAATACAAGCTGAAAGAGCTGTACAAAGCAGGTCTAAAACTTGCTGTGACCAAGAGGGCAAGCCAAGTCTGCAGGAAAGATGGTGTCACTCTGGAACCTGAAAGTATGTTTCCTCTGAAGTACACAGGAGAGCATGGCCCTGGCACCAGGCTCAACTTGTGGCACAGTGCCAAAGAATGCCCAGGAAGAATAAAGGTGCCAAGCTGTGGCTGCTTGCTTGGGTGCTGTGAGACCAATCGCTACTGCAACAGGGGTTGTGGGTAGTGATTGCTGGCTGTGTGTTGTTCTGAGTCTTTTAATCCCTTCAGGAATGCAGATAAAAATTCTAATATTTCAAAGAAGGCTGTGAATATAAAAAAGAAAAACTTTGAGAATCTCCAGATAGGGGAGTTGAATTGCATTTTGTAAGCAACGGGAAGTCACTGATGGTCTTTTAACAGGAGAGTGACTTTATGGAAAAAACACAGCAGGAAGAATAATCTTGCAATTTAATGCAAATTGGAGTGAAAAGAGAAGAGACTGTGCAAGCAAGGATAAAACTTAGTTCAGTTCTTCTACATTTTTAATTTTGGAAAGTAGCAAAAAGTATACAATTTTCTACTGTTCAAAAAAAAAAATCCAATACATTGTCTCCTACCTGCAAAAAAAAAAAAAAAAAAAAAAATGGAAGTAAAATCTAGCAAATACTACTCCAAAAGAAAGTGTTTATGTAGCATTATTTTCTCTTTACATATGTTCCCTTTGTTTTGGCTTTGTAACGTTTACACAGTGTAGTTTTGTTCAAATTGATCAATCTCTGTAATCCTAAGTTTTGTGATCTATAAAATGGACAAAATGTGGTATAATGCCAACTTACTGAGTCATTGTGAGGGTTAAATGAAATAATACATGCTAACTACCACTTCCTTTATAATATCTAAGGAGATTTTTGTTTGGATCTCCCTAGCTTTGGGCAAGAGAAATACTTTTTACAGTTGAAGGGTAACTTAGAATATTCCCCAAATATGAAGTTACAACCCAACTTTATGTTATACCATGGAAACCCTAAAAGATACTTCTGAGGAAAACTTGAAGTCTAGTATGAGAAAATTGAAAATTTAAAGAACTCCCGGGCGCGGTGGCTCAAGCCTGTAATCCCAGCACTTTGGGAGGCCGAGGCGGGTGGATCACGAGGTCGAGATCGAGACCATCCGGGTCAACATAGTGAAACCCCGTCTCTACTAAAAATACAAAAAATTAGCTGGGCATGGTGGCGCGTGCCTGTAATCCCAGCTACTCTGGAGGCTGAGGCAGGAGAATTGCCTGAGCCCAGGAGGCGGAGGTTGCGATGAGCCAAGATCGCGCCATTGCACTCCAGCCTGGGTAACAAGAGCGAAACTCCGTCTCAAAAAAAAAAAGAAAATTTGAAGAACTAAGTGACTAGAAACTCATTTATGAAGCTATGAATTAAAATTGCATAATTAATGAGCCAATATAGTTCTGGATGGCTCTGCTCAGATCTTTGTCTCTGACCTCCTTTCTTCAATGCGAAAATGGTATCTGCCTGATGTGTTTTGTAAAATACCGACATTATCTATGAGGAGGGAAGTTGTCACAGGTTATAAAAATCATACCGTGGCTGGAGGTGTTGCAAGACAAAGAATCACACATTCTTTTTACACTTTCTGTGTGACTCCAAAATCAAAAACCAGAGTCAATTCATCAGAAATTCACTCGAACTGAACACAGTGCCCATTTCTGCACAGACCACCTGTGGAGCAAGTTGAACAGCACTTGTATAGAGAACACCAGCCACTTATTTGAAGCACAGGTTGGGGGTGCAAAAATGGAATAGAATGCATCCCTGTCTAATGCTGGTGGGACATGGTATGCATGCTCTGTCAGAATTTGTCACCTTCTCTTCCCCACTCTGATTTCTTCACTGTGTTCCCATTTCTGTTTCTACACCATTACTCTGCACCAATCAGTCAGGCCAGCAGAGCAGGGAGGTGATTTTCGATTCTTCCCATTCCTCTCCTGATTTCATATAGATGCCAAGTTCCACCATTCTCCTTCCACAATATCTCTAGTATCTTTCTCTCCCTGCCATGTGAGAATATAGTGAGAAGGCAGCCTCTGCAAGCCAGAAAGAGGGCCCTCACTAGGCCCAGAGTTTGCTGGCACCTTGATCTTAGACTTCCCAGCCTCCAGAACTGTGAGAAATAAATGTCAATGTTTAAGCCATGGAGTCTATGGTATTTTGTGATAGCAGCCCAAGCTGACCAAGACAGTGATAGATGCAGGCATACCACACAGCCTCCGAGGACAGAGGAAGGGGGAGAAGGGCCACACATGGATCTGGAGAGGCAAACTGAAGCCGCCAGTGCAGACAGCTCTTAAGAGATAAGCAGGATTTGCAGTACAGCAGCAATCGATGCTTCCCAAACTGCCATGGTAAATAATCTATCCTGTGTTATTGTTTTATGTGGAATTCTCAAGCAGCAAGTGGGAATATTACCATGTAATCATTTCCCTTTATTTCAGTAATTTAAAGAGTGAAAATCTTGGAGCTTTTTTCTCCTTGAGAGACCAAAGTATATTTGTGGATCCAATAACATCTTTGCAAAACAGAAGAAACATTAACTGTATCTTTATATTAACCAGGCAGAAGAATGCATTCTAATAAGCAATTGAGTGAAAACCCCTGCTGGGATTGAACTTCTTTTTCCATAGAAATGCAGGAAATAGTCATGAATGTTTTACTAAAATGCTTCCTCACCATAAATGTATTATCCGTGTCTTCACAAGTCAGGTTTTTTAGCATTGAAATTCTCCAAGCCAGCAAACAACTCTGTAAAATTGTCTTTAATCTCTCACAAAGGACTCAGGAGTCCCACTGAGGCTTTATCACATATTATTTAATAAATTCATCAATCTAAAAACCAGGAGATGTGGAAAAATCCTAGCAACCAGGGGCAAGGCTGGAGAAGTTGGCCAGGATTGAAGGACACTAGGAGGCACATACAGCCTTCCTGAGCTCTGATGCGCCTCCTCCCAGTCCACCCAGCTTCACTTAACCTTGCCTTAACCACACTTCTGCCCTCTGCAGACTCAGTACAGGAACTTGCAGCAGAACGGGCTTCAAGAGTTTAATTGATCTTCACCTGCTTTGAGACCAATTATTAACATTTTATACATGAGGAAAATAAGACCCTAAGATTTTAAGTGGCTTGTCCAAAATAATAGATTAATAAAAAGAAGACGAATATGTAGGATGAACAAGCCTAGAATCTCATGTTTGACATGAGGACTATAGTTAAGAAAATTACATTGTATTTTTGCTAGTAAGTAAATTTTAGCTTTTCTTGTTACAAAAAAAGTAACTATGTGAGATGACAGACATGTAAATTTGCTTTATGATAGTGACTATTTTACTATCTATATGCATCCAATAATGTCATGTGGTAAATCTCAAATACATACAATACAATTTATTAAAAACAAAACAGAGAATGATAACCAAAGTACTGATCTTCCTAGCACAATACTTTTACCAAGTCCAATTTTTGCATGGTCTGGTTCTACAAATGAGATAAGGGAAAAGAGAACACAGAGTCCCTGTACGTTTCTGAGAGCAGTAAACATAGCAATTGAAAACAGCATGTTGGAACTGAAATTCACGTTTAAAATTACACTCACTGATAAAAAAAAAAAATTCACATTATAGCAAATTTGCCCTTGAGAAAACACGGTGAAATATTTCAGGTATTATTTTCTGTCAGCGTAGCCAACAAGACCCAGGGTAGTTTTATTCTTTCCAAGCCCTCACAATTGCTAGAGGATTTGTTTATTTCTTTAATGATAAATATTGTAAGAACATGAGAGCAGGTGTCCCTGGAATCACATTGATTAGGCAAACTAAAATCGCATATGCATAAAGAACAAAAACAAAAGTTGTCTCTTTGGAGCTAATAAAAGCATGACTGGTATAGAGCTTACTGTCAATTTCTTGTCATTGCCATTGTCACCATCATCATCCTTGTTGTCATCTAATCTCAAGGCAATCTCACTGGAGACAGACAGAATTCTCAAATTCTTTTGTGATCCCTAATGAGATTACCTGAACCCTATCCCTAGCTCTCCATGTCTTGTGATACTAAGTGATGCTTGTAAAGGACTATTTCTGCTAGATAATTTTGGTATTTTCATTCTTTTATGAATATCAGTACAGATTACCCAGGCTTTGCACCCCCAGAGGATCTGAGTCAGTGTTCTGGGATAGAGCCCAGCCATTGGTATGTTGTAAAAGCTCCCCAGGTGATTCTGATGAATCAAAACACAGATGCCTGGGCTCTGTCCCAGAATGACTGACTCAGAATCTCTGGTGTTCAAGGCCTGGGAGATATTCACTTCCAAAAACCTCCCCTGGGTGACTCAGATGCATACCACAGAGTGAGAAATGCTCTCCTCAATTGACAGACATAAATCTTTCCACACTATCAGGAGGATACACTGGAGCTACAACCAATATCAAATGAATATTTGAATACAGACTCCAGCCATGCCCATAGCTAACCTCACATTGGCTTTCAATTTGGATAAATGCTAAATTTGCTCATTAGGGTATCTGTTGATGTATTTAAATATACCATGGAGACTGCAATTCTAGTGCGTCTCTTGTGTTTTCACATATTCACAAATCACCTTTATGAACACAAGCTTCACACAAAATAATTTTCAAAATGCACATTAAACAAGAACAGAAACCAAGCAACAGCCTCAATTTGAGAAAGTGTTTAATTTTACCAGAAGAATCTTTTTGTTCCCTGTCTTCGTATGTTAAAATAAATCCGAAGCTATTTACAAAACCTTGTGCTGAATTAAGTGAAGCACAAAAGAAATAACGCTCATTATTAAAAGTCTGTAAATGAAAAGAATAACAGAGGTAGACCCAAACTCCACCTAAGATGAGACCAACCTGACATTTCAAGAAGAAACACTTTCCCAGAGAACAAGTCACGAAGCATGACATCTTAAAACTCCAGAGTACAAAATGTCAACACCAAAAGAACTGGGCTGGTAAAAATTGAGAAAGAGTGGGTACTGAGAAGTACAATCTATTTCAAACAAAACAAACCAACTACTGCAAGATTTTGCACTTCAGTGAATAACTACAGCACATCGGTGTGTTCATTTTTTTCTTTTTTCTCTGTAGATTCATTCCTTCTACTTTGTACAAGCCCTAACAGTGAGCTACAAAAATGTCATAGAGTGCAAATAGTGTAAAATCGCATGCTCACAAGGAGGTCCAAAGTGGTAATCATGCATTCCTCAGTTTTAAATACAAAGAAAAAAATGCTTTTTGCATACAAAGTAAAATGATGACAATTGCAAAACGTCTCAGTAGAACTGGTAGCTCATGTCTGTTACCAAGGAAGGGAGGGGAGATATTAGGACAGGTGTCAGAAAGGGCAATGATATAACTAAACCATCATTCAATTAATGGAAAGACCCAGTATGATGAAAGAACAATGTTATTTTTAGATTAGACCCTTCCTGTCCAGCATGTCAGTACAAAAATTGCCTCTCAAAGAGCCAAAATAGGCCAGGCATAGTGGCTTACACCTGTAATCCTAACACTTTAAGAGGCTGAGGCTGGCAAATCACCTGAGATCGGGTGTTAGAGATCAGCGTGACCAACATAGCAAAACTCCATCTCTACTAAAAATACAAAAATTAGCTGGGCATGGTGGCGCATGCCTGTGATCTCAGCTACTCAGGAGGCTTAAGCAGGAGAATCACTTGAACCCAAAGGCAGAGATTGCAGTGAGCTGAGATCATGCCAGTGCACTCCAGCCTGGACAACAGAGGGAGATTCTGTCTCAAAAAAATGAACTGAAATAGAATAGTTGAAATGTTAACAGACCAACACAGAACCAGTGTTATTCACTATGCCCATGGGGCAGCCTATGCTTGAAGAAAAGGGCCCCTCCCATCTCCTTCAGATGCTGTAATCATATTGTTCCTCCTCACTAGACACCAACTCATTTAGAAGGATGCAAAGTCCAAGTAGGTGCTACAGTATGCCTCCAATGAGTCCTTGCAGTTCACAAGCTGTGGTAAAGCCATGTTAATACAGCTACTTCTCAACAATTGGAAGCCAGTTAAAATAATGGATGAGAAATATAATGAGGATTCAGTCATAACGGAAAAATTTGCATAAATCAACAGTTTCTAACTCTCCCAACCCCCAAGACTTTCTCCACACTCCTACAAAGCAGCAAATGACTGATTTGCTTTTCACACCCTCTCCCTTCTTTTGCTTTTTCTCATTGTTTGACAGCAGAACAATACTCAAAATATGACTGATAAGAAAGAGAAAGAGGAGCAAAAGGACTCTATAACATTTCTGTCATGTAATTATCTACTGAAGACTCAAGAGTTGGCTGGAGAGGAATGACCCCTGCCCAGTTGCTGCTGCTGGTAATATTTTGGAGTCCTGGAGGACAGACAAAATTCAACATGCTTAAAACCGAATTTAGCACTGATCATCCAAGAACACCTCTCTCTCTCCAGCCTCACTAATCTTTCGAAGTTTGCCATCATTCCACCATGAAAACCTGAGTGTTACCCTTGGCTCCTTCTTATTCTAGCATCAAGCCATGTCTAGTCTCCAAGTGATCTCAGCACTTTCAGAGTTCTCAGAATGTTCCTTTCTTTTCACTTTCATTGTTTGGGCTGAGAGTTAAAGAATTAGCAGAAAATTTCTAAAACACATTTGGGAAACATTCCAAGAAACAGAACAGTCTGCATCAAGATGCCGGTTGAGAGAGGACAGCACACTAGAAACTATTGGTGACCTGGTATTACTGCAGTGCGAAGTGGCAAGCACAGAGGTGAGAAAGGCCTGTAGCAGGAAGGACCTCAGACTTCTCAGTGAGAAGCTTGAATGTTTTCCAGCAGCCAGTGTTTTTCAGAGTCCCGTAGTTTGACTAGTGCCTTATCTACATACCTCCATGTTATTATTATTTGCTTAATAGTTTTTCTGTGAACTAACTTGTTGTTCCATATTAATCGATTTTATTAACATTGAAGTTTTATTTTAACTCAAACATTTCCTTGTGAAAACTTTCAAATATATATAATACAGACAGTAGTATGATCAATCTACATGTACTCATCACAGCAAACATCAGTCCATGACCAATCTTATTTCCTTTGTATCCCCCTAAACACCATCGCTATCTCCACCTCCATCAGCACACACACAAGCACATACTTCCTAAATTACTTTAAGCAGATCACAGACACTGTATCTTTCTATCTATATATAATTTGTATCTCTAAAGGACAATGACTATAATGCCATCATCACACCTACAAAATTAACAATTCCTAACTATCATCTAACATCCAGGACATTAAAATTTTACGTCACTGTCATATATTAAGAAACTGAAATAATTTGCCATAAAATTTTAAAAGAAAATAATGTTATTAACATTATGGCATGATATGCTTGTAATTGGAACACTTAGCTTGAAGGCTCTTCTCCTTATTAAAAATTGAGATGAGAAAATGTTACACTGGTCTTCCACTTACACATTCTCATTGTCAAAAGCAGAAGGATTGAAAGGGAACTTGAAATAAATTTCTCGCTGTGTAATTCAAAATTATTTAACACCACGTCTGAATACCACCTAAATCTTCTTGCATTTAACCAGGAATATCTGTCCCATACTTCAAGAGAAACTGTTACAGGGAACAGGGATTCATCTAAGAATTCTGGACTTGATGGAATCTGTCATTGGGAAAAATTGTTCTAGTCACAGAAAGAAGAGAAGGGAGCTATGATAGAGGAACGAAAAGCCTCTTATTACATCCCACAACTTACTGAGTCACTTTCAATATGGGAGTTCTCGCTTTCAATATGGCTCAAATATGGTAGTTCTCTTAGTGCTCCAACAGGGGAGCATACAGACTCACACGCCTTTGACCAAGGATAGGCCTTCTCCAATTGAAATGACCACCTGCTTTGACCAGTCTCACAGCTTCTGGGATAGGAGCCACTCGTGAATGTAGGAGAGGAAGGGGACATAACCTAGCCAGCCCCACTGAATAGAACCTTGCTATCAATGAGGTGATCGATGTCACATCCTGATGGCCGTCACATATCATACCATCATTTCCTGAACCTTCACTGTCACCCAAGACACCCCCCGCTTCTCCAAAGCCAATCTTCCCTGGAAAGGGCCTTTTGTGCCAGGTTTCAGAGCCTACTTCCTTGTAAGCACTCTTTTCTGTGAATAAATTGCCAAATCTTCAAGAAATGCCAAAATAAGACATTTTTCAGAATATTGCTCACCTCACCTTCCCCAATACACGTACACTCAAATATCTTCCATGCTCCCCTTTCACACAGAGAAAACACAACATTTTTGACATGCTTTTCTATTTTGTGGTCACCATCTATTTGCCATATCTTGTATCTACAACTTGAATATGAGTCCCCATGTTTGCACACGGATTCAGTGGTTAATCAGTTCTTCCTGCAGGTAAAGTACAATGCTTAATGCCAGTGATACTAAGATGACTAAGATAAAACTGATGTCTTCCGCAACACAGAAGCTAGTTGGAAAAATAAATGAATAAACAAAGGGAAACAAAGCAATGTTTCATCACAGAGGTTCTATGAGCTCAGCTGGAAGAAGAACCCACTCTTCCTGGGTAGGTTCTGGAAAAGTGAGGAGGATAGAGGTGAGGTTTTGAGAGCAAATGGCAGATCCCCAAGAAGGCAAGCAAGGAAGATGGAGAATATACCCTACTTCTCAAAACCTGAGATTCCCCAAATCATAGCTTGTTCCATAAACATTCTATGTGCTCAAACTATCTTCTAGTCAGGGGTCAGTGATACATATGTCTGAGTTTCAACAAAAACTTTGTGATCAAAAACCCATGAAGGAAAAAGAAGAAGTCAAAAAAATATACAGATAGTCAAATTATTTTTTCCCAAATCAACACATCTTTACTGAGCTTTGCTTTGTGAAATATAATTTAGTACTGTCTCTGCCTTCAAGGTCCAATGTTTGTTTAAATACAGTCTGACTGAGGAGATATATATATATATATATACACATATACATATACATATATATATATATATACATGCAAGGAAAGTTCAACAACAATTAAAGACTTGACAGTTCAGTCTCAAAACAGGAAAAAAGACACAAGTAGCCCATGATTAAGTATCAATGTAAATGTAACCATGAGAACTTAAAAAAAAAAAAAAAAAGAATGATCACTTTACATCGTGGGCCAGGGACATTATAGGTGTATATAGGGAGGTAGAGAAAATTTGTAAAGCAAAAGGCAGGAAAATACAGGATTATTTCAAGGATTAGTAAATCAGTCCATATGGCTGGACTAGAGAATTCGCATGGGAATAGTGTGAATAAAAGGTAGATAGGGATCATATCTGAGGATGCCATATGTACACACACAAAAAACCAATAACCACTTGTTGAGCTCATATTGCCAGACCGGTACTCATACCTCATCTCAATTAATTCTCAGATAAGGACACAGGGGGCTTAAGGAGGTTAGGTCATTTAATGTCAGTCTAGGGATATTTAGATGCAAAAGACAGCTGTAGCCCCTGCCCCCTGGAGCTTAAAATATAGTATCCGGCCAGGTGCAGTGGCTCACGCTTGTAATCCCAGCACTTTGGGAGGCCAAGGTGGGCAGGTCATAAGGTGAGGAGTTCAAGACCAGCCTGGCCAATATGGTGAAACCCCATCTCTACCAAAAAAAAAAAAAATTAGCTTGGCATGGTGGTGGGCACCTGTAATCCCAGCTACCTGGGAGGCTGAGGCAGTAGAATCACTGGAACCTGGGAAGCAGAGGTTGCAGTGAGCCAAGTTGGTGCCATTGTACAACAGCCTGAGTGACAGAGTGAGACTCCATCTCAAAAAAAACAAACAAACAAAAAATCTAGTATCCACAGAACTAGAAAGTGAATAAGCTGAATTCAGACTCTGGATTCCAAAGCCCAGGTTCATTATTCACCAATGTTCCTCTGTTCCTGTTTAGCACCAAGATAGGTCAAATATTAGAAAACTCCATTCCTTCTTCACTTTATAACTTCCAGTTGCTCTTTATGTAATATTGATGGCAGTGATTCTTGACCCAGCCTGCATCAGAATCACCTGCAAGACTTTTTGAAAATGTGCATGCTCACATACACCATGGAATACTATGCAGTCATATAAAGGAATGAGATCATAACCTTTGCAGAGACAAAGATGGAGCTGGAGGCTATTATCCTCAGCAAACTAACACAGGAACAGAAAACCAAACAGTGAATGTTCTCACTTATAAGTAGGAGCTAAACAATGAGAACATATGGACACACGGTTGAGGGGAACAACACACACTGGGTTCTTTTCAGGGAGGTGAGGAGAGAGGGAGCTCATCAGAAAGAATAGCTAATGGAGGCTGGGCTGAATACCTAGTTGATGGGTTGATCTGTGCAGCAAACCACCATGGAACAAGTTTACCCAAGTAACGAACATGCACATGTACCCCTGAACTTGAAATAAAAGTTGCAGGAAAAAATATATATACACGCTGAGGACAAAGCTCCAGGGACATGAATTAAAGTCCAAGCATTTGTAACTTTTGAAATATTCCACAGGAGATCCTGATGCACAGCCAGAGTTAAGAACTTGATAAACACGCTACAGCATGTCCAAAACATGCCCCAGACTTCAACAAAATGTGTACACTTTAGTCTTCTACAAGCAATCCAGATGAATGATCTAATAATAACACTAAATAATAATAACATTTATGCTTTTATCGAGTGCCTCCTCTGTCCCCGGGCACTGTGCTTAATGTTTTTTACACATATTTTGTTTTAATTCTCACAAAATCCAAGGGGGAAAGAACTTTTAATATTCGTATTTCCAAAGTCATAAAGTTGCTGGAAGAGCTAGAATTCTAACACAAGAGTACGCTGTTTAAATAAATGCTTTTCACAGCCTCTTCACTACCCTGCCTCCCAAAACAAAGGATAACCATTGATTCCCTGACTATTTGATTGAGTGCCACCTAATGCCAGGCATTGTGACCTCGGTCACATACAGCATAAACTGATACTCACAGACTTTAAAGTAACGGCATATTTACTTGAGCTCTAATAGATTAAATTTGTCATGAAGACTATACCAAGTAGCTGAAAATAGAATGAGCAATGAGCTTTGTTACCCAGCACCTTAATAAGATAAAGATTTCACTATCAGAAAATTAGGTTTTCTGGAGAAGGAACACGGTACACGCTATACTTGCGGAAACACTTAAGTGAGACTTCTCAGAAACGTGCTTTGACATTGATTCCCACGGGTCTAGACTCTCAAAATCTGAGTACCTCTCATCCTCATTCATTTTAAGGAGCTTACGGTTAACCATCAGACCACCTCATTATTAATTTCAAAACAGAAATCTTACCACTCATGATTGAAGATCATCTAAGTATTTTTTGGTATCAATACTTCTCAATATACTGCTGTATAATACCCAAATGCCCACCCCCAAATAATGAATGTTTTTAAAAGAGCAAATCACATGTTCCTTTCTTACCTATACATTTTAAGCCATGGTTATTAATGTTTTGAGGTCCATGGGTACCAATGAAAATCTGAAGAACTTTATGAAGCATCTCGGAAAAGTGCTCATCAATTTATGTACATATTCTTAGATTAAGAATCTCTCATCTGATGCACTATTTTGTTTATTCCTTTTTCATTTAATTTTTTTATATGAGGCTGACTCTTTCAGACAGTAGCTAGGTAAGCCAGAGAGAAGCCCCTTATTCCCATGGAGCTCATCTACAGTCTAACAATCTTATTTATGACTAGATTTTACAGTGGAGAATATATAGAAAGCCATATTATAACATGTACACCATGAATGCCTAGCTATACAGGGCATGGCTAAATCTTGGACACCAGTTGGAACATAGGGCTAAGCAGGAGATCAAGGAACATTTGGCCCCAGGCGATGGGAGATGATCCCAGAGGGTGAACAGGTTGTGATCTAGAAAATCTCAGAGTAGGTAGTAGACATGAGGCAAAAGGGGCTTGGATTCATTGGCAGGTCCCTAGTCCCTAAGAAGACCTAGGTTGGACATTAAGACAAAGCACCAGTCCCAGGGATATGAACCAGAAAACTAAAACAGCGATTGAGGCAATAAGTTAAATAGAAATCCAACTTTGCCTTAGAAAGCCCAAACTGCTCACTGACAGTGAAGTACAGAAAGAACTTGGTTAAATGGAAACAATCACGACTCTGTACTTGGAATAGGTACACGATTAGAACCAGACCTTTGAAAGGCTAGCAGGGTACTGAATCTGGGATCTGCAGGCCTGCTGCTCCTCAGTTTCATCCAATTCCAGTGCCCTAAAGGCAGAGAACTGGTAAAGTGCAGATCTGTAGGTGAAGGTCAAATGCTTAAATTCAGCAGCGGAGATTACGAATCTACAGGGGCTATAAGCCAAGTAGATCATTACAAGTCGTAAACACATTGCACGGGATATTGCCCAGGATCATGGGAGGCCGAGGCGGGTGGATCACGAGGTCAAGAGATGGAGACCATCCTGGTCAACATGGTGAAACCCCGTCTCTACTAAAAATACAAAAAATTAGCTGGGCATGGTGGCGCACGCCTGTAATCCCAGCTACTCAGGAGGCTGAGGCAGGAGAATTGCCTGAACCCAGGAGGCGGAGGTTGCGGTGAGCCGAGATCGCGCCATTGCACTCCAGCCTGGGTAACAGGAGCGAAACTCCATCTCAAAAAAAAGAAAGGAAAAAAAAACCCTGGTATATGAGCCTACCCTAACAACAACAACAAAGTGGAAAGCTAGAATAAAAGATTTGCTAAATACTTAAAATTTTTTTATCTGCTAAATGTCAGACTTCGTGAAATTTGGAAATTAAACAATGGAAACTGTTGGAACATGGAAGTTATCGCTGTGTCACATCAAATGTTTGCAATATGATGATCCCTTTTCTGATTAAAGCAAATTCTTCATGATAGGTAATTCTATATACTGAATTGTTTTCTCGTCCTTCTCTCTGTAACAGAAATGCAAGGCTATATTCAGTTGATGCTGAGAGTGTGGGAAAGGATATAAAAATAACCAAGTTTTTAAAAAGTAAACAAACAACATAGCTGATGGTTCATCTAGGTGATTAGAAATAAATTAACAAAATATTTTTTTCCTTCATATATTCATGTCATATATCAGTTCCCGTCATATATCAGTTCACAGTAGTTAAGGGAGGAAACAATAGTTGCATGGTTGTTACATGAGGAAATTTGTTATTTCTCCCTTGGAAGGGCACTCTGAAGTGGGGTAGAGGGTCAAGCCAGCTAAACTTAAGAAGAGATGCCCACACCCTTGGCCACAGACTGAAGGCACTGTCTGCTTCCCTACTTTTGATGTTTGGGGTCAGAAACAAGCATGGAGGTGAAGCTGATGATGCTCACCCCCATCTGGAATGAGGCATCGGCAACCACACCTACATTTCCATGTGATAGAGGTCTTAAGGCTTGTAGTGGTGTGAGTAACATGGGGCAAGACTGCAAGACCAATGGGGCCGATGTTAAAGCAATACTGGACTTCAGTTTTTGAAGAGAATATTGACAACACCAGTGTCAGCATTCCAGTGATTTAAATCAGAGCAAGAGACATTTCATTAAATATTAAAAGCAGCGCTGACAGTGAGACTGATGTACGATTATAATTTTCCACAAATATCGTTCTATACTGT
The DNA here is from genome assembly GCF_048565385.1 of Saimiri boliviensis. Lineage (NCBI taxonomy): Eukaryota > Metazoa > Chordata > Mammalia > Primates > Cebidae > Saimiri > Saimiri boliviensis. Next base: position 91,436,489 of record NC_133450.1, on the reverse strand, counting down.
GTCAGGCACACATGACTCAAAATGACAGGCATCTCTACTTGGCCACGGGAGTAGACAACTTCCTCTCTTTCTGCCCCCACATGGGCTTATTTCTTTTTAACTTCCAGGTGCAGGAAAGAGAGAATTCTTCTCAACAGGAAAAGCTGTCTTTTAGAAGCAAGACTTTCTCTGTCTGGCCAGAATAGCCCCTCAAAATATCCAGGTACCTTGAAAGAGTTAAGTTGGGATCAGGAACAGGCATCCTCTTGTTTGCTCTGGCTCTTCACTGTCCGCCACCCGCTGTCCTTAGAAAAGTATAAGGTTCCAGACACCAGTGGACCTTGGTTACTACGAGAGGGGTCTCTCTGTCTCTCTCCTCCCTCTGTCTCTCTTTGTCTCTCTCCCTCCCCCTATCCTCCACACACACAGAAAATCTTAAGGCCATCTTGTTTAATCTGCCTTCTTGTTTCTACAAAGAACCTTCAGACACAGCATCTAGTTGAAGTAAAATTCAGTCTTGCAAGGAGAGGGAAGTAAGCCCTTTATCAGATCTGTGGATTGCAAATTAAGGGCACCCTGCTAAAGAGAACCTGAACGTTTGTTATCATCCTCTAGAACTTGAGAAGGAAGAAAACAACTGAGCCATGAGAGGATCTGAAATTTTACAATTTTGACTGCTCATTGCTCTCTCTAGCAAAGTATGGATTTGGGCAGTAGACAGCACTGGGGTCAAATCCTTGCCCTGACAACTGGTAGCTATGCCCTTGGGCAAGGTAACCTCTCTGAGCCTCAATTTTCTCATCTGTAACATGGTGACAACACCCGCTACACAGAGCAGCTGTGAGTTATAATGAAATCATATATGCTATTGCTTCCTGAAGTGTAAAATACATGCAACCGTCAGAGAGAGGTTGTAGCATTCTTCAGAATTTACATCCCAAATCCTTTGTGTGCTATGGTTTATTATTCAAGCCTCAAAGATTACTCTGCAAACAGTTCAGGCTTACATTGGTTACAATCCCACTATGACTGTATACAGTGCCTATTTGGGTATAATTTTCTACTGAAAGCCACGGGAACGTTAACTCTGTTAAGTTTTAACATAAGCTGCAATTCGCATTCCTGACTTTCTTCCCTAATAAGCTTTTATATACCAGAAGCTGTGCATGCTGGGGTTTTACATGCATGATCTTTACATCAAGTGTGAACATTTTTTTAAAAGACAGAACTATGAATTCAAAGTATGTTATATGCTTTGCCTCCATTTTTCATCCTTTATCAAGCAATCACACTGGGTCGAGAGAGGAACCTAAGCCCAAGTCAAAGGGCATATCCGCTTCTCTTCTCACTTCCTTCCTTGAAGACAGCCCTAAGTCACACTAGGAGAGCCACCATGAAATTCTACACTTCCAACAAATAAAATCAGAATGTAACATAAGTCAAGATGAGTAATAAGGCTATTGAAAACAGCTTTATTAACTACTGCACAAGGCACTGAGGGTGGAATTAACATCTGGAATGGCCTTTTATTCTCTAATAAGCATAAGTATGTCATCTTGTCTGAAAGAGGTAGGAAAGGAGGGAGAAAAACACCAAGAGGTGTCTGAGATCAAGGTAATCATACAATCTGCTTCAACTAAAATTCAATTGCATCATCATCAAAATAAGCCCCCCAGAAGAAGGGAGTAACATAATCAAATCAGAACACTCATCCAAGTCATTCAGAATTTCTCCCTAGGATGAAGATCTCACCAATTCCAAACCTCTTTTTTCATTCTATGAGTCATAAACCCAATGGGATTCCTTCCACAAGGATAAATTTCCATGTTGCCTGAATATTGGGCCAAGTGTATATGTTTAGCAGATTAGTCAGTCCTGAAACAAACAAACAAACCAGGCAGCCTTGATAGGCCCCTGAATGAAATAACCGTTGTTTTCCCGAGATTTTAGCCCAAATCACAGTACAATTTGCATTGCATTTTAGCATATAGTACAAAATCACAGAGAACAAAATCAATTTTTGTTCCTAGTGAATTTGTCCCTGAAATTCACTTGTATACACAACTTAAAGTTTATATCTACTACTAAGATACATGAGATCACATGCCAAGATCAGTAGTCAAGAATTTTTCTTAAATTAATATGGTTGATGGGAAACAAAACTGGGAAAATCTAAACTAAACGCCTGAGTTATTAACAATGATTTTTTTCCCATGCTTTGAGAGCTCAGGAATGCATAAGATTAAATGTGTCAGGCGGTTTCAGAGAGTCAGTGACAGTACATACCACAGGCCCCAGCCTAAACCCTCCTTAATCTCCAGACAGACTCTTGCAACAGAGAAAGGAGTATATGGATACCCAGCTTGTTCCAGCAAGGGGACAGATTATCCATAGCCAGTGCTACTCAAAGTGCGTTCTGCAGATAGTCCTGGCCATGAACTGTCACCAGTCCATGACACATGCAGAAATTTAGACAAATAACTGAGAAAACTTTATAGCAAATTGATACTACTATAATATTTCAGAGCATAATTGTGTTTTCTACTATTTCATTTTGTTAATTTTGCCAGAGTTTTGGTAAAGAACCAGACGGTTTGAGACATGCTGCCCTTGACCACTGTTCATAGTTTTGGCTACTTTTTGGGATCTCTGGGGAGCTTTACAAAGTCCTGACGCCTGGGTTTCAATCCCAGCGAGTCTGTTATAACTGGTATGGGATGCAAGCTGTTCATTTGGGATATTTTTCACTCCCAGGTGTTTCTAACAAGCAGCAATTTGAGAACCACTTTTCTTATACTGGTAAGGGATAAGAGGAGATATTTAGGGGGCTAGTAAACTGGAAACACACAAAAAAGTAATTCCTTATCTCTTGTTACTTTGAAAAGTTGAAAAATATTTTCTTCAAATTAAGTTGTAATTCAGCATTTCATTATAAACAAAGGTAAAATGGACCAGGATACCATGATATCCTATGATATAAGGTCATGTGAGGTACAATTTTTAGTGTAAATATTTTACTGCAATGTAACATACATATAGAAAAGTGCATAAACCTTATGTGTACAGCTCAATGACATTTCATAAACACATCAGTGTAACCAACATTCAGATCAAGAAACAGATAATGCACAATATTATTTTCCCCCATGTTGTGACATCTAAAATAGCTTCCCACTGAGAGGAAATAAAAATAACATACTCTGCCACTATGAATATGCCATTTATCTTAGTTTACAGTAAGTCTAGTAAAAGTTGGAAGATACTGAATAATAAAAACAAAAAGTACAAAGATTCTTTCTGGTAAGGATGACAGATTGAATACCAACATCTGTATTTGCTCATTCAGGAAATTTCACTAAAATAACAATAAATATGTTTTAAAGGCATAAATCTATAAGAATGGAAGAACCAGGAAAAAAGATAATTATGAAATTTTAGGAGACAGAAACTAGTAAATGACTTGTCAGGCCTGATAAAACTGAAACCTAAATTGAGGGTAGAGAAAATGAAAATTAGTTTAATTTACAACACAGAATTTCTCAAAGGCTTGGAAATTGTGGCACCAGTTACTACTAAAAATAAGGCTAAAATTAGTGGTCTTGCTTAAGCCTGTTTAAGGAACATTATGAATTCTTAATCCCTACCCTCATTCAGCATTTGACTATGCCTCCCTTCACCCTGGCAAAGGGCAGAGGTTTATTCTCTGAAGAGGCTGAAACAAAACTCTACAGAGACACTAGACATGATTGAAGACTGGGATGCTATACCAAAGTCATGGAGGAATTGAGTGAATCTGTATACACCACTCACTGAGGCTCCTAAGCTTCTTTCCTACTTGATTCTCAGAATGCTGATGGTGAGCCAGGAGATTCAAAAAGCCTTCTATGAGCCAAGGGAGCAGATCTTAAGAAAATGCTATTGAAGGTTCCCAGGGAAAAAGTGCAACTGTTTAACATTAGAGTTATAATAGACAATCCCTGTTGGGAGATGATTCTCCATGAGTCTTTCTGGAATTTCTACACATCATGTGCAGGCACTGACAGCTTTTTGTTCTTCAAGAGCCTGTATGAGCAAAAGGTTTAAAGGGTAGAGATAAAGTTTCCCTCAAAAACAGAAGGCAGGTTTGTTTGCTAACATCTCTCCCTCTCTGGAGCAAACATTGCGTAGGTTTGCGTGAAGGCCATTATAAGTGATTGGCATTTATTAAGCTCAGGATTCCTTGACTGTGATACAAAGCTACTAAACATACTGAGGATCCACCTTGGTTACTTCGTATTGTCCTTGTGGAACCTGGAGAGCAAGGGGAAACAACATAAACATGAAATTCATGCTGCCTGCTGGAGTGTGAGTAATAAACTCCTTTGAATCTGATCCATGAGTCTCATGTCTTTTGCTACCATCTATGAAACTGTAGCATGCTAACTTGATAATTTGAAAGTGGTATAAAATCCCAGACCCTTCATAGTTTTGACTACTTCAGCCATTCTCACAGATTATAAACAGTTTTTGAGTCCTTCACTCTAGAATATAAACACATAAACAAGAATCACAAAATATCCAAGAATACTGGCTAACAAATTTTTTTTTTGAGACACAGTCTCACTCTGTGGCCAGGCTGGAGTGCAGTGGTACAATCTCGGCTCACTGCAACCTCTGCCTCCTGGGTTCAAGGGATCCTCTTGCCTCAGACCCCCTAGTAGCTGGGATTACAGGCATGCGCCACCATGCCTGGCTAATTTTTATATTTTTAGTAAAGACACGGTTTCGCCATGTTGACCAAGCTGGTCTTGAACTCCTGACCTCAGGTGATCCACCTGCCTTGGCCTCCCAAAGTGCTGGGATTACAGGCATGAGCCACTGCACTCAGCCCACAATTTTTTTTTTTAATTTTAAAGTAATTTGGATGAAACAGACCATTTAGGAGAAGAAAACTTTAAAAAATATCATATTAATATCCTTAAGGAGATAAGATAAACTATTACATCCATAAAATAAGAATACAGCGCTGTATTTTAAGAGAAATATTCAGAAAACAAAGGAGTTATTAAAACTTTAATAAAACTTGAATTGAAAAACTTAATAGAAGAGTTTTAAAATAAAGTACAACATATAGACAAAGAGAGGGAAAACATGAGAGAAAAGGTTACAACCTGGGTACTTCTTACAGCATCAGCCATTACATCAGAAACCATACCTCTCAAATTTCTTTTGCTTAAGCCAATGTAAGATGAGATTTCTTTGCTTTCAACCAAACACATTCTGACTGTCAAGCAAAATAATTCAAACACACACCCCTGGGGAAACTTTGGAAATCAGTATGTCTTGGTAAAGGATACACTGGTTTGTAGTCTGGAGCCACTGATAAAAATGGAAGCAGTGTCTTTATCAAATAAAATTGTCTCCCAAACTTGCTCATTTGCCATGATTTAGATGCAAATATTGAAGATGTCAGCAGCTATGCTATTTCCCCTCAGCAAACAACTGGATATATCACAATATTTCTAATTCTTGACTTTCTCTATGTGTTTATGAATGTCACTGAAAAAGAAAGTCTATTCTGTAAACCTTTTAGGACACATGAAAAGTTGCAATGCCAAGCAAAACTGTATTTGGGGGAAAAAGCAGGTTGTACTGCTTTGGAAATGAAAGTAGTTTTGCACATTAATATGACTTGCTGCCTTGTACGTCAGCGTGTAGTGGCACCTGAAATACAGTCAGCAATCTTACAGAAAAAAACCTGTTCTACTGATTTGAAAGTAAAAGTCAACTCCATCAGAGCCAGAGTCAAAATTATCACCTCCTCAAGAATTTCTTTTTTAATCAAGAAAATGTGGAGTTCTCCTTGACTACCTAGAGGCTGCTTTGCTTCTGGAAACCGTGATTGAAATCTTTAAATGATATTTGGAAAGACATTTGCATCACCTTTGAGAAAAAAGGAAGCCCATTTATAGAACAATTCAGTAAAGAGAAATTCATTCATGGTTTTTCCTACTTTATGGATATAACATGAAACTTTTTTTTTTCCATTTAAAGCTTTACTGTCACCATTATAATGCAGCTGGAAACCACAAATTCTTTTGGAAACACAATTTCTCAGGAAAATAAGAATCCAGAGTGACAAAGTGTCATAAAATGTTTCTGTAGTTAAACAATCTGAGGGTACCTAGGTATACTGCAGGATGCATTTGAAGGACAATTCTGCTTGGATGAATTGAAACACTGAAACAGATTCATCATTCTTTCCCTGTAGACAAAGACAGCATGGATGGTTTTTGAGGCCTTGTCTCAAAGATGATCTCATTGACTTGAATACTACTGAAATGATGTGATATTAATTCAACTTGTAGGGTCAGGAAGTCTGGTGTTTCTTGAAACATATCTACCCTCTTCTGGCATAAAAGCTAGTAGATCTCTAACTTCATTTGCTATCTCATATCCTTGTGAGCCAACATTTTTTAGAAAGTGTTAAGACTTCCGGAGGGGAATGCTGGGAAGATGGCCGCCTAAGAACAGCTCAGGACTTCAGCTCCCAGTGAAAGTGCAGAGGGTGAGTGGACGCCGCATTTCCAGACGAACTCTTATTGCCCACAGCCCAGGAGATACCCAGGCAGAGGGGTCGCCAGCGTCGCAGTCCCAGCCTGTGCGGCTGTTTTGGCCCCCGCGGGGCTGATTCCGCCCGCGCGGCTGCTGTGACCACGCCCTGTTGCTGCGGTTCTCCGTACAAAAGCCACTGGTCTGGGAGCCCTCTTAGCTGGCGAGCAGAGCCCTGAGACGGCAGAATAGCCCATTCATCTGAAACAGCGAGCCAGGCCAGGCGATTCCTAGGCAAAAAATCCGCCAGGAGCCGGCGCCGCAGTTCGAGCCGACTCCGTGACTCGCAGCACGGGAGATCCCGGCGCCTTTTCAACAAGCGACCAGAACGCGGGGTCGTTCAACTTAAAAGAAAAGACTCTGGGTCAGGAAGCCAGGTGATCAGGCTCGGTTGGTCCCACCCCTCCACCCCCAACAACAACAAAAACAAAAACAGTAATTGGAAACCCTCTGGGTTGAGCCCTTCAAACCAAGCACAGCTGAACCCCTACGGTCCCGCTCCGTGGGGGAGGGGCTTCCGCCATTACTGAGACTCTCCACCGCTACGGAGGCAGGCTGCCGTTGCCGAGGCAACCCGCCGTTGCCGAGGCAACCTGCCACAACAGAGAGAGTCCGCCATAACAGAGGCGGGGCCACCATTGCTGAGACAGTTCTAACTACGCCCATATAAAAAGGACTACAGGGAAGAGCTCAGGGCAGCTGGGCAGAGCCCACAGCAGCTCAGCAAAGCCCCTGCGGGCAGGCAGTGGCTAGGCCTGCTGCTAGCTGGGCAGGTCCGACCTGAAAGAAAAATCAAAAAAGGCAGTAGTGCAACGGAAACTCATAAAGCTCCAATTCCCTGGGACAGAGACAGACAACAGGTGGATAAACCCACAAAAATGGGAAGAAACCAGCGCAAAAAGGATGAAAACTCCCGAAACCAGAACACCTCTCCTCCTAAAAGGGATCACAACTCCTCACCAGCAAGGGAACCAGACCGGATGGAGAAGGAGGGTGATGAAATGACAGAATCAGACTTCAGAAGGTGGGTAGTAAGAAACTACAGTGAGCTAAAAGAACATATTCTAACCGAACGCAAAGAACATAGGAACCTTGAAAAAAGGTTGGACGAACTGCTGACGAGAATGGACAGCATAGAGAGGAGTATAAGTGAATTGATGGAGCTGAAAAACGCAACACGAGAACTTCGTGAAGCATGCACAAGCTTCAACAGCCGAATTGACCAAGCAGAAGAAAGGATATCAGAGGTCGAAGATCAACTCAATGAAATAAAAAGAGAAGGCAAGAACAGAGAAAAAAGCGCAAAAAGGAATGAACAAAATCTTCAAGAAATGTGGGACTATGTGAAAAGACCTAATCTACGTCTGATAGGTGTACCTGAATGTGATGAAGAGAATGAATCCAAGCTGGAAAATACTCTTCAGGATATTATCCAGGAAAACTTCCCCAACCTAGCAAGGCAGACCAATATTCAAATCCAGGAAATACAGAGAACACCACAAAGATATTCCTCAAGAAGAGCAACCCCAAGGCACATAATCGTCAGATTCACCAGGGTTGAAATGAAAGAGAAAATGCTAAGGGCAGCCAGAGAGAAAGGTCGGGTGACCCACAAAGGGAAGCCCATTAGACTCACAGCAGCTCTCTCAGCAGAAACCCTACAAGCCAGAAGAGATTGGGGGCCAATATTCAACATCCTTAAAGAAAAGAACTTTCAACCCAGAATCTCCTATCCAGCCAAACTAAGCTTCATAAGTGAAGGAAAAATAAAATCCTTTGTGAACAAGCAAGCACTCAGAGATTTCATCACCACCAAACCTGCTCTACACATATAAAGGAACAACCAGTACCAGCCACTCCAAAAACACACCAATGGTAAAAGAGCATCAACACAATCAAGAATCTGCATCAACTAACCAACAAAACAGCCAGGTAGCATCAAAATGACAGTATCAAATTCACACATAACAATACTATCCCTAAATGTCAATGGACTAAATGCCCCAATCAAAAGACACAGACTGGCAAATTGGATAAAAAGCCAAAACCCATCAGTGTGCTGTATCCAGGAAACCCATCTTACATGCAAGGATACACAAAGGCTCAAAATAAAGGGATGGAGGAAGATCTACCAAGCAAATGGAGAGCAAAAAAAGGCAGGAGTTGCAATTCTCATCTCTGATAAAATAGACTTTAAAGCAGCAAAGATCAAAAGAGACAAAGAAGGACATTACATAATGGTAAAAGGATCACTGCAACAAGAAGAGCTAACGATCCTAAATATATACGCACCCAATACAGGAGCACCCAAATACATAAGGCAAGTTCTTAATGACTTACAAAGAGACTTAGACTCCCACACAATAATAGTGGGAGACTTTAACACCCCATTGTCAATATCAGACAGATCATCCAGACAGAAAATCAACAAGGATATCCAGGACCTGAATACAGACCTGGAACAAGCAAACCTAATAGACATTTACAGAACTCTCCACCCCAAATCCACAGAATATACATTCTTCTCAGCACCACATCACACCTACTCTAAAATTGACCACATAATTGGCAATAAATCACTCCTCAGCAAATGCAAAAGAAAAGAAATCATAACAAACAGTCTCTCAGACCACAGTGCAATCGAGTTAGAACTCAGAATGCAGAAACTAACTCAGAACCGCACAGCTTCATGGAAACTGAACAACTTGCTCTTGAATGTTGACTGGATAAACAATGAAATGAAGGCAGAAATAAAGATGTTCTTCGAAACCAATGAGAACGAAGACACAACATACCAGAATCTCTGGGACACATTTAAAGCAGTCTCTAGAGGAAAATATATAGCAATGAGTGCCCACATGAGAAGAAAGGAGAGATCGAGAATTGACACCCTATCATCAAAATTGAAAGAGCTAGAGGAGCAAGATCAAAAAAACTCAAAACCTAGCAGAAGACAGGAAATAACTAAGATCAGAGCAGAACTGAAGGAAATAGAGACACAAAAAACTCTTCAAAAAATCAATAAATCCAGGAGCTGGTTTTTCGAAAAGATCAACAAAATAGACAGACCACTAGCCAGATTAATAAAAAAGAAAAGAGAGAATAACCAAATTGATGCAATAAAAAACGATAAAGGGGATATCACCACAGATTCCACAGAAATACAAACCATCATCAGAGATTATTACAAACAACTCTATGCACATAAACTAGTAAACCTGGAAGAAATGGATAAATTCCTGGACACCTGCATCCTCCCAAGCCTAAACCTGGAAGAAGCTGAAACCCTGAATAGACCAATAACATGGTCTGAAGTCGAGGCAGCAATAAAGAGCCTACCACCCAAAAAAAACCCAGGTCCAGATGGGTTCACAGCTGAATTCTACCAGACATACAAAGAGGAGCTGATACCATTCCTTCTGAAACTATTCCAGACAATCCAAAAAGAGGGAATCCTTCCCAAATCATTTTACGAGACAAACATCATCCTGATACCAAAACCCGGCAGAGACTCAACAAGAAAAGAAAATTTCAGGCCAATATCCATGATGAACATAGATGCAAAAATCTTCAATAAAATACTGGCAAACCGATTGCAACAGCATATCAAAAAGCTCATCCACCATGATCAAGTAGAATTCATCCCGGGGACGCAAGGCTGGTTCAACATACGCAAGTCCATAAACGTAATTCACCACATAAACAGAACCAAAGACAAAAACCACATGATTATCTCAATTGATGCAGAGAAGGCTTTTGACAAAATTCAACAACCCTTTATGCTAAAAACCCTCAATAAACTAGGTATTGATGGAACGTATCTCAAAACAATAAAAGCTATTTATGACAAACCAACAGCCAATATCATACTGAATGGGCAAAAACTGGAAGCATTCCCTTTGAAATCTGGCACTAGACAAGGATGCCCTCTCTCACCACTCCTATTCAATATAGTACTGGAAATTCTAGCCAGAGCAATCAGGCAAGAAAAAGAAATAAAGGGTATCCAAATTGGAAAGGAGGAAATCAACTTGTCTCTATTTGCAGATGACATGATTGTATATCTGGAAGACCCCATCATCTCAGCCCAAAATCTCCTGAAACTGATAAACAACTTCAGCAAAGTCTCAGGATACAAAATCAACGTGCAAAAATCACAAGCATTCCTATACACCAGTAATAGACTTCAAGAGAGCCAAATCAAGAACGAACTGCCATTCACAATTGCTACAAAGAGAATAAAGTACCTAGGAATACAACTGACAAGGAACGTAAAGGACCTCTTCAAGGAGAACTACAAGCCATTGCTCAACGAAATAAGAGAGGATACAAACAGATGGAGAAACATTCCATGTTCATGGTTAGGAAGAATCAACATCGTGAAAATGGCCATACTGCCCAAAGTAATTTACAGATTCAATGCTATTCCCATCAAGCTACCAATGACCTTCTTCACAGAACTGGAATAAAACACCTTAAACTTCATATGGAACCAAAAGAGAGCCCGCATAGCCAAGTCAATTCTAAGCAAAAAGAACAAAGCAGGAGGCATCACACTACCGGACTTCAAACTATACTACAAGGCTACAGTAATCAAAACAGCATGGTACTGGTACCAAAACAGAGATATAGACCAATGGAACAGAACAGAGGCTTCAGAGGAAATACAACATACCCACAACCATCTGATCTTCGACAAACCTGACAAAAACAAGCAATGGGGAAAGGACTCCCTGTTTAATAAATGGTGTTGGGAAAACTGGCTAGCCATGTGCAGAAAGCAGAAACAGGACCCCTTCCTGACACCTTACACCAAAATTAACTCCAGATGTATTAAAGACTTAAATATCAGACCTAATACCATAAAAACCTTAGAAGAAAATCTAGGCAAAACCATTCAGGACATAGGTGTAGGCAAGGACTTCATGACCAAAAGCAATGGCAACAAAAGCCAAAATAGACAAATGGGACCTAATCAAACTCCACAGCTTCTGCACGGCAAAAGAAACAGTCAGTAGAGTGAATCGGCAACCAACAGAATGGGAAAAAATTTTTGCAGCCTACCCATCTGACAAGGGGCTGATATCCAGAATTTACAAAGAACTAAAGCAGATCTACAAGAAAAAAACAAACAAGCCCATTCAAAAATGGGCGAAGGATATGAACAGATACTTTACAAAAGAAGACATACAGGAGGCCAACAAACATATGAAAAAATGCTCATCATCACTGGTCATCAGAGAAATGCAAATCAAAACCACATTGAGATACCATCTTACACCAGTTAGAATGGCGATCATTAAAAAATCGGGAAACAACAGATGCTGGAGAGGATGTGGAGAAATAGGAACACTTTTACACTGTTGGTGGGAATGTAAATTAATTAAACCATTGTGGAAGACAGTGTGGCGATTCCTCAAGGACCTAAAAATAGAAATCCCATTTGACCCAGCAATCCCATTACTGGGTATATATCCAAAGGATTATAAATCATTCTACTACAGGGACACGTGCACACGAATGTTCATTGCAGCACTGTTTACAATAGCAAAGACCTGGAACCAACCCAAATGCCCAACGATGATAGACTGGATAGGGAAAATGTGGTACATATACACCATGGAATATTACGCAGCCATCAAAAACGATGAGTTCACGTCCTTTGTAGGGACATGGATGAACCTCAAAACCATCATTCTCAGCAAACTGACACAAGAGCAGAAAATCAAACACCGTATATTCTCACTCATAGGTGGGTGTTGAACAATGAGAACACATGGACACAGGGAGGGGAGCACTACACACTGGGGTCCGTTGGGGGGAAATGGGGGAGGGGCGGGGGGTGGGGAGGTGGGAAGAGGTAGCATGGGGAGAAATGACAGATACAGGTGAGGGGATGGAAGGCAGCAAACCACACTGCCATGTGTGTACCTATGCAACAATCTTGCATGTTCATCACATGTACCCCAAAACCTAAAATGCAATTTAAAAAAAAAGAAGAAAAAAAAAAAAAAGACTTCCAGCACACTGAAGTCAATTGGATGTCAGATGAGCTACACTTGTCATGTCTAAGACCACGGCACAATTTTAGCTTTTTATTAGTCACAAGAGCTTTCTTACTAAAGTTTACTTTTAAATAAAACTAAAGTTCACTTTTATTTTAACAAATTTAAATTATTCCATCTTCTAGATATTACCATTACATTTTACATAAATGATCGTGACATTAAAAAAAAAGTAAAACTCAGTGGAATTATCATTTTATAGTCTGTACTTGTGAAGTAAATTTCTAGTGTAATAAACTACATGAAAATGTTAGTGTATGTGTGCATTTGAGGGATAGGGGAGTAGTTCATAGATCAGATTTTCAAAGGTTTCTGTATCTGCAACATGTTATACATAGAAATGCTAGAAACCACTGTTACACACTGTAAAACAGTCTCTAAACTAGAATGCAATTATGATGTCAAGTCAACAAACATCAATTTAATTCTTAGTCACTTTGAAAACTAGCAGTTAAATTTTCAAATGTGATCTGATCTAAGCCCTAAAATGTGTGTCAGGAAGTTCCTATAAAATTGAACTTTTCAAGTTCAATGCTTTAAAAGCCTACCTGAGAGACATGACAATCTGGTACTGTGGATTGGGTCTTAGAACAGAATGAGAACCTTAATGGAAAAACCGGTGAAATCCAAATAAAATCTAGAGTTTAATTAATAATAATGCACCAGTGTTGGTTTCTTCATTTTTGACAAATATACCATGGTAATAAAAAGCGTTAACTGAGTGAGGAAGCTGAGGGAGGTGTTATGAGTACTCTCTGTATTATCATTGCAACTTTTCTGAAAATTTAAAAAATATTCCAAATAAAAATATTTTCTTGGGGAAAAAAAGTCTATTTGACATTTTCAACAAGGCTTAATCACTCACCCAGCCAATATTTATGGAGTGCCCAGGCACTATTCTTTGTGCTGGTCATACTGTGCTGAACAAAATAAATCCCTACCTCCCTTTAGAGATACTAAGAGTATAATTGGCAGAAAAGCATTAAACAGTCACAAAAGTGAACATAAATTGCACTAAGCGCTATAAAGAAAAAGTACATGAGATGATAGAGGTGCAAAGTTGGAAAGGGCTCTCAGAGTTGGTGGCACTTAACATGAGACCTGAGGAATGTTGAGGGGCCAGACAGCTAGTACCACCAGGAAGAGAAGAGAGCTTGTTCATCATCTTAGAGGAATGAAAGAGCCTGGAACATGAACCAGCAAAACCAAAGCATAAAAAGAGCATGAAAGTGTGGTGTTGCCACCTGGAGAACCAGACCATCTAAGACCTTGCAAGCTGCATTCAGAGTTTTATAGTGTTCCAAAGAGATGCGGGAGGCCAATAGCAACGTTAACCAGAGGAATGGCATGATCCAATGGATGATTTTGAAAGATTATCATGGTTGCTACATGGATGTGAACTAGAAAGGAACAGGCCAAGCAGCTCCAGTGTCAAGCACTCACAATTTTAAAAAAGTTCTCAACTTCTAAGCCCTTCCGTTCCAAAAAGTCTGTGGGAATAATAACGTCGTTTTAGATACATTTACTCCTTCTTCAGACCCTGTCACTGTAACTCCAGCAGGGAAGCTGGTGCCTCAATGGCCTCCAACTCACCAGATTTGGATCTGTCCTCTAGAATGCCTATAATTGAACATAGATTTCAACAAAAAACACAAAATTGATACCAAAGGTACATGACCTGGAGCTTAGTAAGGTATTAGCAGGAAAAATGTGCAGGCTCTAACAGCCTTAGGGATCTCTGCTTCATGAGGCATAAAAAGTTCTTATTATGTCTGGTTTTCAGGACCATGAAACCATTACGGACACCTCACTAGTGCCGTCTTGTCATGAGCCTAGGTCTAAATACAGCAAATCTCAGGCTGCAGGACTGTGTAATATTCAATCTCTATTTAAATATACCATGTTAAATGTCATCCTCAACTACTGTACATTGAACCTAAAAGACCTGGTGTATTGCCCTATCTGACCTAGAAAAAGAAATATGTCTTCCAAACTTGAAGTGACCAGTGGTACTTCAATGAAGCTTAATGAGTAGTCTGCAGTGTTACATGGGCACTCTTAAACAGAATTCTCAAGAACGTATACTCTAAACAGACACTTGGATTTTTTCATTTTCTAAAATTATACAGTATCTGTAGGTTCATTAAATATTATCTAGATTCACTCCAAGGGCTATCAGGACCAGAAGAAAGAAAAGATGGAATCTTGGTTGAAGCCTGTAATTTGATATAAGAAAATATGCAATGTTCTGTGAACCAAATAGCTATTAAGTTAACTGTCCAACCAATTGCTCTGTTTCTCTAAACTATCATCTCTTCCCTCATGCAGTCAACAGGGTTACAGGAGAGGGCCTCTGGCAGCCATGACTGAAAATCTTGACCCTGCCGCAAACCACCACCATCAATAGGATCAAGGGTGTGCGTGTGACATATAAATTGGGCCAAAACGTCTCTTTCCCCAGGAATCTGGATTTAGAAGTAAGAGATTCTCGCTCAATCTGTCTGCTCTTTTGAATAGAGGACACGTAAACACTGGAACTGCTGGCAGTAGCTATTTTTGACCATTTGGACAAGGAAATAGAGAAAGCCAGCCTAAAGCAACAGACAAGAATGGGGAGCATGTGCCAGAGAAAAAGAGATGAAAGACAAGAGAAAGGAGGCTTCCTGTTTTCCCCACAGCCCCCCAGGACCTGATTTCAGCCTACACCATTTTATCCCTCCTTTTCAAACCCTTGAGAGACTCCCCGGTGTCTTTTCAATAGCTTCCATTTTGCTTAAGCCAGTTCAAGTAGAGTCTTGTAACTAGGAACCAAATAAACCATCACTAATACTCCACATCTTTCCATTTTACTCAGTCTCAAATGGCATAGAACCAGCTTGCCAAATTCTCTAAGCCAAGATCTTTGAAAGGAGAATCCAATTCCAGCCTCTCAAAGCAGAAAAATGAAAACAAATGAAAAATGCTTATCCTGAAATGTTAGGTGGGAAAAAAAGCAGGACACAGAATTGTATTATAACTGCACCACTGCTTATATTTCTCAAAAATCAAGAAGTAAAGTCCTGTATGCCAAAACTGGAAAGAAATCAACCAAAATAACCATACTTATGTTAGGATAACAAGATTATTTTCCTTTTTATTTGTATTTCTCTGTGTCTGGAAGTTATTAAATGCCTTATAATTTTTAAAAAAAACCATAACTCCAAAGGCTATGTAGAAATATGCAAATGTGTTTATAATATAATGATATATTTTGTAAAGAAGAACATAAAATAGCCTGTCTGTTACATTTATGGCTACATACATAGCTAAAAAAAGAACTGTCTCTTTAACACTCCATGTATGAAAGGAACAATGCTGCTTCCAAAGGACTATTCCCAGATTAACCCTCAGCCTTTATTTCCTCCCCACCTGTTTGCCCTTGCTGTTCCATCTTTGCCACAGCCCACCCAAGCTATCTTCAGCTGAGATTCCACCTTTTTCTGCTACCTCTCTCCCAACTTCACCCTACTTTGGTGCTGGAGTACCTGCATCTGCAGACATGTAGACTCATCCTGCACTCACTGGCTGTAGATTTCCCTCACCTCTTTTGGTTCAGCCCATTTGGAATCACTTCATCACAGATGGCTTCCAGCCCATTTTATTTTTTATTTTTATTTTTATTTTTTTATTGCATTGTAGGTTTTGGGGTACATGTGAAGAACACACGTGGCAGTGTGATTTGCTGCCTTCCTCCCCGTCACCTATATCTGGCATTTCTCCCCATGCTCTCTCTCCCCAACTCCCCACCTCCCACTGTCCCTCCCCTATTTCCCCCCAACAGCCCCAGTGTGTGATGCTCCCCTCCCTGTGTCCATGTGTTCTCATTGTTCAACACCTGCCTATGAGTGAGAACATGCAGTGTTTGATTTTCTGCTCTTGTGTCAGTTTGCTGAGAATGATGGTTTCCAGGTTCATCCATGTCCCTACAAAGGACATGAACTCATCGTTTTTTATGTCCAGCCCATTTTAAATAAGCTATCCCAAGAGTCAATCCAGGTAGAATTGTCCCTTTCTGTTTTAGCGCCAGACAAGTCAGAAATTGGTAAAGAGTAGAAAGCAACAACCAAAAATAAAAACCACTGTGAGCTTGGACAATTTGTACTTGTGTTTAACATTGCTTTAGCATAATTTTTAATAACAACAATTTAAAACACAATTATGGATATGACAAAAAAGCAAGTAGTAAGCCATTTACTTACAAGCAAAAAGTGAGCATGGTACTTTGAAGTCATAAAACTGACTCTATTTATTTCCTCCTAATTATAACAGCTTCCATACATTGAACTGGATGCTGTTCCAGACACTCAGTTAAACATTATCTTACATAATCCTCCCGACTACCTGTGAGGCAACTATTATTATTCCCATTTTATAGGAAGAAAATTATTGATCTGAGAGATTACGCAAGTTTAAAAGGCTAGTAAATGGCATAGGAGGAGTATAGTCCTAGGTCTTGCTGTTGCCAAAGCTTGTGCTCTTTGCATTAGACCTTGTAGCCACAAACCAGGTCTTGGATAGGCTTTCGAAAGAAAGTACATCTGAAATTTAATGTTTAATCCAAGTATTAGCTAGTAGAAGTAGTATTTTGCATTACAAATACCCAGTTTATATGTAATTTTAGATTTTAAATGCAAAATACACATCGGAATAAACACTGTAAAAACTACCACACTATCTAACATCAATAACATATACAATGATATTTAGTATTAACATAGACCTTATATGCTTTAATTTAAAACTATATTACAAAATACTTCTCAAAACCACATATTGATGGTACTTATGTGTAACTGTTTACAAAACACTTCCTCTCATGTATAAAGAAGCACAAAGCTTATTCTTAGGACATAAACAGAATATGAACAAAAATAGATATTTATTACATTTGTTTGACTTGTAATAGAGAATTTCATAACTTGGTCCAGCTAGTACATAAGAGTTATACGGCATTAATACTGTATCAGGAAGACCAATGGTAACAACTTCAAAAAAAGAAAAAGGAGAAATCACATTTTCTTTCTTATGATTCTAGTAACTTTATACTACTCTGTGCTTTTTAAAAATTGCCTTTTCCCCCATTGAAGCACAGAAAATCTTAAGAATGAAGTAAGAACACACAAATGCAGAAGTTACAACCAGACAGGTAAAATGATCATAAAACACCATTTAGTGTATTCCCATTCTTCAAAGGTACATCTATTTGACTCATTCACTGCTGGTAATTTTTTTCTTTTTTCTAATCACTACTATCATCGTGTGCTCTTTCTTTTTCTGTGTGAAAATAATTCTCTCTCTAATTTCTTCAAATGGAACTAAATATTTCATTCATTAACACAATAAACTTTGTGGAGCAACAGAATATACCACTTTGCCTAAGATAAAATAAATAAAGATAAATCCCTTGCTCTCCCCAAGCTCTGTGGGTGAGATAGTTTTGTGCAAAGCAAAAAAGCCCAAAATAGTGTGTTAAATGCTGGAGAAGAGGTGAATACACAGCTTTATAGGAGCACAGAGGGAAGATTAACCAGCCTGGGGCATTTGGGAAGCTTTACAGAGGACAGCACATTTAAACTGCATTTCTAAAGATAAATAGGAGCTTTCTGCAGGGTGAGGAAGGAGACACAGAAAGAGAGGGAGCACTGCGACCAAAGTGCAATAAAGCACTGAGAAGCAAAAGAGCATGGGCACAAGAATGTCATTAAAACAGTGAGCTGCATGATGAGACTGTAATCAGGGTGTGCAAGACCATATGGGATACAAGATCAAAAAGAAAAGTTGGGCCAGTGCAGTAGCTCACACCTGTAATCCCAGTGCTTGGGGAGGCCAAGATGGGAGGACCAGCTGAAGCCAGGAGTTTGAGACCAGCCTGGGCAACACAGCAAAACCTGACCGCTACTAAAAAAATAATTGTTTTCAATGAGCTGAAAGTGGTGGTCCGCACCTGCAGTCTTACTCAGGAGGCTAAGTTGAGAGGATGGCTTTGCCCAGGAGTTCCAGGCTGCAGTAAGCTATGATTACACCACTGCACTCCCAGCCTGGGTGACAGAGTAAGACCCTATCTCTTAAAAAGAAACAGGGGGTGGAGGGGAGGAACAGAGAGAGTGCAAGATAAATAAAAGGAAAAGTTTGACAGAAAATTCAACAACTAGTGATTGGTGAAGTAGATTAGAATGCTTGCATATGTGGAAGACTATATGCATATACTAAAATTTAAGTTATTACAAACAATATAGACCAATGAGATTAAATGTTCAGTACCAAATAAAAGCCACTTGCATGTGTTCATGGGTATAAAAAAGACTGAAAGGATATATAACAAAATGTTAACACTAATCACCTCTCGTAGTGGAATTATGAGTAATTTTGTCTTAATCTCTCTTTGCTCTGTGCCTTCCAGATTTTCTGCATTAAGCATGTATTACTTAGGCAATTAGAGGATTGTAGTGTAGGGGGAGAAATGTGTGCTAAAATAGTACAATATGAGCTTGGTTCAGATTGCGGCATGCTAAGGAATTTGGACTTTATTCCATAGAAAGTGAAAATTTACTTCAGGTATTTGATCAGGGGTGTGAGAGGAACAGATCTGCACTTTGGGGAAGTAAATATTTTTTAAGATGTGTTTGCTGGATTGGAAGGACTCGAGGCTGGGGAAAGATGTGATAGATAGAAGGCAGTGACCGCAGGATGGGAAAGCACGTATTTGCGGTAGAATAGATAGGATTCATTAACTGATTATAGGGCGAAGGGAAAGGGCAGAAGTTGAGGATAACTCAAAGTTTCTGGCTTGGGCAATTGGTTGTATATAGATATTAGAAGCTGAAATGCATATTAAGAGGGAAAAGGCACATTTTAAGGACAGAATGATGATTTTGGTTTTATGCATCACATTTCCGGAGGACATTCAGGTAGATTGCCTGAAGGGAGTTTCAAATATGGTTGTGGGTTCAGAAAAAGTGGGCCTAGAAATTCAGACACAGCAAAGATGGTAAAGCCGTGGGATTAAATGAGCTCACTCAGGGAAAGCAGAAAGTGAGAGGACAGCTGAAGCTGGAACCTTGGGAAATGCTAAGTCATAGCAGCCATTCAAGCACCCAGAAAGCCAAGAGAGCCAGAAGGAGGTAGAGTTCTCCTTGAAGCAGGGAGGATACCAGAGCTGGTATCATCGTAAAAGGGAAAAATATTTCCTACAAATTGCAGCTCCCAATAGCCAACGATCATAGAACCTGATCACTAATGGGATATACAAAAGACAAAAGGCCAACAGGTACAAAGGCACAAAACAAAGAGGGGCAACTGTTTGCCAAAAGTGGGTAAAGAGAGGTGAAGGAAATGTACTCCTTTACTGATACTTTTCCAGGAAAGTGGGACTGTTTTGAAAGCTGTCAAAGGTGACCTACTGCATGACTGTTCTAAAATAGTGATTTCAACTCTCCTTTTCGCAAACAAGAAAACCGATGTCCACAGAGAGGTGTCCCAGGTCTCAGAGCCAGTTGCTGGCAGATTTAAGGCTATAATCAATTTCCAATCCCTATACAAACACACAAAAAAGAATACCCCAAAAATACCAATAATGGAATACAATAAAACATTGATCCTCCTGAGACCTCTAATTCACTGAACCTACCATCTGTTCACTGTCCTTAATTATCTAGATTTTCTATCTTCTCTGCTTACCAGGTTTAAATTCCATGATCAATCATTATGATAATACAACTCCCTTGTCCCTATTTTTTAATACCTATTGGATAATCTGTAACTCTGGTTATATCCTTATCATTACTCACTCCATGCTTTTACTGTGTTAGTGAATGAGCCAACCTACTGACTGCTCTCACTTTAAATTTGCGAGCAAAAGCTTTAAATGGATCCTAAGGTTACCAGACCTTAGTGCACTTCCCCAGTCCATTCACTCTCCCTGTTTAACTATTCACACTTTCTGTTTCCTCCAGCCTCTACCATATCCTCCACCATCCTCACTCTCATTTGATGATTTTGCTTCCTACCTGGAGAAAACTAAAGTAGCCAAGGGAGAACCTCAACAGATGCCCATCATCTCAGTTACACACCTTCCCGAGCCTCCCCCACACACACCTTACCCTATATCCATGTTCCCATCTATAGCAATGTCCCTTCCCTTGTGCAAGGTTTCTATATCCTATCTCTCGAACTTCATTAATTTTTCTTTCTCTATTGAAGCACTGTCATTTGCATGCAAACATGCTTATTTCTCCCAGCTTTAAAGAAAAAAAAAAACTTTCTTGAGCCTGCTTTCTCCATTTCTTCTGCTCCCCTTTGCACAAAAATCTTTGCAGAGTCATCTATACTCACAGGTGCCAATTCTTCCCTCCAATTCTCTCTTACACACATTCTAATCTATTTTATCCAACCTTATGT
This sequence comes from Saimiri boliviensis, assembly GCF_048565385.1. Classification (NCBI taxonomy): domain Eukaryota; kingdom Metazoa; phylum Chordata; class Mammalia; order Primates; family Cebidae; genus Saimiri; species Saimiri boliviensis. Next base: position 91,415,418 of record NC_133450.1, on the reverse strand, counting down.
GCTCTTGTCAACATTCTTGTCAAGATCACCAATGACCTTCAATTATCAAATTCAATCAGTCTTCATTTTACTTGACCTTTCAATAGCATTGGACTCAGCGAATCTCTTCCACCTAAAACTCTTGATGTACTGGCTTCCAGGGTATCACATGTTCCTGGTTTTCCTATCTCCCTGGATGCTCCTTCCTGGTCTCCTTTGATAGTTTCTCTTCTCCTGAACCTCTTAATGTCAAAGTGCCTCAAAATTCAATCCTTCTTCCTCTTCTCTTCTCTATTTGCATTTATTCTTCAGAGATTTCATCCAGTCTTAGGCTTTAAATACCACCAAGGTATTGGCAAATCCTTAATTTATATCTCCAATCAGGCATCTACTCTGAACTCTAAGCTTACTCTCCATCTCCAATTACATTTAGCATCTCTAAAATGTTATCTTTATCCCCTGTCAATCCACCCCAACCCCTTTCCAAAGTTTCTCTACCTTGAAACCTTTCATACTTCAGCTGATGACAACTCAAAATCAGTCAAACCAGAAAAGGCGGAGTCATTTTTTACTCCTCTCTTTCTTGCAAATACCATATCCAATCTATCGGGGTACCCTATTGGCTCTAATTTCAAATATATGCAGACTCCAACCAGCTTTCTCTTTCTCTACTGCTACCACTCTGGTTCAAGCCACCATCATCTCTCACCTAAGTTATCACAATAACATACTAATTAGGTGTTTTCAACCTGTCCCAGTATAGCAGTGAGACTGATCTTTGTGTAAGGTAAGTCAAGTCACATCACTCTTCTCTCAAAACTCTTCAAAGGCTCATTTCATTCCGAATACTAGCCAAAGGATTGACAATGACCTCTAAGGCCATCCTTTACCTCATTCCTGGATCCTCAGTGACCTCATTGCCAACCACTTTCCCAATCGTTCACCCCACTTCAGTCATGCAGGCCTCCCTGCTGTTTCCCCAGCATGCCAGTTGCACTCTGTCTCAGAGCTTTGCACTAGCTCTTCCCACTGCCCAGAATATCTTCTTCTGGATGTCCACATGTTGAACTCCCTCACATCCTTCAGGTATTTGCTCCATTATTACTTCCTCGATGAGGACTTTCCTGGTGAGCCTATTTAAAATTGTGACAGTCTCTACCCCCACAATATCTTATCCTTTTTATCGTGTTGTAATTTTTCAAAAGGGACTTATCACCTTGAAATATACTCAATAATTTATGTATTTGTTCATTTGTTTCCTGTCTTGTTTAAAAGGAAAATATTTTTGTCTGTTTTGCTCATTGATGTACTCCTGATATGTAGGAGGTCCTTAATTAGCACTTCTTGAATAAATAAATCTATTCTCCCACCTAAGTAACCATACTATGCATTAATCATCTTTTTTTTTTTTTTTTTTTGAGACGGAGTTTCGCTCTTGTTACACAGGCTGGAGTGCAATGGTGCGATCTCGGCTCACCGCAACCTCTGCCTCCTGGGTTCAGGCAATTCTCCTGCCTCAGCCTCCTGAGTAGCTGGGATTACAGGCGTGCGCCACCATGCCTAGCTAATGTTTTGTATTTTTAGTAGAGACGGGGTTTCACCATGTTGACCAGGATGGTCTCGATCTCTTGACCTCGTAATCCACCCGCCTCGGCCTCCCAAAGTGCTGGGACTACAGGCTTGAGCCACCGTGCCTGGCGCATTAATCATCTTTTTAAAAACATGTCTAAATATATATAGAAACAGGGTTTCACTACATTGGCCAGGTTGGTCTTGAACTCCTGACTTCAACCAATCATCTCGCCTTGGCCTCCCAAAGTGCTAGGATTACAAACATGAGCCACTGCACCCACCTTTAATCATCCTTGTGTCCAGATATCTTGCTTATATTTATTCAATAAGTGTTCATTAATTGAACAGGATAAATAAAACAAATGGCCAATTGCCCAGTAAAGTACCTTTTTTTCTCTGAATTCTATTATATTTGTTTTTTTGGTTTTTGGGTTTTTTGTTGTTGTTGTTGTTGTTGTTGTTTTTTCCATCAGCCTGACTACTATTTTCGTGGACAAGGCACAAGCAAACAGCAGGATGCGTTAACAGAAGGCTTGATCTTGAATGCATTTTCTTAGAGGTAAGTCCCCATCTATCTTGGTAAATGGCATAGCTATCCCTCATATGTAATCAGACAGAAAATAAGAAAGCCACTTTGCCTTTACATATTATATAGTCATCACTGTAGCCTTTTCTTAAGTATTATTTTTCCAGACTTCCCCTAAGCTGTTGCTCATTCCCTGTAACAGCCAAATCAATTGACCATATTGTACTGGTTTGCTTCAGTGTGTTTGTTTACTAGTTGAAGCCTGCATTAGGACAGGATTATTTCATGGTGCTCAGTTCCCTGGCCCTTCTCCAGCTTTCTCCTCTCTCAATCTCTCACTGTGAAAAATAAGAATCTTTCTCTACTTCTGAAAGCTTGAGTATCCTGAGATTTATCTGACTATCACTTAATTCTCTGTTCTTGTGAGATTCTCTGCCTTCACTCTTTCGACTCTATGGTCTGAACTTAGGTAAGTGCCCATCAGAAACAACCCTGCCAAATTAATCTTTATCCCTTTTGCCTTTCAGTTATAGCCTTGGCCAGTGCTCTTCCCTTTTTTTGTCCTGTTATTGTATTGCAAATGAAGCATGTGCAGCTATTTGAGCAAGTACAAAAATATAATATGAACATGTCCTTATTTAAAATGTCACTTTTGCAGTATTTTTGGGGTTGTTCATTGTTAACAAAACTTCCATTGTCATAAAAATTACAATAATAAACTACCCTGAGTCTTGCAATTTCACACACAGCTTCTATGTTCTCTAAGCCACAAAAATTCCCATGGTTCCTAATTAAAATATTCAAAAGGGAAAGTCAAGTAATTTCCACAAGGTATATTAGTTCCTTCACTTACATTTCCAGGGTTAAAAAAGAAATCCTTTGCCAACAAACAAAGAGAGAGAGAGAGAGAGAGAGTGAGAGAAAGTTTTTGAGTGTATAGTACAGAGACTTCAAAGAGCATTCCACAGCGTATTATTTTCTTTCCAGAAAATTCTAACACTATATAATTACTTTTGTATGGAAAATGAATAAGCTCCTAATGCTAAAAACAACTAGACAGAAACCATCGAAATCAGATAGGCCTTTTCTGAAACCAAATGAAATCTAGAACTAGAAAATATCTGTGTGAGAACAGCCCATGAAACAAAGCTCTTGAATTATTATTCAATAGAGAGGAAGCATGGTAGAGGAGAAAGTTACATGAAAAATAGTGTTTTCTTGTCTTTGTTCTGTAATTTTTGTGAGTCGCATGCTTCGCAGAAACTGTAATGTTGATTGCACCCCAAAATGTCACAGAAAAATACCAATCAGAAACGCATCTAGGAGCTTCCAAAGCTTCTGACAAAAATAATGGTAAAAACATCAATTAAGCTCCATCTACTGCGACAGAAACGCATTGATTAAAAAAAAAAAAAAAAAAAAAAAAAAAAAGCGAAGACCCACCTGCACCTGCATAGAAACTGAACTGCAGCTACAACTCCAATTCGGAGAAAAATGAACTGCACTTCAGTCGCTGGTAGAACTAATCCCAGCAAATATAGCTAGTGGGTTTGTGTATTTGGGGAGGGTGACTTCCAGCAGAGTACACCTCATAGGCCTCCCACCAAAACTGGTCCAGAAACGTGAAAGCATCCACGCCGCATGACCTCGCTTAGCTGGAAGAAAGCCGGGACCAAACAGAACAGCTTCCTGGGGCTCAGAGGTGGCCGCGACGTGCCGCGGGGACGGATGGCCCTGTCGCCTCCCCCTCTCAGACCACCCCCCTACGCCCCCAGTCTGTTACCCGGGTCTCTGGCTCCAAGCTCTGGGGCTCAGAGACCCGAGCAGGTCCTTTTCTCTGTCCAGGTTGAAGAACCTCCTAAAGGCGCTGTAACCGGAGTAACTCCCGCGCTGGCAGCGTCTCAACAGCCCGGAGTGAACGAGCTGACCCCGCCAGCGCCGGGACCCACGTCTGGGTCGGCCGCCCCTGCCAGCCTCACCCCCGAGTCTCCCCAGCCTTCGTCTCCAGCGCCCCGCACACAGCCTGGCACTCAGTAGGAGCTTTCGGGGCATACAGCCCCTAAGGCTGACTTTCCGCTAAGTGAACAGCCATGTTAGCTTTCTCCGAGCGTAAATCCACAAGGGTGAGTCGGCCGACGGCGGTCAGAAGCGCTCACCGGGACCCCTTCGCGCCTCCCCCAAGGACCACGACTGTTTCCAAACTCCTGGACGCACCCAACCGGGCCTTTTGCTCTCCCACGGTTCAGCACCGAGGACAGCGGACGTACTTTTTGCTCCCCGGGTCCCCGCCGCCAGTAAGGCGGCGTTGACAGCTCCTGCAGGGCTGCAGGTGTCCGGACCGCTCGCCCGCCCCCCGCCCGCCCGTCCGCAGCCCCGCGGCACCACTGCGCGCCCACCTCCCTTCCCCGCCTCACGCAGGGCAGCCCCACGGCGTCTTACTTTTCTGGCTGGAGTAACCTGGGTAATAGCCATAGTAGCCGGTGATCCGCAGGATCCGGTCCTCGATAGTGGCCACCCCGTTGGGGGCCGCCTTGACATCCATAGAGAGCACGGGGCGGCGGCCCCGGGGGCGGCGGGGCGGAGAGCACAGCGCCGGGCCTGCGAGCTGGTGCAGGTGCCGCCGCCGCTGGTGCTGATGTTGCAGCTCGTGCTCCCGCGCCGGGGCTCTGACTCCACCGCCCGGCGCAGCACCGGCTCCGCATCACAGCAGCGGCGGCGGCGGTGGCGGCGGCGACGGAGCGGCCCCCACTCGGGCCGGCCTCTCTGTCAGCCTGGCAGCTCTCCCGCCCGCCACCCGGAGCACTGCTGCCCGAAGAGCGCCCCCTCACCTCCGACGCCCACCGTGGCCGGGGGCGGGTGTGGGCGCCCCACCTGGTCGCCAGCTTTCATCATTAACCCTTGCGCGCTCCTTCCCGAAGAGTAGACCCCCCAACCCCACCTGATGTAAGGGATGTTTGGTCTAGGGGCGCGGGAGGAGAAGAGACGGCCCCCGTGGCCAGGGGCTCAGAGAGGCGTGTTGGGGGTGGGAGAAACCCAAGAGGGACTCATAGCTGTTAATGGGAGAAATTAACACCGTCGCTCCGGGAGAAGACACTTCTGGGGCGCCCCAGGACTCGGTCCACGCTTGGCGTCTACACTACCTCTGGTCTGCTGATCTGCAAGCATTCCTGGGCGTTAGTCAGTTCTTGCAACTTGTCTAGAAGATTGGGAATCTTTTTTTATGAAATGACAAGAAAATTCGTTCCTAGCAGGTGGTATATGGAGTGATTATCCAGGTTTTGCAGATGCAAAGACTAAGTGTTCAAGCCCTCAAGTCTGACTGTCCATGCGGACCCTCCACCCTGCCACCGAAAAATGTAAAAGGCTTAGAAGTTTCAGCTGCACTCAGCACATTTATTTTTCCCATTCCAAATGCTCTAAGGAGAAATGATTTTCTCCTTTATTGCCAAAAATATCGGGAGGGAAGTCCATCAAACTGTAAATATCTGGACGAGTGAAAGTCTTAGCTACAGTCTACAGCCTTTCCATTTGAGCAGAACGTCCTTGAAGCTGTGTGTTCAGAGCAAGCACCCTCCCCTCAGGTGTGTGGCTCTTCTGCTTTAGCCAGAGACCCAATGGGTTAGGCTCAGTGAGCAGTGGAGACAATTTCTCTGTTCATAGCCTGCAAACACAGCTTCCTGCAAAAAATAATTTTCAAAGTTTCATCTCAGAAATGAAAGGGTGGAGGTGGAGGGTTAGTGGAGAGGGGGTCAGCTCATCAGCTTAGAAGTCATTAGATCCACCTTCCATGCAGAGCTGACTTAAGACATCCCTGCCAGGTTTCATATTACTAAAGCGTAGGGAAAAGAGAAAAAAAGAGAAATATAAGTTGTCTTCAGTGCCCCTCTCAGGAACCTCTAAAGAACCTATCATACCACTCTGCTTCTAAGCATTTTCCACATTGTGTGAGCCCTTAAGAAGGAAGAAATATGCAAATTTTTTTTCTAAAAGGTAAATAAGGTTTAAGCATATGAATATACAACGTTAAATTTTACAATATGTTTTGGGTTTTCATCCAATGGGAAGCTTAGCACAGGATCTTGAATCTGAGATTATTGTGGCTGGAAGGAGAGTTCATAAAGAAACCAATTTCCACCTACACCTGGTTTCAGGCTAGGAAAGATGGAAAGGGGCAAAGAACTAAAAGGTGAAAACGAACAAAAGGAAAAAGCAACATTAGTGCAATGATGGGGAGCTAGCCATTGAAGTAAAAGCGAAAGCATTATGCCTTTACACCCCCCTCACCTGAAATAATATTCAGTATTCTTTTGTTAGTTTTATTATTTCTGTGGCAAAAATTTTATCAAATGCACGTATTGCACATAGTAAAATGTGTTCATCACATTAATTTTAAATGCCCCTTTTGTTTAAGCCTTCTATAAAAGATAAATTTTCCCATATTACATATATTATGTATTTTGATAATAGCCCTCATAATCCATAGCACATTAATATACGTATTCAGTAAAATAGAAATAAGGAAACAATTCAAAAACCTTCTAATACAACAGGAATACACACACACACACACACACACACACACACACACATTTGTATATGCATAGACGTTGAAAATAAGTGGGTTTGTCCGATTGTTTAAAACTTATCTTGCCATAATTAATGTACTTAAATTCTAAATAACAATTACTGTGTAAGTCATTTCCTTCTTCCTATTTCTGCTTTATTTTCGGAAATCTCCATAGAAGTAGATGAAAATGTATTTAACTGGATCTGATCATCACATAAACAGTAAATTCAGCATAAATTTAAATACTACAATGTAAACACACCCAAAAGAATCTATGTTTTCTTTTTTAAAAAAGTAAGAATTCTCAGACTGACCTGGAAATAAATTTTAAAATAGCAAAGCACTTACAAATCTCTCTATAATCATCTGTAATAGGGTGACAAAAATAGTAAATGCTAGCAAGTGCTATAATCTAGGACACACTATTTTTTTTTAATGGAGGGAATGGCAATCCTAAAATTATAAATTGATAAACAGTCAAAGGTAAATTTCTGCTAGTCATCAACACTCTTTGGGGTATATGATAAAAGATGTTTTAATCTTTCAATAATCATTTTAGACATTATTAACAATTTACAGAAATTATTTTAAAGGAAGGATAATTTTTAAAGCATTTTTATTTTTCATGTTTAATCTACCAGTTTTCACAAACCCAAATACTCAAATTTACAAAATATGGGTTGTAATGTATGCCTCTAATCTATTCTAAAAGAATAAAGAGGCCGGATGCAGTGGCTCACACCTGTAATCCCAGCATTTTGGGGGACCGAGGTGGGTGGATCATGAGGTCAAGAGTTCAAGACCAGCCTGGCCAAGATGGTGAAACCCTGCCTCTACTAAAAATACAAAAAATTAGCCAGGTATGATGGCATATTCCTGTAATCCTAGCTACTCAGGAGGCTAAGGCAGAAGAATCTCTTGAACCTGGGAGGTGAAGGTTGCAGTGATCTGAGATTGTGCCACTGCACTCCAGCCTGGGTGACCGAGTGAGACTCTGTCTCAAAAAAAAAAAAAAAAAAAAAAAAAGATATACTTAATAAATGAAGATTGAAAGTGGAAAGTGGTTATTTGATTCATAAAATGATTTATCATGATAGTCCTTCACATAGCCAGTTTCCCTAGGAGTTATAAATTATAATTATAATTCAATTTGTTGTAAAACAAAATTTGTGTGCAACTTTTCAGGAATGTTTTTTAATGCATCAAGCACAGGCTATCTCTCTGTGATTCCAGGTGAGTTTTGATATAAGAGCCATATTTATTTTGATCATCTGATCAAACCAGATTAGATATTTATACTAATTGTGTATACAATTAGTCATTCATGTTGTTATTTTTTTTAAAAAGCCAAATCATTTGTAATTTATGGGATGATCACTTACAGTCTTTGTGTCTGATGCTAGAATAGCTATACCAAGAAATAACATTAAAACTAAATATGATCACTGGGTATAAATTGTATTCAAAGATAAGCAGTCTGTCATAAAATCATTGAAAAATACCATGTCAGTCTTCACACTTTGGAAGGGTTAGTAAAACAAAATCGATGGAATCTAGTCTTTTGTATTCTAATGAGCAGATAGGGATCAGAAAATCTGGGCTTTAGTCCTCTTTTTATGGCAGGAACAAGTCATTTAATCTTTCTATTCACCTATTTAAAGTTAAGACTGAAAGATACTGAAAGAAGGGGAAATGATCTTTTTTTTCCCTCTGGGAAATTAATATAGTGTACCTATCTCCTTGGGCTAAGAGTAACTTGGCTGCTTGGAGAGCCAAGGATATTTAAGCTTTTACAGTCAAGGGCCAATGTTAACCTTGTACAAACACCAGCACTGTTTACAAAGAGTTGACCCCAAGAAATTTACACAGTATTAGTGTTTAAAAACATCTGCCTTCTAGCCAACCAGGTGATAAGAAATGGCACCTGAGAAGAAAAAGCATGCTCTTAATATTCCATTTTCAGGGAAGCTGTTTTGAGTATTTAACTGCCAAGTCATCAGCCATCCCATTTGGAATGCTGACCACAGTCTTTCTCTTTCCATTGTAGGCAATGGCAGACATGGCTAATTTACCTTTCAGCTCAAAGGGGCTGGGAACCGGTACTCTGGGTGTCTGTCTGAAAAGTCAGGGCAGAGTCCACTCTTTGTTGACCTCATGTGCCAGCCTGCATCCCCGAACTAATCTTGAGGCTCACCTCTTTGGAAAGGCATTGAACGTCTTTGAAGAAAGTGTTAAGTAATTTCAACAAATAAATTCAAATTTTAGAATTTGTCTATGATCTCTCTCTCTCTCTCTCTCTCTCTCTCTCTCTCTCTCTCTCTCTCTCTCTCCGTCTCTGTCTCTCCCTGTGTCTCTCTTCCTCTCTCTCCATTTGTCTATTTTTCTCTTTGTCTCTCTCTGACAATGTGTGTGTCTGTTTGTCTGTCTCTCTGTACGTTTCTCTCTCTCTCTTTCTCTTTCTCCTTCTCCCTACGGCACCATATTCTACTTGGCAATACAGTATAGTGGTTTAAAGCATGGACTTTGGAGCCAGACTGCCAGAAGTCATTTCTGACCTCATCATTTTCTAGCTATGTGACTTCGAGTAAATCTTCTGATATCTCTATGACTCAATTTTCTCATCTCTAAAATAGAAATATTATACCTCTTGTACCTGTATCATGGAACCATCATGAGAATTAAATGAGTTTATATTCATAAAGATCTTATAACTGTGACTGGCATACAGTAAGCATCATAAATATTAGCTGTCAGTACTATCTTTTCTGTATACATAGAACCCCTTGAGCTTCAGTTTCCTCCACTGTAAAATGGGCTCATACTCAGTATTGCTGTGATGGTTAAGTGAGATCACATATTAAAATATCTTATGAAGGCCTGGCACATCATGGGTACACAATAAATATTCATTTTCTTCTCCCAACCCCACTCCTGCCCTCTCCACTGTTTATTACTGAAGTTGATTCACACTTTCATTCTTCATTCACACTCTCTGGAACTTCACTGTGGCTACTGCTTTTACAGGTCTCAACCACGGCAATGATCATGTGATGCAGGCCTTGTGTGCCAATGGAATAGGTGGCCTTAGAAGTTCAGTGCTTTGCAGAAGGAGAAGCTGCTGAAGATTAGCAATTCTTGTCCTTTAAGGAAGCATGAACGCAAGAAGAGTTTGCTTCAGACTGGGAAAGGGACAAAGGCTGTTAGCCCCCAGATGTGGGAGGCACACAGATGCTGCTTGGTCAAGTGGAGAGACCTCAGAGGGATCACAGTGTGATACCCCATGGGAGGCAGGGCCATTAGCCGCTGGGCTTCCCAGCCTCAGCAAATATTCTGGTGCTTCCAGCTTGTCCAGAAGCAGCTGAGTCCCCAGCCCCAGAGGAATCACATGTGAGCTTCACTAGCACATTTCAGCAGTGCCCAGTGAACTGAAGATCAGAGCACCTCCCTGATGCTGAACTTAGCCAAAGATCTCCCCTGACTGCATAACCCTGCAGCAGGGGAACCCCAACAAGACTGAGATTTCATTTCCCACATTTTTATGAGGAATGGGGACACAGAGTAAGATTTACAGTCATTTAAAGCAAATAAAGATTTTTTTAAACCCTTTTGAACAGCTGTGTTGGTGGTTATACATTCAAACCTGCTACATATTCATTTTACAAATAAGCCTTTCTGTAATTTAAACGTCTAAATATGCCTTGCACACCGCAGCCTCAAACCTGCTGCATATTATTTGTCACTCAGGCTTTCTGTGACATTAACTGCTAAAAATGCCAACCCTGCTGCCGTAGTCATTGTCACTGCTTGCCAGATATTCATGGTTCTCCCCCATTTTAGGCATACCACAGGACTGCATTTCCTGCCCCCTTGTGGTTAGAGGGGGCTATGTGACTAATTCTGGTTGTGAAGAAAAAGGCAATTATCATCTGAGTCAGAGCTAATACTAGACACTCAAGGGTTTTCTCTTTTTTCCTCTGGCCTCATGACCATCAGCATTCAAAATCACTCTGATACATAAAAAGTAAAGTTACATAAAAAGTAAACTGATACATAAAAAGTAAACTGTAATCGAAGAGTTTTAATTCCTTCCGTAGACACTACATTTAATTTTCAAAATTTGTTCTCTTTATTCTTGTTTTCCAAAGACATACTATGGATGTCTAAGATCACTAGTTCTTGAAGTAATTCATCAATAAATCATACGAAAGACAAAACAAATTGTTGGAAAGAAACATTATGAGTGGCACAGAAAATCAGAGAACAGAAAATTTAAAACTCCTCAGAATGCATCCATAAAACGGAAGACTCCAGAATATATGTTCAATACACCCACATCTTGAATGACAACTATTGCCAAAAGTAATTTCAGAAATGACTTTGTCTTTAATTTCAATAATTATTAATCTACAGGGAAGATATTCATAAGGTTTTATTTCATCATTATTTTCAGTATCTGTGATTCCCATCAATAGAACTTGCCCTTTAAATGCCTTGAAATAATACAGAGGTACCAAAGTGGACATCTGTCATTTTTTTTTTCTTTTTTACTACCCAGCTGATGCTAGAGGAGGCTTCTAACTTAACAGAAAGAGCATACCTTTCAAGAGAGAAGCTAAAAAGATTCCACCAAATAATTGTTATGCTCCAATTCATTTTCTTTTGTTTCACCTTTGCAGTGACCAGCCTGTGCGGATTGCCACTGATTCAAACAGACACAGACTGACAGCACCTCACCTCATGCCAGTGCTGGGTGCCTCTAACCTCCTGCACCAGCGTTTCCTTGTGGGTGGTGAGACATGAAAGTGTATCTGCTTGGCTCCAGCATGTACAACATGAAATTGCAGGGTACAGATGTAACACTGGGCTAACCTGTGGCCATGGGAAACAGGAGCTAGGGTACAAATTCCCCACTCCATTCTGAACGGAATTCCCTGAGGAGCTGTCACTTACGTAGTCACTTGCCCACAAGATTGTGCAATTAATCAGATGGCTCAGTCTTAATGCTAAACTATGGTCAGCTCGGTCACATGCCCTCATATATATATATACACTAGTACATAAACCCCCTGCCTCTGCCTCAGGCTCTCTTTTCCGAAGATCTCAGGTTAAGGTGTTAATTCTCCCAGTCTCCCCACTTGGTCACTGGCACATATCCCAGATCTGCCAATCACAGAACCCATTCCAGATTTTGAACGGGAAGCTACGTGGAGAAATCCTGAGCCATGTTTACATTGGGTATCATCAGCTGAAATAGTCACGGTTTCTAATGTCCATGTCAGTGATATGGACTGTAGAAACATCAAGTTATATATTTCCATTGTGGAAATTATGGGTTTGATTCTCCACAGTTTTCCATAAACCTATAACAGTACTTGGTATGTCCCCAGGGTTACCCCAAAGCATTATCTGAGGAAGGATCAACTGCATTGTATAGTCTATCTTGCTGATATCTCTCCAGCTGTGTTGATAAATAAATAAATAAATAAATAAAGTAAGTCCTCTCCTGAATACCAAGAGTAAAAAGAGCCTCAAGTAACATTTCAAGTCTCCACGAGTTCTATATTCCTATGACCACCCAGGTATTCATCATAGCATCATTGATAATAATAAAATAATGTCAGCAACTCAAATGTCCCCAAAGTAGAAAAATGGTTTAGTAAATCATAACATAACCATTGGATAGAATGTTCTTTAGATACTCTAATTATGGCTATTGCTATGAAGACTATGGAGTGATGAGGAAAATCCTATGTTCTAATATAAAGCGGTGAAAAAAATCAGAATTCTAGATTGTATACAGACATCTACAATTACATATTTTTTAATGCAGGGGGAAAATAGATTGTTAAGATATTCAAAATTCAAAAAATGATGGTGAGAGGAGTAAGATTATGAGTGGCCTTCCATTTTCCAAGTATTCGGAAATATAATTGACTAATATTAAAATGAATACACACACGCATGCATGACAAACCCTGAAACCCTTTCCCAGCTCTTTATTTTCCAGCATGGCTTGTTTTATCTGCAATGTGCTGGAGTGTGCCGCCTGCCTGCACATTCATCTTTTCAGTAATTGCAATTATCTCCTTTCCACGGAATGTGATGAAGTCTGACTAAAGGTCTCTAATTCTTCTGTCTTTCCATGTTCTCATAAATAATAAAACAGGGCTCCATGACAACGAGTACATAAAAAGTTGTGTAAAATCGCAAAGTAGTCCTAAAATTTTTACATTCTTAACCTAATAAAGGGCTCTAAGTACACAGTTACTTGGACATAAGTATTACTTGTTTCTGTGCAGTAGAACCAAGTGACAGGAACATCCATGCTTGGATAGTCCCTACAAATGCATCTTCATCTGACTAGTACTATTCCTTCTCAGCTATTTCGAAAGGATTTTCTCCTCTGGGAATCCTTCTCTGATAACCCCATCCTCCTTCCTGGATGAGCCAGGCATTTGCTCTGAAATAGCTCTTTCCCTGCTGTGTGATCTTCTCGCATACTTCAGTTTCCTAGAGGCAATGACTGCATTTTGTTCATCATGGTAGGACCACTGCTTCTCAGAGTACCTGTCACATACTAGGCAATCAAAACACATTAAAGATTGAAGAAATCATTGTAACAAACAAAAGCTTTCATCAGAAGCCTAGGACCACTTTCTCAAAGTAGGAGCAAGGCACAAGCACTCAAGGTAGGCTGACTTGTCGCAGGACCTGAAATGTGATGACTTGCCCAGTACAAAGTTTACAAAGGAGGAAACTGAAGCTAGAGGGCTAAACAGATGATTCAGAGGCCCTTTGACGAGTCTCTAGCAGTCCTTCTCAGTCTCAGTGGGTCATCTTTTCCCTGACCCCGTGCAATGCCACCTTCTGCTCTGTGGCTTTCTGACTGCTCCTTACGTGCAATCAGATCAAATCTACTCATATTCCCATCCCTCCCCACCACCCTTCCAAATCAGATCATGTGCTTCTCTTCTTCTCCTTCTTTCTATCTTTCTCTGGCTGAGCCCTGGGCTTGGCAGACAGAAGGAATGTCCATCAAGGGTTCTGTTTAATTGAAATCGAAGACAATGTCTATTTTCCAAAGTCTGTGTAAGTTTTATTTCTGGTATAATCAGTAACTGATTATTTACCCAATCCATCAACTGTTACTCCTCATGTTTTGAAAGAGGCAGTGGAATAAAGAAATAAATGATTTCAGGTTGTCTTTAGATAAGAGTAAATGGATGGAATTATATATTTTCTTATTACAGAGTTGACATTGTCAACATTTTAACATGAGCTCAATTTGACAAATGTTTTGTGAATTATAATTAATTCAGAGATTGGAATCTCCTCTTTATACGTAATCCCCTACTGAAATATTTAGGAGACTTGTTTACTTGTTTCAACACTGATTCAGGTAAAGAAATCATCAACTGGGCATGCAAAGGTGATGAGCACATGTCACTCTTCTTTTTCTCCAATTTCCTTCCTTCATCCTACTCTGCTCTGAAGTCCACTAGGACTTCCTTACCATGGCAGTAATGTCAGAGTAGTAGTGTTACTGTCTAGCTTTTACTGCATACCAAACAACTCCAAACCTTAGTGGCTTGAAAGAACAACCACTTCTTACTTCTCATGAACTATTAGTCACCTGCATGGTTCTACTAATCTGGGAAGTCTTGGTTGATCCTGGCTGTGCTTGCCTACGCATTTGTGGTCAGCAGGTAGATCAGTTGGGAACTGAATAGTCTAGGATGGGCTCTTTAACACGTCCAGTGGATGGGAGACTGGAATAACTGGGCCACATATCTCATGATCCAGCAGTGTAGTCCAGGCTTGTTCGTGACAGCAGCAAAATTCCAAGAGTGAGAGCCAAGTATGCAAAGCCTCTTAAGGCCTAGACTCCAAACTTACTTCTGTCATATTCTATTGGCCAAAGTAAGCTGCAGGCTCACTCAGATTGATTAGGGGGAGAAACAGATTCTGCCTCGTGATGAGATTGCTGCAAACAATTGTGACCATTCTTGGCTGCTACTACATCCAACTAATGTAAATCAATGTCAGTGTTGTTAAGCAGATTGATCGGAGACTAGATGAGAATGTCCTTTCTGAAGAGTGTGCCCTTTAATAGAATTCCTTGATTCTAGATTAGCAAAGCATTCTTCCAACCATGGGTTAACAGAAGCAATGTGGAAGTACTTCATTAAGCACAATCTGGGATTAAAAGTTTACCTGCAACGATGAGATTTGGTCTGAATAGAAACTGCAACCTTTTGCATGACAAGTAATTCCAAACCCTTTGACTTCAAAATGGGGAGGAAGGATTCAGACACCCACACATGCTGGGTCTGCATAACATTGTTACAGTCAGACATAGAACAAAGCAATGCAGTCAGTTTCACACAGCAGGGCTCTTCCAACAACCAAGATGAAAAGGAAACCTGTAAACTTATGGCATTCTAACTTACCCTTTGTGCTTCCCCTTTGTGGGGGCATTTATCATACAACAGAGTGTAGATCTGATTGCCTTCCATCTCTGCTATATTTCTAGTTTCTTAGGGACACGAATAAATCCTTTAAATTCATATTTCTTGTATATAATACAAAACGAGGAAAAAAAAATGAGAGAGCGAGGGAGTTATTTCTGTGACTCAGAAAAAGACTAACCCAATATAACCACATTTATATTTTTAGAAGGTCTATTTGCAACCGAATACTCAAAGATTCTGCCATATAAAAGTTACAGAATTACTAGGTGAAAATAAGTTACTTCTTATAAAAACAGAAACATTACTATTGAGCTTAAGATGGAAGAAGTTGGTGGTGTTCATGTTACAATCTTGAGAATGGATTGAGAAATGCATATTTTTGCTTAGTAAGTGAAGAAAAATTTTTAAATTTTCATAAACTTTCATCTAAAATTTCAATTTACAATTAAATACAGCAGCAACATGGGATATACACAAAGTATATGCACTTCAGATCAGGGCCCCCCTATTCTCAACTAATCTGAAACCCACATTTAGAGACTAGTGGGCTACCTATTCTTCAGGGAAATCTCTGTAAACATTGATTTTTCCAGATGAGGAACTGGTAAATAGTAGCAAATCCTGTAGATAGTTTCCCATAGATCTTTTTCTCTCCTTTTTCGGCTCCGTTACCCAAGGTCAAGTGACCCATCTTTTTTTCTCTTCTTTCTAACTTGTATTTTTGGTTCACTAGGTACATATGCAGGTTGGTTATTTGGATAAACTGAGTGTCACATGGGTTCGAGGTACAGATAATTTTGTCAGTCAGGTCATGAGCCCAGTACCTGATAGGTAGTTTTTCAATCCTCACCTTCCTCCTGGCCTCCACTTTCAAGGAGGCTCTAATGTCTATTGTGCTCTTCTTTGTGTCCATGTGTATTCCGTATTTAGCTCCCATTTGTAAGTAAGAACATGCAGTATTTGGATTTATGTACCCGTGTTAATTTGCTTAAGGTAATAGCTTCCATCCATGTTGCTGCAAAAGACATCACCTTGTTCTTTTTGATGGCTCTGTGGTATTTCATGGTACATACACAGCACATTTTTATTATCCCCTCCACCACTGATGGGCATCTAGGTTTATTCCATGTCTGCTATTGTGAATATCGTTGCAATGAACATACACATGCATGTGTCTTTATGATAGAACAATTTATGTTCCTTTGGGTTTTTACCCAGTAATGGGATTGCTTGGTCAAATGGTAGTTCTATTTTAAGTTCTTTGACAAATTGCCAAATTGCTTTCAACAGTGGCTTCACTAATTTACATTCCCACCAGTAGTATATAAGTATTCCATTTTCCCTACAACTTTGCTGGCATCCATTATTTTTTACCTTTTTTATTTTGATGTTTTTTTAGATGGAGTCCTACTGTGTCATCCGGGTTGGAGTGCAGTGGAACAAATTTGCTGACTGCAACCTCTGCCTCCTGGTTTCAAGCAATTCTTCTGTCTCAGCCTCCTGAGTAGCTGGGATTACAGATGTGTGCCACCATGCCTGGCTAATTTTTTGTATTTTTAGTAGAGCTGGGGTTTCACTATGTTGGCCAGGCTGGTCTCGAACTCCTGATCTCAGGTGATCCTCCCTCCTTGGCCATTCGAGGTGCTGGGATTACAGGCATGAGGCACTATGCCCAGCCATTTTCTGACTTTTTAATAACCATTCTGACTGGTGTGAGATAGTATCTCATTGTCATTTTAGATTTGCATTTTTCTAATGATTGGTGATGCTGAGCATTTTTCCATATACTTGTTGGCTGTGTGTACATCTTCTTTTGAGAAATGTCTGTTCATGTCCTTTGCCCATTTTTAATGGTGTTGTTTGCTTTTTGCTTATTGATTTGTTTAAGTTCCTCATAGAGTCTGAATATCAGACCTTTGTCAGATGCATAGTTTGCAAATATTTTCTCCCATTCTGTAGGCTGACATGACCCTTCTTTTAACCTGGATTATCACACGGCTTTCTATCTGATCTTTTCCTATTTTTTTCTAATTTGTTTTTCTAACCATAGGCAACCCACTTTCTCAAAAACTAATCTCTGCTTTAAACAACCGAATGGCTCAACAGGGCTCTTAGCATGAATCCCACCCTTCTAGTCACTGACTGCAGACTTTGGTCCCAGTCAACATCTCCAGCTTCAACTCTGTGACTATTCCTTTTATTCTAACATCTTCAGTGAACTCCTTTGAGATCTCTGAAAAAGCTATGAGCTTTCTCACTTCTGGATTTTTACACATGCTGCTCTGTTCCTCTATCTGGAACATTCTCCCTCAACTCTTTACCCCCTGCCTTGTCTAGGACTTTACTTTCACATCTCAACCAAGAAGCTGCTTCATCAAGAAAGTCCTTATTTGTCTGTCTCCCTCTCCAGACTAAAAACACCACAAGGACAGTCCCATTGTTTTTTTTGTTTGTTTGTTTGTTTTTGGTTCACTATTGTATTCCCAATGTCTAGTATAATGCTAGGTACTTCATAGCTATTTCCAAAATTAATTGATTAATTCATTAATACTGGTTATCAAAGACAAGTCACTGGAGTCAAATGTTCTACGTCATTCTTTCATGGAAGATCTATTTAACTTCTTTAAGAAACAACAAATATAAAGGTAGTTTTTGATGTCTTATGAATATTGACAAACCAGCACTTGGGCCCACGTTGAAGGACATACCATCTTTTCCATCTCCACCCAGGCAGAACCAAGATTTTCCTCAGTGAACAAGTCATGATCCACTTCTAAACAAGAATGTATGGGCAATTGAGGCCCCAACATTTTATGCCCTTAGAACATGATCAGAATTTTAGTGCAGGAAAACTCTAAAGTAGAAACTGCCAAATATTATATTCCAAGGTGTTTTGCAAGGTACTTGGCATTGCATTTCCCAAGAAAGTATTTTGAGTTTGAGGAACATATCCTATTATGCAACAGTAGGAAGTCAGAAAACCTAGATTCTATCCTGTCTTTGTCACTAAATACCCTGCTCTTGGGGGTCATGATAAGACTACTCATTCCTTTCCCTGGAGCTGAACAATTTAATGCTTCTGCCCTGGGTCTGGCTTTTCCCAGGGTCTAAACTGTTGTGGACTGTCCGGGACGGGTAGGCACGTCTGCCCGGGGGTCTCTCGACCTGCAAGAGGGTCCCAATACCTGGAAGAGGGAGTGCGCCTGGAAAAATAATAAAGACAGAGAGAGAGAAAGCGAGGCGTCTGGAGGGCTGATAGGCTGTGCCCAAACAGCAAATTTTATTTTTCAAAGGCCAGGAATAAATACACTTTCTTGGCTCTGATTTACCTCATAGCAAGAGGAAATGCAGATGTATGCCTCACATGGCCTATACAATAGAGAAGTCAGATATGCAATCAGTGGTTGTAAAAAGTAACAGAATTTCCTGTAATCACAAAGTTTGCTTACATCTAAACATTATTCACAAAACTTGTTTTCATCCACACATTATTCACAAAGTTTGTTTACATCCAAACATTATTCCTCCTGGCTGCAGGTATCTCTGGTTTGACCTTGTTTTAGAACTGAGATGTGAAAAGCTTTTCTGATTTTGCTCATCAGAATATCTTTTAATCGGATCCTCCTTTGTCTACTCCTGACTCAACTTAACTCAACTTCCCCATTCAGGAGTCTCTGAGTCAGAAATCAAAGCCATCCCTTATGGTGGCATTTGCTTTGCAAATATCGACAGTTAAACCATTATCTAGGGTACAAGGCAGTCAGGTTAGTAAGGTTTAAGGCTTATTCTTAAAGAGTCATAAAAAGGTTAAAAGCAGGAACCGGTTGCTGGTAGGGGGTCACTGGGTCTAGCAGCAACGCATAGTTTTAGGCCCAAACGATATTGCGGTTGATATTAGAAACTGATCATTCATCTTTCAGATCCTCTTTCCGGATAGCTCGACTGTCTCCAGTAGGAAACTGTGTTTGGGATCAAACTCACCGTATAGTGAGACTCACGCCTTTTGGGAGTCTCACACGGGAATGTTACCCACACTAAACCATCAAGCCTGAGCCCTAGGAGTCCCTCAACAACTACCACAAAAGCAATAGGGTTCCCTGCTCTTACCTCCACCTCCGTCTGAGGATGTCAACTTTCATCTGTCTAACCATATGCTTTAGCCAAGAGGATCAGCTTCTCCAGGTTGTTTCTTATCTCTAGACTTTGCTGCTCCTTTTGCCTGGAAGACTCACATTACCCTGACCCCTGTCAACACCACCACAGTTCCCCGCCAAGACAATGTTTTTCAAGTCTCAATTCAAGCACATCCTCCATCATAATTTTTAATGAGTTCCCTGTTGGCATGGGAATCACTTTCCTTTGTGTCCTGTGGTGTCTGGTACCTATTTCTCTCAGAGTACCTATGGTGCTCGCTTGCAAGGATTATTCACAGGTCTATCTTCCTACTGGACAGTAAGTTTTATAAAGTCAGGATTAAGTCTGTATTTTGCTTTATATTCCCATTATAAAATTCTATATTTAGCACAGAGTAAGTGAGAAAGTAAGGGAGGAAAGGAGGGAGGGAGAGAAGGAGGAAGGGAAGAAAGAAGGAGGCGAGAAGGGAAGAATGGAAGGAAAGGAGGAAGGAATGAAAGAAGGAAGGAAGGAGGGAGGAAAGAAGGAAAGAAAGGAGGAAGGTGTTTGGTAGAAAAACCCACAGTCCTCCATTTTGTCCCTCGCTTCCTGGAGTCCGCCTGCAGCCCCTATTCTGCCTGGTAGCGCAGGGCGGCCAATCACTGCTCAGCCTTAACCCGCCAAACCTAAAGCCAACCCCCATCCCCCACCCCTTGGCAGTTGCAGTAGTCCGCCTAGA
The DNA here is from genome assembly GCF_048565385.1 of Saimiri boliviensis. NCBI lineage: Eukaryota > Metazoa > Chordata > Mammalia > Primates > Cebidae > Saimiri > Saimiri boliviensis. Next base: position 91,395,451 of record NC_133450.1, on the reverse strand, counting down.
AACAAGACAGCCAATAAAATTCAAACCTAAGCCCGCCAAGAGGTGACCAATCCCCTTCTGGCACGCAGAAAACCCTCCTCTGCTCTCCCTTCCACCAATCACTTCGCAACACCACGCCTAAACAGGCCGCCGCCCCTATAAAAACCCTCTCCGGCAGCTGCTGGGTGCAGCTCAGCTCCCCTCCCGCCTGGGTTGCCCGCAGATCCCAATAAACCTGGACTCGGCTTAACAACTCCTCGCTCACATTTGCTTTGGGAAGGGTCTCTGCGGGTCGCACAGAAGGTAGGAAGGGAGGGAGGAAGGAAGGAAGGTAAGAAGAAAGGAAGGAAGGAAGGACAATATGTCTTTTGAAATATTTTCAGAGCTTCACAGTTTCTAGTTTCCTCATTTGTAAAATGGGAATAAGAACACAACTTACTTCTTAGAATTATCATGAAGATAAAATGATATGGTGCACTTAAAGCAATTTGCATTCCTTTGCATGTAGTAAGAACTCAATAAATGTAAAATAGTACTATACCATTTATACTCAATAAATGTAAAATAGGACTATTTTATATTTATTGAGTTCTTACTACATGCAAAGGAATGCAAATTGCTTTAAGGGGCATTGTATAATTGCTTTAAGGGGCATTTTATCTTCCTGATAATTCTAGGAAGTTGTATTTTTATTCCCGTTTTACAAATGAGGAAACTAGAAACCGTGAAGCCCTGAAAATATTTCAAAAGACCTATTGTCCGTCCTTCCGTCCGTCTGTCCTTCCTTCCTTCCCTCCTTCCTTCCTTTCTTCCTTCTCTCCCTCCCTCCCTTCCTCCCTTTCTCCTATGAAAACTGGATATGATATATGGGTAGAATAAGGACTGAGGACTTCTCCTAAACTTAAGGGGCATATTCCAGTGGTCCCCCTGGCTGTGTAAAAGAAGAATGTGCTACCACAAGAAGGAGTAAAATCCCTATTACAGGAGAACTCCCAGTCTCATCTGGAGAGTTAGCTGGCAGTGCTTTTACCAGGAATTCTGGAGGTACATTGATGACAAAGTACACCATTATATTTTAAATCTAGACTTTGATGGCCAGCACTTTTAAAACAAAGTTGCTCTAAAGATATATTCGGACAGTGACACTAATTTTTCTATACTAAATAAAACAATAAAACGTCATTTAAAGTGTCAAAATTTGTAGCTGTGCTCAGAATATATCCAGAGGACACTAGGCAGATTGCCTCGAGATCGCACTGAGTAGTATTACCCTGGTGTTTCTTTGTGTTTCAGATTTTAATTCTCAACTTTGCAGGTCTAGAAACTTGAATTTGCTTGGTGTACATCAAGAGCAGAGCAGACTCCTTGAAGAAGAACTCACATTAAATGAATTCACAGTACACTGATGAATAAGCTGGATTGCTAAAGGATCCATTCATAATGGGAGACAGTTGACATGAAATGCAAATTGGCACAGATTTACATAGCAAGTAAAAATATAATCAAAGATTTCTTTGTTTGCTGAAACTAGATCCAAAGCAAAGGAAATTGAATGCTACAAAATTGAATGGAATGATTCTCATGACATCTCTGAAACTGTGAACAAACACCCTTTACTCTGATCTGTGTAGAGCCCATGCTGACTGCCTCCACGTCAAACTCACACATTTTTTTCCCTTAAACATACTGTCATTGATTAGCTTTATGGTCAGATTATCATACGTTCAGATTCTGACCCTAGAAACAATTTGTACTTAAGGTGCCTTTTGCACGCAATTGAACATGTCTATTATGAGTTGATTTTATCTTGAACTTTCAGATCATGAAGGTGCCTCCTACCCCTTCTATGGATGCCTCCTTCTAGTACTTTCCTCTACCAGGATTTTGTTGTGAAACAAAAGTTGGAAGCAACATATATATTTTAAATAAATGAAGTATTCCATATATGTATATAGTAAGGGGCATGGTGTCAATATAGTTGAAATATCTGTTGTGCCTCTTATATGTAAATGATTAAAATAATTAGTTTCTCTAAAATTTGGGCTCCATTTTTTTAAGTGGGCATAATAACATTTATTAGAAAGGGTTTTTGTAAGGATTAAATCAAGAAAACAAGCCCAATGGAGCGTTAAATAAATATTATTTCCCTTCCCCTTAATAAAATTATGACGTTTATTGCAGTAATAGGGTTGCAAATTTCACTTACACTGCAACTCAGACATGCAAAGGAACATGTTGGTTCCTTATTTTGTCTGTAACTAATCTGATCTCCTTCTTGAGGCCCACCTATGTATGTTTAGGGGCTTTTTAAAGTCTATTTAATTCAATCTGGTTTAAAGCTTAATCAAATATATAATTTAAATAGTCCCTATAGGTCCTGTTCAATATTTAGGAGTAATTGCTCATCTTCCTTATTTCCACACCTTTAAGACAGCATCTGGGCATATGTAAGAATTTTAGCTTGCCTAACTTGAGAGAGCAGAGATGCAGAGTTCTCTTGGCTCTTGCTGCGTCTCCATGTGACCACTGCCTCCCATATGCCCTTCATCCAGACCTGGGCTAAGTAGTCCTTCTGTAGCCCCTGCTGAACAGATGAGAGTGGCACTCCCCTTCCCTTCCCACTGATGACTCTGTAAAGGACATGCTAGCTCTGATCTCAGCTTCCCCCGGGATCCATCCTCCTGCCCGTGGAGGGACTACTGGAACTCCTGAGTCCCTTTCATGCCTAATTACACTGTGCCCCCGCTTTGGTGTATTTGCACCTGAGACTGGGGCAGGGCAGCTACTCCAAGATCATTTTCAGATTCCAGATGAAAATCAGGGAGAAGTCTGTCTGCCCCACCCACCTCCCACCACCTACCTGATACCTCGCCAGAGAGAAGAATCAACACACCTGTCCTAGCTTTGCACTCATATTTCTGTCTGTTCCTCATTTTCACTATGCCTTAGGACGGAAAAAGGTGAGCTTTTATTTTACTTCACTGACATTGTATCTAGTTTTTACAAAACCACAGATTTCATAGCCAAGCTACTATAGGCAGAGAGGCCATCTTCCCTATACTCTGGGAAAATGCTACAATCTAGCATTACCAAGTCTAGGCTTTGTTTTTCAAAGAGAAATCAATGGAATGAAACAAATTATCTTTCTCCACAAATCATAGTTTTCCAGCCCATTTTCTTGCTAAAGTAATGAACTTTTTACCCTCTCCCGCCCTTGGGTGGTAAGCCTTATAGGTTTGAATCAGAGGTGAAATGTTGGAATAAAACATGATTTAAATAATACGACAAATTATTGGCCCAGATTCTTCACCTCTCCCGGTATCCATGCCCTTTGTCATGTAATACTGCAGCTCAACCCATGAAAGGCTGGGTGTTCTCCCCATCTCTTGACTTTGGGCTTGGCCCTCTGATTGATTTTGCCAATGGCATGATAAAAGCAGGAACTTGTGCAATTAGACATATCTTCTTACACCTCTGCCCTTGAAAGAATAAGGAGTGGGAAGAGGAGAAAGAGAAGGGGAGGGGAGGAGGAGAAGGAGGAGAAGGAGGAGGAGGAGAAATAGCAGCAGTGAGCCCACTTATTCAAGAAAAATGAGACATGGAACAGACCCAGACCAAAGCTTGAAGCAAAGTCTGGCATAGATGAGACCAACCCCCCACGTGACCACAGATGTGTGAGAAACAAATTTTTATAGCTGCATGCCTGTGAGATTTGTTTATTACAGAATTTATCGTGGCAAGAGCCACGAGATTCAAGATGGAAGCTGGACAACATCAGTTTACAATTTGCAAAACATTCCTGTCACATGACTGCAGTCTTCAGGTGATGAAGACTCCCTGGAGGAGTCACTCTGCAATAGGCTCCTCACTCAAAAGTTACACCACACAAATGAAGTTCACTTAGAGCACCACTGTCACCTTAGCATTTACCCTCTACAAATGAAGTGCTATCAACATTTTAAGATGTTTAATCTCTGGAATTGGGAAGAACTTAATTTAGTAAGGATGACCTGGAGTTTGGAAATGAGAAAGAAGCAAATCTTTACATAACCAAATGTATAAAGACAATCACTAATTTAGATATATGGTTTAACAGGCTCTCTCTATACTGACTGAATTCCCTCCCTATGGAATTTTGGTTTAATTATCCTTGGGTGGGACATTAAATCTTTTCTGATAATTCTACAGTCAGGGTGAAGATGGCAGAGATGACACTCAGATTTTTATTAACTTGTCCTTTTTTTCTTAGATCCTATTAAAGTACTACTATAGTTTCACTTCAGCTATTTACCTTCTAGTCTTTCTAGGTCCATCTATTGTCTAACAAATATTCCTTTCTAAGGTTTTGTACTGTATTTGATTGTCTGTGTTATTTACAAACCCCAACTAATTTTAAACTTTAAAATGACAAATGCAAAGAGAAAAGAAATCTCCAGCGAACAGGTCAGGTGATGGAGTTAAAAATAGCCGTGGATAAAAATAGCTTCCAAATTATAGCCCCAGGTTTTCTTGTTATCTAAGCCATATTGTACTACATTTTCTAAATTTAGCAACCACTATAGCATTCCCCAGGCCTTTTGATAATACTGACAGATTCTGAATAGTTTTGTATCAAAGCAGGAACTGTAACTCTTCTAGACACTTATTTTGAGAAATCCAGTTAGACGAAGCTGAAGGTGATTGGAGCATTTGTTCTTCCTCAACAGATTTTGGCTTTCGTCATGTAAGAAATCACCTTTAATTCAACACAAAATCAACCAGCAGAGTATGTTTAGTTATACAACAAAAAATTAATAAATGTAATCCCACTCCCTCTGGTGGTGTAATCTACAAATACCTACTGAGGGTGCAATTTGGTTAAAATTTTCAAAATGGATTTGGGGACTCTTCCATATTTAGTTTCTTTTTCATTCAGGAAACACTGATACTACTCCATCTCTCCAAAGGGAATAGTTTATGAGTTTTGTAGAAATACATAACAAAAGAAGCATCTACCTTTTTCACTAGTTTCTAATGTCTCACATACCTCATGCCAATGTATACAGAGAGAAACCCCCTGAAACAGGTCTAAGTATCCATTATTTACCTTTGCAAACCAGAAAGTAAGTTCTTCAAGTTCCAAGATTTTATACAGATAGTATTAGGAATATATTATGTTATTGTTACAGATGCTATTACAGATGTTATTATGATTCTATTATTAGGATGCCATTATGACTAGTATAAAACAAAAAATAACTGTGCCCTATGCCACTGACTCCCCAGGTTCATGGAAATAATTATGAAATGATTGATCAAGTTTATACCTTCTGTGTTGGAGAGCTCTATGCTGTGGTAAGGATATAATAAACAGCAGGCATATCAAGTATTTTTCTAAAGATACAATCACACCTAAAAACATGTATTCCCAAAATGATCTGATTAGATGTGCATATTGCTTTTCATTACTTTGCAACATTTTTTTTCCATTAGATGGTATTTTACTTCTACACTATACATAGGTTTGGTGGCCTAGAGAGAGACTCAAAGGGGCTCCTGCCCTCGACACACCTTACAATCCCATTCTCCTTGTATGAAAGTCCATATTGTATGATAAAGGGCGCACTCTGGACTGGTCTGCCCAGTTCATCTAATCACTAGCTGCGTCACCATGGGCAAGTTCAATTCACCCTGCTGTGCCTTTGGAATACAGGTAGTATGTTAGAAGAATGCAGGTAATTAAAGGTCGCACTCATGGAGCTATTGTAAGGTATAAAGCTTAGAACAGTGTCTGGCACAGAATTAGTACTGGGCAAGTGTTCAATGTTATTGTTGATGTTTGACTGGATAACAGAACTATAATATATGCAGTTTCAGCTTCAGTCATACTGAACTTTTCTCAATTATTTAAATAAAATCCCTTTCCTTCAGCCTTAGGATCCTTTCACATACTTTCCCTCTTCCTTACACTGTCCAATACTGTAGCCACTGGCCAGATTTAGGGCTCCTTAAATGTAGATGAATTAAAATTAAATGAAATGTAAAAGTCAATCCATTGGTTGAACTGGCCACATTTAAAGTGCACAATCACCATATGTGGCTATTGAGTTAGACAGAACCAACAAAGAACTTTTTTACCATCACAGAATGTTCTATCAGAAAGCGCTGGTCTAGACTGGCCTTCGTCTCACTTTAATTCCCATTCAGTCTTCAAACTGCTGCTTAAATATCACTTCTTCAGTGAATCCTTCCCTGACCCCAAGTCATTGTTAGGTCCCTCTACAAATCTTCCCAGAGCAGGCTGGATTTTTCCTTCAGAGATCTCTTATATTTATACATATGTTTAATGAAGTATTCCCACTAGGCTGTAAGAACTTTGAAAAAAAGGGATCATGTAGGCACATAGTAAACACCTAGTAAATATTGCAAGCTGAATGACTATGATAGGAAATTTATAAAGTCAATTAATATTTTAATAGCTAATATATATCACATGCTTACTGTGTGCAAGGCACTATTCTGAACACTTTACATGTTTTAAGCTATTTAATTCTAACAACTCCATGAGGTATTAGGTGCTTGTATTCATTATCTATTGCTATAGAATAAGTTACCACAAGCATGGCAGCTTAAAACAACATGCATTTATTATCTCACAGTTTCTGTGGGTTAGAGGTCTAAGCATAGCTTAGCTGAATCCTCTGTCTAGGTCTCACAGGCTGTAATCAAGGTGTTGGGTGGGCTGTGTTCTCATTTGGAAGCTCAACTGGAGAAGAACCTGCTTCCAAGCTCACTTGGGTTGCTGGCAGAATTGATTTCCAGAATCAGAGTGGGCAATATCCTAAATTAGATCTGTCTCTCTCCTAAACTTAAGAAGGAATTTTTAAGTTAACATCTTAATGTAAGTCATAGGTAGGGGATAAAATCATATCGCTATTCTTCTAAATAGCAGGAAAGACATAGAAAGAGAGAGAGAATTAATAGATGTTTCCATCATTCTCCTTTCCTTTACCAAAACTGGTAATGGAGTTCACCTGAAGAATTTGACTCTTACCATCTTGAGGGAAGAAGATGTGATTTCAAAGTTCCTACTGGTTCTTTGCATAGCTAAAGGTAGAGGCCCCTGTATAAGGCCATGTCTTGTAATAGAGCTCCTTAATAAGCTTTTGACCAAGAAAAAAAATTAAAAAACAAGTCAATGAATCAATTTGGAGAGGGAAAAGGAGTTGTGAAAAGCTAAATTAACCAAGCATAAAAAATAAAGAGTACATTGGGATGCCACAGTTCATAGGTAGGAACCCTAGAAAACATCCCAGGTGTTTAAGACACCTGAGATTAGCACATTATTAAACAGTTTTCTGCTTTTCCCTTTTCAATGTTACTCTGTTCCATGCTGTTACACTTTCCCTCCACTCGCTAAACACCATTGCTAAAGATCTGTATGCACAGCGGCCTTCAGTGAGGAAATCTGTGGGGAATGCAGGAATGAAGCAGTGAAGAAAATGATCATTTCCCTGAGGGACTAGCACTGCAGAACACATTTACATGGAGGGAGGCCCACAGTTCTGTAGTCTTGAGCAAAAAATCCAGGTAGTGCTAAGAGAGATTGTTAAGGGCAAGGTAGCAACCAAGTCGAACTAGCCAACCCTTTTGTCAAGTACAGTAGGGGAGGGTGAGCCTGCAAGGGAAGCAGGCAGACTCTTGGCCTGCATTCAAGCTCCCTGGCTCAGAATGCTCTCCTCATGCCTATCCTATAGAGGCACACCAGCTCAGCTGTTTACAGGTAATACAGACTGTTCTCTGCAACCATCCCACTGAACCTGATAAACGGGATGTTACTCCATCACCTTGGGAATTGTCCTGTCTGCTAAGACTGAAAACTGAGAAACAGAGCCCTCATATTGCCCTCTGATGGAGCAACCTTTCTTTGAGTGACGAACATGACTTTCAGAGGTGTCACTTTGAAGGATGAGCATTCTGTCACCTCAGTGAGGAGTTACATAGGGAAAAGAGAGCTGCAAGCTTGGGTCCCTTTTCTCTCCTGCTGTCAAGGGAGCTGCTGCTCACAGAGTTTCAGCAACAGAATCTATCCCGGAAAGTGTCAGAGGCAAGGTAAGGACTAGCAGAGCTCCTGTCAGCCTGTGCACAGCCTCTTCTGGGCATTATTCTCAAAAGGGAGCCTCAACACATCTCCCTCTCTAGAGTGATACAAAGTCATGCCTAACTGCAAAGTTTGTAGTTTTCGGCTTATTGGGTGTCAGCTGACAGCAACACACACACACACACACACACACACACACACACACGCACATGCACACACACATGCACACACAGAGGCACGCACACATGCACACACACACCATTCTGCTCAAGATAATTTTTCTGCAGGAAACTACAGCAAGCATCTTCTTCCTTGCCTCATGGAGATGCTGAGGGTACAGACTCCCTGGACCCAGGAGATGCAGTAGCCTCTGGCATCTCAGTTAATTAAACTCTTGAAAGTCCTCAATGGAATTCTTCATTGTAGAAGACCCACTCTGCTTTATTAAATCCACTGTAGACAGTATTATCATCTGTTTTTATACTTACTCAAGACAGATTTATCATTCTTACTGTCACCACTTCAAGCGATACGATTTACCAAAAAGTGGCATTAGGAAACCAGAGAGCCATAATAGAGAAATTAAATGATTTGTACTTTGTTCCAAATTGAAAAAAGAAAAACAAAAAAGTCACTTCATTTTTGTTTTGAGCTTATTTTACTTTATTCATCAAATACTATATGATGCTTACTATGTGCCAATTATGACTCTAAATATAGAACTTATTGCACCAAAGATTATTTAATTTTAAAGCATCACAAATTTCGTAAGATCCATATTATAATATATTGAAAATATAACAAATACAAATAATCTGGAGAATGTATATGCTGTTCCATTATGCATTCAAAGAATAATAACTGAATATGTGCCATGAGCCAGCCCTCATGCTAGTCACTGGGGTGACAGTGTTCAACAGACAGACAAGTTACCTGCCCCAGATTAACAACATTGAGATATTTTAAATAATTACTCTGGTTTTTTTCTGCATTGAATGTCAATCTAGACCAAACCGAAGACAGTTTAACCATGTATTTAGCAGCCAGTTTTAGAGCTGCCCTATATAAACTATCTGTCTTCCTGGGGCAATTCATCCATGATTCTCAGAAACTGTAGTTAACGTGGGTAAGCAGGAAGGATCATTAACACTGCCAAGCGGGTGCAGCAGCAGGTCAGGCTCAGCTTCCTAAACCAGCGCCAGGGTCAGCCAGAGCGGGGTGACAGGGAAGCATGAGCCATCTTGGCTGATTGTAACCGGGGTGGACAGCAGAGACACTTGAAGCACAGCTCCAAGCCATGTGACCCAGCTGATCAGGGCCATAGCACAGGGCAAGTTGGCCGGCAGCCATCACTGCTGGGTAATTCATGTTCACCAAAAGCTCCGGTCAGACAAGGAGGTTCAGGGGCAGAACAGCTCATTGCCAGGCAGGCTCTATTGTCACCGCAAGTACAGGACACCCTTAGGTTTATCTAGTGTGGAAGGGCCTCCTGGCCATAGTAGTGCCTCTTAAACTGTGCTAACGAGAACATATAGATAGAACAGATACAACAGACATGTAATATAGATACAGGAATATATTTATGTGTATATTGCATTTAGTTACCTTGGTACACTTTGTGTCATATGTTTTTAAATATCTTTTATTAAAATGAATGCCTTTGTTATAAGGACTAGATCCTGTTCTATGGCCATTACTATTATTCTTAGTCTGCTATTGCTGGGTCTATATTATGGGCTTCTTTGTTTATTCATTCCTTCATCAGACAAATGTTCATCAAGCCACTACAAGTGCCATGCTTCAGGGATGCCGTGGTGAGCAAAACAGATAAGTTTTTTTTTTTTTTTTGAGACAGAGTCCCATTCCATTGTCAGGTGCCAGGCTGGAGTGCAGTGGCGTGATCTTGGCTCACTGCAACCTCCGCCTCCTGGGTTCAAAGAATTCTCCTTCCTTAGCCTCCTGAGTAGCTGGGACTACAGGGGTATGCCACTACGCCCAGCTAATTTTTGTATTTTTAGTAGAGACGGGGTTTCACTATGTTAGTCAGGATGGTCTCAATCTCTTGACGTCGTGATCCACCCACCTCAGCCTCCCAAAGTGCTGAGATTACAGGTGTGAGCCACTACGCCTGGCCAAAACAGATAAGTTTTGATCTGCTCTTGCAAAGTTTGTAGTCTAGTACGCTGCGTGATCATTTATATTACTATTCAGCAAATATTCACTCCCTGCCTCCTCTCACTGTAGATGCGATATATTTCTCTACCTCCACTGATATTGGACTTGGATGTGCAACTCACTTTTACCAAAAGAATGTCAGCAGATGAGAGGAACAGAGGCCTTCACTATGCTACCCTCTTGCATTGCTCCCCTTCTTCATGAAAACATGTTTTGGGTAGCCCCTGGTCCAATGCTGATGGGCGAACACATAGAGCAGACATGGACCCACTTACATCCCAAAGACAAACAAGCTCAGGTGACCAGAGGCCTAAAACAAAGCTGCCTAGCCAATGCCAGTCTAGAGCTGCCAAATCTAGCTGAACTGTGGGTCAACCTGCAGACCCATGAGGGCTGAGAATGAAAGCTTGTTGTTACAAGCCTCTGAGTTTGAAGATGATTTCTTATATAACACAGTTGTTACAGGAATCCTCAAATACATAAACCAACAAAGCAAGAAAATCTTCATCAAATTTGAGAGTCTGATTTTCTATCAAAGACAAATTATATTCCAGTGGAGACATTTTGGAGGACAATGAATTTCTTACCCTTTCTTTATGGATGTGAGCCCCTCTCCCCATGCTTTATGGATGTGAGCCCCTCTCTCCATCACATGGAGCTTCCCCTTACAATATTAGTTTTTCCAAATATCAATAAAAGGGAATCTAGGCCTCTTTGAAACACACAAGCTGCTTTTCCCAATGTCCTCACCATTGGATATCTAGCCTTCATGGATTCATATTTTGAGCAAGCTGTGAGGAAAATTGCGAAGATTTAGAACAAAAATGACACATGTTATCAAAAGTTTTCTAAACGAGGCATAAAACTGAGGGAAAGCAGAGTGCTGAACCCATAACGGAATGTCTGTAGATACTGTTGATTGACGTAGAAGAAAAAAGTGGAAGAGCTGAATGTAAAACATACTGGCAGACTCATTTTTTTCTGCACTAAGAAGCAAATAAAAATAAGCAAGTTCCTTCTAGCAGGAGAGTTTTAGATCAGATGCAGGAGGAAAGGATATCAGCTGAAATAGGTTTCTAGGAAAGGCTTGCTGTCTCCTCTCCCAAAATTGTTTAAGGGAAGGAAAAATAAAGGATATGAGAGGGGCCGGGCGCGGTGGCTCAAGCCTGTAATCCCAGCACTTTGGGAGGCCGAGGCGGGTGGATCACGAGGTCGAGAGATCGAGACCATCCTGGTCAACATGGTGAAACCCCGTCTCTACTAAAAATACAAAAAATTAGCTGGGCGTGGTGGCGCGTGCCTGTAATCCCAGCTACTCAGGAGGCTGAGGCAGGAGAATTGCCTGAACCCAGGAGGCGGAGGTTGCGGTGAGCCGAGATCGCGCCATTGCACTCCAGCCTGGGTCACAAGAGCGAAACTCCGTCTCAAATAAATAAATAAATAAATAAAGGATATGAGAACCTGAGCAGAGTCAGAGGAATGAACCAAATCACTGATGCCTATTTCCAGAGTATGGATTTATTGGACGAGGTGAAAAATGCCAGAGACTACGTATCCTGCTGGCTCCTGTAAGTATCAAAAAGATTTTTTAAGACTTACTGGATCTATCTGCCAATTAAGCTGACTGGATTCCTTTCCTCATGGGGGCCCAGTGTGCAATGGCTGCAAACAGCAGCTTCCTTGGTAGTGTATGCAGCCTGTTTCTTGCATGGGTTGCTCTAAGGGACCTTGGAGACAGCGCTTCCAGATGTATGTTTATGACTCTGACCTTGCATTACCCCAATGTAGGCTCCAAACAGGCAAGCGAGGTGCCACTGGAAAGCCCCAGGGCACCGTGTCCAGGGTTCACATTGGCCAAGTGATCATGTCCATTCACACCAAGCTGCAGAACAAGGAGCATGTGATTGAGGCCCTGCACTGGGCCAAGTTCAAATTCCCTGGTCACCAGAAGATCGACATCTCAAAGAAGTCGGGCTTCACCAAGTCCAATGCTAATGAATTTGAAGACATGGTGGCTGAGAAGTGGCTCATCCCTGATGATATGAGGTTAAGTATATTCCCAATTGTGACCCTCTGGACAAGTGGTGGGCCCTGCACTCATGAGGGCTTCCACTGTGCTGCCCCCCTCATAATATGAACCAATAAATTTACTTCCTGTCCAAAAAAAAAAAAAAAAAAAAAAGCTTATTGGATTTGATGGCAAAACTAAAGCTGCCTGTGCCTAAGATTTTTTTTTTTAATTTATTCACTCATTCAATGAAACGTCATTAAGAATCTACTTAGGGCCTGTCAGTGTTTTATGTAGTTATGATACTGAAGAACTAGACACATCACCTGCCCTCATGGAGTTTACATTATATTCACAATTGTGAGGGCTCAGTGGTGTGTGCCTACATCTCAACTACTCAGAAGGCAGGATTCCTTGGGCCCAGGAATTGGAGTCCAGATTAGGCAACATAGTGAGATCCCCAACTCTAAAAATACACACACACACACACACACACACACACACATTAAAAATATTCTATCACAAATGTCACTAACTCAGATTAGTGAGAATAATGTAAGTAGAGTAAATTTTAAATTTGACTGATTGCTTAAGACTCTTTCTTGGGCTGGGTGCCATGGCTCACACCTGCAATCCCAGCACTTTGGGAGGCCAAGGCAGGCGGATCACAAGGTCAGGAGATCAAGACCATCCTGGCCAACATGGTGAAACCCTATCTCTACTAAAAACACAAAAATTAGCTGGGCGTGGTGGTGCACACCTGTAGTCTCAGCTACTTACTTGGGAGGCTGAGCCAAGAGAATCACTTGAACCTGGGAGGTGGAGGTTGCAGTGAGCCAAGATCACACCCCTGCACTCCAGCCTGGTAAAGAGTGAGATTCTGTCTTAAACAAACAAACAAAAACACTCTTTCTTAAGAGTGTTGCTGGGTCAGTAGTTCTTAGACTATTACAGAAAAGTTACACAAATTTATTATTTCTCATATATATTGTTATAAAAGCAAATAATTCCCAGAGTTTTGAAAAGAATTCCAATGGCTTTGAAAGACAAGAATATAAACATGGGAATCATCTTTGGAAAATTCATGTATTCATTTATTACTCAATACCCTTATCAGATAAAGTTAGTTTGGGAGGTGTTTCTCATATCCTTGACTAAGAGCATTTTTTTCTATTGCTTCACTTCTAGTCAATGAGGAATGGAATTACAATTCCACGGTGCCATATTGTAGGGAGAATCTCAGATTAAATGTGTACACTGGACTTCTGATCTTATGAAGAACACTGTCTAGATGCATTAGTCAGATGACACTTTTAGTCTTACAAGAAAGAACCTCCTCAATATCCTTTCCACATTGTCTCCCAAAAGACTCAAGGAGTGACAATATGACTGTTGAACTGGAATCAGCCTGCAGAGGGTGTGGCTACCTATCAAGTAAGCCTATTAACACATTACAGCAGCTAAAATGTGTGCCTAAAATAATTCCACTCTTTCATCCACAGCTCCCAGAACCACTCTGCAGAAGAGAAAGCTGCCTGGCAGATATTACAGGAACAATTCATTTAACATTTACAAAATGTTCAGTGGTTCTCAACATCCAATCAATGTCTTGGGTGATAAATTAAGCATGAATTATCATTTTTGTTTTGCATCTGAGAGACAAAATGGCTTGGTATATTAGAGGTAATATCCACAATTGATATTTTTTATAAAAGTTGTGAAACCGGTCCTATTAATCCAGTGAGTATCATGCATAGAGCACAGGATCTCTAGGTCATTTTCTTTCTCCATAAATAACCCCCAAAAAAATCTCTCTGTGCATTCTTCTAAGGTTTTAGCAGCCTGTGAACCTGTGGGGACAAATATGGCTTTCTAAAAATTGACTTGTAAAAAAAAAACCTGTGAGTAGTTCTTATTATAGGTTATATTTCGTTTATATTACCCTATTTCCTGCTTAAAAGAAAGTAAAACACCCAAAGGCTAGAACTGGACACTTTTGAAGATAACAAAAATAGTTATGGCTCTAAATTTTTTTTTTTCAGTCGGGAATCCCAGCTTAGATCCCTGCCACCTGCTTATGGAAACTTTCTAGAAGCTCTGTGGAAAGACAACAGGGATAAAAAATTAAGGTTTGTTGCCTCTACCAAGGCCACCTTAGAAAGACATAGAAGCAGCAAATGCCCATCTAGTGCCCCCTTTTGGCTAGCCTTCACAGTCTTCATGAAGCCGTGGGTCGATATATTTATCTGTGGAAAAGTAACAATAGCTATCTTATATTAAGCATGTGTTATCTGTCAGGAGTTACATACATTGCCTCTATTTAACTTGACAGTTGTTATTTGAGTAGATTTGGTTCCCATTTTTCATACTGTATTTTAAGGCTTAAAGAGGCTAAGAATCTTCTCCAAGGTCACATAACCAGTAACTGAAAAAGGCAGGATTCAAATCCAGTTCTATCAGTCTCCAAAGCCTATGCTCTCTACCATTACATCACATTGCCTCCCGAGAAACCACTGAACTTATTTCAGAAGCTTGAGCTGCTCTGTAAAATTAGTTAAGAACAACATGTGGGCCACTCAGTTCAAGCTCTCTATGTCCAAACACCTGCTTTGAAACTCACGCCCTGGACCACAGGACATTTAATTGCCACATCAGCAAGAGAGGAACACCAAGTTTTAAAGTTTGAATCTCAAGAAACTTGCTTTTTAGGTGCCTCTCTGCTCTTTAAAGAGCTACATGGAGTTTTCAATCTACCAGGACCCTTTTCTCCATGGCAACAAAACAAACTAAACCCTCAAAATAGGTTCTGAGTATATTTCAATTTAAGTATATCACAATTCAAACCCCATTCCAAACTAAACTAATTGCTGGGATTATTTTTACTTTTCATAGAAATTCAAAAGTATTTTGGTTTAATTTTAAATTCAGGTAACTGAACACTGTATCATATATACCTACAACCTGAAGTACAGTTAGACCACGTCCCTGTGTTAATTTACCAAAGTTACATTGGCCAATTCATAGAAGATAACAAATGGAGATAGACCACATCAAGTTCTTTATACAGTTACACTCCTATTAAACAAGCTAAAATAAATTTAACATTATAAAAATCCTATGTTTAGCATTAGTGTACAGGTTTATGTATTATTCAAGGTACTATACAATGGTATTATAGCAAGCACTATGTGAAATTGAGTAAAAAGAGCCTTGAGACAACTCATGACTTTTGGAACTGGTAATTTCACATCCCAAGAAAACAGCTCAAAAGAAAGAATGAAGACAATTGAACAAAATGCCCCTTTGCAGCACTATTAAATGGCAAAAAGATGAAAACTCAAGTGTTCATCAAGGAAAGAAATGGCATCACAAGTTTTCTGATAAACTTGTAAACATGATAACCTTTGAAAGAGAGGCACTCAGCCTTTATTAGTACCTAGTTGTAGTAAATAAATTAAGTGAAAAATGCATAACAATAAAAATAACAAAAAGCTATGTAATGTATGTATCACTGTCCAACTTTGCACTGGCCTGTTCTCTTTACAATAATTTATTGAGCCATATATTTGTGCACGTCTCTGTAAATATTTCAATCAACTTCTAAAATGTATTGCTGAATTTTTACAAAATTTGGAGGCCAAACTACTTATATTCTTAGAATAATTAACCTTTCACTCATTAAAAACTAGTAACAAATGGCCGAGCGCGGTGGCTCAAGCCTGTATTCCCAGCACTTTGGGAGGCCTAGGCGGGTGGATCACGAGGTCAAGAGATCGAGACCATCCTGGTCAACATGGTGAAACTCCGTCTCTACTAAAAATACAAAAATTAGCTGGGCATGGTGGTGCACGCCTGTAGTCCCAGCTACTTGGGAGGCTGAGGCAGGAGAATTGCCTGAACCCAGGAGACAGAGGTTGCGGTGAGCCGAGATCACGCCATTGCACTCCAGCCTGGGTAACAAGAGTGAAACTCCGCCTCAAAAAAAAAAAAAAAAAAGACTAGTAACAAATGAAACCAATGCACTTGGTAAACAATGCAATCATTGTCTTCACAGGATCTGAGGAAAATAATAAAAAGCTATTTGAGAGTTTCAGAGATAGACAAACTTACCCAGCATCATCCCCTAAAGAAAAGTGCCTTATAATTTAACTAAGAAGCTGGCAATTTGTCTTATCTTCAACATCTATTTTAAGTAAGTAGATAAGCCTCTTTTATACATCACTGCAAGGTCAAATCCAAGAGTGTGCATTGAGTACCTATTTGGGCAGTGTGCTGAACACAGCTGGGAGCTATAAAGATGCAGATCTCAGAAAGGGAGGCTACCTGGGTACCCAAATAATGTCACTTGGCAATACTACCTTGGTGGGGCTAATAGCACTCAGGAGTTGGTTCTCAGTGTTTCAGAGCATGGACTCACTCCTGTCCAGGTACACAGAATTGGCCAGGTTCTCAAGGACAGACTCTTACTGGCCAAGCCCTTGAAACACCAGTGTGTGGTCCCAGAAGTTTCAGGTATTATGGTTTTAGTAATGATTTTCTTGACTGACCTGCTTCTGCCTCCTATTTAGGACCTTATTCCAGATATCCAGGTATCTTGGAAGACAGTCAATAATTAGGTCTCTCAGTAAGTGATATAATTTGGATTTGTGTCCGTGCCCAAATCTTACGTCGAATTAGAGAAGGGGCCTGCTTGGATGTCACCAGATCACAGGGGAAGATTTTCCCCTTGCTTTTCTCGTGATAGTGGATGTGTTCTCATGAGATCTGATGGTTTGAAAGCATGTGGCACTGACTCCTTCTCTCTCCCTCTCTCCTGCTCCACCATGGTAAGACATGCTTGTTTTCCCTGTGCCTTCTGCTATGATTGTAAGTTTCCTGATGCCTCCCAGTCATGCTTTCTGTTAAGCCTGTGGAATGTGAGTCAATTACACCTCTTTTGTTCATAAATTACCCTGTCTCCGGTAGTTCTTTGTAGCAATATGAGAACAGACTAACACAGTAAGCATGGACTCAGAGCCAAAGAAGGGAATTCTAAGGAGGGTTTCATGTTATTTGTGAGCCCCTATACCTGGTATTCTACTAGTAGTATACAACCAGTCACACTGATGGAAGGTAATAATTTGTATAATTTTCTTCCTATGAACTTCCTATGTACTCCTAAAGAGGAGGAGTCATGCCTTAGATGCACAATAAATGTGTATCAAATTAAAGTTGTTGAACTGGACTCTCTTTACCCCAAAATGCAGCCCAGACTGGTCAGAACACAAGTGCTTGTCAGATCCAGTGTGCACATCTCCCTTAGTAAGTAACTTCTTCTGGCTATGAAGTGGAGAAAAAATTGGAAGACAAGTGGAGGTGCCAGTAGGCTGATTAAGGAGCTAATCAGTAATTTACGAAGGAAAACAATTGTGGGTGGATGAATAACTGTTATAAACTTCTTAATGGAAAACTACACAACCGTGAAAAAGAACATTGATCTATGATCTATTGATCTATGCAACATGAGTGAATCTCATAGACATAAAGTTATGAAGCCAGATCCAAGAAACATACATTATGATTTCATTTATACTCATTTCAAGAACAGGCAAAACTAACTTATGGTGATAAGGATCAAAATAGGGTTTCCATTGGGAGGATATTAACTGAGATGGAGTATGAAGAAACCCTCTAGAATGCTAGAAACATTTCCCTTCTTGATCTGGGCGGTGCTCATAAGGATGTATATGAATATGCACCTAAAATGTGGGCTCTTTATTGTATTGTGATATTTTCTGTAAGCTCTTTATTTTACAAAAAAAGAAAAAGAAAAAAGAACAAACCTTTAAAATATTGTTGGTGGGCTGGCCTAGGGTTGTGGCACTAGAGATTGACAGGAGTGAACAGATATTGAAGGGATATTTAAGAGATAAAGTCATTAAGAGGAAATGAGCTGATGTCTTAAAGTGTTTAGCACAGTGCCAGGAATACAGTAAAACTCAACAAATGCTTATGATTATTGTTACTGCCTAAAAAGATTGACAAGAGAATTAAATCAAATAATGTATGTAAAACACTTCAATCCTGTGTGGGATATGGGAAATTCTCTAGTAATAGTAGATTTCATTATTTTCACTGATTAGGCTATAAGCTTTTTCCACATTCATTCTGCCTTGTTAAAACCTGTTCTTTCTTTCGATTATCTAGAACATAAGCTACACTCTACTAAGGTACTTACGGAAAATTCATTTCATCCCCTATTATAAGTTTAATGAATTTAACGAAATACACCTACAGAGTCACCTACATATTGGCCCCCAAGGAATTCTAAGAAAGTTTTCTTGATAAACTTCACCAGACGCATTAAGATAAGAAGTTGACACATGTAAGGTTTTACTCTCTTTCTAGTTGCTGCTTTGTTACATCAGGACTGTTAGCAGCCTGTCTTGCAACAGTGTGTCAAGAGACTCCCTGATAGGGTTAAAGCTCCTTAGCATTGTGTGGGAAAGGACATTCTAGCACCATCTGCCAGGCCTGCAATTCTATTAACCTGTCAGCATGATAAATGACAAAGAGAAGGCATCAGGGAAAAAATCTACAGTAAAGCACTGTGGTCATAAAACAAGAAGAACCAAAAAGGATTTAGGGCAAGTACACAAACCATCCTTTATGATAAAATTTCCTTTGCAAGGAGAGAACAAAGCAACTGAACTATAAACTCCTGAGTCCAAGGAGAAGGCAGTGAGGCCATCAGTCATCCCTCCACCCCGATGTGTGGCTCACAGATGAGTGATGCGCGGTCCAGCAGTCCCACCTCTGCTTCCAACCAGGCCTCTTGGGGCTCAGTGAAACACACCTTGTCCACCAAAGAGATGGTATTTTAAAAGGTGGTTACTGTGTGCATCCCTTTTGCTAATAAAAAAATAATTTCTGAAGTGGAAAATAATTTGGTTACTGCTCTTGAACCACAAATTATCTCCAGAGAGCAGTTGCCCAGTGTATCACTGCCTTGCTTCTAAATTTAGGCCCCACAAATGACATCATCTATACACAGAGCATAAACAATAGGTTTCTGAATATTTTGGTTCTGGAATGAATTCCAATGAATCTCATTTAAAAGTTTCCAGTTAATTACACCAATATGAAAAATCATGTTGACTCTGGATACAAACAGATTACTGAAGGGCAAAGAAATTTAAATATTTTTTAATATATCTTCGTCAGGTAGCAATGAAACTGGTAGCAGCAAAATTGTGAATAATCTCCATACCCTGTCATGTTTCCAGAAGCATCCCTAGAGAGTGATTGTTCTAAACAGAAACTCTGTAGTCTCTCAAAAGTAATTAAGCCACTCGACTTGCATTTATATCATCTTGGGCTTTTGCAACACTTCAACCAAGGCTAGCAAAGATTAGTCTCATTTTGCTAGACTAACAAGGTGGCAGAGTAAAAATGAATGATCTCAATAACAAAATTAGGCATATCTGATTCATAAGAGTGTTGCATCTCCACATTTTCTGTGTACATGCTATGGCACCACATCAAAGTGCTTGAATACAGCCCATTAAAACACATGCATTCATGACATACAATCAGGTTTAGGACATACAACAATTTTCTATCTGGGCTTAAGAAAGGTGGTATTACAGTGTTTTATTACCTAGGAAAGAGAAAGTTATTAACTATGTTAACCAAGAGAGTATGTGGGTGCTTCACTCTGATCATTACTCAGACGAAAACTAGAAGAAAATAGAGATGCAGGAAGCAGACCCATGAAAACACCTTGTCTCTTCTAATATATAGACATATCATGCAATTATTTATCCACTTCAAGTGAGGCAACAAGCACTTAAAATATTTGACAGTTGTTCCAGCTACTCCATTTTCATGTCAACATTTCTGTAATATTAAAGGAAAGAGAAATGAGATCAGCAACTTCAGTAAGAGCCCTATTGCTTTTTACCAACTTATTCAATATGGAAATAAATATCCAGTTATTTAATACATTTCCTGCATGTTGCCTTAATGTTCTGGTTAATCTTTGTCATGGATTTTCTTAATAGGTTTTCTAGGAATACCTTTCAATATTTGTGCAAATCAGAATTCATGGCTTAAAGCCAGTTTGGAAAGGGGTTGGAGTCTCCGGAAGAGCTTCAGTCTCATGCCTCCAGAGTGAATGTTGTTTCTATCTTGCCCCTAGTTGCCATCAAAACACTTCTCTGCTATTCCTAAGCTCTCAAAATTCCTAAGTCGGGCACTCACTGAAGTCTGTGGTGCTCCTGAGTACACAGCCCACGACAGGAGAAGCAGTGCTGTGTGGTATGGGAAGCGATGGACTTTGGTCACAGCCCTCGCATTTACTAGCTCTGAGATTTTATAACACTAGTTTATCCTTTTCTCATTGCCTATCTGCTAGGTTCTCCACTAAGAACTTCATACTCATCATCTCATTTAACCCACTGAAAAATCTCCATGTCCTGCATTATTTCCCATTTTTCAAATAAGAAGTCTTAGGTTCAGAGAAGGTGGTAACTTGCCCCAAGTCTTCAGAGAAGAAGTATCAGGTCTAATTTGAGTGTTACACTCACTCAGAACCAGCAGCACTGCTCCAGAGGTTTCACCTTTGAAACTGCATAATAGCACTTTCCATCATCGGTCAGCCCACAGAGAAGCTGTGGGGAACCAGTAAGCACACAATGGGTGAAACTCTTTGAGAACCACAAAGTGCTACACTAATGTACAAGATATGTACAATTCTAAACCACTTTGACTTCAAATTACAGGATATCTGTCGGAAACTGGATTAAGCAAAAAGAATGTAATTGGCTCATGAAACTGGCAAACCCAAGGCTGAATGGAGCACAGCTGAATTCAAGGGCTCAGATGAAGCTGTTTGCTGGGGGTTTCTCTCCCTGTCTCTGGGCCTCACTTTTGCTTTGGTGGCATTCTTGGGTTTTTGTCCTGGGTGGTGACAGAACTTTCAACCTCTTCTCCAGGCAGGAAAAGGAGGACATGATCTGACTGCTCCAGCAAATATCCCAGGATTCCTTCTGATTCTGTCACAGGCCCACCCCTGAACCAATCGGTAGAGTCAGAGGGTGGAGTGATACACCAATTCGTTTAGGTCTGAGTCAGGTGCTCGCCTCTAGTGCCCCGCACTAAATCAGCTTCCCACAGACAATCTGAACCTAGAGAGGTGATTTTCCAAGAAAAGTGCACTTCTCTTTCCAGAAGAGAGACTTCATATTGGGAAGCCACACAGAAAAACATTGGCAAATATTTTAACAAAAACATTGAGCTTCACATTTCTTTATAAGACAATGACAGAGAATGCCTAACAAGGCACAGGCAAAGATTTCATGACAAAAATCCCAAAAGCAATTGCAACAGAAGCAAAAATTGACCAATGGGATCTAATTAAAGAGCTTTTGCACAGCAAAAGAAACTATCATCAGAGTGAACAGGCAACCTACAGAATGGGAGAAAATTTTTGCAATCTATCCATCTGACAAAGGTCTAATATCCAGAATCTACAAGCAACTTAAACAAATTTACAAAAAAAAAAAAATCTTAAAAAGTATGCAAAAGACATGAACAGACACTTCTCAAAAGAACATTCGGCCAACAAACAAATGAAGAAATGCTCAACATCAGTGATCATTAAAGAAATGCAAATCAAAACCACCCACAATGAGATACCATCTCTCACCAGTCAAAAGAGCGATATTACAGTTCGTCAGTCACCGGAGCCTGCCGTTTACCTCTAGGAGAATTCGCTGAGCTCATGGGAAGTAATGGGCCTCAAAAGTTTTGCATTGAAAAAGTTGGCAGAGACACCTGGTTATCAAGAAGCCATACGTGTTTTAATCACTTAATTCTACCACCATATAAGATTTATGAACAACTAAAGGAAAAACTTCTTTTTGCAATAGAAGAGACAGAGGGATTTAGACAAGAATGAATGTGACTTCTTATCTTGGAAGAGCTCTTGCATTCAAATACCCCAGCCAAGAAAAATTGCACAGATAGTGTATTTTAGCTGTTCATTCTGTACAGTGAATTTTCCGACCCTCTCAAAGTATGTTTTCTGTTCTTCCACAGAAATATGCAAAACAGTTCATGTTTTTCTACTTTATTAATTGTTCCCTTGAAATAACTGACTGGGAAAAAGATTATCCTTAAATTTTGAAGCAAGTGAGAGACTTTATTAAAAATATGTATATATCTATATAAGCAAATATGATAGTGACTCTAGTTTTATAGAATGTATTAAACATGACAGCCATTGATTCATAAATATCTGGATTTACTTTACCTTGTTAATATGATCTAGGGGAAATCATACAAATTGCTCCATGTTATTCTCTCCCTTATGTAACATTTCCTAAGGGTGTTTAGTTTCATGGCTGTTCAGGAGGGTATTAAGGGCTTAGGCCAAATCTTTGAGTTTAAAAAAAAAAATGCTGCTGGCTTTTCTGAAGACAGGTGTTTGAACATGTCAGTTTGTTTTAAATAAATACAATAGTTAAAAAATTTTTCCATGTCTGTGACATCAGTAATATCATCAAAGTAGAGGATCAAACCATAACTTTCACAGGAAAGTCATACGCTAGATTCAATACTATTGAGTTTATTATCGAAATAGGAAGGATTCATTGAGCAGCATAGGATTTTGTTTACATGTTACTTTGGGATTCTAAGTATTTGTGGAAATAAAAAGAATCAGGCACTTTTGTGCATGTTTTTAAATATGTAATGTTCTTCAAATTTAATTCATAATAAATTGATGCAATTTCATACTTAGGAACTAATGTGAACTCTGCCACTTTTTTGTGTTCAAAGTTTTGGTTTTATAAAGCCAGCTGGGTTGAAGAGTTACATAAGCATTTGAATGCTCTAACAAATACAAGGCTAATAATTTTCTGTTCTTGTTTGCACATCTTCATTCCTTTCAAATTCATAACAGTTCTGTTTATCTGAATTAAATAAGCATATAAAAATTTAAAAATAAATCATTCTATTATAAAGATGCACGCATATGTTCATTGCAGCACTATTCACAATAGCAAAGACATGGAATCAACCTAAATGCCCATCAATAATGGACTGGATAAAGAAAATGTGGCACAAATACACCATGGAATACTGTACAGCCATAAAAAAGGAGAGCATGTCCTTTGCGGAGACATGGATGGAGCTGGAAGCCATTATTCCCAGCAAACTAATGCAGGAACAGAAAACCAAACACCACATGTCCTGACTTATAAGTAGGAGCTGAATGATGACAATACATAGACACATTGGGGAAGAACAACACACACTGGGACCTGGGTGGTGTGAGTGGGGAAGAGGAAGGGAGAGCATCATGAATGGTAATGGATGCCGGGCTTAATATCTAGGTGATGGGATGTTTTGTGCAGCAAAACACCATGGCACACATTTACCTGTCTAACAAACCTGCACATGCCACACATGTACCCCTGAACCTAAAAGTCGAAGAAAAATAAATGTTAAAAAGATAATGTCTAAGAAATATTTGCTAATATATGTAGAGTGTTCCAATATTAGAAAATGCTTCCATATATGCTATATCATTTTATTCTCATTGTAACCTTACCAAGTAGAAATCATATTACAGATGAACAAACTGTCTCAGCATAGATAACAGACTTACCCAAAGCCACCTGGTTGATAAGATGCAAACCCAGAACTTGAGTGTAGATCTTCTGATCCCAACTCAGTACTCAGTACTGCCTCTCTCCTGAAACCTCTGAGAGGCTGGCGTGAGTTTAATACCGCAAATTTTGATTAAATGTTCCCTAGAAGCCAATTGCCTTAAAGAAGGCATTAGTAAGCGTAAAAACTTTCTTTCTGTCCTTTAATTTGGGGAAATATTACACTGTCCCTTTGACTGCAGACATTCAAAACAAAACATGCCATCCAATACTTCTTTACTATACCATGAAGGACTGGTAGCAATGTAAATTGTCCAGTCCTTTTGAGAAAGCAATTGGGTGTTACTATGAAGGGCCTAAAAATGTTCATATCCCTTAACTCGAAATTCTACTCCTGAGAACTTATCATATGGAAATGATTCAAATAAATTGAAGGAAAAAAAAATCATGTGCATAAAAATATTCATAGCAACATTAACCATAACAATAAATTTTAGAATTAAAAGAGATAATATATGCAAAGTGCTTAACAGGATGCCTAGCAATTAATCAGCATAGGCTGCTGCAATCCCTACTTACTCTAGAATGCTGATGAGCCTTCACATTTTGTGCACCTGCACGGAAGGCTCTTCCTCCCAGATACCTGCATCACTCCCTCTCTCCTTTCCTTCAAGTCTTCTTAAATGGGACCCTATCAGAGAGGCCTTCCCAAACCACCCTCTCTAAACAACACATCTTTGCTAGCATTTTTCTACCTCCTCACCCTGCCTCATTATTTTAGCACATATTTCTACCTCTCATTTTACATGTTTATTTTATATTTTTATTGTCTTTCTCTCCCCCACAAGAAGGCAAGCTTCATGAGGGCAGACACTTTGGTTAGTTTGTTGCAATGTATTGAGCATCGGGTGAGCATCGGGTACATTGCTGAGTAAATGATGTTTTTTTGTCTTTATGCTTGATCTCCTCGGGTGAGCATCGGGTACATTGCTGAGTAAATGATGTTTTTTTGTCTTTATGCTTGATCTTCAATCCTTGGTTTCGTAGTAGAAAAGAGAGATCAGGCTCAACTCTCAATAAATAAGGAAAAGTGGGAATTTATAGCCAAGGAACAGGGGAATGGAGATCAGTAGATGGAAAGTCCTTAAGAGAAAACATCAGGAGTAAGAAAGGATTCTGGCTATACAAATTCTTGCTAAAGGCAAGCCAGACATCACCTGGGGAATATGTAGGAAGATTAGGAAACTGATCAGATTTGGGCTAAACTGCCTTAGCAAGATTCTTGATAAAATTGGAAAACGCAAAGACAAACACAAGTTCACAAGTTAGAACCTAGTTTTAAAAAGTTCAGAGGAGCCTAATTACAGTTTGATCATGGGGAGAATCTTTGTCAATATCCATCTTCCCTTTCCAACTGCCTGCCCTGCAGAGCTCAAGATCCATCATCAGATATGAAGATGACAGCCTTACAGAGACTGTTTAACCAGCTTCCATAAGTGCATAAGTTAAAATTCCTATTCTGAGAAAATCATGCACAAAATATAGAAATATATAAGTACATATATGTATAAATGTACATGTATATGAGTATTATGTGTATGCTTATATATATATATATATATATATATATATATATATATATATTCTAGACTTCTACTTCTTTATTAAACCCTAAATTAGAGGTTTTCTAGCTAGAGGACTCACATTGTCCACCAAAATCTAGTATGGGTTTTTTGTTTGTTTGTTTTGGTTTTTTTCAAAAACATTAAAACCTATACATCATGAAAACCTAATCTAATCTAATTTACGTCTAATTTAAGTGTTAGTCCATTGTCATAAGACAAGATTTACTAACAAAAGACTAAAGTGCAATAGCAGGAAATCTCTGACAAGAAAAATATTATGTAAAAACTGATTTACTCTGAATAAAAGGAAAGCTTATCAGTGAGATTGGAGAGCTAGTGTAATAGGTAGTTTAAAACTCATTCCCACAGGCCTTCTTATAACCCAATGGTAGATGTTCCTGAGCATAACTCTCTCAATAAATCTTTTGATTCTATCACTTGACATGAATTTTTAAAATTCTATCTCTAAACAATTTAATTAACTGGTTTTAAGTGGAAGAATATTCTTGCAAAGAAAAGAAAAAAAGTGCTGCT
The DNA here is from genome assembly GCF_048565385.1 of Saimiri boliviensis. NCBI lineage: Eukaryota > Metazoa > Chordata > Mammalia > Primates > Cebidae > Saimiri > Saimiri boliviensis. Next base: position 91,369,396 of record NC_133450.1, on the reverse strand, counting down.
TTTAGAGCTTGTTATTAGCTTGGGAAAGTAGAATCACTTAGTAACTGAATGAAGAATAACTATAAATATTTAGTAGTTTAATATTCTTATGCAACTGTGCATCAATTTATCACACTGATAGATCCATTAACAATTTAAGCCTGGTCTGCGGAACCTCTGAATTATTCATTTCACCATAAAATAGTCAACATTTCTGGAAGGTGTACCTACTGGTGGTAAAGTTACACTACTGTGCATTTACAGTGGTAGATCAAACAAGCACCAAAACAGCCATGATCCTCTCTCCTGCTCAGTCTATTGAGAAAGTTCTCATCTTCATAATGAAAATATTTGAACAGTTTTGCTATCTATAAAGGAAGCAAACAGTATTCTCAGATTTCTCTTGAGTTGATGTAATGGTCAGAACAATCACTTGGACTCCTGTGTTCCATTCCAAGATTAGGATACTCACACAAGGGCAGTGTAAGTATCCTAATCTTGTGTGATTGAGCAGAAAGACAGTGAATGAGCAAGAAGTTTTTGTTTGTTTGTTTGTTTGTTTGTTTGTTTGTTTTTTGAGACGGAGTTTCGCTCTTGTTACCCAGGCTGGAGTGCATTGGCGTGATCTCGGCTCACCGCAACCTCCGCCTCCTGGGTTCAAGCAATTCTCCTGCCTCAGCCTCCTGAGTAACTGGGATTACAGGCACGTGCCACCATGCCCAGCTAATTTTTTTGTATTTTTAGTAGAGACGGGGTTTCACCATGTTGACCAGGATGGTCTCGATCTCTCGACCTCGTGATCCACCCACCTCGGCCTCCCAAAGTGCTGGGATTACAGGCTTGAGCCACCGCGCCCGGCCATGAGCAAGAAGTTTAATAACAAAGCAAAGTCAAACTGAATTTAATTTGCGGTTAACTTTATATCTGAAGAGAGTTAATGGGAGAAACATTGAGGTAGGCTTTCTACTTTTGCTGTTGGATCTCTTTGCCTTTTTGTAGGCTGACATTTATTAAGATTTTCTGTGTCAGGATCTAGGATAAATTTTTTTACATATATCATCTTCAATCCACAGCTCTGCTAGGTGGATACCATTATTCACTCCCATTTTAAAGATGAGGCAAATGAGGCTCATAGTTAAGCAACTTATTCCAAGGTCACAGAACTAGAAAATGATGATGCTGGGATCGCCACTGACTACACCCAAAGCCTATGCCTTTCATTACTTCTCCCTGTAGCTTCAGCTTTGCAAGGAGCAAACACAGAAAGACCACAAAGAAAAGAGATATTTTGTGTCTTTATGATATGACTTTTGTTTTATTCATCTAATGCTACAGGACAAATCAACTCAAAACTTAGTGGTATGTAACAATAGGAATAATTTTATCTCATAATTTCATATATATGGGTCAAGAATTTGGAAGTGGCTTTGGCTAGGTGGTTTTGGCTTGGGTCCCTCATGAGTTGTAGTTAGATGTCCACTGGGAATTTAGCAATCTGAATTATTAACTGGGGCTGAAGGATCTGCTATGAAGGTGGCTCACTGTGATGGCTACCAAGTTGGTCCTGGCTGTTGGCAGCAGGTCTCAGTTTCTCTCCATGTGAGCCTCTCCATAGGCCACTTGAATGTCCTCATATAATGGCTGACTTTCCACATGGAGTGAGCTGTCCATGACAGCAAGGGAGAAGCTACAATGTCTTCTATGATCTAGACCCAGGAGTCATGTAGTGTGGCTTCCACAGTATTTCTACCGGTCACAAGGGTCAATCCTGATTCACTGTGAAGGAAACTGTGCAAGGGTGTGAATACCAGGAGTTCAAGGTCCCTGGGGGAAACTTGGAGCTGGTTACCTCAATCCTGCTACTCCTCTGACCCTTAGCAGATTACATTTGCCTGTGACAGTGTTTCAGTCGTCTCTGTGGCCATGCAGAGTTAGAAAGTCAGGAACTTACTGCAAAACTACTGAACCTCAGAGTACTTTTAGCTGGTGGTGTGAATGCCAAAAGCACCTGAAAGCAGGTGTGCTCAGACTCAGCCACAGCAGGTGAAGGAGGGTTTTCCACCCTGTCTGGATGGGGTGGCCACTAAAAACCATAGCAGTCAGAAGATGCTTTTACAAGATGGAATCTTCAGAGAGAAAAAGAGATCAACACAAAAAAGACAGTGGAGAGCAGATCAGGAGGATATGCCAGCTGCAGGAGAAAGGAGTAACATGATCAAAGTGGAAGAACAGAGGAACAGGTATGGGCAGAGGGGAAAGCAAGTTTAAAAGGGTTTAAAGCAAAGGATTTGACAAATCCCACAAGACAGAGGCCCCGACAGTGCGTTGGTAAGAAGAAGGCCTTGTACCCAGGGCATTCCACACAGCATGAGGGCAGGAGATCAGAAAGAGGGCACAGATACAGAACCAGAACACATGCCTAGCACTGCAGGCACGAGAACAGAGTGCATCCCCCTGCTGACCGAAACTCACCCTAAACCTCGCCAGGGTATACTTTCAAAAAACTTTTTATCACTAGTAATACAAAACATTTGTTGAAAATTCAAAGGGTGCAGAAATAATAAAAACAGAAGGTAGAAGTCCACCACCCCCTAAAGATGACTGCCACTTACAATTTGGCATATGGGCTCTCAGACCTTTTCTGAGACTGTGCAGCCACATAGAGAAAGTATGAGATTGGCCTGTATATACTGTACCGCCCTTTCTCTTTCACATCACAGTTACTGTACCACTCAGTAACTACATAAATGACCTATTCAAGTCTTTTGGTATTCTGCCTTATGATTGTTGCGTGACTTATTTATCCAATATTCTAACAGGACTTTTGAAATCTTTCTTATTATTTACCACTAGAAAAAATGCTTGAAGAAACATCTTTGTACAAATATCCTTACATATTTGTAGGAGAATTTCTATGGAAAAAATCCAAAAAGTGAGATTGCCAGATTAAAGATTACGCACATTCAAAATTTCAATAAATTTTGCCTTACTGAAACATTGTGTCAATTTGCATACATGTATCTTACATTGCCTATCTATGGCTAACTTCCAAGCAAACTCAACTCTAAGCTTACTCATAATATTGTCAAATACTCCTAAGCTGTATGTCATGATAAAAATTCTATGAATTTGGAAAGAGTCATTACATTGCAGGGTAAAATATGTCCAGTGATCAAAGCATTATACTTACCCATGTAATCATGTACATGTTTCCACAGATTTGAGCTGTACATATTAAATGCTTTCCATTCACAACAGAATCCAGCCCAAAAGCCACAGTGTCTCTTTGACTTTCCCTTTACTTTCCAACAACCAATAAACTTCAGGCATTTTTCTATCAGTAAAAAGTATCTGATAAACCCTAATCACTTTAGTGTGTATTGGTTGCCTTTGTGAGCCCTTATGGAATAATTTCCGTGATTTATTTATTTTATTTTAGAGATGGGAATCTCCCTCGCTCTGTTGTCAGGGCTAAGGGGCAGTGGTGCAATCATAGCTTACTGCAGCCTCAAACTCCTGGACTCAAGTGATGATCGTTAACATTTCTTTGGCAATAAAATATTTTTTAAAGCATGTGCTTTTTTAGATATACTGCTATTTTATACTTTATAGACTACAGTATAGTATAAACATAACTTTCAGATGCACTGGAAAAACAGAAAATCTGTGTGGCTCACTTCATTAAAATGTTAAATTCGTTGTGGTGGTCTGGAATCAAACCCACAATATGTATTTCTAAGTGTGCCTGCATCCACTCTGGGACAGGGGAGAGGGGAACTATCCACTTCAGTTGCCAGGAAAAAAGAAATACTCTTTTTAGCAAATAGTGACTAAGAAAAACCTATCAAAGCATTACTTTATGTGAATTAAATTTCAAAAACATGGTTTAAATTGGCTTCCATATAAGGGTGGTTCCCATCTTATATTAGCACTAACAATCCTTATACTCCTTATTTGAGGGACACAGGTTAATTAATAAAAGAACTGCTTGGAAACAGTTCTTTTGTATATATCTTTGGATATTGTTAAGCCATTAGTGTTTGCTTGCCTGTTCATTCAAAACATATGTACGAGAACCTTTATGAATAAAGCACTGTGAGAACTACTGTGGGAACCATCCTAGGTGCTAAAAGAGATGCATGCATAACCAGGATAAAATATTTGTAAAAGAATACACCTTTTTTTAAATTTTTAAGTTCTGGAATACATGTGCAGAACATGCAGGTCTGTTACATAACTATACATGTGTCAGGGGGGTTTGCTGCACCCACTGACTCACCCTCTAAGCTCCCTCCCCTCACCTCCTACCCTCCAACAAGCCCTGGTGTGTGTTGCTCCCCTCCCTGTGTCCATGTGTTCTCATCGTTCAGTTTCCACTTGTAAGTGATAACATGTAGTGTTTGATTTTGTTTCCATGTTAGTTTGCTGAGGATGATGGCTTCCAGCTTCAGCCATGTCCCCATTAATGGTCTCATTTTTTTATGGCTGCATGGTACTCCATGGTCTATATGTACCACATTTTCTTTATCCAATCTATCATTGATGGGCATTTGGGTTGGTCACATGACTTTTCTATTGTAATTAGTGCTACAATACACACATGTATGCATGTATCATTATAGTAAAATGATTTCTATTCCTTTGGGTATATACCCAGTAATGGAATTGCTGCGTTAAATGATATTTCTGGTTCTAGATCCTTGAGGAATTGCCATACTGTCTTCCACAATGGTTGAACTAATTTACATTCCCACCAACAGTGTAAAAACATTCCTATTTCTCCACAGCCTTGCCAGCATCTATTGGTTCTTGACTTTTTAATAATCACCATTCTGACTGGTGTGAGATAGTGTCTCATTGTGGTCTTGATTTGCATTTCCCTAATGATCAATGATGTCAAGCTTTTTTTTCACATGTTTGTTGGTGGTATAAATGTCTTCTTTTGAGAAGTGCCTGTTCGTATATATCCTTTGCCTACTTTTTAATGAGATTGTTTTTTTTCTTGTAAATTTGTTTAAGTTCCTTGTAAATTCTGGATATTAGACCTTTGTCAGATGGGTAGATTGCAAAAATTTTCTCCCAGTCTGTAGGTTGCCTGTTCACTCTGATGATAGTTTCTTTTGCTGTGCAGAAGCTCTTTAGTTTAATTATATCCCATTTGTTAATTTTGACTTTTTTTGCAATTCCTTTTGGCATTTTTGTCATAAAGTCTTTGCTCATGCCTATGTCCTGAATGATATTACCAAGGTTTTCTACTGGGGTTTTTATAGTTTTGGGTTTTACATGTAAGTCCTTAATCCATCTTGAGTTAATTTTTGTATAAGATGTAAGGAAGGGGTCTAGTTTCAGTTTTCTGCATATGGATAGCCAGTTTTTCCAGCACCATTTATTGACTAGGAGATTTTTTTCCCCATTGCTTGTTTTTGTCAGGTTTATTGAAGATCAGATGATTGTAGATGTTTGGTGTTATTTCTGAGAATAAACCTTACTTTTAGAACAGTTATGGGTACACAGCAACTTTAGTAAAAATGACAGAGGATTCCTGCATATCTTCTGTTTCCTCACATGCACAACCTCCCCAACTATCTGCACCCCACCCCATAGTGGTGCATGTGTTACAATCAATAAACCTATGTTGATATATTTTTTATACAAAGTCCATAGTTTACATTAGGGCTCACTTTTGATGCACAGTCTATGGGATTTGATAAATATATAGTAACAAGTATCCACCATTTTAGTGTCATACTGAAACATTTCAGTATGATGCATATTTCAGTATGATACTAAATAGCGTCAAACCCTTAAAAATCCTCAGTGTTCCATCAATTTATTCCTCTTACCCTTCAATCCCTGACAACCATTGATCCTTTTATTGTTTCCATGGTTTTGCCTTTTCCAAAATGTCATATATTTGGAAATACACAGACACAGACACACACACACACACACAGAGAGAGAGAGAGAGAGAGAGAGAGAGAGAGAGAGAGAAAGAGAAAAGTGATGTCTTTTAATTACTAATATGCATCAAAGGTTCTTTCATGTCTTTCCGTGGCTTGATAGCTCATATTTTTTACCACTGGATAACATTCCATTGTCTGAATGTACCACAGTTCATTTATCTCTTTGCCTACTGAGGGATATGTTGGTTGCTTCCAAGTTTTGGCAATCATGAATAAAGCTGCTATGAATATCTATGTGCAGATTTTTTTGTGGACATAAGTTTTCAATTATTTTGGGTAAACACCAAGAAGTGCAATTCCTAGATCATATGCTAAGAGTATTATTTTTAATTTTGTAAGAAACTGCCAAACTGTCTTCCATAATGACTTTACTATTTTTGTTCTTGCCAGCAATGAATAAGAGTTCAGAATTTGGTGTTATCAGTGCTTTGGATTTGGGCTATTCTAATAGGTGTGTGGTAGTATCTCATTGCTGTTTCAACCTGCAATTCCTTAATTATATATGAGGTTCAACATCTTTTCATATACTTCCTTGCCATCTGCATGTCTTCTATGGTGAGGTATCTGTTCAAGTATTTTGCCTATATTTTATCAGATTCTTCATTTTCTTATTACTGAGTTTGAAGAGTCCTTTGTATATTTTGTATGTTAGTCCTGTATCAGACATGTCTTGTGCAATATTTTCTTAGTATTTGGCTTGTCTTCTCATTCTCTTGACATTGTATTTTGAGGAGCAGAGTGTTTAATTTTAATGAAGCCTCGCTTATTAATTATTTCTTTCATGTATCATGCTTATGGTGTTGTATCTAAAATATTATCAACATATCCAAGGTCACTTAGGCCTTATCCTATGTTGTCACCTGGGGAGTCTTATATTTTTGCATTTTAGATTTAGTTCTATAATCTATTTTGAGGTAATTTTTATGAAGGGTGTAAGATCTGTGTCTAGAGTCAATTTTTAGTGAATGGATGTTCAGTTGTTCCAGAATCTTTCGTTGCACAGACTACCTTTGCTCCTTTGTCATAAATTAGTTGATTATATTTACACGGTTCTATTTTTGAGCTCTCTATTCTGCCTCATTGGACTATTTGTCTAGTCTTTTCCCAATGCCACACTGTTTTGATTACTGTAGCTTTGTAATACGTCTTCAAATTGGGTAATGTGAGTCCTCCAACTTTGTGCTTGTCCTTCAATATTTTATCAGATAATCAGGCTCTCTTACCTCTTCACATAAGCTTTAGAATCCGTTTGTCAATATGCACAAAATAACTTGCTGAGATGTTGATTGGGATTGTGTTGCATCTATAAAGTTGGACAAAAAGTGATATAACAATATTGAGTCATCCTATTTATGAACATGAAATAAGTCTCCATTTATTTGGTTTTTCTTTGATATCATTTATCAGAGTTTTGTGGTTGTCATCATGTTAATCTTGTATCTATTCATTAGATTATACCTATGTATTTTATTGGGGGATGCTAATGTAAATGGTAATATGTTTTTAATTGTTCATTTGATGGTGTATAGAAAAGTGACTAAATTTTGTATATTAATCTTTTATTCCACAATTTCATTATAATTGCTTATAAGTTCTGGAGATTTGGGAGTTTATTATTTTGTTTTTTGTCTTTTGTTGTTTGTTTTCTACATAGACAATCATGTAGAAAAAACTATAAACAAAGCTGGTTTTATTTTTTCCTTCTTAATCTATATAGCCTTAATTTCCTTTACTTGCTTTATTGCATTAGCCAGAACTTTTAGTATGATATTGAAAAGCAGTGGTAAAAGGGGACATCTTCACCTTGTTCCTCATCTTAGTGAGAAAGATTCAAGTCTCTCCCCATCATGTATGATGTTAGCTGTAGGTTTTTTGTAGATGTTCTTTATCAAGTTGAGGAAGTTTTTCTCTATTTCTACTTTGCTGCTAGTGTTTATCATGAATAGGTGTTGGATTCTGTCAACTGCTTTTCTGCATCTATCGACGTGATCATGTGATGTTTTTCTTTGTTAGCCTGTTGATGTGATGGTTTACATTAACTGATATTCAAATATCAGACCATCCTTGTAAACCTGAGATAAATTCTACATTGTCATAGTGTGTAATTCTTTTTATACATTGTTGAATTCAATTTGCTATTATTTTGTTGAGAATGTTTACATCTATGTTTATGAAAGATACATGCAGTTTTCTTGTAATGTCTTTGGCTGATTTTTGATATTAGGGTAATAGTGGCTTCATAGAATGAGTTAGGAAGTATTTCCTCTGCTTCTATTTTCTGACAAACATCTGGGCCTAATGGTTTCTATTTTGGAAGGCTGTTAATTATTAATTCAATTTATTTAACAGGTATAGGCTTATTCAGATTGCTTATTTCTGCTTGTATGAATTTTAGCACATTGCATCTTTCAAGGAATTAGTTAATCTAGGTTATCAAATAAAGTTGTTCATAACATTTCTTCATTATCCTTTTAATGTCTATGAGGTTGTAGCAATATTTTCTCTTTCATTTCTGATATTAGTAATTTATACATTCTCTCTCTTTTTTTTCTTAGCCTGGCTAGAAGATTACTAATTTTATTGATCTTTTCAAAGAACCAACTTTGGGATAATTTTCTTTATTGAGTTTCTATTTTCATATTACTAATTTCTGATCTAATATTTATTATTTCTTTTCCCCTGCTTACTTTGGATTTAATTTGCACACGTTTTCTAATTTGCTAAGGTAGAAACTTAGATTATTGACATTTTATATTTTTATTAATTTGTAATATAAGCAATTCAAAGCAACAAATTTTCCTGTAAAAGCTACTTTTATGCCACAATTCTGGTATATTGTGTTTTTATTTTATTTATTATACATTGTGGTTTTATTTAGCCCAAAATATTTTTAAATTTCAGATTTTGCCTTTGACTCACGTGTCATTTAGGAGTATGATGCTTAACCTCCAAGTATTTTGGGTTTTTCCAGCTGTCTTTCTGTTGTTGATTTCTAGTCTAATTCCATTGTTGTCTGATAATAGACACTGTATTATTTCTATTCCCTTAAATTTGTTAAGCTGTGCTTTTTACCCAGAGAGTGGCTTATCTTTATTAATGTTCCATGTGAGCTTTAGAATAATGTGTAATCTGCTGTTTTGGGATGAATAGTCTATAGATGTCTATTATATCTACTTGACTGAAGATAATGATGATTTCAAAACTGTTCTTACTAATTTTCTGCCTGCTGGATTTGTCAAATTCTGATAAATATTAAAGTCTTCAACTATAACTATGGATTTACTTATTTCTCCCTGAAGTTCTATCAGTTTTTCCCTCACATATTTTGATATTCTCTTCTTGGGCACAAACGCAATAATGATTGTCAAATCTTCTTTTAGTATTGACCCCTTTATCATTATGTAATGCCCCTCTTTATCCCTAATAACCTTCTTTGTTCTGATGTTTGTTCTGTGTAAAATTAACATATCCACTGCCACTTTCTTTTCATTAGTGTCATTCATGTTATTAGCATGACATATTTTTCTCAATCCCTTTCCTTTAACCTACTTTGTGTCTTTATATTTAAAGCGTGTTTGTTGAAGGCAACATAAAGATGGGTCTTTTTAAAAATTCATTCTGATAAACTCTGTCTTTTAATTGGTATACTGAGATCACTGATGTTTAAGGTGATTACTGATACAGTTAGATTAACATCTACCATATTTGTTACTGCGTTCTCTTTGTTACCCTTGTTTTTTGTTATTTTTATCTTCTACACTTTTTCTGCATTTTGTGGTTTCAACTGAACATTTTATATGATTCCATTTCCACCCCTTTCGTAGCACATCTATTTTTTTTTTCAACTTTCTTTAGTTGTTGCCAGGGTTTGCAATATACATTTACAATGAATGTAAATCCACTTTCAAATAACACTATACTATTTTACAGGTATAGTATTTGAGGAGAATGTGTAATCTACTGTATGATAATAACAAAATAATCTTAATTCCTCCTGCCTTTCCTTTAATCATTGCTTCCATTCATTTCACTTATATTAATATATAAACATATATACACATAAGCACACATAATCAAGTACACTGCTATTTAAAACCAATTATTTTCTTTTATATTAATTTTGGAGTTGTTTCAATGCTTCTGTTTTGTCCTTACGAATTTATTCTCAAGTGTTCTTCCTTGCTTTATGTACACCTGAGTTTCTAACCCATATCATTTTCAGTCTCTCTGAAGAACTTCTTCTAACATTTCTTGCAAGGGAGGTCACCTGGCAATAAATTTTCTCATTTTCTGTTATCTGAGAAAGTCTTTATTTCTCCTTCACTTTTGAAGGATAATTTTTAAAGGTATAGGAATCTAGATTGTTGGATGTTTTTCTGAACACTTTAACTGTTTCACTCCACTCTCTTCTTCCAAGTATGGCTCCTAAAGAGAAGTTGGATGTAGTTATCTTACTGCTGTACAGATGAGATGTTGTCTTAGTCTGTTTTCTGCTGCTATAACAGAATGCCACCAGTGGGTAACTTAAAGAAAAAAAAAAATTTCTCACAATTCTGGAGACTGGGGGGTCTGAGAATACAGCACCATCCTCTGTCACAAATCATCCCGTGGTGAAAGTTGAGAAGGTAGAAGCAGTCACACAGGACAGAGCAGAAGAGGTAGGCAAACTTGCTTTTATAAAAAACCCAGTCTCTCAATCACTAACCCACTCCAGCAGTAATGTCACTAATCCATTCAGGAAGGATCACTCTTTAAAGATTCTGCCCCTCAGCACTATTACAATGGCAATAAAACATTAAGTCTTAAAGCTGGAGAATAATCTCCTTTCACTCCATGTCCCACATCCTGGGTACACCGGTTTAGGGGTCAGGTCCCCAAAGCCTCAAGTAGCCCTGCCCCTGTGGCTTTACTGGGCTCAATCCAGCAGCTCTCCTGTGTTGGAGATGCACACTGGTGGCCCTACAGCTCTAAGATATCAGGGGCAGTCCTACTCCCATGACTCTGCTAGGCATTACCTCAGAAGGGACTCTCTGCAGTAACCCTGCCCCTGCAACAAGTCTCTGTCTGGGTCCCCAGGTGGTCTGTAGCATCCTTTGAAATCTAAATGGAGGAAACCATGCCCCTATAGCTTTCCCATTCTTTAAGCCTGAAGACACCACCACATGGATGCTGCCAAGGCTTACCCCTTGGACCTTTTGGAGCTACACCTGGGGCCACACCTGGAGCCACTCAAGCCGTAGCTGGGGTGTTTGAAGAGCACTGCATGAGAATGTGGGAAGGAGAATCCCGAGGCAGTCCTGAGCATCAAGACACACCCATCCTTTGAAACAAATCTGACTTTTGGTGCTCTGGGCCTGTGATAGAGGAGCATCCTCCAAGGTCTTTAAAGTGTCTTCAGGGCCTTTCTCCCAATGTCCTGAAGAAGAGCACCTGGCTCCCTTCTGTCTATGGTAATCTCTTTAACAAATGGTCACTTGGCCACACCCTTAATTTTCTCTCCTAAGCATGCTCTTTCATGAATGGCAAAGCTGCACATTTCCCAAATCTTTCCATTCTGCTTCTCTTTTCATCATAAATTTTCATTTAAAATCATCTATCTTCTTCACATCTCACTGTGTGTAGTTAAAAGTAGCTACACGGCAGACTTTGCTACTTAGATATTACTTCCACCAGATATAACCTATTTAATCATTCTTAAATTCTGTCTTCCATAAAGCCCTTGGGCACGGACACATTTCAGCCAAGGTCTTTGCCGCATTACAACAAGGATGGCCTTTACTTCAACGTTCAATACCTTGATCCTCATTTCCATCTATGACCTCATCAGATGGGCTTTAGTGTCCATATTTCTACCAACATTTTGATCATGACCACTTGAGTCATTTCTAAGAAGATTCAGACTTTTTCTAGTTCTGGGGTCTTCTTCTGAGCCCTACTGGAATCACCCTAAATGACCTGTTCATGGCAATACAGGTGTTTTCTAACCTGTTTCTCCAGATTCTTAGCCTCCTCCCATTACCCAGTTCCAACACCACTTCCACATTTTCAGATATTTGCTACAGCAAAAACCCTGCTTCATGGTACCAATCGTTTTAGTTCATTTTCTATTGCTATAATAGAATATCACAAACAGGTAATTTATAAAGAAATTTATTTCTCACTGTTCTGGAGGCAAAGAAATCCAAGAACAAGTTACCAGCATTTGGCAAGGGTCGTCCCATGGTGGAACAATGGAAGAGGGAAGCAGGGATCAAAGACAGGGCAGAAAAAGGGGCTGAACTCACTCTCATAACAAACCCCGTTTCAAGATAACTAATCCACTCCTGCAATAATCGCACGAATCCATTCATAAGGGCAGTGCCCTCGCGACCCAACCACCTCTTAAAGCTCTCACCTCTCAACACTGTTAGGATAGCACTGAAATTTCAAATGAGCTTTGGTGGGGAATTCAAACCATAGCAGTTGTTCTTCCCCTCTGGCTTCAAGATATTTTTCTTTATTATTGATTTTCTGAGGTTTAAATATGATATGCCCAAGTGTAGGATCTTTTTGATATGCCTGGTGCTCTCTGAGCTTTCTGGATCTGTCGTTTGGCATCTGACATTAACTAGGGGGAAATTCTTAGTAATTATTACTTCGAATATTTCTTCTGTTCCTTTCTCCCCTCCTTCTCCTCTGGTATTCCCATCATGCATATGTTAAAACTTCTGTAGTTGTCCCACAGTCCTTAGATATTCCATTCTGGTTTTTTTCAGTCTTTATTTTTTCTTTAATTTTCAGTTTTGGTATGAGGTGACGGGATAATTTGCATCCCAAACCTCAGCATCATGCAATATGCCCATGTAACAAACTTGCACATGTACCCCTGAAATCTAAAATAAAAGTTGAAAATATTTTTAAAGGATTTTTTTAAAATGTAGATGTCTATTGCCACTTCTCAAGCTCAGAAATTTTTTTCCAAACCATGTGCAGTCTACTAATAAGCCCATCGAAGTTATTCTTAATTTCTGTTAGGGTTTTTGATCTGTTATTACTTTTTTATTCTTCCTTAGAATTTATAACTCTCTGCTTACATTTTTTTTTTTCTAGGACCACAGAGTCTCACTCTATCACCCAGGCTCCCAGGCTGGAGTGCAATGGTGTGATCCCAGCTCACCGCAACCTCTGCCTTCCTGGTTCAAGCGATTCTCCTGCCTCAGCCTACTGAGTAGCTGGGATTACAAGCACACACTACCACACCCAGCTAGTTTTTGTATTTTTAGTAGATAAGGAGTTTTACCATGTTGAACATGCTGGTCTTGAACTCTTGATCTTATGATCCACCCACCTAGGCCTCCCAAAGTGCTGGAATTACAGGCGTGAGCCACTGTGCCTGGCTCTCTCTGCCTACATTTTTTTAATTTCTCCTTGCATTTTGTCTACATTTTTCCATTGAAGCTTTTAGCATATTAATCACAGCTTTTTTTAATTCCTTGTCTGATAATCCGAATATTTCTGCCGTATCTGAGCCTAGTCCTGATTCTTGTATAGTCTCTTGTTTTTTGCCTTCAATATGACTTGTAACTTTTACTGAAAGGCAGACATGATGAACTGAGGAAAAACAACTGCCGTAAATCAGCCTTTAATAATATAGCGGTAATGTGGGACGGGGGTGCATTCTACAGTTCTGTGATTAGGTCTTTTTTTCATTTTCGTTTTTTTCTTCAATTTTAATTTTAGATACAGGGGTACATGTTACATAGGCTACGGGAGCTTGCTACATTGGAGTATTCTATGGTGTTGAGGTTTGGGATATGGATCCCATCACCAAGTTAGTGAGCATACTACGAAATAGACAGTTTTTCAATCCACTTCCACCCTCTGTGACTGGTCTTAATCTGTTCCTAAGCCTGTGCCCTCACCTTTACCCATGACAGGAAGGCTAGAAGGGGCTGGAGTTAGGGATTTCTCTTCCCCGATGTGGAAGCGTGGGGCTGGATGTGATTGGATGATTTTCTTTCCAGGCAGATTAAGCTCAGCATCTGAGAATCTGGTATCACAGTTTATCTTAAAGGCAGACCTTGTTAAGAAGAACAGAATGCTCTGGGATTTTCCAAAATGGTGACTTTCCCTCTGCCTTTGACAGAAGCATGGGGGTAGTTTTCTCTGATATTTACTGTGAGAACCTGGTCAAGCTCCTGGAGGCAAAAACTCACAAAAGTGTAGGGGCCTTTCTATGACTGGGTCTCCCTGAAGTTTTTAACTCTCACACTTGGCCATTCTAAACCTCCAGCAATTCATGAATTATAGTTCAGTTTTCCTACCCCAGTACTGACTCCTCTGAAGATTCCTATTCTGGTAAGTTGTGACTCTCTGTATCTGCCTGTCTATCTTTCCAGTTTGGGAGGCAGTGGTTTTTTCTGTGACCTCACTTCTCTGTTAGATCTAAAAAAAAGTGGTTGATTTTTAGTCTGTTTAGATTTTAACTTATGATACAGTGGTGACTTCCAAGCTTCTTACATGCCAGACCAGAATCTGAAGTTCACATGGTCTTATAAAAATTTATTTACTTTCTCAAAGCCAAAAGGGTAAGAAACAAATTATTTGCCAAATTTGTAATTACCTAAAGAAAATTTGCAGAATGAGGAAGGGATGGTAGAGCTGCAGAAAGCAGATTGGGACCCTGACCCCACAACCTGCTTCTGACTCTTCTACAGAATTTGCCAAAGTTCCAGAGGCGTGGCTCAAGTGCTGTGGTAGAAACAAGACAGGATTGGGGTCCAGCCTATCTCAAGGACAGCTTTGGAAACTCTGTTGGGCTGGAGTAAGTCGATTAGAAGAGAGTTAAGTAATTTAACACCATGGTTTTCAACCATTTAAGATAGCATAGTGTGACAGAAACTCCTGGCTAATACCCCCAAAATTTATACTCCCCCTTCTGTAGTGTGCATTTAGTGCTAGGAGGTGACTGACCAACCATAGACTTATTTCCTACTACCTTTTACATGCCGGTGTGACCATGTGACTGGTTCTTACCAATGGAATGTTAGTACAAGTGACATGTTCCATTCCAGAATTTTCCATCATTTGGATGCAGAAGACAGAGGACCCATGAGATGGAAGGAGCCCAAAAGTCTGAATTACCCTAAGTAAGACTGTTCCCTACAGAACAGTAATACACACATCAGACTGCTATATGATGAAGAAATAAACTTTAATTACATCAGGCCACTAAATGTTTGTGATGTATTTACTAAAGCAGTTTGTTTTACCCTAACTAATAGAGGGTTACACTCGCGGCACACTACACACATAGCCAATAACCTATTCCTTATACTTTGCTATTAAATAAAAAAGCATTGGAAGTTTTCTAACTTGCAACACTTCAAAGGAAAAAGCAGTTGGGGAAAGAGTTTTAAGGAGTAGTTAACACATGCCCGGGTGAGTGTGAGTCTCAGGGTAAATTATCTACTCTGTTTTTCTGGTTTCCCATCATACTTCACTTCTGCATGCAGGAGTCATGGGAAAGTGGGGAAGAAAAAGCAGCCAAATTCTTCCACAGGTGAATCTGAGGACAGGGGTTTTACCTTCCTAGGGCCGGCCAGTAACTATGACCACCAGATCAATGAGTTTTCAATTATGTGATCTGGGGGCCAGGGAGAGTGGGCAGAGCACATTCCCAAGTAACTGGAACCCCAAGCCGTGAGATAACGGATAGCTGGGATATGCAGAGAAGGCCAATGGGAAGTCCAGGCAGACTTCACAACTCTTTGGAGGGTCATGGAAGGCTGACACAGAGCTTTGGATAGAGAGCAGAGGAGAGCTTTGGAAATTCTTTCTAAAGATGGAGGGTAATTTTCACAGAGGGTCAGCTTTTATGTGGAAGAAGTTTCAGTGAGAAAGTGGTGATTCTTTTAGACATGGTCATTCTGCACCTCCATAAGCCACTTTGCCACCTTTCAGATCCCTTTTACATGCTTTACCTCCTCTCATGTTTGCTCGATTCCCTGTTCAACCTGCCACAAAATCCGCGAGATGGATGTAGACGTGATGTATGCACCTGTTTCCTTATCTTCAGTGAAAAACTCACATTTCTTCTTTATGAAATGTGTACCTTCCAAAAGCCACTTAAATTTATTTAACCACACTAGCTCAATTGAATTACATCACTGCCAGGGTTTACTCTGCATCGCCTTTGGTTCATAATTCCCAAGTCAGATATGACACATTAATAAGTATATACATAAGAATCAGGCCAGATGCAGTGGCTCAAGCTTATAATCCCAGCACTTTGGGAAGTCAAGGTAGGAAGATGGAGGCCAGGAGTTGGAGACCAGCCTGAGGAACGTAGTAAGACCTCATGTCCACAAAATTAAAAAATTAGCCAGGCATAGTGAGATATGCCCCTGTAGGCCTAGCTATTCAGGAGGCTGAGGCAGGAGGGTTGCTTGTGCCCAGGAGCTGAAGGCTGCAGTGAGCAATGATCACACGTCTGCACTGCCGTCTGGGCAACAGAGTGAGTGCCTGTCTCAAAAAAAGAATATATAATAAAATCAGACCAATTACTTCACATGGGATTGGAAGCCTTTGGTGGACTCTGTCCAACTAATCTAGTGAACATTTCCCCTCTTAACTAAGAAGCAGCCTTGGCTCTTAGGTCAAGAAAGGACAGGCATGAAACTAATCAGTCTATAAAAATAAAAAGTATTCGTGGGACACCTTCTAGTCCAATGAGATTTAGTATTTGGAGAATCCCTTCAGCACTGAGAGGCTTGAGAAGAAAGAGCAGTAGCTGAGGCTTCTAGGAACATTTTTGCATCAGCTGTGTAGATCATATTTGTTATTTTCAAAACATCTTTTTATAACAAATGAACGGTGTTATTACACATGTAATACATGTACACATCACTGAAAGGAAGAACAATTGAAGATGGTTTCATATTAATTGTTCTCATATTTTAGACATTGACCATCTTCTAAGCAAACCTGGTACTTCTTTCATGTTTTGGGTTACAGTGTTTATTTCAGGAGATTGTTCACCTCACTAGACCAGGACTACATCCACATGGTAAATGCTCAGGCAGAGGTAAGCTCACTAGCACCTATGGCAATGATAGCACAGAAACCAGACAAAACCCCGAGTCGAGCTGGCTGCTGGCTATGAGAACCCAAGTCAATATTGTGTACCATGCAGAGGTACAAGGAGGCAGGAAAGGGCAGGGCAGGTGTAGTATCAAGACACTGGAAGTTAATCCCATAAGAGGCAACCAGGATCAGAAAGGGGCTAAACCTGGCTGCATTCTCATTCCACAAATTGCTAGCTATACTGTCTTGGGCAGTTAGTTTACCTTTTGAAACCTTGGCTTTTTATTTATTTTTTATTATATTTTAAGTTCTGGGGTACATGTGCAGACCACGCAGGATTGTTACATAGGTATACACATGCCATGGTGGTTTACTGCTTCCATCCCCCCATCACCTACATTACGTTTTTCTCCTAACGTTATCCCTCCCCTATCCCCCCACCCGCTGCTATCCCTCCCCTAGTCCCCCACCCCCCAACAAGCCCCGGTGTGTGATACTCCCCTCCCTGCGTCCATGTGTTCTCATTGTTCCACACCCATTTATGAGTGAGAACATGCAGTGTTTGGTTTTCCGTTCTTGTGTCAGTTTGCTGAGAATGATGGTTTCCAGCTTCATCCATGTCCCTGCAAAGGACATGAAGTCATCCTTTTTTATGGCTGCATATTCCATGATGTATATGTGTCCCATTTTCTCAGGTATGTCTTCATCAGCAGTGTGAGAACAGACTAACACAGCTGGATAATTCATAAAGAAAAGAAGCTTGGCCCACGGATCTGCGGACTGTTCAAGAAGTGTGACACTGGCATCCGTCTGCTTGCCTCTGGTGAGAGCTTGCCTACTCATGGCTGAAAGCAAAGGGGAGCCCTGTGTGCAGAGATACCATGCAAAAGAGAGAGAGAGAGAAAAGGCTGATGGAGGTGTGCCAGGCTCTTTCTCTTTTCCTTTCGGTCTGTTTGTTTGTTTCTTTTTCTTTCTTTTTGAGATAGGTTCTCACTGGAGTGCAGTGGCATGATCATAGCCTCAAACTCCTGGACTCAAGCAAGTTATGTGCCACACACCTGCTGGTTTTTGTTTGTTTGTTTGTTTCTTTTTGGTATTTGCTTGTTTGTTTAAGAGACAAGGTATCACTATTTTACCCAGGCTGGTCTTGAACTGCTGGCCTCAAGCAATCCTCCTGCCTTTCTCATGGCCTCCCAAATTGCTGGGATTACAGGCGTGGGCCATCATGCCTAGCCACAAGGCTCTTTTTAACAAGCTCTCACAGGAATTAATAAAGTTAGAATTCACTCATCCTCCACCCTCCCACCCCCGAGAAGGCATCAGTCTATTCATGAGGGGTTCACTCCCATGGTCAAAACACCCTCCATTAGGCCCCACCTAATGGGATCAAATTTCAACATGAGATTTGAAGGGTACAAATAGCCAAACTACAGCACCGTTTTTACAGTGTCTGCCTTGTAACACAGACTTCAGGCTGGCCTGTGGTTGGTTGGTTGGTTTTTCACAGACATTCTTCTCAGCCTCCGTGGAGCCCCAAATAATGAAGAGTTTTTGTCAATAAGAACTTACTCTCAGTCATATATTTTCTATATTTTGGAAGACCTCAAAGACCAAGATCAGGCAAGAACAGATTCTCCTAAGAAATAGGAAGAGAGGAAGCGAGGGAGGGAAGGCGGGAAGGGGAGAGTCCCGGAGTAAATGGAATAGAGAAACATTTAAATAGAATGTTCTGAGCCAAGGTTGGAGAAGCTTTTTTTTCCTAATCAAAATGGTATAAAAGCATTTATTCACGTTTTTTAACGGGTTAATTTGTGTCATATTACAAGTATATAGACATACCTGAGTTGGCTTGCTGTTATACTGCTTACATCCAAATTTCAACAATACCAAAAAAACCCCACTAGTTTAAATTTTACACAAGGTTCACAATTTGCATTCAAGAAGTCTTCACTCTTGTCACCACCATCTCTCCTTCCTCATGTATCTCAGCCTCTATCATCTGCCACTTCCTGGGCATTTACTTGGCACTTGCCCATCTACTGGGCTCTTTTCTTTTTAGAGACAGTATGGCATACACAGACCTCTTTTGTGCCTGAACATCACCATCTATGAGTTCCGTAAATGTGGGCACATTTTTTAGTATCTCTAAGTATCAGTCCCCATATATGTAAAACGAGAGTAGTTCACACTACCTGGCAGAATGGTTGACAGTATTAAGTAAGTTAATGCTACAGAAGCCAGGGCTATCACATGTCAGACACTCAAAACAGGCCAGCTACCATTTTTACTAATAAACTGGAAAGCGATGGAGGCAGAGCCTGTGTTACTAACCTTTTTATACCCCTAGCACCTCCCCCAGTATTCAGTACATGCTCTACAAATGCTGCGGCAGTGCTCTGGCTTCCAACCATTAGGATATTTCTAACGTTTTTTTAGAAAGTTTTGTTGCTTACTTTCACCGAGGAAATTTACAAGCAGATGTCACATGGAACTTCTTTTTTCCATCACTTACAGAGTCACACAAACACATTCACACAGACTTTTCCCACTTCCAACTGGTGCTAGTTAAAACTTATGTACATTTATAAAGGGAGAAACAACTTCCTGAGGATTAAGGCAGTGATAAAAAAGCAGACTGATGCTAGAAAGCAAGGTAGGGGTGGGGGCGGAATTTATATGTATATGTGCCACTGTTTGTCATGGTCCTGCAAACCATAAGTGAGGTATGAGGAATTCCCTAATAAACTTACAATTAATATGATTTCCTTCTTCGGGGAAGATACCTCTACCATTCGCTTTATGAAAAGGAATATAACAATGAAGTAGGGTGGGAGGATGGGTGTATACAGCCAAAGGCACAGTGCTGCCTTAAAGAGCAGATGAGAAGTTGAGTGACTCACACACCCTTGGCCTGGTTTGAGAAGATACCACCAGTGTGATATCACCAGATGCGGCCAATGCGTGTCTTCCCCTTACCTGAAGTGGAGACTGCGATTCCATAGCTGCCCTCTGGTCTCCCTTTTCTGTCCTGCTGAGTAGAGGAGATGAAATGCTTAATCAAGCCACAGACTTAAAAAGCAAAAAGCAGCACAGCCAAGTGACTAAACTCAAGAATGAAGACTGCATTGCCCCAAACCATTGCTCTAACCTTACTTAAAGGTGCAGCATATGTGACCTACCTCAGAAATGACCCCTGCAAGTGATACCCCACTAACACTACATGAAGGTCTGGCTGGATCAAGGTTGGCCCATCTGCAAGCTGTCCTGTTTCTGACTAAAGGAACAATCTTCCTGGAAGTGGTAGCTATTAACCTTTGATCATAATAATGCCTGCCTTAGGGGTAAGACTGTAGTTTTAGAAAGACTGTCATATACACATTCCCTTGCTTCTCAAAAGATCTAGGCCATAACCAGAGTCTTCTCCTGGTGGCTCAAAGGGACTCAAAGTTTAGAGACACTTGATTTCATAGTCTCCCCTCTAGAATTTTCTGACTGGTTACATTTGTCTTGAAAACTTTTGCCTTCTTTGCCTGAGTGACTAGGTGGTTTGCGTTTTTTTTTTTTTTAATTACTTTTCTTTTCTTTTCTTTTTTTTTTTTTTTTTTTGAGACAGAGTCTTGCTCCGGCACCCAGACTGGAGTGCAGTGACACAATCTCAGCTCACTGCAACCTCCACATCCTGGGTTTAAGAGATTCTCCTGCCTCACCTTCCGAGTAGCTGGCATTACAGGCGCCCACCACCATATCCAGCTAATTTTTGTATGTTTAGTACAGACAGGGTTTCACCATGTTGGCCAAACTGGTCCCGAACTCCTGACCTCAAGTGATCCACCCACCTCAGTCTCCAAAAGTGCTGGCATTACAAGTGTGAGCCATCACGCCCAGCCCCTCTCTTCATTCTCTATTACAGAATCTTTTACAGAACAAAAGTTTTTTACATTTGATGAAGTCCAACTTAGCAATTTTTTCCTACTATGCCTCATGTTTTTTATGTCAAGTTTAAGAACTCTGTCTGGATCTAAATCTAAAAGATTGTCTCCTGCTTTTTTTCCGAATGATTTTTTAAGTTTCAGGTTTTACATTTAAATATGTGATGGAAGACAGAAAACTTGTAGACAATAACTGTTCTACTCTGGTGTGACACTACAGAAGGAAAACAAAACAAAACTGTGGTCCCATCCACACCCATACCAGCAAAGACTCATGGGAGAGCCTAGACTTTGATCCTTACCAGGCGATGATCAGGTTCCCAACCTCCCTGCCAGGGTGGCATCAGAGATGCCCACTAGGAAGCCAGGACTTTAATCCTTGCCAGCTAGTAAAGAGCCTGCTTCCTCCTCCTCTCCTGACCTCCACTGTGTCAGTAGAGACAGCGTGGGGAGCTTTACTTCTATCCCCAGCAGGCAGTAAGGAGGCACTCCTCTGTTTCCCTGCTGGGGTGGTGTTGGAGGAGGCCGGTGGAGAGGCAGGACTTTCACAATCACGCAGTACTACCAAGGTCAGCCTCACTGCGGTGTCAGTTGGAACCACATGGAGAGCTGGAACTCCCACCCTGACCCAGCAGTCATAAGGAACACTTTTTCCTCAGGTGTTAACTGAGGCTGAATGGGAAACTTGGGCCTCTACCTCCACTGGTAGTAATAAGGCAATGCCCTCCCTTCCCCTGGCAGTGTGGTATCCAATAAAGCCATTTAAAACAGAAGGTTTAAGACTCGGAGTCCCATAAGGTCATCCAAAAATGTCCAGGTTTCAACAGAAAAATCACTTGTCAAGAACCAAGAAGATCTCAAACTGAGTGAGGAAAAAAGCAATCACAATGTGCCAAAACCAAGATGACGCAATGCTAGAATTACCGGACAAGAATTTGGAAGCAGTTATGATAATAATGCTTCATCAGTCATGAACATCTGGAAACAAATGAAACAGTAACAAACTCCATCAAAAGAAGAAGAACCAAATGGAAATTTTACAACTGAAAAATGCAAAAACTGAAAAAGCTCAGTGGATGGTTTCAACAGCAGAAAAGAGGAAGCAGAGGAAATAATCAGTGAACCGGAAGACAGAAAACGGAAATTACCAAATCTGAACATTGGAGAGGCCACAGATTGAAAAAAAATGAACAGATCCACATTTTCAGAGGAAAAAGTATTGAAATGTAAGTAGTCTTGAGGTGTAAGAGATTGTGAACCCCTGTAAGGGTTGTGGGCCTGGAGTGAAAGAGATATGGTAATCAGAGTTCTGGAAGGATAGCTTCCATTTTCCATCTGCTGTATTCTCCTTACTGGCTGGCCAAGCAAATTGTTCCACTACCTTGGCCTCCCTTTGTCCAGTGGACAAGGTGAAATAATAAATGAAAGATGAGTAAACGAAGCAAAAGAATGTGAACATACAATACCTTCCATCTTAAATATGGCATCTGAGTTTGACAGGGTTAAGTTCACCAAAAAGGAAAGAATCAATGGTATTCAAGAGGTATTGACACTAAAACCTGTAACTGTTGAGTAGTATCCCTCACTTTTATGTCTAACCTTTACAAAATCCTCTCACAGCTATCACTTCCGTAGTAAATGCACAGATTTGTTAGACCCAACTCGCACCAAATTTCCTTAACTACTGTCATTGCCAGAACTTCCAGAGTTTCTTGTAAGGTGAAAAATTGAATTACTGAAGAGAGGAAAAGACTTTATATATCTTCTTTCTCCGGAAGAAAGTCATATGTTATAAAATATCAGACAGCATGAAACAAAGATAACGCATCAAATAAATGAAAACTCCCCTTAGTCAGTGTAGGGCTGAATAAGAGTGAATTTCCCAACATGCAGAAGCTTTGGGATGGGTGCCATCAGCATCGACAGAGAATCTAGGTGCCTTTTATTCAGAACTCACAGAAACAAGAGTTCTTTTAGGAAGAACTCCTAGTACCTACCTTTGTTAGACTTTTCAGAGAGTGTATATGTTTCATAAAGGGATGGGGAAGACTTGCCGTATTTTTCACCTCTAAAAAAACTTCCTCTCCAAAAGGATGGTGTTAGCAAAACTCCCTGTGCAGAACGTTCACTTCTCAACTCTAATTATAGATCTGAAATTCAGGCAAAATGAAAACAAAGAGATTCTGGAGGAGCCACAAGAAAGTATCACAAGTTAATACACTGTGATTTCCTTCTTGTTGGCAAGAGATCACT
Organism: Saimiri boliviensis; assembly: GCF_048565385.1. NCBI lineage: Eukaryota > Metazoa > Chordata > Mammalia > Primates > Cebidae > Saimiri > Saimiri boliviensis. The sequence continues at coordinate 91,346,208 of NC_133450.1, read as the reverse complement.
GAGCAAGGAGGAACTGCATCAGTTTCATACAGATTAGCATGGACAGACCCAGGCTAAGGAAAATTGTGAGGCAGAATTTATTCTTGGGGGATCCGTGGCATCTTCCAACTTCTTGTATCCCTCTGGCACCAACAACATTCCCTATTGCACAGTGCTTCATTAACCTCTTATCCTTCCCTGTAGCAACTGCTTATTGTCTCTTACTCTTACCCCCACCAGGTAGAAACACCAGGTATCATCCAGCATGGATCCCAACGCTTCTCTGCCCTATGAAAACTTCCCCACTGCCTGTCTCCTGCTCTAAAGTGCCATGAGCGGGTAGCCAGCTTCTTGGGAAAACCCAGATAAATGTGTTCTAATTAAACTGAAATAAGCTTAATGTGTTGCCTCTCTCAGGGCATGTGTATATTAATAGAGTGCAGGTGTCTCATCTGCAGGAAACAAATTCCTCAGGATGGAATTTCAGATTTCAGAGGCAGGACAATGTGAGAAATGTTTAGAGGTAGCTCTTGACTCATGCTTAAAAGGCAAACATCTAATCATCTCATACCTCAAGACTAACACTGTCTGTCAAGACTATGAAAAAGGAAGAGTGAGGAACCCAAAATTGTGACATTCTTCAGGAAAACCCTGAAGTGACAATTAGGAAAAAAAAATTATAATTGGATGAGAAGTCAGGAATATATTTGTGTGATGTTTCACTTTATGGGAAAACAAAGTATTAAAACTATATATAATGTTAGAGCTGGAAAAAAAAAAAAAAACCTTGCAATCAGCTGATTTCACCTTCCTCATTTTATAGAGGAAGAAAATGGACTCCAAAGACTCACTTAAGATTACACCGTGAATCTATGCAGAACCAGAATTAGAATTCAGTTCTCTCTGACTCCCAGTCCAATGCTTCTTCTAGTATACTTCGTTAGTATCCAATTTCATGGATGGTCACTTGACACCTGTATCTGGTTAGATACCCAGAGGTGAGAAAAATAATATTCCAGTGCTTTTATCCATGTATCATACATCATCACATTTGAGTTCTGAATTTTTTACACTTCAATTCTTCCCTTCTATTTATAGAGTTAAAAGAGGATCTCAAATCAATGTTGACAAAATTACCATCTGACAAAGATCAATCTAAAAGGAAAGACCTAGCCCTAGGTAGAGTCTCTAAAATGCATGTGCAGATGTGGTGGCCAGCTGGCTTGAGGATGTCAATTTGGGAACTATCCCATTAAAAATGAGAAACGATAGTGCAAGTTATATAAAAATAAAATTAGTTCTTTCCACATAACTGGGAGAAAAAATACAATCCACTGCTTGAAAGAAAGATTGTTAACTCCCATCCTCCCCTTTGAACATTAGATCATGTCATCCTGTCTGGGAGAGCTCCAATTGCTGGATATCTGTGGCTCCTCCACTGGTTGCCAATTATCTCACAGCTGCTTCTCTTTCAAAGGAGACACCCCAAGCCCTACTTTGTTTTTACATTAAGCGAAGCACAAAACACAAACCAATAGATGGCCCAAAAGGCCCTAAGGAAATAGTTCAAGCTTGGGATAACACAGTCAGCATTAATCTTCCCAGTCCCCCTAGGTGGGCAAAACTCTTTAGATGAGGTAGGAGAGCTGAACTATTGTCTGCAGTGTAGACTCAGCAATACAGGACTAGGATCAGCAAAATCCCCAAATCTACTTATTTACTCTTCACAATTGCCAGTGTCCTTGAAACAAATCTCCTTCATTCTCTGGTCCATCTCACTGCCTTGCTGACTTTGTTAGAAAATTCCTATCTTTTGTGAGAAACGTGTCCCCTTTATAATACTTTCCTCCAGTTTCCCATCATATAACTTGAAGACAAAAACTGTACCATCAGCTTGCTAGAGTTTAATGAAGTTGGTTATCTGGAGTTGTTTTTGTTGTCGTTGTTGTTGTTGTGATTTTAACCAAAGCTTTCCACAATTTTTGTGATGAAAATATCTAAGTTCTTGTTCTCCGATGGATTCTTCCATCTCCTTATCCCCTCTCAAAATATTGTAATTTCTGGAGAAACCAACACAGAAGCCTGCTTCAAATCATAATCTATAGATGGTGTGACCAAATGTTCTAATTAGGCAACTCGATTTTTTCATAGTCACAGTTTTGATGTCTTTTCATATCCTTGTATACAAATTTATAGATAGCATGACTATATACTTTACCCAAACAATGATACTTGTTGAATTCCAGAAGATGCTATGAATAATTCAGTGGGACAACAGACATAAACTGGAGGCGTCCTGGATGATTTAGAACTTTTGGGACCATGTGTGGTGGCTCACACCTGTAATCCCAACACTTTGGGAGGCCAAAGTGGGGTGGATCACTTGAGGTCAGGAGTTAAAGATCAGCCAGGCCAACATGGTGAAACCCCATCTCTACCAAAAATACAAAAATTAGCTGAGCATGGTGGTGGATGCTAGTAATCCCAACTACTTGGGAGGCTGAGGCAAGAGAATCACTTAAACCCAAGAGACAGAGGTTGAAGTAAGATCATACTACTGCACACAAAAAGAAAAATAAAAAACACACATTTGGTCTAAGCTTATCTCTCTGTGCGTACAAAGGGAAGCTTTGCACTTCTGATGCAATACATATTTCATCTTCTGTTTTCTCTGAAGATTTGAAAACTCCTCTACCATGGCAAAATAACATTTCCCCATTTTCCTGCTGAAATCAACCACGGAAGGTTAATTTTAAAAAGTTCTCTTCCAATTCCCTTTGAAATCAGGCACTAGAAAAGGTTGCCCTCTCTCACCACTCCTATTCAACATAGTATTAGAAGTTCTAGCCAGAGCAATCAGGCAAGAAAAAGAAATAAAGGGTATTCAATTAGGAAAGGAAAAAGTCAAACTGTCTCTATTTGCAGATGACATTGTGTATCTAGAAGACCCCATCGTCTCAGCCCAAAATCTCCTGAAACTGATAAGCAACTTCAGCAAAGTCTCAGGATACAAAATCAACGTGCAAAAATCACAAGCATTCCTATATACCAATAACAGACAATAAAGAGTCAAATCAAGAGCAAACTCCCATTCACAATTGTTACAAAGAGAATAAAATACCTAGGAATACAACTAACAAAGGATGTAAAGAACCTCTTCAAGGAGAACTACAAACCACTGCTCAACGAAATAAGAGAAGACACAAACAGATGGAGAAACATTCCATGCTCATGGTTAAGAAGAATCAATATCATGAAAATGGCCATACTGCCAAAGTAATCCCCATCAAGCTACCAATGACCTTCTTCACAGAACTGGAGAAAAAACACTTTAAACTTCATATGGAATCACAAAAGACCCCACAGAGCCAAGACAATCCTAAGCAGAAAAAACAAAGCTGGAGGCATCACACTGCAGGACTTCACACTATACTACAAGGCTACAGTAATCAAAACAGCATGGCACTGGTACCAAAACAGAGACATAGACCAATGGAACAGAACAGAGACCCCAGAAGCAACACCACACATCTACAACCATCTGATCTTCTACAAACCCAGCAAAAACAAGCAATGGGGAAAGGACTCCATGTTTAATAAATTGTGTTGGAAAAACTGACTAGCAATGTGTAGAAAGCAGAAATTGGTCCCCTACCCGTCACCTTACACTAAAATTAACTCCAGATGGATCAACGATTTAAACACAAAACCTAACGCCTTAAAAACGCTAGAAGAAAATGTAGGCAAAACCATCCAGGTCACAGGCATAGTCAAGGACTTCATGACTAAAACACCAAAAGCAATGGCAATAAAAGCCAAGATAGACAAATGGGATCTAATTAAAATGGGATCTATATACCCAAAGAACTATAAATCGTTCTACTATCAAGACACACACACACACACGTATGTCCATGGCAGCCCTGTATACAATAGTAAAGACCTGGAACCAGCCCAAATGCCCATCAATGATAGACTGGACAAAGAAAATGTGGTACATATACACCATGGAATACTATGCAGCCATAAAAAACAATGAATTCATGTCCTTTGTAGGGACTTGGATGAATCTGGAAACCATCATTCTCAGCAAACAGACACAAGAACAGAAAACCAAACGTCGCATGTTCTCACTCATAGGTGGGTGTTAAACAATGAGAACATGTGGACTCAGGGAGAGGAGCATCACACACTGGGGTCAGTAGGAGGGGTAGGGGAGAGACAGTGGGGGGTGGGGAAGGTGGGGAGGGATAACATGGGGAGAAATGCCAGATATAGTATGCACTTAAAGTAAAATAAATAAATTTTTAAAAATAATAATTAATAAGTAAATAAAGTTCTCTTCCATTTTGGAGGCTTGCTCTGTCACCCAGGCACAATCTCAGCTCACTGTAGCCTCTGCCTCCCAGGTTCCAGGAATTTTCCTGCCTCAGCCTCTCGAGTAGCTGGAATTACAGGCATGTGCCACCACGCCTGGCTAATTTTTGTATTTTTTAGTAAAGACGGGGTTTCACCGTGTTGGCCAGGCTGGTTTTGAACTTCTGACCTCAGGTGATCCACCCACCTTGGCCTTCCAAAGTGCTGGGACTATAGGTGTGAGCCACCACACCTGGCCTCTCCCAAGTTTGGTATTTCATCCAGACTTCACAAATTGTTGGGTAGCTCATGATTTACAATACAGTCCTCCTCAGCCCATACTCTATGTGATGACTAAAGCAAGGATCTCCTTGTTTAATCAGTGAGGGCTCTGCCTCTTGGATACTGCTTCTTCTTTTATTAAAAATAAGAGAAAATCAGAGGACAAAGCTGTTACCATTCAGTTGAGTGGTTGAGTCAGCGAAGAAGCGGTTGGCAGAAGAATCCTTTCAGCTCTGGCACCCTGCCATTCGTTTGTGAAAGGTCGCTGGATGTCATCTCCTCATTGCAATCAATGCAGATGGCTTAACACAAATATTGACAAAATGTGGGGGGGGGGGAAGCTTAGGGGATTTGAGGCATAAATAATCAATACTCTGTTAAAACCCTCCTTTTAAAATTGCATTAAGTGCAAAGAATAAAATGAATCGGGAAGAAACGGCACCAATTATGTTTCATTGAGTGTACCTGGAGCAAGAAAAAGTCTTGGCACAACCAGTATATGTAATTAAAATACCTTAACAATTCGAGCAGGAAAGCTTTGTTTAAAGAAGGTGCTATTCTGTCCTAGTCACCAGGGCTTTGCTCTCAGTGTTCATTTTTACCAATTTTTATTTCTACAAATTTAAATCAAAGTCCAACTGCATGAGTGTTGAAAGGTCATGTCCTTTTATCTGTCCATTTTTTTAAACTCTTAAAAGCAAAATATAAGGGAAAAAGCAGTTATTTTTAAAATTACTTTTTTATAATACCCAACTAATCTGCAGGGACAATTCCAACATTGTTTGTTCTTTTAAGAACAGCTTGTGATGTAGTGAAAAGAGCCTGAGAGAAGTTCTGGTTCCCCTCTTGTCCTCCATTAACTAGGTTGTAAGGAGTGGGATGATGAGAATAGTGGAGAGTGGTCAGTAAATTCTGAAACATTAACCTCTCCGGGCTCAGCTTTCTTATCTGTAAAATACGCAAGCATACTAGATGTCTCCGAGAATACCTCTGGGACATGAAGCTATGCATTTCATTAAAAAGCAGGCAGTATACATGTTATTTCTCACACCTCAAAAGTCAGCCCATACGAAAAGTCACCCTGTAGTTCACTGTCTCTGCATAGAGGGATTACTACTTCTCTAAATTTGAAGATTTAACCATCCAGGCTGACTTTGTTACAGCAAATAAGGTAGCAAGCACTCCTTGGCCAGAAAGGCTGCATGAAGTCAGGCATTCCATGTACTTGCCTCCTGCCTGCAAACAGCTATAAAAGGGTTGTTATCCCATGATGATGCCAGGCCATCCCTAAAGGATCCCTCATGAGTAGCCAATCAATACCAGAGCTTTCTCTCTCACTTGGTGATATTTGTGATAGTAACTGAGAGACTGGGTGCAGAAAGTTTGGGCCTAATTATTAAGCACCCATTTTTCTTCTCTGACTTCTGAACTAAGAAAAGACAGAAGAATGAGGGAAGATTAGCATGTCGGCTTTGTTACTGGTAAAGTAATGGAGCAGGCAGCTTGGATCTGCAGCCACAGCTGAGCTTTGAATACTTTTTCCTGTGCACTGAATTCCCAACCCCAAACTTCAGAGACACAGTATCCCAGGTGGGCACACTGCAAGCAAGGGGCAGAATGGGGGCATCTGAAAGACAGAAGGAAGCTGAGGCCCCAGGTTCACACTCATGTCCTTATCTCACAACTTTGATAAGCTCTCTTGGGGAGGAGTGAGTGAGGCTGGTAGAGGAAAGGACAGACGTTATCATCCCATGATTTTTCCCTCTTGGAGTCAAGTGTAAATTGACGTCTTGTAAATTCCCTGAGGATGTCTCTATTTTGTTCACTGTTCAATTCCAAGTCTGTAGATTTCAATAGATAGCCAGTAAAGAATGAATGAATAGAAACAGCAGAACTAGGGAATACAGTTTTCCCTAACAGTAAGAGGTTTTTTGATATTATTTCTACAGCACAACTGGCTACCCAAGGGTGCCTCAGTGCCTAAAACAGGCAAGCAGTCAAGGCACCCAAGACTCATGGAGTCTTAGAGACACTGTAGAGAGAAGTGGATTCCAAGGCATTAAAGTGGATTCTCGCTCAGGATTAGGCAGAGGATGGCAAGTTACAAATCTTCTGAACTCTAGTTTTATCATCTATAAAAAAAAAAAAAATAGCCCCTTCTAATATTATTCTTTTTAGAGTTTAGATCACAAAGACCGAGAATAGATGTTGGCAGAATAGCATATATTTCCAGTCAGCGCTAAGGCCCAGATCCTCTAAAATTCAGACGTTGTTCTATTTATTGTTATTGTCAATACTTTGCCATACCCATATATCCTGTTTCTCCAGAGACATAAACCAACTGGACAAGTTCCTGTAAATTCGCAATACTTGCTAATTCACTTCTATATTACAAATGCTTTGCACTGGGTTGGGGAAGAAAAAAAAATTCCAATTTAAAATTAGGATCTTGTTTTTGAAAGCAATGGTATTAAAGTCAATTCTTCATATCAAAAATACATTTAAAAGTAAGTTTGGATTAAGACAGCAGTATTTGTACTTGGAATAGACATTGGAACTATGACAGCATCTTTGCAAAGATCTCAATATTGTTATTAAATTTCAATTTTGTTCTTTACTGTATCTCAGAATCATAGACAGGCTGAATGCAGACCTCAATTTAAGTCTTCTCATTTTTCTTTTTAAAATTGTGTACCAAGTAGATATTCTCAAGGGAATGCTTAGCATATTCATTTTGCCTTCTCTCTTAGTAATTTCACATGCAAAAAGATGGGCCATTTGCTAAGCTTGAAGAACGTAATAATGAAATCAAGTTAGAAGCAGGCATGGGTCAGATATATTTTACTTTCTAATGGCTGTGAGAGCTATACAAAAAGGACAAGGCTACAGAGATGGATTCTGAGGCTCATAAGGAACATAAACATATAATAATGTCCTCCAAGTCAATATTCTAAATAGGATGGGAGACATCCTGTGACTTTTGTGTCCCAGAAAATAACTCCCCTCAAAACATTCTGCAAACACTGGTAGCATCACGTGCTCAGGTCTTCTTCCATTATACTAGACCAGTGGTTCTCAACCAGATTTTGAGATTTTGAGTCCCTCTCTTTCCAGGGAACATTTGCCAATACCTGAGACATGTTTGGTTGTCACAGCCAGGAAAGCTATGTATGTGCTATTGGCATCTAGTGGATAGAGGCCAGGTATGCTGCTAAACATCCTACAATGCAAAGGACAGTTCCCTACAATAAAGAATTATCTATCCCAAAATGTCAATGCTTCCATGGTTTGGAAAGTCCGCGCTAGACTCTGTATTAGGAAGTCTTCTGGACTTGTGCTGTGGGATGACTAGGGGAAGGATTGAAGGAGGGATAAGTCTTCAGCTGAGCCTTAACAAGAGGGGTATGATTTGAGTCATGAAGGGGCATTCCAGGAGAGAATTTTAATGGCAAAAAGGGCTGTGAACCAACACATGCATGGAATGTTGAGGAATGATCAAGCCAGCTTATCCAAAAGCAGACCACATTGGTGTACAATGAAATATGAAGCAGTGAAGCAAAATTTCAGAGAACTTTACACATGTTACATTTAAAAACTGAGCTTTAGACTTACATTTAGCACACAAAATTGACAATTTTCGAGCAGAAAATTAATAAATATTTTATCTACTTTTTTTTTTCCAAGACAGGGTTTTATTCTAGTTGTCCAGTCTGGAGAGCAACTGCGTGATCTCGGCTCACTGCAACCCCTGCCTCCCAGGTTCAAGCAATTTTCCTGCCTCAGCTTCCCAAGTAGCTGGGATTACAGGCATGCGTCACCACGCCCAGCTAATTTTTGCATTTCTAGTAGAGACAGGGTTTCTCCATGTTGGTCAGACCGGTCTCAAGCTCTCAACCTCAGCTGATCCACCCACCTTGGCCTCCCAAACTGCTGGGATTACCCTTCACTCGCTTTTGAAATGTAGCTGCCTTGATCTCATCATGGTAGTCTCATTGTATATGGTCCAGACTAGAGATGAAAAGGTAGGAGATAAAGAGGCCATAATAATAGGTTATCATCATACAAATATGGGAGCCAAAATTACAATAATGATGGAAAGAAAGAAAGAAAGAAAGAAAGAAAGAAAGAAAGAAAGAGAAAGAAAGAAAGAAAGAAAAGGACAGGAGAGGAGAGGAGAGAAGAAAAGGGAAGGGAAGGAGAAAAGGAGATATCACAAAGAATAAAAGATCTAGCTATTTCTCAGAAAGCCTGTTGACGGTAAATGAAGGAACTCAGAGGTGGGAAGCTGGGACTCAAAGACTCAGGAACATACTGAAGGAGAAGGTCTAAGCAGAAAGTGAGTCAAGGACCAGACTGGTGATAAAGGCCAAAGAAAGGCAATGAATAAATATTCAGAGTAAAGCGGCATCAAGTCACATACTGACCAGGCAAACAGCAATAAATTACTGTCCCCCCAACATCACATGCACCTTCGTTCTTCTGATCCTTTTCTTATAAGAATTCATACCTCTAATACTCTCCCCTCTATTTCCACTCCCCAAGTAAGACCCATCTTTGAAGCGCAGCTGAAAATGTGTCTTCCTTATCCATTTGCATCTTTTTGTTACCACACAGCAAGAATACAGAAGATTGCCCAATATTCAGTCTAGAATAGTTCAAAAATTGTTCAGTATAAAATGGAACCCAAGGAGAGATGAATAATAGTTACATATTAGAGATATATCCTAGGACACAGGCAGACACAGGTTGGAAATCCAGTAACCAAATAGCTCAACACCAAGAAAACCTAGACACAACAGACAGGCAGCCAGGAGACTCTCAAGCAGAGGGAAAAGCAAAATATAGGAAGTAGTGTTCAGTCACAAAGGGGAAGAAAAATGTTAAGAGGAGTGTGATCAACAGTCCAGTGAAACTGAGTGTCCTGGTAAAGAATTCGAGCTTCAGGGAGTCAGACAGACAGGCTTGAATCCTGGACCACTGTTTTCAGTTCATCAGCACTTCATTAACTTTCCTGGGTTGTTTGCTGAGCTATAAATTGGAAAGAACTATATCCACCTCACAGGAGTATTGTCACATAAATGCAAAAGAAAACATGTTAAGGTGTTTTTCTCTTTTGTCTTTGATTACAAGGCACTTGTCTTAGTCCCTTGCTTCACAAACTTTGATGCTCACACTTAACACATAAAGATACTGCTGAAATGCAGATTCTGGTTCAACAGGACTGAGTGGAGCCTGAGACACTACACTCCTGACAAACTCTGCAACTGTGGCTGCTGCTGTGTAAACCGTGCTTTTAGCTGCAAGACCCTTGTGTGTCCGAGGCATTCCACGGATTGGGACATGCTACCGATTGGGGTTTGTGACAGAAGGGCTGCAAAAAAAAGATTGAGATATATTCGGCTTCTGACATTCAAAAGTAGGATTTTGGAATGAGACTGTAGACACATAAGCAGGGTCAGTAGCTAGCCCCTAACGTTTAATGTAAATTATGTCCAGATTTAAAGAGGAAGGGGGGAGTCAATTTCTTTCCTCCCCTGGAGGATTGTGGAAAGAGGATGTTGGAGGTAGCAGGGTAAAGTGGGGGAAATGCATGCTTCAGTGCTAGTATCTTGCCCCCAAGAGGGAGAGTGCACCAGATAAGTAAGGGTAATACTGAAGGAAGGATTTTGCTTTCCCAAGCTACCCTGGGTTTCTGTGTTGGTTTGGTAGGGTTCCATAACAGCTGAGATTCTGGCTTGGAAGGGATTCAGGGAGGATCTTCATCATAGTAGTGAAGGGCTCCAAAGCAAACATCCTGGAGCTGTGGCCAAATGAGGGTCACAGCTAGACCTCAAAGCACTCCGCAGATCAGCTGTAGACAAGTGAAGCTAAGTCAACCAAGGAGCATGACCACAGCCTGCCAGAGCAAAAAAGAACAGCCACCAACCGTAGCCATCAATGTCGGCAGAGCAAGCAGCACCCCAGTACACAAGAGGTGTTGACCTGGACACCAGAAGAAAAAAGGACACCACTGCTAAGGACTGTGGTTCTGCCAAGTTGCCCTAGGATCATGTAAAGCCACCTTCTCCCTGCAAATCCCTAAATAGCATTTTAGAAAAGAAACCTCAGAGTGAGGAAGGGTGGGATGCTATCTGAGAGGCTGAGCATTTCTATCCAATAGAGACTCAATACTATCTAAGGTAGCCATTTAATTAGTGGAGTTGGACTAACTTGGAATTGAATTGGCCAGTTAAATTGTTTCCCACAATGGGCTGGGGATTAGGCAGAAGGCCAGACTTTTTAGAGACAAAATAAAGCTATTACATTTTTCTCTAAACATCCAAGTTATAGAGTGAGTTCCATTTGCAACCATATTTTTTTTTTACATTTGCACTACAAATATAAAATACTTAACAATGTGCTTGCTGTATAGAAAGTGATCGGTAAATGGTAGCTGGGTTAAACAGGTTAAGTAAGGACTAAGAGAAGGCCACTGGATTCTGAAATTAGGAAGGTATCATTTCCCTTTTGAAGAACAGTTTCAGTAGAATGATGGGGATAGAAACTAGCTACAGAGTGTGTTCAGCCTAAGTGTGAAAGCCATTACACTCCAATATCCTGCAATGCTCAGCATAGCTCTCATTTTCTGTAGAGGCACAGAAGGGTGTGAATAGAATAGAAGATGAAGTCTACAGACACTCCAGGGTCAAGACTCAGTATTATCATCCATTGAGTTGAAGTATTCCTTAAGGGAGTTTAAATCCTATTTTTGGAAATTGGCTCCAAAGCAATTCTCTTGATGAGAATGGGTTTTTGCTAACTTTGAGATGGCAGATAAATTAAAAAAAAAAAAAAAAACCACAACACATTATACATTCCAAAGCTGTGGCCATGAATTTTTCATTTAAAAACAATCCTGAAATAAATAGTTCATTCTATACACCCTAAAAAAAATTTTTTTTTTAAGTTGAGGCTCTCATCACCTCAGTCTGGAGGGGACCATTGATTTCCTCAAAGCACTTTTGCCTCTCTTATCTCAGACAAAATTTGCTGTTCACTAATGCTACCAGGCACAGAGGTTTCCTAACAACCAGTGCATGGTTTTGCTGCTGCTCTCTGAGCAACACAAATCATTCATTCAGCAGTGGAGTAGTCATTTTTCGAGATATTGTGAGATAAGGAGGTCGGTCCTGACCACTCACACTTCTGTGTCTGGGATGCTGCAGCCTAACCTTGCCATCATTCAATTTCACTCGTACACACAGCCCACCTGGTGGCCCAGGTGTCTCCTCCAACTCCTTTACTTCCATCACAAGCCATGCTCCCAGAACTTGTATCCGTTCTCCCCACCCCACCCCTCCACCTCCTCTTCCTTCTTCTCTCCCTATAAAAACGTGCTACTTCTCTCTGCCACAATCTCAGGCCCCCCTCTCTCCCAGGGTCAAAGGTAGTAACACTTGCAGATAATCTGACATCAACACACATAGGTGTCTTAGTTGCCTTGTAAAATTACTTAATTCACATGAAAAGATGCTCAACATCATTAGTCATTAGGGAAAAACAAATCCAGCCATACTAGTTAGGATGGCTGTAATCTAAAATGTGGGAAATAACAAGAATAATGAGTGTTGGCAAGAATGTGAACTTGGAACCCTTGTGCATGACTGGTGGGGATGTCTAACAGCGCAACCTCTGTGGAAAATAGTGGATTCCTCAGAAAGTTACAATAGAATTATCACACAACTTGCAATTTTACTCTTACATATATATGCAAAGGAACTGAAAACAGGAACTCAAACAAATACCTGTACACAAATATTCACAGTAGTATTATTCACAATAGCCAAAGGTGGAAAAACTCAAATGGCCATCAATGGATAAATGGCTAAATTATGGTATATAAACGTCATAGGATATTATTTAATAATAAAAAGGAATGAAGTACTGATACTTGCTATAACAATATGGATGAACCTTGAAAACATTATCCTAAGTCAAAGAAGCCAGACACAAAAGTCATAGTATATGATTCCATTCATATGAAATTTAAATAATGGGTAAATACATGGGGAGAGAAAGTAGATTAGAGGTTGTTGAGGGCTGAGGGTGGGGAGTAAATGCTTAATGAGCATGGGGTTTTATTTTGGGATGATAAAAATATTTTGGAACTAAGTAGAGGTAGTAGTTGTTCAATATCATGTGTGTACTAAATGCCACTGAATTGTTCCCTTTAAAATGATTAATTTTGTCTTAGGTGAATTTAAGCTCAATTTTTTAAAAAAGCTATGCCCATTAAAAAGTAACCAAAAGTGAGACTACATGGCCTATAAACATTTTGAGAGCAGGGGTTATAACTCATGAAATTTTTATTCCCTATAGAGATTAGCAAATGCCCGGTATATAAGTACTTAACAAATACCTGTAGAGTGAATCAGTGGGTGAATGAGTCTCCAGTACTGTTTAAGGTATTTAGTGGCGGGCAGCCACCCGCATCTCACCTGCAACTTCACCTAGGAGTGGCGAAGCATCTGCAGGCTGCAAAGGCTTTTCCTATGTCCCAACAGTTTCAGATTTACTAAAGTATCTGTGCCATTCTTTTTCTCAACTTAAAAGTGCACATTTTGCGATCTTGCTTAGAGAGATGCCACTGACCGAAATATTCTGCCTTAAGAGTGAATAACGTCAGCATCTCATTATCAAAATTTTCCTTCCCGCAAAGCTTTCATGTTATTATAGAGAACGTTCCACTTTAATATCAAGCCCCTTAAAATGCAGGGTTGTAACTGATTGCAAGGGAGAAGTAACTGTCGTAGTACAAGGTGGGTAAACCATTAGAACCAAAAAACAGGTGAATTTCCTAAAATAAGTTGACTCTTACATGTAGGTCCCGAATCTAGGCTGAATTCATTCTGTAATCCATCCACTATCTCAAGTTCTAAAAATCTCTTTCATGATATTCTTGCTTTCTTTATTGCCCAGCCTAACTATAGGTGAGGCCATTTCAAATGACTTTTTTTGAGCTTTAAATATTTTATAATAATTGTGAGCATCTTCCCCAAGCCAAATATGGAAAGACGGGATTCTGTGGAGTTTTCGTCTTTTGTTTCAGTGATGTAGCATTTTTGGAATTTCAATACAAGTTTATGAATACCAACTAATACAACTGTTGCCCAAAGCTCCATATGCTATGGAGGGAGAGTTTTAATGGGAAATATACTTAAAACCGAAGTGTAACTGTGTTCTTGGAAGCTACGAATTATACTGCTTAAAAGATCTTTGTCTTTCATAATATGATGTCCAAGTCAACCCTGGTGATTGCTCTCACAATGAAAATGTAGGTAGGATTTTGTCATTTACCAAGCAATTTCACGTACCAATGAGGTGGTTGGGATAATTAGTATTCTCTCTATTTTTGAAATTCAGACACTGAGATTTAAAAGATTTAGGAGTTGGTTCAAGGTCACATACTTAGTAAAAGCACAGACCAGACCAGGCTTGAATCTAGATTTTTAAAAGCCAGAACTCCAGCCTTTCATTCTCATCCCAATGCTTCTAATCTCTTTGTTCCCCGTAACACTGTGTAAGCCCCATTCCCTAGAAACATCAGTAAAGCACCAAAATAATTGGAGAGTTTTGCTGAAGGGATATGGCCTGTATTGCTGCATTGCTTTTTCCCTTGCAGGGAGAGTTACTATGCCCTCAGTTCCTGGTGCAGCCCCCAGTGGTTTTTGCACAGAATTGGCAAGATTAAAGATACCATGGGACATAACTAAGTTTCTCTTTGAAGTTATCCACCTGTTGTCTATACAGCTGCTGTTTACTGAGGGCTCAGCAAAGAGCAATGGGATTCTTATCCTATTTTATTGCGATTTCTGACTTCTTGCTATTCCCTGATCTATTTTTTATTAAGTACATTTCTCCTGTGTACAAACGTGTACCCTTTCCAAAGGAGAGAAACTTAACGTCATTTGTTATGATATCTGTGACTTTTCTAGTTCATATATTTCCTTTCCTTCTCTCCTATAGCTAATGGTTTTACTGCATGGTACCTTAACAAAGTGCAATGCACATTCCAGCGAGTTTTCTGCTCTTGGTTATTGCAGAGTGTCATGATGTAATAGGACTCTTCACCACTGCGACTTCCCACTGCCTCTGCAGGACCGAGGTGGACTTCCCCAGCCCTGACGGGCACAGATCACAGATGGGCCCATCCGAACTTCTTCTGTGATACTATTTGATTCAGTTAACCACCAGTGCTGGTTCTAATTCTAAATCTTGGGAAAGTGCCAAGTTTGGGGAAGAAAGTATCCCTCGTGGTCTCACCTCTCAGAAGGTCACTCTGTGTCAACTCTGTACTTTCTTCCTTCTTGGACTTCCTTCCCTGCTGGGAGTGAATTGGCGGGTGGGAGACTGAACAGTTTCATTAGCACCGGCTTTGCTTCTGCTCTTCCGGACCAGGCCAACGGAAGAAAGAGACGACAGGCAGCGATCACACCTCCGTGGCTCCAGCCTCAATGCCTTCTCTTTTATTCACAACACAATCCCCTCCCCAAATGGACTCGGGTAGTGTCCTCCACACGAGCTCCACACCAACTTCTGTCTCATTCTTGCGGTTGCAGGAAAGTCAACACTGTTCAGCCTCCTCTTTCTGATTTTTCCTGAGTCATTCCGATATTGCCAAGTACCAAGCTGACCAAAACAGGGTCTTCTATTTCTACTTATCCAATTCATTTTATTTTTACCAAGAGAACAAACACAAATACTCCCTGATATCTATAACCACAAACAAGTCCTCTTGCGAGTGAACTTTGTCATACAAATGTGTGGACCCAGTAACTTCTCCTACATTGAAAACAGTCGCTTTTCCTGCTGAATAGTCTTATCAAGCACTCCCTCACCTGATGAATGTGCTTTTACATAGTTCTAGTTTCCTAACAAAAAAAGAGCATTTACCCCTTTCCCACCCTTGCTGTTTACAGTCCCCTCACCCTCTCCTCTATATCAGAGTTGCCTGTCTTCTCATCTCATATTTATTATTAACTCCTCAAAATTGTGCTTTCTGAGGGCTTCAGGTATGAAAGTTGTCAGAATCAAAACGGAGTCCCTGTGAGAAGGGCAGGGGAGGGGAGGGAAGGGGAGAAAGGAAGGAGGGAGGGAAGGAGAGAGGAAGAGAGGGAAAAAGAAAAAGGAAAAGAAAACCTGACAGCCAGGGAAGGTCATGAGGAGACAGGTTCTCCCACATAAATGCCCGATAATCACAAAAGGCTGCAAAAAACGGTCTTGCACAAAGGCTGCACAACCTCACACACACAAATACTCCTGTGAGGACATCTGCCCAGCATCCGCCTGTCCAACCTTGCACTAGTGTCACTGTTGTTATTGATAAAGATAAGTATCTCAACATAATTATGCAATCTACATTGTTCCTTTACATTCGTGAATGCGTACACTGTTTACTATGGCATGCATATTCCCATTGCAAAGCCCTATTCTCAAAGAAATACCATTTTCTTTTAGAGAGCCTCTCTCTGTTTTATTTAGGTTGACACATGACACACTACCCTGTTAAAGTGGCTGTTCGCTGAAAGCCATACATCTGCAAACAGACAATGGATTGGTGAATTACCAAGGAGGCCACAGCCCAGAGCCCAGAGCCCAGAACTCTGAAAGCTACTGTTTCTGACTTGAACTAAGCAGAACAAGAAGCTGCTGCCTAAGTGGAAATGAATTCCCACAGCAATACCAAAGAATGATCAAGAGGCAGCTACTGTTACCATTGCTCTTTACAACGTTAAAAAAATAAAAAAATAAAAAAATAACTGAGGTTCAAATAAGTGAAGCACGTTGCCCAGATGTTTCCAGCTAATAAATGGCAGTGCTGGGCCTCAAAATAAGGCTGCAGGCACAGCCTCCATACCCATAATACCAGTTCACCATCGCAGTCAGCCAAACCGGTTTACCCCAATTGCGGGCTCACCAACTAGGCTTCTGCTAATAATTTCGCTTCCTTTGTGACTTTCTTCAATATTTAGAATTTGCCAACCGGCCTTTAACAATACATTTGGCTGCTCCACTTCTCCCTACAAATTAACAAATTGGCACTTTTCAAATTAACATATAATGATTTATCCTTATTTTAAAACTTTCCAAAATATTTCTGACCCATTGACCTCCAAGACAAATGAGTTTTACTTCAAAGTATCACCATTTTTCTAAGCTCTTCTCGTATCCACTCTAATAATTAATTCCTCATTGCATTATTGTATTGTATGTATTTAGTAATCCCTCATTGCACTATTGCATTCCTCAGGACATTCTTGTACCAATCAGGACAGTTCACACCAGTTACTGCAACAACTCTGAAAAGCAAAGGCTTGTTTCTCGCACATGGCACAGTCTGATACAGGGTGTGTGCCTTTCTTCTATCATGTAGCTAAATCATCAGGCATGCTGGACCCTTGAGGTCACTGCCTGAAGAAAAGCAAAGGCAGTGAAGCAAGAGTGGCCGTAGACAAACCTCTCCAACACCGAACAGGGAGGAAGTGGTGATGTATACGGCCAGGAGCTGCGGCAGGTAAAAATACCCTAACAACCGAGCTCCTCAACAAAGAAAATTCTTGCCCTTTTAAAGGCTTACAATTCTAGAAATTACATGTGAAAGGGTCTTGATCCATGAAGTAGGCGTGGGGTACGTGATTAGGTGGGGGTTTGATCATGTTTAAGCAAAAACAATGCCTTCTGGAAAGATTCCTCCATACCAGGCCTGTGATCAACAGGAGTCCGATTAAGGGTGGTGCCCGGTCTGCCAGTCTTTACTTCTCCTATTGAAATGCAATGTAGAAGTCTAGGGGGAAGGGGTCTTAGAAGCTTTAGAGAATTAAGGGTCTCCTTCCATATACATGTGGAGGGCCACATGTATATGTTTAAGGAGAAGCTTAAATCGTTTTCAAGATATTGCACTGTCCAGAATCAATCACATGACCCCAAACATACAAGGGAGGCCAAAAATAGAAAAGTATGTAGATATACGGTACGCGGCAACACATTCTTCTACAACACTCCATTTATAACGAGCACAGAAAATCGGAAAATACAAGAACAGGACAGAAAAATATCTTAACTCTAAAAGCCCATTCACTGAGATTTTCAGATAAATCTTTCACATAGTTTATATGTCTCTAGAAATACATGCATATATATAAAGCACATATTTATTTTTTTTTAAACAGTATCATTTTTAACACTGCTTTAAAGCCTGTGTTTTTAACAGCACATTTCCCATGTCAATACCTATATGGCTACATCAAAATTCTTAGTTACTACATAACCTTCCATTTTATAGTTATCCCATAATTTAAGCATTTCCCTCTGATTTCACATTTAAATTGTTTCAAATTGTCTTACATCCTTATAAATGCATGCTTAGAAATAATATACCTGTGTGTACTTGTGATATTAGGATAAACTCCTAGATATAGAATTGCTTGTCCAAAATACATGCAGTTTTAGAAGCTTTTTATATATATTGTAAGTATATATAAATGTCATACAATTTACACTCCTTTATGACTTTCAAATCATTTCAACCTCTTATGATCCTACTTTCTGCAAATGTTTTTGTGATTTTGTGACAGTGGCTTCTGTTTTGTTACTATTCAACACTGGTGATGTTAAAATCTTCTTAGGGTTGATTGCATCTGTTAGTCAAACACTGATGACCAATATGGAGTAAGTTCACTAGAGTCTATGTCTCTACACGCTGGAGACAAAGCAAATGCTACTACATGAGGACTCTGACAATAAATAGGAACAGGCACATTGGAGAAAGAAGTCAAAACTTAAAGAATGACCAGTATGGTGGTGAATTTCCTAGTTTAATGGGTTTTTTTTCCTTCTTTATCTCCTGGTTTTTATCTGAAGGTAAGCTAAATCCAGGAACTGTGAGGCAGGTGCATACAGCAAAAACTCTGAGAAAAACTCATTTTTCTGATCAGAACACAAAGGAAAAGACCCTGTGGGAGGTGCAGAATGTGAGAGGAATCCCTATCTGTTGAGCTTTTTCTCTTTTAACCATGCAGAGGTCAGCCTGCTACAGTCACAATGGTGGCTTGGCACTGGCACAAAAATCCATAGAGAAAATCGCTCTCTCTGGACAGTGAAATCAGAAAACCAGGTACCTGTTGTGCAAAGTGTGGCTGAAATCCTCTTCATTATTTTCTTTCTCTTTTTTCCTCTCCATATCACCTCAAAGGCAGGCTCAGTCATGCAGAACGACACAACAGGATCAGAAGACTAAAACTCTAAAAGAATCCCATCCTTCTGGCCAGAGGAACTGGCAAAAGAGATGTCTAGAAGCCAGAAGGAAGAGAGCTGGAGACGGGGGTTCCCTAGTTCTATGTATGCAGCAACATAGACCGAGGCTCATCCTCAAAAAGCATGTAGGTGAAACTCTTTTAGTGATGCATAGTAAAGGCTTTTTGGCTTTAAGAACTAAACTATGGTGTAAATCAGCACCCAAGTCCCTGAGTGGCTCATGTAAGAGGTAGGCCAAATGGCTTAGTTAAGGCTTTGAAAGCTAAACTGAAATTACTCAAAACAAAAGGAACAAGAAGAGTGTGAACAAGTCTTGAAGAAAAAGACAGTCAGCAGATGCCAAACCTGAGACACTCTGATGTTAGAACCCTCAGGTAGAGACATTAAAGCAGCTTTTATGACTACCCTCCATGAGGTAAACGTGAACACTCTTTTTTTAATTTCATTTCAATCATTTCTGGGGAATAAGTTATTTAGTGATGATTTCTGAGATTTCAGTACACCTGTCACCCAAGCAATGGACACTGCACCCAAAGTGTAGACTTTCATCCCTCGCCTCCCTCCCACATTTCCCATTGAGTCCCCAGAGTCCATTATATCATGCTTATGCCTTTGTGTCCTCACAGCTTAACTCCCACTTACAAGTGAGAACACACAATGTTTGGTTTTACATTTCTGAGTTACTTCACTTAGAACAATGGTCTCCAACTCCATCCAGGTTGCTGCCAATGCCATTGTTTTGCTCCCTTTTATGGCTGAGTGATATTCCATGGTATGTGTATATATATATATATATATATATATATATATATATATATATATACACCACATTTTCTTTATCCACTCATTGGTTGATTGGCATTTAGGCAGGTTCTATATTTTTGCCGTTGCAAATTGTGCTGCTACAAACACACATGTGCATGTGTCTTTTTCATGTAATGACTTCTTTTCCTCTGGGTAGATACCCAGTAGTGGGATGGCTGGATCAAATTGTTGCTCTACTTTTAGTTCTTTAAGGAATCTTCACACCGTTTCCATAGTGGTTGTACTAGTTTACCTTCCAACCGACAGGGTAAAAGTGTTCCCTTTTCACCACATCCATGCCAACATCTATCATGTTTTGATTTTTTGATTATGGCCATTCTTGCAGGAGAAAGGTGGAATTGCATCGTGGGTTTTGATTTGCATTTCCCTGATGATTAGTGAGGTCGAGCATTTTTTCATATGTCTGTTGGCCATTTGTATATTTTCTTTTGAGAATTTTTTATTTATGTCCTTTGCCCACTTTTTGAAGAGATTATTTGTTTTTTTTTTTCTTACTGATTTGTTTGAGTGCCTTGTAGAATCTGGATATTAGTCCTTTGTTGTATACGTAGTTTGCAAATATTTTCTCCTGTGGGTTGTCTGTATACTCTTATGCTTATTTCTTTTGCTGTGCAGAAGCTTTTTAATTTAATTAGGTTTCATTTATTTATTTTTGTTTTTGCTGCATTTGCTATTGGTCTCTTGGTCATGAACTCTTTGCCTAAGCTAATGTCTAAAAGAGTTTTTCCAATGTTATCTTCTAGAATTTTTTATTGTTTCAGGTCTTAGATATTGGTCTTCGATCCATTTTGAGCAGATTTTTGCACAAGGTGAGCCATGGGGATCCAGTTTCATTCTTCTACATGTAGTTGGCCAATTATCTCAACACCGTTTGTTGATATTTTGGTATATTTTGAGGTTTGGTTTCAAGATTTGGAACTTCTTTTAGCATTTTTCGTAATGCTAGCTCAATAGTGGCAAATTCTCTCAGCATTTGTTTTTCTGAAAAAGACTTTCATATCTCCTTCATTTATGAAGCTTAGTTTTGCCGGATATAAATTCTAGGCTGACAATTACTTTGTTTAAGGAGGCTAAAGATAGGGCTCCAAATCCTTCTGGCTTAAAAGTTTTCTGCTGAGAAATCAGCTGTTAATTTGATGATAGGTTTTCCTTTATAGGTTGACTGATGCTTTTGTTTCACAGGTCTTAAGATTCTTTGCGTTGTCTTTACTTTGCATATCCTGATGACTATTGCCTAGGTGATGATCTTCTTGCAATGAATTTCCCTACAGTTCTTTGAGCTTCTTGCGTTTTAATGTCTAGATCTCCGGCAAGTCTAGGGAAGTTTTCCTCAATTATTCCCTCAAATATGTTTTTTAAAATTTTAGATTTCTCTTCTTCCTCAGGAACACCAATTATTCTATTTGGTCATTTAACATAATCCCAGATTTCTTGGAAGCTTTGTTCAATTTTTTTATTCTTTTTCTTTTTATCTTTGTCTGATTGGGTTAATTAGAAATTCTTGTCTTCAAGCTCTGAAGTTCTTTCTTCTACTTGTTCTAGTCTACTTCTGAAACTTTCCACTGCATTTTGTATTTCTCTAAGTGTGTCTTTCATTTCCAGAAGCTGTGATTATGTTTTATTTATGCTATCTGTTACTCTGGAGAATTTTAAATACGTATCCTGCATTTTATTTTTAATTTCTTTAAGTTGGTTTTCACCTTTCTCTGATATATGCCTGAGCATCTTAATAATCAAGCTTCTGAATTTTTTTATTTGGCAATTCAGAGATTTCTTCTTGGTTTGGAGCCATTTCTGGGGAGCTAGGATGATTTGGGGGAATATTATAGGACCCTGTTTTGTCACATTACTAGAATTACTTTTCTGGTTCATTGTCATTTTGATAGACTTTTTTTATTTTTAAGACAGAGTCTTACTCTGTTGCCCAGGCTAAAGTGCAGTGGTGTGGTTTCAGCTCACTGCAACCTCTGCCGCCCAGGTTTAAGTGATTCTTCTGCTTCAGATTCCTGAATAGCTGGGATTACAGGTACCTGCCACCACGCCTGGCTAATTTTCATAGTCTTAGTTGAGACAGGGTTTCACCGTCTTGCCCAGGCTGGTCTTAAATTCCTGACCTTGTGATCCACTTGCCTTGGCCTCCCAAAGTGCTGGGATTACAGGTGTGAGCCATAACACTCTACCTGGGTAGACTATTTCTTAAAACTGTTCTTGAATTTGGAGTGGCTGGCAAGATGGCCAAATAGGAACAGCTCCAGTCTGCAGCTCCCAGCAAAATCAAGGAGGAGGGTAATTTTCAGCATTTCTGCAGAAGGAGGGTAATTTCAGTATTTCCAACTAAGTTACCCAGCTCATCTCATTTTGACTGGTTACATAGTAGGTGTAGCCCACAGAGGGTGAGCAGAAGCAGGATGGGGCATCACCTCACCTGGGAAGCACAAGGGGTCAGGGAACACCCTGTTCCAGCCAAGGAAGGCTGTGAAGGACTGTGCCGTGAGAGACTGTGCTGTGAGGAATGGCGCATTCCAGCACAGATACTACATTTTCCCCATGGTCTTTGCAACCCACAGACCAGGAGATTCCCTCAGATGACTACACCACCAGGACCCTGGGTTTCAAGCACAAAACTGGCAGCTATTTGGGCAGACACAGAGCTAGCTGCAAATACTCCTGGGCTGAATGTAAAGTCAAAACTTCAAAGAGGAAAAACAGAGATTATTTTTAAGTGGAAATTTTAAAACTGAAAAATGTAAAAGCAAATAAAAAACTCGTTTGCTGGATTCAAGAGCAGAATGGAAATGACAAAGGGAAAAATCAATAAACCCAAAGATGGAGCAATAGAAATCATCCAATCAGAGGAACAGGAAAAATAAAAAGATAGAAAAAATATAAACAAACCCTCACAAACCTATGGGATAATAACAAAAGATAGTGTTATATCATTGGAGTCCCTGAAGGAGAGGAGAAAGAGACTAATGAAGAAACAATATTTGAAGAAGTAATGTCTTAAAACTTCCCAAATTTGGCAAAAGACATAAGTTAAAACTGCAATGAATGGATTTAATATATGTAAATTTCATGAATTTACCTACTGGTGAAAATGTATTTGTAATCTCAAAATCAATATTCATGGCACTTTCTCATTCATTTATAGACATGTAAAGAGCAGTGGAAAAGTTCATTTGCCCAACGTGCACATTCCCAGCTAAGATCAAACAAGATGACACACTCAGCCCTCTAGCTTGAGCGGCCATGCAGAGACAACCAGAGGATGAAGGCAGAAGGAGGCAGCAAAGGGCGGAGCGAGAAGCTCTGGCTGTAGGGTCAGTTGGACGGGGCTTGAATCCCAGCTCCAGCACCCATTAGCAGCACAACCTCAGGTAAGTCACTCACTGTGAACCTTGTCTTCTCTTCACAAAGAAATAGGATCTATCTGATTGAGTTATTTTTAGGATTTTGGATTATAATCTACCTAATACACACACACACACACACACACACAGACACACACACATACATATTTCCCCTATGAACAATGATTCACTATTCACATAATTCAGTTTGCTGTGACTTTATAGACCATAACTACTGCAAGCAATAAGAATCGACTGTACTGTGCAGTCCTAAAAAAGAATGAAATATACATTATAACATATTAATTAGATGAATCTTTAAAACATTATGCTCAGTGAAAGAAGCCGGTCACAAAGAGTAAGCATGAAAAAAAAAAAGTATGCATGGTTTTATTTACAAGAAATGTCTAGAATAGGAAAATCCTCAGGGATGGAAAGTGGATTTGTGGTTGCTAGCATCTGGGGGTAGATGGGAATGGGAGTATCGCTGCTACTAGGTACAGAGTTTCTTTCTAGGGGTTAAAAGTGTTCTGGAATTAGGTAGTGGTGATGGTTGAATACTTTGTGTATATACTAAAAACCACTGAGTTCTATATTTTAAAAGGGTGAGTGTTATAATATGTGAATTATATCTCAACTAAAAAAATGATATTCTACTACAAATCTATTAGAATGCCTAAATTTCTTTTTAAAAACTGGCAATACCAAGTGTTGATTAGGATGTGGACGAATTAGAACTCTCACACATCGATGGCAGGAATGTCCCACTCAATGTCCAGCATGCCACTTCCTCAAAGTGCACAAGACCACTCTGCTCACAGCGGGTCCTGCCTAGAAGGCCTAACTCTCCGCAGAGAGAGGGTTACAAAAGTCAGACCTCATCAGAATCCTTTCCAAACGCTCTGGAGGAGAGTGACATGGTGCCAGTTCCAGAATGTTCACAGGAGAAACAAAGCCAGAGGGGCAGACATGCAGGCTTAGGGCCACATGGCAGAGACAGGAACAAGAATGAGTACCAAAAGAGGAAGGACAAGGAGAGAGGGGAAGGGCAGGAGGAAGGATGGCTGTCATCTGCTGACTACCTACTGTGAGCTGGGCCCTGACCTGTTCACTGTGTGAACAGTACTTTCATATTTTATACGGCATATGTACTGCTGGTTGCAATGCCAGATTCTTTTAAAGGTATTAAAAAGCAGGCTTTTTAACTTCAAGAATTAAGAATTTTTCATCCTGGCCAACATGGTGAAACCCCGTCTCTGTACATACTCAGGAGGCTGAGGCAGGAGAACTGCTTGAACCCAGGAGGCGGAGGTTGCAGTGAGCCAAGATTGTGCCACTGAACTCCAGCCTAGCACCTGGTGACAGAGTGAGACTCTATCTCAAAAAAAAAAAAAAAAAAAGAATTAAGAATTTTTTGATACCTTCTATTACAGCTTCTCATTTATGGTAGTAATATAAAGTTTCCTTTTTAAAATATTTCGAAAACTTTAAGTCACCTTGAGGAAAATCTTAAATGATAGCAAAAATCATAACTCCAGTACACATATGCCTGACATGTAGGAAATCCAGCATTATCTCCTCCGATACTCGAAATAACACAACCTGAGGAAGAAGCATTTAGCTCCAGGTTACAGAAAAGAAAATGGAATTTCTACACATACACTAATACAGCCAGAAATTAGCATCAGGCCTGTCTGACTCTAAAATGTATGGCTGAATTCAGCAGACCCTACTGTCCAAGACTCCCCTAGCCATGACAGATGCGACATTTGCAGCAGAAAGTCATGAGCAACACTGTACATTGAAGAGTCAACACCCACAAGACACGTGACCTTAGACAAGTGACTTACTTTCCATGAGCCACATTTTCCTTATCTGAAAATGAGGATGGTAACAATATCTACCTTATATATTTGTGGTGAGGATTTGTTAAGAGCTTAGTAAAATGCCTGGCACATACAAAGAACCCCATAAATGTCAGTTACAATTGCCGATATTAATATTAATAAGACTCTTCGAAGCTTTTAGACTGAGGCTGTGGACAATCTTAGTCGGGCCATCTTGAAAAATGAAATGGGCTGAGATGCCACCTTGAAAGAGGGCACCAGGACTCCTTCTGGGAATGGTTGGGACAAGGAGGTTTTGACCAGGAGTGTTTGTGGCACTACCCAGAGACAGGGCTCTGGAGCCAGTAGGCCTGAGGGGACAAGTTCCTGAGCTTCTCCATGCCTTAGTCTCCTAGTCAGCAAAATAGGAGTAATGAGAATAGTTACCTCCCAGGGCGGCATGGTAAGGGTTATGTGCTAGCCACTTTTACCTGATCCTCTTTCCTCTCTCAGGAAGATGGGTGATACGGTGATGTTCTCTGCACAGAAGATCCTGGCACTGGATTCTGGCACAGATGCCCTTGGTACCTATTGTGAACTCTGCCTCAAGAAGGACCAGTGGCCTGGGAGCTCACTCAGATGTCACATGACAAAGGGCTCTGCCTCTGGCCATCACATCCAGTGGGGCACCTCGAATGTCCCTTCTCTCTCCTTTCCAGGGGACTCACCTTCCTGAAAAACATTTAACCCCAAGCATTTCTTAATTTCTCCAAGTCTCTTTCTTTTCCTAGGATTCTGCTATCTCTACCTGGACAAGGAAAGTAGGGAGGGGTAGGAGAAGGATGATCCTTAAGAATGCTTCATGATGAGAAGCACTGAACACAAACATAATTAATAGATCTTGGATTGTGCTGCCAGCAACCTAAACAGGAAGAAAAGCATCAAAGACTCTGGCAGGGGAAGTAACTTTATTTATGTTGATCCCTAGAGATAACTTAGAGATTTAGAACCTCTTCTAAATTTCATCAACAGTTTCCCAGTAGGTAGGCAGAAAATCCACAGCATAAGAAATCAAGGAGCCATTAGAGCGAGGACAGAGGCCAGTGGAGAAATTAGGCTGACCCCCGCAGGAGGTGGCTGAGGTTCCCCTGCAGCTCCCGGTGTGCAGTCTCCCCTCAGCACCTGCATCCACCCCACCTTGAACGAGTGTGTCAATTTGACCTAGGGCTACTGGGGATACACTGCTGGCCTTTCTGCAGGACCCTGAGCTTGTGTGAAGAATGAGGTTTCCCTGGCAGCTGCCAGAGGGGCCGGAGCAGGGGCGTGGTGCTGGCAATGGACCCTCAACTCGGGCTGTGGCTCGTGAAGATACACGAGGCAGGTGAGTCAACTGCCTCAGCCTCCTATGCCACGACAGAGAGACGTGATTTTCAGGCTGCTGTCACTTGAGCTAGACGCAGGGACTCATGATTACTCAGGCGTGGGCATCTGTCTGGCTTCCTTGTACGCCACAAAAATCTTGACTGAGACCAAATGCCATCTCCTGAAACACAAATTATTTTTAATAATTCATTGGCTTACTGGGAGGTGTAGAATCCCAGCAGGACACTGAGGATATCAGAGGAGGAAAGAGAAAGTTTTTGGCAAGCTGCATTGCAGAGCTGAGGACAGAGCAGTGCCGCAGTGTAAACAAGTCCTGGGGAAAGAGGAGAGTCCTGAAATTAACTCTGATAACTGATTCTATGAAACCCCAGGGCAAGTCACACTCCTCAGGTCTTTTCCTCTCTGCATCCACGCTTGTCTCTGTTACAGTCTAGCATCCTCATGTCAGCCCTGGCCATCGCTTTAAACATTAAAACTGGATGTGATTGGGTCCCTTAATTGCTTCAAGCCTTTCAGTGCTCTTGAGTTAAAGTGCAAGACTCTTCAGATGCCTATAATTCCTAGCGCGATGGCCACCCTACCTCCCTAGCTTCTTCTGACATGCTCCTTCTGCCTGTTACCTCATGTCCAGCCGCACTGGTGGCCCAGCCCCTGGGTCTTTGCCCATGCTGCTCCCTCCACTTGGAATGCTTCATCCTATTCGCCTAGTTAATTCCTCTTCATTCAAGCCTCAGCCCTCCCTGCCTCAACTGATGACTTTAACCCTTCCTATTACATGTCCTCATCACCCCTGGGCGATGAGGGGTTTTCTCCCTAGCATTATCAGCAAGATGATCTATTTAACAAATGCTTTCCTCTCCTCGTGAGAGACTGAACTATCCAATACCTAGTGCAGGATACATGCCCAATAAACATTTTTGAGGGAATAACTAAACAAGGAGAAGAATGGACCGGTCAATAATAAATGATTACAGGACTTGCTTAAGGTTGTACAGCTGGAATCTCAACTCAGTCCTGCTTAGGCCAAAAGCTCACGCTCTAGATAATTGTATTTTTACTTGCAGTTTACAAATTTCTTTGAATCTATGATTTTAACCTTGCATTTCCATATTCGCCAAAGAGAAGGAAAATTACATCTATACAGTGAAGGAGAAAAGTATTGAATGGGCCTAAAACCCAGGATTACAAGAGGCTGGAGGTCTGGGTGGCCTGTTGGAAAGGCAGTGAAAAACAACAATCAAGTAGACATAACTACCAGAGGATGTGGCCTGACCCTGGCTAGCTACTCCCAGGTAGGGGATCTAAGCTCAGATCAGTTCCTGCGAGCAGCCCTGGCAGCTCCCATCAAGGCAGCAGTGGCTGAGGCAGGACTCTCAGTCCTGCTTCAGCCTAAATTAGGAAAAGGAGCCCTTTCCTCAAGATATTCCTGGCCTCTGCTGAAAGGCATCTAATCCTACAGGACATCTCAAGGCTGATCGATGGATGGGGCTCCCCAGAGCTGTGCAAAGCACAGCCTGCACAATCATAAGCAGCAGCCCAGAGGGGCAAAAGGTCCATGAAATAAGGT
The DNA here is from genome assembly GCF_048565385.1 of Saimiri boliviensis. Lineage (NCBI taxonomy): Eukaryota > Metazoa > Chordata > Mammalia > Primates > Cebidae > Saimiri > Saimiri boliviensis. Next base: position 91,318,348 of record NC_133450.1, on the reverse strand, counting down.
CTTGACTGAAACTGTGGAAGACTTTGCCTGGCAGTGCTTTTTTGCAAAAAGAAAACATCCCTGCTGGTTTGTCTCCCAGGAAAAATTTTGTAAATTTTGTAAAAATTTTATAAAGGAGAATTTTGTCTCCTCCCACCGCTTCTGGCCATGCTCCTCCCTGCTCTCCCTCCCTGCTGCTGCAACTGTTAGCAGCACACTGTGCAAAACCTCAGGCTCATTTCATTCTTTCGTTCCTTAAACATTTAATGCACATCAATCCTGCAACAGGCTATGTGCTGGAGGTTGGGGAAACAGAAATGAACAACACAGAGTCTTTTTCTCCACTAAACAGCAGTGGGGAGGAGGGAAAAAAAATACTGCTCCGTACTACTGCCTTGGCTGCTGGAAGCTACCAGGGTAACCCAGTTTGCAAGCAAGTGTCCAAAAATGAGAACAGGAGGGAGTTGCTCAAAGGTTACTCCTTCAGCTAGACCCTCTCTGTTGAGTGACAGACGTTCTATAGCAGTTCTGATCTCTTCCCAGGTTAAAATTCAGGATCAATTCCTAGCCTTGCTTGCTTTCAGCCACATGGATTTTTCCAACCCTCCCATGGGAATGGTGGCTGCTGGACAAGGGAGCCAGTCCAGCCTCCAGCAGGCCAGGTGCTCACTTCTTCTCATGCTCTCGTGATGTGTTTTGCTGGCCTCTGAAGCTGATTAGCTGGGGTAAGACTGACCTACACAGATGCAGGTGTGAGCACCCTTGCAGGGCAAGGGACGGGACATGTCCTCAGGAGCTTGCTGCTCACAGCTCCTCAACCCAGCAGCCCCTGCGGCTGGAGGCTCATCGAACTTAAGGAATGCAGGCACACAGACTCAGCAGCAGGTCCTGCAGTGCTGTGTTCTAGAAAGCAGAAAGAAATGAACTGCCACCACACGTCAACGAACCATCCGACTTTTGTGGAGTCAGTCGGCCTGTCGGTAGTCAGTGTTTACAAAGTGCTCACAGCATGTGGAACTGTCTGGGTGCTGAGAAAAAGATAGATGACCCAGAGCCCACCCAACCCCCAGAATGTTCATTCTAGCTCCTTTTCTTTTTTTTTTAATAGAGACAGATCTCATTTTGTGGCCCGGGCTGGAGTACAGTGATGCAATCATATCTCACTGCCACCTCAATTTCTGGGCTCCAGGGATCCTCACACTTCAGTCTCTCATGTAGCTGGGACTACAGGCACATGTCACCATGCTTGGCTCATTTTTTAATTTTTTGCAGAGACAGGGTCTCGTCATCTTGCCCAGGCTGTTCTGAACTCCTGGGCTCAAGCAATCTCCCACCTTGGACTCCCAAAGTGCTGGGATTACAGGTATGAACCACCCTGCTCAGCCCTAGCTCATCTTCATAAACAAAATAGCTGCTCAGGACCAACTTCAGTTGAGCATTTATTGGACAGGCAGACTTTGGAAAGATTCCATTCTCTTTACTCAGAGAAGAAATCACTGTCTTGGTAAATGCAGATGTGATTTCAAGAGTCTCAAGAGGAAGAAAGAGCCCTTGGCTAGCTATGAAGGGGTACTGGGCGAAGGATCGCTCACTTGTAACAATCCACTAACTTGTCACGAGTGTGTCCAGCTTCTCGGCAGAAGTACCAAAGCAGAAGGAAGACACCAAAATGGGGCAGAGGGAAGCGAACGCTATACTTTGATTTTGGCTAGAATCTTGCTCCCAGGAAGAAAGACTCTACGTTAAAAAAATAATAATAATAAAAATCAAAGCTCTTGCAGGAAAACTTGAAACAATACTCCTTACTCTCTCAAAATGTCTTAAAGTCTAAAAATGTTGAACCTAGTTTTCTAAGTAGCCTGAACAAGTGAACGGAAATTTCTCTTGGAAGTCAAGAGATTAAAAGTGATTTTCAAGCTCTTTTCTTCCTCCATCTCACCTCGCCATTCCTAACCTATTATTTTCCTGGGAGGAAGAAGCCTCCTTTATTCTCCATGGGAGGAAGGGGTTGTGCAGAATTCCTCACGTTGGTGCAGAAACACTGCATTGGTACATGTAGAAGGCCTCAAGGTGGGGAAGGCAGAGGAGTCTCAGAACCACAGGCACCTGAGGCAGCGAAGGGTGGAACGCACTGGGGAGAGGGGGGAGTGGGAGGGAAATTACAATGCCCGGAGCAGGTTCGAGTTACTGTTTTTGGAGAAGGTCTTTGTCTAAACATTCTTAGCCTACATGTTGAGATTTTAGGGGCATCACTAGGCCTCCATGTGTCTCCAGGTATCTCTCAAACTTGTCTTCCATAAGGACTAATGGTCCCATAGGAAAAAACCTATTGTTTCAGACAAAGGTTTTATGACTCCCAGAGGCCCCACTTAGTGTATTAGTTTACCGTGGCTGCGGTAACAAATTACCACAAACTTAATGGCTTAAACTAACACAAAGTTACTATCTCACAATAATTTTAGGTCAGGAGTCTGACAAGGGTCTCACTGGGCTAAAAATTGTGCATTCCTGTCTGGAGGGGTTAAGCAAGAATGCACTTCCCTGCCTTTTCTAGCTGCCAGCACTTCCTGACTTATGGTGCCTTCCTCCATCTTCACAGCCAACAGTGGCAGGCTGAGTCTTTTTCACATTGCTTCACTCACATCTCCTTTTCTATCTTCCTCTTCTACTTTTAAGGACCTCTTTGTGATTAAATTGGACCCATCCACCCAGAAAACCCAGGATAATCTCTTTATCTTGCGATTGGCTGGTTATCAGCTTTAACTTCATCCGCAACCTTAATTCCCCTTTACATGTAAGGTCATATGTCCATAGGTTCCAGGGACTTGGACACGAGCTTTGGGAGGCTAGTCTTCTGTCAACCACATCTAGCACGTACATTTGTTACCTGGGATGGATAATCCTAAATTATAATATTAAATAATGTCCACTCTGAAGAATGCATAAAATAAGCTCCTGAGGCTTCACCCAGGCACATTTTGAAAAGAAGGAATCAAAAACAGGTCATCTTATTTGAGTGCTTAAAAGGCTGGAGTTCCTAAAGGGGACACAACGCTTAGCGTGAGGAGGTGAGAAAGAAAATAAAGAGTAGGTTCGTCAACCTGCTTGCCCTGCTCTTTATTTCCAGTTTCAAGGATGCAGAAAGATGTTTAACCACAAAGGCTTTTAACCACCCATTCCAAGGCTCTCCACACCTAGGCAGCCTGATTTTCTTCCCCCTTCATGGTATCTTTCTGCTTCATCATCTCTAGGCCAACAAAGAGGACAGAGCAGGTCTTGACGAAACATTTGCCAGCAGTGTTTCTCAATGTGTGGCCCGCAATGCACCTGCATCAGAATCCCCCGACTCATTTTGTCAAATTCTGGGAGTGGGATCCAGGAATCTGCATTTTAAAGAGTTCCTTGGTGATGCTGATGCAACTAAAGCTTGACAACGTCTTATTTACTGTTCCCTAACCTATGACCAGACTCTCCTAGCTCTTAGCAGCTCCCAGCAGCTCCCACAAGTTGCCTAATCAATGTTCTATTCCTACTGTGATTCTCAGACATAAAATATTTTTAACAGCATAACTTTTGTTCTCCTGCCTAGAGAGAAAAGAACAGACAGCATAATATTTCAGTTCAGTTCTATGGTCTGCAATTGGGAATTCTGTAATATATCTTAAATATTAACCAACAAGATGAAAACTGATTGATGCATAATTCATTAGTGAAGCTATTAGACCAAAGTACCTTTCATAATTTAACAAATTGACACATAAACTATTAAAAAATTGTAAAAGAAACAGTGTTGATTTATGCAGCTTGATTCTGGCTGTGAATAAATACAGAATAAAAGGAAAATATTATTATATCACTGCTGGCAAACTACTAAGCCCAAACAACTTACCTAGGGAATAGAAAAAGCATTTCTTAGAAATTAAAAATCTGAAAAATTTTAAAACTGTTCTTAAGGGGAAAAAAGGCAGAAGTCTTAGACAAAATTTAAGATCAGATTGGTGCTTTTCATTAGCAATTGAAATACATAGGCTGGGCACAGCGGCTCACATCTGTAATCCCAGCACTTTGGGAGACTGAGGTGGTGGATTACCTGAGGTCGGGAATTCGAGACTAGCCTGACCAACATGGAGAAACCCCGTCTCTACTAAAAATACAAAAATTAGCGGGTCATGGTGACACACACTGTAATCCCAGCTACTCAGGAGGCAGAGGCAGGAGAATCACTTGAACCCAGAAGACAGAGGTTGCAGTGAGCCGAGATCGCACCACTGCACTCCAGCCTGGGCAGCACAGCAAGACTCCTTCTCAAAAAAAAAAAGAAAGAAAGAAATACATAAAAGTTAACAGCAATCTGAATGGTTACCCAGAATAAAAAAGAACAAAATTTTAGTTTTTAAGAATATTTTCATATGACAATCTTTTACTTTTCTCCATTTTGACTTTATCATTTTAATTTCTTTTACCACCTTTAATCAAATCTTTAAGTAACCTTATCTTTCAGAGAAGACAATTTTAATGAAATTTTAAGTTGCATAAGTAATAAATACATTATACAAAATAAAAATCTCATTACTGTTAAAGCTAATGGTTCCTTTGACCACCTTCCCAGTTAATTCAGCCCCTCCTCCTCTCCCAGAGGTAAGCATTGAGAGCAGTTTGTAATATATTCTTCTACTTCCTATTCTGTATGTTTACATGCATGTGTCCATGAAAAGCACTCAGAGTTGTTTGGAGCATTTTTTACATAAATAGTATCACACCGTACACGTTTTTCTACAACTTAATTTTTTTTCCCATTATGCCTCAGAGAATTATCATGTATAGTGGTAGCTGTGTGCCAAATTTTGTTCTAAAGTCTGGCACACATTATCTAATTTAATCTTCATAGCAATTCCTTGAAATAGGTACTATTATCATCATTTCTCAGCTAGGGCAACTGATCTGCGCTTCCAAAGCACAGGGAGCAGTAAACCAACTTGCTTCAACAATCACACAGCTTGCAGTCTATGTAGAGTTAAAAATTATAAACCTCAAATAATTTAAATTACCATTGATCTAAATTAAGTTGAGACAAGAAGTCATCAATTTCAATAGCAGGAGGCTTCATATGATACAAGCGCTTCCCAAATACCATGCAAAGAATTAACGATTAGGCTTTGTTTTGATAGGTAAGAGAGAAAGTTAGTAAATATTTAAATTTCAGTGATCATAAAAGTCAAATAAATCTATAATTATCTTGCATCTCGACAGCATACATTTTAAATTCTTAGTCTGTTTAAGAAAGGCAAAGGGCTTTAATAAAGCCAAAGAATTCAACTTTATAACCTTGAGATCATGAATAAAATTTATTAAAATTTTATTAATAATAAAATTAAAATTTTGGTTAAAATTTGGTTAAAAATTAAAACCAAATTTGTTACAAATGTACTATCGAAACTGTCACTCCTGACCTCAGGATGACTTAGCTCGGACTCTGACTTCACAGAACTGGTTCTAATTAACTCAACAAGTGCAAATCTACTTTAAATTAGGAGCATAACTAAAGGCAGTCTTCCCTTTAAAAAGTTATTTCACAAGTAAAACATAATGATTCTAACATATTAAATTTAAAACATAATTTGGATTCTCCATTTTATTCAAAGTTGAAGAGCTATTTTTAATCGCACACAGTCTGACTCTACTGCTAACACCCATTACACAATGGCACAGCTATATCTACCACACTCTTTTTGCCTGCTGTCTGATAGTCCACAGGATGACTTCTGTCACAGTTTATTTGAACCCTGACCTACTGATAGCCATTTAAATGGTTGTTAATGATTTGCAATTCCTAAGAGGGCTGTAAGTGCAATATACCCTTTCAACTGTGCTGCTACACAGTATTTCTCTAGAGCAGTGGTTCTCAATGTATGGTCCCCAGCCTATCATAATTGCCATTAGCTGGAACAGATTAGAAATGCAGACTCTCAGATTCAGCCCTAGACATGGTGAATCAGAAACTATGGGGCAAAGGCCTAGCAATCTGTGTTTAATGACCCTAGCTGGGGGTGACAGGTGTTCAGTGTACCCTTAAAATGGAGAAGCATCACACTAAAGATACAAAGTGATGCAACTGTGGGAACACAGTAAACCGCGTCTTCAAATGCCAAAACTGAAACCTCCCGATAGTATCAAGTGTAAAGATGAAATGTCAGGAATATGAGGTAGATTTGACTTTTTCGGAAAATATTCTTAGAGTTAGGACACCATTAAACTTGTCTAGGAAAATCCAGACTAGTTTTAGAACTCAAATATGTTTCCTGATAAAGTGAATTTTAGGAAAAGTACATTTGGACTTAAAATTTATATTTAAAGACTAATACAATGGTAAAGAGATCTTCATGGATCGCCGTCTGAGAAGGTCATCTGACACGCGAAGAGACTAAGCCCACAAAGGTTAAACATCTTTTCCAAACCCACTGGCCTGGTTAGCAGCAGTGATGTTGGGAACTTTGGACCCTGGCCCTGGCCCAGTACATCAAACATATCACTCATATTATGCTCAGTCAAAGAAAGCCTTTCAGAAAGGTTTTACCACAACCTTGGAAAATCCTAATACATAGATTATCCTGAAAATTATTTTAAAAGGAGCAAGAAGTGTGTGTTTATTTTAGAAGAATCTTGCTGAAATCCAATGATTCTAAAGTAAAGGAAATATTACTCCAAAACGTCATGAACCACTTCAATGACAATCTCATTGTCTTACCCTTTAATTGAACATTTTTTGATGTTTAATATTATATTGATAAAATATATTTATTGATGTTTAATATAACATGAAAGAAATTTTTAAGTGTACCTGTATTCCTAATATAACACCAGTCTTTACATTTCTGCATAATTTGTCTATTCTCTATACATATACACTGATTTTCACCCAGTGTGATATATAAGACACACAAGTATTCTGCATTTTTTTAAATATTTGACAAACATTATTCTGTGTTTTCCATGTTGCTGCATACCATTCATAGTTAACGCATGGCTGTTTAATAGCCTATGAGATATGCCATAATTTATTTGGCTGTTTTGGGACCTGCAAATGGTCTCAGATGTGCTTATATTACAAACAATACTACAATAAACTTCATGTTACACATATTTTTCCTTCTTCTTTTGAATTATTTCCTTTGATTAAACTCCAAGAGGCTATGAAGTCACTGAGCACAGATGTTTGTAGTTCTTGATCTGCAATACCAAATTTTCTCCTCAAAATCCCAGCAGAATTTTCACTGGGAATCCCCATAAAAGCCTCACATCAAATGCTTCTTCGAAGGGGATAAATACTAAGTCAAAATTAAATCAATTTTAACAGAAACTAGGCTTCAAATTAGGAAAATTAGACCCAAATTTAGACTCAAAACACTACCCTAGATTCACACTCTCAATTATCTACTGTTAACTAGATTTAATACCAAGAATCCTTCTCAGTAACTTGAGAAAATATAAATACAAAATGAGTATATATTGCCTGACTTCAAGAGCTTATCACCTAGTATGAAATTTAATCAATTAGCTTTGGGAAATCTTCACTTCTCAATTTGTCCACCTGCAAAATGGGAGCGAATGTATTTGCCTATCTTGAAGACGGAATGTAAATAAAAATGAAGTGAGGTTGATGAGTAAATACTGTTACCTTTTTAAAATTCAGCTTGATCATCACTTTTAAGAACCATTCGGGTCTAACAGAAACCATGGAGTTGCTGTCATAGACAAGATGGTGGCCAGATTCTATTGTCATGCCCTGTCAGCTCAGAAAGCCTGCATGACAATTGTCTTTAGCTAAAAGAGTCTATAGGCAATAAATGACCCAAACAAAGGCATGATTTTCTGTTAGGAATGAATGAATGAGAACTCATTCATAACAGAAAATAGTTGATGAACCAATTATTTACAACAAGAAATCTATCTCCCAGGATACTGGAGTGACCTGGCCATGTTTTATCCCCCTAGTTTATCCCCCATATGTAAAATATGCCAAGGAAGCCAAATCATAATCAGGACAAAGGCTGCTTGGTAAGCATGGAATCAGGCGTTAGGAGTTGGCTCTATGACAAAAAATGTTGGATAGCTTCAGGCTCTGCAGCATCCCACTGCACTCAGATGTAGAACTTTGTCCTGGTACCCAGGCAGCCTCTCTAGTCAGCACTTGAATGGCACTGCCAAGGTCGACCTCTGAGAATTCTCCTTTTCCTTGCTCCTACGCTGACCATTCTCCTACTGAAGGACATTTTTTCCTCCAGATATGTTAATAACCTAAATCCAGTTCCAGTTAGGTTTTGTTGATCTGGGACCGATTTCATCTCTTCAGAGATGACTTTTCTCTTCTCTGTTGTGTGTTGATTGATAGTCTACACTCAGCTTAATGAGTTGCCAAATTAATGAGTTACCTCACTATCACTTTCATCTTACAATTACAACAATGCGGAAATTAATAGCTCACAAAGAGTTGTCAATCCAGACCTTGCCTGACTTGGTACTTCTTCTCTAACTAAGGCATTTGAAATAAGTACAATCATTGTTAGAATGTACATAGAGTCTTCCAAAAATACCAAAACAGTTTCCTCTCTTTAATAAGATAAACTGTGCCACTGCAATGTTCTTTAAACTACAAATTTACTTGGCAAATCTTTTCTTTGAAGTTTTTAAGTAAATTTTAGCTCAACTCAATCTTGTTAAATTTTAAAGATCCTGAATCAAATAGATTCAAACTAATGAACTTTGAGTATATTACTCCATGAACTGAAAGCAAAACCAAAAACTGGTAAAAAGGTGGATTCTCCCCCTACTGCCATAAACATATCACTTGCTAGGAACCTTAGTCCTCTAACTAAAATGTCACTATGCACAGGAACTTAACCCAAGCTGATTTCAGCTGTTTATCAGCTGTTTTCCAAGCTTATGCTACCATTTGCTAGAACTGGATGAAACTGGAGGGCTATGCTAAGTAAAATAATCTAGACACAGAAATATAAAGTACTGTATGATCTCACTTACATGTGCAATCTAAAAAAGTTTAACTCATAGAATCAGAGAGTCTAACAGTGGTTGCCAGGGCTGGGAGGTGAGGGACATGGGGAGATGCTGGCCAGAGAGTACAAACTTTCAGTTGTAAGGTGGAAAAGTTCTAGCATCTAATGTGAGCACGTGTCTATAGTTAATGCTGTGGCCAGGTGCCATGGCTCACACCTGTAATCCCATCACTTTGGGAGGCTGAGGAGGGTGGATCACGAGGTCAGGAGTTTGAGACCAGCCTGGCCAATATAGTGAAACCCCATCTCTACTAAAAATACAAAAATTAGCCAGATGTGGTGACACGTACCTGTAGTCCCAGCCACCTAGGAGACTGAGGCAAGGAGAATTGCTTAAACCCAGGAGGCGGAGGTTGCAGTGAGCTGAGATCATACCACTGCACTCCAGCGGTGACATAGCCATCTCAAAATAATAATAATAATAATAATAAAGCCGCATGGTCTACCTCAAATGTGCCAAGATAAACAAGGAAATGAAATTATGATTAAGTACTAAGAAGAAAACAAACAAGATGGAAAACCCATGGGAGAGTTTATTTTAACTAGGATGGTTAGGGAGGGCCTTGCTGAGAGGCTCTTGTTCAAACTGAAAACTGAAGGTTATTATGAAGGATCAGTCCTGTGAAGGGTAAGGAGAAACATTCCAGGCAAAGGGAACAGCATGAGGTGGAAAAGAGTGTGGTGTGTTCCAGAAACTGGGGGAAGGCCAGGATTGAATTATAGTGAAAGACGGAGAAAGTAGCATCAGATAAAAAGATGTAGGCAGAAGCCAGGCCGTGCCGCCCTGTGTATCATAGAAGGGTTTCGTTTTGTTATAAAAATGAAAAAAAAAAAAAATGATAGGAGAGCGGTATTTTTAAGCAGAATGATATGGAGGCTACTAGAAAAGAGCGTGGATGGAAGCAGAAGCAGGGAGCTCAGTGAGGAGGCCATGGCAGTGGTGCAGGTGGAGATGCTGGTGGCCTGGACAAAGCACATGGCAGCAGAGGTGGAGAGAAGGGAAAAGATTTGAGCCAGATTTTTTAGATAAACTACCAGAACATACTGTTATTAAATAGTAAGTGGCTTTGGTAAGGAAAAAAAAAGAACCATATCAAAACATCATGATGAAGTAGAAAAAATAAAACATTAACATCTCATTTTAAAGAAAAGAATCAGAGGCTCAAAGGACTGGAGTGACTGATTGGCTCTGAGATTTGGGGGTGATTCATAGCAGAGCCAGGACCAAAACCCAGTCTCCTGGCTTTCAGCCTGGTGGTCTCATTTCCCTGTTTCTCCCAGAGCAGGCAAATCGTCTTCATGGTCCCAGGCAGAAGAGTGAGAGCATGGTAGCCATACTCACAGCATTTATCGTCCCTCCCCTGCATCCTCATACCTTCTGCATGCTCTAGTCACATGGAAAGCTAATCTTTCCCTTCCCACCACTGTAGACAAGACCCCGTACCTAGCCTTTGACACTGACATGGCATATAATGCTGATGGAGAAGACTAACTGTGAGTTCCTTCAGTAGGTGCCAGACACGGATCTTAATGCTTAGCATACTGTGTCACTTAATCTTTACAATAGTCCTCTGTGATGAGCACTATTATTAAACTCATTCTTTAGATTAGTAAAATGAGGCACATAGAACTCGAATCGGCTGTTCCCTAAGCCCCATGCAAACAGTACCACAGTCCCTTAGCCATCAGCTCTGAGCTGGGGCGAGTTCAGGCTCCTCATTGCCCACGGCTTCTATTCTGTCCTACTCTGATTACCTGTTGTAAAATGGTGATATTTTTTTTTCAGCTACATGCCAGGAAGTTTCTTTGTGGGTAATTATATGGGAATAATTAGTCTATATGTAAGCATTGTCTTGGAGGATGTGAAAGACATTACTTTCGGGCAGCCAGAGAACCCAGGAGGCTGCCTGTAATTACTCACCAGGTTCCATCATCTCTAGAAGTAATTATAGACTTCAACCACAAATCACCACTTCAACTGGGTCTACACACCTTACCTTCTTCCCAAAACTGTAATAGCAATTTTCTAGGGAAAGATTAAGGAAGAGGGCCAGATACCTTGTGGTTTTATTTTCCTGCCAGAGGTTTTCTAACGAGGAGTGGAAAGCAGATGCTCTTACCTGGGGAATAAGTGTTGTGGTCTAACCACAGCCCTCTGCATCATGGGACATGACTTGGGACATGGAGTTGGGAGGGACATTACAGAGTCTTAATTTAGGCTCTTTTGGTTGCATAAAACAGAAACCCACCACAAACCACCTAAACCAGGAGAAAGGAATTGGAATATTTCATGGTTCCAAGAAAGAAAGTATAAGAAGACCTCAAGTAGGAGTCATATCTAGAACTGAAAATCATCAGCATTCTCTCTTCTTATTTGCCATAAACTCAGTGGTGAACACAGTTATAAGGGACACAGAACATCTCAAGGTATGTGTGTATATACTATACTCCCTGATGCCCACACTGCCCCACCACGCCCTCTGTCATCTCCAGCCCTACCACTATCACCATCGCCGTCTAAAATGGAGAGTATGCCAGTTGTTTCTTGCTCTGTAGTCACTACCCCAAAAGTTAGCGGCTTAAAACATCAGCCATCTTACTAAATTTCATGATTTTGTGAGTCAGAAATGTAGGCAGGACTCAGATGGGTGATTCTTCTGTTTCCTGTATTTTCAATGGAGGTCACTTGGTGGTAGTCAGCTAGCAATGGGCTCATTTAGGGGCCCAGGACAGCTTCCTTCCTATGTCTGGAAGACTAGTTCAGCTGTGACTGTCAACTGAGCACCTACCCAAGGCCTCCCCAGTATGGCAATCTTGGAGTAGTCAAATTTCTTACCTGGTAGCTCAGTACTTCCCAGAAACCCAGATGAAAGCTGCAAGGCTTCTTTTGATTTAGCCTCAGAAGTCTCAGAGCAACACATTTTCCATACTGTGTTAGTGAAATAAGGCATTAAAGCCAGCTCAGATTCAAAAGATGGAGAGTTAGACTCCATCTCTCTGTAGAAAGAACATCAATTAATCTGTAGCCCTCTTTAATCTACCACAGACGGGCTGCTAGACCAGTATCCACCAACTTAAATATTCACTGCTTGCTTAGATCCAAGGGAAAGATAAAAGGGAAGTAGTAAACATAAGTGGTTTAAGGTACTCAGGGGACAGAGCTTCAAAATGGGCAGTTACAGGACTTCTCCCAGGTGGTTTCCATGGGAGACCTCACCTCCCCAATCCTACTCATTTCGCTGATGGTATGATAGCTTTAGAAGGGTTGAAAAAAGGAGTATGAAGGAAAATCTGTAAAAGGAAGACAGGAATAGTATATCTATTTCACAGGGTTGTGGGGACTGAATAGATTTTATATACGTAAAGCAGTGCTTGGTACATAGTAAGTACCTTATAAGAAATCATTATCATCATTATGCTTGACGGATCATATTAAAATGCTCCCTAACCCTAGCTAGGCATCAAAATCTAATGCTTCAGAGGCTGACTTTTCAGGACTGCAAAAGGAAGGAGAAATGTGGTTTACAAGCACTTGACCCCATTTATATGCAAATTACTAGCAGGAATTCATTCAAGATTCTCAAAGTAAATAACTTTCAGCTCAATGTATTCTCCAAATGTATTCTCAGTGACATTCTCCAAAACAATAATGTCATTTTAAAGCTCTCAGGTTTTCGTCCATGAGTCACAGGACTTTATTACATAAAGAGTTGATCATTGAGGTGACTATTTGGTGACACTGACCACTTTTCCTGCAATTCCCAGAGTCCCAGAGAGGCTTCCTACCATCCTACATAGCAGGAACAAGTGGCTTCCCTTCCACTGGCAAAGCCATCAATTGCTGGGGCTACCCCGATATCAAACACCTCTTTTAGTAAGCTGGAGGAAGTTTCTGCTTCTTAATGTGAGATATGGCAAGGTTTCTCTTCAAACAGCATGCTCAGCCTCTTATTCTTTAATTCCAAGTACCCCCTCTTCTCTTTCTTCTCCTTTTCTTCTAATTTTACTACACACCCAAGCATGCCACAGCCCCAACTCACATTCCTTTCCTTACTTAAGACAAGCTCCCCAGTCCACCTCAGATGACCCCTTCCTCCTTTCCCCTCTCCTCCAGCACACGTTCACCTTATCTAGGAAAGTTTAAATGTTTAGTCAATTAGGTCTAGTTTAGACTGTGCAGTCCAATGCCAGCCAATGGGGAAAGGACACAGAGGCAAGAATTGCATTAAAAATAAAAGCTTCTAATCTCGTTTGTTCAGCGTGCTCTCATGGCAACCCGCCCTAGGAGAGGCACTCTTCTGTGCAGAAGGAAATTTGCTTTGCTAAGAAATCCTTTAAGTACTCGTTTTTCCTTACAACTCCAAGCTTTATTTCCAACATTAAGAAGTAAACCTTAGGGGTTCCATCATCAGGCTGTCAGGGCCCCACACATTCCCAGATGCCTTAGCTTCATTCTTCACTTCTACAAAGAAAGACCACTCATGAGAAAAGCTCAGACGATACTTTCATATGGGACACGTGGAGCTTATTCTAAGACACTGCTGGGATGATTCCTCGGAGCCTGGACACTACCTAGCCTCCAGTAAATGAGATGGAGATGTTGGCACTGCTTTTGCAGTGTTAAGGATGGAATCGAGAACTTCAGAAAAATGGAAATGGTAAAATGGACATATCGTGTAAGACCTGAAACCCCACCAAATGAATGTAATCTAGATGGCCCAGAGAACTTTCTCTTCATTAAGCCAATGAAGAATGCATGGCAGAGAGGAGCCCTAAAATGTTTGGGAAGCTTGGTTAGATGTCTTTTTGAAGGTTGGTGTTGAAAATTTTTTAAATGTACCATTGAGTTGGGCTCTATAGAATAAGCAGAACTGAAAGGATTCTGGAATGGCAAACGGTAGTGCGTAATTGTCAGAGGCAAGGTGGATGTCATTATCATACCGGTCAGCAGGACTTGGAGTGGCAACAGGGGGCCTTGAATACCAGGAATCTGTAGTGATCGCAGCGTTGCAAGGAGGGAAGATAGAGAAGAGCAGACCAGAGTATTTCTGACTTGTGTGAAATGAAAGAGCAGGAGTGCAGAAACCTTCATGAGTGCAATAACCAAAACTGTGGTCTCTCACCTCATTTCCAAATCTAAGTCAGTACAGAGACCTAGAACCCACTGATTTAAGGGGAGATTAGGTCTGATTAAGCAGGAATCTACAGCAACAACACCATAAATATAAAAGATATTCTTGCTAAACCTTCCCCAAAGGTACATGTGTCCATTTGCCAGGGCAACTATATACTGGGAAAAGAGAAATATCCAGTGCTACTTGAAATGCAATTGTATTCCTTGGAAGGACTGTGGGCAGGGGGAGGCCAGATGATAAATGAAATTCTGTTTATAGGTGTATAATCACAATAGATTTCTCAATAGCTAGCAGAAACTTCACATTGATTTCCTGACCTGTGAAGTAATAAGAGTCATTATAACAGGAAGAGTTAGGTGGATGCCCCTGAAACTGTTCCCACACCTAGCCTAATTAGCCAGAAACAATGTCACATCCCAAGTGGACTTGCAGAACTTACAGCCATCATTGAAGACTCACGGGACATAGGGGTGGCAGTCCCCATCAAATCACCTGCCTGTTCCCTGCAAAAACCAGATGGATCACAGCAGAGAACTGTGGACAACCATGAACTTAAATGATGACCCACATTTCAGTAGCTATGCCAGACATAGTGTCTTCATTAGAACAAATCAGCTCAGCCTGTAGCACTTGGTATATAGCCACTGCCTGGCAAGTACATACTTTTCAACCTTTATCAGTAAGGAAGATCAAAAGAGGCTCACTTTTTCCATGGAAAGGAAAGCAGTATGCATTCATTGTGTCTCGTCTGAGGGTTCTCTCTCACAGAAGAGTCTGCAGAGACTCTGATTGTCTGGACATTCTGCAGAAATCCCATTTGTCCACCATATGGATAACATCAATGTCAATTATACCTAGGGAGCAAGAAATAAACTACTTTAGATGCCTCAGTAAGGCACCTATGTGCTAAGAGGGAAGAGAAAAACCCCACAAAGATTGAAGAGCCTGCCACACTGCTGAAGCATTTCGAGGAAGAGTGATCTGGGGTATACTGGGTTAATCCTACCTAAAGCGAAGGACAAAATACTACGGTACTTTGTAATCCTGACTACGAAGGAAAAGATAGATAGGACTTTTTTAGATTTGAGTGCTCTAATGTATACAACTGGTGATTTTAAAACTGCCAGTTTTTAGTGGGGTTAGAGAAAAAGAGGACAGCAGCAGATGCAGAGCGTGCTGCAGGCTGCTCTGCCACTTGAACCACGTGGCCCAATGGGCACATCCTGAGCTAGAGACATCCGCAGACGCTAAGGATGCTGTATCAAATCTGACCAGACCCACTAGGAGAATCTAGGGTTCTAGAGCAACGCCATGCCTTCTGTGACAAAGAAATATTTACCTTTTGGGGAGGAAAAAAAATAAAAAGCCCTCCTGGAGGGTTGCTGGGAACTAGTAGGAAGTGAATGACTGTAATCCATCAAATCATGTGGTCACCTGCATGCAGCTGTAATCCATCACTGTAGAAACCATACATTCAGGATGGTACATTCAGTATCAAGCTCAAGCAGGTACCAAAGGCAGAAATAAATTATATGAACCACTGACCCCAAGTCTCATGGCCCTTAACCTTTGTCCAGTCACACCAGCGGAAGAGGAAGATTCTCAGGCCCAGTTCCCAGATGGTTCTGCCCAGAAGATGAGTGCCAACCATAAATGCGCTACTTCTGCTCCAAACCCCCAAGCGGGAGTAGCTCTGAAAGACAGGGGAGAAAGGAAATCTTCTCAATGGACAGAACTGGGACTACAAAATGTGGCGGCTCACTACACGTGGAGGAAGAAGAGGTCTGGGTACATACGTACCTGTGCTTTTGGCCAGTGGCAATTGGCTTGCTTGTTTGGTCAGGATTCAGGGAGGAGCAAAAAGGGAAGATCAGAGAAAAGAAAGTCTGGAGAAAGGGCATGTGAATAAACTCACAGAAGTATACAGATCTTTGTATCACACATTCATGCCCATCAGTGGGCGCCATTCTGAGGAGACATGCTCTTTGCTGGGAGGGATAAGAGTTCTCGGTGGGGCCAAAAAGATGGCATCCTTCACCAAGGCTGATCTAGCTGTTTCGCTATTAAAAGTCAACCTGCTACTGAAAAAAGCCTGACACAGAGTCCTTTGTAAAGTATCATCCCTTTCAGAGACAGGTCAACCACCTCATGGCATAGGACCACTTCTACTCTGAAGGAGGCTGTGATCTGTGTGTAGTAGAAATGACACATAGTTTGAATGTGGGTTTGCCTTCCTACCCACAGTGGCTGTGCCAGCCCGGCCACCCAAATGCTTACAGAACATCTTCCCTACCTGCATGGTATCCTGCACAATATTGCTTCAGACCAAATGACCCAATTTATGGTGAAGAAGTTGAGCTAATGTATGACCGTAGGATCTTTTGTTCTTAACACCATCTAACGGGATGGCATAAATGCCTTTTGACAGGCTCAGCTATGACACCAGCTCAGGGACGCTAACATGGTTGGAGCACTGCCCCCTAAAATGCTGCTTATGTGCCAAACAAATAACTAGAATACACTGGTAACGAAATTAAAAAGTGGACGTAGTTTTGGTTTCTATTATCTTATTCACAGTGAAACATTTATAGAATTCACGTTTTCTCACCCTGCAAACCTAAGCTCTTCCAAAATATACATCCTGATTCATGGAATTGAAAATCAGGGATACAGAAGAGGTTCCACTGAGTTTGAAGCTGAAATCACCTCTTGGTAATTGTTTGCTCCTTTTGTCTCTAAACCAACAAAGAGAGGAGATACTGTACCGGTGGAAGTGAATAGTCCTTGTTGCCAGAAAGAGCAAGGATTGCTACCATACAGTGGGAACATAAAGGGTTATATCTGGAACCTAAGAGATTCAGGGGATGTCCCTTGGTCTTTTTAACTGTCCTACTGTGAACAATTGCAACAACCATAATTGGATAAGAGTAAGTTAGATAAGAACTCTATCCCTCAGAGATGAATGTCTGGGTCACTCCACCAGGCAAGCAACCTATACCAACTGAAGGCTGGCTGAGAGGGAGGAAAATGAAGATCAAGTCACAGCAGAAGGAAGTGTGGATATTAACTATGACCTCTGAACACAGAGGTCTTTGCAGCAGCAAAGATCACAGCCTGTTCACTAAACCTGAAGTTTGCAGGTATTGTAGCTGGCTGGCAATTCAAAGGGTACTCTATGAGAGACCGAGCTTCATGTGAGAGAGAAAAGAGGGAAAACAAGCTAATGTGAGTAATGCAAGAGGTGGACTATATTGAACACTTTACTTTCTCTCAGACTCAATTATTACTCCCGCTGCGGTCACAGTGGCTGGTTCCACCGTCCAGCAGAAACAACCTGGTAGTGCTTTGTCTTGAGCCACAAAACTCTTACCTCTCATCCCCAGCTTCAGGACTCTTCTGAAGATACTAAACCACGCAAAGAAATCTACTCAGCACTGACGCACGTTCACCCTGGGAGTGCAGGGAACTTAATGCCCACGTGGCTATCCTTGACCAATGCAGGCGGGAAACTGACAGAGAAAGGTTTCTCCTTTTGACCCTGGAAGCCAGTTCTAAGATGCACTTCCCAAGATTCTTTATAAGTATCTTCAGAACTGAGCAGCAATCAGCAAAAGCAGTAGCCAATGTTTTTGTATGTCTTTGCAAGGGCTTTCCCTGTGAGGTGTTAAGAGTCAGCTCCTACTGTCTCAGGGAAGCAGACTGTGCTTTTCTCTTCCCACTCCACAATTAGCAATGGAAACTGGGCATGGTACGAGAATTTACACCATGGAAAATAGTAACTGTCATAATCAGGGTTAATGTTTTTTCCAGAAAGCTGGCTGATAAACATTTACCAACACACGACTGCTTGATTTTCTTCCTTCCTCACTCACTCTGTTCCTTAAACCTGATTTCTCCAATTCCATTACCAAATAAACTACCTGGACGTAAACCATTGTATCCAACTCTACTTAGACAAGAGTCTAAGCTAAGACAAATATTTTCCTTAGAGTGTTTTTACGAGGTTTAAATGGGATCGTGTTGTAATGATATGACTATGGCCAAGATTGAACAGCCTAGACCTAGATAAATATACCTACCTTAGACAGTTCTGTTTTTCTCATTGTCTCTTAAGGACCTTGAGACAAAAGTACTTGAAATTTTAGCTGCCAGGCACCCTGAGGCTAGAAACAAGGTGGATGTTAGGACGGAGGCAAGGGGGACTTCCTGTAGTCTTGGTGCCTGAACAGGGCGGCTTGGAAAAGCTGAGGGAAACGTTCTGCTGGGGTCCTGCCGACGAAGGCTGGGCTTCCAATACCTCAGGGCTGTTAGTGTGTTCAATCCTTCCAGCTTCTCTGCCACATATCACAGAGCTTTAACTCCAGCCCCAGCAAGAAGCAGCAGAAAGAACCTGAGCTGATTCTTTGGTCTTGGTAGACAGTAAATTTAAGCGCAGCGTGTAGCTGCCTCTGAAACTCCTTCTGACCTTTCCACCTGGTTTGTGGGCACACATATCAAGAAAATGGCTAGGTTTGTTTGTGTACATGTATGTGTGGTTTAGGTAAAAAAAAAAAAAAAAGCTATATCCCTAAAGCAGGAGTGTTCAAAACAGTACCTACTAACTACATGCAACTAGTGTTTAAATTTAAATCAATTAAAATTAAATAAAGTTTTTGTTCTGTAGACAACTAGCCACATTTCAAGAACTAAATGGCTACCTGTGGCTAGTGGCTATCATATTGGACCACCCAGATATAGAGTATTTCCATCATCACAGGAAGTTCTTTGGGAAGGTGCTTTAAAAGAGCCGTGTTATTTGGATCCCAGGCCTAGTGTGATGTGGAACAAATGTACCAATGGGGAAGGAGTCTCCCCTATTCCCTACACCTGAGAGGCTGTTGCCAAACCTCTGAGCTCCGTTCTCACACTGAAGCCAAAGACAACAGCCCTGACCCTTGGGACCACCAGCGTCACCTTGTTGCAGCAAAAATGTCGCTGGTTTCTGATTTTCTCTCCTCTGAACACATGTAAACAGAACCATCCTACTGTGCTTGAGAATTATAATATTTATTGATCATTTTCCATGCGGCAGAGACTTGTAACATTGTTCTTATTCGACAAGAAAACACGGGCGAAAAACTTAGCCCAGTCTCTGCCGCGTGGGAAATGGGTGCGTGGGTGCTCACTGATATGACCCCATTTTAGAAAGGAGGTAACTGACAGTCAGGGAGACTAACTAGTCTGAGCGCCTTCGTGGCGAGGCTTGGGAAAAGGCTTTTCTAGTGCTAGTGGATGGGATTTCGTAGCCATGGAATTTGAATTTTTTTTTTAAATGACCTCATTCTCACCTCAAAATAGTGAAGTGGGATGAAGAATGTATGAATGCAGAGCCAAGGAGGAATGTTGTACATGTTAATTTTCTTTCTCCCCCTCCTGTTTTGGAGAGCTGCCTTCCTGTCAGACTTTTATGAACCACAGTGGTAAATCAAACTTCCCTGTTCACAGATTCCTAACCCCAGAGGAATACCTTCAAAGACTGTACTTCAGCAAGATTGTACATAGAACAGAAAATAAATTCCATTAAATTTCAGGTAACAAACTTGTTACCAAATTATATATCATTTAAGAGTCAAACATTATCAATTCTGAGTTCATTTGGCAGCCATTTCACAGCCTTTTTATAAATGTTTAGCTAAAGAACAAAAGTATAGCATTACTTACAAAAGTTTTCCAAGGTCTCCAATTGCCAGGTTTTTTTTGCAACTCAGAGACTGTCTTCTGCTGTATATCAAGTGTGCTTTCTCGAGCTTCTACCACCTGTCAATCATTCCGAGTCCTTAATTAGGGCTCTTCCACGGAGACTCTGACATCCCAGAAAGTGATGCTTCCAGTCAGCTCCTCGCCCTCTTTCCCAGATTAAAAATCATGTCAGCAGACACGGTCAAAAGTGGCGCTTCCTACTTTATGAGGAGATATTTTAAAGGGCAGATTTTTTAGCTGCGAGTCGGGGAGACAGAGTGTGCTTTGGCAACGCTGAGTCGTTGGAAGCCAGGGCAATAGAAACTTCTCGTGCTTGACAAAATGGCTTCCAGAGCCCCACCGCAGCCAACGGCAACTTAATGTTCTGAAGATGTTGTGTGGGGCTAAAAAGGAATAGGTATTGCCTCCTGAAAAGCATAGACCCATCAGAAAGGGCTTCCAGTCACCGTGTCCACAGCTGTTCTGCTTCCCAGCTTCCCTGATGAACCAGCATTGTTGTGTTGAGCAAAGCTGTTTTGTGTTGCCTCTGATTCAGAACAGCGAACAAGAGCCAAGGGGAGGAATATGAGCAGAAGCACAGGGCAGCTGGGGCTAGCCAGAAATGAGGAGGGGAGCCAGATCATGAGCGATAATAGTTCGGAGTGGAAAGAACATGGTGCCAGAATTCAAAAGACAGGGGCTAGCGTCCTGGCAGAGTTGTTCAATCTCATCGCCTACACTTTTTAAAAAATATTCTTTTTACTAGTTTTCTCTTTCTTTTTTTATTTAGTTATTATTATGCTTTAAGTTCTGTAATACATGTGCAGAACGTCCCTGCACTCTTACTTAAATGGTACCCTTGCTTCTGGAGGACACACTGGCTACTCGGAAAGTCATGGCAGTCGGTACCACCCCAAAATTATATAAGCCTCACCCCCATTGAGTCTTTTTTGAATCCTAATTCAGCCCCTTCTCTCTCTCTCTATTTATGAGAAATAGGTGGCTGCCAATCCTCACCGCCCGCTGCTGCTGGCCCTGTTCAACAACTCTGTTTCCCGTGGCTCCGCCTCCAGACCCTGAATGCTTCTGCTGCTCAGCCTCTGCTGTTGTTACCAAACCAACCTGGGTCCCTCTGCCCACATGCAACGGAAAGCCGACACCAAGGCATCAGCCTTTTGCACAAAGAAAAGTTTACTGCAAGGCTGCCAAGCAAGCAGACAGGAGTCTGGCTCAAATCTATCTCCCTGAGCTGGGCGCTAGAAGAGGCTTTACAGGCAGAGGGCAATGAGACATCATCAGATTGGATCTTGCAGTGAGGTGATGCCAGGAGGCGTGATCTGACTGGATCATACCAGGAAGTGATTCCAGGGCTTGATCTCATTGAATCATGGATCATGCCATGTGGCATCCGCTTCTTAATGAGGTCCCCATCCTTGGTCTACGCACTTAGGTTTTTCCTGTGGGTGCATACTGGGTTTATCTGGGCATGCTCAGGTTACGAAACTTGAAATCTGGGGTCCATGGCAACTGAAAAAAACAGTTCACAACTTCGTTACAGATTAGTCTGGCTTTAGAGTCACACTCTCATGGGCAAGAGAAGAGGGACACCAGCCTTCCTGTCATGGCATCACTGTAGCTACCTCTTTGTCACTGTCTCTGAACTTCAGGCTTATAGATATTTCCATGCAGATTTTGTTTCCTCCAAATGTGACAACTCTCTTAGTGTTAGACATCTTAGTCTCATATGAGGGTCATCAAAACCTAGGGTGACCGTGTCATTTATATCACATCATTTATTATTAATAAACCTGCAAGGATGACAGGCATAAACTTGGGCTGTCTCAGACAAACTAGACATATGACCAGCCTCTCAGGAAAAGAAAAACCTCAACCACTCTGGGCTCTGAGGTTCATAGACACCTCTGGGGGAAGAAAGCTTTTCAGGGGACAATGGGGTAACTTTTGGGGCACCTACTTGGGGCACACATGCTGGCCCCTTCACTGAGTTCATTCTGGGTCCAGAAGCTTGGCAGAGTTCAGCCAGATGGAAGGGTGAGCACCCTGCCCTCCTGGACTCTTCTTCTCCAAGGAAACAGGAGGACTTCACCCTCCTTCCTTTGTTCAAGAATCCTTTTCTAGGGGCCGATCATCCCAGGGTCCCTTCTTCAGCTTTCTCAGGAGGCCCCACATCATCAGGCAATTAGCTCTCTAGTGGGTACAACAGCTACTGCTACAACCACTGTGCCAGCTGCAGGGTGGTTCCAGTGTCCAAAGCCGGAATGAATCTCCAGGATGTGTCTCTTCTCGGCGGGAGAGGCAGGCTAGGAGATGGGCTGCGGAACTGTTCCCAGGACAGTTTGAAGCTTGACAGAGATGGCAGGATCTGATACTTAGATAAGAAGCCTCTAGATGCCTATTCTGAAGAAGGGCAAAGACCAAGAAGATGGAGGGGAAGAGAGTACAATCAAATTTTATATACAAAGCAAGGTAACAATTTCTAAAATGATGCAAATGCCAATCCATGACACTGCTGCCCCTAAAACTACCCCAGTTTCTTTTAAATGGTCCTCACAACTGAGGTGAGAGGGTTTGGCAGTAGGGAGGGGACAGGATCTAGCAGGGGACAATTCTGAAGGCAACAGTCACCACTTTGTGAATCACTAATCCGGCTTAAGAAGAGCCACTCAAGAAACACCCCCAGGTTGTCTCCAGCTCCTAGGAAGCAGAAGGATTCCGAGCAGAACTGCCTGGGGCCTCACTGGATGTCAGGCCTTGCACTCTCCAAAGCAAGGCCGGCCCTGCCAAACTCTGACAGAGGGCTCACATGTTTTTCTCACCATAGAAAATAAGAAGTAGACAAGTGTTGTTTCCAAAGCTTAATAAGTAAAAATCCAAAATGGAATTTCTGTGATGGTTTCATCTCCATAAAAACCAGGTAGTCATCTGAGCAAAGACCCAAAGGGAACCAGAAATAATGTAATACTCACATTATAGGAGTAGCACGGTGGTAAAGATGATCTCCTCTGTGTCTTCTTTTCCTATTATGTAAGGATTTCCTAGTGTATATTTTTTCCCATTACTTTTAATGGCAAAACCCGCAATTACTTTTGCACCAACCTAATAGCAGTTATAACATTAAGAGTAATTTAACTGGATGAAGGACTCTTGAACACTAGGCACTTCAGAAGAAAAGAATCCAATCGGCCGGGTGAGGTGGCTCACGCCTGTAATCCCAGCACTTTGGGAGGCAGAGGTGGGCAGATCGTGAGGCCTGTAGTTCCAGCTACTCAGGAGGCTGAGGCAGGAGAAGGGCTTGAATCTGGGAGGCAGAGGTTGCAGTGAGCGGAGGAGATCGCGCCCCTGCACTCCAGCCTGAGCAACAAGAGTAAAACTCCGTCTCAAAAAAAAAAAAGGCCAATCTATGCTGCATCTTTCTCATTCTAGCAAGGGCCAGAGGGTAAGATTGGGTCTTGGGGTGACATCTTGACAGTGTGATTGTAACAAGATCATAGCATCCCCATGGTGTGACCAGATGAGGACCCCCAGCTGCCTCCTGCCCACTCTCTTGGAGCCGTCTCGCTCAAGGCCATCACACCAGGGAGAAGGACTGAGCTCTCCTTGACCTAGTTCCTTCTAGGACCCCGGCCAAGTGATTACTTCTTCTTACCTTGGGAAACACCATTCATCAGTCAAAACCTTGTCTGGCTGAATCCTACTGAATGTGACAAATTCTATTCCTTGAATCATGCTACATTTTCAAGCAAACTGTAGTTGCTATCTGAACACTGGCCTTGACTCTATTTTGGGGTAAGAAGAGCAGCTGAAACCTCTGTGACCTTTTCCACACAGAATTTTGTGGGCTGGGAGAGGCTTTGCACACTTCCGCAGACATCTCTGTATTTTAGGTTCTTTAAAAGAGCAGATAATAAACTGTAGCTAATGGGTTTAAATGCTTCCTATGTCCCAGGAGCCATGCCAAGCAACCTCATACATGATTTTGTTTAATCTCTGCCTGTGACCTTCATGCCTTCCCCATGCCGTCTACTCCAACTCCTACATAACTTTCTATTACTGAGCTCTGAGGGAGAAGGTGCAACAATTATTCCCCACTTCACAGATGAGGGAAGAGGAGCTTTGATAAAGAAATCTGGCTGGGCACAGTGGCTCACACCTGTTGTTTCAACACTTTGGGAGGCCCAGGTGGGAGGATTTCTTGAGCACAGGAGTTTGAGACCAGCCTGGGCAACATAGTCAGACCCCATCGCTACAAAAAATAGAAAATAATTAGCCAGTTGTGGTGGTATGCACCCGTAGGCCCAGCTACTTCAGAGGCCAAGGTAGGAGAATTGCTTGAGCCCAGGAGTTCCAGGCTGTAGTGAGCCATGATCGCACCACTGCTCTCCAGCCACGACATCAAAATGAGGCCCTGTCTAACAACAACAAAAAAAAGAATAAAGGAAAAGACATTTGCCCAGGGTCACATTAAGTGACAAGCCACGATTGGAAACCAGGCCTTTGCATTCCAAAACCTGCTCCCTTAATCACTATGCATATATCGTCTCAAGCAAAAAAGAAGTCCTGTGGTTGATACTTGGGGGATTTAAAGTTTTCTTTTTCTGTTGTATTTTAACTTCCCGATACTCTAAATCTGAAAGGGACCAAGAGATTATTTTCTACATATCCCTTCATTAAAGAGGAAACTGTCATCTCTGGGCCCTTGACTCAGTCTCAGCTCCAAGAGAATTACAAGTGGCCAGGCCAGGTTATGGGTCCAGCCTGGAGATGGTGCAGCTGGCGGGAGATTAGCAATAGAAAGGGATGTGAAAACAAGTGTTCTGGGCAGAAGTCATTGCTGCCTGCATCAGTGGTCTCAATCTCCATGAACACACTCATTTGTGAATCCTCAGGGAAGGAAAGTGATTCCCCATCACCCACCAGCACCACGGAATGCTCACCCTAAAGAATTTCAGTCTATAAATAAGCTGGTCTTGTCCATCAGACCAGCAAAGCCTTCATCTATCTTGACATATCGAACATCAACAAGGCCAAAAAGAAGAGTGAGGAAGAAGAGAGAGTGCTGTTGCCACCTCCTGTGATTCAGGGTCTTTCTTACCAGTCATGACTGGGAGTCCACATGTGTGACCAGACACAAGCCTAACTGGATTCTTCTGCAACGAGGAGCCTCTCAGCCTAGGAGGAAGAGCAGTGCTCTGCCCGTAGGCCTCTTGGAAGGGATACCTCTTTTCTGGACTGTAATCCGGATTCAAAACTCTGAATCCGGATTACAGTCCGCAAAAGAGGTGTCCCCTCCAAGCCCAAGTGGTCACCTTTAATGTAATAATTAAAGCTGGCCAAAATGGAGCGTGTGCCATGGACCAGACACTGGGCTCAGGTCTTTACATGTACCATCTCATTTAATGTTTACAACAGCCCTACAAGGGAAATGCCATTCCTCTTAGCATTCCCATTTGACAGGCAAGAACACAGAGGTTTATTGGAGCTGGGGTGGGAATACTGAATTTGACCATGATCACTTCTTGGTACTGCTTTGTGTCCCAGGAGACTGGCCTCTGTGACTGACTGCATCAATAGGGCCATTTTGCCCTGTGCTTGCAGTTGAGTTGGGCTAATGGGAGGCACTGGCTTGAACTGCAGTCAGAAGAGAGGCGTGGGCATTTGTCCCTCCCCCTCCCTCCCTGCCTGGCCGGGTTTACCACCGGCTTTATTCCTCCTTGTCAGCCACAGCTCCAGTCCTGTGGGCCCCTCCCACATGACAGCTCTCCCTAGGTTCAGGTAACCCTGTCCCTGCCCCCTTTGTCCCTGAAGGCAGAAAGGTAACAATGACTTCCCCTGCCATTAGTCCCTGGGGTCTTCACCATCCCTCCCTGGTGACTTTAACCTTCCCACACCCTTTGTTAAGCCCTCTTCCTTACGTTATTTGAGTATATCATCTCTTTCCTGCTAGGACCCTTGGCTGAGGCAGAAACTAAATTTCTTGCTCCAGTTAGCACAGCTAAATATGGTAAAGCTGGGATTAGGAATCTTGGCAGTCTGACTCCAAAACCCACATTTTACATCACTATCTACATTGGTTAAAGCACCAAATAAGGCCACCAATGACATGGAAAAAGGAGTCTAGCGCCTCATTTCAAATCCTCCGTCCTTTCTCAGATGCTGCCATTTCGCCAAATATGATCCATTGTCGGGGCCATGTCCTGGGTGTCACTTCTCCTGAGACAGAACAGCCAGGGCCACTGTGAGAATGACCTGTCCAGAGGCCCAGGAGCTTGGCAGGGAGACTTTCTCTAATTCAGGCCAGGCACAGTCTCTCACCTGTCATGCAGAGGTTAGCTGATGATCGCCCCTACAGTGGGATCTAGATACTGTTATATGCCGCCTAACACAGAACAATGAAAGCAGAACCTCGAGGGGTGAGGCCTGGGTGGATTCGTTCTAAACACTCTTCTAGTGAGTCGAGTGAGCAGCCAGCCCGGGAACCTTGGTACTAAACTGTAATCTGTCATCATGATGGTCCCTCCAAAGCCTGCGGTCAAAGAAGTAGTAGCCTTTCCTTTTCATCAGGAAAGGGGGTGGGGAGAGAAGGGGACAGTTATGTTTAAAAGCGCTGGAATGTTGTATAGCATCTGAAGATGACCCACAGGCACTTCCAAGGCATGCTGCCTTAGACACAAAGCAGCCGCGCAGCAAGCATTATTCTATGTGATAAGGTTTTTAAAACGTGGAGAGGGCTCAAGTCAGCTGAGTCAAGCATATACTTGCTTCTATATCCAGCATGCTCTTGATTAATAAATTCTTTGAATCGAGCCATATATAAAGAAACACCGATCCTAATAAATCACACAAAGGTGAGCTACATGCCTACCACTAGAACTGCCCATATCAAAATTTCTTCAGTGCACACCTTCCACGTGTCTCCTCCCAGTGAACAAGATATGAATTTGAAAATGATCTCATGCTTTCTACTGCTGTGGCTTCTCTCTTCCCACCTCTGCCTTTTCTGTCTCTTCAACTAACCAGCTGTGGCAGTAGGGTTAGTGAGGTCATCTTTCCAAGCTTTCCTTTCTTCATCCACTAACTCTGGTAGATACCGGTTCTCAAAGTGGGGTCCTCAGATGAGCAGCATCAGCATCACCTGCAAGCATGTTAGAAATGCACATTTTAAGGCTCCACCCAGACCCACCAAATGAGAAACTCTGAAGTGAGGCTCAGCAACCTGGTACAGGAAGGCCTCCAGGTGATTTTAATGCACACTCAACTTAAGAACTATTGTTCCCAAATATTGTTATGAAGCTATTCTCCGCAACCTTCTTGTATGGTTTCCTTCCTTTGATGGCCAGTATTCTCCCCAGGATGTCCAAAGCCCACATTCTCTCCCCTTCCTTGAAATACAGTAAGTTCTTAAGACTTTTGCATCTGCTGTTCCTTCTGCCTTGAAATCTCTTCCCAGTGGCTCCTTCACATGCCCCACATGAGCTCAGGATATGAAGTAGTTGCCTTCTAATGCTCTCTACCCAGCACACTATGTATTTTCATCATAAGACTAAATTATCAGCTATTATTATTTTATTTATTTGCATATTTTTGTCTCTCTGTCTTCCCTCTAAAATGTAACTCATGAAGTAGAGATATCTATTCATTTGCTGTATCCCCAGAACTTAATGATGTGTCCAGCATAGCCAGAACTGTTCATTAGCACTTCTGTGAAGATGGAAATGTTCTATATCCACTTTGTCCAATATGAGAGCTACTAGCCATGTGTGGTGGCTATTTGGGCACTTGAAATGAGTCTAGTATGACTAAGAAACTAAATTTTAAATTTTAAATTAATTTTAATTTAAATAGCCATATGTAGCTACTTCCTACTGCACTGAACACTGCGGCTCTACACACTCAAATAAAAAAGTGTATTGAACAAATGAATAAATTCCTATCAAAAGCACTAAGAATGTGATTTTTAAAATTTGACATGATTGGCAAATAATATTTTCACTAACCCTAATTCATATAACCATCTTGCCTGCATTAAAAAAAAATGCTTTTTTACTCTCCTTTTGGTAGGAACTGTCTTCTTCTCTTTTTTTTTCTTTTAATGAAATTGTTTTCAAGTTATAATCAGCATTCCGGTAAATGTTAGCTGAGAAGTGAAATGGTAAAGGTAGAAACTAGGTATGTTAAATTAGCCTTCAAGGTACAATCGAGTTCTTCTTTTTATTGGAGGTTTGGGATGGAGGGACCAGAAGGAATGATCCATGAGCTCTTTCCTACTTTTAATGGACTCTTTTTACAACCCTGGCAAGGCCGCCTATAAACTCTGGAACTGCTGGGGATGGAGGAAACTGTGTCTCCTCTTTAGCAGAAGAAATACGGTGAGGTGGAAGGGAAAGAATGCAAGCAAAAGCACTTGAATTATAAGTTATCTTAGAAAGTTATTTAACCTCTGAGCCTCAACCTCCGGACACAGAAATTGAGGTAATAATGCCCACCTCACATGGCTAAGTACGTCAAATGCTTGGCACGCAGAATGTGTTAGTTCTCTTCTTTCATGGCCAAAATTTAACAAATTTATCTCCTGGGAAGCTTTTTTGGCCTCTCTAAAATACCCCCAGCCCTTGTACTTTTTGAGCACACATCAACCTTCACTCAACTTTATCCCAACCCTGTTTTGCCTATTCCTCTGTCTTCTAAACTCCTAGATATATAATTTTATACTTTGGGAAATATTCATCATTATCTTGGTTTGTAAGGATGATTTGACATAGTGTAATCACTTTTTATCAGATGTACTGGAATATATTCACAGCCCAAACTTCCTTTTCTTTAAAATAAAAGATAGGCTAAAAATGAGATCCAAGGATCCTTCCAGCTCTAAAATTGCTATATCCTCTGGTTATAGAGTTTCTAACAAGGAAGCATGTGGCCTAAATGTGTCACTTCATTATTAGAAATATCATAGTACTAAATTAAGCTTTGATGTCCCAAAATATCCCTGCAGTTTAATAGCAGATCACGGTTTCTTCCCTTGCTTTGTACCCTAGCTTAGCCTGTCTTCTCTCTCTCTCTCTCTCTCTCTCTCTCTTAGTTTGTAGTCTCCCCAAAACAGAACCTGAGACAAAAGCTTAAACACAGTAGTTTGTAAATGGGATCTCAGGGACCAGGAGTATAGGATGGAGGTGGGAACAGTGAAAAAGAGAAAGGATTAGTGAGGATGCGTCATCAAGTTGACCACTGTTATAGGTGACTGGCTCCCACAGGATTTCTGAGAAACTTTATAAATTGCAACTCAAAACTGTCCACCTGAAAGAGAAAAAGAGAGCAGTTATTCATCCATTCCTCATCCCCCTTGATGGCCAAGGGTGGTCTCGCAGGTATCAACTCTCTCGTACTTCTGAGTTGTACGTGGCTGAGTATTAAAGTGGTTCCCAAGGCATGGTGTCGGGACACTCCAGCATCAGAGAAGTGAGAAAGCCACAGCACAAGGCTAGTCTCTGTCAGCCTGCACCCATGCAAAAGCTGATTGACACCTGCTCAGTCCTAGTAACCACAGTAGTGGCAAGAGCAAGAAGATCTGGAGTGGTGTACAGGGAAGTGCAACCATTTCTTATGCTTGTTTCTTGTGCCCTTCTTTAAATTCAGTCTATCAGAGAATCCCTTTCATGCTGGTGGCCGGCCACAATCTCTGCAAAGACTTAATTCAAGAGGGTTAGTAGAACAAGCTCCAGTTGCTGCTGTTCCAGCTGATCCCAAGATCATAATATTCTTCATCTCCCTCCTCCACCATCCATTTTAGACTTTTCTCACCCTTTATCAATATCTTGCCTGATCTAGGTTGCTTGCCTGGAGGGTGACCTTGAATATGAGAATTTCAGCACAATCCACCAATGTAAGCCTCCGGATACACTTCCATACAGACCTTCTGGCTTTCATGACATTCCTTATGCTGCTGATTAACAAACTTGAGCCTGTCATTTTCTTCATTTGCTTTTTTCAAAGACTTCAAAACAGTCTAAACACACCAGCCAGCCCAATCCTTGTTATTACCATTGTTCCCATACTATTTAAGGACCACAACTATCACACCACCCAATGCTCTGCCTCTGCCTACACCCCTCATCCCAATCCACTAAGAGTCTTAGTAACTGAGATGGTGCTGGCCACGTGCCACCACTCCACCTGCCTCCAACAATGGAGTCCTCATTACCTCTGAACAGAGAGTGACCTCACTCCAAAATTCCAATCCCAATTATCATAGCCTGAGTTCTCCTGAAAGCAGGATCTCAAAGTCTTACATGCAAGCAGCAATGAAGCAATGAAAGAGAGAAGACCAATACAAGGATGAATTCTCAAGGTAGCATTGCAGTGGACAACCAGTGCTCATTCCTAAGGAATATTCTGAGGAGCCTCATGAAGTATATCTGAGAACCAACCACATGAGCAACAAATGGTGGTAGGATTTATCCATCAGTTTCCAGCCTCATTGGTTAAGGCCCACCAGGTTAGCCCCCCTACCTTTACACGTTGCACATGTGTGAGTGACAAGTGAAACCCCACAGTAACCCACACCCTGACAAACTGGTGGAAGCCTGTGCCAAACTGAATGCGACCTAGGTGACTGGAATTAAAGACAGGATTTGGAGTGTCTGTTATACTCCATCTAAGTTGTCCCTTAAGTTCCATTTTGCCCAGGATTATTCCAATGTATGCCTGTTGTCCCATTGCAGTGATTACAGTGTCCCCACCTTTTTGTTTTTGAGATAGAGTCTCATTCCATCACCCAGGCTGGAGTGCATGGCAGGATCATGGCTCACTGCAGCCTCAACCTCCCAGGCTCAAGTGATCATCCTACTTTCATCTCCCAAGTACCTGTGCCCACAGAAGCACATCACCACATCTGGCTAATTTTTTAATTTTTGGTAAAAATGGGGTCTCCCTACATTACCCAGGCTGGACTCAATCTCCTGGACTCAAGTGATTCATGTGACCCGCCATGCCCAGCTGTGCCCCTTTCACTCGCAATTGTAGCCCAGTTTAAACCATAAGGATATATTCACTTAGTGCGCTATTTCTCTCCCTCTCTCTCTCTCTCTCTCTCTCTCTCTCTCTGTCTCATACACAGACACCCATCCCCACACCTTCTACTCACCCTCCAACACACACACACACACACACACAAACACACACACTTTGAGAAGCGCAAAAACAATCCCCAATAAAATTGCTTTATTATAGTTGTTTTCTTCATTGTTTTTCTTTATTTTCTTATTTTCTACTGCCCTCTGCAAAAATGTCTCTCGATACAATGCATTTTGTGTTCATTGAGATAAATGAAGAGTGAACCCAAAGAAATCACCTTCTACTAAATCTTTAAAAAAGGAACAGGTCCTGTGCCACACACTATATTTTAATACACTTAATTTAATGAAGCACTGCATTCCACAAGTACAGTCTGAACAGCAGTTCTCCTTTGGGATGGAAAAACTACAAGAAGCAATGCCAAGAACCATGAACTGTATACAGAAGCCTTGTGGATCTAGAAACCAACAGCGTATGAACGTAGGACATTCTCAACTTTTAAAACATGGCCATTATAATATCATGACATTACATAACTATCACATCACTAATATTCTTTTTGGTATTTCTTTCAGAACCAAAAAAATGCTTGTAAATTGCAAAATTACTTTAGATCACTGTGATAAATTTGAATTAACTACTAAGTACAGTCAGCCCTTCATATTTGTGAGTTACACATCTGTGGATTCAACCAACCCTGGATGGAAAATATTCAGAAAAAAAAAAATCAGTACAGAGTTGTGTCTGTACTGACCATGTACAGACTTTTTTTTCTTGACATTATTCACTAAACAATACAGTATAACAACTAATTACATAGCATTTACATATTAGGTATTATATGTTTAGAGAAGATATAAAGTATACTGGAGGATGTGCATAGGTTATTTGCAAATACTACACCACTTTATGCAAGGCGCTTGAGCATCCACGAATTTTGTTATCAGAGGGAAGTTTTGGAACCAATCCCCCATGGATACCCAGAGACAACTGTGATTGCCAACTACTTCAGTAAATAACAAAAGCTAACTAAAAACTTAGTTCTGAATAATTAGATTGTCTGAGGCACTCTACCTGCTGAAGCAGAGTGTTTACGTGGCCACAGGTAATTCGTTCAGTAGTTTCAGGATATGACTCAAGATGTAGTATTCTTCTCTGTGGCTCTTCACCTTGGAGCACTCGGAAGATGCATTATCTGCTGAAAAACCGATGTTCAGTGTGGGCTAATATAATAAAAATTAAATGCTTTAAAACTTGAATCCAAATCATAGCTAAAAACCAATGCTATATAGTTTCTTTGACATGAAAAATCTGTCAACAAATTATTTATTACAGATCTTGTTTTAGGTGTCTCTTGTCAAAGATAACTATTTATTACAAGTCACGTTTTTGCCATCAGTAGAGTCAAGGTAACCTGGAGTGCCTACCTCTTTGGATTTTGATACTCAATCAAGTGAGTTTATCCATATTAAGTACTGAGCACAGCACTTGGCCTACAGCAAGAGCTCAAGAAGTATTTGTGATTTTTACTGTCACTAAGTAAAAATAAATTTGCATTTCACTAAGATTTCTGAAATTCACATTTTTATTTGCATGGCTTAAAACTAGCCTATTCAATAATTCTCCATAATTAAACTTTAAAAGATCCTGATTATTTATAACAGAAAATAATTGTGTCCCTAATTCATTTACTTGCCTTTTTTTTTCTGGATGCCTTTGATTGACTTTTGACCTCAGGCATGAACAGAAATGTGTCCTAAAAAGAATGGTCTTCCCAGTGAAGACTCAGTTTGCCAAATGCTTACTCCATAATTTTAATCGAATAACACTTTATGAGCAATAATTTACTTTCACATCCAGACAATATTTTTAGAATAAATCTCATTGCACCTTACAATGTGCTTTATTTAATGTCATCTCCTACTACGTGCAAGAAATCTGGGGGAGTACAGGCTAGTAGAGATGTTTACAAAGGTCTTGATTGAAAGAACCACAGGGCTTCATTAATTGTTTTTAAAGACACAGTTTCTCTGAAAATACATGGAGCAAAGATAATGAAACATTATTTAGTAAATGTAAGTCCTAGTCAATCAGCTTGTACCCACTTTCATTTATAGATCCTTCAGAGCTGAAAGGGATGGAGAGAGGGTGGATGAAGAAGGTTTAGTGGAGAAGACACAGAAGAAGCAGGAAATGACAGTGACAAGAGAATAATGGGCATAGCAATAAACATTTGCTCATTTAGCTTCAGTCAAGTGAAATCAAATGTAGAAAATACACGTGCCCTATAATAATAAATGACACAAAAATACTAATTAGATTCAAGATAGTTGAACTGAATGACCTTTTAATCAATTTAGGTCACACAGTAAGTCTTTTTTTTTTTCCCAGTGTTTCTCATAATGCTACATATTCTTTATTTTTACGGTTATTCAGTCTTACTATTTAATTATAAAAGCTTACAGTTTTTACTTTGGGGACAAAGGCAAAGAGATGAAAGTGTTCTCTAATCCCTCAAGGAACGAGAATATGACATTTGCCAATGTGTGCTGTGTTTATGGAGACTTCTTTCAACTCTGTTTTCATTTTCCTCCTATGAAGGCATCCTGAGGTAACTGGGCAGTTACAGACCGTCAAATGTGAAATAAATGTTGTTAATGAGGAAACACAGCTTGCTCGTTCAAATACAACTCAGGATTTTCTCAGGCTGTTTTCCTTGCTTCTATTCCTTTTAAAACAACCATGGTAAAACACAGCTACAGAGAGTTAACAAAATAGTATGTAAATTGCAATCCTGATTTTGTGTAAAAATAAATGTATTTATTACATATCATAAATGCACAGAAAAAAAAAAGATTAGAAAAGTACAGACCAAAATGTTACCAATGTTTATCATTGGTAACATTTTGGGTGGGACTGGAATGATAATTATTTATTCTTATGTTTTTCTGAATTTTCTCAATTCTTCATATCATTGCCCCCGAGGCCCTCCGGAATCTGGCTTTGTATTGATATGGCAACTATGGGAAATGTGCTTTATTTTTTGAATGCTAAGGAAGGTAAGTGGCTTGATGATTGTCCACGACAACTGTCAAAAAGCCACAGAAACCGCTCAGCACCGGGACATGGAGTTGCATTGCTGGATTCTGCAGGCTGCATATCCAAGACCAGATGTCATCCTCATACAGATCAGCCTTGAGAAACAAGTTTCTTGGATTTGTTCTCAAGAAACACAAGACACTGAGCTTTGTTCCCATGTCAAATAATAAGAAACTCTCCTATTAGCCTTTACAAATCAAGACAGTCAAACAGATCTGAGCTAGTAACTCATATCTAGGCCTCAACAAAAGTAATCCCCTAAAAGTATTAGGATAATTTTCCCAAATGTTTATTAAATTCAAAGTTAATTCATTAAAAATAACAGAAAATGGTGAGGTACAGTGGCTCATGCCTATAATTCCAACAACTCAGGAGGCTGAGGCAGGATAGCTTGAGCCCAGGAGTTTGAGACCAGCCTGGGCAACATCGTGAGACTTTGTATCTATAAAAAATAAAAATAAAATTCACTGAGAGTGGTGCACACACCTGTAGTCCTAGCTACTCAGGAAGCTGATGGGGAAAGATTGCTTATGCCCAGGAGTTTGAGGCTGCAGTGCGCCACGATTGCACCATTGCACTGCAGCCTGCGCCACAGAGCAAGACCCTGTCCCTAAAAAAATCAACAAAAAAAGTCACAGAAAATGACCACACATTTACACTTTGTAAAAAGTAATGCTGTCTATACAGTTTTGTCAGGCTTGTAGGTTATCTTCCTCGGGTCTGGATATGCTGAGATAATACAGGGTCAGCCCCTCCAGAAGGCAGGACACCAGACTCTATCGTACCTAGAAGCCTCAAAAGTCCCATGACCCTAGTCAGCTTTAACTATTGTCTCCTCCCTCATCTCTCCAGCTAAGCAGTCTGCCAGTCCCACTGTCTACCCCTCCTGACCACCCCCAGAACCCATTCTCCCCTTCCATGTTCATTCCTGCAACCTTGGTCCAGGTCATGATTACCTTTCACTTACATTGCTGCAACAACCTTGTTCTTCACTGGTGTCTCTGACCACAGACTTTAAGCTTCCCAAACCAGTTTTCCTATTAACTCAAGCCTGATCATATCACTTCACAGCATATTTTTGCATGACTTCTAATTGCCTTCAAATAAAGTCCTCATTCCTTAACAGGACCTAGAGGATCCTTCACATTCAGCCCCATATTTCACATGGCATATCACCCTCAACCCCAACCCTCACTCCCCTAGAATATCTAGCACCCCAGCCAGGCTAACTACTTGATGTCTCACTACTGAATTTTCCATGTTCTCTCACCCCTCGACATGGGGTTCCCCTGGCTAGATCATAGATCCCTTTCTCCCCTTTATCTGAATAACTCCACTCCCTTCTGGCCTTAGGTTTGATGTTACCTGCTCTGGAGAAACATTCCTGATCTTCTTGACCCGGTTAGATGTTCCTTTTCTGGATCTCACAGTGTCTCTGACATTAAATTGCCCATTTTCTTTCTTCCCTACTGATCCATAAGCCCTTTCCAGTCATGGACTATGTCTTGCTACCCTGACTCTCCCAACACTTAACATACTACCTGACACATAAAAGGCATTCAATAAATACCGATCCAGTCAGAAGCAACATCAAGTGTACTTGGCTTGCTGAAGATAGAATCTCTAGTGATCCTCACCCTCCTTGGCACAGAACCATTTCCTATTCTTCCCCCTTTCCTTTATCTCTTACGTACATAAAGAAGGAAAGGAAAATAATCATTGAAGGTTTTGTATCAAAATTTCTTTTTGGAAGACAACTTATAATTTCATATTTTAATCTGGTCATGAAAAAGTCTGAGCTACACAAATGTTGTGGCCATGTCACGAGACATAAAATTGGAGAAATGTTTCAAATGCTTTTGGTCCCTTCATTTCACTGCTAATTAGGAAGAGAATATTGAGATGGACATGATGACACTGGTTAATAAAAACCTGTTTCCTGAACTGATACCAGCTTTATTCTTTTGAGACTAGAGCAGATGATCTACCACCTTAAAGGTAATAAACTAATCCAAGCGGGTGCGCACGTTGCCTGCCATTTCACTTGCACTCTGTTCCTAGACCTGTAAGTTTTGAGGAAAAAGATAAGAGGATTTCCCCCCCACAGAGAAGTTCTCTGTTTCCACTCCTCAGTTCCTCCATCCTTAAAGCCACAAAAGGTTACACCTCTCAGCAACATCTGTCTTAAGAATTTATACTCTATATTACAAATTATTGATGGTTATCACTTATATTACTTCTCCTGCTCTTCTTGAGAAGAGAAAGTACGATCTTTGCTTTACTAGGTGGACTCGGTTTTTTACATCCATTTTTTTGTGCTTTTATACACACTAGAACACGGGAGCAAATGATTTCTTTGTGCTTTCGCTGCTACTTACCGAGGGAATTCCTTCCTTTCTACCTCCCTTCTTTCTTCCCTTCTTTCCATCCTTCCTTCCTTTCTCTCTTTATCATATATGCACATGATAAAAATTTGGGTTAATTAATAGGGAGTTTGATATACCTATTGCTCCAAATAGGACACTCCCAAAGCATTTATATTATAGCAGCTTACAAAATGAATGCTGGGAGGCCGGGCACGGTGGCTCAAGCCTGTAATCCCAGCACTTTGGGAGGCCGAGGCGGGTGGATCACGAGGTCGAGAGATCGAGACCATCCTGGTCAACATGGTGAAACCCCGTCTCTACTAAAAATACAAAAAAAACTAGCTGAGCGTGGTGGCGCGTGCCTGTAATCCCAGCTACTCAGGAGGCTGAGGCAGGAGAATTGCCTGAACCCAGGAGGCGGAGGTTGCGGTGAGCCGAGATCGCGCCATTGCACTCCAGCCTGGGTAACAAGAGCAAAACTCCGTCTCAAAAAAAAAAAAAAGAATGCTGGGGTTTTTTCCTGCATGCAGAAATTAAGCAACAGGATTATGTTTCCAGCCACGTTGACTGCCAGTCTACAATTATCAGAGCAACATCTCTCTTCAGTCCATCTTCAGCTTATCAGTCTAGTAGTGCTAAATGTGCACAGATGGGACTTTTACTAAGTCAGTACCATTATTTTGTTTTCAAATTATTTCCTATTCCTGAAGTATATATTCAGTCATTTGAAGACTGTGTAATTAAAGAAGATATCTAACTTAGCTTAAGCTCATTTAAAGTAACCAAGCACCTTTTACCTCCTCATCCATCTTGGACTTCAATTCCTCCACCCCAGCAACGTTTATTCTAACTAGTATGGAATAATTTTATTTGATGGAGAAGATGAAGGCAAAATGGATTTGTGTAGCTTTTTGATCCCCTCTCCTGTTAATGATCTTTCTCATCTGTATTCCTCTCCTCGCTTTTCTCTTTCCTTTTTTCAATCATTGGTCCATTCGGAACTTTGGCATCCTCCAGCACTTCCTAATGTTTTGTGCCATTTTTATATCTACCTTGTATTATGATTTTCCTCCATCTTCTTCTACCATATTTCTTTCCTTGTAACCATATCTACACATACCCTAAAAGGAAGAGATTTTTTTTTTCAGTTGTGTTCCTGCCTCTTCAGATTCCTCTGGGGTCATAACAAAGCCTGTCTTGTCAAAATGTCACGTAGGTATAACCTTGCGCCAAATCGTGCATCTTGTTTCCAAAAGCTGTTCTTTGGCAGCTGGTAGGAACATGGATTATGCATATCCACAGAAATCACAATGCCTGCGGAGGGTTTGATTCTTCTCCCCCAAGTTGTGGCTGTGATTGGAAATAAGGTGTTTCATTCGGGCTCCTGCAGGAAGAAGACACCTGGAGGCACACACAGATGGAACCATGAGGTATTCAGAATGCTCCATGCACGTTATATAATTTTCTGATATCTATATATGTTTTGGATCTTAAGAGCCTTTGGGGGAAAAAAATCATAAAATGAAAGATCATTTTTAATTGATTCTTCAAAAATTACTTTTAAATATGTTCTAAAACTTGGCTCTAAAATTTTTTCACACAGTTTTGACCTATGTTAAGAGATACAGGGACTTTAAGAAAATGTTTCTTGAAAACTGTATTTGAGGCAGTTTAACAGCTGAAGCCAAGGCTAAGGCATTGCTAAGGGAATCTGTTACCCTGGGATACTAATTAACTCCAAATATTGCATATAAATTAAGCTAGCAGCTACTGAAAGAAACAGCCTATGGGAAAGAAAAAATTAAAGAGGCTGGAAAGAGAAGTACTATCTTTTCCAATTAGGGAAAAAGACATCAGGGGTATGGGCGAAACCCTTTTCTCTCCATCTCAGCTCTCTATTCTTTTTCTAGCAGCTTCCACCCTTTTCTCTCTCTCCTTTGTTTCCCTTTCCCCTTTCTCCATGGCAGGTGCGATTTATTGGATAGCATGACCAGGGAAAGCATCTCTTCCCACAGAGGACTGCTGTCCTTGTCTCGTGTGTGTGTGTGTGTGTGTGTGTGTGTGTGTGTGTGTGTGTGTGTGTATGTGTGTGAAGAACATTTAATGTGAGATCTACTCTCTTAAATTTTTTACTGTACAGTACAACATTGTTAACTAGAGGCACTTAGGTTATACAGCGGAGCTCTAGAACTTCTTCATCTTATGTAACTGAAATGTAATTAATCAACATCTCCCCATCTTTAACTGTGCCCAGCTCCTGGCAATCACTATTTGGCCTCCACCCCTATGAGGGGGACTATTTTGGATACCTCATATAAGTGCAATCATGCAGCATTTGTCCTTTTATCACTGGTTTACTTCACTTAGCATAATGTTCTCCATGTGCGTCCATACTGTCACAATGACAGGATTTCCTTATTTCCTGCAGCTGAATAATATTCCACTGCATTATATGCCACATTTTTCTTCTCCATTCATCTACTGATAAATATTTAGGTGTCTCCATATCTTGGCTAATGCCAATAATACTGCAATGAACACGGGAGTACAGATATTTTTGAGATCCTGATTTCTATTCTTTTGGATATATGCCCAGAAGTGGGATAGCTGGGTTATATGGTAGTTCTATTTTAAATTTTTTAGGAATCTTCATACTGTTTGCCATAGCGGCTATCCATTTTACACTTCCACCAACAGTATACAAGGGTTCTTCTAATGTCTCCACATCCTCAGAAACAATTTATATATTTTGTTTTCTTGGATAATAGCCATCCCAGTAGGTGTGAGGTGGTATCTCATTGTGATTTTAAATGACCTTATCTCTATAATAAGGAAGGGGTTCTCTAAACAGATCCCTCCTAGCCGTGTTCTCAAGCTTTCTGGGGCACGAATACCCCAAGCTCCTTCCCTGGAGACTCTAACTCATCAGGTCTGGGGCAAGGCCTTGAAATCTGTGTGTTTCACAAGTGTCCCAAGGGATTCTTATGAGTCTGCAAGTTTTGAAAACCCTGCCTCTCCCTCCAAGAATAAGACCTGGCCCTGCCCCTGCAGTGGGATGCAGTAGTTCTGGCTGGATGAACTCAATCCAGTTGGGACGGTGTTCACAGCAGAAGCTGCAGGAATCAGCCCTCCTTTCCAGACAGCTTTGTTTCACTGTTAAATGTTTTAAGCCTAGTTGTTAGAATAAAAAGCTTACTTTTTATTTTAATGTGCACATATAAGCATACTTATCACTTATTTTGCATAAACTCACACGTGCCTGATTTACTACTTTTCATCTGGACTGCCTTATAACCAGTGGCCAGCCCTTCCATCTGGTAGCAGCAACTCTAATCCCAGGTTTTGTTTAAAATATGACAGATTTTTCTGATCCTCTTAATAATCCAAGCCAACCACTGAAAATCATTATTCCACAGCCACCAGCAGCAAGGAAAATAACCACAATAAACATGTCATTTATACCATCCACTGACCTCCCACTCAATCCACACGTTTAAATGGCTTTGTACAGAAATGCACTCTTATCTAAGTAGGTTATTTTCCTTTAAGAAATCATGTGTCCCAAAAAGGACTAGAGAGACGTTGTGTTAAGCCAAAATTCACATACAGGTCATCCTTACAGATCTCTGAGAAATGAAAATATGTGTCTGTTATTTTGGAATGTATTATGCTACAGTTTGAAGATTCAACCTATTAACCATGGTTCAGTTAAGACTATAGATGGAGTAGTCCAAGGCAATAATGACGTTAGTATCACTCATGCACTACTCAGTTAAGTGGCCTATTGTGTATTCTCGACAAACTATTTGTCAAGAATACAAAGACAGTAATGCCACACCATGCTCACTTATTCCAAACCTTAGAAACAGGTATAGCAAAGGGCTGTTCTTGGAAAAGGAAAACATCCCTTATGCAATATCAGGATGTCTCTACTCGTGAAATTACAAATCACTTCTGAGCATCATGGTTTTGAATTCTATTTTTAAAATCCGACCTTGAGCTAATTTGCCGAGGGCTAACTTCTATTTGACGGTACAGAGCTTTTCACCTCTCTTGATCAATTTCACACATTTGCTAACATCTCTTGGCAAAAAGAGTTAAAATTATTTGATGAAAACATTCTTGCGAGCTGGCCATTATTCAAAAATGGATTCTAGGAAGGATCCTCTATTAGTTTCATAGAGGTGATACTTAAATTTCTGACTGTAAAGGAAATAACTGAGACGGGGAAGGAAAGAACTTGTGTGAGTGAGGAAGAGAGAAATTAGAAAGGCGTCACCCATTTAACAAAGAGAGAAACTCACATCAAATGTTCCTTGACCAAGCAGCTATTTCCTTAGAAACTTTATTTTAAAGAAGGACTCTGAAATGTCACTGCTTCCTCCAAAGTCTATGGAAAGGGTGCTGAACTTAAGGATGCATGGCTCTGGGTCCAAGTGGGGTCTCATGCAGATTCTCTCTGGGTACAACTTTGGAAAATCGTTTCACTTCTCTGCTTTGGTTCCATCTTCAGTCAAATGGGAGAACAGAAACCCATGTCCTACCTCATGCAGTATCTATGAGGAATAGCTGTGCAACTTTTCTTGAACATAGTAGACAAGCTTTAATAAACACCAACGAGTTCTCCACAGTGACAGCACTATTAATAAACAACCTTTATTCTTCCATGGCAATGAGCCAAGTCTTTACCCCAAAACTCAACTAACTACAAGTCCTCAATTCCCAGATTCAAATAGAGCATTGGAATATCCTATTTTGTATAGGTCAGGGAATTACATTCAAGGAAAGGAGAAATGATCAAACATAGTCCAACATCTTTATAGCACGGTGCTCTGAGAGAGGCTGGTTTCCCATGAACTCTGTTACGCACCAGGACTCTGGCCACTGGGCAGACAAACCATAGAATGTCTGCTTTTCTAATAAAGCCAAATAAGGACCAATGGTTGCCCACTTTTTCCATGGTGAAGACCATAGATGTGGAAATACAACACTCTGAATTAGTCACAGTAGTAGCCACATAAGCATAGAACCAAATGGCAGACAGAAATGCTCTGAGAGCTTACCTACCCTCATCTCATCCCTGATTTCTTCCTCCTTTCTTCTTGGTAAAGTCAAATCGTACACAAAAAGAATATCTCTTAATCATAAACATGTACTACTCTGTTGAACTCAATCACACTATTTAAGACGGCAAGCATACATTAAGACTACGAGTCAATTTAATGTATTATTTCTGGTGCATTTTTTCCTCACCAAGAATAAAAATAAAACAGAAGGTGAGAAAAAAATAAAACTAGGAGTCTGGAGTACATAACGCAAAATACATACAAATCTACATAAAATCCTAATATGCTGAGAGATCTTCTTAATGAAAACTATTTCATTCTGAGTTGCTGCTAGTTTGATGCAAATGCAGTATGTACCATGGCCCAGAAACCTATGGTTTCAAGTAGGTAGAGTATAATCATGACAAGTTATTCTTTGTTAAGATTTATATCTCAAAGTCGAGCATGCCTTGGTGGCAACCAATCATTATTCTCAATGCAGGTAATTTAAACCCAAAAAAAAGACACTAAGGAAAAATACAAAATATTTACTCTGCCTAATGTAGCAACTCCTACTAAAAAACATATATGCTGCATATTTATGAGTTGTAGCCCACGGTTGTAGAAAATTCACTACAGAATAAAACCAAATCCTGCATGATACGTTTAGTATACAACATGCCGTTTCTGCTCAGTACAAGAAAAATCTACTACACAGCACCCAGCAGACACTAGGACCAACGGCCTGATAGCAGCATTGTGGCAGGTTGTTCTTTTCTTTCTGCTCCAAAATAAAAATTAGAATAGTAGCATCGCCGAATATCCCAATTAACCCAGTCCAATTCAAAATTCATCTTCAGAGCTGTCAGCTAAGAGCATTACTCGATCTTGCATGCTGTTGAATTCTCTCTGCTAGAGAAAGGAAACAGAAAAGCATTAAACTTTTTCTGCCACAGAGCAAAGCTGAGAAACAGGCCCACTTTAAAAGACATGCTAACAAAGGAAGCCAAGTCAGGAGCTACAGCAGCTAATCCAGACCACCGGGCACATCAATATGGCTCAAGCATCATTAAACCCCATGTGCTTTATTAAGTAAATTAGATAAGCAAAGAATGTTCTGAAACTGATTAGGTTTTGCTACTGTTGGTTCCATACCTTTCTTTTATGCCTTTTGAAGCCATTTCTCCTTCGGCGATTCATAACCTTAATGCTGTAGAGGGCTCCCAAGATGAACAAGGCTCCAGCTATCCCAACCCCTACAGGCACCAGCATCCCAGACATGTAACCAGCCTGCATAGAAAAGGAAACACATATTAGGATGCTAAACAGAACACTGCCCTGAGTTTCTCGTTTCTGCTGGATGGCAGCAGGTTTTCAAGACATGTTGAATTCTGTCTGCTTTGTTATTAAACAAAACCAAACCTAAAATACAGTAATTTTTTAGGGAGAAGACAACAGAGAGAGAGGGAGGCCTATTTGGGGGATATTTCAAATACATAGAAGTATTGAAATAAATCAGCTAGACCTAGTGGCCCCTCCAGCCACTAGCTTATGCACGTTAGTCAACATCAGGTTCTGATGACAGAAATATAATTTGTGTTAAAGATGGATGAAGTAAGCATCTGAGAATGCCAGGACTATTAAAATGCTGTAAATTGGAAATATCACTGAGAGTCCAGCTTGAAGGAGGTCAAAGGCTCTTTGTTTTTGACCTCCTTCAAGCTTGAATACTATGTTTTTTTGGGGGGGTAAAAGGAAGGCCTTGACAGTGGTAGTCCTCTCTTCTCCTTCTTTCTGTCTGTCTTAGCTGCATTACAGTAAGAAAGGAAAGACAAAAATGCTTATGAGTGAAAGGTGAGGGCTTCTGAAAACAACAAGGAAGAAAAGAGCCTGCAAAGGCAAGGTGGGGAATGTTAAATATTGGAGTGACGGTAGAAAAGACAAGGAGAGAGTGTGCACAGAAAATGGATGGAGTGATTTCTATGAATCAGTCACCTTCCCAGTAGACAAGACAAAGTTGCAGGCTGGCATGGAATTCCGAATGTCCCAGCCCCAAAGAAAGCAAGTGACACAGAAGGATGCAAAGATGACTGCCAACAACATACCTCCAAAAGATCCTGAAAGTATCAAATTCACCTATGTCTCCAGTGTCTCCAAGGTGTCACTATGGATGCTGTGGTCCTCAGAGAGCAGAATGATCTCTACATATCCCTGGACTTGATAAGTAGCTCAGGACCTACCTAAGTTCAGGGCAAGGCCATTGTACTCAGAGTGATCCCTACACCTTGGTCAACAAGACTCCTACAGGCTAGTGGGGTATGTACTAATCTATACACCTTTCATGGGGGAACACAGATATTGGTTTGCCTCCCAAGAAGCCCCTCCTAGAAGCCTACCAATGCAAAATGCATAGATAATTAAAATTTTTATAAGTCTATTCATTTATATGACTATTTTTTAAATTTCTAATGCAGCACAAACTGTTTTTAGTAT
The DNA here is from genome assembly GCF_048565385.1 of Saimiri boliviensis. Taxonomy (NCBI): domain Eukaryota; kingdom Metazoa; phylum Chordata; class Mammalia; order Primates; family Cebidae; genus Saimiri; species Saimiri boliviensis. The sequence continues at coordinate 91,274,351 of NC_133450.1, read as the reverse complement.
TTTCCAAATTGAGCCAAAAACAGAGCAGGACAGATGATAAAAGTTTTCCTGAAAGTGCTGAAGTATGCAGGTTCTGATGTTTTCCCAACATTTCTATCAGGACTTCTGTTAAGAAATATTAAGTTTATCCTGCCCCTGTGGCTCCGTTGTGGAGAATATCTTTTAGTTTGTAATCAGTGGTAAGCGGGTAACAGCTGCCTACTTGGTATATTTTTGAGTTATGAGAAAATACAGAACATTCACCTGTTCGTTAATAATAAGCATCTGTTCAGAGAGAATAAATACATGGATCAGAATCTGCTTGGGACCTTCAGCCTGGAATGCTGTCAGCCCCTGAGGGTCTCAGCTTGGTAGGCTGCTGGCCTCCCAATAGACCCACTTTGCTGTTCTGTCTGGATGTCTGCCTCTCATTTCCTTCAGTGCCGCCTGGGTTGGGGCCTCCTGGCCATGCTGTCTCTCAGTAGATATCCAAGGAATACATCAGACCTTATGAAACAGTAGCACCTTCCTCTTGTGCTCAGCCAACTCCCGCACTGGTTCTGCCTCCCAGAGTCTTAACTTAGGGCAAAATATGGAAATTTTTCCATTAATTTGAGAACAATAGCACTGTTCCTCAGCATACTAAGTATTTTTCCCCCAAGAAAAAAAGCCCAGTCATTTTTCAATAAATTAATATGCTTTTTAGAAGCCCAAACTTTTTCCAAAGTTCTTCTAAATCTATTTAAGTCTTAGAGAAATGCTGTAATTTTCCATGTGGGAAAATATTGAACAACAGCAAAGTGTTGGTGCTCACACAAGAACTGTACATTTTTTTTAAATTACCATTCCCAGAGTGCAGAAACACATACATGTTGAAATCTGATGAACTTTAAGCCCAGATGATTAGGCTTTTCAAGTGCAGTAACATTTGAACTTTTGGAAAGTCAACTTGATCAGCCTCTGTGCGGGTCTCCTCATACTCTGTAACTTAATCCCACACCAACAACATCAGTATTCTCAAATATGTCACCATTTCCATATTTCTTGACACACTTAAGCTTTTTATTTCTGGAGCATTATTTTTTCAAATTTACATATATATTTGTAAATCGACATATAAAACTATGTATACTCATCATGTACAACATGATGATTTAAAGTATACTTTCATTGTGGAATGTTTAAATTTAGCTAGAGCTTTATGTAGATTTCACAAAAATTCCGTTACATCTCTCTCTTTTTTGTCTCCTCTATTTTTTTTTATCTTTTTTTGTGGCATCTGCCCTTGCTTTGAAATTACAAGTAAATTACAAGATGGGAGCAAAGCAACCTACCATCTTAAGATATAATTTAACTATTCTTTCAAAACTGACTAAGGGAAAATAAACTCTTCTTTTAGAATTGCTCATGACTTGGTTTCTTCAGCAATGAAAATAAATAAGACAACATGCACATATTTTTAAGTTATAAATTCTGCCTAGTACTTTTTCTCTGTTCCAAATTATTGCATGTACACCTGCCCCAAGACATGACACCCTGAGAAAGACACAATTGCACCAATGTATTATTCCAACTAGGAATGCGTAACCTGAATCTAATCATAAGAAAACATCCCACAAACTTAAAATATATTCTATTTTTTAAAAAGACTATATTCTGTAAAATGTTAATGTCGACGGCCAGGCGTGGTGGCTCACACCTGTAATCCCAGCATTTTGGGAGGCAAAGGCAGGCCGATCACGAGGTCAGGAGATCAAGACCATCCTGGCCAACATGGTGAAACCAGGGATCTACTAAAAATACAAAAATTAGCTGGGCATGGTGGTGCATGCCTACGTTCCCAGCTATTCAGGAGGCTGAGGCAGGTTGAACCTCGGAGGCGGAGGTTGCACTGAGCTGAGATCGCACCATTGCACTCCAGCCTGGGCAACAAAGAGCAAAACTGTGTCTCAAAAAAAAAAAAAAAAAAAATGTTAATGAGATAAAAGATGGCTATAAAAATGTTCCAGATTAAAGGAAATTAAAGAAACATGACAATTAAATGTGTTACATCATCCTAGAGTGGATTCTGTAAGAGAGGAGAAAAAATACTCTTATAAAGGATATTTTGGCTTTGTTGAAAAAAAAAACTGAAATATGAATGCCAGATGCAATAAAAGTATTATATCGATATTAAATATACTCAAGCTAATAACTGTATGAAGAGCTGCTTAAAATATATTCCCACGCTTAGGAAATATAGACTCAAGTATATAAGGGTAAACAGGCCACAATACGTGCAACTTATCCTCAAATGGTTCAGGAAAACAAGAGGACAATGTGACAGCAAATGAAAAAGCACACGGGGTAAAAACATGAACAACAGATGAATCCAGGTAAAGGTGTAGGAATGTTCTTTATACCATTGTTACTCTTGTATCTCGTCTGTACATTTTAAATTATTTCCAAATAAAGTTTTAAATTTTAAAGTAAATTATAAGTCGAAGTATTGCTAAATATACTTGTTTTTGTTTTGTTTGGCTTTGGAGTCTTCTTTGTTTGAAGTCAATGAGAAAGGTATCCTTCCTTTTTAGGATAAGGTATTTGTTCAGAACATCTGTCATCAAGAAAGTCATAAGAAAACCATGTACTGCCTAAATTCTGCAGAACTGAGACAGCATCCTTAGGATTTCTTTGCAATGGTTGTTCTCAAACTCCAGCATGCATCAGGATCACCTGTAAGACGAGCTACAATGCAGACTGTTGGCCCCCTTCCCAGAGTTCCTGGGTGGTAGGTCTATGGTGGAGTCTGAGAATTTGCACATCCAACAAGTTCCAGGTGATGCTAATGCTGCTGGTCCAGACTCTACATTGATAATTGCTGCTATGAAGTGTAGTCTGGGCCATTCATTTTCTAGATAGTTTCCTAAAGCTAGAAGAAATAGATCAGTTTTATTGATATAACAACAGGCCTGGTCTTTATCACACAATTAAAATTGTTATGAATCTTCAGGTTTGAGAAGCAATTTAGATGTTGAAAAGATATATTAATGGGTAGCCAAGTTAGAACTTGTCTAACAAGTATCACCATCTTGGACACTTAGCCAAGAAGATAGTGATGGAATTCATATAGGAACTATCCTTCAACATCCATTCTTTTCTTCTTCTACAGCAAAAGAGCTTCCAATTTGGGACTGGACACAAAATAAAGATGACTTCTACTTGCCTACTGGAAAGCAGGGTATGATCATGCGGTAAGTTTCCCCAAGAAGATATGTCAGCAGCATACGAAAATTTCAAGGTATGTTCTATAAAAATGGAGGAGAGCTGTTATGCTTCCCCTGAAAGAATGACAGAGTGCTTTTATCTTCCCTTTTGAAAAGAAAGAGGTGTCAGTAGCCTCCCCCTTTTTCCTCCTTCCTCTGGCTAGAATATGCACATAGCTAAGCTAGCAGTGCCAACCAGGATCATGAGGTGACCTTGGAAACGTTGGTCATAAATGGTGGAGCATCAAATAAAAGAAGCTTGGGCCCTGTCATTTTGTCTCTCCCCACTAACCTGTGACTATCTCCAGACTTAAAAACAAGAGACCACAAGGACTGGGCACAGTGCCTCATGCCTGTAATCCCAGCACTTTGGGAGGCCAAGGCAAGTGGGTCAGATAAGGCCTGGAGTTTGAGACCAACCTGGTCAACATGGCAAAACCTCCTCTCTACTAAAAATACAAAAATTAGCTGGGCATAGTGGTGCATGTCTGTAACTCCCAGCTACTTGGCTGATATAAGAGAATCGCTTGAACCTGGGAGGCAGAGATTGCAGCGAGCCAAGATCATGCCACTGCACTCCAGCCTGGGTGACAGAGCCAGACTCTGTCTCAAAAAGAGAGAGAGAGAGAGAGAGAGAGAGAGAGAGAGAGAACAAACTTCTATCTTGGCTAAACCATTGTCATTTGGGGTTGAGGATGGCACAGGTTATCTGCCATTCACAGCTGAACTTAGTCTTAATATAGAAAGACTAAACTACAATAACAAAAGGAATTATTCAGAACTGTTGAAAATACCACCCTTTCTAGAATCCAGCTAACCAGTGGAGACTCAGTACTGGAACAATTAAATGAAGCTAACCTCACAGAATGTCCTGGCTTGCCTGAAAAGCCCAGTTAAGTATGTAGTTTGGTTTTCAGTTCTAAGGGATTCTGTGATTTCAACCAAGAGACAATAGTTTTGTACTCAAATAGTTTCTGAAGATAATGACTAACAAGACTTTAATAAATGACGGATGGACGGATGGATGGATGGATGCATGGATGGATGGATGGTTGGTTGGATAAATAGAGATTGAGGAAGATACATGTATATATGTTTATAAGATCTATGTACATATATCTTCTCAAACTCCAGTATGGATCAGGATCACCTGTAAGACTTGTAAAGGAAGATATATGTACATACGTGTGTATATACATATAAATACATATCAAATTAGCATATAATAGTTCAAGCATGGAAGAAGGAAGGGAATATAGGGAAGACTTAAACGAGTCACTCCAAGAGTTGAAAGAGGAAGATAGAGGTACATATGACAGTACTATTGGAGTCCAAGATATTCTTCTTCCAATTTTTTTTTAATTAAAATATACTGACAAAAATGCTACAGAAGGAAGTGATGAGAAAGCTGGAAAAACTTCAGAATAAGCCAGAAAACTAGGGGTCACACACAAAATTATTTCTTTTCATAAAAAGGAGCAAGGAAATGGTACCAAGATTTTGAGACCAACTAAGAACAAAGAGTTCTTAGGAATAAAAATTAAAAAGGAGACTTTCCCTAAAACTTCAGTTTTTTTTAAGGGAATGGTGATGCTATATATACACGCAGATAAGAAATTTAGCGCCGGGCGCGGTGGCTCAAGCCTGTAATCCCAGCACTTTGGGAGGCCGAGGCGGGTGGATCACGAGGTCGAGAGATCGAGACCATCCTGGTCAACATTGTGAAACCCCGTCTCTACTAAAAATACAAAAAATTAGCTGGGCATGGTGGCGTGTGCCTATAATCCCAGCTACTCAGGAGGCTGAGGCAGGAGAATTGCCTGAACCCAGGAGGCGGAGGTTGCGGTGAGCCGAGATCGCGCCATTGCACTCCAGCCTGGGTAACAAGAGTGAAACTCCGTCTCAAAAAAAAAAAAAAAAAATTTAGCAATATCAAATTTCAAAACAGGTTACATGCAAAAATTTATTTTCTTAAGTCTTTTTTTGGGGTCGCTTTCTTAAATAACTCAGAATACTTCTATGGAAACAATGATATATGAATTCCAAGGTTAACATAACAAATCCTGATTTTCATTGTATCATATTTTCCCCTGAAAAACAACATGAAACGCTACCAATGTAAACATATCCAGTTCTAAACCTCTGAGCTTTTCTTCCCCTCAAGTTCTTCTCAGTCCATCTGGTCACAGCCCACCTTTTTTTCACAACTGGACTCATTACAAACACCAAAATGGCTTCCATTAACCTCAACAGGCTTAAAATTTTCAATGTCACTTTTTATTTATATGAACACAAAGTAGTCTCATTCTCAAAAACTGTATGTGCTAAATTTTACTTAGAAGCAGACATAGTGAGGAGAATTAATACAATTTTATAAATTTATTTGCAACTGAATGTTTTCTTTTATTATTTAACATTAAGCTGTAGCAAAATAAACAATAATTCAAATATGGGGGAAACTGACTGCAGGCAACAAAAAAGATATGGAATGCCATAAACAGAAATATATTGAGACTGGTAAATTGGAGGTAGCTCAATATCTGACCACTGAAAAGATTTCCATTTAGCTGAAATCCCAGTGACATCTGAGCTGGGCTGTAATAACAGGATCTGACAGAGGCTACAACAAGGAATTCAGGACTCCATCGATATCTTTATGAGTAATTCAGTTTAAAATTACCAAGTAACCAAAAGAGAAAACTTGGAGAGGTTTGAAAATCAAAAGAAAATGAACACTATCAACCTGGAAGTTAATATTGTCAATCACCATGTAGATGGCAGAATTAATGCAAAAAAAAGAAAATATTTTTCTATAGTTGGCCATTCCAGACAGGTCAGCTCACCAATATCTCGTAAGTGGCAGCACTGTGATAAACTACACATCTAGAGAGTCTCATATTGGCACACACACACAAAAGGTAGATGGAATGGGATTACAATCTGAAATTCCCAAAAAGAAATTCCACCTTGATATGTCAAGGATATCATTCTACTGAGCATACCAATCAATGTAAATTCTTATATTCTCACAAGAGTGAATGGTGCACCAAAGAATAAGTTGTGTCCTGTGTTCTAAAAGAAGAGATTTAGAGGGAAGGCCCTCTTTTTTGCAGGGTACCTGCAAGTGTCCCTGAATCTTTACATAGATTACCAGAATCAGAGTAATAAACTAAAGCTCCACTACTCTGAAGATATTTTGTCTGACAAAGCTATATGCCCTTAAAAATAAATCCAATGGAAGAAAATACTTTTCTTACCTTGTCTTTTAATTTTTCCATCCAGCTTCTCACTAGGAAAAAATAAGATAACAAAATGTAAATAACCATCTTTTAGTTATATTTCATGGTATTAAGTTAATTTGATAAATTTAAGGGTTTTTGTATTAAATACAGTAAAAGGATTAACAGTATAACATAATGACAATAATGGTCTTATTTTTATTTCTACTTATCTAGAAATGCAACAGAGAGCACAAACATCCCTCATGTCGCTATTAGATAAGTGGAGAATATTTTTGTTCGCTAAATGTTTTTCTATTATTATTGAATGATTAGTGGGGAGGTGCGGGCAAAGAGAAAATCTCCTTTAAAGTATCAAGTTCATTTATTCTCTGACATCTTTTCTTTGGCTTCACTCCTCATCTTTCTCAGTTTGTAAGCTCAGTGGGAATGCTGCACTTGAATCAATATCAGAGGGCAGAGATTAAGGTAGGGAGGGAAAATGGGCAAGCCCAGGCCACCCAGAGCTGGCTCCAAAGAAAAGCATTTGCAATCATATTTACTACATGTTCTCACTCATAGGCAGTTAGTTGAACAATGAGAACACATGGACACAGGGAGGGGAGCATCACACGGTGGTGTCTGCTGGTGGGGACTAGGGGAGGGACAGCGAGGGGTAAGGAATTGGGGTGGGATAACATGGGGAGAAATGCCAGATATAGGTGATGGGGGGATGGAGGCAGCAAACCACATTGCCATGTATGTACCTATGCAACAGTCCTGCATGTTCTGCACATGTACCCCAGAACCTAAAGTGCAATTATATATATATATATATATATATATATATATATATATATGAAAAGAAAAAAAAAGAAGCAAGGATTGAATGAAAGGCAAGAACAAGAAATATTTCTGAAAGACATATAGCTTGTGAAGTGTACCGTTCTATAGTAATACAACCACTATGAAAAATAAAAGCAATGACCAAGTAATGTTTCTAAAGCCAACTGAAAAAGACTGATCAACTATGAAATTTTATGTAAACCACAGTTACAACCATTTGTAAATACAAAAATAAGCCAAGAGTAGAAGGAAGCATCAATTTCATTTTTGAAATACGCGTTAGAATGGCCATGTTAAGGTTGGTTTGAGGTTGCTGGTGGGTTTTTTTATCCTTAATTACTTTTCAAAGTTTTCAATGTTTCAACATTGAATGATGACTTACTTTTAAAAGCATCCAAAAGGAGGAAACAAGAAAAATACGTTCTCATTTTACCTTTATTATCAAAGAAATGTGTAAAAAACAAAAAACTTTTAAGATTTCCTGAAATTTTCTCTGCTTTTCAGAAGCTTCAACACATAGGAAGGAAGGAAACAGAGTGGAAAGTTTTTCTTATGAAGAGTCAGATAGTAAGTATCTCAGGTTTTGCAGAGTGTATAGTTTCTGTCACAACTACTCAACTCTGCTCTTATGTAACACAACAGTGGCCATAGATGATACATAAATAAATAGGTTCAGCTATGCTCCAATACACTATTTATGGTTATTAAAATTTGAATTTCATGTAATCTTCAAATGTCATAAATATTTTCTTTTGATTTTTTCAACTCTATTAAAACGTAAAGGGCATTCTTTGCTCAGGGGCCATATAAAACCAAGCAGCAGGCCGCATATGGGCCATGGACTATAGTTTGCTGACCCCTGGCATAAATATACTTTAACCAAGAAGTCAGTGCCTCCATTTACAATCTGACTCTAGTAATAATATACCTGAAAATACTGATGATGGCTAGCATGCACACAGCTCCACCCCTTACAAAGCATGCCACATGTATTCCATCACTTGATCAGCAAGCCAGTGACAAACATGAGAGTCTGGTCAGATCGTGCTCAGGGAAGAGATGAGGAAACTGGGGCTCAAGAGAAGCTAAGAGACTTGTTCATGGTTAACCAGTGAGTAAAGAGTCACTGGGGCTGGGCACAGTGGCTCACACCTGTAATCCCAGCCCTCTGGGAGGCTGAGATGGATGGAGTTTAAGTAGCCTGGCCAACACGGTGAAATCTTGTCTCTACTAAAAAAAACACCAACAACAAAAATTAGCCAGGTATGGTGGCAGACATCTGTAATTCCAGCTCCTCAGGAGGCTAAGGTAGGAGAATCACTTGAACCCGGAGACAAGATCACACCACTGTACTCCAGCCTCAGCAACAGAGCAAGACTCCGTCTCAAAAAAAAAGAAAGAAAGTCATTGGAATTCAAACCTGATTTTAAAATCCAGGAGTAAGACTTTCAAACTACCAATTTCTTTTGGTGATAACTACCACTCTTCTGCTCCTTCAGGTTGAAAATGTGAAGATACCTTCGGCCCTTCTACCTCCCTCAGGTCCTCGCTTTGATCTCCCATGCAGAGTCCTTGTCAAGACCTCTCTCTTGTCCTTCCCTCCTAGCTCTCTCTGTCTCAAAGGGATTCAGACAAAGATGGTGGTGGGCAATCAGGACAAGAGCAGGGTCATGGGAGATCAGAAGAAGAAAATCTAGGAACCTCAAGAAGAAGGCCAGGGGTTAGTGATTCTCGGAGTAGTTGCATTGAGAAGAGAGATCCACCACTGATTCACTGAGTGAATTTGGAGAAACTCTGGACCCACAGCTTCCTTATGTAAAGAGGCAGCAACACCTGTCTTCCAAGATTGTTGGGAAGATTAGAAATAACACATGCCAAGTGTTTGGTACAGAAATCTAGGGCAGGAGGGGAAGAAGAAAGTTAAGTAAAATATGAGTATTTTGTTAATACGTCTCACTTAAGCCTGTGACATATAAATTGAAGCAAGATGTTTCCAATTCATTCATTCATTCAACAAACATTTATTATGTAGATTGTGTTTGATCAAGTGTTGTGCTCTAAAGTGGGTCAGTAGAAGTGATGGGACCTAATTCCAGTGAGAAACAGGTTAGGCCACCAACTTTATGATGAGAAATGGATAACAAGCAGCAAAGTAGGGACCAAAAGAGTGAGGAACAGAGCAGGAAGGCCAGTTGCTAGAGTGCAAAGCAGAACCCAACAACCTTTGAAGCAAGACACTTGCAATCAGACACTCAGTTGGGTATGACATAATAAATAGAGCAAAACAAAAGAGAGGTGGAGGCAGGAATGTTAATATGAGCACCTAGTGGAGGAGGCAAGATGGGGCAGGATAGGGATAGCCTGGAGAAGAGAAAAAGGAGGCAAAGACCCAGCCCACAGTCCAAGGCACTGATTGGCTTGTGTACTGGAGGAAACTCATTGCCCAGAGAAGCATTTTTAACTTAAGCCTTATCAAGCCAGGCTTCACTGGTAAACTGTCCACATCTTAGGTTCTTAAATTCCAGAGTCCTACTTTGGATGATTATCTAACGAAGTAATTCCCCACGGAAGGCAAGAAGGTGCATCAGTGCAAGATCTTTACATGTGCACAGATATCTGAAGAAGTATGTTCTACTGATCTAGTTCAATAATTCATAATACAGGGAGAGAAAGCCAGGTAAAATATTCTTGGCTGGTGAGAGAAGAGAGTGAGTAAGCATTCCGGTGGGCACAGGTCTAAAAAGGTAGAGGAAACAGTATTCTTAGACTGTGTGAGCTTGAAAACATTTCCCCAACTAAGAACATTAGACCCCAGAGGGCCATGCCTTGTGCTTCTCAGGTATCCGCCAGGGTCCTCCACATGCTATTGGACACTCGGGTGCTTAATAAGTATGCTTCCTTCTTTCAGAAAATATTTATTTATTTTAAGTGAGTTCACAATCTTTGAGTAAGCACGATTCTTATTCACGAAGATCCTGTGAACAATTTTTGGGAAAACAGTCAAGTTGAAATAAAAATCAACTTTCCACAATGAACATTTTAAAACTTAAGGAATAGAAAATGATAAGAGAATGCAATGCAAGAATGAAGAAAATTATAAAGAAATATTTTTAGTTTAAAAAAAAGATGATGGCCAGACACACTGGCACATGCCTGTAATCCCAGCACTTTGGGAGGCCATGGTGGGCAGATTGTTTGAGACCAGTCTGGGCAACATAGCAAGACTCCTGTCTCTACAAACAAAAAATTTTAATTAAAAAAAAATTAAAGATGATAATTTATAAACAGGAAATCTGACAACTGCAACTTTTTTAAATAGAGAAACATCACAGTAATTAAATAAATATGAATAGATACAGCTTTTCAGACGTATGGAGGTGTAAGGTGGATTTGCAATCCATATCAAAGGCTTTATTAAGGTTAAAAGGTTAAGGTTTTATATAAAGCTCCAGTTATGGAAGATCTATATCTTACACGACCATAAATATGCACAAAAATTTTGTTGAAATCATGTTCACAATATATTTATAGCAGAAAGGAGCATATAAACAATATTAATATCCAACAAGGTAGGATTGGTTTAAATACTAAAGGGAAAACAGAACCTTAGAATATGTCTACAAGTACAGTATTATATGAAAGTAAAATTATTTTTAAAATACTAAACGGTAAAACGTTGTTCAACTTACACATTGTAAAGGAAAATATAGTATAGTATAATGTGAGCCCAAGTTTGTAGATTAAAAAATATTACGTGTGAGCCGGGCGCGGTGGCTCAAGCCTGTAATCCCAGCACTTTGGGAGGCCGAGGTGGGTGGATCACGAGGTCGAGAGATCGAGACCATCCTGGTCAACATGGTGAAACCCCATCTCTACTAAAAGTGCAAAAAATTAGCTGGGCATGGTGGCACATGCCTGTAATCCCAGCTACTCAGGAGGCTGAGGCAGGAGAATTGCCTGAGCCCAGGAGGCGGAGGTTGCGGTGAGCCGAGATCACGCCATTGCACTCCAGTCTGGGTAACAAGGGCGATACTCCATCTCAAAAAAAAAAAAAAAAAAAAAATTACGTGTAAAATTTGAACAATGTACATCAAAAATGATTTTTCTTTTATTCTCTATATTTTTAGGATTTAGCAAAGCACAATTTCTCACTACTTTTAAATTAAGAAAAAAACACATTTTACAACAAAACCCCCAAAATTCCACAAACTTTTGCAAATTAAAGTTAACAGTAGATTGCTGATAGTGAACACAAGTTAGAGCCTTTCCACTTGGCTCACAGCTCAGCCTATAGCTACGGATTCACTCTAATCCCACTGTTTGGTTATCGTTGTTGAAACTTTATTTAATGCAAATCCGAGAGCACAGTGCTATATAATAAGGCCTCTGGTCTCCTTCTAGTAGAGAGAGAGGTACACAGAAAAGTAGGCAGTAATAAAGCTCACATACAACAAGCCCACAGCTAATATTATACTCAAAGATGAAAGGTTTAGGGCTTTTCCTCCAAGATCAGGAACAAGACAAGGATGCCCATTCTTGCCACTTATATTCAACTTAGTAGTGAAGTCCTGGCCACAGCAATTATGTAGGGGAACAAAATAAAAGCCATCCAAATTATAAAGGAAGAACTCTGGCCAGGCACAGTGGCTCACACCTGTAATCCCAGCACTTCAGGAGGCTGAGGCTGGTGGATCACTTGAGCCCAGGAGTTCAAAACCAGCCTGGGCAACAGGGCAAAACCTTGTCTCCACAAAATATACAAAAATTAGCTGGGTGTGGTGGCACACTTATAGTTCCAGCTACTCAGGAGGCTGAGGTGAGAGGATTGCTTGAGCCCAGGAGGGTGGGGCTGCAGTGAGCTATGTTCATGCCATTGCACTCCAGCCTCAATAACAGAGCAAGACCCTGTCTCAAAAACAAGAACTTAAATTGTTCCTGTTTACAGATAACATAATCTTATTTATATAAAAATATAAAACTAGGCCGGGCGCGGTGGCTCAAGCCTGTAATCCCAGCACTTTGGGAGGCCGAGGCGGGTGGATCACGAGGTCGAGAGATCGAGACCATCCTGGTCAACATGGTGAAACCCCGTCTCTACTAAAAATACAAAAAATTAGCTGGGCATGGTGGCGCATGCCTGTAATCCCAGCTACTCAGGAGGCTGAGGCAGGAGAATTGCCTGAACCCAGGAGGCGGAGGTTGCGGTGAGCCAAGATCGTGCCATTGCACTCCAGCCTGGGTAACAAGAGCGAAACTCCATCTCAAAAAAAAAAAAATATATATATATATAAAACTAAAAACTCCACCAAAAAATCATTAGAATTTATAAATAAATTCAGTAAAGTTGCAGGATACAAAATCAACACGCAAAACTCAGGAGTTTATATATCCTACCAACAAATTATCTAAAACAGAAATCAAGAAAACAATTCCATTCACATTGGCTACAAAAAAATACTTAGCTATAAATTTAACCAAGGAGTTAAAAGACCTGTTCACTAAAATCTATGAAACACTGATGAAAGAAATCAAAGGAGATGTAAATAAATGGAAAGATACCCCATGTTCACAGACTACAATGATTAATATTGTTTAAATGTCCATACAATCTAAAACCACCTACAAATTCAATGCAATTTTTATCAAAATCGCAATGACATTTTTCACAAAAGGAGAGAAAACAATCTTAAAATGTGTCTGGAACCACAAAAGACCACAAAATAGCCAAAGCAATCTGAACAACAACAAAAAAAGCTGGAGGCATCAAAGTACCTAACTTAAAAATATATTGCATAACCAAACAGCATGTCATTGGCCAAAAAAAAAAAAAACAAATACACAGACCAATAGAACAGACTCGAGAGCCCAGAAATAAATTCATGCATTTACCATGATTGATTTTCAACAAAGCTATTAAGAACACACACTGGGGAAAGGGTAGTCTCTTTAATAAATTGTGTTGTGAAAACTAGATGTCCACATGCAAAAGAATAAACGTAGAGACTCATCTCACACCGTATACAAAAATCAACTCAAAATGAACTAAAAACTTACATTAAGACCTGAAATGATAAATCTACTAGAAGAAAATATAGGGGAAAAGCTTTACGATGTTGGACATGGCAATGATTTTTTGGCTATCACTCTAAAAGCACGGGAAACAAAAATAAAAATAGACAACTGAGATTTTATCAAATAAAAAGCTTCCATATAGTCAAGGAAACAACCAACAGAGTGAAAAGACAAGCTATAGAATGGGAAAAAATATTTGCAAACTATATATCTGATAAGGGGTTAATACTCAAAATATATAATGAACTCATACAACTGAACAGCAAGAAAACAAACATGGGGGAAGGACTGAATAGGCATTTCTCAAAAAAAGACATACAAATGGCCAAAAAGTACATGAAAAATGTTCAACATTACTAATTATCAGAGATATGTAAATTAAATGTACAAGAGATATCAATTCACACCTATTAGAAAGGCTATTATAAAAAAGACAAAAGATAACAAAGTTTGGCAAGAATGTTAGAAAAGGAAATCCTTGCACCCGTTGGTGGGAATGTAAATTAGTATAGCCATTATGGAAAGCAGTATAGAAGTTCCTCAAAAAATTAAAATAGAACTATCATGAGATCCCGCAATCCCACTACTGGGTACAGTTCAAAGGAAATGAAATCAGTATGTTGAAGAGGTATCTGAGCTCTCACGTTCACTGCAGCACTATTCACAATACTCAAGATACAGAATCAACTTAAGTGCCTGTTAAGACATGAATAAAGAAAATGTGGTCATATATATATATATATACACATATACACATAGTAGAATATTATTCAGCCATAAAAAAGAATAAATCTTATCATTTGTAACAACATGGATGAGCCTGGAGGACATTATGTTAAGTAAAATAAGCTAGGCACAGAAAGACAATATCACATGATCTCACTTATACATGGAATCTGAAAAAGCATAACTCACAGGAGCAGAGAATGGTGGTTAACAGGTGTAGGAGGAGGACATGTTGGAGAGATATTGGTCAAAGGATACAAAATTTCAATTAGATAGAAGGAATAAGTGAAGAGATCTATTGTACAACACATAACTGTCATTAATAGCAATGTACTGTATTCTTGAAAATTGCTAAGAGTGAAGATTTTAAGTGTTCTCACCACAAAAATGCTAAGGATGTGAGGTAAGACTAAGCATGTTATTAGCTTGATTTAGCCTTTCTACAGTGTACACATATTTCAAAACACTGTATTGTTTTGAATTTCAATTGTCATGTTGATAAATATATACAATTTTAATGTCAATTAAAAATTAATTTTTTAAAAAAATATAGGCATGTATTATTAAAAACTGATCCTCTCTCATGTTCACCAGCGCCCTCTTGTGTGTATGAGTCCCAGGTGTAGCAACTTGCATTCTCCTGGCTTTTCTGCCGAACATAAAATGGTGAGAAGAGCAAAGAAGCTGCAGATAAAACATTTCCATGCATCCTACCAATTCCAAGTCTGATTGGTTTTAATAGGCTGTGGCTGAAAAGTATCCTAAACTGTTTATTTAGAGGAGTATTTTTAATTTTCATTTATTTCCAAGTAACAAAGTTTTATGGACTATATTTATCCCAGATACCTAGCATAAATTCCCTTTTACTAAAGGTGAAGGGATGGGAACCAGAAGAGATCCAGGATTTGTCTGAGATAATAACTAAGATTTTTTGAACACCTCACAAAAATTTCTCAAGGTAGATATTATCATCCCCTATTTTACAGATGAAAAAAATGGAGCTTAAGTAAAGTGCTCAGAGCTACACAGCTAATAAGTAGCTAAGCTGGAATTGGAACTCAGGCCTTTATGGCTCTAAAACCTGTTCAGTATACTCATGGGGCATTCTGGGGAGGGGTGAGGGCAGGTGGTCCAAGGAGACCTTATCATAGCCCCAGGGGCTTTCCTGGGTTCTGGAGATGGGGCAGACCCAAGCTGGGGGCTGTGTCTATTAGCTCACCTGGTCTTCCAACTCCCTTACCTTCTCCTCCCTGTTTCCTCTCTCTGACAAATCTGCTTCTCTTTCTGCTTCTATGTGTGTCTCCCTCTGCCTCTGTCTCTCACTGTGTCTCTGCACATCACACTGTGATCTGTGTCTGTCTGTCCTTTCTCTCCCTCCCCTCATCTCTTTCTCTCTGACTCTGTGTCTGGGTGTCAGCCTGGTCCTGTTGCTCTACAGATCTTTCTCTCCCTATCTCCCTCGTCCTGTCTGTGGTGTGTGTGGAGTGGGGGAACTCTCTTTGTATATGTCTTTCTCATTTAGAGGAAATAAACTGCATCTCTTAGTTCCACGGTCGCCAAGGACTTTTCCGACTCTGTCCTGTGTGCCAGGGTAGCAGCATCCTTAGCTCTCCATTGGCCAACAGCCAACTAAATGGCAGAAATCTTAGGGTGAACCTTAAAACTCAGAATGAGCGACGCTGGAGAGAGAATGATTTATTATAAGGCATTGGCTCATGTGATAATGAAAACTGAGACTTTCCAAAATCGACTGTCTGTAAACTGGAGACTGAGGAGAGCAGCCTGAGTTCAAAGGCCTGAGAACCAGGAAAGCTGATGTAGTCCAAAAGCCTGCAGGCTCAAAACCAGGGAAGAGCTGGTGTTTCATACCTGAAGGCAGAGGGAAAAAACAACGTCTCAGCTTTCAGGCTACCAGGCAGGAAGAATTGCCCCCTTATCACAGGGCGGTTGGACTTACTGTTCTATTTAGGCCTTCCATGGATTGGATGAAGCCCACCCACACTGGGAGGGTATTTACCCTGTCTACAAACTTAAATGTGATACATTTTCGCTGTGTCCTCACCCAAGTTTCATCTTGAATTGTAACTGCCATCATCCTCACATGTTGTGGGAGGAATCCAGTGGGAGATAATTAATCACGGGTTGGGTTTTCTCCATGCTGTTCTCATGACTGTGAATAAGTCTCATGAGATCTGATGGTTTTGTAAAAGGCCATTCCCCTGCACACACTCTCTTGCCTCCTGCCATGTAAGATGTGCCTTTGCTCCTCCTTAACATTCCACCATGATTGTGAGGCCTCCCCAGCCATGTGGAATGGCAAGTCCATTAAACCACTTTTTCTTTATAAGTTACCCAGTCTTGGGTATTTCTTCATAGCAGTATAAAAATGGACTAATACAAAATGTTAATCTTATCCAGAAACACCCTCACAAACACAGCCAATAAAATGTTTGATCAAATGCCTGGGCACCCATGGTCCAGTCAAGTTGATACATAAAATCATCCATCACAGAGTGAGATTAGAGGTCATGATCATAATTCTGGTTCCCTAACATTTAAAGGCCAGCCAGAGGAGAAAGGTCCAGGACAAGAGGCAGGGAGGGAATGATCAGAGAGGCTCAGAAACATGGACTACTCATATAAAACAACCCAGAAGAGCTCGTTTCAAGAGTTTATGAGGCCATTTTCACATTTCATTGCTCAAACAAATCCTTTGTTCAGATTCAGCTAAGTCCACTGTGCTCCACCCACATTCCCTGGCCCACTGCAGAGGTGTCCTGCAGACTGCTTTCATCCCATGCAAGCTTGAGGATCAGAGCCTGAGGTGTCCCCTAGCCACAGAGCCTTCGGGGGATTGGCCAGAAACACAGAGGAGATGCCACCCTAGGAGCCGTCAGTAACCAAGGAAGGATCCAAGTATATTAATACACTGGTATAGTATAGTAATTTCCTAAAGCTACTATAACAATACCACAAACATAGTGGAATAAAGCAACACACATTTGTTATCTTATATTTCTAGAAGTGGAAAGGCCAAAAATTAGACTCATGGCCTAAAGTCAAAGTGTCAACATGGTTAGTTCCTTTTAGAAGCTCTAGGAGATAAACTATTTCCTTGCCTTTTCCAGCTCCTAGAATCCACATACATTTCTTGGCTCATGGCCTATTCCTCCATCTTCAAAGTCAACAGTATAACATCTTCAACTCACTCTCTCTCTCTCTCTCTTTCTCTCTCTGTCCCCCTGCCCAGTCCTCCAAGCCCTATCTCCCACTGTCATATTTTCTTCTCTGACTCCAACCCTCCTAATTTTCTCTCAGAAAGACCACGGTGACAATCTCCCCATCTCTAGGTCCTTAACTCAATCACATCTGTAAGTCACTCTTGCCATGTAAGGTAGCCTCATGTTCCAGGGATTAAGAAGTAGACATCTTTTGGAGGAGCCATTATTCTGCCTCGTTATATCAGGTAAATCCTTCAGTTTTCCTCATTCCTGACACGTGTTCTACACAGCTTCCTAGAGAATCCCCAAGGCACACGATCAATAATCCACTAATTAGCATCTCCTCT
Source organism: Saimiri boliviensis (assembly GCF_048565385.1). Taxonomy (NCBI): domain Eukaryota; kingdom Metazoa; phylum Chordata; class Mammalia; order Primates; family Cebidae; genus Saimiri; species Saimiri boliviensis. The sequence goes on along the minus strand of NC_133450.1, from coordinate 91,256,697 downwards.
ACTGGCTTTCCACCCTCCCCACCTCACTTCCTCACACCCTCTACATAATTCCTGGGATCACCTCCCAAATAAACTCCTTATACCCAATCCTGTCACAGGATCTACTTTTAGGGAGAAACCAAACTAAGACACTCGTCTAATTCAGTCACCATACAGGCAAGCTGGCTCTTTGACATACAAATTTCATTCATTTTGTGCCTTAAAATCAATCACTGGCATACGTTGGAGATATTGCACGTTCAGTTCCAGACCACCATCATAAAGCAAATGCTGCAATAAGATATGTCATACAAATTTTGTTTCCCAGTAACTGTAGAAGTTACATTTGCACTATAGTATAGTCCATTAAGTGTGTGATAGCATTATGTCTAAACGCTTCCATACTCTAACTAAAAATACTTTATTACCAAAAAATGCTAATGATCATCTGAGCCCTCACAGAATATTTTTGCCAGATGGAGGGTCTTCCTCAATGCTGATGGCTGCTGACTGATCAGGGTGGTAGTTGCTGAAGGCTTGAATAGCTGTGTCAATTTCTTAGAATAAAACAACAGTGAGGTTTGCTGCATTGAATAATGAGTCTTGTTTTTTTTTTTCAGAAGGAGTTTTGCTCTTGTTGCCCAGGCTGGAGTGCAGTGGCACAATCTCGGCTCACTGCAACCTCTGTCTCCCAGGTTCAAGCAATTCTCTGTCTCAGCCTCCGGAGTACCTGGGATTATAGGCGCCTGCCACCATGCCTGGCTAATTTTTGTAGTTTTAGTAGAGACGGAGTTCCAACATGTTGGTGGCCACGCTGGTCTCGAAATCCTGGCCTCATGATCCACTTGCCTCAGCCTCCCAAAGTGCTGGAATTACAGGCATGAGCTACTGTGCATGACCAAGTCTTCATTTTATGAAGGATTTCTCTATATATGCAATACTGTTTGAGAGCATTTTACCCAGAGTGGAAATTCTTTCAAAACTGGAGCCCAACCTCTCAAACCCTGCCACTGCTTGCACAGCTAAGTTTGTGTAATAGTCTAAATCCTTTGTTGTCATTTCAACACTGTTCGCAACAGGAGTAAATTCTATCTCCAGAAACCACTTTCTTTGCTCATCCATAAGAAGCAACTTTTCATCCATTCAAATCTTACCATGAGATTGTAGCAATTCAGTCACATCTTCAGGCTCCATTTATAATTCTAATTCTCTATTTCTAACACACATGCAGTTACCTTCTCCAAAGAAGTCTTGAACCCCTTAAAGTCATCCACAAGGGTTAGAATCAACTTCTTCCAAACTACTGTTAATGATATCTTGTCCTCTTCCCATTAATCATGAATGTTCTGAATGGCATCTAGAAAGACGAATCCTTTCCAGAATGTTTACAAGTTACTTTGCTAAGATCCATCATGCATCATTATCTATGGCAGTTATAGCCTTATGAAATGTATTTCTTAACTAATAAGACATAAAGATCAAAATCATTCCTCGAACCATGAATTGCAGAATGGACATTGTATTAGTAGGCATACAAACAACATTAATCTCCTTGCACATCTCTGTCAGAGTTCTTGGGTAAACAGGTTCATTGTCAATGAGCAGTAGTAATAATTTGAAAGAAATCTTTTTTTCTAAGAGTAAGTCTCAGCAGTGGGCTTAAAATATTCAGTAAAACATGCTATAAACAGATGTGCTGTCATTCAGGCTTCGTTGTTACATTTATAGAGCACAGGCAGAGTAGTTAGCATAATTCTTAATGGCCATAGAATTTTAGGAAGAGCCAATGAGCACTGACTTCAACTTAAAGTCACCAGCGGCATCAGCTCCTAACAAGAGAGTCAGCCTATCTCTTGAAGTTTTGAAGCCAGGTACTGATTTCTCTCTTGCTATAAAAGTCCCAGGTAACATTTTCCAATACAAGATTGTTTTGTCTACAATGAAATCCTGTGGTTTAGTGTAGCCATTTTCATCAATGATCTTAGCTAGATCTTCTGGATAACTTGCTGCAGATTCTACTTCCCTTTATACTTTGATATTATGGAGACAGCTTCTTTCCTTAATTCTTATGAACCAACCTGTGCTAGCTTCCAACTTTTCTTCTGCAGTTTCCTCACTTCTCTCAGCCTTCATAGAATTGAAGAGAGTTGGGGTCTCACCCTGGAATATACTTTGACTTAAAGGAATGTTGTGGCTGATTTGATCTTCTACACAGACAACTATAATTTTTTCCACATCAGAAATAAGATTGTTTCTCTCTCTTATCATTTGTGTGTGCACTAAAGTAGCATTATTAATTTTCTTCAAGAACTTTTCCTTTACATTCACAACATGGCTAACTGGTGCAAGAAGCCTAGATTTTGGACTATCTTAGCTTTCAACATGCCTTCCCCACTGAGCCTAACATTTATAGCCTTTTATTTAAAGTGAGACACGTGTGTCTCTTTCTCTCACTTGAACACTTAGAGGCTATTGAAGGGCTATTAATTGCATTAATTTCAACATTGTTTTGTCTCAAGGAATAGAAAAGCTTAAGGAATGGGAGAGAGATGAGGGAATGGGGAGTCAGTAGAATAGTCAGAACACACACAACGTTTACCAGTTAAGGATCGCATATGGATGTGGTTGGTGGCACTCCAAAATAATTATAGTAGTAACATCAATGACCACTAATCACAGATCACCATAATAGATATAATAATAATAATAATAATAATAATAATAATAATAAAGCCTGGAATATAAAGAGAATTCCCAAAACGTGACACAGAGACACAAAGTGATCACATGCTATAGGGAAAATTGCGCCAATAGACTTGTTGAGTGCAGATTGCCACAAACCCTCAATTTTTAAGAAATGCAATATCTGCAAAGTACAATAAAGTGAAGTACAATAAAATGAAATGTGCCTGCATTAAAATGAACAGAAGAAGGCACATAAGGAAGGCAAGCAAACTGGCCAAGTTCAAGGCAGAAGCCATCCCTGTTTATCTAAATTAATTCTAACTGAAGAATTTTAGGCTACCTGAATTTGTAAAATATAGCCTTCCCATATAGCATTGTATAAGACATACTTCATAGCTAAGTTCCTTAGTTTTCCATTGAATTTTGAAAGAGTTATAAATATAGTCTCTCTAATAGAAAAATTTTCATTATCACATATTTCAAGGTGAGAAACTTGATTGTTAATCAATGAAAAGAGAAATGTATGCTCCACCTAAATAAATGAAATATCAGAGCATAGTTCTTTGTTCAAAGCATGAGTAACTAAATCTCAATTACAGTATTTCTACAGTGTCAAGAAATAAATGGAGACCAGCTCTTTTTCTTTCTTGTTATTTAACATATGTGCTATTTCTAACCCAAGAAATGAAGTTTTTTCCAACTTACATAACACACTTAAGAATAACAAAACTTACCAAGTTTTAAGTATTATCTGCATTTTTTTAAAGAATCTTGAGTTTTTCTAGCTACAAATTATTCTCTAATGATGCTAAATTTACCTGCTCCAAAATCACACAGAAACTCTATCTATAATAATTTTCTCTTCACATAATTACAGAACAGCAAGATTCCAATAAATAGAATGACCCACTTCTTTGCATAAGGCTAAGTGAACATTAATCATGTATCTAAAACGAAATTAATTCTGAAAGCTCTGCACTAATATTTACAAAGAAGGATGCAAAGAGCCCAGATACCCTAATCTCTACTTTCAAGTAATATTAAGGATGTCTTTAGTTAATTGCAAGTTTATGAATGATACCAGATACCTACTGGGAAGATGCAAAGAGAATGTCCTGTAATCAACTGTACATCCTGCTAGGGTTCTTTATTAGTGCTAATAATACTGATAAGCTGTAAACCATATTGTCAGCAGTCTTGTGATGGGAAGGCTGTCATGAACTTCAACCATAGGGAAATATATGATGCATAAGTGATGAAGGAAGTATCCCTCAATATGTCTTCCTTTTTCTTACCCCAAAGGGAAGCAATAATACACAACATTGCTTCCCATTATCCACCAGGGGAGAAAAAAATGGTCTTTGCCTCCCTCTATGCCTGATCATGCAAGGGGAAAAAAAAAAAAATCACTGCTCTTTACTTAAGCACCCTGAAAAGTTCTTCTGAGCACCAAGGTTTCTGATCTATGATTCCACCACCCAGCAGGATCAAGTGCATGCTCAGGGGACCTGAAATTCTCATTCTCATGAGATCTCTTTTTACATTTGCACTACCTGATCTTCAATCCACTGGTGAAAAAGAAACTAGTTTTGCCTTCGTACTTTACTTTTAACACAAAGTATACTGCTTTCTGAAGTTCAGAATCATCAAGCTTCCAGTGCAAAGTCAAGTTTGTGTAACTTGCTCACCAGATCTGCTGAATCAAAAATTTGCTATCTTGAGATATAACTGAGGCTTTAGCAACCATAAAGCCCATCAGCTCTACCCTCAGTCCCTCCTCATTCTCAATTTTATGTAAGGTGTAAACCATTTCAGCATCGAGACAAGGTCCCCAAGCATACCTCTCCTTTATATAAACGTGGGGGCTTCCACTGATAAAAAGCCATGGTTTGAATATAGGGCCAAGGTAAAGAGAAGATGGCCTACCGACCAAGTGGCTCTAGTCTCCTGTTTGCCATTGGCCCTTAGCTGGAGTTTCTGACATGATTCTATTTAATCAACAGGAAGCTCCCGCCTCCCTAGTGCCTTGACTCAGCCAGCAGAGAAAATTAATTAGAAGTGGAGTGGTAAATAAGTATTAAAGTGGTTTTCAAGGAAGCGCTGGGGTTTGTTTTCTAAAAGTTCCATTTACCAGTTCATAATCTTCACTCCTCACAATAATGGGCAAATACCAAGCTACATACTCAAGAGAGATTAAGGCAAATCTTTGGTTAAGAACACCTGAGCATTGATGATTAAAGAGTAGACCATTTCGATTACGTAAAATACGTAAGTTCTGGAGATCTATTACACAGCATAGTGCCCACAGCTAATGATACTGTATGGTATACTTAAAATCTACATCAGCAGATAAAAGGGTAGTTTTTTTTAAGTTGCAGTTTTGAGTTTTATTTAAAGAAGATATTTGTCACCCTGAGTTGGTAATGGCTAGAAGAAGATGGAATTCTCTGACGTTTTGTTTCGTTTTCATTTTCTAATTTAGAACATTAATTCTGTTAGTTCCTCATTCAGGGAGGACATCTCCCCTTAGTTTTTGGTATTGAGAGGCTGGTGTGGCTCTTCATGGTGTCTTGAAGTCATAAGCTATCTCTGTTAAAATAAGATTATTCTTAAAAGTGTACAACTTGGTGTTTTGATACAGGTAGAAATGATCACCACAATTAAACTAATTAACATATCTATTAACATCTACACAGTTACCTGTGTGTGTGCTGAGAAAACTTAGCTCATGTTCTATCCACTGAGTAGATGTTAAGTCTTCCTACAAGAAATAATAATAATAAAGGGAACAAGAGAAAACTTTTGGAGGTGATGGATATGTTTATGGCCTCAGTGGTGATGGTTTCAGGGGTGTACACTTGTCCCCAAACTCATCAAAAACATGAAATATGCACAGCTTTTTATACATCAAAAGCATTACAGTTAATATGCTCAAAGGCAGAACTTTGCTGCCACCTAAACGGATTACTTAAAAATTTCCTTGAGTTCTGGATCCTTAGGAAAAAAACCTAAAGTTCCTGACAGACCATTATAGGATAGCAGGTGAATAGGCCAGACTCTGTCTTTCCCCTTTTTTAATCTCTTAAGCAAGTACGTCACTCACATACCCCTGGTAGCAACTGTTCAACTCTATATGAAGTACAACCAATCTCAACTTCCTCATTCCTTAGTCACTAGAAACATGCTTCCATTTGGCCAGATAATCTTAAGATGCTACCCACCTGTTTGTTAACATTTACTTACTTCCCTCCTGCTGGAACATTTGTTTCCTTGTGTGATCTGTAACTTTTCTTGTGAACTTATTTTTCATGGAGGGTGTTTTTCCCATAGGAATCCTTACATCCTGAATTGCAGAAGTGTCACTACAAATGAACCATTTCTTGTTTGCTTGTGCTGAGCATACCAGGAGCTTCACCCACCTGGAACAGGGTTGTACATTAGTCTCTGAGTTGGGGATTCTTGTGTCATGAAGGCAAGGCTGGGGCTTCATATCTCTTATTCTCTCCCACTCAGAGCCCCAGAAACAGAGGTGCTCCCTTGATGTTCCCCCGGCTTGCTGGCAAGTAACTTTCCCAGACCCCCTTTAGCTGAGGGGCAGTTTTTCCAGAGTGCTTTCTTTGTCCAGGGGTTTCCGCTCCCACTCCCTGCCCTCCATCAGCCAAGGCCATGTCTCTTCATGCCATGTTGGTGTTAAACATCCCACCATTACATTTGGTCCAGTGTCCCTGCCAGGACACCAGAGCTGCAGTGCAGGAGGCCAGTGCTCAGGCTTCAAGTTGCCTCCATTGGCAAGAACACATTTCCTTCCAAGATCAGTTGGATATTTGAAAATTTTGTTGTAATGTATCAAGCACTTCTCTGTGTTTGTATCAGGATGTAGAAATCCATAGTCACTCAGTCCACCATACTGCTGGAACCAGAAATCCAGGTTCAACTTCTAACCAGGTGTTTTTTTTCTTTTATTTATCAAGGTAAAATTCATATAACATAAAATTGACCACTTTAAAGTGTGTGATTCAGTGACATTTTGCATTTTCACAATGTTATACAACCATTACTTCTAACTAGTTCTAAAATACTTTTATCACCCCTCACCGCACAAAAAAAAAAAAAAACTTAGACCAATCCTAGACTCATAAGCTATCCCTCTCCATTCCCCTCTCTCCCCAGTCCCTGGCCACCACTAATCTACTTTCTGTCTCTAGGGACTTACCTATTCTGAACATTTTATATAAATTGAATCATACAACGTATGATCTTTTGGTCTGGCTTCTTTCACTTAGCATAATATTTTTAAGGTTTATCCACATTGTGGCATTTAACAAATGGCCAATAAACACAAGAAAAAAATGCTGAACATCATTAGTCATTAGGAAAATGCAAATCAAAACCAAAGGGAGGTACTACTTCACATCCACTAGGAAGGCCATAAAAAAAGGAAGAGAAACTTACAAGTGTTAGTGAGGACAAAGAGAAGTTAGAACCCTCCGTTGCTCGTGGGAATATAAAATGATACAGTCACTGTGGAAAAACTTCACCTGCTCCTCAAAAAGTTAAACAAAATATTGACATATAACCCAGCAGTTCCGGTCTTAGATATATACTCACAAGAACTGAAAATGGGTCTTCAAACAAATACTTAAACACGAATGTTCACAGCAGCTACCCACAGTAGCCAAAAGAAGGAAATAACCCAAATGTCCATCAACTGATTGATGGATAAACAAAATGCAGTATAGACATACAGTGGAACCTTCTTCAGCCATAAAGAGAAACAGAGTTCTGATACATTCTACAAAACGAAGTTTTGATGCACCTTGAACACATTACACTAAGTGAATGAAGACACTCAGGGAATGTGCTAAGTGATAGAGGATGGGGTAAAGAAGCTATGTGGGCCCTCCTGGAAGCTGGGTGGGTGCCACAGAGAGGGGAGAGAATAGAACTCAGATTCCATCCACACATACTGCCTCAGTGCCCACGTGATACTCACCTGCTGCACCCCTTGCTCCCCAGCATTACAGTCAAACCAGCCAGCCTAGATGGCCAGAAATTAGGAAGTCCTCTTACCGAAACAATTTCTCACTTAAATTATTTATTTCTCTGGAGTAATTGTAAAATGTACAGTGTCAACCACTAGGCCAAAAATGGAGGAACAAGAAGCAAAACCAGAGCTTCTTAACCATTTTCAAGTATGTAATTCTGTGGAATTAACTACCGTCTATTCATAATGCCGTAATGTCATTAGCACCATCCATCTCCAGAACTTCCCTTCATGAAAAACTGAAACTCCACAATCGTTTTTTAAAACTCTCCATTCTCCTTACCAGCTAGCCCCTGGCAACCAGCATTCTGTCTCTATGAATTGAACTACCTTAGATGCCTCATATAAGTGAAATTATACAGTATTTGTCTTTGGGGGATGAGCTTATTTCACTTAGAATAATGTCTTCAAGTTTCATCCATGTCATATGTCAGAATTTCCTCTCTTTTTAAGCATGTGTCAAAATTTCCTTTGTTTTTATGACAGAATAATATTTCTCTATACATTGATTATCCATACAACCATCAGGGTACCTGCTGGATACTCAGGGTATCTCCACATTGTAGCTACCATAAGTAATGCCACTATGAACATGGATGTACAAATAACTACTTGTGACCCTGCTTTCAATTCTTTTCTGAATATACCCAGAAATAGAATTAGGTTTATTACTTGATATGTGTTTTTATTTAGTTAGAAGGGGAATTCAGTAATGTAACCAACTTCTATTGAGTATCTAATGGGTACCAGGTACTGGGCCAGAAAATAGCTATAAAGTGTTACATATTTATGAATTAAAATGAAGAGTGCAGTTAGGCTTAAAAGGGAGGAAGAGAAATTGAATTGTATTTTTTCAGCAGACATAATTAAATCCCAAAGCTCTGAGCATCGATTAGACACTAGAAATAAAATCTGATTATCCCAGAGACTCATTTTCATACACTTTTATGAGTTGCCTAACTGTGCATGGCCCTGAATTAGCCATCAACCAAAATGGATTCGTTTTTACCCACCAACAAACAAACCTTGAACCCATTTACAAGTTTCTTACGAAGAGGCAGCCAGAGCTTTTGTTTAATTGGCAATATAACCACGTACATTATTAATGATAAGTTTGTTTTCCTCCTAATGTAGAAGTCTAAAGGCCATTAATGCTGCATCAAGTTACAAATGTACACTAAGAGAATCTAACCAAGTCAGTCACTTTCTCCGTGGTCCAACATTACAGAGAAATATTTTTCCAAGATTTGTGCAAGGTTTTATGCTCCCAGAGACGTACTTGTAGCAGACTTCGGCAAGAACTGCAGCTACCAAAGCCATCTCAACTCTAAGAAAAATGCTTTCAAAATGTTAATGCAATATATGATAATCTAACAAACTGAAATTCAGGGTCCAGCCATTTGAACAGAGTCAAAAAGAAGTCTTCAACAGAAATCAGACAAAAGTAACTGAAAAGTTCTCCCTGACATTGTTTTCTTGTATCATATGCTTCCAAGCCACGCCACCTTCATTTTCACCTTAGTACCATAAGGGTGTCTCGTTTCTTTCCGAGCAACGTTTTGAAAGGCAGTCTGATCACCTCACTCCCTGTTTAAAACCCGTTCCAAGCTTCCTACGGCCCTCGGGAAAAAGTCTGACCTTCACTCAGTTTCCAAGACCCTGCATGATTTCAGCTCTTACAATGAGCTGAGTGCCCCACTTCTAAACCTTCACTTATTCTTCCTTCTGTCTTCATTTTTCTTCTCCCAGCTCACTCCTACTCAGTCTTCAGACCCAGCTTAAAGGGCGGTTCCTTGGAGAGGTCTATTCTGGGCCCTACGCTAGATCTGTCATCTGGAAAACACGGACAGGACTTACCTGTTTTGTTCACTGCTGCAGCTCCAGCACCAGAGAAGGCCTGGCATGTGGGGGACACTACTGGTTAAATCCATGAATCATCTTCTACCATAATACATTCTAATGAGGACTGAGGCTATTGTTCTCATACATTAGGAGCCTGATGAAGGGTAAATCTATTGGAATAATATAAATAATGTGATCCTACTGAATACTAACTACAGGAAGGCTTCCTAATCATTTTTGTGCTACGGATCCATCTGACTGTCCAATGAAGACTACAAATCCCTACTTAGAACACTATTTATAAATGCATAAAATAAAATACATAGAACTCTAAAGAAACATTTAAAGAAATACTCAAATTCCATTATCAAGTTATTTTTTAAATTTCTGATGCAATAGTAAATACATCTTTTTACTATCTGATTAAATAAAAATATCTAGTGGCAGGTCTAATAACTTAGTTTCAAAGTAACGATGAGCATACATGATATTCTGAGTTATCTGTGACAACTATAATGTGATATGAAATTATCTGCAATATTTATTGATGACAAAGACACATATACTGCTACACATGACTATTGGCTACACTCATAATTAAACAAAACACTGAAATTCAGTTAGAAGTTACTGAAAATAAGAATGCAATTTTTACCCTTCGAGGTCATGAGCCCCTAGGGAGATCCCTAAGAAAGCCATGGAAATGCACTGCATAGCTCTTCTGCCATTGGGGTGCACAGGTAACTGACAGTCCCAGGCACCCACCTGCACCCCTGGAGCCACCACTACATTTGTGCAGGATCCAAGCTCCCCCCTCACCCCCCGCCCGCCACCAGACTGCTCCCAGGCAACGTCTGAGCACAGCAGGGTACCTAAGCAGACCCGTTCCTGTGGGACACAGGAGTATTCAAGTCGGCAACTTCTGCTCCAGAACTCACAAGCAGCCTGGCAAAAACACTCAGAACTGAACTATCATCTGAGTCTTCCTCTCAGTCCTCCTTGCCACCTCTTCTTTCACAGCAGTCAGTCTCGCATTGCAATCTGAGGGCTCTCCCCGCCTACTCCTAATCCCTGCTTTTTATCCTTTCCAGGTTATTTCTCCCTATAAATCTCTGGCACAAGTAATCCCATCTTGCCTCTGTTTATCAGAGCACCTGAACTGACACAATCCCTTTGAATTAAGGGAAAGAGAAAGCCTGTTTACCCGTTTATGCAGAACTGATATTCTGAAGCTATTTGAACACGCTGCATTTTTACAACACTTCACCAATATCTACCACTTGGTTTCAGGAAAAGACTTTGCAGAGATTATTTTTTAAAAAGCAAATCTTTCCCTTTAACTCTTTGCAATATAAAGGAAGGGCCACAAATGGTTAAGTCCGGGGATCAGCCTCCCTGAACTGGTAACAGTGGCTCGTTAAGGAGCCTGGAGGAAAAGAACAGGGCTGTGACATACAGCCAGCACAAAAACTGTTTCAACAATACGATCTGAAGGATACACAAAGTCAACTATCAGAATTTCCTGCTTCTCATTCCTGAGAGCCCCTCTGACTCAATACTATAATTATGAAGTAAATGCATTAGAACTCCTCACACACAATAGAGAAATTAAGACACTAGATAGTGAGGTATAATTAGGACAAAGACTGTTCACAGCACAGAGCATTTCCCTTCCCTACTCTCCACTGTTTCCACAAGGGATTTCAGTTACAACAATAACATAGAAAGTAATACTAGAACCAAAATCTGAAACCAAAACAACCAAAAATGTAAATGAACACAGAAGAACCAAGAAAGAAAGAAACACAAGTAGGAAGTTTCCAAGACCCACCAGAGTCAGTGGAGCTGATGAGGAAAATTATGTTCTTAGCACCCTAAATTGATTTTTTTTTTTTACTTTTATTTTAGGTTCAAGGGAACACATGTAGATTTGTTATACAGGTAAACCTGTGTCACAGGGGCCTGGTGTACAGATTATTTTGTCACTCAGGTATTCAACTTAGTGTCCAATAGTTGTTTTTTCTAATCTTCTCCCTCCTCCCACCCTCCACCCTCAAGAAGGCCCCAGTGTCTATTGTTCCCTTCTATGTATCCATGTGTTCTCATCATTGAGCTCCCACTTACAAGTGAGAACATGCAGTATTTGGTTTTCTGTTCTTGTGTTAGTTTGCGTAGGATAATGGCCTGCAGGTCCATCCATGTTCCTGCAAAGGACATTATCTTGCTCTTCTTTATAGCTGCAGAGTATTCCAGGGTGTATACGTAGCATATTTTCTTTATCCAGTCTATCACTGATGGGCATTTAGGTGGCTTCCATGTCTTTGCTATTGTGAATAGTGCTTCAGTGAACATACATGTACATGTGTCTTTATGACAGAATGACATACATTCCTTTGGGTATATACCTAGTGATGGGATTGCTGGGTCAAATAAGCACCCTAAACTGAAACCAGGAATATATTTTCCCACCAAGGTCTGGTGCGTTGGTTAGGTTCTACAGAACCCTTAGCAAAAGTTCTACTTCTGGTATATCGTGAACTAAATCAGTTGTTATGGGCTGCCCCAGAAACCTCAGTGTGACATAGAAGATGGTTTCTAAGGGGTAATGCCCTCTGCCTTTCAAATCAATTTGTGGAAAAAAATTCATTCAGGAATGTAAAGTTTCCTACATTTCCCTAAGTATATTGAAACATGGTGTTGTGTATTTTGTCCCCTAAAAATTTATGTCAATGGCTTAACCCCCAGTCCCTCAGAATGTGACCCAGTTGGAATTAGGGTGGTCACAGACATAATTAAATTAAAATGAGGTCATACTAGAGTACGATACGCCCCTAATCCAATATGACTAATGAGAACAAGACACACAGAGAACAATCCCATGTGAAAACACAGACACACACAAGAAGAAGACGAGGAAGGCTGAGATTGGAGTGAGCAATCTACAAGTCAAGGAATGACGAGTATCACCAGGCACAGCCAGAAGTTAGGAAGGAAGCATGCAACAGGCTCTCCCTCAGGGCCTCAAGAAGGAACCCTGCTGACACCTGGATTTTGACTTCCAGCCACCAGAACTGGAAGAGAACACATTTCTCTTACTGTAAGCCTCCCAGTTTATGGTCTTCTGCTGTGGCAGCCCGAGGAAAGTCGTATAATACAATACACACAAGTTCCTCACCATGGACATTCCTGTCCAGCCTTCCTGCCTTGTGAACACCAAGTTGCTAATCTGCAAATCCCATGGTAATGGACCAGGGTTCATGGGGCTTGATTCCATGCTAGAGATGGACCAATACTTTTGGAAACTGGGCCCCTGGTAGCAGAAATCGACTTGCTGAGGCACTCTAATGACCTGAGTCACCTCTTTGTTCTGAGGGAACAATTTGCATGCTGAGATGATCTAGCTCAATTCTGGCCTCAATATATTACATTTAAATTGTACTTTTCCAGAAACACTTACAAAAATTGCCTCATTAATGCTTGCTACTCCCTTGTGCATTAAGAAATGGACAAGTACCATTATCTCAATTTCGAAGATGAAGACACTGAATCTTAAAACCCCAGGGCTATGAAGAACACTGAAAGACCATCTACTTCAAAGAGCCCAAACCTGTCTGTTGCTTAGCAAAATTACCTGAGCAACTCAGCAAAAATAAATGTTCACTGGCCCAGCTCAGCAACTGCAGGATACAGCCCAAGCATCTGTATTTTTAACAAACTTCCCAAGGGATTTTCTTTTACCACCTTCTTAGCACAATTCGTACAGTGGCATTTGGGAAGCACAGAGTCGACTCATCTTGCCCAGGTTTGAGAAATATCTGGAGAGATTCCTTTTATAAGATAAAAATTCTTATGGCTCTCCAGTGCTAACAAATTATTTTTATTGAAATGTTACTCAAATAAATGTAACCCTAAGCCTACATAGAACTCCTAATCTTGATAGCTCTTTTATATTACTATAAAACCAAAACAAATTTATAAATTAAGTAAAATCCCAATAAAACCCAAATTTGTTTTAGCACACCAGTCACTAAAACGAAGCTACGTATTGACTGCTACAGAGCTGGTCTCTAACAGTTTGACAGGCTCAGATCACATGTGCTGGGAGAGACTCTATTTTCCCTCCACTCTTTCCTCTAAGAACCAAAGCTAGGCCTTCCTTGCAGCCCGTCTCAATGTCATGGCCTTCACTGCATAATAATGTGACCATAAACGCAATGCAAAAGCAGGCTTTCTGATAACATGGCCTTCTCAGCTATGAAGAGTCATCCAAATCATCCAAAAATATGCTTATCTTCGAAATTGAGATAATGGTACATTTTCAATCCAAATGGGAGCACAAGATTTAAACGTCTCACAGGAAATGTCTGGATCCCCCTCTGATAAACATTGATCTAATCCATCTTCCTTACTGCTGGCATTCAGAGTTTCCTGAATGTGGGTTTTAATGTCTTAGTAATAGTTAAAACATACAGTGCAAACTACGTAGCAGACACACTGTTCTAAGCCCTTTGCATAAAGCAACTCGTTTACTCTTCATTTCAACCCTATAAGGTAGGTACATCCAATATTTCCATTGCGCAGATGAGAGAACTGGGGCAAGAGAGGTTAAGCTTCTTGACCAAAATCACACAGCTTGTAAGTGGTAGACCTGGGATTTGAACCCAAGGAGACTAGCTCCAGATCCTGTGCTCTCCTCCTAGCCGCATATACTTTTCAGATGAGATAGTCACAATCCAAAATTAATGATACAGTCTGACTCCTCTCTGCTCCCAACAAGCAGGAATCTGCGGCAACGAATCCAGGTTGGTGTAAGGTGCAGTAATTAAGGTGCTCGAGTAAAGGATGGGAGGTCGCACTGCGCAGGAAGAGGGACAAAAGTCTTAGGGAGCCACCAAGTCTCCAGGTCATAAGCCAAGCACACCACCAAATAAGCCAGAAAAGCTAGTTAAAGTAGAAAGATACGGGTAGATGGCAAAGAAGAGAAACCAAGGAAACCAGACAAGTGAGCAGGTCTGAAGCAGAGTGAGGCGGAGCTCAGAAATATTCTCTAAGCAGAACAGGAAAATGCCTGCAGCCTTGAGCACGACAGGGAGGAAAATGTTCAAGTTACCGATTTAGCTCCAGTGGAATCCTGCAAAAAGGAATTCTCATCAACTGAGTATGAACTCATGCATGTTGCCCAAAAGGACCCCTCACAAAAGAGGCAAAGGTGACACTGGAATCGCTGGAGAGTTAGTCACAAAAGCTCATAATGGGAAAAACCCAAGACCCCTTATCAAAGACAACTGCATCTTTTATCTTGTCATCTGCCGGGCCTAGAAGTGATCTTTACTAACTTAAATTTGCTTCTTTTATTCTAAAAATATAAAGGCATCAAGCTACATCAGGTTGCTATGGACTCAATCACAGATGAAGCAAGAAGATTAAATGGTTGTGCGACTTTAATGAATGTCATTTGCTTTCTGAAAAGCTGATTTGGATGTAATTAATAGGAGGCTGCCTAAAAGGAGAATTGGATTTGTGTAGTGATGGTAAGAGGCACTGCTGTAACACTGACCAGTATGGCTTTCTCCTGCCCTTCAAGCTGCTGAGCGTTCACCTTGGCAGTCAGCACTTCATGCTTGTCTGCTTCTTGAGAACTTGGCACTCTTTCTAATAGAAGAGCAATTTTCTTTGAAGGGAACAACAACTAAGAAAAATAGCGGGAGGAAAACGTTGAAAATGGGAAGGAAAAAAACAAAGAATGTGAGTATAAGCCAGGGGCAAAACAAGAGAGAGACATGTGACCTACAAAGACAAAGGAGAGCAGGGAAAAATAATCTTTGTAAGTGACTGACATTGGGTAAGAAGCGAGAAAGTCACTCAAAAGCAACTTGGAAATGCTTTGCACCCATAATTAAACTCTTTATTTTATAAATGGGAAAGCGAACTCACTGCACTTCTGATCAAAATAGCATTAAGCCTCAGTGATGAGAGAGAAAGAAATTTAAGGAAAATCAAAGAAAAACTGTGCCACAGAGAATAGATGATTCTTTCACTGCTGTAAGATATACTTGTTTCTGAAGTATAAAAAATGTCATAATCATAGATTGTCAATTGCACATTATTTTCAAAGATCCTTTTTTCCTGTCTGTTTCAGCAGTAAGTTTCATGCAAAATAGTTCTGGCACCAAAAGAAACATGTATTTTAGGTTACAAAGTAAAAACAAAGAGTTACAGTCAGAAGAATCAAATGTTTTGAACCTGAACAGCCCAAGTAATTTCTCTGGGGTGATTCAATCAACCTTCGATTAAGCTTTTTCTGCAAACTTGCTGGAGGATGGATGCAGAGATGATTAGGATCCAGGTCCTGCCTTCAAGGAGCGTAAAGTCTCACAGGGAAGCTCTCATGAGAATTAATAGAAGACAAGTAGTTAAGTGCCCATGATGGCAGAGGTGGTTGTCACAAAAAAAATAAAATAAAATAAATCATTAAGTAGGGAGAACTTTTACTGCTACTGAAACTCATGGAGAGAACTCACTTCACTCCCTGGACTGTTAAAATGAATGAGTTGGAGGCATGATGGTGGGACACAGTAAGCTTATCCTTCTCACAGGCTGGGCCCCTCCAGTACTGCCCAGAAAAAGAACAACACTTCTATTTTGTGTGTCTCAACGATCGAATCCTAAATCCTAGTTTGTTTCCCTTATGATTCAATGTTCCTTTGGCTTACAGTGTGAATGATCTACTCAGAAGCATCTCTGGTCAAGGCTTTTTTCTCCATCTAGGTTCTCACATAGAGAATTGAAACAACTGAAGCAAACCTGGATTTCCCAGTAATTTGTCTATGGTGTGCATCTGAGGTCCCACAGCGTGACATTCACCTTCTAACTGCTGGCTTCAAGTGAAACATTTTCCCAATGGCTTTTACCTCTGGGTTTTGCTCTTTCAACTGGGAAAGTAAACGCTGTTAGGGCAACCCACTGTCTAGTCCTGCAGAGGCAGTGCTGTGGAAGGGGGCAGGGACAGACAGACCCTCCTGATAGGTCCTTAGACGCTGGAGTAGAACTTCTGGCTGCTTTTCTCAGAGTTCGGGCCACACCAGCCTAAGGAGGACCATAGTCCTCAAAGCCCTATCCTTATACTACTCGAATTCATCCCTGCCTTTCTCTCTACCCATTGGACCTGGTGAGAGTCAGTGGCAAACCAATCACTCATGTGAGTGACTACATTCTCCCATGGGAGCAATTGATCAAGGAGGACCATAAGGAAACAAGGCACAGACATGAAGATCTGTGATGGCTCCCAGAGCGACAGGCCTGAAGGTAAGGAACAGGAAGAGCTGAGCTGTTGACTCAGTCTTGCCTGGTGTTGAGGTTTGTTTCTTTTTTTCTGTTTTATTGCTTTTTTTTTTTAAATTGTGGTTTAAAAATACATATAACATTTATGTAAAATTTATCGTCTTCACCATTTTTTAGTGTGGAGGTCAACAGTGTTAAGTATATATGCACTGCTGTGCAGCAACAAATAGCCAGAACTTTTTCATCTTAGAAAACTGAAATACTATATCCATTAAACAACAGCTCCCCAATTTTCCCTCCCCTGTTCTTGTTTGCCAGGTAGAATGTCTGGCATTAAACTCTTCCACATCTTAACGGTATCAACATTATGTAACATGGTGTCACAAATAGAAATTAAATGGGATGAAAGACATGATTTAAGGGAAATTATACAATTAAAGAAAAGATTTCTTATTTATTATTCTTTCTATACTGTAATGTCAGGTAACATCTCTTTTAGGGAATGCAACTATGGCTGATCAGACACCAGTATGGGATTCAAGGATCTATTTGGGGGAGAGTGTTATCAAATCTAGCATTTGTTCGTATGTTCCTACCAATGATCATCAATGATGCAAAATCTGGGGCAACTTAGCAGGTGAAAATGGTTTGAAGGGCAGCACAGAGGATGACAATGAAATTAACCACATCAATTTCTAGGGCCAGCTGATGACTTCAGAAAATACCAAATCGGACAAGCTGCCCCTTCAGAGTGAACAGATTCGTCTTTGCTCAGTAGTTTCAGGCTCCCAGGAATGGGGAGGCTAGAAAATCTAACGGATGACACAAACCTCTGATGTAAGACCCACACTCATTCATTCTAACGTCCACACTTCATAGCACACCACTGGTCTAGGCCAAGACTACTGAAAGTTCAACTGATGGAACTGTCAGCCCAGCCCAAGCTACAAAAGGAATATTCCACCAAAGAAAATAAGTACCTGTACTTGAATAACCAATATATTCATATGAAGAACCTTTATGGGGTAGAGGCAATTATTTTCCCTCTCTCTCCTTAACTTTTAATAAAATAAGTCATAATCTGTTACATAAACCATACTTTGTACAAAGTGTTTAATCTACTAGCCCCATTTTACACATGAGAAAACTGAGACACAGAAAAGCCAAACTAGAAAAGCAAAATTGGAAAAATTCCCAACTAAAATGTCCTTTTCATTCTAGGGCCTCATCTGGACTGAAGTCATTTTTTTTTATTTCATTTGTATTTCTTCAAATTGAAAGGTCTATATGAACTCTCTCCTTGGCTTCTGGAAATCTCTCCATCCTCCAGGCTTAGTCTCCAGTCTTCACTTTCCATCAGGAGGAACAAGCTGACACTGGCCTGCTGCTCCCCCCAGCTGAGTTTCCTACAGCACTCTAAAACACAGCTAGGCCTGATTATCTAGTTAACAACTCAAAGACACAGAAAGAAAGAGGGAACCCTATTCTAAGCCTGATTTCTGAAAACAACTTTCAACCTCTCAATTCTGTTCCAGACAGCTACCAACGTCCAGATAAATTACCCAGAGGTTCTCTGACATCCCCTCCCTGCCCTGCCCGAACTGCCCTGACCTTACTATAGGCCCTGGTCATCTCCCAACCAGATTAGGCTCAGAATTTGCAACCCCTGCTGGCCCCGCATCCAAGGTCCTTCCCTCAGATTCACCTAAACTTCTTCATCTTCCCAGCTACAACCGTTGAGCTCCGGTGAGACCAGAGACTGTGTCCTGCGCACGCCCACACCCCTGCTCCTCTTACGCTCATTTCCTCCACCACACCTGTGCTCATTATTATACCAGCTACCGTATGCTAGACCCAGTAGCTGGGTGCCGGCTCTGCCCTAAGTATCTTACACACACCTCACACAGTTCTCAAAACAGCTCTCCTGCTATCCCATTTTACAGTGAAGGAATCTGAGAAGAGCGGGGTTCATTCTAAAAATATTTGATTCGAACGTTCTAAAAATACTTGATTTGAAATGTCTCCTGACTTCAGAGGTTTCTCTTTTCCGAGATGTGTGTTTCTGTTCATTCGCCTCTGAGTGCATTCCCTCAGTCAACCACTCTCTCTATATTGAAACAGTTCTTTCCATTGGCTTCTGTGACACCATGTTTCCCTCACCTCTCTGGCTGCTCCTCCTCAGCTCTTTTGGAGGGTTCGACTTACTCTACTTCACCTGTGAATTATGGTAGTTCCTCAGGGTCCAGTTCCAAGCCATTATCCACGTCCCTCTGAGCTCGCACCCTACGCATTATCACCACATCCCACAGCATCGTTACCATCCCATGCTGACTGCAAGTGCATAGTCCCAGTTTGCCCCTCCTTCAAGCTCCAGGCATTTCTCTCCTTCGGTGTCTCTCATGTATCTCTAACTCAACACACCCAGAACTGAACTCATGATTCCTCCCTCTCCCCTGCCCTACTCTTCCCCTAACTCAGATTCTACCTGTTCCTCTCTCTCATCTCGGGAAGAACACCCCTACCTGCACACCTGCATCAGCCAGAAACTAGGAGTCACCTTTAACACTTCCCTTCCCTCCCTCTCAAGATCCAATCAGCCGCCAAGACCTTTTGATCCTACCTTCTAAATTACTCTTGAATCCATCCACTCTTCTTCCTGTCGCCCAGTTTATTGTGATAAGCTTCTCACTGGCTTCCTCACATCTATTCTCGTTCCTTCTTCACTCCACTTCCACTCTTTATATAGCAGTCCTTACAAGACATCCTGCAGCCACAGTGATGCCTTTAAAATTCAAGTAGGGCATTAGCATATGTGCTATTCTATCCTTTTCATGTGCCATTTCATGGCACGGCACCCATGTGCTATTCCACAGCACCTTACTGCTCACAGCATAAAATCCCAAGCCCTTACCCTGTACAGCAAGGTCTTGCAGGGTTTGGTCCCTGTTGCTTCACCAGCCTCTGCTGCACCTGCTACTGGCTCCAGGTACAGTGGCCTTCTCTGAAGTCTTCAAAGACTTCTTCCTGGCTCCAGCCTTCAGAAATCCATTCCCTTCCTCGGCCCCTGCTTCCCTTCTGTATATGTCTTAGTTCATTAACACATTCCCAGGAAAGCATTCTCTGACCCCCATCAGGCCAAGTCCCCTCTTGGAAGATCTCTAGCCCCCTAATCTCCTTTATGGAACTTGTCATAATCATATTCTAAAGACTGGGTATTACTTGATTCACGTCTGTCTCTTCCCCACCCCAGCTAAAATGGAGGTACCATGAGGGCAGTCCCTGTGTCTGGAGGCACACTGTCTTCTCTATCACTGCGTGTTCCTCACCTAAGTTTCCGTAACTTTCGTTAGTGGAGAACGTTCACATGTCCTGCAGGTCACACCAGTCACAGCTCCATTCCACAGGGACAACCATACACGTGTGTTTATGTCATGTTTTTCACTTTTCTATACCATACACTGCTTATAAATATTCTGTCATACGCTGGATTTTAAGCTTTAGAGAGCCGACATGATCTGGCATCTCAGAGTTGAGATGTTAAGAAAATAATATTTAGATTTAGTGACCTTGGTACCTCTCAAAGACTCCTTACAAAGTATTTAATCTACTATCCCCATTTTACACATGAGACAACTAAGACACAGAAAAGCAAAATAACTTACACAAGGTGTCCCAGTAAGTGGTGGGGCCAGAAATCAAACCCTGATCTACTGGGCCCAGAGCTCAGGGTCAAGTAGAGCACAGGAGTGACGGCAAGGACAGTCTGTAACTCTGTCTGTGAGGTGGGGAATGGAGCTAAGCAGGTTTTCCGTGAATGATCACATAAACCTCCACTTCACTTCCCTACAGAGACTGGTAACACACAGGTTCTTTGGCATGACCACAGGCACGTGCTATTCCTCTCAGTTTCTGTGTTGGCCAACTGAGTGACGGGAAAGCCTCTGAAGCCATACTGAATAGGCAGTGAAGAGTTAGCTACCTGAAAGGTTATACCTATATGGCTTCTTAACTGTATAACATCTAAGGACACTGTTTCTTCTTCCAAAAGCAGTTATGTGGGAATATCACTTACCAGTGAAACTACCAAGGCCTGCTGTAGTACATACAATTTGTATGTGACATACAAAGTACTACATCGCATTGAACATTTAGATATAAAATATAATGTTCCAGACTGGGCACAGTGGCTCATGCCTGTAATCCAAACACTTTGGGAGGCTGAGGCAGGAAAATCACCTGAAGTCAGGAGTTCGAGACGAGCTTGGCCAATATGGTGAAACCCTATCTCTACTAAAAATACAAAAATTAGCTGAGCATTGTGGTGGTTGCCTGTAATGTAATCTCAGGTACTTAGGAGGCTGAGGCAAGAGAATCATTTGAACCTGGGAGGCAGAGGTTGCAGTGAGCCAATACGGTGTCCCTGCACTCCAGCCTGGGCGACAGAGCAGGACTCCATCTCCAACAGAAAAAAAAAAAAAAATCATAATGTTCCAGACCTCACCATTTCACCATTTAGGTTCTTTAATTTCATTTGGGTTTGGTTCAGGACAACCAAATATGCTCATTATTTCCCAAGTGTCCTGGTTCAGACCATGGAGTCACCTTTTCTGTGACACCTGGATTTTTAAGAAAGGCACACACAATGCTGCCACTGCTAAATGAAGAACACTGTATAAACTTTCATATGGCCGCAGTGGCTGCCCCAACCCTGAGGACTACTCAAGCCATCTGCTAATGCATACCTCAACAGTCTCTGCTATCGACAGGAAAACAAAGCACGAAGAAAAAATATTTTCAATTTGATTCTCTATGGGGCCACATTTTCTCTCATATATTAATTCTGAGAGAGAAAGCAGCAAATCTGTTTCAGGCCAGAGAGCTGTGTATATCCTCGGCTCACCACGTGGAATGAAACAGCATTCAGTTAGACTTTTCTGTCACTTAACAATGAGTTTCAAAGGCCTGTGGACTACAAGAAAGCGTGGAAAATTTATAGGAGAAGGTGAGGTAGAATAAATACGGCTCTTTCCTGGGTGTTAGGATCTTACAATCTTAAAAAGATCACAGATACAAATCACTGTAATCTGAGCCAACATAATTACCCCATATTTAATCAGCTAGTAGCAGAACATCTTTAAGTGTCATGTAAATGGGAAATATTTTTTACATCCTTGCTCAAAGCTCAGTCCACAGACCAGCAGCATCAGGGCATCATCGGGGAGCGTGTTAAAATGCAGAATCCCAGTCACCCCCCTACACCTCCTGAATCAGAATGTGCACTTTAATCAGATGCCCAGATGACTCAAATGCTCAACAGAATTTGGAGACACATTGCTGAACTTATTTGGTTCTTAGTCACTTCTACCAGGAACAAACTTGATGGAGGCTGACTTCAAAACAGGGACTTGGATTTTTATAGAATAAATGCTTAATACACTGTTTTTAAAGTGAATCTCCAAGGGATTTGTTTTAGGATTTAAATGTACAAAATATGATTCAAAAGCTCAGCAAACTACATGGTCCTGCATTTTAATATCCTGTAAGTAGTCAGACCCTTGCCTGAAAGGCTAAAGGATTTAAAAATAAAGCTCTATTCATAGAGGTGAGAATATTTTCTTTTAAAGCTTAACGTGTATTAAATTCACCTCACAGAAGCCACTGGAGGAGAAGGAAACTTTTATCCAGAAGTTCAACTTCATGATAATTTTTTAGAGGGAATGCCACCAAAGGAAACCAAGATGGGATTTCTCCCAACTTAAAAAGAGTTGGTGGGAGTGTAAATTAGTTCAACCATTGTGGAAGACAGTGTGGCGATTCCTCAAGGATCTAGAAATAGAAATTCCATTTGACCCAGCAATCCCATTACTGGGTATATACCCAAAGAACTATAAATCGCTCTACTATAAAGACACATGCACACGTATGTTCAGTGCAGCCCTGTGTACAATAGCAAAGACCTGGAACCAACCCAAATGCCCATCAATGATAGACTGGACGAAGAAAATGTGGTACATATACACCATGGAATACTACACAGTCATAAAAAATGATGAGCTCATGTCCTTTGTAGAGACTTGGATGAATCTGGAAACCATCATTCTCAGCAAACTGACACAAGAACAGAAAGCCAAAACACCGCATGTTCTCACTCACAGGTGGGTGTTGAACAACGAGAACACGTGGACTCAGGGAGAGGAGCATCACACACTGGGGGCAGTTGAGGGGGTAGGGAAGAGACAGCAGGGGGTGGGGAGGGAAGGAGGGTGAAGAGGGATAACATGGGGAGAAATGCCAGATACAGTATACACCTAAAGTAAAATTTTACAAATAAATAAAAAGAGCTGCTGAATCATAGAATTATAAGGCCAGGCGCAGTGGCTCACACCTGTAATCCCAGCACTTTGGGAGGCCCAGGTGGGCGGATTACGAGATCAAGAGTTCGAGAGCAGCCTGGTCAACATGGTAAAACCCTGTCTCTACTAAAAATACAAAAATTAGCTGGGCGTGGTGGTGTGCACCTGTTGTCCCAGCTACTCAGGAGGCCGAGGCAGGAGAATCGCTTGAACTCAGGAGGCAGAGGTTGCACTGAGCCAACATTGTTCCACTGCACTCCAGCCTGGTGACAGAGTGAGACTCTGTCTCAGGAAAAAAAAAAAATCATAACATTCGAGCAAAGAATAGACCTTAGAGGTTATTCTCCCAGCTCTGCTTCATTCCCAAAGAAAATGATTCTGCGGTACTTCATATCTATAGTATCTTTATCACATGAGTTCCAAATTATTCACATTTACCAACCAACCAATCAACCAGCTTATATATACTGTTTGATCTTCTGATGCCTTCAAAATGCTATGATATACTTGTTGCTTTACAATGCCCATAGTTCAATGAAAGGAAATAAAAGCTCTTAGCAAATAAAGTTACATTATTCATGTCCCATGAGATGCACAGTGAAGAGATGCTTTAGGGGAGAAAGGGAACCACTGAGATAAGGTGATCAGTGAGGACTTCATACAACTGAAAGAAACCTTGGAGATCAGCAGTCCCAGGTCTTCCTTCACAGTAAGGAAACTGAGGTGCAAGGGCTTAGGCACTGGGCCAAGGTCATAATGCATGTGTCTCATTGAACAAGAGTCAGAAACCAGGCTCCTGACTAATGCTTCCACCACACACACAACCCCCTCACCAGCGTTGGCTCTCTAAGGCAAAGCTTGCTAGTTGTCCATTCAAATCCTTCCTCCTCTTTTGCTGTAACAACAAAACCCTATCTGGTCATGGGTTGCCCAGCTGTTAGTTTTCTTGTCTTTTGCAGTTAGATGTGGCCCTGTGACTATGTTGTTGTCAATGAAATGTTAGTGGCAGTGATGTGCAACTCAGGGCCTATACCTTAAGGGAGTAACTGTGCCTCCTTCCCATTCTCCTTCCTTCCCACCAACTGCACCCCAGACATCAACGATGCCCTTACTGGCTGGCAGAGCACAACTTAAGAATCAGGTCGACGTGGTGACTGGAATGCTGGACTGAGAGACAAAAGACCAGGGATTCTCACAGGTTATAACTCTGCAGCAAATATACGGAGACATCTGATCATCATCATCCCTGAATGATCTGTGGAGCAGAACACCTACCAATCTGGAATGCTTACCTCACACTTTTATGTGAGAAAAAACATAAACTTCTCTCTTCTTTAAGGATCTCAGCCAGTCGCAGTGGCTCACACCTGTAATGCCAGCACTTTGTGAGGCCGAGGCGGGCGGATCACAAGGTCAAGAGATGGAGACCATCCTGGCCAACACGGTGAAACCCCATCTCTACTAAAAATACAAAAAAATTAGCCAGGCGTGGTGGCACACCTGTGGTCCTAGCTACTTGGGAGGCTGAGGCAGAAGAATCACTTGAACCCAGGAGGCGGAGGTTGCAGTGAGCTGAGATCATGCCACTGCACTCCAGCCTGGTGACAAAGCAAGACTCCATTTCAAAAAAAAAAAAAAACAAAGGATCTCAAATACAGTATATAACCTATGTGATATAACCAGAGTGATGTTAAATGAAATTGTATAAGAGATACAATAAGAGTACGATATTTTCCTATTTAAATAAGAAGTACCCCTTTGCATTGACTCTTTGACCTGGCTCAGTGCCTTGCACATATGAGTAGAGACAGAGATTTTACAGGATGCTTAGGTACCATACAATTTGTTTAGCAATTTACATATGCATTACATTATTTAATCCATACAGCTTTATGAACTATTATCTTAAATTTACAGATGAGGAAAAAATGCAGCTCAGAGGGATGAATTAATTAAGTCAAGTAACTAGTTAGTGTTGAGTATAATTCAAACCTAGATATGACTGGTTCAAAACGTAGTGCTCTTGTCTAAAACGCTATATTCAAAAAGGGGTGTGTGTTTGTGTGTGCACGTGTGCGTGTGTGTGTGTGTGTGTGTATTTTGACAGACAGATCAAGTGAATGAAATGAGTGTGACAGGTCGATGTGGTGACCAGAATGCTGGACTGAGAGACAAAAGACCAGGGATTCTCACAGGTTATAACTCTGGGAAAGCTATTTAGCTGCTCAGGAGCTAAGTGTCCTCTAGAATAAAAGTGTTACCTGAACCATATGATCTTTAAACACAAGATCTAATAGTCTGCAGCAAATGTACAAAGACCCAGCTGTTCCTTACTCACTACCACCTTTGCAACCACTCTCACTTTCAAATCAACCAAAGAGGAGACCTTGCTAGAGAAACAGCTTTACTCTGCACCATATGAAGGTTCAAACAAGCAAGATAAAACAATCACAGTACACCCACAAACTCAAATATGTGGAGTTTCAGAGTGTCATAGGTTGATTTCTCTTTTTCCTGTTCAAATCTAGTTTTTACTTTTTCTTCAGCAAAGGGAGATAATATAGTCATCCCCAGTATCATGGGAATTGGTTCCAGGACAACCCTTGGATACCAACATCTGAGGATGCTCAAGTTTATGATATAAAATGGTGCAGTATTTGCATGTAACCGTGCACATCTTCCCATATATTCTAAATCATCTCTAGATGATTTATAATACCTAATATAACATAAATGCCATGTAAATAGCTGTTATATTATTGAGGGAATAATGACAAGAGGAAAAGTCTGTACATATTCAGTACAGATACAATTTTTTTAAGTGAAAGCAAGTTTATTAAGAAACTAAAGGAATGAAAGAATGGCAACTCCATAGGTAGAGCAGCCCCAAGAGTTGCTGGTTGGCTATTTTTATGGTTATGGTTATTTCTTGATTACGTGCTAAACTCATTAATAATAAGGAGTGGATTATTCATGAGTTTTCCAGGAAAGGGGTGGGCAAGTCCCAGAACTGAGGGTTCCTCTCCTTTTTGGAGCATACAGGATAACTTCCTGACATTGCCATGGCATTTGCAAACTGTCGAGGCACTGGTGGGAGTGTCTTTTAGAGTGCTAATGCATTCTAATTAGAGTATAAAGAGCAATGAGGACAATCAGGGGTCACTTTTGTGGCCATCTTGGTTTTGGTGGGATTTAGCTGGCTTCTTTACCACATGCTGTTTTATCAGCAAGATCTTTGTGACCTGTAGAGATATTAACACAATTTTTAAAGAAGATTTTCGATCTTAAGTTGGTTGAATTCACGGACGCAGAACCCACAGATACAAGTGGCTGACTGGACTAATAATTGCCCCAGAAGAAAAAGGTAGGAAAGTCAGCATTTTTCCACCATTGTTTTTCATTGCCAGCTTGCTCGTAAAGCAGTAAAATTAAAGAAGTAAGCACAGGAATGTTCTATCATAGTCCACAGAATAGAAAGAGAGGTGTTGGGAAGAGTGTTAGGGACAGTCCTTTAAGGATTCATGAAGGAGGTGGCGGCTGAATCTTCTGAGAGGAATCTTTATATGCTGAACACTACGGTAGACAGAGGTAGAGAGAGCAGACTGTTTAAGGTCGAGCATGTAACCTATCCGAAAGATGCAAAGAGAAGGGCCTGTGGAGCTACATTAGCACAGGTCAGGCTTAGGCATCTTCAGAAACAGGAGAAGCCAAATGGCCCCTCTGGTGTTGTATGTTTCCCAGGGTATGTATAGATCTGGAAAGTCATGCTCCCAGGGGACCCGATGAATGCCAGATGCAAGGCCACTTTGCCAAACACTCTGTGCAACCCTAGACAGTGATATCACTGCAGAAAGAGGGGAGGGGGCAAGATTTCAGAAGAGCCCTGGCAAGGATGCTAAATTTTATCACAGAGAAGCTCAAATTAAAGCCAACATTTATGACCAGTATGCATTTCCAAGAGCTAGAGAATATAGATTCGAAATGTCTCTTCAGCTGCTGCCTGTGGATAGGGTTTCAAATGGACTATTGGAAATAGTTCAGCTAATACTTAACACTAATCATCTCAAAAGTACCTTGTAAATAACAGTTCAGACCGCATCATTCACCAAAAATGTGCCACTGAAAACCCCCTGAAGCAGTAATTCTCTCTTTGTATGGCATTTATGGGGAATTAATGACCAGCTAGAATCTATGGACTTTGATCAGAGCCAGTAGTTATTAATGCATAGGAAAAATTTTACACTCTTGTTCATTTTTCCAAAGGTATCATCCTTTGATGTGTACAGCATATAAAGCCCTAGACACTGCATTATATGTGAGCTCCCTGGTTTTTTTGAGCAGAGTGATAGACTCTCTTGTGACTACAGCTCCACATTTCAAGCAATTGAAAAACTAAGTAACAGGATCTGTCAGGAAGATGTTTACAGGTTTAAGCCATGTCATCAATACATAGAAAATAAAGTGAGATTCAGACAAACTAAAACACAAAACCCCCCTAGAACCTGCAAAAAGGAAAAATGTCCTTTGTATTATAAGTCCATTGTATTACAGTCTGTTTTAATCAATATTGGATTCATTTTTGGATCTTATTAACATGATCACCATTAAGTCTTTACTTCTGCTTTTCCTGAGCTCTACTTTATCCACTCTTTCATTTGTCTGCCTACACTGAAAAGACTGAGTAATTCATCTCTAGACTCTCCTAAACAGGGTAGTGAAGGCAGCATTAATGAGTCAGCTTTGCTGCTACTTCCTCATAACTCTTTGTCACAAAGAAGGGAATCACATGTCCTTGGCTTCGTACCTCCCTACACGACTTTGCCTCTTTATTCTAACTCATGGAAGGCAATTTGGTCCTAATTCTAACAGATAAATTGACTTTCATAAGCAAAGACTAGTTAAGATCTGGTAGGGCTATAAAGACTTTGAAAATATCTTTACATTTTATTAACTGACGGTCCTCTGAAACCGGGGTTTGACCGCTAAACACTGTGGCATTTGTAAGTCTTAGACCCAGATATTGCTGGCAAAGAAAAACTAGGAAGCAGTGACATTGACCTTGCAGATTATCCTCCCCAAACTGTGCCCACTGAATCTGTATTAAAAATTGTAAAAATAAGACAACCAGATGAAGCATTTCTAAGAGTATGATTTACAACGTATCTCTGAAAGTCTGAAAAAGCTCACTACTCTTCAGAAGCAATCA
Organism: Saimiri boliviensis; assembly: GCF_048565385.1. Taxonomy (NCBI): domain Eukaryota; kingdom Metazoa; phylum Chordata; class Mammalia; order Primates; family Cebidae; genus Saimiri; species Saimiri boliviensis. The sequence goes on along the minus strand of NC_133450.1, from coordinate 91,228,307 downwards.
AAACCAGGGAGAAAAGGTATCTCTGGGGTGTTTGGACTGGCACAGGGCTTTTCACAGTGTATGTCCGGCAAATGCATAAAGGAAGAAGTTTTTAGAATTCCCATATTCCCAAACTGCGTGCCTCTGCATGCCATGTTTTTCTGGTGGCCACAAGCAATAATGCTTTCTTCTGCCTCTCACCTCTCCAGGTCCTCTCAGCTGGAACCACTGATGTGGCCTTGGCCTGCCTTAGTTCTCAAGTTAAGGGTGACAGAAGCAGCCTGCATCAATAGCCCTGCTTGAGCCCCTCAGCACAATTTGGTGAGCCAAAGGATGACGTCACATTCTAAATTCCATGCTGTGCTCCAACTCCGTGAGGTTCCTCCTTGACCAGCCTGGCCAAGCCACACTTAAGAAGGAGTCTAGCCCATCCCTCTCAGCCCTGACTCCTTATCCCTGGGCTGGCTTAGACCACAGAATGCAGATTCTCCTGAATTTTGAACAATCACCAAGTCAAGGATGAGTGACCTTTCCTGACCTTCAGTTCACCTGTCAGTCCTTCCTCCAAGGTGTGCTTTTGGTACCCCACCCGCCAGAATCCAATTCCTATACCTCTAGTCCACTTCCTACTGGTGATAACCATTAGCATGTAAAGCCACACACGGGCCACTTCCAGACTTCCCACTGCTTTGCCCAGCCCGCCTCACGGCCTGCCTAGAATCAATACTTCCCGAAATCAGAACTGACACTGTAGCTTGCCATCAGACATTATTTCCTTTCCCTGATATCCTCTCCAAAGCGAGAGTCTGGTTAGTCACTTTCCTCAAGAAAGGAAATTTCTGAGAGCTACAGGAAAAATGAAAGTCATGGGTCCTGATAATCACTGAATGTAGAGGCTACTAAGGTAAAACATCAACTGTGACTATAGTTTTGATCGTGTGAGGTTTTTTGCAGCACCTTATGAATATGCCACAGATCCATCTCTGCACCAAAAGTCGTGTCAGGGAAAAGGGAGGCAGGACTGCTGCATCACATCCTACTTCAAGTAAATGACTCCCCTCGGAGTCGTGGAAGTTACCAAGCACACAGCCTACAAGGCAGCCTTCAACTCACAGACAGGGTGCCCAGGGGATGAGCCAGAGGTGGCGTGAAAGTCGGAATCCAGCTTGCGCTGGTTTCTCTGCTTATGTTACTTCATTTACTCCTCGCACAAGCCCAATCAGGTCAGATTTACCCATTTTATCTAAAATTTTAAAAAAAAAAAAAAAAAAAGCAAACAAAAACTGGGGCTCAGAAAGGCTACCTTGTTCTAAAATCATTCACTTAAGAATCACTCACTTAAGGAGAACAAAGGTGGCTGGGTGCACCTTTCAAAATCTTGTTCAAAATCACTCACTTAAGAAGAGCAAAGATGGCTGGGTGCAGTGGCTCATTCCTGTAATACCAACACTTCGGAAGCCGAGGAAGGAAGATCACTTGAGGACAAGAGTTTGAGACCAGCTTGGCAACACAGTGGCACCCAGTCTCTACAAAGATAAAAATAAAAATTATCCCGGTGTGGTGGCACATGCTTGTAGTCCCAGCTACTTGGGAGGCTGAGGTAGGAGGAACACTTGAGCACAGGAGTTTGAGGCTGCACTGAGCCATGATCCTGCCACTGCATTCTAGCCTGGGTGACAAAATAAGACTCTGCCTCCCATCCCCCAAACAAAGAAGAGCAAAGCTGAGAATCGAGCCCAGATCTATTAGATTCCAACCCGAGGGCTCTATGCATTAGCTACAATGCCTTCCCAGGAAAGGCTTCACAGAAGAAACAGGCAGAGGCACGGAGGATAACTAGAGGGCAACGGAACAGACAAGAAAGCAGCCAGCAGAGCCAAAAGCTGCAGAGTCAGGCAACGGAACGACTGAAAAGGGATGACACATGCAGCAAACGATATGAACAGAAACAGTGCACATTAAATGTTAGCTATGTGCTGGGCACTAGACTAAGTGTTCAGCTAGATCCACTCTTTTAATCCTTACGGCAGCCCCCAGAGATAGGCCCATTGTACTGATAAACACAAACAGCCTCAGAGAGATTAAATTGCCTGAGTTCATACAGCTGGCAGGGAGCAGAGTCTGGGCTTGAATGCAGGCTCCATACTTGGCAGGCTTAGCTCCTCCTGAGAGGTTACGGAAGACCTCAGCAAGGACAATTTTAGTAGAGCGGAGAGATCTAGCCGATTTGTAGCTTGGCGGTGAAGGGGAGGAGAAAAGTAAAAAGCGGTCACTCAAGGGGGTATGCTAGTTCCCTAGCGCTGCCGTAACAGCACACCACCGTCCATGCGGCTTAAACAACGAAAATTTATTCTCTCAGTTCTGAAGAATACAAGCCGCAAATCAAGGTACTGGCAGAGCCATGATCGCTATCCATAGAGGCTCCAGCCTTCAGAGGAGGCTCCTTCTTTGCCTTTTCCCAGCTCTGGCAGCTCCAGGGAATCCCTAGCTTTTGGGATCATAACTCCAATCTCTACCTCAGTTTTTACGTGACCTCCTCACTCTGTCAGTGTGTCTCCGTGTCTTCTCACGGTAATTTCCCTGCAGGTCTGTGTCTATGTCCAAACTCCCTTCTTATAGGGACACCAGTCATGTTACATTAAGCCTCATCCTAATGACCCCATCTTAACCTGATTAAATATATGAAGACTTTATTTCCAAATAAGGTCATATGCACAAGACCTGAGGCTTAGGACTTCAATGTATCTTCTGGGTTGGGGGAACACAATTCGAGCCATAATAAGAGCCAGAGGTTCAAGAGGGGAGAGTTTTTCAAGATAAAGTTGAGAAAGAGGATCCACGTGTTCTTTTAAAATAACATTTCATTAAAGATCAATAGGCAGGTCAGGACACTTTCCAAATAAGCAGAAAATCTGATTATCTGCATCCCAAGAAAGGTTTGCCAGGCCTAGCATATCATTTTCAGAACTCTGCTTTGATTTAATGAGTTGGAGAAGGACATGGCCACAGAACTTTTGCCAGGAACATTTTGGTACTGTCATCTATCACAACCTCCCAGCTCACGTCTACCTTGATCAATAAGAAAGCAAAATCAATGCCCAAGCCAAGCTTCCCGGGTAGCTCTCAATCACACAGACGACAAAGGCAAGAAGTTGCATAAACACTAAAACTGACAAACAGAAAAACGTTCCACCTGGCTGGAATTTGGTCTGTTTTTTAATTGACATTTTCCTTAAGCAATTAAAAAATGAGTTTGCAATCTATTTATATCCAATGGAAGTAGCTGTGAAAGGAAGTAGCTTAGAAATAGCCAGACTGGCAAAAGGAGGCCAACCTGGAAGTAAATGGCTGGTGTAGGTAATCCACACACTTTTAACAAAGAATTAGCTATACTTACAACATCAATAATAGGTTGAGCCGACACCCAAAATATTGGCATTAAAATTTTGCCTTAACAATTCTAACACAACATTAATTATCATATAAGGAAATTGTCACTTATAACATTTATGCATTCATTAACTTTTCTCAAAACATTTCATTATTACCCACTCCTTCCTGAATAGCTTAGCATAGGATCCTAAGTAAAACTCTAATTAGAAAATTTAGCAAGACTCTAATTAGAAATACCTATAAAGAATAAGCAGAAGGTAGTTGTTAAAGTGTTTGTAATGCCCTGAGACACTCCTGATTCTCACTATCTTTCCTCTTTAAATTCACAACCACAGTATTCACTACAACATTGGAAGTAAAAAATGGCAACTCTCAGATGAGGCAGAAGATAACATTATCAAGAAGTAAGAATGTTCTTAAACACACACCTATTTATACGAACAGATGTTGTTCTATTCCAATGAAAGACTACATTTATTCCAATAATGCTGATACTTTGAAAAACTCCATTCCTACAATCACCACCAGAGTAATGTGACAAAGAATGTAAAACATTCTTTGGAATGCCTTCTTTAGAATTCGTAAGAACTCACCAAATTATTTTTAATGCCTGACACATATGTGATATTGTGCTAGGTGCCACTGATTTTTTGAAAGAGTTGGTGTAATTCAGAGCTAAATCAGATAAATGATATTGTTGATCAAGCAAGGTTAACACCATTTGGAATCAAAATAATGCTTCACAAAAAGTACGTTACCAGGCAGAGTACAATTTACTCTTGAATGCGTCAAATAGAACCCCCTGACGGTTTCAGAATTTTTTCAGAGTACCTCTGGGTAGTGCCGGCTCTTGCAGGATGAGTTCTTAGCAAATGATGCCCTTGATTTAAGAAAATCTATCCACACGTATTGCCTACAATGTGAATGTAGCCTTTCCAACCTCTGGAGCCTTGAGGCTCAGGGAGATACCTCAAATCAGACATGGAGGCTAAGCCCATCAAGCATCATCACCATTTATCACCTTCCTCAGAGAACATCACAGATTTCCAGTTTCCCTTGAAAAATCAAAACAAATCATAAGTCTTTATGGTTTCAATGCATCCTGCAAGTATACAACATACCCTCCACCCTCCATAGAGCTTCTCTTCATGCCCGCATTGTCCTTAAGAATGAGCCTGTAGGTCGGGCGCGGTGGCTCAAGCCTGTAATCCCAGCACTTTGGGAGGCCGAGGCGGGTGGCTCACGAGGTCAACAGATCGAGACCATCCTGGTCAACATGGTGAAACCCCGTCTCTACTAAAAATACAAAAAACTAGCTGGGCGTGGTGGCACGTGCCTGTAATCCCAGCTACTTAGGAGGCTGAGGCAGGAGAATTGCCTGAGCCCAGGAGGCAGAGGTTGCGGTGAGCCGAGATCACGCCATTGCACTCCAGCCTGGGTAACGAGAGCGAAACTCCGTCTCAAAAAAAAAAAAAAAAAAAAAGAATGAGCCTGTAGGCCAGGCGCGGTGGCTCAAGCCTGTAATCCCAGCACTTTGGGAGGCCGAGGTGGGTGGATCACGAGGTCAAGAGATCGAGACCATCCTGGTCAACATGGTGAAACCCCGTCTCTACTAAAAATACAAAAAATTAGCTGGGCATGGTGGCGTGTGCCTGTAATCCCAGCTACTCAGGAGGCTGAGGCAGGAGAATTGCCTGAACCCAGGAGGCGAAGGTTGCAGTGAGCCGAGATCACGCCATTGCACTCCAGCCTGTGTAACAAGAGCGAAAACTCTGTCTCAAAAAAAAAAAAAAAAAAAAAGAACGAGCCTGTTTCATTACCTAGTTTACTCTTCACTGGAGGAGAGAAATTAACCAGGTCTGTGAACAGATATGAGTGACTGCATGACTACGTTTACACAGCAGTGTGGCTCCATGTTACCACCACTTCCTACTACTATGTCTGTGAGTAATCTCTTCCTCTGAAGTGTGGGCAGGACTGTGACTTGCTTCTAATCAATAGAAGATGACGAAGACGATGGGATGTCACTTCCACAACTGTTACATAAGATTGCAACGTCTGCCTTGCCAGCAGATTTTCTCTCTCATTGGCTTTGATGAAGCAAGCAATGTTGTGAGCTTTACTGTGGTGAGGCCCACATAGCAAGAAACTGGGGGCAGCCTCCAGCCAACAGCCAACAAGAACCTGAATCCCAGCCGGGCGCGGTGGCTTACGCCTGTAATCCCAGCACTTTGGGAGGCCAAGGCGAGTGGATCACGAGGTCAAGAGATCAAGACCATCCTGGTCAACATGGTGAAACCCCGTCTCTACTAAAATTACAAAACATTAGCTGGGCATGGTGGTGCGTGCCTGTAATCCCAGCTACTCAGGAGGCTGAGGCAGGAGAATTGCCTGAGCCCAGGAGGTGGAGGTTGCGGTGAGCCGAGATCACGCCATTGCACTCCAGCCTGGGTAACAAGAGCGAAACTCCGTCTCAAAAAAAAAAAAAAAAGAATCTGAATCCCTCAGTCATACAGCTAACAAGATACTGAATTCTGCCAACAACCATGTGAGCTTGGAGACAGAACCTCTTCAGTCAACCTTAGGATGAGCCTCCACTGATTCCCTGAAGCTGAGATCCTGGTGTAGGGGACCTAGCTGAACTAGGCCTTGCTCTTCCCTCTATTTCATCTCTAGAAGCTTTTCTTGCCATGTTAGTAGTCTTGATCATTCACTTGCTTCAGTTAAAATATGCACCAATTTTTAGAAACTTCCATGATAATTCTGCAACTGCCAACAGCATATGTGTTCAGTGATCAATCTTGGTAACAGTATCTCAGCATGTATGGCATGTCACAGCCATGCCACAAATCCTGTCTCCACAAGCCGGTTGAGAAAGCCACTCCTGTTCTTCATAGTTACCTTCAAGAGTAAACAGGGAATCCAGAATAGGTAAATCTATAGAGACAGAAAGCAATCTAGTGGTTGCCTGGGCTGTGGCAGAGGGGAGCGGGGAGTAATTGCTTCATGGGTACAGGGTTTCCTTTTGGGGTGATGAAACTGTCTTGGAGATGGACAGAAGTAAAGATTGTGAAACATTGTAAGTGTATTAAATGCCACTAACCATTAAAATGGTTAGTTGCTAATTTTATGTTCTGTAAATTTTATCCCACTAAAAATGTTATTAAAACAGGGAGAAGGGGGAACTCTGAAGGCTTTCAAGGGTTCGGAGAAATGTTTTTAGCCAAAAGGAAGGTCAATCTGGCCACTTTTCCATGAGGAAAAATCAAAAACAGCTGTCCTGCATGCTACTTCCAAACGCTATAGTTCATGGATCTTAATAGGTCATGGATTATACAATTTACTGTTGACATTAAAAATATACACTGATCGCAAGACTTACCTGTGATTTTAGAAGCATCAAAATGTGAAAATCATTTGTATTTGAATCAAAGGAAAACACTATTACGAATAAACAAAATGTGGCCACTACTAATTTTAGCAGATCCATTTTGCTGACTAAGCTGCAATGTAACTTAGAATGCCCTGATACAAAATGAAAAAAAAACCATAACATCAAGCAGGGAAAAACGAATAGAAAAAAGACTGGAAGAGAATAGGCCATTTGTTTCCTGTGCGAAAGGAATTGTCGGTGAGTTTTCCCATCTTCTTCAAACACTTTTGAAATGTGGCAGGATGGGATTTCTTCACTTTTTACCTGCTTTGTATCCTTCCATCTTCTAGCCTAAGACATCAGCATTATCCTGTGAGAGGTGGACACTGCAGAAACACAGAGGGTTACTTGTCTGAAAGCTGCATTTATTAATTCAACAAAAATTTGCTGAGAGTCTGTTACATGGTAGGTATTGTCCTAGATGCCGAGGAGACAACTGTGAACAAACAAAGTGTCTGCCCTCCTGAAGCTTCCAATCTAGTGGGAAGAAAGGGCCTTCTTTTTTTTTTTTTTTTTTTTTTTTGAGACAGAGTTTCGCTCTTGTTACCCAGGCTGGAGTGCAATGGCGCAATCTCGGCTCACCGCAACCTCCGCCTCCTGGGTTCAAGCAATTCTCCTGCCTCAGCCTCCTGAGCAGCTGGGATTACAGGCACGCGCCACCATGCCCAGCTAATTTTTTGTATTTTTAGTAGAGACAGGGTTTCACCACGTTGACCAGGATGGTCTCAATCTCTCGACCTCGTGATCCACCCGCCTCGGCCTCCCAAAGTGCTGGGATTACAGGCTTGAGCCACCGCGCCCGGCCCGGAAAGGGCCTTCTTAACTAAGCAATGCAAAACAGAACTTAGTGGCTGGTTCACGAAACTACGGGATGAAGCTGGAGGCCTGGGAGAGATCGGTAAAAGAAGTGGGGAGGCAGACCAAGACTGACATATTTATGAGAATCTGGGTAAGGATAGCCAGCACAGCCTGGAAGGGAGATGGCAGCAAGACATTTGCATCATTCTCTGGCCTCCAAGTGACTGTGCAGTCTGCTCAAAAAAACAGTTCTTTATGGTGGTGGACAGAGCCAGAGAACTACCCACTTGTTCCTGGGTGTAACACCAGGGTTGTACAGTTTATCCAGTTGTTTTTGCTTTAAGTATATCCAGCTTCACAGCCAGAATAAACAAACAAAGCAAAATGGGGGAAATGAATGAATACTAACACCTGCCTTATTCCTTTTAGCCAACCAAGGACTTGCTTTTAGGAGATGATAAGTCACTACTGGCAAAAATAATCACCTTATGAGAATATGTAAAATAAGAAATCCCAAGAGACGATGAAAGTTCAAGTAAAGAAAAGAAGAGAAAGCACAAGTGAAAGAGAGAAACACATTTCTCTTTGGAAAGTGCTGGCTTTTTGTGAATTCTAATAGATGCTATGTCATCGAAGCATCATTTAAGTGCCCTGAATGATTCTTCTTTTCAGGATGATAATGGATATGACATAGGTGCCAGGGGATTAAAAGGAAGCAAGAATGTGAGTTAAGCAGATACTGAAAAGATATACTGTAAAAGCTTTTAGTTCTTTTTATTATCGACATCCCTGAAAATGGATATATCTGCAAACTGACTACAAAAATCAACTTTCCACGATGGAAGGAATTATCAGTTAATTTTCTCCACCCCACTACCCTCCCCCCAACAACAACAACAAAAAGCTTCAGTTGCTGAAGCTGACGTTTCTGCACTAAAGGAAGCATTAATGTTCCCACCTTAAGCTTTATATATCGATCACCATTCACTGACCAGAGTAATTGCCTTCACTTGGAAATGTTGTAGTCTTGAAATGCGTCCTTTGCTTCTCAGAACACCACATCTCTTGTGCTTGTCATGATTAGATAGCAACATATTTGCCTTACTCAGCTGAAACTAAGACATCTCACTAGCCCTAATGATGCCTACCTGACAACCGGTTCATTTGGGAATGAGCCTAATGATTTGTCATTTAGAACCCAGAAGTGGATTTCAGAGTATGAGGAAAAGAGACAGTGACAAGGTACGTTCAGCAAACTACACTTGTTCCTCAGTCAGCAGGCAAAAGCATGACCAGGAAAGGGTTCCAACTCTTGGAATGGAATTTATATACCCAAAATAAAATTATCAACTTTTACAGCTTAAAGAGGACTCTAGGCCAGGCATGGTGGCTCATGCCTGTAATCTCAGTACTTTTGGGAGGCCAAGGCAGGCAGATCACCTGAGGTCAGGAGTTCAAGACTAGCCTGGCCAACATGGCGAAACCCCGTCTCCACTAAAAATACAAAAATTAGCTGGATGTGGTGGTGTACGCCTGTAATCCCAGCTACTTGGTAGGCTGAGGCATGAGAATCACTTGAACCCAGAAGGCAGAGGTTGCAATGAGTAAGATCACACCACGGCACTACAGCCTAGGCAACAGAGCTAGACTCTGTCTCGAAAAAGAGAGAGAGAGAGAGGACTCTTAAGATCTAGTCCAAAGATCTCCTGACCATCATCAGTTCATTTTCTACCTGCAGATATCAAAGACTTACCCAGAGGATTGACAAGATGAAAGCTAGTATTAACCTCCAAATTTCTTCTTTCCACAATTACTGGCATTTCCATTGAAATGAGAAACACTGTAATTATCCACTTCCACCCATGCATGTATGCAGTATACATTCATTCATTTATTTTAGTAATCAACAACCACTTACTGAGCCCTGAAAATATGCTATATGCTATGATAGATCATAGGCAATACAACGATGAATACAGCATAAATTTTCTTCCTTCAAGTAGCTTGCAATGTCATAAGGAAGGCAGACATTTAAAAATACAACATAACACTGTGAATAAAGGACTGTACAAGTACAAACAAGGAAGTAATAGATTCATAAGAATTCTCCCAAATAAGATGACAGTTTCATCCAATATGAAAGGATGGGCAGGCCAAGGGAGATATCGCAAAGGGAATTCCAGACATAGAGACCTGGATATGCAAAATCTTAGAAACATGAAAGAATACTGCATGCTCAGGTTAAAAAGAGTTTGGTGGCAAGAATATAAAGTATGCAAATCCCAGCACTTTGGGAGGCCGAGGCGGGTGGATCACGAGGTCAAGAGATCGAGACCATCCTGGTCAACATGGTGAAACCCCATCTCTACTAAAAATACAAAAAATTAGCTGGGCATGGTGGCGTGTGCCTGTAATCCCAGCTACTCAGGAGGCGGAGGCAGGAGAATTGCCTGAACCCAGGAGGCGGAGGTTGCGGTGAGCCGAGATTGCGCCATTGCACTCCAGCCTGGGTAACAAGAGCGAAACTCCGTCTCAAAAAAAAAAAAAAGAATATAAAGTATACAGATGGTAAGAGAAGAGGATTCAAAGGTAAGGTTATAGGAAGGGAAATTTTAGGTACAGCATCAAAGGACATGCAAAGGAAATTCATTTTATTCTATAGGTAGTATAAGTAGCCAATACAAGATTTTCATTTAAATGGGACCAAGCTGTCTTATTCAAATTGATTATTTCTCAGAACCTGGTATAAAACTTGTTCACATCATAAATATTTTTTCAGTGGAGTTGCTGCTACTCAGTAAACATAACAAGATTTGTGTTTTAGAAAGATACCTCTGAACACAGTGTGGAGAAGGGACAGGACATAGAGGAAGCTGTGAGAAAACATCAGCAAAGAGGCTCCAGCAACAGTGTGGGCAAGACGTGACGCTGGCTGAAGGGCAGGGAGGATGGCAAAGAAAGGTAAATTCAGCAGTCACTCCTGGGAGACAGAACGAATGGGGCCTTGCCACTGAGTGGATGCAAGAACAGAATGAAGCAGGGAAGAATTAGAGATGGCACCCAGATTTCTAACTTAGACAATGAGGGTTCCCAAACGGCACAGTGTTCCTTATCAGCTCAAAGAGGAAGAAGGTGATAAGCTCCAGATAGCATGCAGGAGGCAGGGCTATACTTAAACAGAGGATAGGTCACCTTTTCCTTTGAGTCAGAAAGGAAGGTGGGCCCAGATACACTGGAGGGTGAGCACAGAGGAAAAGTGAAGGAGTTTCTACATGCTGACCTCACGTCAGGCCCTTTTTTTACAGATGAAAACAGTAAAGGCTCAGAGCAACTAAGAGTCACCCAAGACCACATCATAAATTAACAGCAAGGCTAGAACAATAAGAAGTTTCCCCATGGCTCCTCCCACAATATTACAATGTTTCCCTTTACAAATGAGGACAAGACCAAATATTTTGTTTTTCTGGACATAAAAATGGAAAGGGGTTCTCCTACAAAAACTAAGAACTGTTTTTGTAGGTGAACAGTTGGGCCTTTCACTGTTCTGAATGTCCCGCTCTTGGCAAAAGCACATCATGGAGAAGGAGGTATTTCCCCAAGCATTCTCAAGCATTCATCCTTTGAATGACAAACAGTCCAATTACACTCTTGATTTTTAAATGTATGATTAAATTATTATTGACATAATTTAATCATACATTTTAATCATACATACCTACTATTTGGTATTACAACATTATTGTCACCCTGTTGTAATACCAAATAGTAGGTCTTCTTCATTTTATTTTAATTTTTTTTGTACCCATTAACCATCCCCTCCTCCCTTCAATCCCCCTACTACCCTTCCTACCCTCTGGTAACAATCCTTCTGCTCTCTGTGTGCATAATTCAATTGTTTTGATTTTTAGATCCCACAAATAAATGAGAACATGTGATGTTTGTCTTTCTATTTTGTAACCTGATACATTTGAACACTTATTTTCTTTATTCCAAGAAAAATGGTTAGATATAGTTCTACTAGCCTTGAGGCTATGCCTTTTATAATGTGAAAAATAAATGCTTTTCTGGATGAATAACTAAGGTGGCTGCAGGCCCCAGAGTCAAGTAAAAATATAATAATAGTAATAGTAGTACAGGTAATTATAAGGAACGTTTGCAATAACAATGATAAAAGAGGCAAGAAAAGCTGTTAATGATTCATCAGAACAGATTTCTGCTATCTTTTCAATACAGACAAATTTTTTGGTCTCCTGGTTTTACTCATCCAAAAATCAGTATTTGGAACTCTTAATAAATTAAGTTTATGGTTTCCAGACATAATCCAGGAGTCACTAGAGATACAGCAAATACTGAATAGAATACCTTCATGTTCCTTATTATTCTTTCTTTCTTTATTATCTTCTTAAAATGTCCACAACCTGATGCCATTGCCCATTCTTTCTCACCAGTGAGGTCACATAACTGGCGCCAAATTGGCTCCCACCTGTGTTATAGGCTGACTTTGATTTTCTGATGGAAACTGAAGCTTTTCCTTTTATTCAAACACCCCAGTGAGGAGTAAATGTAGAAACATGGGAAAGACAGACTGCTTCAACGTTTGATTTTATCTTTCATATATCGTATACTAACAAAATAATCCAGAGTATTTGTCAAACTATTTGACAAGACACTAAGCCGTTTTCAATATCTCAAGAGAGAGATCATGACAGCAATATAAATCATGAGTAATTTTTTAGGTATTCCAAATTACCTAAGTAAAATCGGGAGGGAGGGTATTCTTTATGCATTTCAAATAGTACGGATGACAAGGGAGATAAAATGCACCATGACTAGAACCTGTGCGACTCTCGATGGAGTAAAGATATCCAGATGCCGGCTTTCTAATTTATGCCCTGACCTATGCTATAGGCATCTGTTTAAACACCATTTTATGCAAGAGATCATCTCTGACCCCTCACCTTGGTCAGGTTCCCTTGTTGTCTCCTTCCAGTTCATCTAGTTCATTTCCTATGATTATACTCATCTCTCTGTACTATTTCTTTTATTACTTCTTTAATTGCCTGTCTCCCCTCCAAAAGCCAGACTATCGCTACTGTTTACCATTGTAAGCCTGAAGCCTACCAACTGCCTCACAAGTTATAAGTGCACAGGAAGTATCTCTTTAATGAATTGATGAATGGATTGCAAGGCTTACAGAATCAACTTTTATTCTGAAGAGACTTATTGATTATAAGACATGTCATATTTTAAAAGATAATAGTAAGTAGTGAAGAATTAAGAGTTTTGGGGTGGGAAAGAAATCTAGATACTCAATTAATTGTAATAGCTACTTTTAATTTGTAATAGCTCCTTTTCCCTCTAATAGAATCCTTTTGAGCCGGGTGCAGTGGCTCATGCCTGTAATCCCAGCACTTTAGGAGCCTGAGATGGGCAGATCACCTGAGGTCAGGAGTTAGAGACCAGCCTGGCCAACATGGTGAAAACCCATCTCTACTAAAAATACAAAAAAAATTAGACAGGCGTAGTGATGTGCACCTGTAATCCCAGCTACTTGGGAAGCTGAGACAGAAGAATTGCTTGAACCCAGGAGGCGGAGGTAGCAGTAAGCCAGAATTGCACCACTGCACTCCAGCCTGCACAATAGTGAGGCTCTGTCGAAAGAAAAGAAAAGAAAAGAAGGAAGGAAGGAAAAGAAAAGAAAAGAAATGAGGGAGGGAGGGAGGGAGGGAAGGAAGGAAGGAAGAAAGAAAGAAAGAAAGGAAGGAAGAAAAGAAAGAATCCTTTTGGCCAGAGCTTTTTAGTTGACTGTAGTGACACCTACTGCTGAGTTCGAGGAAAGGACATCTTTTCACTTGCTGATTGTAGGTGGTGCCTGAGACAAGACAGCAGGGCAGTCAGATGTCACCCTGTCATCGTGCATAAAGATGTTTACAGACTGGTATCCCCATTCCACAGAAAACATACTTCGGTGTATATTTCAATAACATATCCCACAGTAAATTAGGGACAGAGCCCTAAATAGCAACTTCTGGCTATAGTGCCCCTTCTTGGGGGCTTGCTGAAATAAGGAGAAGGGATGACTATCACATACATTTGCATAGCAAACACAGTTCCTCTTTATCTGAATATCACCTTTATGTCTACATTTGGCTTCATGAAATTCCCACCTCTTTGGGAATTTGCCCCAAATAAAAAATGTGGCAACTCCAAGCCAAATAAATGATGAGAACAAGAAGGAAAAAAAACACACACACCAGAAAACCTAGAATAGTATAAGGAATCATTCTTATGCCATTTTTTAAAAATAAACCACTGTTGTTTTTCTAGTGTCCCTTGTTCACTTAAGAATTCACTCTGTGTTACCCTCATCACTAAAGTCAATCTGCTGGTTATGCTATAAAAAGTATAAAAGATACTAGAGACTGCATTGATGGTGATTACACTCAAAACACATCCCAAGCTGCTGTCCCCTACCAGGTTGTTCTATTACTGAACACCATTCTGGTGTGGGCACATTCGTGTTCACTGACTCTGAGTTCTAAAGCAGTTATTATCCTAACAAGCAATCAACTGTTACTTCCTCTTAAGCTCCTCACTTAATCAGAAAGGATGGGCTTATTTACTTCATTGGGGAAAAAATAGTCTTCTAAAGCTGCAATCTACTTTTAGACAGACTTTTTTGTTCAACTTACGCTCAGAAGACATATGATGTGACTACTAGCAGTTCAATGAAATTCTTTGTTTAAGCAGATCAAAGAGAAGAGGCATAAGATACAGAGAAAACCACCTGGAAGCCCTAGACCTGGCCATTCTGCTCACTGTCTGTGTGCACTTGGAACAAGTTACAAACTACCCGGAGTCTCAGTGTCCTCAACAGTAAATGGCGGCACTAATAATGCCCTGTTTATCTCCGTGTTAGGGCTGTTAGAGTTATTAGAGGAACAAACAAGGTAATGTGTGCGGGACATTCCCGTGTGAGACCCCCAAAAGGCGTGGGTCTCACTATACGGTAAGCTTGATCCCAAACACAGTTTCCTACTGGAGGGAGTCGAGCTATCAGAAAGAAGGGACTGAAAGATGACTGATCATTTTCTAACATCAACCACGATATCGTTTGGGCCTAAACTATGTGGTGCTGCTAGACTAAGTGACTCCCTACCAGCAATCAGTTTCTGCTTTTAACTTTTAATAGCTTTAACCTTTACTTCACTTGCATGACTGCCTTGTACCCTAGATAATGGTTTAACTGTGGGGATATTTGCAAAGCAAATGCCACTATAGGGATGGCTTGGATCCCAGACTCAGAGACTCCTGAATGGGGGAGTTGAGATAAGTTGAGTCAGGAGCAGACAAAGGATAATCTGGTTAAAAGATATCCTGATGAGCAAAACCAGAAAACCTTTTCACATGTGAGTCCTAAAACAGGATCAAACCAAAAATACCTGCAGCCATGAGGAATAATGTCTGGATGTAAATAAGCTTTGTGATCACAGGAAATTCTATTACTTTTTACAACCACTGATTGTGTAGCTATTGTATAGGCCATGTAAGGTATAGATTTGCACTTCCTCTTGCAATTACATAAACCAGAGCAAAGAGAGTGTATCTATCCCTGGCCTTTGAAAAATACATTTGCTGCTGTTTTTAGGCACGGCCTATACAGCCCTTCAGACCCGTTTTCTGTCTCTCTTTATTTCTATAAGCGCACACTCTCTTCCAGGTATTGGGACCCTCTTGCAGGTCGAGAGACCCCCGGTAGACGTGCCGTCCTGGACCGGCCGCCGACAGTAATGTGTGCTAAAACATGTAGTAAACTACAAAAAGGCCATACATATATTTACCAAAGTATCATCTCAAATCTCAAAATTGAATCGCTGAGGATTTATTATCTTTCCATTTCTCTTGATAACAAGCACAACATTTAAAAGGCTAAGCACAAGAAGCAGCCATAGAAATTCAGAATTTAAGAATGCAGGGAACCTCAAATTCACCTTGATTCAACCTTTTGTTTAAGATGAAGTAACTGCAGGGATAAACTCATGTGGACAACCTCTTGCCAGGCTGCAAATCTCATGCAGCCAACTGACTCTCACAGAATGCTTTCACTAGTTTTTATCTAGTTTTTCTATCTGTAACTAACTTATGCTTACAATTCGTCTACAATTTGACAAGTGGGGTTGTATCCTAACTCACTCTTTTCTCAATAAATGTATGACTAATACATCTGATACGTAATCTACTTTTAAACTATTCCTTATCCTGATACGAATTGTATTCATTAAACTGAAGCTCCTCTCAGCTTTGGCAGTGGATGCAACACAGTTTGTTCTTTAAGTTTCATTTGCAGTAATAACATTTCTCCATCACTTTAAGTCTAGACAATCAACAAAACAGTAAATCAAGCTTGTTCATTTCTGTGGTACAAATCCTCCCACAATGGCCAATTTCCAGCCACCAACATGACATCACCGAATGCAGAGTTGGGAAAAGATACTCAGTAGCCCACCATGATGCAGGTTTCCACCATACAATGTAACAGATGTAAATAGCCTCAAAAGCCCAGACAGAAGTAGCATGTAAAATAATTAGGAAGTGAAGAGTTTTGAGCATATGAGCATATTCCAATATAATTTATTTAGTTGTAAATGTATCTATATTTTTTATTTTTATTAATGGCTATGCTTGAGAGTTGACTTCCAAAATTCCTAAAACTTTAACCATTGGCTCTTGCAATTCAATATGTGCTGGAGGGAACTCACAAAACTATGAGAGGGATTTGGCTTCATATATTAAGAGCAGCATCTTCACAATCAACTATGCATTCAAATCTTGGCTCTGCCATTTACTGAATATACTACCTTGAGTTTTAATTTGTTTATGTGTAAAGTGGAGAAAGTGTCACGATCTATATCTTAGGATTATTACGATTAAATCAGGTTTTCTACGTTACCATGATAGTCAATACCTGTGCTTATTAAAAGCACAAGAATTATATATTTAAAAAGAAGGAGGAAGAAGAAAGAAGGAGGAAGAAAAAGAAGAGGAAGAGGAAGAAGAAGAAAAAGAAAAAGAGGAGGGGGAGGGTGAAGAGGGGGCAGCCAGCCACGGCAATTATTTTTGTTGTGGTCGAAGAAGTTCCTCATCATTAAGCAAGGTAAGTTTCCAGGGCAGAAGATCAAATCCTCTTCTGTGAAAGCTTGTGGAAATGGGAAAAGATGTCTTTGTGCCTGGAAAACAGTGTGGGGCTGAAGCCAGCAGATAAATGGCCCCTTAGGTCTTGAAGTCATTATCCTGCTTTTCCCAAGAATCATGACTAACTGCTGTTACTTAAAGCAATCCTACCAATCTTTTCTTCCCCATGTAAGTGGCTCCACGACTGGAAAGGACTAGCCCTGGAACTCTAATTTGTACCCCTGTTTTCAGAACCAAAAGAAGAAAACAGAGGTCTGCTGCCTGAAGGCAGTAGCAGCAGCAGATCCCAAACTTGCTCAACACCTCACCCAGATTCTTAGGGAAAATATGCAAATATACTCAAACACATTGAATTGCACATTTTAAACTAGTGAATTTTATGACATGTAAAATTATATCTCAGTAAGGTTGCTTTTTTAAAAAGAAAGAAAAGGAGAAGGAAGCTTTGGAAAATGGAAGAGGGATAAAGGTGGAAGGAAGTGGATCCTGGGGAAAGTGACGAAGAAGGGACTGGGGCCACCAGCTGATGACAGCAGACACGGCAAAGGGGAACCTGCAAGAGCGCGGCCTGAGCGGTCATGAGTTACTTGGGAACTAACTGCTAACTGCCTGTCCACCAGGCACCCTGCCAAGAATCCTATTGCTGAACCCAGGCTTGGGCCCCTCATTCCTCCCATTGGGGCCACTGGACTTAGCTTTGTCTGCACCAAGGCTTCACCCTCTACCCAGCCAGCAGCAGTGATGTCTGTCTATGCCATAATCTTGCTTAGCTTAGCCCCCTCCGAACACCCCAGTAGATCCTCCATATCAAACCCAGTGTCCCCCCAGTGGGGGAAGCCCTGGATGCTAGGTGGTAAGATGTATTTGATGGGTCTACAGGACCACGGGAGGCTGAAGATACAAGCTAGACAGCCCTGGGCTAACCCACATTTAGTGGTTAGTGACACACTGGTCACAAAAGGGTGGTGGTTCTATTTAAGAATGAGTAAGAATTAAAGAGTCTAAAGAGTGAGAACTGATGCAACCATGTATCAGACAGAGTGAAAAAAAATTAGGTAAAGTAAGAGTAGGCTGTGCGTGGTGGCTCATACCCATAATCCCAGCCATTTGGGAGATTGAGGTGGGAGGATCACCTGGGTGCAAGAGTTCAAGACCAGCCTGGGCAACATGGTGAGATCCCATCTCTACCAAAAAAAAAAAAAAAAAAAAAAATTCTTTTTTTTAATTAGTCAGGTAGGGTAGTACACACCTTTGATCTCAGCTACTCAAGAGGCTGAGATGGGAGGACCACCTGAGCCTGGGAGGTCACAGTTGCAATGAGCACCACTGCACTCTAGCCTGGGTGACAGAGTGAGACTCCGTCTCAAAAAGAGAGAAAGAGAGAGAAAGAGAGAGAAAGAGAGAGAGAGAGAGAGAGAGAGAGAGAGAGAGGATGCATTGGCTGACAAGAACAGTCTGCATGAGTAAATATTATTCTCCTAAATTACAAATAGGGAAACTGAAGCTCAGAGACATTAAACTCTGTTCCCAAATTCACAGAACTAGCAAGTGATGTAACCAAGATCGGAATCCACATCTTTTTTACTCCACTGCTCCCACACATCCTGTCTCTTTCTTCTGATATTCAAATTCCTCTTAAAACCACATTGCTACTTAAAATTCCACCCTTTGCTTCCTCATCAGGTTCATTTGTAGCTGTACTACCAGAATAGAAATTTTCAGGAACTACTACCAATCCTGTGTTGTGCACTCATGCAGAGTTAATGGATAGAGATGATACTTTTCCCTTAGCTTTCTGATGTTTGCTTTCCTGAAGTCCAGAGGTATTACTAAATAAGCCCAGCATTCTCTCCTACTCTAAGATGAAATAGACATTGCCTCTCACGTTTCAACTACCAGATCTGCCTTGATTAGATTAGCAGTTCTTGTCTCCCTGCGCTTCAGAAATTAAAACTATCAGCAGGGCAAGGCAAAAGCTTAGGAGCTGTTCTGCTCAGCTGCTGGTGCTCCCTGTCACAGCTGCATGTGGCTGCCGGAACTCCATGAGCCCCTGCACTAGTTTAATGATCTGAATCTGAAAGGAATGTTCACATCCCACACGTGGCAAGACTTGGGAATCATCACTTCTTTTTCTTTCTATTTTTACCCTTTTATCCAGTGCATTCCTCTGGCTGCAACCTGTATGATCATATACTGTCTCTGAGGTGCAGCCACCTTCCCACACAAAAGTTGATTATAGCACCTCTGCTTCATGGGAATACAGAGGACTTTCTGTCACTGCTGGTTGGCTATCCAGCAGCCACTCACTCCTTCCTTGTTGGAAAACAAACAAACAAACAAAAAAAACCCAGATGTCAGCAAACTTTTCTTCTGTAAAGAGTGAGATAGTAAATATTTTAGGTTTATGGACCATAAGGTCTCTTGCAACTACTCAATTCCAATGTTGTGAGGTGAAAGCAGCCATAGAAATAAGAAAACAAATAGGCTTGGCTGTGTTCCCATAAACCTTTCTTTTTTCTTACAAAAGCAGGCATCAGGCTGAATTTGTCTCAGGGGCTGTACTTTGCTGATCCCCCGGCCTGAGCCAATGGGACCAATGTAGTTCCATTTTCTTGCTAGCAGCTGGTTGAAACATAGGCATATGATACAACCATGGCCAATGTGAGATGAAGGAAGATGCGTGAGCGGCCTCTGGGAAGGCCTTCCTTCTTCAAAAGGCTTATAAGAAGAAATAATCCCTCTTTTCTACCACACACCATCACATCTGAATACGATGCCTGGGGAAGTTGCAGCTATTTTGAGACCATGGCAATTTGGAAACCCTTTTGACCTGTGGTCCACCCTTAGGCTTCATTAACTGTAAAGGAGGAATAATGATTCCTACTTACAAAACCTAAATGATGTAAAGTATATTAAGTGCTTAGCAGTAGGGGCATTGTCTTAGTCTGTTTTCTGTTATAACAGAATATCTGAGACAGATAATTTATAAAGAAAAGAAACATTTCTCACAGTTCTAGAGGCTGGGAAGTACACAAGCATGGTACTACCATCTGGCAAGGACCTTCATGGTGCGTCATTCCATGGCAGAAGGCAGAAGGGCAAGCGAGCACATACAGTAGTGAGAAGAGGGCGCTGAACTCTCACTTTTTCCAGGAGTCCACACCCAATATCACTAACCCACTCCCATGATAAAGGCATTAATCCCTTCAACAGCGCTCTGCCTCCATGACCTAATTACCTCTTAAAGGCTCCACCTCTCAACACTGCTGCATTGGGGATTAAACTTCCAACACATAAATTTCAAGAGACACATTCGAACCGTAGTAGGTACAGAGAAAGCTCCCAGAAAGCTCCCACTGCTAAATTTACCATATATTCCTGTGCCCACAAAAATTCTATGTAAAAGGTAGGTGTTCAATAAAAACTTTCTGAATAAGTAGGTACTTAGAACATCTTCCTCCCATGAGCAAGACTGGATGTGCCCTTCCAGCCCTGCTCTGACTAGGACTCTGTCGTGAGGAAAAGAACATTCACCTGGCTCTTTTCTAGAATTCAATCTTGATCTTCACCCGAGGGGAGCTGGGGGTTGCCTTCCCTGGCACTACACTCTAACCATCCACAGACAAGTTCTACCATTCCACACTACTTATAATAGACATGATGTATCTGAGTAACTGGATGATGGTCAAAGAGTTGTCAGTAAGATTCGACACACCAATGAAGAGTGACACGGTTCATCCTTACGGCTCGTCTGCAGTAGGCAGCGAAAGGTCTGACCGCCGATGATGCTAAAACAAGGAGATGAGATGCCTTTGTCACTATCATTAAGATTCTTTTAAAGATCTATTTTTTTAAAGAGTCAAAGCCAGCTAGTCTAAGGATCTAAAGAATTCTTTCGGTAATGGAGGATGAGGAGGACCAAAAAATGTAGCCTTAATAAAAGTAGATATTACAAAATTCTAACTGCTTTAGAAAAGAGTGCCTCTGGGTGGGAACAACTGGGACTAGAAGGGAGAGAAAGGGAAGGAGACGCAGGCTGAAAAACTACCCACTGGGTACTATGCTCGCCACCTGGATGACGGGATCATTTGAACCCCAGTGAAGTTTCAGGTGTACATGTGCAAGTTGGTTCCATGGCTATATTGTGTGACAGGGAGGTTGAATTTTTTTTTTTTTAAGATTTTTAATTAATAAAGTAAAAAAAAAAAAGAAATGTATACCTTTCTATAAAAATAAATAGGCCAGGCAATGGTGGCTCACACCTGTAATCCCAGCACTTTGGGAGGCCGAGGTGGGCAGATCACTTGAGGCCAGAAGTTCAAGACCAGCCTGGGCAATATGGTGAAACCCTGTTCCTACTAAAAACAGAAAAATTAGCCACGTGTGGTGGTGCACACCTGTAATCCCAGCTATTCAGGAGGCTGAAGCAAGAGAATTGTTTGAACCCAGGAGGCAGAGGTGGCAGTGAGCCAAGTTTGTGCCACTGCACTCCACTGGGGACACAGAGCAAGACTCTATCTCTAAACAAATAAATAACAGTACCTCTTAATCTCCCAGGTGAGGTTTCCTCAACTTCTAAGATAAAAAGTACATCCTCTGGTCCCATCCTCCTCAAAGTGTGATCCACAAACCAGCAGCATTGGTCTCTCCCGGGAGCCTTATATAAATGTAGTGTCTCAGGTCCCACCCAGACCTAGTGAATCAGAACCCACCTTGCATCAGGATCCCCAGGGGATTTGTGGACACATTAATGGTCAACACTGCGCTTGCTTTCTCCAAAGGATTGTGCTCGCTAGCATAAAATGAGTAAAATAATTATGTGCAGAGAAGTTAAATATAAACTTGTGAATATAAACTTGTATAAGGTACTAAGTAGTATAAAACACTCTCGATTTTCAAGTTCGTATCTTAATGCTGCTGCCTTTAAGCTAAATGCCTTTAAGGTAGTCATGTTGGGATTTTTTTTCTTTCCTAACAGCTTCCCATAATGATCTTATATGTTCTGAAAATTAAAATATATAATTAACCTGGGAAGGGGAAAAAAAAAAAAACAAAAACCTTAGAGGCTAAAATATAGGAAAGATGCCACAGCTTACCTATAGCTTGAAGAAGTAATATTGTGAAAAGTAAAAAACTTTCATCAGTTATTTGTATCATCTCTAAGGTAATAACTGTAAATCTTCTCACACTAAACTGGTTAAATTTAACAGTCAGTCAAAGATTGTGCTGACAACCACTGGGTCATGTTGGAAAAAAGAATGAATCAGCAATACTCCCAAGGACACTCTGGGTTTTCAAATTCATTTTTGGCAGTGGATTCCTCTTCCTCAAATACAGTCTTCTCGGGAACTCCCAAAATATAAAAGCTCCTTGAGGAAGTGGTGGGCAAAGAAACCAAGGCTCCACCTGCTCACCTGCTCCTTTCTTTACAACGCCCCTTTTCCCCTTTCTGCCTTTTGAAATCTGCCTGACCCCTAAGGTCGAGGAAAAGTGGGCTTCTGCTTCTCTTTGCACACACAGCTCTACCCTATGAGTAAAGAATTAGTCTGCTCTTTTTCAAGTTAAGAAAATTGAAGCTCGGAGAAGTTAAAAACTCATCCAGGGTCAATTACAGTAAAACAAAGGCTTCAGTTCAGGATTTCCTGACTCCAAATTCTAGCCTCTCAACTGCATCTTGTGTGTTTCTCTAATGCTTTACATGGCTCCACTTGGTACTTTGAGAGCATTTTTTTTTTCCACAGCATATTTCACATCCTGTCTTGCATTACGGATTTTTCTTCCCCATGACTCGTGAGCTCCTGGAGAGCAGACTCGGTTCTGCTCAATCACTCATGATCTAGCAATAATTTATAAATAGCAAATGGAGTTTTTCCCAGTTTTCTGGGGTTGGCCTTCCTTGAGAAAATGCACCTGGATGCATATCCCTGAAAATGCTAAGTGTTCACCTAGCCAGCAAGCTTTAGGTAAACCACGCATGCTGCAGCCACCACCTGCCCCTCCTCCATCCAGGTGGGGTCATGTGACTAGTTCTCACTAACATAATTTGAGTGGAAGGAAAATAAAGCCATTCTAGGCTAAGGAGCTCCAGGCAGCCTTACCTAAGTTCTCTCTCTTTCCTGCCTCCTGGCTAGCTGCCGAGGATCCAGTGAAGTTGCATAGGTCCAAGAAGATGATGGCGATATAGGTGGAAGAATAACTGAGTGACAGTGGATTATGAAGAGGGCAAGGAACCAATATATTAATCCACTGAGAATTTCGAGTTATTTGTTATAGCGACCGGCATCCGCAGACAGATACATTCCAACCTATCCAAAGTCTGTAAGTCAACCTTTTTCATTAGCAAGCTATTCTTTCACTATAAAAATACTTGCAAAATTTAAACTTTGGAATAAGGGAAAGATACTAACTATCAGCTGGGTGTGCTGGCTCACACCTGTAATCCCAGCACTTTGGGAGGCTGAGGCAGATGGATCACTTGAGGCCAGGAGTTTGAGATCAGCCCGGCCAACACGGTGAAACCCTATCTCTACTAAAAATTTAAAAATATTAGCTGGGCATGGTGATGTGTGCCTGTAGTCCCAGCTACTCGGGAAGCTGAGGCAGGAGAATCGCTTGAACCCAGAAGCAGAGGTTGCAGTAAGCTGAGACCGCACAACTCCACTCCAGCCTGGGTAACAGAGCCAGACTCCATCTCAAAGGTGAACAAGCAAACTCCTTTCAAGGGTGTGCTGGAGCCTCTGAGAATTATCAGACTCCATTAGGACTCTGTACTTTTCACTGCCTTTGAACCGTTTTACAACTCTTTAAATTACAGATAACCAATAGCAAAACAAATAATTCTCTAAACAAGCAAATTAAATATCCAGAAAAGAGACAACCCTTGTGGCTTGGAAAAAGTCAATCTTGCATCCGTCTGTATATTCAACAATTTTTGACACCACATAGATTTGTGAGTTTTTTTAATTGTACTTTAGGTTCTGGGGTACATGTGCAGATCATGCAGGATTGTTGCATAGGTACATACATCACAATGTGGTTTGCTGCCTCCATCCCCCTGTCACCTACATCTGGCATTTCTCCCCATGTTATCCCTCCATGACTCTCCACCCCTCCCCCACTGTCCCTCCCTTGGCCCCCAACAACAGACCCAGTGTGCGATGCTCCCCTCCCTGTGTCTATGTGTTCTCATTGTTCAACACCTGCCTATGAGTGAGAATATATGTTTTTCTGTTCTTGTGTCAGTTTGCTAAGAACAATGGTTTCCAGATTCATCCATGTCCCTACAAAGGACATAAACTCATCACTTTTTATGGCTGCACAGTATTCCATGCTGTATATGTGCCACGTTTTCTTTGTCCAGTATATCATCAATGGCCATTTGGGTTGGTTCCAGGTCTTTGCTATTGTAAACAGTGCCGCTATGAACATATGTGTGCCTGTGTCTTTATAATAGAATGATTTATAATCCTTTGGATATATACCCAGTAATGGGATTGCTGGGTCAAATAGAATTTCTATTTCTAGGTCCTTGAGAAAGCGCCACAACCATTGTGGAAGACATTCCACAATGGTTGAACTAGTTTACACTCCCACCAACAGTGTAAAGGTGTTCTTATTTCTCCACATCCCCTCCAGCATCTGTTGTCTCGAGATTTTTTAATGATCGCCATTCTAACTGGTGTGAGATGGTATCTCAATGTGGTTTTGATTTGCATTTCTCTAATAATCAGTGATGATGAGCATTTTTTCATATGTTCGTTGGCCTCATATACGTCTTCTTTTGAAAAGTGTCTGTTCATATCCTTCGTGCACTTTTGAATAGGTTGGTTGGTTTGTTTCTTGTAAATCTATTTTAGTTCTTTGTAGATTCTGGATATTAGCCCTTTGTCAGATGGGTAGATTGCAAAAAAATTTTCCCATTCTGTTGGTTGTTGGTTTACTCTAATGATCGTTTCTTTTGCTGTACAGAAGTTCTGGAGTTTAATTTTGTCTCATTTGAGCCAGTTATGGTATTTTCCTGGCTTCTTCAAAAATAACGAGTTAAATAAAATCTCTGATGTGTTTACTTTATATCTGTAAGGGAATCATGACATGATTATACCTTATTTTAAAATTTATATTTTAATAAGTATGAATTATTGGTGGTCTTTCAAAACATCACTAAACCAAGGTTTTAAGTAAGAGTGTTTTGATATAGTGAGGGGGATTAAGAGAAGAGTGAAGCCTCTTGGGGTCCCAGAACAGTCCTGGGGAGGTGTGGTCAGTGCTCAAATGAAGAATGCAAAGTGAGAATGATGACCAGGAAGAAGGAAGAAAAGGCTGCCAGTTTCCACTGGAAACAAACTTCGTGCATCAGAATTTTCCCCATGGTTTGCCCCACCTTCTTGTTACCGAGTAGTGGAGTAAACAAAAGAGTTATCTTTCTGTCTCTCTGTGGCTTCTATGGCTGGATCCTGAGCTGTCAGATCTAGTTGACAACTACTCTTCACTTTAACTCTGTGTGCATGGCCTCTACTATTTCCCACGTGGCAGGGCTCAGAAGCCCAAGACTCTGGTCCTGTGGGACGTGCAATATTTTATCAAGTTTGTGATAAACAAATCCAGGTGGTAGTTTACCCAGTGCCTATGGCTGATTTCACACAAATCTTCTGCAGTTGAAAGTTGCCACTATGACTTTGGGTATTTACCTCAAGGATTCATCAGATCCCCTCTGTTCTAAACAGTCACTGTCCTCTTTCAAGAAAGCAGCTTGAAAATTCAAATCCCATTATTTCAAAAAGATTTCAGCCCTGCAGGAAAACTGAGAGATGGAAGGTGTAAATCAAAAGCCCCTAAGTTGTAAGCACTTCATTTTAAATGCCTTCCCTGAGACTTGATAATACGTGTGTTTGTAAAGTTTATTTTGAAGGTTCTTCACAAGAATTGAACAGGGACCTGTTGTTGACCATAGAGCTATATTTTGTGTCAGACTCTGTAAATCATTCTGTGCAAGCAGAACGGTTCTGAGTTGGAAAAGCAGAACCTTGTGGCTATTAATTCTCAAACGCTGAAATGAAATAAACAAGCTGACTTCAACTTCACCTGATCACTTAACTTAGCTCAAGGCTTTAGCATCCTTTTTTATGGTCTCAGTTGAAGATAGGGAAAAATTACTTAATCGCTGGGTTTTCAGAAATGCAAAAGTTAAGTGCATTCTTTCTCTGATCCAGATTAAGTATAATTTGGGAGACTCCAAATATTCCATATTTTTAATAGAGTGGACCAAGAGCATTTAATTAAGTAGTTCACCTTAATTAGCATCATGTAACCGAAAATCAAGAGATACGGACGTGTTTTGACTACTTTCTCAATTTTGTTTTAACACAATTGGAAACTCTTTAACATCTTTGTTTACTTTGCCCTGTATTCAGAGGACAATTTATACTTAGTATCTTCCTTTCTGAAAAATTTCCCAGTTTTTCTAGTGTTTCTTCTTAATTCCAAGAGAAGCCTACTAGATATTTACATATTTCAGTAATTCCCCAACTGAGCCTATAAGTGCATTCTGATTACAAAGAAATTAGTTCACAGCATTCTCCTCAGATGTAATACGTCTTATTAAAGTTTTTATTAACAGTAGTGGATGAAGAGATTATTTTCTGGATTAGTTCCAAGGCTCTTTTTCTGGCTCTCCAAAGGAAAAGTGAATGCTAAATTTTCCCATAAGAAATGCATCTGTAATGAAAGAAAAGTGATTTCTTTTCTGATTCTCTAATTCAATATAATTTAATTATGAAAATACAGAGAAGAGCTTCAGTTTCTGGGAAGCATTGAGTCTATTAGCTCACATAGATCATAAGAAGAAATCAAATCAAGATATATAGTTTGGAGCCAAGACATTCAGGTTTAGGTTTCCAGAAAGCTCTTCCTAACCAGTAAGTTCAAATTCATTTTTAGTGAACCTCTGGTACCAAAACCCATGGTGTAACAGCTCCTACAGGGCATTAAAGAAACAAAAAGATAAAATATTTTCAAACCAGGAACCTAAAACATTTAAAACACTACATCATCATAATAATTTTTCTACAGTCAGAAGTGAGATACAAAAAGACAACTTGATTCTCAGACCTGGGGAAGCATTGAACCAGCAGCAGAGAGAATCAGGTGTATAAATGTCTCGATTCCATCTAGGTCATGCAACTTGTTGTTCTTCTTTGGTAGGAGCTGTCAAAGGCTTTATCTCTATAAAACAACCTACCTAATTAACTATTTGTAAGTTTTTAAATTGCTCAACCACTCTGTGAGAATGCAATCTGATTTTCTTGCGATTCAGAGGCTAAGCTAATCAATGTAATTGGCCCAACACTTCCAAACTCTAAGCATGTCTACAGTGAAGAATCACTCAAAATTCATTCCAAAAAAACATATAAAACGTTAGATTACGTTCTGGAAAAAACTAGCCTCAAAACACTCTTTAAAGTGTATGACCAGAAAGCAGGCTATAGAGTTTGTGGGCTACTGAAGACTTTGTAGATGTTAAAAAACACTTTGGAGTTAGCAGAACCAGTGAAAATAACAATGAAACGAAGTTCTACCTGCCATGTGATAGGTAAGCTTAGTGTCGCTTATAAGCATGATGGAAAGCCCTCAGTACTGAATATTGGTTACTGTCAGTAATTGATCAGTTACCATGTTTTCCAGAAATTAAACTCCTGTCATCTAAAGACCTTTCCCCCGCCCTCCACATTACCATCCAGTAGCATCCACTTTCTCTTCCCAACTGCTTGAAAATTTCATACCCAGAATGGCGATTAGCTGGAAGAAAAATCCCTTTTAAGAATCAACAGTACTCCACGCTATGTGCTAGATGCTCTGAGGTTCCCTCCAAAAATAAGCAAAATGAGATAGCACAGTAATTAGAAATTAAATAATACTGACAAATGACTGGAAGCATTTCAAAAGCAAGAGCTTGGTGTGAATTAGGCTTCCCGGGAAAGGCTTCAGCCAGATCCAGGTGTTGAACATGGAAAGGGGAGATGACTATTCCAAGAACGAAAAACAGTGGTAGACAAAGTGGATAGGGAATATTTGATGCACGTTCTGGTGACAGTGACAACAGCCCAATAAGAGATATCAGACAGAGCGAAAAAGAACAGCACAGGAAGATAGACCATACAGCACACAGAGATCCCTAAATAAATCAAGAGTATATAAAAGAGATAAATAGATTTTAGGAAATGCTTCTGACCCTTGAACTGTTGGCTCCTCTGATTTCCTGATCTAAATCTCCGATTCCTTGTTTTAACATTTAATCTTTTCTTCACTTTTGTTTCGTTGTGTTTTCACTTTGCACCATCAATTCTTTTGAATTTCAAAAGTATCTTCAGCTTCCTGAGGCCAGCTTGACAGTTCATTTAGGAGATCCTACATAACCTACTGCTTACAGTACTGCTTCTGTGAACTGTGAGTCAGGAGATGCAGCTGGTCCAAAGGCTGTTACTTTAACAACCAAGATTCATTTTTCTTCCTCAGCATAGAACATCGGCAGGGAGACTGTCCACCTGAGGGGTTAGCTGAGTGCTCTGGAACTGCTAAATTGTACACATAGGTAGTCATGGCAGCCACTGAACTGTAGTGACACTCAACTAACTCTATTTTATAGGTTTCCTTCATTACATTAGCGTTTGAGACTTAGAGTTGCTTCACATTCATTTTCTCCAAAGAAAATTTAGAGGGAGGGGAGGGGAATTTGCAGTGTTCCACAGTGACCCGGGAAAAGTGAAGCGTCTGGGTTCCTGTGAGATCTGCCTACAACTCCTGGAATTAATGAATTCCTGAAGCCTCAGTGCTGTCTGCCTGAGATTTTTGGTGTGAAATGCCTAAATAGCTGCGAAAACATCATTAAATGTCAGTCTTTAAGAAAAACTCTGGACAATCCACAAAACCATCTATGCCATCAATCCTCTTCTCTTTCCAAATACCTCAATGTATCTTATGTTAAAGGAAAACAAGAATTTGACAGTAACCAATATTCAGAACTGTTCATCAGAAGTCTCATGAACACGAAAATAAAAGAAAAACACAGAGTCCTTTACATTCTTTTTAGGCTCACACCTGCTTTCTGTAGGTTTGGCCAGTTCTCTGACTCTTGGTTCTAATGAATTCTGTGTTTGTAGTTCGCAGCACACATCTGGCGAGCACAGTTGGGAATGAGCAGCAGGAAGGAAGTCTATTCATTTTTGGGTAGTTAACCTATTTATAACCTACTTCGTGCTAAAAAGACGAGTTGGAGTTTCTAGCAAAAATAGGTACAATACAACAGGATATAAATACATGGAAAACCCAGGCAATAAGTGCATTTAAAACCTACTAAAATCCTGGGTTTGTTGAATCCTCTGCCACAAGCATATAGATATTCTTTCCCAGAAATTCCCAACTACTACAAATCTGCAAGTAACCAACAATTCAAGTAGAAAGATCTATGAAGAAAAAGTATATCAGACTTAAAAGGTATCCTCCTCTTACGCGTTCATTTCTCTTACGTTCAGTTTATTTTACGTGTTTATCCTCACGAGGCAGAGATCATTATCTCTGCTTTAAACTCTAGCACCAGGGTGTCTTACCTAATGTGAAAAAAGAGGTCTGCATCCAAGTCTTTGCTTCTCTGGTCTAGAAAAATAATTCCACTCTTTCCGAAGAACGAGGGAATGGCAGCTGGACACGGTGGCCCACGCCTGTATTCCCAGCAATTTGGGAAGCCGAGGCAGGCAGATCACCTGAGGTCGGGAGTTCAAGACTAGCCTGACCAACATGGAAAAATCCTGTCTCTACTAAAAATACAAAATTAACCAGGCATGGTGGTGCATGCCTGTAATTCCAGCTACTCGGGAGGCTGAGGCAGAATTGCTTGAACCCAGAAGGCGGAGGTTGCAGAGAGCCGAGATCTCACCATTGCACTGAGCAACAAGAGTGAAATGGGGATGGAAGGACTCCCAGGTATCTGGCAGATACCTACTCAAGGGAGCTTATATTGGGAGATGCCCACTTATCCTGGATACAGGTGTCTGAGTACACACATCCATGGTCCAGATTTAGGAGTCTATAATGTGACCATGAGCTTTCTGGGAAAATTAAATCATGAATATTGACTGTGTTTGATCTCTATGTGATTACAAAAAGCTGAAGGTTTTCTTAAGACACATTAATCCAACACACAAAAGATCATTAAAAGTAATATAAATTTTTAGTCATGGGGATTCCATTCACAATGTACAGAAACACTTCTGAAAATGCTCTTTCTCCATCTCCCTACATAAACAGAAGCGGCCTCACCCCTGGAGCATGATCAGTAGATTCGGTCTAAGACAGTTGTTTTATAGAAGTAGCATCCGGGTATCAGTAATTTTCATAGCTCTCTAGGAACTATAATAAATGGATTCCAACGTACAGCTAAGATTGAGCGCAGTCGTCTGGGGGGTTTTAGCCAATCTACTATCCCTCTTTGTGCTGGTTACATTGGGCTGAGATTTCTTTCCTTCTACTCATTCTATATACATACTTAATTACCTGAATCTTGGCAGCTTCAAGCAAACCTTTAAGCCATAGCTTAACATGTTATACATCCAAATACACTGACATTTGTTGCAATGAGGAGCTGTTTGAAATCTCACACTTCCCACTGTTTTTGCAAGGCATCTTTTCCTTGCTGCCACAGTCTGTGTTGCACTATATTAAGTATTCAATCTCAGCTACAAGTTAAGTGTTTTAAATGAATAATAAGAAAAAGGAGGATGAGAAGAAAGAGAGCACTGACATATTTTAGGGCTAAGGGTCTCACTTGGTCACAGTCAAGTGCTCTGTTTCCAGAAGGCCCACTTCCCACACTTAGGCTGCAATTCATTCTACCCTCTTACCAATTCAAAACACATGCATCTTACGTTCTTCTCCCTTTCATCTTGCCAAATTAGCAGCTAATGAACCTGATAAATTAATCCCTTATAGAGCATAGTAAATGATAATATCTTAATGAGTTGTTCTACCCAGATAGAAGATATCTATCTTTCTAAGGCCTTCTGAATATACATATTAATGCAAAGCAAGGCTCTAATATTGGAAAGCAGGCACTGTGTGAGGACAGCAAGGCTGATATAAATTAGAAGATCAGACAGTGCATCTCTGAAGTCACATCTCAAATGAGATGGCTGCCCACTCAAAGCTATCCCTGGTAACAAGTGATAATTCAGTCCCCCACTGTAGAACTACTCAGGCAATGACCTCACATTTATGGGACCACACTCTGCCCCATGACTTTACATCTCTTTATCTGTCAGCCTCTCACTATATTCAGAACATACAGCACACACTTTGCAGGTGCTCAATGAATGTCTGGTTAAAAGACAGATACATGAGTGCTTCCCTCCATTCCTCTGTTTTCCACAAACATCCCTAGACCACTAATTGAGCATCACGTTTGTTAAGTATTTTCAGAGAAAAGTATACCATTTCCTCAATCAAGTGTCCATTCCCATGTCAGATGCAGAATTTTGAAAAAAGTAAAGACAGCTACAATAATTCTCAATTAACAAGCCAATAGCTTTATCTATCTGGAATGTTAATCAAACTCTAAAGTAGCCAAAAATGGTCTCTTCCTGAGATGGAACAATGCCACCCTCAAGCTCTCATGCAGAAGTCATGAACTGAAACCAAATAAAGATAATAATTTAACAAGATTGGTCATGGGATTCTTAGAGGATAGAAGAGACACAGACATGTATCACTGACAAGAGAAGAAAACAGAACAACACAGAAACCATGAGTGATAGGCATGGTGACTGCCCCCTGGCTCCATCCATCCCACCAATCACATGATCACATTCCACTTGCTAACCACTGTTCAGAAATAGGCATGTGACCTAATCTCAGCCAATCAGTGGCATGATATAGTCTACTGGGGAATTCTTGAAAGGCTGCCCCTCTCTGAAGAAAGAAACACAGTGGCTCAAACAAGCAATCCCAGCACTTTAGGAGGCTGAGGCAGACAGATCACCTGAGGCTGGAAGTGCTAGACCAGCCTGGCCAATATGGTGAAACCCTGTCTCTACTAAAAACACAAAAATTAGCTGGGCCATGGTGGCATGCACCTATAATCTCAGCTACTCAGGAGGCTGAGGCAGGAGAATTACTTGAACTTGGGAGGTGGAGGTTGCAATGAGCCAAGATCACATCACTGCACTCCAGCCTGGGACACAGGGAGATGGGGTGGGGAAAAAGGGAATGGGGGAAGGCGGAAGGAGGGAAAGGAGAAGTGGGGAAGGGAGGAAGGGAGGAATGGAGGAAGGGAGGGACACAATGGGCCAGGCACAGTGGCTCATTCCTGTAATCCCAGCACTTTGGGGGGCTGAGGTGGGCAGATCACTTGAGGTCAAGAGTTCAGTATCAACCTGATCAACATGGCAAAACCCCATCTCTACTACAAATACAAAAATTACAGGCATGGTGTGTGCCCGTAATCCCAGCTACTGGGGAGACTGAGGTGGGAGAATCACTTGAACCCAGAAGGTGGAGGTTGTAGTGAGCCAAGATCACACCACTGCACTCCAGGCCTAGGGGAGAAAATAAGACTGTGTCTCAAAAAAGAAAGAAAGAAGGAAAGAAAGAACCCAGTAAAAAGAGTTGCCTTCCTTCTCTGAACAATGTCTTGTCTGGGTGTGGAACCTGAAATTATTGCAGCCATTGCAACTAAAAGGAAGCCAGCCTCAGGGCCAAGTCAACACACCAAGGATAGCAGTACAGCAAACCGGGAAAAAAACTTATGTCACGGACGACAATTGAGCTTCTGCATCAATAAGCCCAGGAGCTCTATCTCTAACTTCTTGTTTTGAGGAAAAAAAATGTATTTCTTCATTCTATAAACCAATTTAACTTAGGATTTCTACTACCTATAACTGAAGGCATCTGAACAAATATAGCAAGCAAACAGAAGTGAATCACCAGGTATTAATTACACTGAAAATAAACATTAAAATGAATATGTTGACTCATTTTTGGTCATATTGATTTTTACACTTCAAAGAGGATAATTGTGTGATTTATTACAGCAACAGGATAAGAAGTGGTGTGGGTCAGTGTCTGCTCTCTGCACAGGTTCTTGTCAATAAATGTAAAAATGAACCTGTTAGATGAGAGAAGAAATTAATTCTGTATATCAGCTTCCTATATGCTACTAACGTTTGACCAATCAGCCAATATGCATCAATCAAAACATGGAACTTTCACTCCCGATTCTCTCTATCCCAACAACACACAGTTCACTCCACATTCACATTTCCCTGCAGCAAGATGAAGAAACTAAGTTCTCTCCCGCCAAAGCTTCAGAGGCAATGCATATATGATGGTGTAGAAAACGGAAGTGCAGAGAATTTGAGGTCTGAATTTACTGCTTTGCCTTAGAAAGTCATCTATGTTCCTGCTCTTGGCACTTCACAGGAAATGAAACTATAATCTATTCCAAGAGTTTTCATTATTTTTAGTTCACTACCCACCTCAATCTGTTCATTTTAAAAAATTTACATGGCTTTCAGCATTTACTTTGGAATACCATTCATATTGTAAAACTGGAGGTGACAACCTATAAATAAAACAACCCATTTAAAAACAGGAATGAAGCGGACAGCCAATTAAAGTGTTGTTATATTAAATGGAATTACTTTTCAAAGAATCTCAGTGTTTACATTTTTATTGATTCATTACAGGAAAGAGTATACTTAATTTTACAATGTTTACACTCTGAGCATAGCTGCCATGAGGCTCTGCTTTCAAAATGATGCTGCTCTTTGAATATCTATTGAAACCTGAATCAGTTTTCTATGGCTGCTGTAACAAATTACCATCAGGCTTCAGATAAAGCAGATTTATTACCTTGCAGTTCTGGAGGAGAATCCATTTCCTTGCCTTTTCCAGCTTCTAGAGGCGAACAGCATTCCTTGGCTGATGGCTACATCACTTTGACCTCTGCTCCTATCATCACATCTTCTCTGATTCTGAATCTCCTACTTCCCTCTTATAAGAACCTTTGTGATTATACTGAATCCACCCAATAATCCAGGAAAACCTCCTCATTCCAATTTAAAGATACTTAACTTTTTTTTTTTTTTTTTGGCGGGGTCTTACTCTGTCACCCAGGCTGGAATGCAGTGGCGTAATCATGGCTTACTGCAGCCTTAAATTCCTGGTGATATGGTTTGGCTGTGCCAACGCCCAAATCTCATCTTGAACTGTAGTTCCCATGATCCCCTGTGTCCTGGGAGGGACCTCGTGGGAGGTGCTTCGATTATGGGGGCAGTTTCCCCATGCTGTTCTCATGGTA
This sequence comes from Saimiri boliviensis, assembly GCF_048565385.1. NCBI lineage: Eukaryota > Metazoa > Chordata > Mammalia > Primates > Cebidae > Saimiri > Saimiri boliviensis. The sequence continues at coordinate 91,194,168 of NC_133450.1, read as the reverse complement.
GAGAGTGAGTTCTCACAAGATTTGATGGTTTTATAGGGGGCTTTTCCCCACTTAGGTCTGTACCTTTCCTCCCTGCTACCATATGAAGAAGGACGTGTTTGCTTCCCCTTCTGCCAGGATTGTAAATTTCCTGAGGCCTCCCCAGCCCTGCAGTACTGTGAGCCAATTAAACCTCTTTCCTTCATCAATTATCCAGTCTCAGGTATCTCTTCATAGCAGCATGAAAACAAACTCATACACCTGGCTCAAGTGATCCTCCCACCTCAGCCTCTTGAGTAGCTGGGACTACAAGCACACGCCACCCTCAGCTAACTTTTTGTAGCTTTTGTAGAGATGGGGTCTTTCTATGTTTCCAGGCTGTTCTCAAACTCCTGGCCTCAAACGATCCTCCTGCCTCAGCCTTTCAAAGCACTGGGATTACAGGCATGAGCCACTGTGCCCAGCCTAAAGATCCTTAATTTAATCAAATCAGTAAAGTCTCTTTTTCCATGTAGGGTAATGTATTCACAGGTTCCAGATATTAGAACACAGAAATCTTCAGGGAGCCATTGTTCTACCTACCACAAAATCCGTCTCAAAGAAAAAAAGGGGTTTTACTATTTTACCTGACCTGAGAGTATTTAGTAAACCATATCATTTAATATTGATCTAGATGTTGTTATTTGTTTTGAATTATTAGGAGAATTCCTGTCCTTCCAAGAAAAGAAGGTGGGCTAATAAAATTCTAAACCCAGACCCTCCTCAAACACAATCTTCTCACAGTGAGAAGTACACTTTGAAATATTTGTTCCTTTGTTTGGTTCCCAGGAAACCCACAATGCTAAAAACGTGTTGACAAAAATGAATTTTTTAGGAAAAGAAGCAACAGTAAAAAGTAAGAGACACCTAGAGAAATAGTAAATAATAAGAAAAAGTCTGATTTTAAAAAAAAAAACTCGGGATCTGGAGAAATCATTTTTAAAAGCATAACAAATTACTAAACTGGTATCACTAATTTAAGAAACTTTAGCTGTGTCTCACACCTGTAATCCCAGCACTTTGGGAGGCCAAGGCAGGCAGATCATCTTGGTGTGGTGGCAGGTACCTGTAATTCCAGCTGCTTGGGAGGCTGAGGCGGAAGAATCATTTGAACCTGGGAGGTGGAGGTTGCAGTGCCCGGGATTGTACCACTGCACTCCAGCCTGGATGACAGAGTAAGACTCTGTCTCAAAAAAAAAAAAAAAAAAAAAAACAAAACACCAAGAAAAGAAACTAGCTGTGCAAGGGGCCTGAAATCAGAAGTCGGGACAGGAGGACAACAGAGCTTTCTGTCCTCAGTTTCAAGAATGAGAAGCCTTAAAATTTAACTGCTATTAGCCAAAACAGGGAACAAGCCAGGTGTTCATCAACAGGTGATCAGATGAGCAAAACGTGTTATATCCATAAAACTGAATACTAGTCAGTTATATTATGTGTGTGTGTGGATGTGTGAGCACATGTGTGTGGATGTTACATATAATAAGGAACAAACCACTGACACACACTACATACAACATAGTTGAATCTCAAAATCATTATGCTAAGTGATCTAAGCCAGACACAAAATCATATATACCATTTGATCTCATTTATACAAAATTATAGGAAATGCAAACTAATATACAGTGACCAAAGAAGACCAGTGGTTACCTGAGGGAGGGATGAACTGCAAAGGGCCATGAGGAATCACTGGGGATGAAATGATGGAAATGTTCTGCATCATGACTGTGACGGGAGTTGTATGGATGGATATAACTCTGAAAACTCATCAAATCATATACTTTCAGTAAGTGCAATTTATTGTGTATAATATACACCTCAATCAAGTTGATTCCTTAAAAATCTGACTCCTATTCAGTGGTAAATTTGTGTGGAGGAGCATGATAATACCACAGCCCAAATGATCATTATGGCCTTGAATCAGAGCTTCCCTATATTTTTCTAAGACCCTCCAATTACTTATAATTATTCATAGATGGCAAGTTCACTTCGTAAGTGGTGAAACTTCATTTCTTTGACCACAGATACAGGGTAGATGCCATATGATGTCCCTGCTTCTGTGCTAAGGCAACCCTGTCTCCCTCACTCCCCCTCCAATAAAGTGCTAGTCTCTGAATATCCATCCCATCCATCTTGAAAGGCTGTTTAACTGTACATGATAGGCCATATTATAAAGCTGTGCACAGCCTGAGTCACTTTATGTGTCGATTTTTGTCTGTTTTTAGCCTGCCCTGTAATAAGTTATCTTTGAATTTTGTATTTTATTTCATTCATTTCAAACCTGCTCATGTAGAACAGAAGCATTTCAAATTAAACATTCATTCACTTGTTCACAGACCAGAGTTCATCTTATTTTGTGTTTGTTTGACAGTATTTTGATATTATAATGTTTTGATACCCGTGTAAGTTTTTATAAGTTTCATATGACATGTTTTTATCTTCTCTCCTTCCTGTAGCATATTCCACAGGAAGTCCCAGCTACATTTCAACTACAACCTGTATGCCAGTCTATAGAGTGCTACTCCCAGAATTACATCCAGAGCAAAGTCCCAGACCAACTTCCAAATTTTCAACAAAATGTCCCCTAAACTAGTATTTTTACCAGTTTTTCTGACTCTTCAATCTAACATCTGCCACACTGAAGGAATCAGTGGGCCCAGCTGTTAAAGACTAGGAGCATTTCAGAGAAGAGTTTCTTTGGAGAAGAGATCACTTCACCTCCAGTCAAAGGAATAGGGCCTCAAGGAGTCACTCAGAGCTTAATAGTGTCTCCCTCTGACAAGAGGAGAGGGACAGACTCGGGAGCTTCCCTGCCAATGGGGAAGGAAGTGCCGAGCTAAGGAGCAGCCTGTGTCCTCCAAGTCTCTCGCCACAAGCACAAGCCACGAATAGACAGTGAGCATGGAGTAGTCTGGACACCATAGTGGCTGAAATGAAATCGTGTTTGACAAGGCAATGCAGCCACAAGACTGAACAGGAAAGTCATGGAACCGTCCAACTGCTCCCCTACAAGCAGGGGAAGAAGTTCCCCAAGGGAACAGATTACCAAAGGACAGAGCGGAACAAGAATGCATTTGTTCTCCGACTCTATCCCCTGGTGCTGTGTGTCCGGGCATCCTGGTTGCACATATCTCCCCCCCGTGCAGATGTCCTCCTAAAGCCTACTGCTGTCTCCCAGCTGGGAAAGAAAAACTGAATTTCTTCCAAAAAACAGGCAACTGTGCTCATCATAGGCAGTTAGAGACTGTTTGGAGCCTGGCTATTTAAGAGCATAAATAAAAACTCATTGAAGAAGTAACTAATAATTTTTAATGTTTAATTACCAGTTATTTCTTCAATGAGTTTATATTTATTCTCTTAACCACCACCCATAGACGGAGAAACTACTCATAAATATAGAAAACCCATTTTTCTCTAGAATAGATAGCAATGAAAGAAGGCTGTCACCTTAGAAACATAAAAGAAAGAGAGAAGGAAGGAAAAGGGAAATACACATGTCTCTTACCCAGGCCTTGATTCTGCTGTTCCCATTCAATGGCATCTGGCACCTGGTAGGTAGCTCCTTCCAACAGGTCCATGTTTCCCTGCTCTAAGCCTGGTTCCTGGGATGTGACACCAGGGAGAGTAAATCCTGGCAGCTCAGTGTCACCATCCAAGCCCTCATCCAGCGAGTCTGCGTCTTTATCTTCCTCATCTTCGTCCTCATCTTCTTCTTCATCTTCATCTTCTTCGTCCTCTTCATCCTCATCATCTTCTCCCTCTAGGCAAAAAGAAATCAAAGGGAAACACAGAGACACAGAATGAGTTTACGCTGAAACAAACGAATCCTTTGAAATGATCCAAACACTACAAAATAACTGTTTGGCGTTGTGAAACACATATTTATAGCCGAAGTCAGACAATGTGAGCTTTGCAGGATTATACACCCACCGTACGTCCTAGAGTTTAAACTTTCAAAACCATATTTACGTCAGATAAGTATCAGGCAGATGTTTATTGGGAGTCAAAGTTCAGGTAATATGATTTGTTATTAAAGTTATTTATGTTTATAATATAAATATTGTATTTATACAATACAATACATTGTTTTCTTTTGGCTGTTTTCTGGAGATCATTAAATGTTTATCAGTTAGCACACTGAAGTACTAACAGAACTTAAAATAAACTGCTCCATCCCTTTATAGCTCATAATGTTAATGGAGAGACTTCATTATTTTGGCACAATTTTTTCTATTTATCCATATCAGCGAGTAGAACTCACGACAACGGTAAGTGAAGAGCACATGAATTCATCTTGGCTCTTGTTCTCTCTAAGGAAGAGTAATCCAAGAAACTGGAAACAATTTCATCAACATTCTCAATCCAACTCTAAAGGAATTGGGAAATGGGATATTCACCAGGAGTGGTCAGAAAGGCAACACATTAAAAATTACCATTATCATCATTGTAAGAGTTAACATCCACACTTCGTCAATTTCTAGTTTCTTTTCTTAAGAGACGAGGTCTTACTCTGTTGCCCACGCTGGAGTGCAGTGTCGTGATCATAGTTCACTGCAGCCTCAAACTCTTAAACTCAAGCAATCCTCCTCCCTCAGTCTCCCACAATGCTAGGATTACAGGTTTGAGCCATGGCACTTCACCACAAGTTGTCATTTTCAACACTTCAAGTGGAGTGGGTTTAAGGAACATAAGATCCCCAATTTCGTAGGCTGGGCACAGTGGCTCATGCCGGTAATCCCAGCACTTTGGGAGAACAGGTGGACAGATCACCTGAAGTCAGGAGTTTGAGAACAGCCTGACCAACATAGAGAAACCCCATCTCTATTAAAAATACAAAATTAGCCAGGAGTGGTGGCACATGCCTGTAATCCCAGCTACTCAGGAGGCTGAGGAAGGAGAATCACTTGAACCCGGGAGGTGGAGGTTATGGTGAGCCGAGATGGTGCCACTACATTCTAGCCTGGGCAAGAAGAGTAAAACTCCATTTCAAAAAAAAAAAAAAAAAATCCCCAATTTCATTTTGTTTCACCAATTTAATTTCCTAGCAATACTTCAAGGCCCCATCCTCCCCATGGATGCACCCCTGAAGCTCCTGATAAGTGCCCACAAAGTCCCCAAAAGGCCTTCCCTTTGGTCTCTCCCCTTGACTCTGGGCACAGCAGTGACTGCAATAGGTAACTCTCCTCCTATGGTGAAGAAAAGAAGGGAAGAAGGACAACCAGAGCCCAAGAACTTGGAGACTTGCCTTTTCTGCTCCTACACAACTTTCTCCACACATACTCCCTTTCCTCTATCATTTAGAGGTTTTTTAAGTTTTAGAAAATGTCACCTTTAATCTTTTTTAATTTTTATATGTCCTTTAACTTGGTAGAATTAATATCTGTCACCACTCTAAAAATTCAACAAATATATATCAGCCCCCAGTGCGTGCTCTATCCCAGACACTAGGGATAGAGCAGTAACGTCTCTGCCATCATGGAGCCCATACACCACTCAGAACACTCCGAAAGACTCACAGCAAACAAATAATAGACAGATAACTCTACACTCTCATTAAAACCAGCAAGAAGATAGAAAATGCCAGACACTACTATTTTAGAAAGGGAGATTAAAGAAGCCTTTTCTGACAAGGTAAAGTTTGAACAGAGGACGTACCGAAATAATGAATTCTCTTGTTTAATTTAGGTCAGTATCTACAGGAAGAGCATTCCCAGTGGAGGAAATAGCAAAGACTTAATCCTTGAGGCAGGTGTGGCCTTGCTGTGTTCAAAGAATGGCTGGGAATGCAAGAAGCCTGGGCAAGAACCAGGGCAAATACAGGAAACGAGGCAGGAAGAAGTGGGCAGGGGCCAGATCTGACTTTTTTTTTTTTTTTTTTTGAGTCTTTTGTTTATTTCAGTAGGTTTTTTGGGAACAAGTAGTGCTGACTTACATTTTTAAAAAATGACTCTAGAAACAAGGTGAACAGGCTGTATTAGAGCAAGAGATGACACAGGAAGGCTAATAAGGAGTCCATTTAAAAACCAGGAATAGATTACGGTGCTTTGGACTAGGGGACAGTCTGGAAAGAGCAGAGAGGTGCTGAGATCTGGGATATAATTTGAAGGTAGAACCCTGCTGATAATTATAGTGTGAAATGCAGGAGGAAGATCCCACATGGCTGAAAATGGGACCTAAAAGATGAAGAGTCAAAGCAAGAATTGTCATTTGAGATATAGCAACTGTGTGACGGCCTATGGCATCCAAGGAAATGTTGGAGGTCTAGGGACGTTTCAAAGCTAGAGATTAAAGTTCGGGAATCGCCAGCTTATAAATAATCTCCAAAGCCTTGAGACTGGCTGAGATTATCAAGAGGGTGAGTATAGACAGGAAGGGAGATGGTCCAGATCACATTCCCAGGCAAAGCCACCATTTAGAGGGTGACCAGCAGAGGGAGATCTGCACAGGAGACAGGAGTGACCGCTAGGGCGGGAGAAAAACCAAGGAGAATGTAGTGTCGGGGAGGGCAGATGAAGAAAGCATTTCCAAGGGTCCGAGTAAGAGACTAAGGATGTCCCTCTGGCTTGGGCACTGGGAGGTTATGGGTGACCTCAACAAAAGTCGTTTCTGAGGAATGACAAGGACAAAGGCAGGTTGGAGTGGTTCAACTTCTAATCTTCAAGAAGATTAGAAAACACAAGCAAACAAACAAAAAATTCTTACCAGAAATTTGGCTAAAAGGAGAACAGAGAAATTAGGATGCAGGTATAGAGAGATACCTGGTCAAGGGTAGGTTCTTAAAATAGAATATAGAAAATAGAACCTGCTTCTAAGTTAATGGGTCAGATCTCGTTGAAAGGGGCAATCAAGGAGGCAAGAAAGAGAGAAGCAGCTGCAGGAGAATGTCCTGAGATGCACAGTGTTATACAGCGGCTGCATGCATGGACTCGGAAGCCATGCAAAGTTATTACGGCTGTGTGATTTTGCACATGTTGCTGAATTTTGCTGTGCCCCAGCTTCCAAATCTGTAAAACTGATATTATGCCTACCTCACAGGGCTGTTGTAAGAATCACATTAGTTAATTTATAAGGGACTTGGCTGGACACAATGGCTACACCTGTAATCCCAGCATTTTGGGAGGCCGAGGCGGGCGAATCACGAGGTCAGGAGTTCAAGACCAGCCTGGCCAACATGGTGAAACCCCACCTCTACTAAAAATACAAAAAAGCAGCTGAGTGCAGTGGCAGGTACCTGTAACCCCAGCTGCCAGAGGGACTGAGGCAGGAGAATCCCTTGAACCCAGGAGGCAGAGGTTGCAGTGAGTCATGATCACACCACTGCACTCCAGCCTAGGCGACAGGGCAAGACTTCATCTCCAAAAAAAAAAAAACACTATAAGGGACTTAAAACTAAGCCTGGTACATAGTGGACAGATTGGCTTCTTCATAATACTAAAAGAAGACAGTGTTCAGTGCCCAGGCCGTCTTGTATACACCCTCCCCTGCAATGGTAGGGAAAAAAAAGGCAGAGAAACAGGCATGGTGCAGGCAGGTGGGCAGATCTGGTGGTTGGAATACATGAAAGTCATCTTTCTGTTTCTCTTATTCTCAGTCACATAAAAAACTAGAAAGGAAAAGAGAAATGTTGGTGGTTTGAGGTGAGAGGAAAAAGTGTAAAATAGTCGCCTTGGCGGGTGGACAAGTAAAGCCTCAGGGGAACAGGGCAGGACTGCCAGGCAGTTTCTAGGCCCCCTTCAGATGTGACATCATATACTTAAAGTGAGATCTGTTGAGATGGTTGTGAGTTGTTCTCCAGCCACATTCAGCTGCTTGGGCGCGGGCATGGGTGGAGACGAGAATAGGCACAGAGACTTAACCAGCAGCAAGTTTTACCAGAAGGGCTCATTAGATACCATGGAGGATAGAGAAAGGGTAAGAAAGGGTACTGATTGTGTGTGAAGAAATAATTATAAAGATGGACCAAGGAGCACTTTGGGAGGCCAAGGCGGGCAGATCACCTGAGGTCGGGAGTTCGAGACCAGTCTGACCAACATGGAGAAACCCTGTCTCTACTAAAAATACAAAATTAGCAGGGCCTGGTGGCGCATCCTGTAATCCCAGCTACTCGGAAGGCTGAGAAGGAAGAATCACTTGAACTCGCGAGGTGGAGGCTGTGGTAAGCCAAGATCATGTTATTGTACTCCAGCCTGGGCAACAAAAGCAAAACTCCTTTTCAAAAAAAAAAAAAAAAAAAAAAAAAAAAAACTTGATAAGGAGTCTGGATAGAGGAAAAATGATAGAATATTTAGATTATGAGGAAAACTATCAGGAACCATCAAAACTACCTGAGGACTTCCATATCCTTACTTTAAATTCCCGACGGGTTGTTTTCTCCTCTTCTTGGGGGTGGATCTGGAGGGGGCAGCACCCCTTCTTTCTCCTGGAGTGCCCCTGCCTGCACCCCCAAGACCAAGACCACCACTTCACAATGCAGCAGGGACTCCTGGCCATCCCTCAAAAGTGACTGTTTCTGTGCTAGAAAATGGAAAAACAGCAAGGGCCGAAAGTGAACCAGAGTGCAGAGTGAGGCAGAATCAGTGAGTCAGAGTGATGACCTGGGGCCTCCATGCCCAGGCAGAAAGAAAAACAAGCAGACAGACATCAAGAGGAAAAGCCAAAGATGTGGACCAGAAGGACGAAGTTGTGGGACACTAATGCGCACATCACCTGCTGCCTGTGTAGTGGGCACCTCACTGGCGCAACCAGGGTGGCCTAGTGTCTGCACACATTCTGTAAGGGTTGCCTGGTCAAGTATTTGGAAGAGAACAGCACCTGCCCTTCCTGTTAGACTCTGATGCATCACAGCTACTCACTGCACCATACATGAGATTGTTTACCAATCGGTATCGGGTCTCCAAGAAGCAGACATGGAAACAGAGAGAGAATTCTGCCACAAATTGGGCATGGAAGTGCCTGGAGACATCATGGTGGAGAATGGTTCCACCAAACAACACTGAGATTTTCTTCAGAATGGTGAAATGAAAGCAGAAGACAGTTAAACAAGAGACCAGAAAAAAAAAGAAGGAAAAGGACAAAGATTTTTACAGAAGTGATGAGCAGGCAAGCAACAGCAGCAAGTTGTGAGGACTGAAAAGGAGATGCACCTGCTGCATAGCCCAAGCAATGGTCTGACACCTAAGGAAGTTCACTGCCAAAAATCTTAACCTTTTGGCCTTCAGTGGGGTAATACTCAATCCATAAATAGAAACTCTAGCAAGTCATTTCTTACGTAAAAATGACTCTCCTAAAATTCTTTGATTTTTTTTTTTTACACAACTTTATTTCGAGATTTTAACCAGAAAAAAAAAAAATCCCTCAATTTGTTTTGCCTGCCCTGCCAGGTAACATGATAGGAAACAGCAGTGAGGATTGTGAAAAGCCCAGAGACCATGGACATGAAGAACCCACCATTATTAGAAGAGAAAAAGGGGGAGAGGGTATGGAGAGGAGGTGAGGTGATGGAACTGTTTTAAAATATGTTCATGATATTCCTCACAAAGAAGAATTGTGTTCTTTAATTTCACAAATGGATGGGTTGGTAGGCGGGTTGAAGGAGGGATGGGTGAATGAAAGATAGACAGAGAGAGAATATGCTTTCCAAGTTGCAATAAATGCTGAGAATAAATGAAACCTGGTGGCCTGCTGGGCTGGGTGGTGAAAGAGTGGCGTGAGCACATGAGCTCAAAATCACGGGAAGCTCACCTCAAGGTGGTGACTTTTGGGTGAAGATGCAAATTCTCAGCAGGAGACCAGCTCTGCAAGGTAAGAGAGGGCACTGGAGGGCCTTGGGCAGGGATACATGGTTTGGCGGAGGGTTTTAAAAGACTCCTTAAACTGCGTGGAAAATGGGTTATGGGGTAGAGAAATGAAAGCAGGAGAGGCTGATGGCAAGAGTCCCAAGAGAGAAGAATCATGGTAGCGCAGTGAAGGTGGAAAAATGGACAGACTTGAGATGTGTTTTGGAGAAAGCAGTGGGTGGAACAGTGGCCCCAAAGAGATAAACCCACATCTGGGCCCCCTAGAACCTGCAAATGGGACCTCATTTAGTATAAGAATCTTTGCAGGTACAAGTAGTTAAAGATTTTGAGATAAAATAGTATTGGATTATCTTGGTGGACCTTAAGTACAATTAAAAAAAAGTCCTTATAAGAATAAAGCAGAGAAAGACTGAGATACAGACACGGAGGCAAAGAGAAAGTCTTTTGGAGAGGGAGTCAGACACTGGAGTGATGCAGCCACAAGCTGAGCAATCTTTGAGCCACCAGAAGCTAGAAGAGGCAGGAAGGATCCTCCCCACTATGGTCTGCATGCATCCCCCAAAATTCATGTTTGTTAATTAATGGATTGATGTCCTTACAAAAAGGGCTGTGGGAGTGGGCTCATGCTCTTCTGCTCTTCCGCCAGGAAGATATAGCAAGAAGGCCCTCACTGACACCTTGGTCTTGGACTTCTTAGCCTCCAGAACTATGAGGAAATAAATTTCTATTCTTCATAAAACCAACCCCCACTCAAAAAAAAAATCCCTATTTAAAGACTTTGTGGACCTTCCTCCTATAGACAGGAACTGTCTAAAAAGAGCAGTTTTTTGGGAGGTTTGTTGTTGTTGTTGTTGTTGTTGTTGTTGTTGTTGTTGTTTGAGATGGAGTCTTGCTCTGTCACCCAGGCTGGAGTGCAGTGATGTGCACATGGCTCACTACAGTCTAAGCTTCCTGGTCTCATGTGATCCTCCTGCCTCAGCCTCCCAAAGTACTGGAATTACAGCTGTGAGCCACTGTACCTGACCCCATCTCTTTCTTTATTTTTGAAGTATTATAAAATTAATTTTAGTGTCCTTTGCTCCCCACAAACCTAAGAGGTTTGGATTAATCAAACAATTGTGCCTATATAATCCTGATCTCCTAGGATCACTGTTCTCTGACCACTACCATCCACCAAAGACAACTTCCACTTGGTCCTCAACATCTTCAGCCAATCCCTTCTCTTTAAAGTATAGAATCCTAAAAAATGAAAGGAATCTCCAAAGTCACTTTACTCCATCCTATTATCCCAGAGAGGGATGTAAGCAAGCCTAGCTCAACAAGAAGGCTGCTACTTTTCTAATGTGACTTGGAGGAAACTACTAGGGACAACATGTCTCATAAACTCCCCCACACTCACTCAACTTGGTAGAGACTGCCTTCTCCTCCTCCCTGCCCTGAAATGTCCAACATGAGATGCCTTCCTCTGAGCCAGACAATCAAACCGAGAAGTATTCTCTTTAGAAACTTCTTATTGAGTAGTATACAATTTATACTATGGGAAAGTAAGGAAAGTCCCTGATTTACACATGAGATACAAGAGAAAAGCTTTCTCCTTATACTAACAGCTTCACCCTTCGGTACAAAGCAACTTAAAAGATTTATTATTTGTCCTTTTAATAGTTACAAAATCATAGAGCTAGCCTAAGAAGACAGCCATAGGAAAATAAAGTTTTGATGACTGTGTGGAGAAGATAGGAAGAAGTCAGCCTTATTAGAATGAGGTTTCTCTTTTAGTGGACCTTATTCTCTCATCATCTTTTTCTGCCAGAAAATGTTTTTTTTTTTAAGGAGGCTACAATTATTTTACAGCCATTAAGCATCTTTAGTTGTATGTCACCTGTACCCTGTTTCAATTACCAATAGAACCTGACTACTATTACAGATCAGTAACAAAAAAGATATTATCACCTTTCTTTGAATTAGCAAAATAACAGTATGTTACAGTAACTTGAACTAGAAAGGTGGAAAACCATCAAATAAGGGAAAGATGGTCTTGTCCACTGTTGTATCACCAATGACCAGTACAGTACTTGGCAATCAATGGTGCTCAATAAGTATTTTTGAATGAATAAATGCATAAATAATAAGATAGATGTAGTTTTTTAAGCCCAGATCTAAGGAAACACAGAATAACACTTAATAAACAATCAGCAACACATTCCTCTGAATACTCTTGCAACCAAAAGGCAGCATACAAGACCAACCGATGTAAAACCAGAGTTCATCTTCTATTCATAAAAACTGAAGAGAAAGTTATCTGTATTTCAGCCAGTTTTTCAATCAGTTACACCCAAGATAAATAATGATGTCATGAACATCTCTTAACACAAAGAACAATGGCATGCCATAAACGTTCATCAAATAAAACTATGCCAAAAATAACAGGATTCCTGGGCCAAGAGCTAAAATTAAAGAATTCAATCATATAACACTACCAAGTTATATTTAAAGGTTAGAGGGTAATGTCTGAGTTTTACAATTTTGTTTAAATAAACCCCAAATTTTATTTTCATTCATCAGAACCCCAAATAAGCATAGGATCAAGGTAAAAGATACACCCAATTATATCTACATAAAGATAGGATAGAGAAAGAAAACTGAACCTCTAAAAAAAATTGATCTTGGTTAACTATGCATAGCAGATACACGTCCTATGTCAATAACCAGTGATAATGCTCAAAAATGTAAAGCTGTATTTGCTCTGACAGTCTCTAAAAAGACATTGCAATTCAGGAAAGGAAGATTCAGAGAGTTCAGCCTGAAAAGTTCCTTCTAGTCATGTTACCTTGAATTGGAAAATTCATCCTCATAACTGACACTTCTTCTTCCCAAGGTGACATGGCACTGATTACGTCATAACACCAAACACTAACGGTGACCCTAGCAGCAAAGGGGTGCGAAGAATGGTTTCTAAGCAACCATCTCTCTTGACAGTTAAGATCCTCCCAACAAACTGCATTGTTCCCACTCCCAAACACAGGATACAGATTATGAAAAATTCCCTTTTCACTCTTGTTGAACCAGCATCTCCTTAGAAGACGAGTCCCACTGAGTCCTGCACGCACAGACAGGAATGACGGGCTCCTTGCCATGCAGCTAATGGGTTTTTCTATAGCATCTTTACTGAGATCAAGTCACTTGGGATTAATCTGATGCTCCTGCTAGCATGTCCACCGTCAAGAATTCTGACACTTAACAATAGTAAAAAACCTGGATGAGATGTCAGCCAAAACCCAAACTTAGGTGTTCAGACAGTAGATGGTTCGGCATGCATCAGATACTGGGACATGGTTCCATTTCTGACTGCTGTGCTTGAGGTGAACTGAAACAATTAAGAATAAAACTAAGAATCATTAAACTGAAATGTCAGAGAATAGTGCCACATGGCCAAGAGATGGTTAGTGATACTAAATTGTGTTCACAGCTCAAATAGATAAATGTTCTGTTGCAAGTGGCAGAAAGACAATATATGTCTACACGGTACCCTCTCTAAGCCAACTTTATCTGTCTGGCAGATCTCTGACAATCTCTTAACAGCTGTTTCAAAGCCCACAACAATACTTTGTACTTACATGGGGCTTTCCTTCCAAGGGACTCAAACAGCTTTTCAGGCTTTATTCTCCAAACTTACATTGTTAGCTAACAGGGAACAAGCTTTGCAAGTATTGTTTTACCTACAGGCTACTTGGTAGGTTAAAAAAAAAACATACACACACACACAAACAAAAAAACTACCTTAGATGCTCAAATACCACAGCAGAGGCTTAAATGAGCTCGTGCAAATAGAATTTTTGCCTCTCTAGATCAGACCTGTTTTCTTTATTCATCGCAAATACTGCAGCCTAGGGTTACCAAAATTGAGAGTTTTCATTTTGTTCAGGACCAAGGCCATAGATTAACTCTCAACAAAATTAATAAAAGATGTGGGAGAAATTTTGCCCTTATCACCCTGAGTAATTTGAGTAATCTGACTCTGCTACAAAGTCCATGTGTCATTTAAGAGGCAGTTCCCAACAAAGATGCTCAGTTTCTCTAACTGCATTTTCATCACAGCTTTGACATTTTTAGATCTCCAGAAGGTACAAAACTAGCTAGCACTTCCAGGTTGTTATTAATGCATCAAAGGTGGAAAAAACCTTAGTTAAGAATGTGTCATCCCAACAATGACAGCAGGAAGACCCAGAGCAGGAGCACCTGTTCCCCGACATCTGCTGTCTATCCTTGACTTACAAGGAGAATAGGATCTCACCTGTATTTTCTGCCTTTTTAGAATAGCAATGATTAATTTGAATCATCATCTTTTGTCTATTTATTCATGAGTTCTACATGTCAAATTGCTCTTTTTAGTGGCTTTTTCTTCCCTTTACTATGTTTAAAATTAAATCTAAGGTAAACAAATTAGCCCATGTGAAAAAGAAGAAGAATACCTTGAAATGAAACAGGGTAGTTTCACCAGGCATGGGCTGAACACATATTAGTCTTTCTCCCACTTCTATGAAGGGAACGGCTCTGACACATCAAAGACGAAACCTTTGCAGGCATACGTTTTCCTGGGAACTCTCATGCCAATAATAATCAAAAGCCATTGTTTTCACCTATAAAGAGTGACTGAAGCCCTAGATATGACACTGCTCTTATTTCCAGATTTTTTTTTTAAACTTGGGCCTCAAATCAGGTGCAAAACTTAAAAATCAGAAAGAAAATATTAAACTTGTCTTGAGGATGTGAAGTGACTCTCCAGCAGATGGCTCTCCAGGATCAGAAGGTTCTAAGGGATACCAGAATTTTCTGAAATAACTAACACAAAATCCAGCAACTCACAATATTAAGCTGACTTAGAATATATAGAATTTTATTACATTTCTAAAATGGAAATATTCCTGCCAAGTGCTTTTACATTTTTATCGTGTAATATGAGATAAATATTAAACTATGTACATATACCATATTTATCTTATTAAGCTTTATAGTGAAATGAACCCCAGAGAACTCAGTATTCAATTTAAGAACTAGTATGTTATTAATACTGTTGCATCTATCTATCTATCTATCTGCATATTCCTCTCATCTTAATGTCCTTCTTCCCCTTAAAGCCATACAAAGTTACTGAATGCTGTATTTGGGGACTTTCTTTCCATTCAAAATTATGGCTTTAAGTTTCACACATCTTGTTGTACAAAAAACTAGTTTATTAATTTTCACTGATATATGGTATTCATTATGCATATATGTCACTATCCCCATGTCAAGGAACATTTGGGATATTTGGTCATTACAAATTTTGGTTTTGCTGTTATGAATAGTGCTGCTTGAAGAGTCATATATTCTCTCTAGTATATTTGTTCAAGGGTTTCTCTAGGGTACAGTCCTAAAAGTGGAACTGCTAGGTCAAAAGGAATACAAGTGTTCAACATCCTAATATCAACATAAATGTCCCTGGCTCCACATCCTCATCGACCTTTGGCATTGTCGAACATTTCTTTTCAATCCAGTGTGTATAATATGATGTCACTCCAGATGTCATTTGCACTTTCTTGATGACTGATGAGGTTGTGTATCTTTTCAGTATCTGTGTGAGATGCCCACTCAAGTCTTTCACTCATCTTTCTATTGAGCTGTCATTTTTCTGCTAATTCTTTTAGAGTTCTTTCGAACCTGGACATCAATCCTTTATCAGTTATATGGATTACAAATGTCTGTGCTAATTTTAGAAGCTGTATTTTCACTTTCTTCCTAGCGTCCTTTTATAAAAGGTTTTATTTTTCATACCATTGAATTTATTGGTATTTTTATCATTAGCAATTTTTGTGTCATATCTAAAAAGACTTTACTGTAAGGTCAGAAAAATATTCTATAATTTTAGTCAGTTTAAGTTTTGTCTATCACATCTGCCTTTTTTTTTTTTTTTTTTTTTTTTTTTTGAGACGGAGTTTCGCTCTTGTTACCCAGGCTGGAGTGCAATGGCACGATCTCGGCTCACCGCAACCTCCGCCTCCTGGGTTCAGGCAATTCTCCTGCCTCAGCCTCCTGAGTAGCTGGGATTACAGGTACGTGCCACCATGCCCGGCTAATATTTTGTATTTTTAGTAGAGACGGGGTTTCACCTTGTTGACCAGGACGGTCTCGATCTCTTGACCTTGTGATCCACCCGCCTCGGCCACCCAAAGTGCTGGGATTACAGGCATGAGCCACCGCGCCTGGCTCACATCTGCTTTTAAACCACATAGAACTGATTTTTGTACAGCATGTAGCTTCCAATTCAATATAATTTTTCCATAGACAACAAATTGTCCCAGAATATTTCGTTTGTTTTAAATGCTTTCCCCACTATTCTGCAGTATGATTTCCATCACATGTCAAGGACCCTCTTTAGCAGTGCATTTCCATGCCTAGTCTGCTCCACTGGCCACTTTGATTATTCCTGTCCATGTCCCCATTGTCCAAATACATAAAGATATAGAAAGGGTTTTCTAAGTCTTAATAACTGTTAGGATATTAACAGACACCTTCTTTCAATTTCTTTTTCTTCTTTAGGAGTACATTGGCTATTTCTTGGCCTTTTGCTCTTTCATACAAATTTTATCAAAAGTTTACTAAGTTGTTCTAGATTAATGCAAAGTAAAAACAAAATAAATCTTACTTTTATTATTTCATTCTATTTTCTTTGGGTTTCTTCTACTTTGTTTTTATAGCTGTATTAGTCCATTCTCACACTGCTATAAAGATATTACCTGAGATTGGGTAATTTATAAACAAAGGAGATTTAATTGACTCACAGTACTGCATGGCTAGGGAGGCCTCAGAAAACTTACAGTGGTGGTGGAAGCGGAAGCACCCGCCTTATTCAGAAGGTGGCAGGAGACAGAGTGAGGGTGAGTGAGTATGAAGGAGGAACTCTCAAACATTACAAAACCATCAGATCTAATGAGAATACAGTATAACAGCATGGGAAAACCACCCCCATGATCCAATCACCACCCACTAAGTCCCCACCTCAACACATGGGGGATTACAACTCAAGATGACATTTAGGTGGGGACACAGAGCCCAACCAACAGAGCTTAAGGTGGAAGTTACTTAGCTCATTCATTTTCAGCCTTTCCTCTTTTCTAATAGAAGCTTTCTGCTTTTATTTTTTTAACTGATAATTGTATGTATTTAACATGTCCAACATGATGTTTCGAAGCATATATGTATTGCAGAATGACTAAACCTAACTAACATATGAATTACTTCACATAGTTATTTTTTTGTGGTGAGGACACTTAACATCCACTCTCAGCATTTATCAAGAATACAGTATATTGTTATTAACTACAGTCACCATGTTATACAATAATAGAAATTTTATTTTTTAAAGTGAACAAACTCACCGAGGAAGCTTTCTAAAGGTTAAAAATTTCCCATTAGAAATGTTATAGCAATAAGTGCCCACATGAGAAGCAAGGAAAGATTTAAAATTTACACCCTATCATCAAAATTCAAAGAGCTAGAGGAGCAAGATTAAAAAAAAAAAAAAAACTCAAAACCTAGCAGAACACAAGAAATAACTAAAATCAGAGCAGAACTGAAGGAGATAGAGACACAAAAACCTTTGAAAAAAGTTAAAAATCCAGAAGCTGGTTTTTTTGAAAAGATCAACAAAATAGACCACTAGCCACATTAATAAAAAAGAAAAGAGAGAATAACCAAATAGATACAATAAAAAACAATAAAGGGGATATCACCACAGATTCCACAGAAATACAAACCACCAACAGAGATTACTACAAATAACTCAACGCACATAAATTAGTAAACCTGGAAGAAATGGATAAATTCCTGGACACTTGTACCTTCCCAGGCCTATTCCAGGAAGAAGTTAAAACCCTGAATAGACCAATAACAAGGGCAGAAATTGAGGCAGCAATTAATAATTTGCCAACCAAAAACAGTCCAGATCCAGATGGACAGCCAAATTCTACCAGACATACAAAGAGGAGCCGGTACCACTCCTTCTGAAACTATTCCAAACAATATTAAAAGAGGGAATCCTTCCCAAATCATTTTATGAGACCAACATCATCCTAATACCAAAACCCGGCAGAGACTCAACAAAAAAAAGAAAACTTCAGGCCAATATCCATGAAGAACATAGATGCAAAAATCTTGAATAAAATACTGGCAAACTGATTGCAACAGTGCATCAAAAAGCTTATCCATCAAGATCAAGTAGGCTTCATCTGGGGGATGCAAGGCTGGTTCAACATACGCAAGTCTATAAACATAATCTACCACATAAACAGAACCAGAGGCAAAAACATGATTATCTCAATAGATGCAGAGAAGGCCTTTGACAAAATTCAACAACCCTTTATGCTAAAAACTCTCTATAAACTAGGTATCCAAGAAACATATCTCAAAATAATAAAAGCTATTTATGACAAACCCACAGCCAATATTATACTGAATGGGCAAAAACTGGAAGCATTCCCTTTGAAATCTGGCACTAGACAAGGATGCCCTCTCTCACCACTCCTATTCAATATAGTATTGCAAGTTCTAGCCAGAGCAATCAGGCAAGAGAAAGAAATAAAGGGTATTCAATTAGGAAAGGAGGAAGTCAAACTGTCTCTATTTGCAGATGACATGATTGTATATTTGGAAGACCCTATCGTCTCAGCCCAAAATCTCCTGAAACTGATAAGCAACTTCAGCAAAGTCTCAGGAGACAAGATCAATGTGCAGAAATCACAAGCATTCCTTTACACCAATAACAGACTAAAAGGCAGTCAAATCAAGAGCAAACTCCCATTCACAATTGCTACAAAGAGAATAAAATACCTGGGAATACAACTAACAAAGGATGTAAAGGACCTCTTGAAGGAGAACTACAAACCACTGCTCAAGGAAATAAGAGATGTCACAAACAGAAGGAAAAACATTTCATGCTCATGGTTAGGAAGAAACAGTATTGTGAAAATGGCCATACTGCCCAAAGTAATTTATAGATTCAATGCTATCCCCATCAAGCTACCTATGACCCTCATCACAGAACTGGAAAAAACCACCTTACACTTCATATGGAGCCAAAAGAGAGCCCACATAGCCAAGACAATCCTAAGCAAAAAGAACAAAGCTGGAAGCATCATGCTACCTGACTTCAAACTATACTACAAGGCTACAGTAATCAAAACAGCATGGTACTGGTTGTTTTGATTACTGTACCATAACAGAGATACAGACCAATGGAACAGAACAGAGGCCTCGGAGGCAATGCCACACATCTACAACCATCTGATCTTTAACAAACGTGACAAAAACAAGCAATGGGGAAAGGATTCCCTGTTTAATAAATGGTGTTGGGAAAACTGGCTAGCCATGTGCAGAAAGTAGAAACTGGACCCCCTTCTGACACCTTACACTAAAATTAATTCCAGATGGATTAAAGACTTAAACATAAGACCTAACACCATAAAAACCTTAGAAGAAAACCTAGGCAAAACCATTCAGGACATAGGCATAGGCAAGGACTTCATGACTAAAACACCAAAAGAATTGGCAACAAAAGTAAAAATAGACAAATGGGATCTAATTACACTCCAGAGCTTCTGTATAGCAAAAGAAACAATCATTACAGTGAACTGGCAACCAACAGAATGGAAAGAAATTTTTGCAATCTACCCATCTGACAAAGGGCTGATATCCAGAATCTACAAAGAACTAAAACAGATTTACAAGAAAATGAACAAACCCATTCAAAAGTGAGTGAAGGACATGAAGAGACACTTTTCAAAAGAAGACATATATAAGGCCAACAAACATATGAAAAAATGCTCATCATCACTGGTCATTAGAGAAATGCAAATCAAAACCACATTAAGAAACCATCTCACAGCAGTTAGAATGGCGATCATTAAAAAATCTGGAAACAACAGATGCTGGAGAGGATGTGGAGAAATAGGAACACTTTTATACTGTTGGTGAAAATGCAAATTAGTTCAACCATTGTGGAAGACAGTGTGGCGCTTCCTCAAGGACCCAGAAATCAAAATTCCATTTGACCTAGCAATTCCATTACTGGGTATATATCCAAAGGATTAGAAATCATTCTATTATAAAGACACACGCACACATATGTTCATAAGTGGTACTGTTTACAATAGCAAAGACCTGGAACCAACCCAAATGTCCATTGATGATAGACCGGACAAGGAAAATGTGGCACATGGACACCATGGAATACTATGCAGCCATAAAAAATGATGAGTTCGTGTCCTTTGTAGGGACATGGATGAATCTGTAAACCATTGTTCTCAGTAAACTGACACAAGAACAGAAAATCAAACACCGCATGTTCTCACTCACAGGTGGGTGTTGAACAATGAGAAAACACGACACAGGGAGGGGAGCATCACACACTGGGGTCTGTCGAGGAGGACCAGCGGAAGGACAGTGGCGGGTAGGGAGGTTGGGGAGGGATAACATGGAGAGAAATGTCAGATGTAGGTGACGGGGGGATGGAGGCAGCAAACCACCTTGCCATGTGTGTACCTATGCAACAATCCTGCATGATCTGCACGTGTACCCCAGAACCTAAAGTACAATAAAATATGTGTGTGTGTGTATATATATATATAAAATTTTTTAAAATTTGCATTAATCTTTCATCTTCACTCCACGAGTCTGATATATTTTCTCTGAGTCAGTTCCAAATATTTTGGTTTTCTATTATGATTTCTTCTTTGATCCACAAGTTATTTAGAAGTGTTTCTTTTTTCATTTTCAAAAGTATGGATGGGGTAATTTATCTTTTCATTGTGAATATTTAACCTAATTGCACAACCATCAGAGAATACAACCTGCATGATATCAATTCTTTAAAATTTGCTGAGTTTTTTTGTTTTTTGTTTTTTGGGGTTTTTTTGAGATGGAGTTTCACTCTGTCACCCAGGCTGGAGTGCAGTAGCACCATCCTGGTTCATTACAACCTCCACCTCCCAGGTTCAAGTGATTCTCCTGCCTCAGCCTCCTGAGTCACTGGAATTACAGGCAAACACCCACACCACACCCAGCTAATTTTTTGTATTACAGGCACATACCACCACACCCGGCTTATTTTTAGTAGAGATGGATTTTCACCATATTGGTCGGGCTGGTCTTGAACTCCTGACCTCAGATCATCCACCTGCCTTGGCCTCCCAAAGTGCTGGGATTACAGGCATGAGCCACCATACCCAGCCAAGATTTTTTTAATGTACTGGTTTATGGCCAATTTTTATAAATATTTCATGTGTGACTGAAGATAACCTATTTGCTAACAGTTGAGAACAGTATTTTATATATTTCAAAGAAGGTTTTTGTCTTGTATTTTATTTTGTTTGAAGATTTTAGCAAATTAAATACAATACATAAGAAGGATAATATATAATAATATAAAGCTATTTTAGTATTCAAAAACCAATGAGTATAATTCAATATAGTAACAGCCTAAAAAAGAAAACCATATCATCTTAAAAGGTACAGAAATATTAATGCAGAAAAAGCATTTGATAAAAATCCAGCATCTACATAATGTCCAAAACCAAAAGAAAAACAACAAAATCTAAGCTTTCAGCAAACTAAGAAAGGAAAATTTAATGGTGTTAGGTGACTTGGGCTGTCATTTAAAAATGCCAAAAACTAGGTAGCTTAAACAACAGAAATTTATTTTCTCACAGTTCTGAAGGTTGGAAGTCCAAGATCAAGGCACTAGGTAGCTTAAACAACAGAAATTTATTTTCTCACAGTCCTGAAGGTTGGAAGTCCAAGATCAAGGCACCAGCCAGGTGGGTTTCTGCTAAGGCCTCTCTTCCTGGCTTGCAGATGATCACCTACTTGCTGTGTCCTTATATGACATTTCCTCTCTCACAGAGAACTCTCTAGTGTCTCTTTTTCTTCTTCCTTCTGTATTTTTTTAAAATCTTTTTTACTTTATTGTTGTTGTTGTTGTTGCTGCTGCTGTTAGAGATGGTCTCACTCTGTCACCCAAGCTGGAGTGCAGTCACACAATCACACAATCAGCTCACTGCAGTCTTGAACTCCTGGGCTCAAGCGATCCTCCCAACTCAGGCTCCCAAGTAGCTAGGACTACAGGTGCATACCACTATGCCCAGCTTTTTTTCATTTTTTTAGGGATTAGGGTCTCACTATAGTAAGTAGGCTGGTCTCAAACTCCTGGTCTCAAGCAATCCTTCTGCCTTTGCCCCACTAAAGTTCTGGGATTACAGGCATTAGTTACCACCCTCAGCTCTCTTTCTCTTTTTATAAGGACACCAGTCCTATTGGATTTGGCCCCAGTCTTATGACCTCATATAACTTAATTATCCCTTTACAGGCCCTATCTCCAAATACAATCACATTGGTGATTAAGTCTTCAACACATAAATTTTCTACGGACACAATTCAGTCCATAATACAGATAAAGGGTGTCAACAAGAAACCTCTGGCTAACAGCATAATTAGCCCACTTGTATTTATTGACATTATTGATGTATTTACGTTTGTTACTTTATTTTTTCCACTTTCTCTGTGCTTAATTTTTCTTTTTTCTTGACTTCTTTTTTCCCTCATTCTATTTTCCCCCACTACTGGTTTAAAAATTATACATTTTACTGCCTGCTGCATTTTTTTTCAGCTGTTACTTATATTTTACCATACATATTTAACGAACCAAAGACTGAACTTAATCACTATCTTAACACACAAATAAGAAGGTCTTTAGAGCTCTTTAATCCTGACTATATCTTCGCAGTTTAAATACTGTTGTCCACTACTTTACCTGTGTCCTCTCTTCTTACTCTGTAAATTAGAAACCGTTATATTTTATACAGAGTGCTTATGATTTACGTACATATTTACCGATTTATTCGTTCACTATTTCTTCTTGCATCTCAGTACCTCCATCTAGAATTATGTTTCTTCTTCCTTAAATGTAACACCTTCATAAGTTCTTTTCTCAAATCTGTGGCCAGTATTTTCCCCTTTGTTTTTTAAAAGTAGGGGCACACAATTTTAGCTCATTCATTAATCTCTCTTATCTCATTAAAGAGATTCTCCTGTCTTCTGGTTTCCATTTCCACTATTGCTGCTAAGTCTGCTCTTTGTCTAAATTTTGTTCCTTTGTACGTAATCTTTTTCCTCTGGCGGTTTTCCTTTAAACCTGGATCTTCAAATTTCTCTCTTTGTCTTCATTATTCCTCCATTTCATTACAAAGGAACTTGTTGAGATTTTCTGTTTTTAACTTTTTTTTATTGATGTAGAACATAACAAACAAAAAGTTGACAAACCGTAAGTGTACGACTTAGTAAACTATCACAAAGTGAACCAGCACATTCATCAGCCAGATTCTTTTTTTAAAAAGCGACATTCTATTGTACCAGAAGCCCTTCATACCACCTTTATTACCCCAAGGGTAAGCACTATTCTGACTTCTAACACTGCGGATTAGTTTTGCCAGTTTTTGAAATGTCTATAAATGGAATTACATTGTATGAATTTCTTAGTATCTAGTTTCTTTCACTGCAAGCTCCAACCATATTGCTGCATGTGACAATCATCCATTCATATTTAGCACCATGTAGTTTTCCATTGTATTAACATAGCACAACTTATTTGTCTATTCCACTGGTGATGGTTAGAATTTAGATCATTTCAAGTTTTTTGCTTCTTCAAATAATCAATGTTGCTGTTAATACTCCTGTACATCTTTTGGGGTGCTTGCGTTTGCATTGTTGATGGTTTATTTATCTTGTGTGATACATTTTGAGTTTCCTAAGTCCATGGATTCATGTCTTGCCAGAGTTTTTGAAAATTTTTCAGCCATTACTACAAATCTTATGTCTCTATTGTCTTCATATCTCTTCCATTCTATTTTCTCCTGCCAAAAATCTGATTCGAAAAATGAGACGTTCTCATTCTACCCTCCATAAAGCTTAGCTTTCTTTTATGTTGTCTTATTTTGTCTCTTTGTGCTACACTCTCTATAATGTCTTCAAATTGATCTTCCAGTTTATTAATTCTCTTTTGGAATATTTAACCTGTCATTGAGGCTTTTTTCCCCCAACAATTATATTTATATGTCTAAATGTTCTATTCGGTTCTTTCTAAAACTCTGCTGGGTCATTTTTGATAGTGTTTTATTACTTGCTCATTTTTGTGATTTTTTAATTTCCTTAAACCTTTTATAAATGGTCATTTTATATCTACATCTGAATAGTTTTCGTATCTAAGGTCCTAGGTAAAGAGTAAGTCAGTCTTGCTTGGCTTTGTCTTTTCTGCTGATGCTCAGTCACGGTGGTTCATTTCCTTGTTAATTGGTTGATATTTCATTACAAGACATTTATTTTATTGCTCACTTTGCTTGATTCTAATCTGTGGGAAACCTGTGGGACTGTATTGGACATGATATTTTCTGGAGAGAATTTATATTTGCTTCTGTGGGAAGTCAGGATGTGATACAAACCTGGAACTACTTTATTTTATTCCCCTTACAAAGACACAGGCTTAATGTGGAAATTTCAATCCAGGTTCCTCATCTTCCTACTGGCCCAAGTGTAGACTCCTAGTACAAGAATGATATTATTATTTGCCCTAGAGTAGCCTTACCTCTCAAGTTTGCTTATTCTTTGCAATTAATTCCTTGGGTTTCGCCCATATTTGGAATACACCAAGCTAGAAAGTACAATCCTTGCAGATTTTTCTGACAACTGGTAATCCCATTAATTTATTAGGGCATATGTTTTACCCAAGATCTAGTCATTTTGCCATTGACCCATTAGTTTTCTGTCAGAATCTGAAATCCAAATAATGTACTTTTCAAAAGCCTCCATATTCAAAATCATCCATATTATCTACATTGTTAAGTTGGTCCAATGAACTGAGTAAGAGCTTCTATTGGCTTTTCAAACTCCATTTTTAAATTCTCCAATTTCAAATACTTAGAATCTGCAATCTGGATGCATTTTAAAATTAGATAAAATCTCAAATATTATTAAATACTACCAAATAAAGAATCAAAAATAAAGCTGCACGGCTACAACCATCTGATCTTCAATAAAATCAGCAATAACAAGCAATGAAGAAATGACTCCCTATTCAATAAATGACACTGGGATAACTGGCTAGCCAAATGCAGAAGATTAAAACCAGTCTTCTAACTTTCACCATATACAAAAATTAACTCAAGATGGATTAAAGACGTAAATGTAAGACATAAAAAATCCTAGAAGAAACTCTAGAAAATACTATTCTGGACATTTGCCTTGACAATGAATTTATGACTAAGTCCCCAAAAGCATTTGCAACAGAAGTAAAAATTGATGAATGGAACGTAATTAAACTTAAGAGCTTCTGCAGAGCAAAAGAAACTATCAAGGGGGTAAACAGACAGCCAACAGAAGTGGAGAAAATATTACAAACTATCCATTCAACCAAGGTTTTTTTTTTTTTTTTTTTTTTTTGAGACGGAGTTTCGCTCTTGTTACCCAGGCTGGAGTGCAATGGTGTGATCTCGGCTCACCGCAACCTCCGCCTCCTGGGTTCAGGCAATTCTCCTGCCTCAGCCTCCTGAGTAGCTGGGATTACAGGCATGCACCACCATGCCCAGCTAATTTTTTGTATTTTTAGTAGAGATGGGGTTTCACCATGTTGACCAGGATGGTCTCGATCTCTTGACCTCGTGATCCACCTGCCTCGGCCTCCCAAAGTACTGGGATTACAGGCTTGAGCCACCGCGCCCGGCCCTCAACCAAGGTTTAATAGCCAGAATCTATGAGAAATTGAAACAATTCAACAAGCAAAAAACAAACAACCCTATTAAAAATGGGCAAAGGACATGAACAAACACTTCTCAAAAGAAGACTTATGAAAAAATGCTTAACATCCCTAATCATTGTTCAACATCACTAATCATTAGATAAATGCAAATCAAACCTGCGCATGTACCCCCAAACCTAAAATAAAAGTTGAAAGAAAGAGACATTACCTTATGCATGTCTGTTAATTTATTCAGTTCTCTCCTTGTTAAATGCCTTATCGCCATGACTTTTAAAACCTCCATTATTAATCTATACAAATTTATTGAAACCTTTTTACTAAATTTCAAATTTTCCATTCACTATATGATAGTAAATATAATCATTTAAAATGTCCTCCACTGTAGCCTTAACAATACTTAAAAGGTACATTCATGAGAAAATAAAAGGTTTGAGACAAGATAGTCCACTTC
The DNA here is from genome assembly GCF_048565385.1 of Saimiri boliviensis. Classification (NCBI taxonomy): domain Eukaryota; kingdom Metazoa; phylum Chordata; class Mammalia; order Primates; family Cebidae; genus Saimiri; species Saimiri boliviensis. Next base: position 91,168,064 of record NC_133450.1, on the reverse strand, counting down.
AAACACCACTGTCAAAATGTTTTAGATTCAATTTCCATTTCAGGCAGCTGTTTAAATATTTTCTTGACTGGGTACAGGGGCTCACACTTGTAATTCCAACACTTTGGAAGCCAAGGCAGGCAGACTGCTTAAGCCCAGGAGTTTGAGATGAGGCTGGGCAACATGGTAAAGTCCTATCTCTACAAAAAAATACAAATATTGGTTGGGTGGGGTGCTGGACATCTGTAGTCCCAGTTAATCAGGAGGCTGAAGTGGGAAGATGGTCTGAGCCTCAGAGGCTGAGGCTACAGTGAGCTATTATTGTGCCACTCTGCTTCAGCCTAAGCAACCGAGTGAGACCCTGTTTCAAAAACAAACAAATAAATAATTTTCTTATTTCATTTAATATTATTTGCTTTAAATGTGAAGATTCTGCTCTTGATAATGGCATTACCTATATCTGGTTAACAACCTGAAGATGCCAGTCTACATAAGTACCTTCACATTTACTGCTCACTATAATTCCTTTTCAGCCATGAGCCCATAAAATTGGTATGTTATCCATTATCTTCTATAAATCCTGCCCCAAAGTTATGCTGGTAGAGCCCGATAGCAATAATTACAAGTTCTAGATTTCAACACTTGCTCCTTTATTTTAGAGACAGGGTCTCGCTCTGTCACCCAGGCTGGAGTGCAGTAGCACAACTATAGCTCACTTAGTCTTCAACTCCTGGCCTCAAGAGACCCTCCCACCTCAACTTCTTGAGTAGCTGGGTTACAGGCTAAAGCCACCATGCCTGGCTTAACATCTGCTCATTAAATAACTCACTTTTGATTCAGATGACAGCTTCATATATTTCCCTCTAGAAAACGAGACTACCGCAATCCTATTCTATTTCTCAGGTATGCTGTAAAGAGAAACATAAAGCCATATTTATATTATATCTATAAATTCTGAGTCATCTGGAATAATACCTTTCTCTTCAGCAATTTAGTCATCTTAAAGGATGACTTGCTTTAAGCAAACATATATAAAATTTGTATATAAAAATCCACATATACTCAAAAAATAAATTACAGGTTGGTTAGGCTAATTATTGACTATGCAAAAATATGTGTGAAAGTAGATTTCCCCTACAAAATGTAAAACATGACTCAACCTATCTAAAATGAGGCTTATGTAATAATTTGTGGCATTTTATCATACTTGCATGCATTTAGCTCCTTGAAGGCAGAGATTTTACATTAAACCATCTTTGTGCCCTACTTCCCAGGATCAAGCATTGTGCCTCACACAAAATAAGCACTCAGTATATATTGATTGAATAGAAATAAACTGAACAACACCTTATCTTCCTCTCCAAAATAAATATTTAAATGCCTTTATAGAACTCCAATCCAATTTTTATTAAATTATGTTATGGATATGTTTCAAATGAGTGTAACTTTTGTTTTTAAGAGACTGGGTCTCACCCTGTCACCCAAGCTGGAATGCAGTGGGGTGATCACAGTTCACTTCAGCCTCGAACTCCTGGGCTCAAACAATCCTCCTGCCTCAGCCTCCCAAACAGCTGGGACTATAGGTACATGCCAACACACTCAGCTAATTAATATATACCTATACACACACACACACACACACACAGAGAGAGAGAGAGAGAGAGAGAGAGACTGACTTTCTATGTTGCCTAGACTAGTCTCAAACTCCCGGCCTCAAGCAATCCTCCTACCTCGGCCTCCCAAAGTGCTGGGAGAGAGCCAGTTTCCATTCACTTATTCTACTCATCAGTGTGGGCTGGGTGGTCCAGGAGGCTTCATAGAGGAGAACAAGTTTGAGAATAAGTTTGAGCTGAATTGTTTCTGTTTCTTTCCTGGACTCTTAACTTCATAGCCCCCTATTTATGGAGCAGAGAAGCTCTGAGTATTATGTACTGTAGAATGTGACAGAATGATCCTTTTATCATATGGGTGTATTTCTTGTGTGGTGAGAATAGTGCTATACTGCCTGGAAATGAATCACACCTTTAACTAGGATAAGATTTTCTCTGACGGCTGGCACATACATGGTATTAATCATGACAGTTGTTGCATTGTTACTTGCCTAGGAATTAAACACATGTCCTTCAACCTATAAAGAGGACAGACAATATGTATGCAGGGGGTAAGGACTCACTACTACTTGGTGGTGAGCCCTAGGAGTAATTTATATCTTGGTCTTGCCTCTTTTATGGGGGGGAAGGGAAGGGGAGTAAAAAATGAGAAGTTTACCCTTTACACAGGGGAAAAAAAAAAAAAAAAAAAAAAAAGCCAAGCACTGAGATACCAGAAAACCTGGCAAAGTGCCTGAAATATTATTCTAGTGCTTTAGGGACAGAATATAAAACACCTTGTCAGACAGAACACTCAAAGAGAAATCTGTACCTGGCAAACCTAATTCATTTTCTGTTTCTTTCACTTTCTGGGTTTATTTGCTTTGTGTTCCCTTAGGTTTAAGCTGAGTCTTTTAAAAATTTCTGCTAATTTCAATTGAAACAAGTGAAAGGATGTACATCTCTTCCTCAGCCAGAGTTTTAACAGGAAACAGGATTCCTCAGAGACCAAGTGAACCAGACACCTTGAAAAAAATCCAGAGGGAGCTGCGCAAGGCCTCTGCCCACCTGGAGAATCACCTTTTCCTGCTAAGATGTTGCCGATTCTTTATGCTGTTTTAACAGAAGAAGAAATTTCTGTAGACTGTTGTGTCTGGAGATAAGCAATGTAGAAGGAGGCAGAACGGCTGGAGAAGAAAAGGCCCTAGTAAATGAGGGAAAAATCCACGTAAATCTTTCAGGACTAATTTAATGCTCCCAAGTGTGATAATTTTTAAATCTTGTAAGGCCATTTAAATTGATGTATTACATTTTTCTTCTAATCTTTTCCCTTAGGGATATACATTCATTTAAAGATTAAGAGGTAGTCTGGCCAGGCGTGGTGGCTCACGCCTGTAATCCCAACACTTTGGGAGGCCGAGGTGGGTGGATCATGAGGTCACGAGATCGAGACCATCCTGGTCAACATGGTGAAACCCCATCTCTACTAAATATACAAAAAATTAGCTGGGCATGGTGGTGCGTGCCTGTAATACCGGCTACTCAGGAGGCTGAGGCAGGAGAATTGCCTGAACCCAGGAGGCGGAGGTTGTGGTGAGCCAAGACCGCACCATTGCACTCCAGCCTGGGTAACAAGAGTGAAACTCCGCCTCAAAAAAAAAAAAAAAGAGGTAGTCTGATGGCAAAACAACTTCATGGTTATGAATATACCTTGATAAAGTGCAGTTGACACCATCCATACATTATTCTATATATTTTTAAGGTTTGTAATTGTTTGTACTCCAATTCAATAAAATTCTCATGTTCACACCAAAGAATACTTATATATGTCTATCCTCATATTGAAAAATCATGCCTTTGAAAATGCCTTGATTTTCTGCAAACATCTAAAGTATCTTTGAAATCTCTACCACCCACATATTATTCCAAGCTACATGTTTGCCTCAGCATCTGCACAAAAGCCACCAATGTGGAAAGCCCTGCTTGGATCACTGCTCACAGGGATTCTCAACCCCAGAGTCTGTGCCCAGATTAACCATTCAGAACAAATCATTTTGCCTGGGATCAGAACATCACCCTCAAGAGAGACATGGTATCTCTTTCTATACAAATACCTAGCTTACTGTAAACTACATATTTATTAGCCTGAGGCTGAGTATCTGATTGCTTCTTCTTCATGGAAAAGCAGCTGCTCCAGTTGTTAAAAGCTATTCTTAAGAAATAATTCATCTAACCAGTGAGCTGTGACTTGGTTGATTGCATGTCTATAAAATAATTTATTGCTAGTGTGGTGTATAAGGCATCTATTCACCACTCTAGAATGTTTCCATATTGTTGGGTTTCTCCCCACTCATTTTTCTAAATTGTCCATAAAATTATAAATATACAGTCATACATCACTTAACAATGGGAATACATTCTGAAAAATGTGTCGTTAGGCAATTTTGTCATCATGCAAACATCACAGAGTGTACATACACAAATCTATATGGTGTAGCCTACTACACACTCAGGCTATACAGTATAGTCAGGCTATACAGTATAGTCTGTTGCTCCTAGGCTACAAACCTGTATAGCAAGTTACTGTATTGAACATTGTAGGTGACTGTAACACAATGGTAAGCATTTGTGTATGTAAAAATTAGAAAAGGTACAGTAAAAGTAGCCTATTATAATCTTACAGGACCACTGTCATATATGAAGCATGTTGCTAACTAAAACTTTATTATATGGCATACTACTGTACATATATACACAAATCTATAACACAAATGCTCCCCCACAACCCCCCCAACACACACACACACACACACACACACACACACACACACGACACACAGGCATATACACCAATTCAGTGTTTTTCTAGGATGGAACTAAAGTCTCTCCTGACTCTTAGAGTCCATTTTCTGTAACTTTTTTTGTGATCCTTTCTGCCTTCTGTTGATAAACAGAGTCAAACTCTGTAAAATATTTGAAGAGATATATTCTGAACCAAACAGGAGTGAACATGGCCCAGGACACAGGCCGTAGGAGGTCCTAAGGACATGCGCCCAAGGTTATCGGGAAGACCTGGGATGGATAGAAAGGAATTTTCAGATTAAGGTAAAGACTGTAGAGACCAAAGTTCTTTTGAAGTCTTATACTGGCTGCCCTTAGAGACAATAGATGTCAAATAGTTCCTACTCAGATCTTAGTTAATCTCTTAGGATTGGGAGGGTCTGGAAGAAAAAGATCTAGCTATGTTAATGAAGATTCTTTACAGAAGCACATTGTCTCCCACAAAGGACAGCTTTGCAGGGCCATTTCAAGATATGTCAAAGAAGTATGTTTTGGGGTAAAATATTTTTATTTTCTTCCTTATATCATAATGTTATGCCAGAGTCACGTTGGAAAGTAAGTCACGATACATAGGGTTAAATTTAAAAAACCATCTGATGAGAATTTATCATTTGTAGGGCATGACTCCAGATCCCTTAGGAATTCAGGCAAGATTTAAAAATCAGAGTTGAGCCCTCACTTCTGTGTTGCATTTCTGTTTTGTATGTATCTATGCTCCTGTTCTACTAGCACTTCTGCTCCCTTAAGAGCAAGACCCACCCCCAATTATTCTTGGTATCGTCTGAATAGCCAAATGAATATTTGTTCACTGCACACATAAATGAAAGAATAAATAAAACCACTAAATATGTACAAAGGTAAATCCTTTCATCATCATGAGCCATTCTGTAAAATTTTTTGAGTGTCTAAGGTAAGCTTACTAAGCAGTGCTGGACTGGCAAAAAAAGGTACACACACACACACACGCACACACACAGACACACACAAAACAGACGAGGGGAACTAACTCTTCAAGGTTTACTTAATTGCAATTATACCAATAAATGAATTCCTCGTGGCAGGAAAGCATACCAGAAAAACTAGAGTAAATGTCAGTTATCTTTCTTCAACAGCAGAATTTGTGAACACAGCCTTATGGCAATACCTCACAATATTGATTTTAAATATTTTCGAAGTACCATGGGCTATGTGAGCATTATTAGCAAACGTGATGACCATTCTGAGTGCTAAGTAATGCATGTACTACCCCACCGAGCATGCAGGTACTTAGGAATAGAGCTCTGTCATAAATGTCAAAGAAAGCACGATGATTTCAGGACAAGACAACAAAATAACTTACTACAAGAGGCAACTGATATCTGAAATCACCAGCAATTCTGTATTTCATAATCTGTCATGTAAGGCACTTAAAATGACACAAAAATGAAAACAAGAAAAGAAAACCTCATGCTTCCCTAACGTATTTGGCAATAAGTATTAGATGTTTCATGTGTTCATGTTAACAGTTGTAAAATTATTATTATTATTATTTAATTCCCATTCAACAGAACAGGCATCTGGGGAAAGAAGACTCAGCATTTAGTTCATCATTAAAATCAAATGAAGGGCATATTCCATGGAATACTCTTTTCCACATCATCCCCACTGCATATCAGATAAGTGGCTCTGTCACTGAAGCAAAATTAAATCAAAATCCAAAGCATTTCCCAGAACAAAATTCAATACTAGTACTCATTCTTAACACAGAGTGAACATTCATAATCTCAAACTACAGAATCACAAGGAGCAGGAGACAGTCCAAGCCTATCACATTCTTCTTGATCTTTAATGTGACTTCCACACAGCAGCAACCAAAGGAAAATCACTCAAACTTGGATTTATAAACATGGCCTCCTGAAGGGATTTTGAATACTCTTTCTCATATATCTATTCTAGCTGCCTTCTAAGTTGAGAATTGAGAATTTTCTTATGAGAATTGAGAAATAATAAGAAAATAGTCTGAAAATGAGTAATTACTAGGAGGGCAAAACAATTGATTTTGTGAATTAAAGTGCCGGTAAAAAGCAGACACTTCCGGCCAGGCGCGGTGGCTCACGCCTGTAATCCCAGCACTTTGGGAGGCCGAGGCGGGTGAATCGCAAGGTCAAGAAATCGAGACCATCCTGGTCAACATGGTGAAACCCCGTCTCTACTAAAAAACACAAAAAATTAGCTAGGCATGGTGGCGAGTGCCTGTAATCCCAGCTACTCAGGAGGCTGAGGCAGGAGAATTGCCTGAACCCAGGAGGCGGAGGTTGCAGTGAGCCGAGATCGCGCCATTGCACTCCAGCCTGGGTAACAAGAGTGAAACTCCGTCTGAAAAAAAAAAAAAAAAAAAAAAAAAGGCAGACACTTCTCTAAAAGTTACATGAGCTCTTAAGTATCCTCAGCGGAGCTTTAAAGAAAAATTTTTTTTAAACTTCTCCTTAATGCTATTTAAACAATGTATTTCCCAATTTGCTTCTGATTGACAATACAAGAAAGAGACAAAGATAGTGACTTCAGTATGAAGCCACCATGCTGCCAAGAATATCATTCAATCACATGAATGAAGGCACACTTTTTAGAAATGACTTTCTCCTGAAATTCGCATTATCAGTAAAGAAGACCCTAGAAAGGGACAGAACTAGTGACCCCAAATAAGGAAAGATATAACATCTCTATCTCTTCAGCAGAGGAAATTAAGAGACACTGTAAATAAATACTGGAAGTGTTATCTGAGGACTGCAAAAAACAACCATGACACTGAATACGCATATACACACACAGGCACACATGTGCACACAGAAAGTCAGGAAAATGGATGTCTCTAAAAGAGATTAAACAATGAATGACAAAATAATAACAGCTTTCTGCCCCATGTATGCTGTCTGGCTGGCGAAAAAATGTCAAAAACACAATAATTTAAAAACGAAATATAAAGACAGACAAAACAGTCTTAGAAAAGCAAGGAAAAACTGTCAGAAAAAAAAAATCTGTAGTTAAAAAATATAATTGGTCTTGTATTTTTAAAAACTAAGTTATTTAAAAAAAGTTAAACATAGCTTCTCCATTGGATATTAAGAATTAAAAATCTCTATGTTAAACATAATTCTCCAGCAAGTCAATTACTATGAGTTTGTTTCATAAGGCCTGTAATAAGTGGGACTTTTGAGACAAATGAGGAAATAGGGATTTGATATGGTTTGGCTGTGTGTGTCCCCACCCAAATTTCATCTTGAATTGTAGCTCCCATAATCCCCACATGTCATGAGAGGGACCCAATGGGAGATAACTGAATTGTGGGGACAGGTCTTTCCCATGCTGTTCTCGTGATAGTGAATAACTCTCAAGAGATCTGATGGTTTTATAAAGGGCAGTTCCCTTACACAAGCTCTCCTGCCTGCTGTCATGTCAGACGTGATTTGCTCCTCCTTTGCCTTCCGCCATGATTGTCAGGCCTCCCCAACCATGTGGAATCTCTTTCCCTTTATTAAACCTCTTTCCTTTATAAATTACCCAGTCTCAGGTATGTCTTTATTAGCAGCATGAGAACAGACTAATACAGGCTTGAGATGATAACATGGGATTATACTCAACATGTATGCCCACAGAAAATATTAAATAAGATCAATCAGATCAAGAATTCAAGTTCTCCAGATGAGGGACACTGCCAAAGCAACAACCTTTCATTCTACAGAATTATTGTTACCACTTTGGAGCGCAGATTAATTTCCACCTTCCATGGGGGTGTACAAAAAGAATAAAATAATAGTTAGATTTCTTTAGAGTAAGTAGATATCTTCAGATAGATTGATTTCTATCTTCTCTTTCTATTTTCTACATAAAGTGAGACTTCTTTAAGTAGGTAAGAAATATTAGTATTAAAATATTTTAGCCAGGTGTGGTGGCTCACGCCTGTAATCCAAGCGCTTTGGAGGCCAAGGCGGGTGGATCACCTGAGGTCGGGAGTTCAAGACCAGCCTGACCAACATGGTGAAACCCTGTCTTAAAAAAGAAAAAAAAAAAAAAAAAAAAAAAAAAAAAAAATATATATATATATATATATATATATATATATATATATATTTTAAGAGTTAACCAAATACATTTCAAGTATGTTTTCAAAAGTAATCAGAAATTTTAAGTTGGCATTTTGGAGCAGGAAGGACATGAATATTCAACAAGCGAAGAAAATCAACCTATACAGGGATTAAATGCAAAAATTAATTTATACAGTTACAAATGTGTATAAAATTTATCATTATCCTATTTGAATAAAAAGTTAGAATATTTTTGTTATGTTTGTATTTCAAAAATGCTGACTACAACTCTGGTAGAGTTATGCCTTAAGTGAGTATAATGTATTCATTAATATTCTGAGAATATTTATTCCCTAAAAAAAAAAAAAAAGGCATACATAGAAGTCACATGTATCAGGCAAGGTGAAAAATAAACCACTGTCCCTTCAAATATCAAACTGCATTTTTGCTGACAAGATAAAAAACGCTGAAATATGCACAAGGTGGCATGTATTTAGCAAGGCAGGCTTTTAGAAAACACACCAAAACTTCCCTCACTCTACCAATTCACATCACTCAGATGGCTCGTCTGTCTTCACGGCCAGCTGACAAACTCTTCAGAAGCAGACCTTCTTTTACATGTTGAATTGTGTCCCCCAAAATTGTATGTTTAACTCCTGACCGGTAGTACCAGTGAATGAAACTATATTTGGAAATAGGGTCTCAGCATATATAATTAAGATGAGGTCATTAGGATGGGCCGTAATCCAATCACTGGTGTTCTTATAAAACAAGGGAAATTTGAGCACAGAGACACAGAGGGCTATGTAAATAGATTGGAGTCATGCTGCCTCAAGCCAAGGAAACCTTGGAGTTCCTCTCCTAGAGGCTTTAGAGAGACCAGAGCCTTGCCTATACCTTAACTTCCAGCTTGCAGGCTTCAGACTGCATGAGAATAAATTTCTGTTGTTTCAAGCCACCTCGTTTGTGGTACTTAGTTACAACAGCCCTTGAAACCCCGTACCCACTCTCAGTCATCATGTTATACAGAGGTGAGGAGCAGGGAAGAAGACAGGGTGCAAGTAGACATCGTTTTTAGACTGATTTGGGCTGCTAGTTATCTCTTAAAGGATAAACAGAGTCATGGATTCAGAAATTTCCATAAAGGTTCGCTCCTTCTTTGGTGTCTGTCCCTTTCCATATCCCATTGAGAAAAGTACCTCATTTCTCAATTTCTCAGCAGAGAAATGCTCCTGCCCCCTAGCGAAAAGGAAGATATTAAAATGGCATATAAATGCATCACAGAGACTAAAACAAGAAAGCCTGATAACCTGACATAAGTAATACAGTGTTCTAGATAAGAAAAAAATTCTCTGCCTCTAGGCATAAACCTATGGTAGAATTAAAATGTCTCACCCAGTCAAGGCTTCAAACTGCACTTATATTCCTGGGTAAGATGGGAAAACCTGCATTGAAAATGAAGGCCTCCAATACATCCAGGAGTCTAGTAGGTTCATTTGTTTAAATCAGGGTAGTCAATTCAGTTTTCGGAGGACGAGATGCACCAGCATAAAACTAACAATAGAACTATTGGCGTAGATTAATTAAGCATAAGTTGTACTCCTTGGCATTTAGGAGTAAAAATGTGCTTATTCAAAATCTTAAGCCCAACAATGTAGCAAAAAGAATACCTTTTGACCAGAAATCTTTCTTTGTAACCCATGACAAGGATCATAATTTAGATCAAAAACAAAAAAAAAAAAAAACAAAAAAAAAAATTATCAAAAAATAGCTAAAATTGAATTGTGTAGAAGAAAAGAACTAAAACTCCAGGACACCTTAGGTGTGTCAGGAAAATTCTAACATATTTCAATACAACTGCCATCATCTCCTAAATTTAGAAAATTACTGCAGTTTCACAAGTATGGATTATTCACAAATTTTTTTTTTTTCTGATTTAATGAACCCTGCTGGGTAAAGCTGTCAAGTCTAACTCAGGTTAATTTAGGGAAACCTGCTTTTTCCAGATGGTATCAAGGAGAGTAGACAGTTAATATAAGACACTAAACTCAAAGTCATTCGATATTTATCTTCATGTGGTGTGCAAGAGCTGTTAGCCTCCAAGCCCACTTCGAACTATTTCTTAAACCAGCCTTCTACTGTGGAATTCTCCACACTGCTCCTGAAATGTCATGTTTCTCTGTCAGCAGCCAACCAGTGTTACCCAGAAAGTCTGCAATAGAGTCAGCAGCAAACCTAGTTCAATCGCCTTCCCTGCTGTAGACAAAACAAAATAATAGTATATAATGGCACATCCTATGTCTTTTACTGCGTCAAGCACATACCTAATTGAGTGCCTAAAAGCTTTTCAGTGTAGATTAGTTGAAGAAATTCTGCCCTATAAATCCCTGGACGTTTTGTACCTCCAGCCAGGAACCGTTCATCGGCCAAAATGCTGATTAATTAAGTGACTATGGGTCATATTTCCAGTCTTCTTACTTGTTGATAGGCAGCCATGCCCCAAGTTTCTTTTACATGCGCAAAGCCAATGTCTTGGGAAATACTGTTTGGAGACTGCCTATCTCCAAATAGTGGCACAGACTAAACCAGAGATGTTTCTATGGGAGAATTAACAACATTAACGGCATTCACAACCAGAGCAATGCTATTAAAATATAATCCTCATTAAAACTTGTAACCAAGAAAATCTGGTGGGGAAACATTCAACGTCTTCATTTTAACCTAGTATTCTCAATCCAGCTTGAATACTGAAATCATCTAAGGCAGTCTTTTAAAATGCTGATACCTGATTCCACCCTCCACCATCTTAATCTGAATCAGTGGGAGAGCAATTCTGGCACTGGATGTTTCAAACGCTCTCCAAGGTAATTCCAATGGTCAGCTATAGCTGAGAACCACAGATACACAGCAGAGTCAGCAAACTTGTTCTAAAAAGGGCCGTATCATAAATATTTCAGTCTTTGTGGGCCACTGAGCCTCTGTCACAGCTTCTTAATTCTGCTGTTATGGCACAAAAGTAGCCACATATTTATGTAAATGAATTAGTTTGGCTGTGTTTCAATATAGCTTTATCTCTGAACACTGAAATTTGAATTTTTATAACTTTTCTATGTCACCAAATATTCTTCTTTTGACTTCTTTTCAATCATTTCAAAATGTAAAAACTAAGCTTACAGGCAATTCAAAAACAAACGGCAGGCCAGATTTGGCACAGCTGTAGTTTACCGACCTCTGATCTATACTGCAGATTGAATATACTTCTACTTCATTCTTTCTCAAAACCATGTGCTCAGTGACTCACTCAACCAGTCCTTGAAAAGATCCCCTTCAAAACATGGATACCTTCAGATTCAAGCTGGTCCAGGCCGTATGAGGCAGCTGTATTAACTCGAGTAACAGATGGAACAACGGTTCTTATCTCAGAGGACGTCTCAGAAGGAGGAAGTGCAGGGGAAATGCTGGGGTCCCCCACCATTACTCCAGGGGGTGTCACTGGAGATCCCAGAACCGGTGTGAACTCCTCGTTTGGCCCTGTGACTGTGTCCACTTGTTCTGCCAAACACAACAGATAGGACTTGAGCCACAAGATAATCATTGAGGCAAATGTAAGCATGTACTTCCTTTTTTTTTTTTTTTGAGACAGGGTTTTGTTCTAGTTGCCCAGGCTGGAGCGCAATGGCGCAATCTCGGCTCACCACAACCTCCGCCTCCCGGGTTCAAGCAATTCTCCTGCCTCGGCCTCCAGTGTAGCTGGGATTATAGGCATGTGACACCATGCCTAGCTAATTTTATATTTTTAGTAGAGACAGGGTTTCTCCATGTTAGTCAAACTGCTCTCAAACTCCCGACCTCAGGTGATCCACCCACCTTGGCCTCCCAAATTGCTGGGATTACAGGCATGAGCCACCACACCCAGTCTGTGCTTTCACTTTTTAGGCAAGAAATGATTAAGCCAATATCGTATAATACAGTAAGTTTGGCCCTTGAGTCAGCTCTCCTTTCCCAAATTGCATTAATCCAACTCCCCAAAGCAAAGACTTTCAGGACAATGTATGATCTCCCAGGAAAATGTATTATCTCAAATCAGAACCTTGTTGTTAAATTTTAATATCCCATTTACTCTATTGACAATATTACGGATGTTGCAAGATTTTATATAATGTATTGTCAAAGGTAAAGTATTTTTTAATATATACTAAAATATATTTCAAAGAGTACTTTTGAAAGACCAAGTGTCTTTCTCAAAATCAAATCATAGAGTAAGAGCCTAGATCTGGGTCTGCAATGTGCTCAATTTAAAAGCAGCCAAAGATAGCCGCAGGAATTCCCAAGTCCAGAGACTACAGAACAGTAGTAGCTTTCACACAGATTGAAAACTTCACTGCCTTTAAGAGATCAGAGCATTTGAGGGCCTCCTATGTAGAAAACACTTTGTAGGCATTATTTTAAATTCTTAAAATAACCTATAAAACAGATAGGCATTATTTAGAAGTGAACAAACCAAAGCTTACAGACATTAAGAAACTTGGCTGGAGGCCACAATACTACTGAAAGCTAAAGTTGTAATTCAAGTTCAGGTCCATGCTGCCTTCACCTCATCCCCCCTGGCTCCTAGCAGAAGAGTTACCAAACAGCAAGAGCCTTCTCAGAGAATCTGGGCTTTGAGGATCCAGAGGTGAGCCACCAGGAGACCTTACTTACAAACTAAATGCTTCTTCTTTTAAGGCTATGCCACACCTCTTCAAACAAGACAGAATTCACACACCTTTCCACGTAAGGGGGTGTGTGTGTGTGTGTGTGTGTGTGTGTGTGTGTGTGTGTGTGTGTTGGTAGCAATGCCATCTGCCTCATTCATTCTGTTTCTTGTCCACTTACAGAAGAGATCCACCCCCAAAACAGAGTCTAATTTCCTCCCTTACAGACCTTCCACAGTGGGAGTAACTTCAAAAAACCAAGGAACGACTGTAGTTGAAATTGTAGTGGCCAGAGGCTCCCATCTTCTTGATAGCTGAGTAATGCCAGGAACATCAGGCACAGGAGAGAGGTCCTCCTTTTCTTCCTCGGTCTTGCCACTGTCTCTGATAAGCTCGAGGGTAGCGACCTGCTCTTGTGTCACCACGGATAAGGCATCTGGCTCTTGAACAGCTGTTGTCATTTCTTGAGTGATGATGTCTTAAAGGGGGGAAAAACATTTTAAAATAGACCAAATTCCTATTTTTTAAAAATATCACAATATGCTTAATAAATTGGGGGGCAGGGAGCAGATGCTATTTCAGGAACTGGGAAAACAAAGAGAGAACTCAGAAATAAAATGACAGCAAATAAATGTTTTCTCTGTCAGTGCTTTCAGTAGTTGTGAATCAATCTGCAACAGGGATAAAGAAGTTCATGTAAAAAACTCAAATGAAATCTAAAACAAAGTAGGAAGATCAATGACTGAGCTCCCTGACAGGCATATGTTTGAATGTCAACATAATCAGTTTGTTAAGAAACTAAGTTATACAGAACTAAGTTACACTCAAAACTTCTCAGAAACATTTGTATACAATACATAATTCACATTTGCATTTCTGAAAGGTCAAGAGAAGCTAGCATTTTAAAATAAAGAAGCAATGATTACAATAACTAATGTTTACTGAGTTTCTAGGATGTGCCATAAACACCATGCTGAGTGCATGGATACAGTATCTCATGCATCCTCCTATATGTACTATGGAAAAACAGGTACTAATACCATTCCATGGAAGCTGTACCACAGAGGTCAAGAATGCAGGCTCTAGAGCCAACCTGTCTTACTTAGTCACTTTCTAGCTGTGTGATCATAAACCAATTATTTTACATATGTTAGCCTTGAGTTTCCTTGGCTATAAAATGGAGATAATAATAGTATCTCTCTCATAGAGTTGCTACAAAGATTAAATTCAATAACACAGGTAAAACACCTAGTATTTGGCAAGTATTCAATAAATACCAGCTATTATTAATCCACTTTACAGAACTTAGGTTTAGAAAAGCTGAGGAGCCCACCTTTGGTCACATAGCCAGCACTCTTAACCACTGTGCTAACTATGATCAATGAACAACTTGGAGATGCCTCTGTAGAAGATGTGCATTTGCTTTTAGGTCAGAAAAGGAAATGGATAGAACTGCAGGGTATGACATTATCTGTCATACATCCACTTCCTTCGCAACATTATAATTCCCTCAAATACAGTATTAAAGACTATTTATAATTATACTCTGATTTCTCTTCAGATGTTTTGCCTTCTACAGACTACTTATAATTCAAGATTTGCCCTGTTCTTATGCTAGAAATTTCAAACGCTGTACTGAAAAACTACTAAAAACATAATTCCTAGAAGACCTTATTGTGTCTCTTTTTAAATATTAGTTCTAGATACGAAGTATTTAGCAAGATCAGTAAGTTATACAATGAAAAATAACATTCTAGAGATAGCTTAAAAAACATTTCTCTTAAGTTTTTATTAATGACATTATGGCATATCCTATTATTTTTAAAAATGTTGCCTTGAAAACAATGTATTTGCTTTAAAATAATGTGTATTTGTTTTTCACTATAAGCAGTTCCTTTTCTTGGTACTCAGTTTACACTATTTTTCCTTTTGAATTGAAGAGATTTTTACATTTGATGGATTGATATACCTGGTTATAGGACAAATAATGTGAGTTAGGGTAAGGTTCTTATACGAGTTTCATATTTGCACTCTATACCATTGTTTGAGTTTTTTCTCTTTTTTCCTTTCTCCAATATTATTGTAAATCCCTTGAGAGCCAGGATTTATTGTCCTTCTGTACCTCTAGCACATAGGGCAATGCTGTTTGCCACAGGAAGACAATAACAGATAGTTCTACCATTTTTTTTAATTGCATTTTAGGTTTTGGGGTACATGTGATGAACATGCAAGATTGTTGCATAGGACCAAAACGCCAAAAGCAATGGCAACAAAAGCCAAAATAGACAAATGGGACCTAATCAAACTCCACAGCTTCTGCATGGCAAAAGAAACAGTCAGTAGAGTGAATCGGCAACCAACAGAATGGGAAAAAATTTTTGAAGCCTACCCATCTGACAAGGGGCTGATATCCAGAATTTACAAAGAACTAAAGCAGATCTACAAGAAAAAAACAAACAAGCCCATTCAAAAATGGGCAAAGGATATGAACAGATACTTTACAAAAGTTCTACCATTTTAAGCAGTGGGTGTTCTCTACCTTGCCTTCATGTTTGAAGGCAATAATGAACACTTTTGAGAACACATATGCAAAAATAAATATGCAGGCTCTGTCTGTAGTTTTATGAAATAGCAAGAAATGTCAAAATGCATAGCATCTTGAATAAATAACTGCTGTTAGAGAAAGAAAAGTGAGAACTAGAAATAGTAATAAAAAATATTTAAATAACCTTTACATTTTCCCAACATCCCTCTTTCTTCCTAGTTCATGTAGGAGAAAAAATAATTATAGATTATTTTTAAAACCTGACCTTCAGTTGAAGCAGCTAACTGACTCAAAGGACTGGCTATAATCTCAACATATTCATCTGTTGCTAATATCCAAACACAACAAGACATCATTGCGTATTCTGAAGAAGATAATGTCCTACGTGGTCTCTGGACTCTAAATAATGAGCATTTGAGTTGTTTACTTCAGAAAAATACTTACGATCACCTGAAAATGAGTAGTGAAACATTTTGGCTATTCTATAACAACTGCTGTCAATAACTGAAATCTTTCCCATTCCTTTTAATTCTATGAGACAAAAAACGTAAATCAAAAGGAATAATCTGACTGTTCTTCTTGGTACTCCTGGTACAAAGAACATTTAGAAGTCATTTGAGGCCTGGCGCGGTGGCTCAAGCCTGTAATCCCAGCACTTTGGGAGGCCGAGGCGGGTGGATCACGAGGTCAAGAGATCGAGACCATCCTGGTCAACATGGTGAAACCCCGTCTCTACCAAAAATACAAAAAAGTAGCTGGGCATGGTGGCACATGCCTGTAATCTGAACTACTCAGGAGGCTGAGGCAGGAGAATTGCCTGAACCCAGGAGGCGGAGGTTGCGGTGAGCCGAGATCGCACCATTGCACTCCAGCCTGGGTAACAAGAGCGAAACTTCGCCTCAAAAAAAAAAAAAAAAAAAGTCATTTGATTGATTTAGATAAGCTGGGCAATCACATTGGATAACTCCAGTCTGAATGGTTCTCTATCTTCATGTGTTAATCCAACGAACAGATATTTATTGAGTACCTACTATGTGCCAGGAATAGTGCTATGTACTAGGAATAAAAAGAAGTGGACTGTTAAGCGATTAGTTTGCTGAGGCAATTAGGACTAAGAACCATATTCAAAAACTAAAATAATCAGGAAATTACCAATTTCATTTTACTTCTTAGGCTGTATTAGTAGAAGCTAATACAAGTCCAGTACCTAAGAATCATGGGCTTAATTGTATAATGAACAATCTGGGGCTATACAACTTAATGCCCCAAAACTAAAAGTTTTATGAAGAACTGAAGTAAACTTGTTGCTCAGTCATAGCTAAGGTTTTCATGGCCATGTGAACCCAACTCCATTTAAAAACTAACTTACAAGACAACTTACGGAAGCTTCTATGAAAACTTAACAGCAAACTAGGTCTTTCAGTCTTTAAATAAAAATGAATTAGACACGTAAAATTCAATTTTTGTCATTTATCAAGTGATCTTTCATCATTTAATTCAATCTCAATAACACCTTATAAAACATATTACTGATTCGATATTTTCCATTAATTGGGCTACTTGGCTGAAGCAATATGTTGTACATGTTCGAAGACAATTTGAAACGAGCATGTATACATTACACTAAGCTTTTCCTTCCCAATGTTGCCTGTCCAACTGCCCATAATAAAAGAAAATCATTATCCATCAACAACAAATAGAAGGCTTTCCAGCTTATAATATTCACAAATGTTAAGCTTAAAAGAAAGTAGAAAATGCAGAACCAAGCAAGCAGATGATTTATCTCTCCTGCACCCCCCCTACACCCCACTTGTTTTGAAATGTTTTCTTTTCGGGAAAACAAAATTAGAAAATCAAATTCATATGGTTAATACTATGAGACAACTATAGTACTTACCTAAAGTTTTTTTTTGTAAGAAATATAAGGGACGTTAGCATATTTTACAACTATGTGTATATAAGTATCCAACATTGTTTATTACAGTTTAAACATATAGCCAATTCTTTCACATTTTCTTGTATATTTATATACTTTCATAGGAAAATGTTTAAAAAATATTAGTCTAAAATAAAAATAATCGCCTAGGGGGTTCTTAACCTCAGAGCTATTAGCATGTTGGCTAGAATAATTCTTTGTTGTTGGGGACTGTCCTATGTATTCTATATTTAGCAATATCCCTGGCCTCTACCCACTAGGTGCTAGTAGCACCCCTCAGTTCTAACAACTAAAAATGTCTCCAAACATTGCTAAATGTCCCCTGGGGAGAGGGGAAAGCAAAAGAAAACTGTCCCCAGTTGAAGACCACTAGTCTATAGGCAGGGTTTATATTTGGGTGTAATGTTGTTTTGTTTTTTTGTTTTGTTTTTGAGAGGGAGTTTTTTTTCTTGTTGTGCCCAGGCTAGAGTGCAGTCACACAATCAGCTCACTGCAACCTGTGTCTCTCAGAGTCAAGCAATTCTCCTGCCTCCGCTTCTCAAGTAGCTGGGATTAGAGGCATGCACCACCACACCTGGCTAATTTTGTATTTTTAGTAGAGATAGGATTTCACCATATTGGCCAGGCTGACCTCAAACTCCTGATCTCAAGTGATCTGCCTGCCTGAGCCTCCCAAAGTGCTGAGATTACAGGAATTGGGTATAATCTTTACATAAAATAGATAATGTATTTGTATACTTATTTATTTTTTTAATTTCACCTTTTTATTCTTTCTTTAGAGAATAGATCTCACTATATCACCCAGGCTAGTCTCAAACTCCTGGGCTCAAGCAATCCTCCCACCTCAGCCTCCCAAAATGCTGGGATTGCAGGCATGAGCCACCAGACCTGGCCTGCTTTTCATTAAAATGTCAACCTATTTCTAAATTGCAATTTAAAAAAACAAATTGAAAGGTTCCAAATTGAATCAAAGCCTGTTTTTCTTTTCCTTTCTTTTACCTTTCATTGTATTTCCCAACAGTTTGTCTGCCTCCAACTCATATTCTGAGACAGAAACAGTGGCCTCTGAGAAAAACAGAGCATCGTTTTCCTTGGTAGATTCCGTGAAGTCTCCTGTACTTTGGAGCAAGTTCACAACGGAAACTTTCGTGTCTTCCATCAGACTTGTGGGGGTAAAGGAACTCTGATCAGTGAAGGCAGGTGATCTCTCATTCCCATGCACTATTAGCAGGGCTGTCTCTGTGTGTGTTTCCCCTTCAGGAAGCCCCAGAGCCACTTCCGTAGCCTCTGTCCAAGACTGACGCCCTTCCACACCCTCATGGCTTACTTGTGCTGTCTCAGATGTCTCCATTCTCACCTGAGTCTCTGCATTGTCTCTAAGTTTGGGGGTCCTTGACTGGCTTACACTCTCTAATTTGGTGTCATCCCACTCGCCACTTAAGGCAGAGGTAGCTGGAACAGCTGTGCTGGCACTCACTGTGACTTCTGGGGCTCCCAGCAGACTGTCAGTTTCTGGCTGAACACTCAAGTTGTACTCCGAAGTTGTGAGTGGTTGCTCAGTGGCAGTAGCCTGGGTGTTATCACCTGTCATTTGCAAAGGCTTCTCCTTATCAGGTGGGATGTTTCCAGGCTCAGTGCCTGCTGTAGACTCAGCATCAGGAAAAGAAGTTGTCCTATGGTCTGTGTCTGCTTCAAATTTCTCAGTCCTCAGATTGGTGGTTAGCATTTCCTTAGTATTCACATCGGATGAAGGTGAATGTCCCATACCAACTCCTTCCTGACTTTCAGTTGTAAATGATTGATTATCCATATACTGCAGAAAACCTTTTGCGGCTTCTGTGGTCTCTTCTATAATGGGCTGAAAGTTAGTGCTTGTAAGGAGTTCCTGCTTTTCACCAATAGTCAGAGAAGCAGTTGCAGTGATAGCAATGGTTAACATGGACTTGGAAAGTCCACTTACAGGAGATATTTTCTCTGGCTGGCTGGAACCAAATCCTTCTTCATCTGCTGGGACAGCTGACTCAGTAGCAGTGGAAACACCAGGGCGTTCAGTTTGCATGAGCCCAGCTCGTCCAGGCTGTGTTTCATTGTTAATTGAGAATGCTTTACTTAATGATGTTGCCGATGGTCCTGCTGACACCATCATTGGATCTTCAGAGACCGCCAGTTGGAGAGTCTGCTTTGAGGTCACGGAGCTATTTTCTAGGTCATCGGTGTTCATCTTATCGGACTGCCCTGTTTCTGCATGAACATATGTTATCTCTCTCCTTTCTATTTTGGGGAAGGCCAGACATTGTGTGGCAATGTTGAAAAGTAGAAGGCTACAGAAAGCCAGACAAATGTGCAATACAATTGGTCCATTCATAATGGAAGAGAAATAGCACATACACTGGCAGAGTTGACAAGTCCAGTAATTGAGTCCTGCAGAAAAATAAAGCACATCAAACTGTCACATAAATACATTTTGTAAATATCTTTAACTTACATCTTAAGTAAAATAATCTCCTTCACTTTACAAGACACAGAGATGGTAGGTAGGAGAGGGGCTGTTCTATTTCTTTGTACCTTTGAGACAGGGTTAACCCAGTTCATTTTTCCCTGCTGAATTTTGCTGATTTAACTTGAAGTTCCCTAGAAAAAGGTACACATAATTCAAGTATTAAGTTCATTGTTTCTTAAATACCTACATGAAATAAATTACCCTTGAAATCACATTTGCAATATTCTCTCCAAATTCCTCTATTAATCATATAGTCAAATGACTGTAGAAATAGCAACATGTGGAAGAAGTAAAAAGTCTTACACATTCATTCAAATAACTTTTTTTTTTTTTTTTTTTGAGACGGAGTTTCACTCTTGTTACCCAGGCTGAAGTGCAATGGCGCGATCTCGGCTCACCGCAACCTCCGCCTCCTGGGTTCAGGCAATTCTCCTGCCTCAGCCTCCTGAGTAGCTGGGATTACAGGCACGCGCCACCATGCCCAGCTAATTTTTTGTATTTTTAGTAGAGACGGGGTTTCACCATGTTGACCAGGATGGTCTCGATCTCTTGACCTCGTGATCCACCCGCCTCGGCCTCCCAAAGTGCTGGGATTACAGGCTTGAGCCACCGCGCCCGGCCTCATTCAAATAACTTTTTAAGTGTTGCCATGGTCTGAATTTTGTAGCTCCCAGAAATCATATGTTGAAACCTAATCAGCAACATGGTGGTATTAGGAAGTGAGGCCTTTGGGAAGTGATAACTTCATGAGGGCAGAATCATCATGAATGGGATTTGCGCCCTTATGAAAGAGACCCCAGGGAGGCTCACACCTGTAATCCCAGCACTTTGAGGGGCCGAGACGGGTGGACCACCTGAGGTCAAGAGTTTGAGACCAGCCTGGCCAACATGGTTAAACTCTGTCTTTACTAAAATACAAAAATTAGATGGGAGTAGTGGCAGGCGCCTGTAATCCCAGCTACTCAAGAAGCTGAGATGAGAGAATCACTTGAACCCAGGAGGCAGAGGTTGCAGTGAGCCAAGATCGCACCATTGCACTCCAGCCTGGGCAACAAGATCGAAACTCTGTCTCAAAAAAAAAAACCCCAGGCCAAGGCCAGCAGACCACTTGAGGTCAGGAGTTCAAGATCAGCTTGGCCAACATGGTGAAACCCCAGATATCTAATAAAAATATAAAAATTAGCCAGGCGTGGTGGCACAAGCCTGTAATCCCAGCTGCTCGAGAGGCTGAGGCAGGAGAATCACCTAAATCTGGGAGGCAGAGGTTGCAGTGAGCTGAGATCATATCATTGCACTCCAGCCTGAGCAACGGAGTGAGACTCCATCTCAAAAATAAATAAATGAAATAAATAAAAAATAAGAGGGCCAGGTGGGGTGGCTCACGCCTGTAATCCCACCACTTTGGGAGACTGAGGCAAGTGGATCACCTGAGGTCAGGAGTTGAAACCAGCCTGGCCAACATGGTGAAACCCCATCTCTACTAAAGATACCAAAAAATTAGCTAGGCATGATGGCAGGCGCCTGTAATCCCAGCTACTTGAGA
The DNA here is from genome assembly GCF_048565385.1 of Saimiri boliviensis. Lineage (NCBI taxonomy): Eukaryota > Metazoa > Chordata > Mammalia > Primates > Cebidae > Saimiri > Saimiri boliviensis. The sequence continues at coordinate 91,146,376 of NC_133450.1, read as the reverse complement.
GTCTAAAGAAGGAAAATCTCTTGACCCTGGGAGGCAGAGGTTACAGTGAGCCAAGATCACACCACTGCACTCCAGCCTGGGTGACAACAGCAAAAATCCATCTCAAAAAAATAAAAAATTAAAACAAAATAAAATAAATAAAAGAGACCCCAGAGAGCTCCCTCGCCCCTTCTACCATGCAGGACACAGTGAAAAGGTGCCTTCTAAGAACCAGAAAGTGGCCCTAACAAGACACCAAATCTACTGACACCTTGATCTTGGACTTCCAGTCTCCAGAACTTTAAAAAATAAACCTCTGCTGTTTTAAAAATCCAGTTTATGATATTTTGTTACAGCAGCCCAAGTGGGCTAAGAAAAGCATGCTTGAAAACACTAAATATCATTAAACGCTGAATACCAGTTACTTTCAAGAGTTTTTTAAAAGTAGGTACATAATTTTCAATGAAAATATGTTTCTTAAATGCTTAAACCCTTGTTATTCTCTGCAACAAGTATAAAAATTACAGGCAAAACATGTTTCAAAATGTAAGGATTAGAAAAGGTTTAAGAGTTAAGCAAGGTTAACAGTTTCAGAGAAAAATATATATTTTAAAATTAGCAGTCTTTACTGAATACCCATTATTATAAGATAAAAAATTATTGTAGTATTTAAAATAAACTACTCACATTCTCATTACAACTAAAACTATATTAAAATTGTTAATTTTCCCCAACATTTAAGGGTTTCAGTTCTTTTTTTTATCTATTTTCCTGAATAGGGCCCTTTCTTTTCTCCCCATCAGAAATTTCTCAGATGTGCTACAAGTTTTCCAGAAAATTAAGCCTTGAAACTAAAACTCTAGAAAAAAAAATCTTGACTATCAAGGTTACATTTTTTTTCTTTCATGTATAATCATTCAGTGATCTAAGTTAAGTAAACGATATGCGCATGTGAAATATAGAAATTTATTTGCATAGGGCCTTCCTCCCTTAAGGATTTTCAAAGCTTCCATGTGTTATCTCATTTAGTCTTACAGGTCCTTTCAAGAAAGAAGAAAGGTAAAGTCCTCAGGACATGATCTACCTGGCTAAAGACAAAAAGAAGACTGAATTTTCCTTTTTCTTTTTTGAGATGGAGCCTCATCCTGTCGCTCAGGCTGGAGCGCAGTGGTGTGATCTGAGCTCACTGCAACCTCTGCCTCCCCAGTTCTTGTGCCTCAGCCTCCTGAGTAGCTGGGACTACATGCATGCACCACTATGCACAGCTAATTTTTATGTTTTTGTTAGAGACAGAGTTTCACCATGTTGGCCAGGCTGGTCTTGAACTCCTGACCTCAAGTGATCCACCCACCTCAGCCTTCCAAAGTGATGAAATTACAGACGTGAGCCATTCTCCTATCCCCTGCCCTCTCCTCCCCTTCCCTTTCCTTCCTTCTCTTTCTTTATTTCCCCAGGCTGGTCTTGAACTCCTGAGCTTAAGCAGTCCTCCTGCATCAAGCTCCTAAGTAGGTAGGACTATAGGCATGCACCACCACACGCCACAAGAAGACTGAATTTTTCTACATGAGAAAAAAAGGAATCCATGGATTCAGAACTAAGGCTTCCTACCAACTACCACCACCAGATGAGTGTACCATCTTGGAAATGGGTCCCCCAGCCCCAGTCAACCCTTCAGATGACTGCACACCTGGCTGACATCTTGACTATACCTTCTTTGTGCCAGAACCACACAGCTAAGTTACTCCCAAATTCGTGATGCATAGTACTGGTATAAAATAACAAATATTTATTGTTATTTCAAGCCACTAAGCTTCGGGGTAATTTGTTGCACAGACTCCATGACGCTTCAGGGAAATACAGGGATGGAATGGTTCCATGAGTGAAATGGTGTCATGTGCAGAAAAAAAAAAAAAAAAAAAAAACAGCATATCAGGGATTACAAATTTAGCAGAAGAAAACTGAAGCCAGAGATGACTAGAAGAAATATAAGTCCCTCAGCCGGGCGCGGTGGCTCAAGCCTGTAATCCCAGCACTTTGGGAGGTCGAGGCGGGTGGATCATGAGGTCAAGAGATCAAGACCATCCTGGTCAACATGGTGAAACCCCGTCTCTACTAAAAATACAAAAATATTAGCTGGGCTTGGTGGCACGTGCCTGTAATCCCAGCTACTCAGGAGGCTGAGGCAGGAGAATTGCTTGAACCCAGGAGGCGGAGGTTGCGGTGAGCCGAGATCATGCCATTGCACTCCAGCCTGGGTAACAAGAGCGAAACGCCGTCTCAAAAAAAAAAAAAGAAAAAGAAATATAAGTCCCTCAAGAATCTGCAAAGAGAGTAAGAGGGATGCTAAGTTTCCCCATATGCAGATAGGGGTTTCAAACAAACATATCTAAATATGAAATTACATACTGGTAGCCAGCATTGTTTTTGAGGTGGAGTATCACTCTGTTGCCCAGGCTGAAGTACACTGGTACAGTCTCGGCTCACTGCAACCTCCCTCACCTGGGTTCAAGCAAATTCTCCTGCCTCATCAGCCCAAGTAGCTGGGATTACAGGTACCCACCACCACACCTGGCTAATTTTTGTATTTTTAATAGAGATGTGGTTTCACCATGTTGGCCAGGTTGGTCTTGAACTCCTGATCTCAAGTGATCCACCTGCCCTAGCTTTCCAAAATGCTGGAATTACAGGCCTGAGCCACTGTGCCTAGCCCCTTTTTTGGGGGTTGGGGGGACAGAGTCTTGCTCTGTCAGCCACCAGGCTGGAGTGCAATGGTGCAATCTCAGCTCACGGCTGCCCCCACCTCCCAGGTTCAAGCGATTTTCCTGCCTCAGCTTCTCAAGTAGCTGGGATTATAGGCACCTGCCACCACACCTGGCTAATTTTTGTATTTTTAGTAGAGATGGGGTTTCACCATGTTAGCCAGGCTGGTCTTGAACTCCTGACCTCAGAGGTAATCCGCCTGCTTCAGAGCCTCCCAAAGTTCTGAGATTACAGGCGTGAGCCACCACACGCAGCCACGTTGTTTTTGTTGTTGTTGTTGCTGTTGTTTAAAGAGAAAATGGCAAAGATATTTGATCAACAAGAAACAGCATGTGCCACAGCATTTCAACATTCTGGACATTAGTTATCGCTGTACTTTAGATGAGCCAGGAAGCATTCTAGTTCATAGTCAGGCAACAGATCGCTGAATTTGGCTTGATGCATCTGTTTACCTTCCTTAAAACAAAAAATAATGAAGGCGCCACCAGGTGCTTAGGCCTGTAGTCCCAATACTTTGGGAGGCCAAGGCAGGGAGATCATCTGAGCCCAGGAGTTTCAGACCAGCCTGAGCAACAGGGCAAAATCGAATCTCTACAATATTAGCCAGGCACATACCTGTAGTCCCAGCTACTAAGGAGGCTGAGGTGGGAGAATCACCTGAGCCTGGAAAGTCCAGGCTGCAGTGAGCCATGATCACACCATTGCACTTCAGCCTGGGTGACAGAGCAAGACTCTCTCTCAAAAACAAACAGATAATAACAACAAAAAACTATATGGTAAAACACAGTATTCATAGTCAATGAAATTATACCTTTGGATTCTGTTCAAATTGACCTACTAAATTTTGTCTCTGTAGCTGAAGAATCATAAAAGCTATAGAATTCTCTGGCTCATTTCTGATCTGTTCAGATAGCTGCCCCTTCCTAAACACTTTCTCTATTCAGTGGAATCTTACTAAAAATACCAGAAGACAAAACATGTAGCCTAAAACCTTGGACCACATAATCCCATACTTCTGAATGAAAACCTGAAAACCCCAGGCCATCAGGAATGGTAACAGAGTTTAGAGGGACTTGGACTGGCATCAGAAAAAAGGATTCCTGAATCTTAGCTTTGTTGATTTTTTTTTTTTTTTTTTTGAGACGGAGTTTTGCTCTTGTTACCCAGGCTGGAGTGCAATGGCGCGATCTTGGCTCACCGCAAACTCCTCCTCCTGGGTTCAGGCAATTCTCCTGCCTCAGCCTCCCGAGTAGCTGGGATTACAGGCACGCACCACCATGCCCAGCTAATTTTTTTGTATTTTTAGTAGAGATGATATTTCACCATGTTGACCAGGATGGTCTCGATCTCTTGACCTCGTGATCCACCCGCCTCGGCCTCCCAAAGTGCTGGGATTACAGGCTTGAGCCACCGCACCCGGCCCTGCTTTGTTGATGTTTACACTTGCTATATGATACTGAGCAAGTGGTCTCAGTTTCTCCTTTGACAAAATGAAGAATTAAAATAATCATTGAAATCCTTTCTACATCCATGATTTTATCCTCAGACCTCATCTACATGACATGAAAATTCAAATATTTTTATATTCGCATCCTGTTGCCATCAAGTAAGAGAGGAACTCAAATGGTGAAGCACATGCTTCACGTGTTATGTGTATGTTCTCGAGTCATGTGGACTGAGAGGAAAATTTTACAAACAAATCAGATCAAGGGGAGAAGGGATAAATAGTAAAGACTTAATACAGACCCACTGCCTTTCCAAAACATAATTTTCCTTCAAAGTTTTTATTTTCATCTACATCTTGGGTTTTAGAATTTTTGCATAAAGGGAATTCTGCTATTCCTCCAAAAGACTTCCTTCTGTGATGAAGTGTCAGCCACCTGCTTTCTAAATTAAATTACAACAGAAAAAGTGGGCGTGAACTGCAAGCCTTTGCCTTTTTCCCCTTTTCATAGGCATTGATGCAAGCTTTTAATATGCCTGTGTATCGAGGCCATATGTTCCCTCTCCCCACTATTCAAAGCAATGCCTGTACTTTAAAAGGAAAAATGACAACCTGTAAGAACAATAACAGGGAACATGTCTGCAACTCAGATAACCTGATGGGAAATCTTCAAATTCCAGGTTTTTCTCCATCTTTCAAAGCCCAGTATAGGTTCATGTAGTCATTCACATTAGTCTGATGTCCTGCCATGGTAGTTATATGATGCTCAAGACTAAGTAAGAGAAGGCTGTTTTAATTCAACAATATTTCTAAACCTAACAACCATCTGTAACCATACTGTGAAGGCTATGAGCCTTTTCCTTTTTCCTCAACACTGTATCCCCTTCCTGGCAATGTGCCTGGCACAGAAGAAATGCTCAGTAAATATTGGCTGAACAAACAGATGAATGTCTATAGCCTGCTTTGCTGAGAGAGGTGGAAGGAGGGGAGATTCCATTGCATATTAGAATTCTGTGTCTTAATTAACTTCAATTAACTCAGTCATAAGAACATTTAACAAACAAACAAAAAGAGCATTCCTGTTACTTTTTCCTCCCACTGTGTATTTGGACGCTGCTTTCTTTTCACGGTATCTCTCAATTGATTCAGATAAATAAGCTCTAGCCAAATTACCAACGGATGTTGGATACCCGCTTTGGATAATGTAAAAAGCATCTCCTTCAGAGCAGGTCAGTAGCACTTTGTCTATCTTTGGTAACAAGGTATCTATCCTGATAGCTTGGCAGTCTTCCGAACAATTTACTGCATTTCTGCCACCAGTGAGCAAGATAAGCCTGTTCTGTCAGGCATTATCTTTGACAATCTTACATAGCTACAGTCCAGAATGTGTTTCTTTGTCAAGTCTAAGCATATTCAAGTTTCAAAGACAAATGAAAGGCAACATAAAAAATACCAGCCTTGGCCATCTGGTTAGACTTAATCAGATTTTGTACGCACTTGGTCAATATTTTTCCAACTAAAATGAATACTGCTATTTCAGTACATCACCAAAACGAAGACACAAAAGGGAAACCAATACGTTAAATCATTCTCATCAGTGATGAAGCCACTATTTCCAGGGTAAACTGAGTCTCATATATAATATTAAGGCACAAAGAGCATCACCCCAAGAGCGCTCAAGACATGGGAAAGCTGTAGAGTATGCCAATAAACTGGTGACAGTTTGTTTTATATTTTCCTTTTTTTATGATAAACACAAAAACTGTAGAGAGCTGCTATGGGGTAGGTGAAGAACACTACCTCATCTTGGCTTTTCCTTGTCAACTGGAAGTTACTCTGATGACACTTTGAACACAACCATCTTCATCTGAACTTTGGTGGCCACCTTGAACTCTGCTCTCCTTTACATTCTAGATTCATAACTGCCGTGGATCCTCCCCTCATAATCTCTTTTGGAATCATAACTTCTGATCATCTCACTGGATTGTCATTATTTTAAATGCCTCTTAATTGATGACCCTGTTTAGTCTCTCCCCTCTCCAATCTATTTTATACAATCTAGATGGTTTATTCTTTTGTTTCTTTCTTTTTTTTTTTTTTTTTAGGTGGAGTCCCACTCTGTCACCCAGGCTGGAGCGCAGTGGCACAACCTCAGCTCACTGCAACCTCTGCCCCTCAGGTTCAAGCGATTCTCCTGTCTGAGCCTCCTGAGTAGCAGGGACTACAGGTGCACGCCACCACGCCCAGCTGATTTTTGTAATTTTAGCAGAGACGGGGTTTCACCATGTTGGTCAGGCTGGTCTCAATCTCTTGCCTTGTGATCTGCCAGCCTCGGCCTCCCAAAGTGCTGGGATTATAGGCATGAGCCCAGCTGGTTTATTCTTAAGACTAAAAATTGCAATAATCATTCAAAGACAGCTACCACTTGGGAGCTGTTATGCGCTAAGCGTTCTAAGTGCCTAATGGAAATAATCTTATTTAATACCTACAATAATGTAATGAGGTAGATACTGTTGTTATCCCCACTTTTCAGATGAGGAAAACAACAGGCCTCTGAGGATAACTCGCCTAAGGGATAGTGCCTGTTTTTGATCTTTTGGATTCTGTCAGAATTCAAGGTCCCTACCTTTTCCACACAACTCTCTGCTTTCCCAAAACATAGCATATAATGTCCCCAAATGTACAGTTGCCAAAGTCCATATCTGTAATGCAACCCACACCACCAGTGCCCAGTATAAACACCATCACCACTCACATACCTAGCAGTTTCATGTGCCATACTCATTTCAGGCTTGTATGCTGTTTTTTGCTTGTTTAGTTTTGTTTTCGAGAGGGGGTCTTGCTCTGTCACCCAGGCTGGAGGGCAGTGGCACGGTCTCAGCTCACTGCAACCTCCACCTCCCAGGTTCAAGCGATTCTTCTGCCTCAGCCTCAGGAGTAGCTGAGGTTACAGGCATGCACCACCACGCCGGGATAATTTTTGTATTCTTAGTAGAGACGAGGTTTCACCATGTTGGCCAGACTGGTCTTAAACTCTTGACCTTGTGATCCACCCGCCTCAGCCTCCCAAAGTACTGGGATTACAGGTGTGAGTCACCATGCCCGGCACTTAGGCTCCTAAGTTTTGATCATGCCACTGTACGACCCCTGGTTCCCTACCTAGGTATCCAAACCCTGGCCTCCCAGATCACACCCCATTCTGGCCTATTCTTTCCCCACCCTTCTCCTAGTTCTGGTAGCATGAATTCTCATGTCTGTAAGTCTCTGCACCTCAAATAAGATTATGTTATTTGCATACAAATGCTAGTTTTTACCCTTCCTTTGTTCACCACATAATTAGTAATAAGGATAGGCACAAAAGAGGAGAAATTCCATAAATATTTGTTGACATGACATGAATATAAATAACCATTTAAGAATGTGAAAAAGAATGTTTAGAGTCTTTATTTTGTACTGTCTTTTTTAATGACATTTCATGGTTTAACCATGTCTAATCGTATGTTTTATTCAGTACCTAGCCAAATTTGGCTACTTATTTAATATGTCATTCTAACAATAACTTGTGTGTTCTCATTTCTGCTATATTTTAAGGTTTCAGAGTTTCACACACACACACACACACACACACACACACACACACACACAAAACAGATCAACAGTCACAGGGTTACAGGTAGTAAGTCTCACAGCTTCACGTCAACATGCTTGCCAAATACATTTCACCTTTTGAAATGCAATTAGTGATTCTCTGATGATGGGAAAAGTGTCTTAATAATCTTGGTGTCTTAATAATCCTTCCACTATATGTTTGTCTTAATAATTTTTCCATTTTGTGCTTTTCATGACCGTTCCTCAATGATTAATTTATCACTCTTACTTCTTCTTTGTTTTTTAATCCTCAAGGCTCTTAATGCCAATACTGTCTTATTGCCAATATTATTGTATTTATCTAAAGCTGAGCTTATAAAGACTCTCACCCTACTAGCCCAGCTGTGACACATGGCATTAAGGTACCACATTTCTGATTCATTGTGCTACAACAATCATCACTGGTCTGTTATATTGGCTTTAGGACCTGGGCTGCAGCTATCCTTCACCATAAATTAAATAGCTGAATGACAGATGATCCTTTCAGCAGCATTTTCCATCACAATGGAAGGAGGGAGAAGGAGTAAGTAACTACAAAGAAAAGTATGGTCCACCAGGAGGAAAGCAGCCCCAGAGCTGGCAGTGAAGAGGGTAAGCAGGCTGGGGTCAAAACAGCTACTCTGGAAACTACTTAAATATCAGCAAAGTGCTTTATCATCTCTGAAGACCACAACTAAGTTCTATATACTGAGCCCACAAGCTTTAGTCTCTACAAATTAGTGATGCAGACGAATGAAGATACTCGTACTTATCTGTTTTTTTTTTCTTTTTTTTAGAATCTTAAGAGTTTAATCATATAGAATCTCAGACACAGAGAATCTAAGATCTTAGAGTAAGTCTTAGAATATATCACATCTTAGAACATTAGACCTCGGAACTTTTAGACTCTTGGTACTTTTGAATTGCAGATTCTAGAGCCTTAGACCCTTAGGATCTAGGATCTTATACAAGAGAATCTATTATCATATAGCCTCAGAAACTATAATTGATCATCATTAGAATCTTAGAACTTGAGAAAATAAAATTTGGAAGGCTTATGATCTAGTCTTCTAGCCAGAGGTTCTAGATTTACAGCCTTAGAACATCAAATTTTAGAATCATTGGCCTTAGAACCTCCATGTCTAGAATTTTAGAATCTAGAATCTTACACTATAAGGACTCTGAACCCTAGAAAAATAAAAATCTAGAATCATAGAGCCTTAGATCCTAAAATCAGTATCTTAGAGCTTTAGAACCTAAAATCTTGGGGCCTTATCAAAAATGTTAGAACCAGGAAATGTAAAACCACAGAATCTCAGAGCCCTAGAATAGTGAGTCTTAAGGTTGAGTGCAGTGGCTCATGCCTGTAATCCCAGCACATTGGGAGGCCAAGGTGGGTGGATCTCTTGAGGTCCGGAGTTTTAGGTCAGCCTGGCCAACAAGGTAAAACGCTGTCTCTAGTAAGAATACAAAAATTAGCCGGATACCCGTACTTATCACCCCTGGCATATCATCTCATCCCTGGTAAAAGGAGATGGAATTGAAGATTTCAAAATAGGCCTCTTCAAGTTCCAATTCTACCTCAGGCAAATCACTGACACTCAGTTGTCTTGTTGCAAAGTAGAAAAAAAATAATGCTTGTCCTATTATTTTCAAAGGGTGAAGAACACACACAAAAGAGTTAATAGACATGAAAGGGTTTGAAAAAATGTTAAGTATCAACCAATATAAGACATACTAGCATGCTACTGACATGCATTCCTGTCAAACTTCAGAAATGTGAGCAATGTGAAGCATCGTGACAGCAGCCACAAACGTTGCGTTTTTTTCTCCAAGGCATTTCCATGGAGCTTCCCCTTTCTTTCAGCTCTTCATGAGGACAATGTGACCTGAGAGGCTTCTGCTGTCTGCAAAATCTTGACCTGATCAATCTTGATCAACAAGCTCTTCTCCATCCATCAGACAGTTCATTTCAGTGACCCAACTGGACACTTCATTTCTGGTTTTTTATGGTATGCAAACATAGCCATTTGCTTGGCTAGATCTCTAAGTAACTAGTTGATATTTAAAGGAAAGCTGAAACTAGCTTCAGATACTTTTCTTACAATCATCAAGTAAACACCATATGGAGAAATAAGTTGACCTAACATCTTGATCAGGGAACAAACTTTCATTTTACAGAAATTAAAACCAGGTTTCCTCTGAATAGACAGCTTCCCTATGTGAGGATTTTTTAAATTCAATGAACAAAAATACAATTCCATACACAACTTTTCAGACAAACATCTACAGAATAGAGCAAAGTACACCTTTAGTTGGAGAGTGGAAATTTTTCATAACAGATAAACTGGTTTTCCTCATTTTGATTCTATACTTATATTTAGCATCAAACCATTTCTGTAATGCCAAACTATAATATTGTAAAGGTCTGGCAGGAAACTCCAGAATATATAGTAAGAAGCCTCCAATGAAAACAAAGACAAATTTGTATCTCTCTAACTGGCTCCGTTGCTGTAGCTACCTTAGACTTGGTAAGCCTTGGGAGATTTGTGAATAAACTCAACCAATATCAAATCTGTCTGCTGCACAAGTGCTTCGTTCATTATTATGACAAATACAAAAAATACCACTTTATTCATAAGAGCAAGTCAGACTACCTTTAAATCTGTGTGTAAAAGAAGCAATGTTCTGATACTGTGAAACCTTACCCGGTTGCGTATTTCAATAGATGATATTGTGGGGTTCTACTGGCATGTGTGCAGAAGTCAGTCAATGACCGTAGATGCCTGGCTTAAAGGAGACTCCTTGGAACCCAACAGCATCACTTGTAATCAAGGAAATATACCAAAAGGAAGAGTAGGCATGTGAATTCTAACCACTCGAGAATTTTTGCCCTTTGTAGAAGAGATCCTTCAGAACTCCAGGGATGGTTTTGTGAACCACTCCCCACTTCCCCTCAAGTTTCAAACTAAAACTTCCAAAGAAAGAAGGCTGACACTTTAAAGCAGCTTTCTCTCCTTTCTTCCACTTCGGTTCTGCACCGAAATTGGATCACCTGGGAAAGATCAGGATTTCTCACCTTTGAGAACCCAAACTCTTTTAAGGGTCCTGTTGTGTTCGCTCCCGCTCGCTTCCTCGTCAGCCAAGGTTCTACTACGTATTTGGAATCTACACAGGTCAGATTATGTCCGTGCCCACGATGCACATGAAATAGTTAGGCACCTCCGGCAGTACCTCTCAACTATTCCGGAGTCTCGAGCAGACCCTCGCCTCCCCAAGGTCTAACCCGCAGGCCATCTTTCTAATTAAGTGACCTTTCCAAGCAACGTCCTCCAGCCGCGTCCTGGGGGACCGGTCAGGGGCTGAGCAAAGAGGCTCCACATCTCTGCGCTAAACACTCAACTGTTTGTTGTCTGCAAAGTGGCAGGACACATTCGGTGGCGACCGCAACCCCGCCCGATTCGCTCCTCGATTGCTGGGCTCAGAGTGGCACTGGGGACACTGCGATCGACGGTTTGAAAAGAGTAAACCGCTGTTTTCGGGAACTTCTCTCTCACTGGGATTGTGAGCGTAGGGAGAGAGAGAAAGAAAAGCCCACACAAAAGCAGCCAGCCCTGCAAGCTCCGCCAGCACAAAGGCCGGCTCGCTGGTGCGGAGCTGGAAGGCTGGGCTGGAGCGGGGAGTGCGGTGAGTCCTCCGAGGCCTGCGCGCCGCGCCCAGCGCGCCCGGAGCTGCCCCCGCGCACCCCGCACCTGGGCACTGCGCTCCGGCGGAGGCTCGAGGCGCACGCCTGGCGCACCCAGGGCTGCACCGTTCCCGGCACCGCATGCTCCCGGGGCAACCCAAAGCCACCGAAGCTCCGGCTCCGTCCCTGTCCCGGCGCCACGTCTGCAGCCGCGGCCGCCCGAGTGGTGGGAGCCAGGCCTGTTCTCACCTGTGCGCCTTCAGCCGAGTAGCGCGCAGAGGACAGCGGCAGCAGCAGCGGCGGCGCCGGCGCTCGGCATCCCCGCGGCGGGCCCTGCGGCGGCGGCAGCGGCGGCGGCGACTCCCTCCGCTGTCTGGGACGCTAGGGGGAGGGCGCTTTGCTTTGTTGCTTATTCATAAGGCCGCGGCTACGGCAGGGGATTGGGCGGTGAGTAGGTGTGCCCGCCCCAGCTCTTCTGGCACTGACAGCCGGCGCCGTCGCCCCAAGCCCCTGGGCCGCGACTTCCCCGCCTCCACTCCCCCGCGGGGGCGGCTTCGGCTACGGCTTGAGTCCCGGCACCTGGGACCCCTCGGAGATCCCGTGCTCCGCTTCCGCTCTTTACAGCCGGAGATCTTGCGGCACCTCCCCCTCTATACCTACGGAGAAGAGACCAGGGCACCGTTTACACAAGAAAAGCCTGAATTTTGCTGGTCTTTGGTTTATGCAAGTAGTGCAGATTTGAGACTGCGGAGTGTTCCTTGTGGAAACTGTGGGCGGCTTGGCGGTGCTCTCAAGTAGGACCCTTAAAGTAACTCTACACAGAATTTCGCAGAAGTTCCTTTGTCAATCTCTCAGAGAAGTTGCAAACTAGTGCAAGTCATAGGTACCGTTTATTGAGCCCTGGCTCCTGCCAGGCACGCCAGTAGATGCTTTGCCCATTAGTTTACCGGCTCAATCTGCACGATAGAAGGGTAGATGTTGTAGTTCTCATTTGCCAGGGTAGGAGGTTAAGGCTAAGGGCTGTGTAACTTGTCCAAGGTCATCTGGCTTGTGGAGCCACCGAGAATTTGTGACCTCCATTCTTGAGCCTCGCAAGGACTATTTTATTTTTCTGTTACTTGTAATGGTGTGGAAAGAGGTGTCGGAATCTAAAGGCCCATTCTAGAACAACCCACCCACCCGCAGCATGTTACATTTGCTGAGCACGCTTCACATTCGTTCTCTATCGTGCTTATTAACTGGCTTCTTCATAATAGCTTAGTCCGCTTTTGTAGTTAATTATAAACACCTTGAAGTCAGAGCAAGCACTGGTTCACTTGCGATCCCGACACCTAACACAATGCCCAGGTATGCACTGGTTTCTGTTTGTTCGTTCGTTTGTTTGTTTGCTTGTTTTTGAGACAGGATCTCTCTCTCCCAGGCTGGATTGCAGTGGTGCCATCATGGCTCACTGCAGCTTAGACCTCCTGGGACTTCAAGCGAAACCCCCCACCTCAGCCTCCTAAGTAGCTGGGACCAGAGGCACGAGACACCATGACTGGCATCATTATTATTATTATTATTATTTTATTATTATTATTACTATTGGTAGAGATAAGGTCTCCCTATCTTTCCCTGGCTGGTTTCAAACTCCCGAGCTCAAGCCATCCTCCTGCTTTGGCCTGCCAAAGTGTCTGAATTACAGACGTGAGGCGAGGTGCCCAGCAGGTATGCACTGCTGCTTATTCCACCTTCCTTTAGAAATTATTGTCTATGTATAATCATGCATTGATTAATTAGGGGAATACATTCTGAGAAATGTGTCCTTAGGCAATTTTGTTGTTATGCAAGCATGCTGACACAAACATACTTACAGAAACCTAGATGGCATAGCATACTGCCTACCAAGGCTACATGGTATAGCCTATTGCTGCTAGGCTACAAGCCTGTACAGCATGTTACTGTACTCAATACTGTAGGCAATTGTAACACAATGGTATTTCTGTATCGAAACATATCTAAACATTGAAACAATATGGTATTGTGCATCTGTATAAAAATGATGCATCTGTATAGAGCCCCTGCCATAAAAATGGTATAGAGCACTTACCATAAATGGAGCTGACAGGACTGGAAGCTGCTCTGGGTGAGTCAAGGAATGATGAGTGAGAATGTGAAGACCTAGGACCTAACCGTACACTACTGTAATGTACACAACTATATGCCACAGTACACTACTCTATAAAACTGTACAATACTGTAGTTATGTAGGATATAACTGTATACTACACTACTACTATAATGTATACAATGTACACTTAGGCTATACTATAAACAAAAACATTTTTTCTTCAATAATAGATTAAACTTAGCTTACCAAAACTTTTACTTTATAAACTTAATTTTTTTTTACTTTTTTTTTTTTTTTTTTTTTGAGACAGGGTCTCACTCAGTCACCCAGGCTGGAGTGCAGTGGTACAATGACAGTTCACTGCAGCCTGGACCTCCTGAGTTCAAGCAATCCTCCCCTGCCTCAGCGTCCCCAGCAGTTGGGACTATAGGCACCCACCACCACAGTCCGGTAACTTTTGACTCTTTTGTAATAACACAGCTTAAAACACAGACATATTGTGCAGCTGTTCAAAAATTTTTCATTTCTTTATATCCTTATTCTATCAGCTTTTTTCTATTTAAAAAAAAATTTTTTTAACTTTTTAAACTTTTTGGTTAAAAACCAAAACAGAGCCAAGCACAATGGCTCATGCGGGTAATGCTAGCACTTTGGGAAGCCGAGGCGGGTGGATCACCTGAAGTCGAGAGTTTGAGACCAACTTGACCAACATGAGGAAACCCCATCTCTACTGAAAATACAAAAATTGGCTGGGTGTGGTGGCACATGCCTGTAATTCCAGCTACTCAGGAGCCTGAGGCAGGAGAATCTCTTGAACCCAGGAAGCAGAGGTTGCATTGAACCGAGATCTCACCATTGCACTCCAGCCTGGACAACAAGAGTAAGGCTCCGTCCAAAAAAAAAAAAAAAAAAAAAACCAAAACAGAAACACACACATTAACCTGGGCCTATAAAGAGTCAAGATCATTATCACCATCTTTCACCTCCACATCTTGTCCGGCTTCAGGGGCTATCACACACATAGAACAGTCATTTCCTATGATAACAATGCATTCTCCTGCAATACCTCCTGAAGACCTGCCTGTTGCTGTTTTATAGTTAACATTTTTATATATAAGTAAAGCAGTACATTCTGATAATAGAAAAGTATAATACAGTAAATACATAAAGCAGAGTAACAGACATTTATTATCAAGTATATACTGTATATTATTGTAGGTGCTGTAATGTTATGTGACCAGCAGTGTGGTAGGTTTGTTTACACCAGCGTTACCACACGGAGAGAAATGCATTATGTTGCATTGCACTAGGACATTCCAATGGCTACCATGTCACTAAGTGATAGAAACTTTTCAGCTCCATCATCTTATGGGACCATCTTTTTTTTTTTTTTTTTTTTTTTTTTTTTTTTTTTTTTTTGAGACGGAGTTTCACTCTTGTTACCCAGGCTGGAGTGCAATGGCGCGATCTCGGCTCACCGCAACCTCCGCCTCCTGGGTTCAGGCAATTCTCCTGCCTCCGCCTCCTGAGTAGCTGGGATTACAGGCACGCGCCACCATGCCCAGCTAATTTTTTGCACTTTTAGTAGAGACGGGGTTTCACCATGTTGACCAGG
This sequence comes from Saimiri boliviensis, assembly GCF_048565385.1. Lineage (NCBI taxonomy): Eukaryota > Metazoa > Chordata > Mammalia > Primates > Cebidae > Saimiri > Saimiri boliviensis. The sequence goes on along the minus strand of NC_133450.1, from coordinate 91,131,156 downwards.
ATGGTCGCGATCTCTCGACCTCGTGATCCACCCGCCTCAGCCTCCCAAAGTGCTGGGATTACAGGCTTGAGCCACCGCGCCCGACTGGGACCATCATTTTATATGCAGTTTGTGGTTGACTGAAACACTGTTATGGGTACATGAAGTACTTCCAGAATATGATTGGATTGAATTGAATCTATGAGATCTGTTTGTTTGGTTTTAGACAGGGTCATGCTTTGTCGCCCAAACTGGAATTCAGTGGCCCAATCACTGCTCACTGCAGCCTTGACCTCCCCAGGCTCAAGCAAGCCTCTTACCTCAGCCTTCCGAGTAGCTGGGAGCACAGGCCTACACCACCTCACCAGGCCAATTTTTTTGTTTGTTTGTAGAGATGAGGTTTTGCCATGTTGTCCAGGCTGGTCTTGAACTCCTGCACTCAAGTGACCTGCCTGTCTCGACCTCCCAAAATGCTGGGATTATAAGTGTGAGCAACCACACCTGGCCTCAGATCTGGTTTGTTTGTGATGGAGTTTCGCTCTTGTTGCCCAGGCCGGAGTACAATGGCATGATCTCAGCTCACTGCAACCTCTACCTCCCAGGCTCAAGCAATTCTCCTGCCTCAGCCTCCCCTGAGATCTATTTCTCTCTCTCTCTCTCTCTCTCTCTCTCTCTCTCTCTCTCTCTGTGTGTGTGTGTGTGTGTGTGTGTGTGTGTGTGTGTGTGTGCATTCAATGCAATACATTGCACTGTGGCCAGGTCTTCTATCTGGATTCAGTACCTGTCAGGTGGATGAGCCACACCCAGCCTGACCACATTGTATTTCAGCATTTTATTTTTAGGTCAGCTGTTTGAAACTCAGACCACATCTTCTTATAAAAATAATGTTATATAGTATGGCGAGGCTATCAGCTAGCCCACAATATTAAGTCTACTCAACCCAAATACAGGTAAATAAAAGTACTAAAAAAAAAAACAAACACTAACCTTTATTCTGGGTGTTCTGACCAGAGGGCCACACAGAAGACAAGAGACAGCAAAAGGAAGGGATTCCAGTTCTCCTTACATTTACACACAAATTTGAGACATTCAAAATTTCTTTGACATCTTCCTGCTTCCTTTTCAGTATGCCTTTCTAACATCCTTCTCTTCTTAGAGACTCAGTAGCCACATGATAATCTAAGTCTCAAGTACAGAATTTTACTCCCAGAACTGTTAGACTCTAAATTTTCCATTCTTCAAAATTACCCTTCTCTCATAGTAAAAGTCATGTCTCTCATTTCCTCAGTATAAATTATTTCAGGTGTGCGGTAAAAGTTAAGCGATCTTATTGGAACTCATTTATACTAGTCCAATATCCTTCCAAAAAATGGTTTGTACTGATTTCAACAACTCTGGTTAATACAATTTATCTGCTATTGATACATGGCAGTGGTCATGAGATTTACTCTTCTCTCCCCTACACACACACATACACACACACACAAATTACAGGTTAAGGAAAGTTGTATTCTGCAAGTCAAATCAGTAAATCCACAAACAATGAATGTTATTAACCTTTTACAGGTAAAGCAAGAAACTGGGAGTGAGGGTTGGGGGTGCGGGTGTAGAGCTTGGGAACAATAAAAACTCCAATCAAGGTAATAGGCAAGGAAACTTAGGAAGGCAGTTTTTAAGGTTGCCAGATTTAGCAAATAAAAATAGAAGATTCCCAGTTAAATCTGAATTTCAGATAAAACACAAACAAGTTTTAGCATAAATATGTCCCAAATATTGAAAGAATGGGACAAACAGTACTGAAACATTATTTGTGATTTATCTGAAATTCCAGTTTCACTGGGCATCCTGCATTTTATGTGGTAGCCCTCTCCATTTTAGGCAATTTGTTTATCCTGGTTAGTAAAACATCTTTGTGTCAGAGAGGAACTGGTCAAGTATAGCAAAGAACAGGATAACCAACCCTCAAGAGCCAGAAGTGAACAATACCCATTCAAATATCACACAGAGGAAAGAGCCTTGGCAATGCAGATTTAAACATTATGGTGTCCTTGGTGAGGCTGTCACTCAGTTGGAAAAAAATGCTTCTCAGTATGTTAACTAATTGTCATTAGTTTGAGTCCCGCGTACCTGGTCCCGTGTATATGGCACCTGCCGCTCTCCTGAAACAAAACATTTCTGTCTGCTTGATCTGTATAAAATTGTGATTCTTTATTACGTGAGCTGAATTGTTTGAATCTGTTCCCAACAGATCTATTAATGCCCACAAAAATTGGGTTTCTGTCTTGCAAAGTTAAGAACAAGACCTTGAGCAAAGCTGACTTTACCGAGGTAAGTGTCACTTCATAAGGGCTCTTGAAGACCAGCTGGCAGGACTTCCCCAGACTCTGCACCACCATTTGCTGAGGGTGCTTTTGGTTGTAGTTTGTTTTGTCTTGTTTTCATTTGAAATTGTACCAGCCACAAGGATTTGAAGCCATCGAATAAAATGAAATGGAAGAGGCACATGAGAAAAACCTCTACTTGGAAGGCTGAGTTTCCTGAGATCTCCTCAAACCTGTTCCGGTATTTCAGCGATTTTTCCTGTTTTTTAAGAAAATATCTTCCTTGGATTTTGTAGGTTTTGTTTTGTTTCATTTTGTTTTGTTTAATACTTTAAGTTTTGGGGTACATGTGCGGAACGTGCAGGTTCGTTACATAGGTATACATGTGCCGTGGTGATTTGCTGCAACCATCAATCCATGATCTACATTTGGTATTTCTCCTAATGCTGTTCCTCCCCTAGTCCCCCAACCCCTAACAGGCCCTGCTGTGTGATGTTCCCCTCCCTGTGTCCATGTGTTCTCATTGCTCAACTCCCACTTATGAGTGAGAACATGCAGTGTTTCATTTTCAAGAATTTTGTAGTTCTTATTGGCTCCCCAGACACACAAGGAGGTCCAGCCACGGAAGAAGAACAGGAGCTGCTATGCAGAATAGGAGTCATTTGCAAATTGGATATTTAAGTCCTCCCTGCAATAAATGGTCTTTTCCTTTTGGCCTTCCTAAAAGTTGATGAACATGATCTTTTCAGCATCTCCCATTGTTCTCTGCCCACTGCTCCGACTCTAATTCTCTGTCAGAAACTTCCTTGTGCTTTTAATATTTTTCTGTTTTTGGTTTTGAGACAGCCCCGCTCTGTCACCCTGGCTGGAGTGCAGTGGCCCGATCTTGGCTCCCTGTCACCACCTCCCGGGTTCAAGCGATTCTTGTGTCTCAGCCTCCCGAGCAGCTGGGACTACGGGCATGCACTACGATGCCTGACCGATTGCTTTTAATTTTTTAAGCTGAAATTTGAATTCCCAGGAGTGGACTTTAGTGTAAAATAATATTGTTAAGTATATTCCACTCACTCTTGGTATTCAATAAACATTTTATTTTTGTGGTGATGTTGATGTAGATAATGGTAATCATGTTAGACAGAATCAGCTGTATTCATTCTGATAGATGTTTTCATAGCAAACAAAACCCTCAGAACACTTGGCATGACCCATCTTGAACTACTGCAGTGCTAGTGGGCCTAGATTTTTACCTCCTACTAAATTAAGTCATCGGTATGCAGTTTTTTGTGAAAACAAGTAGGAAGAATAAATCCCATAACAAAACAATTTTACTTAAACGAGGCTTTGGAATAGACTTTCATACACCGTAGTTGCTTGGGTTCTGTTTTGTTTCGTTCTGTTTTTGTTTGTTTGTTTTTTGAAACAGAATCTCCCTCTGGAGACTGGAGACTGTCGCTGGCAGGCAGTGGCACTGTCTCGGCTCACTGCAACCTCCCCTCCCAGGTTCCAGCCATTCTCCTGCCTCAGTCTCCTGAGTAGCTGGGTTTATAGGCATGTGCCACCGCACCCAGCTAATTTTTGCATTTTTAGTAGAGATGGGATTTTGCTTGGCCAGGTTGGTCTCAAACTTGTGACCCCAAGTGTTCCATGCACCTTGGCCTCCCAAAGTGGTGGGATTACAGGCATGAGCCACAATACCTGGCCTGTTGTTGCTTTTACCTGCTAATACATGAGTCCACTGTATTTATCTATCTTTATTACCTAACACTCAGATGAATCCTCTTGCTTCTCTGCTCTCCCCAAGAAACCTATTACGATTGTAGAAGCAGAATATTGTATGCCTTACATTTGCTTCTTAAAAATCTATTCCTTTCAATATTCTCTTAAGTGTTGGACTTATTTAGCCCCTGAACTTTCTATTCAGTTTTAAGAAATGGAATTTTGTCTGTTGCCTTGAAAAAGCAAAACAGGAGAGGAACAGACCACTAATGTAGGTACAGAAAGAAACAACATTTCTAAAAGAATACAGCCATTTTAAAATCAGCTTTTTTAGATAAAAAGGCTGAAAACATTTACAAAAAAGAAATCTTGTCCTTTACTTTAAAGTCATGAATATGTCCTTGTGAGACAGTCTGTAAAAACCCCGTTTAAGAGACTTGAACATCAAAGGTCTAATGTCTCCTGTGGAACATATCCTTTAATTCTAAATGATTTGGCCATCAGGAATAACTATTGTGTATTCAAATGGCATCTATAACTCTAAAAAAGATATGAATTGACTTTTACTTTGTCAGACAAAAGAGTCTTATCTCCATCTTTATATTTTTTAAATGCCCAATGGTAAATAAATCAGACTGTCCTAGGTTCCTTATCTTAAACAATGAGTTTGAAATATTTTTTCCTGACATAATGGTATGCATAGCCACTGCCTATGTTGCAAAGAAAGATTATTTGCTCTTCTCTGTCTCTATTAAAGGTAGAATTAAAGAAAATGGATTTACCAGGAGAAGCAAAGTTCAGGCTCAAGGAAGCACTCTTGTCACAGAAAGTTCTTAGACACTGGAATAGATTAGCAAAAGAGATTACATATTCTCTTTTGTGTAAGCCTCTAAAACCACAGTGAATCTAAGTCTGTCTGGGTTGTGGGTTTCTGACGAAACACCATTAGTTCTCTCAATAAGGACATTATGGAGATAGTTGTAGATGTGGAAAAGCTACCAAATATATTTACTGAGAAGAACTGTATTATTGTTTATTATCGACCTTCCAATAAATATTGTTTATGTCACTTTTAAAGAATATGATTCAGTTATTAACATCAAGTTCAGGACACCCTGGAGTACATTCAATGTGCAGCACGTTGACAGCAAGAGCAAAGGACAGGATACTATCAGTGGAGATTGTGTCCATTACAATGTAGCTCATAATCAGGATAGTGCCAACTATATGAATATTGGTTGACCAAGATTTAAATATGGTATGGCTGTCAGTGCAGGAAAAAAGAACACCAAAAACAAAAAGACTTTTCTTCAGAGTAACACAAAACCTCCTGCTAAATTTTTTACTCCTATAAATTCTGGTTAATTCTGCTGGCCAAACAGCCCTAGATGAGTTCGTGTTGCAGTCATTAAGCCTTGGTCACTGCAGCATATAATGTGGGTTACGTGTGTATTCTGGCATTGAGCTTAGCTCCATGGTTAATCAAAATAACAAATGTTTTTGTTTTGTGGGAGGTATATGGAGTGTGCAGAGATCAATAATTGAACTCAACATTTCCTGGGAATCTTAAATTTAGTTGAGAGGAAAAGGTATATACTTAAAAACATTACCAATAACACACAATGAAAAATTTCTTTATAGGCTCTTTCATGATCTAAAGGGAGTATGGATTTTTATCATCTTTTTCCATTATACTACGACAAAGCAGAGCTATTTGATGAAGTCTACATGGAAAGCTAGTATCTTAATATAGTTAGTGTATGTGTGTAAAACTATCTTTCCCGCAAGAACACTAAGTTTTTTAAATTAAGACAGTGTGTTCTAAATAGTCTCACATGTCCCACAATGCCTACATCGTGCCTTGACATAGCAGCTGTTCAAAAAGTATTTGTTGACCAATCATGACCATAAGTTTATGCCAAAATAAATACGTAACACTACAATGCTGAATATTTTATAATTATGAAGCATGAAACTGAATACTACTCACATGCAAAGAAAATTTGGCTAGCTTCAGAATGAAATATATCAATCTCATTCAAATTGGGAAGATACTTTCCAATGTCAGTGCCTCTGAGACTTAGGATTTGATTATTTTTTACATCCTTTGAGAAGGGGTTAATCCATATGTGCATGTGTCCTGTCTGAAACCAGAGAACTGAGCCAATTGACGTTTCAGGACCCTTTCTAACCACAAGTCTGTGATCCTCTTTATGGGTGAAGTTCTAATTTAAAGAAGAGCTGCAGGCCTGATGCGGTGACTCACACCTGTAATCCCAGCACTTTGAAAGGCCAAGGTGGGCAGATCACTTGAGCCCAGGAGTTTGGGTCCAGACTGAGCAACATGGCCCAGCCACCACGCCTGGCTAATTTTTGATTTTCTGTAGAGATAGCCTGGGAGATGAAGGTTGCAGTGAGTTGTGATCATGCCACTGCACTTCAGTCTGGGCAACAGAGTGAGACCTTGCCTCAAAAAACAAAACAAAACAAAAAAACAAAAACAAAAAACAGAGCAGTTGTGCATGAACTAGAAATACCCTGAGTGTAAGATTAAAAACAAAAACAAAAACCTGGTGTGAGATGAATCCAGAACTCAAATTTCATGCAGGCCTAAGTCCTTTGAAGTAGCTACAGCAATATGTTTTGTTTTAATTTTTTTCTTTCTGAAGACCTGCAATATAAGGTAGCCATAAAAGATTCACTTTGTAGAATCAGTCCAAAGCAATTCCTCCATAACTTGTTTACAAAAATAGCCAAAGGGGTGGAAAAACTTCCTTCAGAATCAGGGTGATTGAAAGCATACAGAGAAAATTACTTACTTTCGGACTGGTCTAAAGTGTGAGGCATCACCACAAAAGAATAAACGAGTTTTTCTGGAAAAGATTCCCAGTAAAGCTAAATGGAATGGTCATATGATGTTCTTTCTTTTCTCTTCTCTTTTTGCTTTTAGGATCCTTCTATAAGTGGTATTCGGGCATACTGACATGTTTTGTTTTCCTTCTATTTCCCTCTTTGCAAAAGGTGTTTTAAGGCACTTACCACTGCAAGCTAATGTTCATTTTATGACATCGTTCCTAGCAATCTTATATTGATGGGCACTTTTTTACTCAGACCATATTCTACTCGGTTCAAAAAAAAAAAAATTTTTTTTTCCTTGTTAGTCTCTTTTAACTTCTACTTCTCTGATTTTCTCTTCTCATACTTCTACTTACTTTCTAGATTTCATACTGCTGCTTTTAAAATTTAATGTCTTTTCCAGTGTACACATTGTTCCTTGTTTCAAACATGCGAGCCTGAGCACTTTGGCCCAATCCTTTTCATTTTCAGAGGCTTTAATTCCAGTGTGCTGCTGTGTTTGCCGCAGCCTTGAGGACTGTAACAAAATTTCATGTGGTGCAATGCATTATTCATTCATAAGCAGTTTTACAGGCCCATTCTTTTGCCCAAGGCACAAACATAAGCAATTGATCTCACTTCCTCTCCCTCTCCTTCTACCTAGAAATAAGAAATGTGACAGACATCAAAGACATCTAAAGCAGATGATAAATATATGGAAGAAATTATCTATTGTCCCAAGCTGTTGCTCCGAGCCCTCCCAGTGTCATTCCTAGCCTCAGTTCCTCCACCTCCTCCCCACCATCCTGAAGTAAATGAGAGTATGCCGTGTTATGGACTGAGTTGTATCTCCCAAAATTCACATGCTGAAGCCTTTGCTCCCAGTACCTCAGAAGTGACTGTATTTGGAAAGAGAGTCTTTGCTTAATTTTATTTTTTATTTTTAGAGATAGGGACTTGCTCTGTTGCACAAACTGTAGTGCAATGGTGCCATCATAGTTCACTGTAACCTCAAATTCCTGGGCTTAAGGGATCCTCCTGCCTAGCCTCCTGAGTACCTGGGGATTACAGGCATGAACCACCATGCCTGGCTAATTTTTTTTTTTTTTTTTTTTTTTCAGTAGAGACAAGATCTCGCCATGTTGCCCAAGCTGTTCTCAAACTTCTGAGCTCAAGTAATCCTCCCACCTTGGCCTCCCAAAGTGCTGGAATCACAGGTGTGAGCCACTGAGCCCAGCTGAGAGGTTTTTAAAAGAGGTAATTAATTAAAAACATAATCCCATATGCCTCGTGTCCTCATAAAAAGGACATAGGCAGACATGGAAGACCGTGTAAAGTCACAGAGAGAAAGTGACCATCTACAAGCCACAAAGAGAGGCCTCACATGAAAACAACCCTATCAACTGTCAACACCTTGATCTTGGGCTTCTAGACTCCAGAACTGTAAGAATATTAATTTCTATTGTTTAAGGCACTCAGTTCATGATTCTTTGTTAGGCAGCCCTAACAGACTAATACAGCCTGTCACAGTTGAAAGTCTCTTCTGAATGGCTAGTGCATTTGCCATGCTGAGTATTTTCAAACTTTTCTGGTTGAAGCAGACCAGTTATATTTAGAGGCGGAGCACAAGAAAATCAATCTCCCAAAAGCAGCACATTTGCATAACAGAAAATCCACAGGTGGCTGACCCTGACGTGACCAGTCCGCCCACTCAGTCGGTAGAGGATGATCTACCGACTTACCCTCTTAATCTCAGGGTCGTGAGTTCAAGCCCCACATTGGGCACCAGCTGTGACGATGGTCACATGGAGGTCACTACTTGAAATGTTGATCACCACCTGCAGGGTTCTGTCCTGCAAACCCTGACTCTGTGGTGAATGAATAAATACACTCAAACACAGAGTGTAGTGAACGAGTGGACTAGGGGGTCACTCACTTCCCACAGAGAGAGATCACAGCTGTATAACACCCACTAGTTCTCCTTCCTCACATTTATTTAGTATAGATTTAACAACAAAGGCTTTGAGGAAACACACTTGTGGATAATTAACATGGTTAAAAGAGTAGTTTTTCTTAAAGATTAAAGCTCAGGTACCAATGCCCAGGGCAAACACCATTAGAGGATAATATCCCTGGTTAACCTCCCCGCAAGAGAGCCATCCGGCTCAAAGGTTAGTTTTAAGACCACATGAGTATAAGACCACAGTATAGAGACAAAGGAATGTGTGGTAAACAGACTTAACTGAGGAAGCTTCTATTATCTCTAATCTTTACCCTATGACCTAATGCTCTAGGATAAGAACTGGCTGCCTTCAGCCTATTCCACTATTACAAGTTAAGAAAACCTTTCGGACTTCCAAAAGGTTTGAGACTATATGTTATAACTTCCCCTAATATTTTCCTTAATATTTTGCCAACAACCGTGAATGAATCCCAACAGGCGGTACCTTTTCTTACATGGCAGCTCTCTCTAGTAGTAGAATCTGGCTATGGTTTTGAGAAATTTTTTTTGTTTTGTTTGAGACTGAGTTTTGCTCTTGTTGCCCAGGCTGGAGTGCAACAGCACAATCTCGGCTCACCACAACCTCTGCCTCCTGGGTTCGAGCAATTCTCCGCCCACAGCCTCACAAGTAGTCAGGATTACAGATACGTGGCACCGGGCACAGCTAATTTTGTATTTTTTGTAGAGATGGGGTTTCTTCATGTTGGTCAGGCTGGCCTTGAACTCCCAACCCCAGGTGATCCACTCACCTCGGCCTCCCTAAGTGCTGGCATGAGCCACCATGCCGGGCTTGTACCATTTCTTAGTAATATGACTTGAACTGCTGTAGACGCCACCTGGAGGTTCTTGGCCTTTCCTGGGGTAAGAGAGCAAACAAGTGTTCAAACAATCTAAGCAAAAAGTATTACATAGGAACCAGGAGAATGCATTTAGCTTCAAAATAGGATAATAATACTTTTATTATCCTAGGATTATTGGGAGAATTAAATGAGATAAGGTGTAATGTACTAAATACAGTGTCTTTAACATCCATTACATATTCAATGAATACTATTATGTGAAACAAAGTGCAGACCCAGTTAATGAAGTACTGATTTTCAGGTATAGAAGCAGGTATTTCCTGAGTTAATGGCTAATGGAATTTTTTCTTTCTTGAAGGATTTTCTGTGACTAAAACTGAGCCTATCAGTATCCCTATATTTAAACTTCAGGTTATGGAGGAAACAACAATTTTCTGGGAATAGATTTTAGAATAGTAGCTTTGGCATAATTCTGTGGAATTTTCTTGGAATTTCATCAAGTTTCATCAGTAAGACTGTCAAATTTAAGTAATTTGCACTATGTCCATCCACCAGGTTCCCATTAACACTAAATTATTCCCCAAGCAGAAACATTATTAAATAGGCAGAAAATGTTTTTAAATTTACTGAGATTACACTTTTATTTAAATGATCTAGCATTTTGTGAAACTGCACTTAACTAGAATCAATTACATTACTACTTACATAGCTGAAAATAAGTTGGAATTACAATAGTGTCTGGCCTATTACAGATATTTAATAGATTTATGTCATTTAAGGATCTCAAAACACAGAATAATTATGGAGGTGTGTTTCCTATCTGCTCCAATTTCCTTATGTATCAAATGAGACAGTAAATCTGCAAGAGATTGCCCAATGTCAAGGCAAAGCACACAAGAGATCGCCCAATGTCAAGGCAAAGCACACGCAGGAACCCACATCTCTGGATGCGTCATCCCAGACTCTTCCTCTCCTATTCAGCGGCACTTTCCTGTTGCAAGGGGAGAGAAACACATTTAAGAGTTTAACCAGAGATTTAGCTTCCCGGCCTGGCACGGTGGCTCACACCTGTAATCCCAGCACCTTGGGAGGCCAAGTCAGACAGATCACCTGAGGTCAGGACCAGGCATAGTGGTACATGCCTGTCGTCCCAGCTGCTCGGGAGGCTGAGGCAGGAGAATCGCTTGAACCCAGGAGGCAGAGGTTGCAGTGAGCCAAAATCATGCCATTGCACTCTAGTGACAATGATTTAGCTTCCCAACTAAGCATCGTAATCTACATTGACACCTCTGTGCCTGGGCTGGGCTCACGTTCTCTCACGTGAATTGAACATTTGTGTCTTCTTTGTCTGGCTAAGAATATTTACGTATGGTTCCAAACTCACCTTAGCCATCCTGTCCAGGAAACTGTCCCTGATTACCGAGGCTGGGTGGAATGCCCCCATTGCACCTGGGCAGCGGTTCTGTCCCAGCACTCAGATTCAACTAGCCATGTGTCAGGCACCCAGCTACCCACAATGCCTCCCCCAGCATCCCACTCCAGCCTGTATTGTTTTTAGTGTGTAACACCCCTCAGACCCTATCCTTCCCAAAGTCTGTATTCTCCCTGGCCTGTATTCTTCTTTAGTCTGTACCCCTGACCTTTATCCTCCCTTCAGCCTGCATCACGCCCCAGCTTCTATGCTCCCTTAATTGGTACCAATTCCTAACCTGTATTCATCTCAGCTTTTATCCACCTTCCTGTATCCTCCCCAACCTATTCCCCAACCAGACTGTATCCTATATCAGTCCCCAATTCCCCCAGCCTGTATCTCCTCTTGAAAGGCAGAATTCTAAGATGGTCCCAAAGACTCCTAGCCTCTGGTATGCAAAATTCACATCAGAGTAATTAAGTAATTACTCTTTTCCCAGTCATTCAGCCAAACATGAGTCAGTATTTCGATCAAACATGATTCTTCCCAGTAATTTAGTCAAACATAAATCTATTGCAGCTGTGAAATTGCAGATGTAATTAAGGTCCCAAATCAGTTGACTTTAAGACATGGAGAGGGCCGGGGCTGGTGGTGCAGGCCTGTAGTCCCAGCTACTAGGGGGGCAGAGGTGGGAGGATCACCTGAGCCCAGGAGTTCCAGGATGCAGTGAGTCCCGATTACACCATTGCATTGCACTCCAGCCTGGGCTACAGAGCAAGATTCTGTCCCCCCCCCCCCCCAAAAAAAAAAGAAAAAAATATGAAGATTATCTAGTAGGGCTGATATAATCAATGGACCCTTTCAATTTGGATTTAGATGTTATAAACAGAGAAGTCAGAGATTCAAAGCATGAGAGGACGTGAGAAGGGAACCACATGACAAGGAACTGCGGGCGCCCTCTAGTGGTTCAGAATGCCGTGGCCAACAGCCAGCGAGACGCTGGGGGCTTTACTCCTATAATCACAGTACTGAATTCTTCCAACAACCCCGTGAGTTTCAGAGGTTCCTGAGCTCCAGAAAGGAGCACAGCCCAGCTGACACTTTCATTCTCCCCTTGGGATACACTCAGTGGAGATCTCAGCCACACCGTGTCTGGGCTTCTGACCTACAGTACTGTGAACTAATAAATGGTGTTTCTTTAAGCCAAGTGTGTATGTTATAGAAACTTAAAACAACACCTTCCGCAGCCCGTGCGCGGAAGTCTGTATCCCCTCAATTTATAGCCCACGGCCTGTTTCGCTCCAGCGTGAATTCCCCAAGGATGTAGCTCCCCAGCTTGAATCATTTCCCAGCCTTATCACCCACTGCACCATGGAACCCCCTGGCCTACATTCCTCCCAGCTTGTACCATCCCCCAGCCTAAATGCCCCCTATATACCCACAGCTTGTCATACACTGCCCATCAACCCCATCTCTCTCTCTCTGTCTCTCTCTCTCTCTCTCTCTCTCTCTCAGATCTCTCTCTCACACACACACACACACACACACACACACCACTAGCACCACTAACACCACCACCCACCACCTGCACAGCACAGAACCCTGGGTGATTCTGCCCAAGGAGTACAACACTCAAGCTCACAGTGTGCAGCACCAGATGGAAGTTTTGTCTCCTTTCCAAGACTTGTGAGCAGGACTGAGCAACCCAAAGGAAAAATGTACTCTATTCTCATTTGCTTCTTTGAGCCTCAAGCCAACCACAAGCAGCCAGTCAGTCATGCTTCCTATGCACTCAGCTCTGATCTAGTTTCTCCAGCAGTCTACAATCACCCCCCCACCACCCCCACCAAGCCAGCAGCAGGCACTCCCTTTCAAAAGGGAAATGAAATGAGGCCCAAATCAGCTGGCCAAATCTTCTCATCCCTCCTTTCAAAGGATTTGAAAATTCCTTTTTTCCAGGAGGATTGCTGACCCCCTTCACACATTCTCCACCTCCAGTCCAGGGCTGACCTTCTGGACTTTTCTGTTCTTCTGGACTTTTCTTCACTGGCTCTATCCCACAACTTTCATTTGCAAGATGGTGTGTTTCTCAGTGATGTATTCCTCCATAATTATCCTTGTACCTGAACCTGAATTTTTTCTGAGTTGGTTGGGATGAGTGGCATAAGTAACCAATACCTACCGTCAAATAGCAAACATTAGGTGAAGAACATAGAACATCTGTGTAAAAGGATAAATAACTTCATGCATACAAAAATAACACACACAAAATATATACATATATACAGTATGTATATATATTACATTTATATATAATATAATTATATATTTTATATATACATAAAACAACAACCCTGCAAGGTATAGTTACTACTACTATACAAGGTATAGTTACTAACTAAGTTGTCTAATGGCATACAGCAAGCAAGCAACAGAGCTGGAATTCCAATTTGAGGAGTCTGGCTCCAGAGTTGATTTTCTTACCCCCTCTGCTGAACACATACAAAGGTGTCAAGATCACTGTGCTAAGTAGGGCATGTGCATCATTTATGGTAAGAAAAGAACAGGAGAGAAAGCAGAGAAAACTGTGTGCTAAAGCAATCAAGACAATTTTCACAGAGAAAGTGGCGCTTGAGCTAGCATAAAGGGAAAAGTTGGACTCAGACTTACAAGGGTGGGGTGTTCAGGCTGGGGGAATGGAATGAACTAGACACAGGAGTAGGGGCACACATGCATGCATGTTCTGGTAGCATAATTTGTATGAGGAAGCTATGGGTAATAAGGCAGGAGAGGTTAAGCGGAGACCAGATTGTGGCTGTCTTGAATGTAAGCCAAGGCATTTGGCCTTAATTATAAGGCAAGAAGAGGGAGATCTAGGAAAATTTTTGAGCAAGTGGGAGAAGGGAGGGACAGTTGAATATGGTAAATGACTGAACTTGAGAGATAAAAAGAAGAATTTAAAAATCAGTCCAAAGTTTAGTGCTTGGGTGATTCAAGTAATTTTTGTTTTAATAATAGAAATGGATTAAATTGGCCGAGCGCGGTGGCTCACACATGTAATCCCAGCACTTTGGAAGTCCGAGGGGGGCAGATCACGAGGTCAAGAGATCCAGACCATCCTGGCCAATACGGTGAAACCCCGTCTCTACCAAAAATACTAAAAAATTAGCTGGGCATGGTGGCATGCACCTGTAGTTCCAGCTACTACGAAGGCTGAGGCAGGAGAATCGCTCGAACCTGGGAGGCAGAGGTTGCAGGGAGCCAAGATCACACCACTGCACTCCAGCCTGGCAACAGAGCAAGACTCAGTCTCAAAAATAAATAAATAAATAAATAAATAAATAAATGGATTAAATTATATGTGGGACTGAAATTTGCCACCTTGTAATAGTTACACATATTATTGGTCTTTACACTGTGCTGGGATGGAAATTCTATTTTGCCTTTTCCATAAAGCAATCCAGGAAAAATTTGCATAGGGCCAGACAAGTATGAAGAGTCAACAGGATCATTAGAATCCTATGGATTCTTCCTTCCCTAGAGAAAAATTTTAAAAGTTCAGCTATACTATGGGCATTTTAGCAACAAGCCAGTTGTCCTCTGGGATAATACCCCCACTAAATAGGAAGTTATGTAGCTTTGCAATTATTTCAAATACTTACATAGTATGTTGCAGGGGTTATGTGTTTTGCTATGGGAAGAACGTGGAGTGTAATCCTCCTCCTTGTGAGAATGCTATGTCACACTTCATCAGACTGTACATATGAGTTATTGGCCTCCAATTACTGGACTCTAAAACACATATAAATCCAAGATTTTGACAAACAGATTGACAGCTTAGACTGTGGCAGGGCTACTCTCTATCAGCCTTCCAGTTATTCTCCAAAGCATCTCCAGCCAACATCAGCACTGCTTGCTAGCATGGAGGGACCTTGCCCATCATTGCATGTGTTTGGGGATCTCTGCTGTGGTGGATGAGAAGTAGGTTTCTGTTGATGGTGAGATCAAAGCAGGCCTGATTTGCTAATGGTGTAGAAAATATTACTGGTTCAAAGTTACATATCATAGTTAATCACTATATACTCTCCAGTCTCTTTAGATACTTCATTATTTTAAAGTGTTGTTAGGGGTTTAGTTGCTGTGAACATGCAACCTAAAAGACATACTTTAAACTTTTTCTTCCACAGAGGGAATTAACAATAAATGAGAACATAAAGTGTGTGGGAAAATGTACTTCACACCAGCCCCGGTACACGTTGCAAATACTCAACCAAAGCTGGTGTCCTCCAGCACTGCCTGGCATGGGAGAGTGAATGGAAGAAGGACAGAGCAGAAAGGGAGCAGTGGAGACCGAAACCTGTCACACCATCCCCACCTCCACCACCACCGCAGGATAGTCCAGTGCTTGATAAAGCTAAAAAACAGAAACTTTAGAGCCAGTTCAGTAAACACTCTAGTCTTGTAATTTGCCAGCTGCATTTAACTTGGGCAAGTTGCCTTACCTCTGTGTGTCATAACATTATTCCAAAATAAGAGATTTTGAAAATAATCTGGCCAGGCACGGTGGCTCATGTGTGTAATCCCAGCACTTTAGGAGACCAAGGTGGGTGGATCATGAGGTCACGAGATCGAGAACATTCTGGCCAACATGGTGAAACCCCATCTCTACTAAAAAGACAAAAATTAGCTGGGGGTGG
This sequence comes from Saimiri boliviensis, assembly GCF_048565385.1. NCBI lineage: Eukaryota > Metazoa > Chordata > Mammalia > Primates > Cebidae > Saimiri > Saimiri boliviensis. Next base: position 91,115,395 of record NC_133450.1, on the reverse strand, counting down.
TGTCACGCACCTGTAGTCCCAGCTATTCAGGAGGCTGAGGCGGAAGAATCGCTTAAACCCAGGAGGTGGAGGTTGCAGTGAGCTGAGATCGTGCCACTGCACTCCAGCCTGGCAACAGAGCAAGACTCTCTGTCTAAAAAAAAAAAAAAATCTATTACATTAAATGACATTTGCAAATCACCTACCATAGCACCTAAAATATGAAGGAGACCCGCAATTGTTCTTTCCTTGTCCCTTCCCCACAGTGCACCGTAGGAGGCGGCGGGGGTAATGGGATATTCCAATAGACATCTAGGCAGAGCCCAGGACCAGGGAATCCAAGAGAAAGCAGATCGCGGAGCATTAGGCCAGGGTCAGGTGCCTCCACAGCTAGCCTGCAGCTTACTAGGACAGACCAGAAAGGTGGAGTGTTAGTAGGAAGGTAAATGGAGTCAGAAGTGGGGTCCCAGGGAAGGCACCAAACCCTTGGAGATTAAGTAGAGAAGAAAGGGAATTTAAATGGGAATTATGTATAATGGGGGACGGTATGGGAATGGGAAGGAATTGGGGAATAGACTGGATCTTACAAAATCTCAAAGATGAGTACTTTCAATAAAAAATACTGAGCCAAGGCAGGCAAACCTTCCTCCCAAGACCAAAATTCAGGGACAGACTCCCCGGAGAACACTGGCAAGAAAAGGACAGGGAGTTGGCAACAAAACAAAGACCCAATTAGCATAACTGGGATAGAAAATGAGAGCAAGGTCAGAGGCAGAGACAAGATCAGATCAGGAGGAACAGCTGCGACACGGTGCTGAGTCACAGCAACCTGATGCTGAGTCAGCAGAAGACTGACTCTCTGATTGGTCCCCAAGCTTGGGGTAAGGCTAAGCATGCAGATGGAAGTCCAGAGCCCTCAGCTGGGAGCCAAAAGCAGGAACCTAAGCTTGGCATTGAAAGGGCAAAGATTCCACAGAATCTTGCTGTCAGGGGCTCTCCAGACACCAGAAGACATTTTTTTTTTTCTCTGTTTTCAGAGTATGTTAACAAATACCTTTAAGAATACTTCTGTCCTTTGGCTTTACACTCACCTGGGGAACTTGTTAAAAGTAAGTTTCTAGCCTACCTCAGACTTAACAAATCAGAATCTTTGTGGATGGGGACAAAGCAGTTAGATCGGATGGGTCTTGATATAATCTAAATTTGGAAAGACAGAGTGTTAGATTCTAAACTTTAAAAGGACACTCTTCCTCACCTTGACGAATTTTATGTATTGGAATCTCCCTTAATTGGCAGTCAATCCCTTCACTCTCTGAAAAGTAACTAATCTCTAATAACCATACGGGTCTCAGACTCTGAAGTAGGCTCAGGTAGGTTCTTAGGAGGAGGTGGGGAGGTAAAACATATACAACATAAAATATGCCACTTTTGTCAGTTTTAAGTGTAAAATTCAGAGGTGTTATGTTGTACAATTATCACCACTATGTATTTTCTTTTTCATCACTCATAACAGAAAGTCTATATCCATTAAGCAATAACTCCCCATTCTCCCATACCTCCAACCCCTGGTAATCTCTAGTCTACTTTCTGCCTCGATAAATTTGCCTATGATATTTGATATTTCATGTAAGTGGAATCATATAATATTTGTTCTCTTGTATCTAGCTTATTTCACATAGCATAATGTTTTTCAAGGCTTAACCATGTTGTAGCACGCACTAGAACTTCATTCCTTTTTATGGCTGAATAGTATTTCATTGTATGTATATGCCACATTTGGTTTATCCCTTCTTCTGTTGATAGACCCTTGGATTCTTTCCACCTTTTGGCTGTTGTGAATAATGCTTCTATGAACATTGGTGTACAAGTATTTTTTTAAGTAACTCTTTTCCATTCTTTTGATTATATACGCTGGTGTAGTCATATGGTAATTCTGTGCCAAACTTGTTGAGGAACTGCCAAACTGTTTTCCACAGCAACTGCACCTTTTCACATTCCTATTGCTAACTTATAAAGATTTCAATTTCTCAATATAACAACACTTGTTATTTTCCATTTTTTTTTTTTAGCTGGAGTTTCGCTCTTGCTACCCAGACTGGAGCGCAATGGCGCGATCTCGGCTCACTGCAACCTCCGCCTCCTGGGTTCAGGCAATTCTCCTGCCTCAGCCTCCTGAGTAGCTGGGATTACAGGCATGCGCCACCATGCCCAGCTAATTTTTTTTATTTTTAGTAGAGATGGGGTTTCACCGTGTTGACCAGGATGGTCTCGATCTCCTGACCTCGTGATCCACCCGCCTCAGCCTCCCAAAGTGCTGGGATTACAGGCTTGAGCCACCGTGCCCGGCTTATTTTCCATTTTTTAATAATAGTATCATAGTAGGTGTGAAGTGGTAGCTTGTAGTTTTTTAATTTTATTTGTATTATTATCATTTTTTTTAGATAGAGCTTCACTCTTGTTACCCAGGCTGGAGTGCAATGGTACGATCTCGGCTCACTGCAACCTCCGCCTTCCCAGTTCAAGTAATTCTCCTGTCTCAGCCTTCTGAGTAGCTGGGATTACAGGTGCCCGCCACTATGCCTGGCTAATTTTTGGTATTTTTAGTAGAGCTGGGGTTCACCATGTTGGTCAGGCTGGTCTCGAACTCCTGACCTAAGGTGATTTGCCTACCTTGGCCTCTGATTTGCCTACCTTGGCCTCCCAAAGTGCTGGGAGTACAGGAGTGAGCCACTGCACCCCACCCAGCTTGTAGTTTTAATTTGTATGTCTCCATTGAGTAATGATGTTGACATCTTTTTACGTGCTTATGGGCTATTTCGTTTATCTTCTTTGGAGAAATGTTTATTCAAATCTTTTGTCCAGTGTAAAATGAACAAATATGGCTTGTCTTTTTGTTGTTTACAACCATTTTGTTTTAAAATGGTTTGTCTTTTTTCTTTTTCTTTCTTTCTTTCTTTCTTTTTTTTTTTTTTTTTTTTGAGACGGAGTTTCGCTCTTGTTACCCAGGCTGGAGTGCAATGGCGCGATCTTGGCTCACTGCAACCTCCACCTCCTGGGTTCAAGCAATTCTCCTGCCTCACCCTTCCGAGTAGCTGGGACTACACGCATGCGCCACCATGCCCAGCTAATTTTTGTATTTTTAGTAGAGACGGGTTTCACCTTGTTGACCAGGATGGTCTTGATCTCTTGACGTCGTGATCCACCCACCTCCGCCTCTCAAATGGTTTGTCTTTTTGTTGTTGAATTGAACAAGTTTTTTTATATACTTTGAATATTAAACCCTTATCATATATAAAATTTGCAAGTATTTTTCCTATTCTATAGGTTGTCTTTTTGCTTTCTTGACAATGTTCTTTGATGTGCAAAAATTTTTACTTTTGATGAAGTCCAATTTATATATTTATTCTTTTGTTGCTTATGCTTTTAAAATCATATGAAGAATGCAGGCTGGGTGCGGTGGCTTACACCTGTAATCCCAGCACTTTGGGAGGCCGAGGTGGGTGGATCACCTGAGGTCAGGAGTTCAAGATCAGCCTGGCCAACATGGTGAAACCCCGTCTCCACTAAAACTACAAAAATTAGCCAGGACTAGTGGTGCATGCCTGTAATCCCAGCTACTCAGGAGGCTGGGGCAGGAGAATTGCTGAACTCACCAGGAGGTGAAGGTTGTGGTGAGCTGAGATGGCACCATTGCACTCCAATCTGGGCAACAACAGTGAAACTCTGCTTAAAAAAAAAAAAAGGAGCGGCCGGGCGCGGTGGCTCAAGCCTGTAATCTCAGCACTTCGGGAGGCCGAGGCGGGTGGATCACGAGGTAGAGATCGAGACCATCCTGGCCAACACGGTGAAACCCCGTCTCTACTAAAAATACAAAAAATTAGTTGGGCATGGTGGCGTGTGCCTGTAATCCCAGCTACTCAGGAGGCTGAGGCAGGAGAATTGCCTGAACCCAGGAAGCGGAGGTTGCAGTGAGCTGAGATCGCGCCATTGCACTCCAGCCTGGGTAACAAGAGTGAAACTCCGTCTCAAAAAAAAAAAAAAAAAAAAAAAAAAGGAGAACACTTTCTTCTCTACAACATAAAGTTCTAGAAAAAAGTTAATGTTTTTAATTTAAAATGTTTTTATACCCATAGAAAACTGTCCAAAAGCATACCAAACTATTTCCCAAAGACCACTTCTAAGGAGTAGAACTGGGAGAGATAGGAGGACTCACAATTTTACTTTACACATTTCTGTATTGTCTGAATATTTTATCAAGAACATATATTAATTTTGTAATTAAAAATGAAACTATGAAAGACATTAAAAAGAAAAAACCTGAAAGGGATCATTGGTATTTTAAAAACTTCTTTCTATTGTGTTTTAATGGGGATGGAGTGGTAAGAAAAGATATTTTCAAAGTAAAAGCCATACATATTTTATAAACATATACAAAGATCAACAAATATATGCTATCATAGAAATAATGGTTGCCACTTATTGAGAATGACTTTTATGTTCCTAAGCGGGTTTTTCCAAGTTCCTGAGAGCTCGAAAATCTTACCACACAGTGTTTCATTAGTAAGTCAAATCAAAGAAATTCTCTTAATTTAAGCAAAAAGCCTACATCTTCATCTTAATTGCTGCCTACATTTTGCTGAAGCTAAGGTTGTTTTTGTTCAGAATGACTTCTGTGGGCTGACATAAAAAAATTACAGCCTGTTATAGTTTCCCTAGACCATCACCATGATCACAATGAATTAAGCTCTCATTTAAATCACGCCCTTAAAAGAGAGGGGCGGGAAGAAATGGAAAGTACCATTTATTCTGCATGTGGATGAAAAGAGAAATATAAAAATGACACCAATCAACCAGTACTCAAATCTCCTGGCCCTGGGCCCAGAATAGAAGACTACCAAGTCATGCTTTCCCTAGAGTTGACATGAACCCTTTCCCTAGCGTTCACTTTAAACAGAAGTGATATTAATAAAGAATCCTAAACAAAGGCCATAGATTCATGCCACCTTTCCAGTTTGGGAGAGCGCCAGAAGAGTCAGGTAAAGTCAGGCATCAACCCATGAGAAAAATCTAACGCTAAGCTCAGAAGTTTCAGGTGCCAGGGCTCATTCCTTTTATGTTGTTTTATACTGTTGTCTCCCAACTATTCCTGCCACATCTGTACACCATTGTCCTTGTCCCTCTACCTCAAGGATGTAGGTACAGAAGCAGAGCCTTGTCTGTTAGTTCCTGGCTTGACTAATCTATCTTACTTATAATCCATTCAATAAATGAGAAACATTATTCTGGCTGGGTCCTTTTGCAACTAAGTATAATATTATTTTTTGACTTTATATATATATATTTTAAGGCTAGTTTGACTTTATATATTTGTGAACTAAAATAGGCTTATTATATAAACTCTGAACATAAATATGACCTAGGGTTTTTTCCATAATAAAAAGAGAAAAAAACTATAGAAGAAAATCCTCAATCACAGGTTGAAACCTACTTCAATTTTTTTTTTTTTTTTTTTGAGACGGAGTTTCGCTCTTGTTACCCAGGCTGGAGTGCAATGGCACGATCTCGGCTCACCGCAACCTCCGCCTCCTGGGTTCAAGCAATTTTCCTGCCTCAGCCTCCTAAGTAGCTGGGATTACAGGCACGTGCCACCATGCCCAGCTAATGTTTTGTATTTTTAGTAGAGACGGGGTTTCACCATGTTCACCAGGATGGTCTCGATCTCTCAACCTTGTGATCCACCCGCCTCAGCCTCCCAAAGTGTTGGGATTACAGGCTTGAGCCACCGTGCCCGGCCCTACTTCAATTTTTTAAAATTCCAAATATATTTTAAGATATATACTCTACAGCTTAAATTTATTCAAAAATTATTTAGTGCCACTATAATGTTGAATAAACATATTCCCAAGCTGAATGCAGAGGGGCATACCTGTAGTCGAAGCTACTGAAAAGGCTGAAGCTGGAAGATTGCTTGAGCCCCGGAGTTCAAGGCCAGCCTGGGCAACATAGCAAGACCCCATCGTGTTTTTAAATTACCCTGCCTTTAACAACCTTATACTCTAACAACTATAACTATTTTCTTGATTTTTAAAATGAGGGCAGGCTGGATGCTCTGGTTCACACCTGCAATCCCAGCACTTCGGGAGGCCAAGGCAGGTGGATCACAAGGTCAGGAGTTTGAGATCATCTTGGCCAACACAGTGAAACCCCGTCTTTACTAAAAATACAAAGCTTAGCTGGGTGTTGTGGCATGCACCTGTAGTCCCAGCTACTTGGGAGGCTAAAGGAGAATCACTTGAACCCGGGTGGCGGAGGTAGCAGTGAGCCGAGACTGCACCATTGCACTCCAGGCTGGGTGACACAGTGAGACTCCATTTCAAAAAAAAAAAAAGACAGTAACAAATCACCTAAATATACTATATCATTCTGTCAGTTAGATAATAGATTTTTTTGAGCTACATTTGCTGAATGACACACAAAAAATAATAGAAACTTATTGTGTTGGTCCATTATGGCTGCAATGACAAAACACAACAGAATATATACATGCACCCAATTTTCTGTATTAAATCCCTTATGAAACATTAAAAAAAACAAAAAAAGAAATGTATTTCTCACAGTTCTGGAGGCTGAGAAATCCGGGATCAAGACATCAATAGATTCATTGCTTGGTAAGTGTCCTCTTTATAGATGGCCATCTTTTCACTGTGTCCTCACATGACAGAGGAGTGAGGTAGCTCTCTGGGGCCCCTTTTATATAGGCACTAATATCAATCACCTCCCAAAGGCCCCACTTTCTAATATGATCACCTAGGGGGTTAGATTTCAACTCATGAATTCTGGAGGGAATATAAGCCTTCGATCCATCGCACTTGCTTTCAAATCGTGGCAAAATATATTCATATTGAACTACACTGTGTGTATGTAGTCATTTTGTATTTTGTTCTCCCTTGATATAACTTTATTTTAACAGCATTTAATTTGTGAACCAGAATAAATGTTGGAAAAGAATATCTTAATTAAAATATTGCAAAGCAACAGAAACAAATTCTGAGTAATGACAACAAAAGAAAGCTCATTTGTTTATTTTTCTCTAAATACACTTTTTTTTTTCTTTTTTGAGACAAGGTCTCTCTCTGTCACCCAGGTTGGAGTGCAGTGGCATGATCTCCACTCACTGCAACCTTCGCCTCCCAGGCTCAAGTGATTCTCCTGCCTCAGTCTCCCCAGTAGCTGGGATTACAGGCACATGCCACTACCACCTAGCTAATTTTTCTATTTTCAGTAGAGATGGGGTTTCACTTTGTTAGCCAGGTGGTCTGGAACTCCAGATCTCAAATGACCTAACCCCTTTGGCTTCACAAAGTGCTGGGATTACATACATGAGCTACCGTACCTGGCCTGTAATTAGATCTTGAAAGAATTTTAGAGTAACGTTTTTTTTTAATTGTAACTACATCCACAACTAACTTGCCATTTTTTTAAAAGCTGGGTTTCTGTATTCTTTCTTGCTAAAAATATCACCAAGGTGAGTCAGAAATTTAAACATAAATATATGACACCATGAATGTACCAGAAATAATGAATAAGTATTATTATAGAATAATAATATAAGTTTTATAGAAATACTTATTACAGAAACATAAGTATTATAGAAAACATTTCTATAATGCAAGGCATGTCAGTAGAGACAGGGTTTTGGGGTTTCACCTTGCAAGGCATTATAGAAGTATTTTGTTTTCTATATATGACAGTTATTTCAGAAGCCATACAAAGAATAACCAATTAGTTCACATAAAATTGAAATTCTAACTGGGTATGGTGGCATGAGCTTGTAGTCTCAGCTAGTTGGGAGGCTAAGGTAGGAGGAGCTCTTGAGACCAGGAGTTCTGGGCTATAGTGCACTATGCCGATGGGGTGTCCACACTCAGTGTGGCATCACTATAGTGACTTCCCAGGAGTGGGGGCCCACCAGGTTGCCTAAGGAGGGGTGAACCAGGTCAAAAACAGAGCAGATCAAAATATCTATGCTGATCGGTACTAGGACTGCACCCGTGAATAGTCACTACACTCCAGCCTAGTGCAATATAGCAGACCCAATCTCATTTAAGAAAAACAAATTAAAATTCTGAAGAGTAAAAGTTACTTTAAATAGATTTGAAAGAAGAGGCAGAAAAAATATTTGCAACAAACATGACACAAAAGGGCTGATTTATTTAATAAATAAAGAGCTCTTATAAATCAAATAAAAGCAGTCATAAAATCAAAGTGGGACCAGGTGATGAGGAGGCCATTTTCATTACCTGTCCTTCATTCTTTGTTAAGAACAATGAACAATAGACCTTTTCTCAACTTTAAATAGACTGTGGCATAATCACAATTTTAGGGCAAGGTCCCTAGCTTTATCTTTTCCAACAAAGTTGCTTATCTTAAGCTCTTCCTATATAGAAATTCTGGTGTTGCCACTAAAAAGAAAGATAATCAATAGAATAACAGGCAAAGAATATAAGTAGGCAATACAAAACAACCACATGAAAATATATTCAACCCCAGTCTTTGTTACAAAAAGTTGTATTAAGATAATAATGTGGCCGGGCGCGGTGGCTCAAGCCTGTAATCCCAGCACTTTGGGAGGCCGAGGCGGGTGGATCACGAGGTCAAGAGATCGAGACCAACCTGGTCAACATGGTGAAACCCCGTCTCTACTAAAAATACAAAAAATCAGCTGGGCATGGTGGCACGTGCCTGTAGTCCCAGCTACTCAGGAGGCTGAGGCAGGAGAATTGCCTGAACCCGGGAGGCGGAGGTTGCGGTGAGCCGAGATCGCGCCATTGCACTCCAGCCTGGGTAACAAGAGCAAAACTCTGTCTCAAAAAAAAAAAAAGATAATAATGTGATATTATGTCCCACCTATCAAATAAGTAAAGATGTAAAAGACCGAAGTTACCCTGTGTTAGAGAAAGTTAGGCAAATAGACATTCTTATTTATTATTGGCAGGAGTGTAAACTGGTACAACTTTAGGGCTGCAAGATATATATATATATATATATATATATATATATATATATATATGTGAGTGTGTGTGTGTGTGTGTGTGTGTGTGTGTGTATCTCCTTTACCCAGAAATTTCACTTAAAGAAATTTATCTTTATCTTATAGGTATACTTATACATACATACTATAGTGTGTGTGTGTGTGTGTGTGTGTGTGTATATATATATACACTAAAATGTATCTTAGATATACATGTATATATAAGCACACAAAGACTACATATGTATATATAAGTACACAAAGACTACATATGTATATATAATGTATATACATGTATATATACATATATATATATAGAGAGAGAGAGAGAGAGAGAGAGGAGAGAGGCTTAATTCAATTTTTAAGGTATCTTCAGTGAAAAAAAAGTTTTAGAAGCAATTATCACATTTGTGTAAAATAATGTGTATGTATGTTTGTACACATAGAAAATATCCAAAACGTGAGAGTGGTGAGCTATAGGGAGTAGTATTGAAGTAGCAGAGCACTGTACTGGGGAAAGGACACATTTTACTTGATACACTATACTTCTGTACAATATGGATATTTTTCCAAAGGAAAAAAGTTAATAGGTGTGTTTTTATCCTATGTATATAAAATGCTTGAATATTGTCAAAAACTAGAAAGCCTGTTTGAACTTTTCTAGAAAAATTAAATTATACTTGGGAGGAAAAAGTTGTTTATGCTTTAAAATCAAAACATTTGCCAACTTTATTTAGTTTGACATTTTTTAACGTCCTGTTTGCCAAACTAGAAATAAACACTGAATCATAATTAAGTGGTAAAATTAGAAAGAAATGCTTAGTGATATATTTGTACAGTGATATATGTTGATGGGTAAGTGCAAAAGAAAACTACAACTGAGAAGAAGTGTGGAGTTAATCAACATGATGCCCATTGAAATAACTTACTTCTCTCAGTTTTCTTCTTGATTGCCTTCTCTCACATGCAAAAAGGAGTATAATCCAAAAATCAAAGTATTTATCTCCAGGCAGTTAAAACTAGATGCTAATTACTTTGTTTTTGTAGAGACAGGGTCTCACTATGTTGCTCAGACTCATCTGGAACTCTTGGCCTCAATCAATCCTCCTGTCTCAGCCTCTCAAGGTGCTGGGATTACAGATATGACCCACTGCATGTGCCTGGCCACGCTAATTGTTTTTTATAAACCAGCTGACAAAGCTATATTAAAGTCCAGAACAAAGAAAGGATCAAGGCAACTACTAACTACTCTCTTACAGTTTACTAGGATAAACCTCAAAGTAATGACCTTTGTAGGCAGTTTACTATGCAGGGGTTATTTTTTTTTTATTATTTATTTATTTTATTTTTTATTTTTTTTATTTTTTATTTTATTTATTTTTTTTTTTGAGACAGAGTTTCACTCTTGTTACCCAGGCTGGAGTGCAATGGCACGATCTCGGCTCACTGCAACCTCCGCCTCCTGGGTTCAAGCAATTCTCCTGCCTCAGCCTCCTGAGTAGCTGGGACTACAGGCACGCGCCACCATGCCCAGCTAATTTTTTGTATTTTTAGTAGAGACGGGGTTTCACCACGTTGACCAGGATGGTCTCGATCTCTCGACTTCGTGATCCACCCGCCTCAGCCTCCCAAAGTGCTGGGATTACAGGCTTGAGCCACCGCGCCCGGCAGGCAAGGGTTATTTAGGGCAACAAGTCTGGATCTCTCTTCTGAAAGTTAGTTGGCTGGTCTTCTTTATAAACAAGAGTGAAAATTATAAACAAGGGGGAAAATTTTAAACATGGGGGAAATTACATGCTCTGTTTTACTCATTCATTATATGCTTCATTCATTCATTGTTCTATGAATCATTGATTCATTACTGAATGCTTTGTATGTTCAGCTCTGGGAATACGAAGTTAAAATGCCATCCTTAGACTCAAATATTTTTAAGTCCAAGTGGTTATAAGAAAAGGAGAAAATTGGCCGGGCGCGGTGGCTCAAGCCTGTAATCCCAGCCCTTTGGGAGGCCGAGGCGGGTGGATCACAAGGTCAAGAGATCGAGACCATCCTGGTCAACATGGTGAAACCCCGTCTCTACTAAAAATGCAAAAAATTAGCTGGGCATGGTGGCTCGTGCCTGTAATCCCAGCTACTCAGGAGGCTGAGGCAGGAGAATTGCTTGAACCCAGGAGGCGGAGGTTGTGGTGAGCCGAGATCGCGCCATTGCATTCCAGCCTGGGTAAGGAGCGAAAACTCCATCTCAAAAAAAAAAAAAAAAAAAAAAAAAGAAAGAAAAGGAGAAAATTACAAATCAAAGTAATAAAAGGTTTGTACTGAAAGTGAAAGGAACCCAAAGGACAGGCATCTAGTAAAAATTGGATGGCCAGGGAAGACTTCCTAACAAAGGGAATGTCTGAACTGAGTCCTGAAGGATGAAAGGATTCCAGATAGGGAGAGGGAACAGTGTGCTAAATCATAGGGGCAAACTGAAAAACACACACACATATTTTGGAAAATACTCATAGTTCAGTACCATGTCAGCAGAGTTCTAAGAGGGGAATGGTAAGGCCAGGCAGAGATGAGCAGGGATCAGCTCATGGGGGACTTTGTCATACTAAGAAATCTGGAATTCATTTGGAATTTGTCCTGATGATTATGGGTTTTAAGCAGGAAGATGACATGGAAGAGGGTTGAGTCTTAGAAAGATGTCTTGGGCAGCAGTATGACGAAATAAAACTAGGTGAGAAATAAGAAGGGATAGTAGAATACTTAAAGGCAGGAAAATTAGTGAGGAAGCAGTTGCAGTAACATAAAAAGGAGATAGTGAGGACTTTTGCTTTGTCGAGGACATATCAAATAGCGGATGAAGATGCTGGTTCTTTGACTAAACTCTGATGCCCTGGAAAGGACAATGGAGTCAGGAACTGATGCAGTTTACAGAATTTTTTGTCAGTGATGGCCAGGGCCTTGGCAGCAAGGCCTAGGACAAAGAGTGGTCCTTGGTATACAAGCTTGGCCACCTGGCCAAGGGCAAGGAAATTACTTCCTTGGAGGAGATCTCTTTCTGCTTACCAAGGAGTCTGAGAGTTTTCCCCCCTCCTTGGGCAATCACTCAAGGCTCTGAAGATCTTGTTCATTCTTAAACAAACTGGGGCAGTCCATGACCCAGGCTGAAAGCATTTGTGGCCAGTGGGTTGATAAGGCAGTCTACCTGCTTCATGGAAGTCAATGGTGCCATCATCTTGACCAAGATAGTTTAATTCCTGTGAGATGAAGCCGCTGGGAGAACAAGACTAACAAGCACTTCATGCTTGCCAGGTGATATTCTCTTTTAAGGTGACAGTGTACTAAGTCTCATTAGGGATGCATCTTACCCTTGCCCGTAAATGAAGTGACATTATCTCTCTGTTCTTGTGCCCAAGAGACTTCTGCTGATTACTGACATCACTAACTGCTATATTTCTGCCAGGAACTGCACTACTACTTGGACAACTTTGCTAAAGTCATCTTTGATGCCATCTCTAAGTCCTACAGCTATCTGACCCCTGAACTCTGGAAAAAGACAACACTCACGAAACTTCCCTCTCACAGATTTACTGATCACAAAGACTCAAATGACAATGTAAAGAGCCTATAAATCTTTCTATGGCTACAATGCTGTGTTCACATACAAGTAAAATTAAAGACAGTGTGAGAGAGAAAGATGATGAAGGCCTGAACTAATGTAGTAGTAGTAAAGATGGAAAGAGCTATGATCTGAATGTTTATGTCCTCCCAAATTCATACATTGAAATCCAAACTCCCTTAAATACTGATGGTATTAAAAGGTGGCACCTTTTGGGAGATGATTAAGTTATGAAGGCAGACCTCTCATGATTTTGAAAAAGAAAAAAAAAATGCTGCCTTACCTCCTCCACCATGTGAGGTTGCAGTGAGAAGGCACAGTTCAGTAGGCCTTCACTAGACACCATGATCTTAGACTTCCAAGCCTCCAGAACTATGAGAAATAAGTTGTTTTTTTTTGTAAGATACCTAGTTTATGGTATTTTGTTATAGCAGCCTGAATAGACTAAGACAAAAGATAACAGACCTGACATATACAAGAAGGAAAAATTATAGAACTTTATGATTGATGGAAAATGGGAAGTAAAAACGAAGGAGGTGTTGAGAAGTATTTCTGGTTTCCAGCCCAGGCTCCTGAAAGATCTTTCATAGTGATTTAAAAAAAAAAAAAAAAAGTAGGCTATGGGGACACTTTTTAAAGGATTATGAATAGTTAAGTTTTGGACATGTTGAGTTTAAGGTGGTTGTGGGATATCCACAAAGAATTGGTCTGTGTTTTGTTGGATAATAAAGTTTTTTTTTTTTTTTTTTTTTTTTTTTGAGACAGAGTTTCGCTCTTGTTACCCAGGCTGGAGTGCAATGGCACGATCTCGGCTCACTGCAACCTCCGCCTCCTGGGTTCAGGCAATTCTCCTGCCTCAGCCTCCTGAGTAGCTTGGATTACAGGCACGTGCCACCATGCCCAGCTACTTTTTTTGTATTTTTTAGTAGAGACGGGGTTTCACCATGTTGACCAGGATGGTCTCGATCTCTTGACCTTGTGATCCACCCGCCTCGGCCTCCCAAAGTGCTGGGATTACAGGCTTGAGCCACCGCGCCCGGCCATAATAAAGTTTTAAACTCAGGTAGCATATCTGAGCTAAAGTTACAGATTGTGTGACAGTGGAGTTGGGCATGAGTATATGATGGTAAATGAAGCTATGAACGAGAATATGATGACTGAGGAAGCATGCATGGAGGTGAGAAAAGAAGTGATCCCAAGACGAAATGGTTGAGAACAGTATATTAACATATTAAAAGATAGAACAGTAGACAACTCCAAAGAAATAGCTATAAAATATGTGATAAACCAAAAGAAGAGTAGTGTTAAAGCTAAGGGAAAAGAAAGTTTCAAGGAGAAAGTAGTCAACAGTTTGAAAATTTACAGAGAAGCCAAGTAGGCTAACCACTGAGCTATGTCCATTGGATTTCGCAAATAAAAAAGAAGCTGATGTGGTTGGCAAGGGCAATATTGGTCAAGTTGCAAATTCCAAAGTGCAACAGGTTAAGGAATGATGGAAAGAAAGAAAGATAAGGCAATGAATGTAGACAACTCTTTCACAAAGATTAAATAGAAAAGAGATAGGGTAGTATCTAGAGGGGAAGATAAGGTTAACAGAGGATTTTCTTTTTTGAAAAGATCCTGGTGAGAAACAGGAGGATTTTCTTTTTTGAAAAGATCCTGGTGAGAAACAGGAGGCAGATATAACTGAGGAAGCATGGCCACTGAGAAGGTGTGAGGATGAAGCCTAGAGCCCAAGTGCAGGGATTGGCTGTGAACTGAAGAAGAGAAGCCTCTTCTACTAGGATAAAAAGAAGGCCTTTCAAACATTTCTAAAAGGCATGCACCCCACATTAACAATTTTTTATACAAAGCTTCTTGGTACTGGAGTTTCAACTCAGGCATCTGGAACATTGTAAGATGTGACAAGCAAACATTCTTTCTGGGCTATATCACTCCACTAGCTTTGATCGCTGCCATATCACATACATTCAAAAATAGCAAAAGAAGAGTGAAAAATAAATCTTTAAAGCTGATTTTATTTAAAAAAAAAACTTTGTTGACATATAATTTAAATATCATAAAATTAACTGGTTTTAAACATACAATTCAATGATTTTAGTAAATTTACCTGGTTGTACAACCATCACCATGATCCAGTTTCACAACATGCCTATCACCCCACTAAGATCACTAATGTCCACTTAGAATTAATGCCCATTCTCACTCCTGGCCCTAGGAACCTCTACAGATTTGCCTTTTGTGGACAGCTCCTCTAAATTGAACCATATATTACCTACTGTATCTGGCATCTTTCATTCAGCATAATGATTCTGACATTTATCCAATGTTGTAGCATATTTCAGTAGTTTATTCCTTTTTTTACTGAATAATATTCCATTGCACGACGGTACCACATTTTGTTTATCCACTTTTCAGCTGATGAATATATATGCTGCTCTGCTTTTGCCTCCATCCTTGGCCCTGAATTACAGGGCACAGACTGACAGTTTTCTTTTTCCCTCTCATGGTGCCTGCTGACAACATTAGACAATATGGCATATTATTGTCCTTAAGGATGTGTAACTAGGATTTACCAATCTTTAATGACTAGTGAGAATACAGATGTTGTGCTTAGACTCGATCATTAGAACAGTGCCTCTCAAATGTTTCCAAATGACAGACAACTGTGGCAGAACCCCACATTCCATGGTATATATACTTCACACACTCCCAGTTGTTGCCACTACAGAAAACAGTACCACAAAATAGGAACAACAACGACAACGATGACCACCACAAAACTTCCCAGAAAATAATGGGGAAAATGGGATTCTTTTGGGTATGCTCTTTTCTTGGATAACCCCAATGAGAAAAATCACATCAAAATTTCTTATATCAAAATAGAAATGAAAATGTTTTCCTGATATAAATATTGGCTGATACATACTGATGCCTATGGACAGTAAACAACCCTCTCAGAACATACCTTGAGTACTGTTGTTCTACCCTAAGTAGTATACTTGAGGGTAAGGATTATTTTAAAGTGAATATATATCCCAACATATGAGTCAGCCTTGTTAGTTGCATAATTTTCTGTTTTTTAACCTTAACTTTTAAAATTTTTATTTATTTTTTCTTCTTATTTTTTCTTTAAAAAAAAAAAGCTTAACTTTTTCTTTTGCTGTATTCTTTTTTGTTTATATACTTCTAGAGGTGAGTGCATTTAAAAAATATTTTTAAATACATAAAGGCCAGAGGTAGGGACTCGCGCCTATAATCCCAGCACTTTCGAAGGCCAAGGCAGGTGGATCACCTGAGGTCGGGAGTTTGAGACCAGCCTGACCAACATGGAGAAATCCCGTGTCTACTAAAAATACAAAAAAATTAGCCAGGCATGATGGTGCATGCCTGTAATCCCAGCTACACAGGAGGCTGAGGCAGAAGAATCGCTTGAACCCGGGAGGCAGAGGTTGCAGTGAGTTGAGATCACACCATTGCACTCCAGCCTGGGCAATAAGAGTGAAACACTCTGTCTCAGAAAAAAATAAAATAAAATAAAATAAATACACAAACATATACAAACCAGTGTAATAAACCCCCAGATAGCCATCACCCAGACCAACAGCCATCAACCTATGGCCCATCTGCCCCATCAGCAAACTCACTAACCTCTCTCTCCACGCTATTTTGAAATAAATCTCAAGCATGATATTATTTTCCCATAAATATTTCATCATGAAATTCTAAAAGAGAGTTCTCTCTTAATAATATAAGCACAATACCATGATTATATCTAAAATATTTTAACAGTAATTGCTTAGTACACAATTTCTAGTCAGTGCTTCTGTTACTTGAATTTGTTTCTTGGAGAAATAAGCCCCATTGGTAAAATAACCTCTGTCTGATAAGGACTTTTGAGAAGAGGGGCTCAATGCATGTCTTGATAGGGTGTATATGATAACATTTCTTTACATATAAATCATCTAAGTAATCTTTTCAGGCTGGGATGTAAAGGACTGAAGGGAATGTAAAAATAAGCTTGGAAAACGTATGCCATATGGACACTAAAGGATTACTCCCTTCTTTCTGGCTATGAAATGACTAATTAACTATTTGCAGCTGAAATGTGTGGGATCATTTTCAGAAAATGGAATATCCTTCCCTCACTGAGCATATTGATCAGAGACATAATCTAGACTGTCTGGGAATACGTTTTCTGCAGCAGAACAAATCACACCCTTCAATGCACTGTTTAATTTTAGATATATCTTGTCACATTTATTTAAATGGTTTGGCTCCAGATTTTTTTTCCCCCTTTTGGAGTGCCTGATGAACACATTTATAATTTAGCTGTCATTGTTTTTCAAAAGGCAATTTGGGACAATAGGAAAAGCAAGTCCAAATTTTGTCACACACTAGCAGTATGACCTCATACAAGTTACTTAACCTCTATGAGCAGAAGATTTTTTTCATATGTTAATTAATAAAGATTTGCAAGGATTAAATGAGATTGAGATACTGGATTTAGCACTCTGCTTGCACGTACTAGACAAGAAATCATTGCTGGCTGGGTGTGGTGGTACGCCAGTAATCCTAGCACTTTGGGAGTCCAAGGTGGGCAGATCACTTGAGGCCAGGAGTTTGAGACCAGCCTGGCCAACATGGTCAAACTGCCTTTCTACTAAAAATACAAAAATTAGCTAAGAGTAGTGGTGCACACCTGTAATCCCAGCTACTGGAGTCACTGAGGCATGAGAAGCACGTGAACTGGGGAGGTGGTGGTTACAGTGAGTTGAGACCACACTCCAGCCTAGGCAATAGAGTGAGACTCTGTTTCAAAAAAAAAGAAAAAAGAAAGAATGAATGAATGAAATCATTGCTTTAGTTAACAAAGTAGGAATTTTCTAGAATAAACATGTATAATTTGGCCAGATGCAGTGGCTCATGCCTGTAATCCCAGCACTTTGGAGGCCAAGGCAGCTGGATGACTTGAGGTCAAGAGTTCCAGACAAGACTGGCCAAGATGGTAAAATCCAGTTTCTACTAAAAATACAAAATTTAGCTTGGTGTGGTGGCACACGCCTATAATCCCAGCCACTCAGGAGGCTGAGGCAGGAGAATCTGGGAGGCAGAGGTTGCAATGAGCCAAGATCGCGCCACTGCATTCCAACCTGGGAACCTGGGTGACAAAGCCAGGCTCCATGTCAAAATACATATATATATATATATATATATATATATATATATATATACACACATATATATATATATAATTTATTAAAAGTTTCCTATCAATAGATTTGACTTTAGCAGTATCTCCTACCAATGCCCCAACAAGACCATAATGTTTTTATTTATTACATTTTAGGTTTTGGCGTACATGTGAAGTACATGCAACATTGTTGCATAGGTACACACAGTGTACCTATCACGGCAGTGTGATTTGCTGCCTTCCTCCCTATCACCTATATCTGGTATTTCTCCCCACACTCTCTCTCCCCAACTCCCCACCGCTGTCCCTCCTCTATTTCCCCCCACCATAATGTTATTATGCATGGGTCAAATATCTAAGAAATAATGTTCTTTCCATCACTGCCTTGAATGTAAACAAGAACTTAGAGTAACAGAACTGTAACTGACAGACACTTTAAATCATTCTACTTTTAATCATTTTTAAAAAATCAGATCAACCTAACCATTTTATTTATAAAATATCAAACTTTTCTGGTTGAAACTAACAGAAGAAAATGATTAGGAAAAAAAAAAGCCTCATTCTCTCATCTTAAAAACAATATAAAAAAATTAAGTTATTATGGTCAATTCCAAATCTGATACTGGTCTGAGGTATGAATGTAGAGAAACCAAAAAACTTCCATTTTGTCTGTCTATTGGCAGGCACAGCATGAAAATCATTTATACTGAATATTAGTGAAATAGAATGCTAGGTCAGCAAATGAATACTTTCATGCTCCATGAATGGTTTATGAAAATCTTTATTTAATATTTTAGCCAATTTTCTCTCCCTTTACAAGTATAAACATGTGTGAGTAACTGATTTTGTGATTGAAGATTCAGGATCTTGTCATACCTCATAGTTGGCAATAAATTTTCATTGTCTAGTTCTATAGAAATGAAAAGGCTAATAAATCAGCCTGAAAATGTCCTGACCTTAACATAGTTCCTGGTACTTGCCTCTGTGAATTACTTCTTTTTCCTAAAAGAGGATACACCACCATAGTTCCAACTGGTTGTGGGCTCTGGTTCATTAGTTGAAGTTTTATTACAATGTGGTATGAGCATTCATGAAATGTGGCATGAAATATTCTTTAAGAGATTAGCTGCAAAACCACCATTGTGGTCAATCATATATAGGGATAGGTACATGCTCAGACTCTAAAGACGCTTCCTACTATCCCTTGCCAATTGGCTTCAAGGTGAGTTGAGAATTGTTCAGCTGATTACTTTTTCGTGCTATTGTTATTTATTCAAAAAAGCTATAAAGTGCCTAGTCCATACTCAGTCCTCTCAAGGTTCTGGCCTATAAAGTTCCTAATTTCAGAGTGAACACAAAGTAAATAAGGGACCACTTTACAGTAATAGGTGCTAGTCATTTATCAAGTATTCATCCAGAATCTACCATGTGCACATGCTCTTTTGGGCACTGGGGATACAATAGCAAACTAAGCAGAAAAATATTCCTACCCTCCTGGATCTTATAATATGCACAGGGTGCCATGAAAAGCCAGATGAAAATCTAAAGTAGATTAAAATAGACCAGAGTTCAGAGGAGGCTTTTCAAAGGAAGTTATACTTCCGCAGAATTTGGAAAGACAAAAAGAAAAGCAGCTAGATAAAGAAAACATTCTAGGCACAATATGGGAGGTGTGAAGTAGCAGGATACATTTGGGAACTACTGGCTGACTGATACAGCAGCTGCTTTATCTGAGAACCGCAGAGTGTCATTGAAATATTTTAAGTGAATAGTGTCATGATTATGTTTGCATTTTCGAGTGCTCACTCTGCCTGAAGTATAGACAGTGGACTGTGGAGAGGTCAGAGACCAATTAAACAGCTGGTGACACATTTTTGATTGCAGAGAGTTGGAATCCACAGAACTTTGCAACTCATTAGGACAGGAAAAGATGGAAGGAGAGGGATCTAGGTGACTCTGGTTATAAAATAAACTTCTAGCTATAAATGCAACTACTTGAGTCACTGATGCTGATGAAAACTCTTCTTCAACTAAACATTGGAGGGATTTTATAGCACATTCAGAAAGCTAAGTGTCACCTTCCCAGCCACTCTGGACCCAACATCAGTTTCAGAATTAAAGAAGCTGAGTATTCCTGGAGGCAGTGATCACTAGCTCTGATGAGGGCTTTGGTGACTGAGAATGAGTAGTTTATCAACATGGGCTTCAAGGACTTATTATTATCTTCATTTTGGTTAGGCAGTACAGTGGGAATGGAGTAAAATAGGCTGTATATGAGAGAAAAGGACAGAGACAGCTTAGAGCTTCCATTGTTTCAGCCTGTCCACCATCTATTCCTGCTGCTTCTAAGAAAAATACCCTGGTTTTCTGTTGAGAAACCATATTTCTCCCACTTTCTGTCATTTCGTTCTCACGAGGCTGAGCCCACCTCAGCAATGGGCAGAAGACCTGGATAATAAGAATATCTCACTTTCCTGCTCATGGTTCAACTATGAACATGGACTGAGGCAGAGCCAGTCAGCACCAGAAGTGCTGGAATTTTAAAAAGAGAAGCTGTCTCTCTTGGGTATGGCTATACTGGTTGGTATATATCTGGAATTTCTGGGAGCCACATTGCCCTCACAAGGAGAAAGCCTGTCTGAGAATGAAGCCAACCTAGACGAAAACAGAGCACAAAGATGGAAATATTCTGATCACTGTTAGCACAGGATCCAGCCATGCCTGATGCCCCATTCTATTTCTGGATTTTCAATTAAGTGAGCCAGTTTTGAGTTAGGTTTCTGTTCCATGCAATGGAAAGAGTACTTCTTGCCTCACAGATGGTGAGAAGATAATTCTTTTCCATATATTTTGTGAACTAGTACTATTTTTTTCTGTCCTCTCCTTTTTTCTCTTCTCTTTCCTCTTTTCTTTCTCTACACAAGAATATACAGACTCTTGGAAGGGCAGAAGATGGTATTAACATTGATCTCCTAGCCACTTACAGCCCAATAGTTTCTCTAGTCCACATCCTGATATCTCATAGCTCAGGGCAAAGGTCTAAAGGGTTATCCTCCCACAATAAGGTTTTTGAGCCAAAATAAACTAGTTCTTTCTTTGTAATAAACTGTCCTCTAACCCAGAAGATAGTTTCAGAACAAACGATGCCATTAAGTACAGGTTTTGTTGACTATAGTTACTATGACAATCTACTACAAAGAATTGCAATTCTTTGTGTCTGTGCTTCTTCACTGTGAATTCACTGCCCTTTCCAACAATGAAATGGAGTCTACTTCCCCACCCCAGAACCTAAGTGGGGCTCGTGAGTTCCTTTAACTAATAGCTTGAGACAGAAGTGATGTTGTGTTACTTCCAAGGGTAGGCCTTAAGCAACCTTGCCACGTCAGCTTTCAGCATCCTGGTATGCTTCTGTCACCAAGTAAAGAAAACTGGTTCAGTGTTCAAGAGGGTAGAAGGCCACAGAGAGGAGCTCCACTAAAAGCCACCACCATCTGCCAGATAGGTGACTGAGGCCTTCTTGGACCAGCCAGTCCCCAGCTGACCTGTCAACGGACTGCGAACACAACAGTGAGCCTACCTGACTCCATGTAGAATGTAAGAACTACCCTGTATAGCCCAGCCAAATTATCAACACGAAATCATGAGCAAATAAGTGGTGGTTGTTTTAAGCCACTAAATTTTAGGAATATTTGTTAGGCAGCAATAGATAACTGACATAATTATTTATACAAAATGTTGGTTTTAAAATCAGTTTCTGGAGGGACTTCTGCTGTTAGACATGATAGAGTAACAGGGACTGTGTTTACCCTACCACTGAAAACAAATAAAAAACAGGACATAATATATATGAAACAAGGTTTTGCAGATATGGAGCAAGAGGCAATGCAAGACAGTGAACCCTAACAGAAAGGAAACAAGCAAGGTAAGCCCTGTGATTGCTTCAGCCTGTTGTCTGGGGGTTCCAGGGTACAGCACAGAGCGAGGAAACCCACACTGCTCCCACGAGAGACAAAGTCATAAATTAAGGAAGGATAAGGTAGTAGGATTCTCAGAGGACAGTACCAAAGAGAGAAAGCTGCAGGAAGAGGAAAGAGCTGCACAAAAAGAGAGAAAGCTCTGGCAATCTGCACAGGGTTATACTTGAATTTTTAGCTACGTGCATGTAAGAAAACTACTCAAGGCTGGAGGGAAACACACACACACACACACACACACACACACACACACACACCAGAAAAGCAAAGGCAGATTAACTTCTTGAAGTTCATATGTAGCTGGGAAGTGTTTGTGTTCCCACCCACAGCTGAAAACCCTGTAATAAATACCTGGGCATTAGGTAGGATACTAAAACAGGGCTCTTACTTCACTAATGGGGAAAAAAATTAGCTCTGGCCTAAAGGCTATTCTGGTCCCACCTACCAAAGCAAGCCCCAAAAGGATAAAACTATTTTTTAGTAACTTGATTGCATTCCAGAACAAAGCTTGAGAATATTCTAAGAAATAAAAAAAAGTCAGCATCTTGACAATGTAAAATTGACACTGTCTGGCATGCAACCAAAACTTAAGAGTCATGCAGAAAAGAAGGAAAATATGTCTCACAGCAAGGGAAAAAGACAGAAATAGACCCAGAAAGGGCACGGGTGATAGAATTAGTAGACAAGCCAGCCAGGTGCGGTGGCTCAGGCCTGTAATCCTAGCACTTTGAGAGGCAGAAGCGGGTGGATCACTTGAGGTGAGGAGTTCAAGACTAGCCTGGCCAACATGATGAACCCTGTCTGTACTAAAAATACAAAAAATTATCCAGCCATAGTGGTACATGTCTGTAATCCCAGCTACTCAGGGGGCTGAGGCTGGAGAATTGCTTGAAACAGGGAGGTGGAGGTTGAAGTGAGCTGTGATTGTGCCACTGCACTCCAGCCTGAGGCCAGGCATGGTGGCTCATGCCTGTAATCCCAGCACTTTGAGAGACCCAGGTAGGTGGATCACCCGAGGGTGGGAGTTTGAGACCAACCTGACCAGTATGGAGAAACCCTGTCTCTACTAAAAATATAAAAAGTTAGCCACTCCAACCTGGGCAACAAGAGCACAACTCTGCCTCAGAAAAAAAAAAAAAAAAAAAAAAAACAAAAACAAGACTGAGTGCAGTTGGCTCACACCTGTAATCCCAGCACTTTGGGAGTCCAAGGAGGGCAGATCACCTGAGGTTAGGCGTTCGAGACCATCCTGGCCA
Source organism: Saimiri boliviensis (assembly GCF_048565385.1). Taxonomy (NCBI): domain Eukaryota; kingdom Metazoa; phylum Chordata; class Mammalia; order Primates; family Cebidae; genus Saimiri; species Saimiri boliviensis. The sequence goes on along the minus strand of NC_133450.1, from coordinate 91,092,354 downwards.
ATATGGTGAAACCCCGTCTCAAAAATAAGAGGGAAATTTGTTCAGTAAGATACAGATTTAAAAAATAAGAAAAAAGAAGAGGGAAATCTGGACATAGAGACACACAGAGAAAGAAACTGAAGTGAAGACACAGGGAGGAGAACATAATGTAAAAAATGCAAAGACACAGGGAAGAAGGCCAGGTGATGACAGAGGCAGAGACTGCAGTGATGTATCTAAAAGCAAAGGAGCATTAAGGATTGCCTGCAACCACCAGATGCTAGAAAAAGGCAAGAAAGAAGGCCGGGCACCGTGGCTCACACCTGTAATCCCAGCAGTTTGGGAGGCCAAGGCTCACAGATCACCGGAGTTCAGTAGTTCAAGACCAGCCTGGGCAACATGGCAAAACCTGTCTTTACAAAAAATACAAAAATTAGCCAGGCGAGGTGGCACAAGCCTGCAGTCACAGCTACTTGGTAGGGTGAGGAAGGAGAATCTCTTGAGCCCAGTCTGGAGTGCAGTGAGCCAAGACTGCACCACTGGGTTCCAGCCTGGATAACAGAGCAAGACTCTATTTACAAAAAAAAAAAAAAAAAAAAAAAAAAAAGCTCAAGCACTGTGGCTCACGCCTGTAATCCCAGCACTTTGGGAGGCTGAGGTGGGTGGATCACCTGACGTCTATAGTTTGAGACCAGCCTGACCAACATGGTGAAACCCCATCTCTACTAAAAATTTAAAAAATAAAAAATAAAAAAACATTAGCTGGGCATCGGGGTGGGCACCTGTAATACTAGCTGCTCTAGAGGCTGAGGCAGGAGAATCACTTGAACCCGGGAGGCAGAGGCTGCAGAAAGCCAAGATGGCACCACTGCACTCCAGCCTGGGCAGCAAAGCGAGACTCTATCTCAAAAAAAAAAAAAAAAAAAAAAGAAGAAGACAAGAAAGGATCCTCCTTTAGAGCCTTCAAAGAGAGCATGACCTTGCTCTTGCTGACACCTTGATTTCTGACTTGTCACCTCCAGAGGTGTGAAAGAATAAATTTGTTGTTGCCTTAAACCACCGTTTATAGTATTTTGTTACAGCAGTCCCTAGGAAACAAATACAGCTGGTAAGCTGTCATGGAAAATACAGAATGGGTAATAACACTTTATCATTTCAATAGTTTCAGAAACATAATTTCAAAGTGATCCTTACCTTGTGAAGCAGCAGAACAGTTTACAGATAAGGAAGTGGATGATCAGAGGTATTAGGGACTTGACAGAAAGTGGCAGAAACAGAATCTGAACCTAAGTGAGGGGTCCTATTCAAATACTCTGAATTCAGCAAAAAATTCCCACGTTTCTTAGTTTTCTTCCCCATCACAACTCCAACTTCCTCCTCCTCCTCCAGCAATTTGCTTTCGTGGATCATTGATCAGTAATTTGGACTTGAACATAAATTTTACTAACATCACATTCCAAATTTGTGCATTGTTACAGCCTTAGTTTTTGCTATGGAAATAGCTTATCCCCAACCATCACACTAATTCTTGTTACCAACCATTTCAGTAGAGCCTTTTTTTTTTTTTTTTTTTTAAAGACAGGCTCTCACTCTGTTGCTGCCCAGCCTGGAGTGAAGCGGCAGCGGCACAATCCCGACTCTCTGCAGCCTTAGACTTCCTGGCTCAAGGGGTCCTCCCTCTTCTGCCTCCCAAAGTGCTGGGATTACAGGTATGAGCCACAGCGCTCGGACAGTTGGGCCCATCTTAATACAGTATAACCTCATCTTAACTTGATTACATCTCCAAAGACTCTATTTCCAAATAAGGTCACATTCTGAGGTTCCCAGCGGACAGGCATTTTGGGGCGACATCATTCAACCCAGTATACCAGCTAAATGTTGCTGTTCCTCACCAATGTATCTTTGAACCTCTTTTCTTATTATAGTCTCTCTTTTAACAATATTTTCCACTTCCACAGAAAGAGCTAATATTTGGAGAAAAAGATATTTTCACAGAAAGTTGTTAAGTGACAAAGATGTAAACAGTAATGTAAATGTTAAAAGTAATGGCAAAAACAGCAACTACTTTTGCACTAACCTAATAGGCAGGGGCCTTTGCTTCGATGTTCCTTCTGTTAAACCATCCTGACTGCTCCTCCATAGAGAGATTCAAGATTCATAGATGCTACTTTAGCTGCTTAATTCCGGAGTAAAATAAAAACTTTCAGAATGACTACTAACTAAAGCATTGTCTGTACGTATTATTCTCTAAAACATCATTAGTACAGGCTTTGCAATTGGGAAGTCTGTGGGTCTGTTCCTGGCTCTGCTGTAGACACTGGGAATGTTAATCTCTCTGAGCGTCGGTCCCGACAGATAAGAAAACACTACTCCTGTTTTTTCGTTGAGACGCAGTCTCGCTCTGTCACCACGCTGGAGTGCAGAGCCCTGATCTCGGCTCACTGCAACCTCCGCCTCCCGGGTTCAGGAGAGTCTCCTGCCTCAGCCTCCCGAGTAGCTGGGATTACAGGCAAGCGCCATCACGCCCAGCTAATTTCTGTATTTTTTTTTTTTTTTTTTTTTTTGAGACGGAGTTTCGCTCTTGTTCCCCGGGCTGGAGTGCAATGGCGCGATCTCGGCTCACCGCAACCTCCGCCTCCTGGGTTCAGGCAATTCTCCTGCCTCAGCCTCCTGAATAGCTGGGATTACAGGCACACGCCACCATGCCCAGCTAATTTTTTGTATTTTTAGTAGAGACGGGGTTTCACCATGTTGACCAGGATGGTCTCGATCTCTTGACCTCGTGATCCACCCGCCTCGGCCTCCCAAAGTGCTGGGATTACAGGCTTGAGCCACCGCGCCCGGCTAATTTCTGTATTTTTATCAGAGACGGGGTTTCACTATGTTGGCTAGATGGTCCCGATCTCCTGACCTGGTGATCCGCCTGCCTCGGCCTCCAAAGTGCTGGAATTACAGGCGTGAGCCACCGCACCCGGCCTATTTTTGGTATTTCTTTAAAAAGATTAAATGATAGGTAAAATGCTTAGCACAGAATAGGGGCTCAGCATCTTTTGCCACCCCGAGAGCAGGAATCTCAGCTTTGGGTTTCCACCGTCTCGCAGCTACCCCAGCGCAGCCAGGTCCTCAAGCATCTCTTCACAGCCGCTCCCAGGTGCCGCTTGGGGGCGTGGTGGGCGGGAAGGACCGGGAGGCTGGCTCCGCCCTCTCGGGGCGCCCGGCGCGCCTGATCGCTGCGGCCTCCGCACTCCCACACTCGGATTCACGGCCGCTAGCGCCTCTTTTCCGCTAGTTCTGGAGACGGGACCACCTGCAAGGGTTTGGGTTCAACCCGGAATGAGGCACAGCCTGGGACAGCCCGGGCCTGGTGCGCCGCGGCCGCGCGAGGCCCCCGCCGCCGCCGCCGCCCGAGAGCCTGAGCCCCGGCCCCGCCCCCCGAGCGCCGTGGCTAGTTGGCCGGAGCCTGCGACCCGCTTCTCCCAGTCTTCAGTGCCACCATGCCGCTCTACGAGGGCTTGGGGAGCGGCGGGGAGAAAACGGCGGTCGTGATCGACCTGGGAGAGGCCTTTACCAAGTGAGTGGCCGTCACGCCATCTGCGTTCGGCCCGGGGGGAGGGCGGGTGGCCGAGCCCCAGGCACTGCCCGGGTCCTCATCGTGGACTCGCGGAGCAGCTCGGGGCCTCCCCATTTCTTCAACCAGCCCTTGTTTCCTCCCTGGACGATGCGAATCCGAGGAGGTCTAGGAAGCTTCGGTTGAATAGCCCTCGTCGCCGCCCCTTGTCCACACCCCAGACCGTTTGGGATTATGTAGGGGATGACAGCAGTGACCTAGACCCCGCTTACTCTGGGCTCAACAGATGGGGAAGGCAGCCAACCAAATGCAAATACTCGATGACGAATTTCGTCGTGAAATATTTATTTAACGGAGCTTCTTTTGGTGCTGGAAATGCAAAGATGTTTAAGACCCGGCTATCGCTCCTCAAGAATTAGGGAGATTTGGCACATTATAAAGTGAGGATCTACAGATAGGCCCCCCCTAAACTCTAAGGTTAGATTTAACGTGTTTTTAAAAAGGCAACTTGTAAACATTAGAGAGGAGGTTCTCAACCTTTTGGATGGCATGGATCTCTTTAATGGCTGGACGAATACCACAAATGCGCAAACCTTAAGATATTTACACACAGTTTCAGGGGATTGGCCGACAATCATTGTAGTCCTGGGACCCCAGGTTCAGAGTCCTTGTGATGGGCTCAACAGAGAGGGAACTGACAGGCAATTACATCATATATGTATTTCTGAGAAGGAAAACATTTGAAAAATCTTTTTGTATCTCTAGGCACTTCCTGACGTATAGGAGGTATTTAATAACTATTTATTGACTAAGTGGTTTTTAAAAACTTGTTTAAAAATTGGACCTCAGGAGCTCCAGAATTGGATTAAACATAGGCCCTGGTTAATGACATTCTCACATTTTTCTATGCAAGGCCCTCTCATTAATTTGTATTTTCTTATTTGTAAAATTATTTTGAAAGCATAATAAACAATTTGAGGCTTCTACTCAAAGATAATTATTTTGGGTATACTTTGAAGAAATAAGCAAAAAGCTATTTTTGAAAAAGAGCAGGAGGATGATAAGATAAATATATGAAGCAAAAGAAAGGAATTGAAGCATTTTGAGATGTTTGAGGACCATTGGTGCAAGGACACATGGAGACAGGAATAGTAGGAGATGGAGAGAATTATTTGGAAATGCGAGGAGAGCAGTGCCAAAAACCAGACAGGACAGGAAGATGGGATGTTTCACTAACATGAAACAAAAAGTGGAAATAGCTAAATACTCAAGAAAAAAAGTGTAGTTTTTAAAAATAATGAAATACGCAGTTTTAAAAATGATACTGTATTCCCAGCACTTTGGAAAGATAAGGCAGGTCGATCACTTGAGCCGAGGAGTTCAAGACCAGCCTGGGCAACATGGGGAAACCCTGCTCTATAAAAAATGCAAAACTTAGCCAGCCATAGTGTCAAACGCCTGAAATCCTAGCATTTTGGCTAAGGTGGGAGGATTGCTTGAGCCTGGGAGACAAAGGCTACAGTGAGCTAAGGTTGTGCCACTGGACTCCAGCCTGGGTAACAGAGTGAGACAGGAAAAAAAAAAAAAAAAAAAGGACAGAGTATGATAGCAGTCCAACAATCCAGTTGTGCTTGCACAGTGGCTCACACCTGAAATCCCAGCACTTCGGAATGTCGAAGTAGGAGGATCACTGGAGCCCAGGAGCTTGAGACCAGTTCCGGCAACATAGTGAGACCCCAGTTTGGCATGGCACTAGGTGCCTGTTGTCCTAGCTACTTGGTAGGCTGAAGTGGTGAGATCACTTGAGCTCGTCTGGTTGACACTGCAGTAAGCCGTGACTGCACTACTACACTTCAGCCCGGGTGACAGACTGAGATCCTGCATCAAAAAAAAACAAAGAACATAAAAATGATGGTAATGAAGATTATGTTAATATGGGTAGAAGCTTACTGTATGGGTTAATTATGTATGAAGTGTGATTATAACTGTCAAATATGTATGCATAATTTTAAGAAGTACACTGAAAGCAAACATACCAATGTGGAAGCTAATAATATTAGAATGATGGAATTATGAGTGACACATCAATTATATGAATGAAGTCATGAAGTACAGATTCAGGGCTGTAGATAATGTAGTTGTTAATTCTGCTAAAATTAACAACTAAGAACAAAGTAAATGCTGCTCCTAAAATAATACATGGGCTTTTTTTCAGTATCACGAATTTGATACAGTTTTTTTCTGTTAACACACAAGCATTAATAAATAATACTAACTTAATAGTTTTGTGGAGTGATTTCTTTTTTAAAAGAATACTGTAAGTTGTTTCAATTTTTCATTTATTTGCAGGTGTGGATTTGCTGGAGAAACGGGTCCAAGATGTATAATTCCTAGTGTGATAAAAAGAGCTGGGATGCCTAAGGTATTTTAAAAAATAAATAAATAATTAGCAAAATAAATACTGTACTGTAAAATATTTTTAAATATGACTTCGAGTAAGATTGATTAAAACAGTATTGAATATATAATTTATGGCTATATTTCCAAGGAAAATTTTTAAATCAACTTTATCAAGGTCTAATTTTGCACACCATAAGTTTTTCATGTTGTACAACCACCACCACAATCCAGCTTTAGAATATTTTCATTACCCCTGTGAAATTCCTAATACCTATTTACAATTAATCCCCATTCCTATCCACAGCCCGTTAGAGCGTACTTTCTGTTTCTATGCACTGGTCTTTTCTGTCCTTTTGTATAAATGGAATCATATAATATCAAGAGAAAAGTTTTAACATCAGTAAAATACTTTTCTAAGTCTTATAGTATAACATAACCACTGAATAATTTTATTCGTACCTTCTTTATAATATATCAGATATTTAAAATTTTGAAAACAAACTTTAAAAAAATTTCTTGCCACAGCGGATTTGGCAGATTAGAAATTGCAGCGAGTGGAAAGAAAAATTTTGCTTGCTATAAAATTCACTTGTTAAAAAATGAGATGTAGCTATTACCATAGTAAGATTATATATGCATTCCTGAAAATACCTTTGTTCTGCAAAATGGTACATTTTTAAAAAACAAAACAGGCTTATGGAAAAATAAGGTTGGAGTAGACCATACAAAACCTATATATCTTTGTACGTAATCAAGAGGACTAGCAAAAACAATAATTGATGCCTCAACAAAATTTGAATAGGATTGGCAGGCAGCTGAATGTGGCTGGAGGGTGTCTTAGGGAATATTAAAAATAAAATTGTCATGGTGGTGCACACCTGTAGTCCCCAGCTACGTGGGAGGCTGAGGTGGGAAAATCACTTGAGCCTGGGAGGTCGAGGCTGCAGTGAGCCAAGATTGCACCACTGCACTCCACCATGGGCAAAAGAGTGACACCCTGTCTCAAAAATAAACAAATAAAAATAAAATTTTAAAGTCATGGATTGAAAGTGTTAGCCAGTGGTTTCTGAGTGCAGATGGCAGATCCAAGCTCTGAGCCAGGACTGTTATTAAGTAGTGACTAGGAGGAAATGCAACAGTAGAAAAATGGAAAGATCCACTTTGAGGCACTAACTGCTGGTATAGGGGATTATTTACACTTTTCTTATGACGAGATCTGAAAGGATATCTACCTGTGTGATAACTGAATTGATAACTTTCTAATTCTATTATAATTTTAGCTTGTCTTGCCTAATTTGAACTTATATAACTATAACTTTATACCGACATTATTTTCTTATTTAGCAATCGCATATAAGCCTATTTGGTTTTATAAAAACACACGTTATGGGAGAATAGATGAGACCATAAGTTTATATTTGGCATTGACGTACATCAGAAATCTTTTTAATTAGACTTGATTAAGGAATCATTTCATTGATTTTAAAATTTTCTGCAAATCCTTGGACAAGCCAGAAATATAGTAGATATTGGTGATGTGGTATCTGAAAATATGATGAAAGTCTGTAATCTCAGCACTCTGGGAGGCTGAGGTGGCTAGATCAGTTGAGGCCTGGAGTTGAAGACTAGCCTGGCCAACAGTGTGAAACCCCATCTTTACTAAAAATACAAAAATTAGCCAGGCATAGTGGCAGGCACCTGTAATCCCAGCTACTCAGGAGGCTGAGACAGGAGAATCACTTGAACCTGGGAAGCAGAGGTTGCAGTGAGCAAGATTATGCCACAGTACTGCAGCCTGGGCAACAGAGAGAGACTCAGTGTCCAAAAATAAAAATAAAAAAAATGGGATGGATGTTCCTGTTTACTAATTTTTCATGTCATTTTGCTGTATTAGGCATTACTGTATTACTATATAGATGTCTGACTGGATTAGACCCTGTACATTCTTCTTGCCACTTTTCTTAGTGCTTTGAGCTTTTATCTTTTTTTTTTTTTTTTTTTTTTTGTGACAGAGTCTCACTCCATTGCCTAGGCTGGAGTTCAGTGTCGTGATCTCTCCTCACTGGAACCTCCTCCTCCTGAGTTAAAGAAATTCTCTTGCCTCAGACTCCCAAGTAGCTGGGAGTACAGGCGCCCGCCACCATGCCCAGCTAATTTTCTTTTGTATTTTTAGTAGAGATGGGATTTCCCCATGTTGTCCAGCCGGCTCTCGAACTCCTGACCTTTGGTAATCCACCGACCTTGACTTCCCAAAGTGCTGGGATTATAGGCATTAGCCATGGCACCCATCCAAGCTTTTATCTTCCTTTGAAAAGACAGATACATAAGAAATTATTTGTATTTGACTATATATGGTTTGGAACCTTCTTTAAGTCTCATAAAATCATGAAGTTAGACTGATGGTCTTTTGAAAGAGTAAATGAAGAGAGGTCTGCCAGTGATCTCTCAGAGTACTTAGAGCTTTCTGAGGATCATAAGTGAAGCTGTTGCTATTTATTAGCATTGACTTAGTACTCATGGCTTGGTAATATGTGTGTATGCTGCTTTTGTGCTGATGGTATTGTTTTTACCACACATATTTATGAACAACCTACTATGTACCTGGCACTGTATTACTTGAAGAAAGATATAAGCAAGCCAGAAATAGTTCTTGCACGTGGAGTTTATAGTCTAGCAGAAAGGTGAATATTTTAATTAAGTGCGGCCATGTTGCAAGAGAGGAGCTATCAGTGTTTCTGGACTAACAGGGATTGAACCAAGTTGAGTATTTGAGAAAACCTTTGATGCTTTTTATTCAATGCTGATTTTTTTTTTTCTTGAGATAGTGTCTTACTCTGTCGCCCAGGTTGGAGTGCAGTGACACGATCTTGGCTCACTACAACCTCTGCCTGCCTGCAACCTCTGCCTCCCAGGTTCAAGTGATTCTCCCACCTCAGCCTCCCGAGTAGCTGGGAGTACAGGCATGCACCACTATGCCCAGCTAATTTCTGTATTTTTTAGAGACAGGGTTTCACTATGTTGGCCAGGCTAGTCTTGAACTCCTGGCTTCAAATGATCCACCTGCCTCAGCCTCCCAAAGTGCTGGGAAATTTTTTTCTTTTTTTTTTTTTGAGATGGAGTCTGGCTCTGTCACCTAGGCTGTAGTGCAGTGGCCAGATCTCGGCTCACTGCAGCCTTCTCCAGGGTTCAAGCAATTCTCCTGCCTCAGTCTCCCAAGTAACTGGGACTACAGGCACATGCCACCATGCCTGGCTAATTTTTGAATTTTTACTAGAGACAGTGTTTCACCATGTTAGCCAGGCTCGTCTCGAACTCCTGACCTCAAGTGATCTACCTACCTTGGCCTCCCAAAGTGCTGAGATTACAGGCGTGAGCCACTATTCTCAGCCTCAGTGCTGATTTTTTATCAGTCAAGCCAAAATTACAAGTCAGATGGAGGAAAAATGCATGTGAGCAAAGTTCGTTACGTCCTATGACCACACACTTCCATTACCACAGTCTAAAACATTCTGCCATCTTAGACATTCCAGTTCTTAAGGATTTCTAATTTAAGAGATCACTCTGTATTTAATTTTTATATTCACAATACAAATTGCTTTTAATTTATTCCCAGAAAATGCATTAGGAAATAATTATATTTTAATCTTAATTTGAGATCATTTTATTAATATAAATTAATAAATCATTTAAATTTTTTACAGCCTGTCAGAGTTGTTCAGTATAATATCAATACAGAAGAATTGTATTCCTACCTAAAGGAATTCATCCACATACTGTATTTCAGGTAAGATACATTTTGTTTCCTAGCTTTTATGATTAGATAGATTTTCCTAATGCCATAGTGATAATTGGTTGTATTGCATCTGAGGCAAAAAAAAAAATTGACTTCTATTGCCATTTTTACAGGTTTATTTTCAATCTTTTCAAAAATATAATCGAAGACTAGAAAACTGGCAGACACGAGGAAATACTGAAAATGAAATGTTCATTAATGAAATGAACTGAAAATTAAATTACTCTACATTCATACAGTGAAATACCATGCAGCTCTTAAAAAAAGAGTTCTGTATCTGTATGTAGTAGTACAGAAAGGTGCCTTGGATATACTGATAAGTGAAATAAGCAAGTTAAAGAACCACATCTATGGAATGAGTATTTCTGTTAAAGTATACCCCCATACATCCACAGAATGAAAAACTGTACAAACTTCTATCAGTGGTAGTTCTGGGTAGTAGGAACATAGGGTTCTTGTACTTTGCAAGTTTTACATGTCATAATATTTGGAGCTTTGTGAGCATATATTACTATTGTAACCTAATAAAGAAAGAAATATCACCAGATACCATGGCTCACACCTGTAGTCCTAGCTGCTTGGAAGGCTGAGGTCTGGAGAATGACTTGAACCCAGGAGGCAGAGGTTGCAGTGAGGTTATATTGTACCTCTGCGCTCCAACTTGCAGAGATACAATCTTAACTGTCTCTAGCAGAGCCAGATCCTGTCTCAAAACAAAACAAAACAAAACAACAACAACAACAAACTATGTAATGGCTCAAGTTGGTAATCATAATAGGCTATAATTTTAGGTTCTTGAGATAAATAAGTTTTTTTTTTTTTTTTTGAGACGGAGTTTCGCTCTTGTTACCCAGGCTGGAGTGCAATGGCGCGATCTCGGCTCACCGCAACCTCCGCCTCCTGGGTTCAGGCAATTCTCCTGCCTCAGCCTCCTGAGTAGCTGGGATTACAGGCACGAGCCACCATGCCCAGCTAATTTTTTCTATTTTTAGTAGAGACGGGGTTTCACCATGTTGACCAGGATGGTCTCGATCTCTCGACCTCGTGATCTACCCACCTCGGCCTCCCAAAGTGCTTACAGGCTTGAGCCACCGCGCCCAGCTGAGATAAATAAGTTAATGAACTTCCTAGCACATTGCACAGTACATGGTAAAAGGTCAGAAATGTTATCTTTCTGGGGTAATAAAATAAAGATGTCTTTTTGTGATAAAATGTCTTAAGCTAAGGTAGTACAGTTACACTATTCTTAAATTGTATGACTTATCAAAATGAATAAAAACGTTTACTTGTTTTTAAAACCAAAACTGTCACTTTTCAGGCATCTACTGGTGAATCCCAGAGACCGCCGAGTTGTGATTATCGAGTCGGTATTATGTCCTTCTCACTTCAGAGAGACACTCACTCGTGTTCTTTTCAAGTATTTTGAGGTACCTGTCTTTACATCAAATAAGTAAATTGCTTTTGAAATAAAAAGAAAAGCAATAAAATTCTTACTAGTTTTTAGAGAATCTTTCTTCCCCTTTTTTTGCTGGTAGTTACTCCAAACTTAAACTAAAAAAGCCCTCTTTTTTTTTTTTGTCTCATACTGTATATGGCACACAGTATAATTGGGGGACCAGACGATAGAAGCTTCTTCACATTGTCCATTTATTGGCTGGGCGTTGTGGCTCACGCCTGTAATCCAAGCACTTTGGAGGCCAAGGTGGGTGGATCACCTGAGGTCAGGAGTTCAAGACCAGCATGACCAACATGGTGTCTTTAAAAAAAAAAAAAAAAATGCAAATTGTTCATTATCTTCTTCCTTTGTATGATTATTTCATGCTTTAGCATGTCATCCAATACTTACATAATTGGAGGTTTCTTTTTATTACTGTTTATTTATTTTAATATAGGTTTTTCTATTTGGGGACTTTTTTTTTTCCCCAGAATTAAAAGGTATATTCTGTGCTGTGGACTTATGTGTTTCTTCCAGATCTTTCTAGCTTCCATTGCTTAGTTATACTGTTCTGAATTAGGTCATTTTAGGCTTCAAATTCCTTTAAAATGGAATAGTCAGTTTCTCCCTTAGAGTAAGTCAATAATGCCAGGAATGAGACTTACCTGGTATAAGTAATATTACCTGTAGCTTTGATTTTATGGGAGTCAGGATTATTTTATAACCAAGAATATGTTTTAACATTAATGTATTTCATAGAAAATCAGAATCTTTATTATTCAATTTTTTTTAAATCTCTGCTTTGAAATTTAGGGGTTCTTTTTTTTGAGATGGAGTTTTGCTCGTTACCCAGGCTGGAGTGCAATGGCGCGATCTTGGCTCACCGCAACCTCCGCCTCCTGGGTTCAGGCAATTCTCCTGCCTCAGCCTCCTGAGTAGCTGGGATTATAGGCACGTGCCACCATGCCCAACTAATTTTCTGTATTTTTAGTAGAGACGGGGTTTCACCATGTTGACCAGGATGGTCTCGATCTCTTGACCTCGTGATCCACCCGCCTCGGCCTCCCAAAGTGCTGGGATTACAGGCATGAGCCACTGCACCCAGCTGAAATTTAGGTTTTTTACTAGCAAGAAAAAAAAAAGGAAGGTTATATATGTTCAGTGTGTAAGAAAGTAAGCACATATAAATGTATTTTCATACTTTCTCTTGAATTCAAAACATACCTAATACCAAAAATCACAATGTCTTTATGAGTTAAAGACATTTAATATTTCTATGTTATTTTTTTTAAAGCGGGTACAGGGAATCAGGTTGCATAGCTTTCAGTACTTACTGATGTCACGAGTCCAGGAATTTCATTTGCTGTAGGGAGAACATAAAGCAAACCAAGAAGTTGTATCAGCTGCCATCTGAATAAAGCGGAATATTCTCTATATCTGTCATTAAGAGTTTGTGTTAATATCCTTATCTTCTATAAGACTGAATACCTGCTTTATCTATTTAGATAGTGGAAAGACAGCCATTATTTTGTCTGCCATTTGATTGTGATGGACTTTCTTTTTTTTTTTTTTTTTTTTTTTGAGACGGAGTTTCGCTCTTGTTACCCAGGCTGGAGTGCAATGGCGCGATCTCGGCTCACCGCAACCTCCGCCTCCTGGGTTCAGGCAATTCTCCTGCCTCAGCCTCCTGAGTAGCTGGGATTACAGGCACGCACCACCATGCCCAGCTATTTTTTTTGTATTTTTAGTAGAGACGGGGTTTCACCATGTTGACCAGGATGGTCTCGATCTCTTGACCTTGTGATCCACCCGCCTCGGCCTCCCAAAGTGCTGGGATTACAGGCTTGAGCCACCGCGCCCGGCCGTGTGATGGACTTTCATATTTTGATTGATTTGGGATGCCACCAGATCTGGCAAATTCTTACTGAAAAAAATGCCACACAGAGTTAACTACTTGTGTAATTTTGTCCTTCAGTTTAATTTTAACAATACTCATAGTTCAATTAGCCAGACATGGTGGCATGCACCTATAGTCCCAGCTACTTAGAAGACTAAGGTGGGAGCATTGCTTAAGCCCAGGAGTTCGAGGCTGCAGTGAGCTGTGACTACACCACTGAACTGCAGCCTGGGCAATGGAGCAAGACTTTGCCTCTAAGAAACAAATAAAAATTTAAGTCAAAAAGAAAAAGTAAAAATAAATAGTTCATATTACAAACTTTGCAAATAAAGACAATGAAGAATGTTTTCCTACATTTTCATCTTAATGGTAAAGGCATCTCTTTATTTTTTTAATTTAACATCTTCCTCTAAATTTACGTTTCAAGACCTCTTTTTTTTTTGAGGTGGAGTCTCACTCTGTTGCCCAGGCTGGAGTGCAATGGCACGATCTTGGCTCACTACAACCTCCGATTCCCAGGTTCAAGCGATTTCCTGCCTCAGACTCTCTAATAACTGGAATTATAAGCAGATGTCATGACACCCAGCTAATTTTTGTATTTTTAGTAGAGACAGTGTTTCACCATGCTGGTTAGGCTGGTTTCGAACTCCTGACCTCAGGTGATCCAGCTGCCTCGGCCTCCCAAAGTGCTGGGATTACAGGCATGAGCCACTATGCCTGGCCTGTAGACTTCTTCTTTTATTCCTTTCAATTTTCCCTTCTGAAAGAGGACAAGAATAAAGAAAAATGCTTCACAATTGTCATTTTGGAATGAAACAGCTGAGCTGTTTTTATTACAGTATATTTTGGAATTTACTCAATAAGGGTAAATTTATATAAATCAACAAATTAGTTTTTTTTTTTTGTTTTTTTGTTTTTTTTTTTGAGACGGAGTTTCGCTCTTGTTACCCAGGCTGGAGTGCAATGGCGCGATCTCGGCTCACCGCAACCTCCGCCTCCTGGGTTCAGGCAATTCTCCTGCCTGAGCCTCCTGAGTAGCTGGGATTACAGGCACATGCCACCATGCCCAGCTAATTTTTTGCACCTTTAGTAGAGACGGAGTTTCACCATGTTGACCAGGATGGTCTCGATCTCTCAACCTCGTGATCCACCCGCCTCGGCCTCCCAAAGTGCTGGGATTACAGGCTTGAGCCACCGCGCCCGGCCGCCCAGCTAATTTTTTGTATTTTTAGTAGAGACGGGGTTTCACCATGTTGACCAGGTTGGTCTCGATCTCTCGACCTCGTGATCCACCTGCCTCGGCCTCCCAAAGTGCTCGGATTACAGGCTTGAGCCACCGCGCCCGGCCAACAAATTAGTTTTTAATTACTCTCATAAAATGGTTGAATAGGTATCACCATATAAGTTAATACAATGTTCCTGTGAATTTTTTCAAATATACTTGAATATAAGGCAAATACCTTGAAATAATGACACTCATTCTGATTTTGTTGTTTTGATTTTCTTATTTTCTAGGTTCCATCTGTTTTGCTTGCTCCAGGTCATCTGATGGCTCTTCTGACGCTTGGAATTAATTCTGCCATGGTCCTTGATTGTGGATATAGGGAAAGTCTGGTGTTACCCATATCTTTTTTTGTCAACCAGCCAACTTTGCAGTCTTTAACTAAAATAATTAGGCTAATTACAAATGATTGGTATTGTACTGAACTATTTTAGGTTACTATGTACAAATATGAATCCTGTGGAAAAAGTTCACAGGATTCCAAGACTTAAGGTTACTTTTTGTAGAAGTTACCACTATCCTTTGGTCCCAGGATATATTCCAGGAGCTTACATCATGAATATTATGTTCAGTTTTTAAAAGAAAAGTCAGCGAATTAGGATGTGTCAAAGAAGTTAACTAGGATAGTCAAGTTCTAAGAAAAAAAGTCAGAGTAATTGGAGAAACTGAAATGAGAACGTTTGATCCAGAAATTTTTTTTTTTTTTCTTCTTTTGAGACGGAGTTTCGCTCTTGTTACCCAGGCTGGAGTGCAATGGCGCGATCTCGGCTCACCGCAACCTCCGCCTCCTGGGTTCAGGCAATTCTCCTGCCTCAGCCTCCCGAGTAGCTGGGATTACAGGCACGAGCCACCATGCCCAGCTAATTTTTTGTATTTTTAGTAGAGACGGGGTTTCACCATGTTGACCAGGATGGTCTCGATCTCTCGACCTTGTGATCCACCCGCCTCGGCCTCCCAAAGTGCTGGGATTACAGGCTTGAGCCACCGCGCCCGGCTGATCCAGAAAAATTTAAAAACTTAATGGCAACATGAAATCAGTGTTCAAATAGCTGAAAATCTCACTGTAGAAAAATGAATTCATTTTTACTTTTCTTTTTTTTGTTGTTTTTATTTTTAATCTCCAGAGGCTATCATGAAGGCACTATGCCTTAGTGTTTACGAGGTTGGATCTTAGAATCAAATACACAAGTGCAGATCGCAGCTCTGCTTCTTACTACGTGGTCAAGTAGCTTAATCTCTTTGGGCCTCAGTTTCTTTATCTATAAATTGGGGATCATAATATTTCCATCTCATGGGAGAGTTGTGTTTGTTGAGTGAGGTAATATATGTAAAGTGTTTAGCATAGGATTTGGCAGAGAGTAATTTGCTCAGTACATGCTGTGGTCTTTATATTGTTGACCATAGGTAAGAAATTACTAATAATTCAAGCTGTCCCAAAATAGAATTACTGACTATATAAAGTAGTACATTTATTTTCATTATAAATATTTAAGCAGAGTATAGGTAAGTGAAGTTGTCCTAATGGACGTTGCTTCATTGAAAAGATGTTGACATGCAGGAATGTGAGACGCTTGCAATTTTGAGACCTACGTGTATATTTAATAGAAAAAATATTCATGGAAGGAAATCAAGAATCATTAACTCCTAAGGAATTTAATCAAGCAGTAGTGTTTTTGAGTATAAAGTACTTTGTGTTTAATTCTTAAAACAACTGAGCAACGTAAGTATTATTATTCTCATTATATAAATGAGAATATTGAGAGTTAGGTTGACCCCTCTTCATATAAACATGTAGTGAGAATATAACCCATGTTTGTTTCCAAAGCTGATGCTCTTACCAATATACTTAGCAAACCCACAGTAAATATTATTTACTTTCCTCTCAGCTCTGTCCTGTAGAAATATAATGTGGGCCATGTATGTAAAAATTGAAAGTGTTCTAGGCTGGGCACTGTGCTCACACATGTAATCCTAACACCTTGCGAGGCTGAGGTGGGAGGATCACTTGAGTCCAGGAGTTCGAGACCAGCCCGGCCAACTTGGCAAAACCCCATCTCCATTAAAAATATAAAAATTTGCCAGGTGTGGTGGCACATGCCTGTAATCCCGACTACTTAGAAGGCCGAGGCACAAGAATCACTTGAACCTGAGAGCTGGAGGTTGCACTGAGCCAGGATTGCACCACTGCATTCCAGCCTGGGCTATAGAGTGAGACCCTTTTCCAAATAAATAAATAAATAAATAAATAAATAAATAAAGTTTTTTAAGAGCCACATTTTAAAAGACACAAGAAAAGATGAAATTAATAGTATATTTAACCCACTGTATTCAAAATATTCCATTATTTAATCTATACAAAATTATAATGAAGTATTTTAGTGGATCTTTTTTATTATATTAAAACCTAAATTTGGTATGTAGTTTAGTCTTACAGTGCATCTCAATTCAGACTTAACGATATTTCAAGTGTTAAGTAGCTACACAGGGCTAGCAGCTACTTTATGAGATGCCCCAGCCCTACTGATGAATTGTATGTGGTCATGTGCATATGTGTATTTTTTATTCTGTTTTCTTTGATGAAGAATATGAAAAAAAAAAAAAACATACTCTTTGATTTTTCTGTAACTTTGTTAAGAAATAAAAATTTGTCACCAAAGCATATTTAGAATAATACTGCAGAAGTTGAAGAAAAAAACATCTAAAATAGTAATATCCTTGACTACTGTATACATATATGAAGGAATCCCAGTTCTAAATTGTTGGGGAGCACTACCCCTAGGAGGAAAAGCTCTTCACAAGTAAGTTTCTTAGAATTTAGCATACTCTTTTTAACTTGTACCACAAAAACAGTTGCTAATTTGTTTGTTGATCAGTGATCAATGGAGGGCTTGTGATACAGACAGTGAATTTTATCCATTCCATTCTCTTGTAGCTTTGAGTACATTCATCTTTTAAGAGGAAACCATTTTTGGCTGGGCATGGTGGCTCATGCCTATAATCCCAACACTTTGGGAGGCCAGGGCGGGCGGAACACAAGGTCAGGAGTTCAAGACCAGCCTGGCCAACATGGTAAAAGCCCATCTCTACTAAAAATATAAAAATTAGCTAAGTGTGGTGGCAGATATCTATAATCTCAGCTACTTGGGAGGCTGAGGCAGGAGAAACGCTTGAACCTGGGAGGTGGAGTTAGCAGTGAGCCGAGATTGTGCCATTGCACTCCAGCCTGGACAACAGGAGCAAAACTCTGTCTTAAAATAAATAAATAAATAAATAAATAACCATTTTTTAATTTTTGTGGGTACATAGTAGGTGTGTATATTTATGCAGTACATGAGATGTTTTTATGCAAGCATGCAATGAGAAATAAGCACATCATGGAGAATGGGGTATCTGTCTCCTCAAACATTTATCCTTGGATTTACAAACAATCTAGTTACACTCTTTACATTATTTTAAAATGTACAATTAAGTTACTATTGTCAATGGTCACCCTGTTATGTTATCAAATAATAGGTCTTATTGTTTCTATTTTTTTATACCCATTAATCATCCTCACCTCCCATTTATCCCTTCATTATCCTCCCGAGCCTCTGGTAGCCATCCTTCTACTCTCTAGGTCCATGAGTTCCATTTTTTGATATTTAGACCCCACAAATAAGTGAGAACATGTAATATTTGTCTTTCTGTACCTGGCTTATTTCACTTAACATAATGATCTCCACTTCCATCAATGTTGTTGCAGATGACTGGATCTTATTTTTTTTTTTTAATTGCTGAATAGTACTCTGTTTTGTTTATGTATCATGGTTTGTTTTGTTTTTTTTGAGATGAAGTCTCGCTCTGCCACCCAGGCTGGAGTGCAATGGCGCAGTCTTGGCTCACTGCATCCTTTGTCTCCCGGCTTCAAGCAATTCTCTACCTCAGTGTCCTGAATACCTGGGATTACAGGCACTTGCCACCATGCCTGGCTAATTTTTTTGTGTTTTTAGTAGAGATGGGGTTTCACCATCTTGGCCAGGCTGGTCTTGAACTCTTGACCTCGTGATCCACCCGCCTCAGCCTCCCAAAGTGCTGGGGTTACAAGCATGAACCACCACGCCCGGCCTTTTTTGGTTTGTTTGTTTTTACTTATTTATTTATTTATTTAATTAAGCTCAGAGGTACAAGTACAGGTTTATTACATACGTAAACTTATGTCAAAGACCTTTTTTTAAAAAAAAATTTAGATGGAGTCTTCCTCTGTTACCCAGACTGGAGTGCAGTGGCACGATCTTGGCCACACTGCACCCTCTGCTTCCTGGGTTCAAGCAGTTCTCCTAACTCGGCCTCCCGAGTAGCTGGGACTACAGGCGCATGCCACCACGCCTGGCTAATTTTTGTATTTTTAGTAGAGACAGGGTTTCACCATGTTGGCCAGGCTTTTCTCTAGCTCCTGATTTCAGATGATCGGCCCACCTCCGCTTCACAGAGTGCTGGGATTATAGGCGTGAGCCACCGTGCCCAGCAGGAAGACCATTTTTATTTAAATCATAATAATTGGGCTGGGTGTGGTGGTGGGCACCTGTAATCCCAGCTACTCGGGAGGCTGAGGCAGGAGAATTGCTTGAATCCCGGAGGTGGAGGTTGCAGTGAACTGAGATTGGCCATTGCACTCCAGCCTGGGCAACAGAGAGTAAGACTCTGTCTCAAAATAATAATAATAATGATAATAAATCTATTCTGAGTAAGGATATCAGTTACAATGTTTTAATTCCAGTAACTTTTTGTTTTAATTTCAGAGAGTTGGAAACTCAACTGTTAGAACAATGTACTGTTGACACAAGTGCTGCTAAAGAACAGAGCCTTCCCTCAGTGATGGGTAAATTCATTTTAAGTTGTTTAGGAGTGGTTTACACTCTCTTTTTATTTCTTCGACTTATATTTTAGTCTTTGCTCCATTGCATGGTTATTCTCTTTTCTCCCAATGCCACTCTCATGGCCCTACTTCAACTGTAAGCTCACCATTGAACTTTTAATCACCAAATTCAACAGCTTGATTTTAGTCAGCTTTTCTAGAACCTTTGACATTGTGGATCATCACGTACTTTTGATATGCTTTATTCTCCTTGGCTTTCAGGATTCTTTTCCTTAGTGGTGATCTGTTATTTCTCCAAATATTCCTCTGGCTTCCTCTGCTCTTGCTTGCTCTACTGATACTCCACTAGGGATCTAGTGTTGGTTCCTTCTTTTTCTCTACTGGCTTTTTAAATGTGATCTCATCTACTCGCATGACTACTACATCTGCATGTTGTTGATTCTCAAATGTGTCACTGGCCCTGATCCTCCTTCTGAACTTGATATTCATACTTCCAACTGATTTATTAGAGACTATGCATGTCTCTAGGCACCCCAAACTTAAGATTTCCAAAAGTGAACACCTTATGTCTTTCCTCAAATACATTTCAATTATAAGATAAAGATAATAACATCTTCCTTGTCTCCCATTTTACAAAACTGGGAGTTATCATAGCCTTTCAGTTCTTCCTCAGAAATCTGTTTCAGATCTCATTTTTCTCTCTCTCTTTTTTTTTTAACCTTCCACATCACTGAACACCTCAGAGCAAAGACATTGTTTTAATCTAGGCCCTCATTTCTTGCTTGGATTATTACAGAAATCTACTCTCTGGATGGATTCACAGTCTGTTTCACACTGTTGCCAGGAATGACTTTGCACAAAATATTTTTATTTTTTTGAGACAGGGTCTCACTCTGTTGCCCAGGCTGGAAGGCAGTGGTGTGATCTTGGCTCACTGCAGTCTCCACCTCCTGGGCTCAAGCCATCCTCCAAACTCGTCTCCTCAGTAGCTGGGACTACAGACATGAGTCACCACACCCAGCTAATGTTTTCTTTTTTGGTATTTTTTGTAGAATGGGGTTTCGCCATGTCACCCAGGCTGATCTGAAACTCCTGAGCTCAAGCAGTCTACCAGCCCTGCCTCCCAAAATGCTGGGATTGTAGCCTGAGCCACCCTGGCTGGCCAGTTTTTCACAAAATAAATATAACTACATTGCTGTTTTGCTTGAGAATTCTTGTAAGCTCCTACAAGTTAAAATCCAAATTATCTGTTTGATATAAATGTTTCTTCAAAATCTGACTTTGCTCTTACCTCTTATCTTTGGATCACTAAACTTTATCCATGTCTCCTTATTAAAGCTACATTAAATTTCTTATAGTTGTCAATGGACTGTGAGTCCTAGCACAGCTCTGTGCCTTAATTTATCCTATTTATTTCCCTGGGATGTTTTTCTTTGCCTAGTTGGGTTTTCTGATACCTCTAGATGACTCAGCTGGAATGTCATCTTAAGGATGAAGCCTTCCTCATCTTCCCTAAGCAGAATAAATTGTTCCTCTCTGTTAAGCCCTCGGCAGTAATTTATCCTAGCACATATGATACATTCTTATTTGCCTATTGATTTTCCTATTTCCCCAGGAGACTTTGAGGATCCCTGTGTTATTCATTTTTCAATCTGTAGCACCTAGTATAGTGCTGGGGCATTGAATATATGTTGGAAAAGCAGGTTTTCAGGATACTTAGACTTGCTTATGTTTTCCTGTTGTTCCTTATTGGTAGGTAAGATAATAGCATTTTTCATTCTGTAGATCCAATTATAGCTCTCAAGTTCCAGATTACGTTGTTATGTCTTAGCATATTCTGGTGACAGGTAATTTATAAAAGGTCTTCAAATATACTAAATTCAGTATAGCATCCTAAGATGTTCTTTGTAAAGGCCTTTAAACCCAATATACTTCCATGAAATTATAAACAGCACATTCTTGGATATTCTTTTTCTAGTCAACCTTCTTGGACTGATTCTGAGTTTTCCCTTTAATACACCTCACAATCTGAGTCTGTGAAAGCCATGCAGTCCTACAAAATTGTGGAATCACGCTGGGCGCGGTGGCTCAAGCCTGTAATCCCAGCACTTTGGGAGGCCGAGGCGGGTGGATCATGAGGTCGAGAGATCGAGACCATCCTGGTCAACATGGTGAAACCCCATCTCTACTAAAAATACAAAAAATTAGCTGGGCATGGTGGTGTGTGCCTGTAATCCCAGCTACTCAGGAGGCTGAGGCAGGAGAATTGCCTTAACCCAGGAGGCGGAGGTTGTGGTGAGCCAAGATCGTGCCATTGCACTCCAGCCTGGGTAACAAGAGTGAAACTCTGTCTCAAAAAAAAAAAAATTGTGGAATCAAATCATATCAATATTTGCTGAAGCAATAGGATCAGAAAGGTAAACACAGCCAGGCGTGGTGGCTCACACCTACAGTCCCAGCACTTTGGGAGGCCAAGGCAGGTTGCTCTCAAGGGTAGGAGATCGAGATCATCCTGGCCTACATGGTGAAACTCCATCTCTACCAAAACTACAAAAATTAGCTAGGCATAGTGGCGTGCGCCTATAATCCCAGCCACTTGGGAGGCTGAAGCAGGAGAATTGCTTGAACCCACGAGGTAGAGGTTGCAGTGAGCCAAGATTGAGCCATTCCACTCCAGCCTGGGTGACAGAGGGAGACTCCATCTCAAAAAAAAAAAAAAAAAAAAAGCAAACACATTTAAAATGTCTCTTTTCCTTCCAGGTTCTTAGCAAAGATTACATGCAAGTCTGAGATATACTTGAGTATCCTAAGTGAATTTTAAGTGAGTCTCTTTCATTTAGTATTTAGAACTCAGTTTAAAAAAGAATTGGCCAGGCTCGGTGGTTCATGCCTGTAATCCTAGCACTTTGGGATGCCGAGGTGGGTGGATCACCAGAGGTCAGGAGTTCGACACTAGCTTGGCCAATGTGGTAAAACACTGTCTCTACTAAAAATGCAAAAATTAGCTGGACAGCATAGTAGTGGGCACCTGTAATCCCAGTTACTTGGGAGGCTGAAGTAGGAGAATTGCTAGAACCCAGGAGACAGAGGTTGCAGTGAGCTGAGATCGTGCTACTGCACTCCAGCCTGGGTGACAGAGCAAGAGCAAGACTTTATCTTAAAAAAAAAAAAAAAAAAAGTAACTCAAAAAGGCTAAGCTTGGTACACTGATTGGAAAATGTACCATTTATATACTAACATGTTATGTTTCTTACTCTTGTAACTGAAATTTAAATGATTTTTTAGACCCAGAGTCAGTAAGTGCCTCTTGTTTCTCTTGTAGTTTTTTGTTTGTTTTGTTCTGTTTTTCAGATGGAGTCTTGCTCTGTCTCCCAGGCTGGAGTCCTGTGGTGTGATCTTGGCTCTCTACAACCTCCACCTCCTGGGTTCAAGCAATTCTTCTGCCTCAGCCTCCTAAGTAGCTGGGATTACAGGTGCACACCACCAAGCCTGGCTACTTTTTGTATTTTTAGTAGAGATGGGATTTCGCCATGTTAGTCAGGCTGGTCTAGACCTCCTGACCTCAAGTGATCCATCCACTTCGGCCTCCCAAAGTGCTGGGATTAGAGGTGTGAGCCACCTCGCCCAGCCTCTGTTCTTTTCCCTGCAAACTTGAAATAGTTATTTGCTCTTTACGATTATTTGCTCTTTACAATTAAGGAGCTCCTTCCCAAAGCAGCATCTACTCTTAGCTAAATTGAAGTCTTTATTTCCAGGCCTGCCTTACATTTGCCTAAAGAAAACAGTTTCTCGTGTTACCAAATTTATCTTACACATGTTAAAATTTATGTAAATGTTCCAAGAGAGAGCACTGAAGTTGTAGAATGCTGTGGTTTTTAGCACTTATTTTTAAATTGCAGGTTCTTACAGTCAAGTTACATTTATCTCATCTGTTTATAACCAGGATTAAATCTTCTGGCATATCTTTATCCTCTTGATAAATTTTAACATTTAAAGATAGAAAATCTTAAAATTTTTTTTTATCATTTACTGGTCCCACAGGTAAAATAAAACTTTGAACATTTATCTTTACTATGTCTATTTGTTTATCTCTAAACCACATATGTACTATTGTTACTAGTTTATGAAAGACAAAAGTAAGCATTTAGAAAGGATGAGAAAATAAAGGTAAAATAATAAATAATTCTAAAGTAATACTAAAGATAAAAATCTTTTGCAATATAATTAAATAGGCTTTTTGTTTTTTTTAATTATGGCTTAACCTTTTAATGGTGTGGTCTCTAAGTTTACCTGATTTTAATACTTAATTTTAATGGCTCTTAGAACTGAAAGTTATAGCTGACAACAAATTAGATCCAGGTGGAAGAAGGCCATTATTATGCTTATTAAATAATCATTTATTTTTCAGCTATAGATTTCTGTCTTCCTTGATATCAATAATTTGTTCTTAAAAATCAGTCAAAATATTTTTACATATTTTACAATCCGTCAATGGGTTAGAAATTCTTTTGTTTTCTTTTTTTTTTTTGAGTTGGAGTTCCGCTCTCGTTGCCCAGGCTGAAGTACAGTGGTGCAATCTCAGCTCACTGCAACCTCCACCTCCTGGGTTCAAGCAATTCTCCTGCCTCAGCCTCCCAAGTAGCTGAGATTATAGACATGCACCACCATGCCTGGCTAATTTTGTATTTTTAGTAGAGACGAGGTTTCTCCATGTTGGTCAGGCTGGTCTCGAACTCCTGATCTCAGGTGATCCACCTACCTCAGCCTCCCAAGGTGCTGGGATTATAGGCGTGAGCCACCACACCCGGCCCCAAGGTTAAAAATTCTTAGTTTAGAGGCTGGGCGCAGTGGCTAATGTCTGTAATCCCAGTACTTTGGGAGGCTGAGGTGGGTGGATCATGAGGTTGAGAGTTCAAGAGCAGCCTGGCCAACATAGTGAAACCCTGTCTAGTAAAAATTAGCCGGGTGTGGTGGCGGCTGCCTGTAATCCCAGCTACTCCGGAGGCTAAAGCAGGAGAATCACTTGAACCCAGGAGGTGGAGGTTGCAGTGAGCCAAGATGGTGCCACTGCACTCCAACCAGGGCAACAGTGCAAGACTGTCTCAAAAAAAAAAAAACAAAAATTCTTAGTTTAGAAGACTTTAGAAAATTTTGTTTCTGAGACAGATTTTTGGCAACAAAATTATATAACAGTGGTAACATATCCAAACATTCACTTTCCAAGGGCTCCCTATATTGCATGGAGATAGATATACTGTACTTGGTATCCTTATGAGAACTTTGAGTGAGCCTCTTTCATTTAGTATTTATAACATAATTCAAAAAAGAATGAATAGGTACTTTCTCACTCATTTTTTAAATGTCACCTTTACCTTGAAGGACAAGATTAAAAGACTGTAGTTTTTTAAAAATACGTATTTGGTTAGCACGTTACTGACAACTCTTTATTATCACAGGAAAGATAAACTTGAAACTTCAGTTTTTTGCTTCAGTTTCCATGCTTTGTCTTGGCTTTGAATGGTGATATTTCTTCCCTTAAACCAAACTTAATGTTTTTGTTAGACTTTGAGAAAACATAGTAGTTGTGTTTTTAAATTTTTTTTTCTGAATTGAAAAATAGAAGTGTGAAGGCAATTTAATAGACTTTTTAATTGTTAATAAAGTTTTATAATTCTAAATATTTATTTTAGGTTCGGTTCCAGAAGGTATCTTAGAGGACATTAAAGGTAAACTAAGTTCTCATTTTTGTTCCTTTCATCCTTAAGTGTTATTTTGGAGGGCATATGCTTCTAAACATTTACAAAGATAGAAAATATATTCGTAATGTAATATCCTAAAAGTATTTAATATTTAGGCTCTGGGATACTCTAAGTAAAATATTACAGTTTCTTTTTTCACACTTAGGGAAGCTGTGGCATAGTCATGATATGTTACTGAAGCAGCTTCTCAATTGTATACAGACTATACAAGGTTACCAGGGAACTAGTAGTTTGCACAGTGTGAAAGAACAGTTAAATTGCTTAAGAAAGCCACTGGTTTGATGTAGTATAGTCTTTAAATATTTTTATTAAAAAATTCCAGAATTGTGACCAAAGTACTACACAGTACATTGGATTCACCTAAGTGAGATTTATTGCTTCTACTTTGCTAGAGTGAATTTTTATGATAATGTTCAAATTGGTTTTCTGGTATTTTTATTCACTAAAAGAAAATATATTTAAAATACAATCTTCAATACTTGGCATGTCATTAATGTTAACAATTCAGGATGTTTAATAGATAGACAGTGATGGATTTTAGAGTTAAATGAGACTTGGAGATAATCTAATACAATTGGGGCTCTGAAATGTGAAATTATTTGCTCAGTGTCACACAGTAGGTAGGGTTAGAGCTAGGACTGCAAAATAGATCTTGCTTTCCCTTATGTTACCTATTATCTTTTATGTGTTTTAATTACCTAAAATCTTTCCAATTGTTATAAAATTTCAAGCATTTGTAATGCTTATTACAGTAGCTCAAATAATACAGAAATATCTCAGGTAAAATGGTTTTCTTTCCATTTCTATCCTCCATGATATAACAATTGTTGACCATGTGGAGTGTTACCTTTTCATATAACCTCTAACCTGTGAAAATATGTTTAACTCTTCCATTAGTCAGGGAGACATCACATCAGATTGGCAAAAATTTTAAAGATATCTGGTATTAGTGAGATTGTAGGAAAATGAATGTTTATTGCTATTAGTAAGCGTTACAAACCTTTCTGGAAAGCAATCTGGCATATTTATTAAAATTCAAAGTGTGCATCCCATCTAAAAAGGGAATATTGCATGAAGTTTGGTAACTTCATTATGAGGAATGTCATGTAGATGTTGAAGAGTTAGAGTATTGATTTGGAAGAAGATCTGTAATGTGAAGGAAGAAAGCATATTGCTGAAGGTATATACAGTGGAAACCCTTTCTGATAAAAACAAATATGCAGGCTGGGTGTGGTGGCTTGCCCCTGTAATCCTGGCACTTTGGAAGGCCAAAGTAGGTGAATCACTTGAGCCCAGGAGTACAAGACCAGCCTGGACAACGTGGCAAAACCCTGTCTCTACAAAAAATACAAAAATTAGCCAGGTGTAGTAGTCCAGACCTATAGTCCTAACTGTTTAAAGGGGCTGAGGTGGGAGGATCACTTGAGCCTGGGTTCTGCCAGTGGAGTTCTTTTGTTTTCTCTCTCAAAAGAAAACAAAAACGAAAACTAATATGAAGCATACACACATTGATTGTATTGTGTCATCTTGAACCCCGGAGGCAGAGGTTGCAGTAAACCAAGATCTCACCATTGCTCTCCAGCCTGGGTGACAGAGCAAGACTCTGTAAATAAATAAATAAAGCTACAAAAAATTAGGCCAGGCGCGGTGGCTCAAGCCTGTAATCCCAGCACTTTGGGAGGCCGAGGCGGGTGGATCACAAGGTCAAGAGATCGAGACCATCCTGGTCAACTTGGTGAAACCCCGTCTCTACTAAAAATACAAAAAATTAGCTGGGCATGGTGGCGCGTGCCTGTAATCCCAGCTACTCAGGAGGCTGAGGCAGGAGAATTGCCTGAACCCAGGAGGCAGAGGTTGCGGTGAGCCGAGATCGCGCCATTACACTCCAGCCTGGGTAACAAGAGCGAAACTCCGTCTCAAAAAAAAAAAAAAAAAAAAAAAAATTAGCCAGGCATGGTGGTGTACCACGTGTAGTCCCAGCTACTTGGGAGGCTGAGGTGGGAGGATCACTTGAATCTGGGAGGTGGAGGTTGCAGTGAGCTGAAGTTGCACCACTGCACTCCATCCTGTGTGAGGGAGTCTTGACTCCATCTCAAATTAAAAAAAAAAAAAGATCTCGGCCGGGCGCGGTGGCTCAAGCCTGTAATCCCAGCACTTTGGGAGGCCGAGGCGGGTGGATCACGAGGTCAAGAGATCGAGACCATCCTGGTCAACATGGTGAAACCCCGTCTCTACTAAAAATACAAAAAAAAATTAGCTGGGCATGGTGGCGTGTGCCTGTAATCCCAGCTACTCAGGAGGCTGAGGCAGAAGAATTGCCTGAACCCAGGAGGCGGAGATTGCGGTGAGCCGAGATCGCGCCATTGCACTCCAGCCTGGGTAACAAGAGCGAAACTCCGCCTCAAAAAAAAAAAAAAAAAAAAAAAAAAAAGATCTCAAGACTAGGTATTTACTTTGCTTAAATAGTCACAAGAACTTGAATAAAATATAAAACATATAAGTAGCTTTAGCGCCTAGCTCACTGTCTAGCATAGTAACATTATGAATTCTCAACACGTGTTTTGAATTAGTGAATGAAATTCACTACATAATGTTATTTTGAAAAGAATTGTATATAATAGATGTATATCATGTATCTGTGCATTATATCATATTATGCATATTTCTTTTCATAATATATATAGCTAACATGCTTTATAAGTAATACAGCCAAGTTGTCAGATTTCTTGCATTTAACATCAACTTTGTCTCTACTTTGAAAAAAGTATTTATTCGTTAACTATCTCAAAATACTTTAAAGCAACTTATAAAAGGTACTTTGCAACAGAAAGAATTTTTTAAGGTTTTCAAAATGCAAAAGGTAAAGTGATAGAGTAGAAAGAAACTGGTAGTGTTGGGGTATGCTAATGAGGAACAATCATGACAAAAAGCCCAAAGCTAAGGAGTGTCACATTGCAACTAGGAGAAAAATTCAGCATTGTACCAGCCAGGTGCGGTAGCTCACGCCTGTAATCCCAACACTTTGGGAAGCCAAGACAGGTGGATCACTTGAGATCACAAGTTCAAGATCAACCTAGCCAACATGGCGAAACCGCATCTCTACTAAAAATACAAAAATTAGCCAGGTATGGTGGCGAACGCCTGTAATCCTAGCTACTTGGGTGGCTGAGGTACGAGAATCACATGAACCCGGGAAGCAGAAGTTATAGTGAGCTGAGATTGCGCCACTACACATCAGCTTAGGCGACAGAGTAAGACTCTGTCAAAAAAAAAAAAAAAAAAAAAAAAAAAAAAAAATGGCATTGTGTTCTGACCAACCAAGATTTTTATTAATTTTATTTCTCTTTTTTCCAATTTCTTTTTGGTAACATCTTTAAAAAGAATCAGCGAGATGAGGAGAAAGAAAATCTGGTTAAAGAAATATGCTATTCAGTAAGAATAGCTACATTTTTATGATGCTAACATTAATTTTTATTGTAGTTCTCCTTATACAAGAAATATAAAACAGTTTCCTCATAGGTTTTTTTTAAATGAGGTTTTATACAAGATGAATGTACGACATGTCTTATGATACCTCAGTCAATGAAAACTTTCTTTTTATGAATAAATTATTGTTAGCTAGCTAAAGATGGGAATAGAGTTTATAAAATCCAAAGGAATTAATGTGTTTACTTGAATAGAATTGTTGTAACTGGGTTGTAAGTTCACTCTGTTCAATTATAATCAACTAGCCATAACAGGATCTCCTTTTTTTTCCTTTAAGTGCGTACTTGCTTTGTAAGTGATCTGAAGCGAGGACTAAAAATCCAAGCAGCTAAATTTAATATTGATGGGAATAATGAGGTAAGTTAAAAAATAATGCAACTTTTTGCAAAGGTTACAACATGTGTGGACTTACGTTTATGATATTTATATTTCAGCGTCCCTCACCACCCCCGAATATTGACTATCCATTAGATGGAGAGAAGATTTTACATGTCCTTGGATCAATCAGGTTAGATCTTAATTTTTATGAGCAAAGTAGTAAACTAAAATAAACTTTTGGCTTTTAAAGATATTTGTGTGCGCCTTTATTTCACCATTGCCAATCAAACAGTTAAGTATTTTTTGTTAAGCCTCATTATTCATAATTCATTTTATTCAGCTTTTTTTTTTTGAGACAGGTGTCTCACTCTGTTGCCCAGGCTGGAGTGCAGTGTTACCATCTTGGGTCACTGCAACCTTCATCTCCTGGGTTCAAGCAATTTTCCTGCTTCAACCTCCCAAGTAGCTGGGACTACTGGTGCCTGCCACCACGGCTGGCTAATTTTTGTATTTTTTTAGTAGAGGCAGGGTTTCACCATGTTGGCCAAGCTGGTCTCAAACTCCTGACCTTGGGTGATCTGCCTGCCTCGGCCTCCAAAAGTGTTGAGATTACAGTATGAGCTACCGTACCCAGCCTATTCAGCTTTTTAAATTTTTTTTTTAAATTCTCTCCTATTTATCAGTGTAATTGAGAATTATTTCAGTTAATGAAACTAAGCATTCTTTGAAGTGGAGCAGGAAGTATGATACTTTAAAACAGAGATTAGCAAAATATTTCAGTAAAGGACCAGATAGTAAATAGCTCAGGCTTTATGGTTTCATATGATCTCTGTTGCAACCACTCAACTCTACAGTTGGAATACAAAATTAGCCATAGATAATATGTAAATGAGTGAGCATAACTGTGTTCCAGTAAAACATTATTTGCAAAAACAGGTGGTGGCTGGATTTTGTTCTCAGGCCATGGTTTGCTGACTCCTGCTTTAAAACTTTTTGTTAGAAAGAATGCAT
Organism: Saimiri boliviensis; assembly: GCF_048565385.1. Classification (NCBI taxonomy): domain Eukaryota; kingdom Metazoa; phylum Chordata; class Mammalia; order Primates; family Cebidae; genus Saimiri; species Saimiri boliviensis. The sequence continues at coordinate 91,062,571 of NC_133450.1, read as the reverse complement.
TATTCCATATAGACTCAGTCTTTATGACTTAGTAATTGACTTTTATTATTCATTTGATTATTCTGTCTGATGACCCAATATAAATTGTTGTTAAGGACTTACATAATCATATTAGTAACTACATTTGTTTATAACCTAACTTTATAAAATTTATATTATAAAAGTTTTCTTGTAAAATACAAGATCAGAAGAAGCACAGAAATAATTATTATGTAACATACTGAACATCCTATTAGGTTTTGAATTAATTAATGTAGAGGTTGAAGTATTAAAAGAATGAACATAAATATACAGAAGTTAAAGACAACGGTAGGACAGGGTAGAAAAAGAGTCAGAATGTAGTACTTTTTGCTAGCTATTTTAATATCATTTTAATTTCTTATTTAAGTTGTATTAAATTATTTTTAAAAATTTTCTCCTGATTGCTTATTGCATCACAGTATAAGAGAAGAAGATAGGGCCGGGCGCGGTGGCTCAAGCCTGTAATCCCAGCACTTTGGGAGGCCGAGGTGGGTGGATCACGAGGTCGAGAGATCGAGACCAACCTGGTCAACATGGTGAAACCCCGTCTCTACTCAAAATACAAAAAATTAGCTGGGCATGGTGGCGCATGCCTGTAATCCCAGCTACTCAGGAGGCTGAGGCAGGAGAATTGCCTGAACCCAGGAGGCGGAGGTTGTGGTGAGCCGAGATCGCGCCATTGCACTCCAGCCTGGGTAACAAGAGCGAAACTCCATCTCAAAAAAAAAAAAAAAAAAAAAGAGAAGAAGATAACTATTTAAGGCCAAGCATGATAATTCACACTTGTAATCCCAGCACTTTGGGAGGCAGAGGTGGGAGAGTATTTTTTTTTTTTTTGAGATGGAGTTTCGCTCCTATTACCCAGGCTGGAGTGCAATGGCGCAATCTCGGCTCACTGCAACCTCCACCTCCTGGGTTCAGGCAATTCTCCTGCCTCAGCCTCCTGAGTAGCTGGGATTACAGGCATGCGCCACCATGCCCAGCTAATTTTTTGTATTTTCAGTAGAGACGAGGTTTCACCATGTTGACCAGGATGGTCTTGATCTCTTGACCTCGTGATCCACCCGCCTCGGCCTCCCAAAGTGCTGGGATTACAGGCGTGAGCCACCGCTCCCGGTGGGAGAGTATCTTGAGCCCAAAAGTTCAGGACATACTGAGACCCTGACTCTACAAAAAAAAAAAAAAATTTTTTTATTTTTATTTTTTTTTATTTTTTATTTTAAGTAGCCAGGTATGGTGGTACACACCTGTAGTCCTGGCTCTTCAGGAAGCTGAGTTGGGAGGATTACTTGAGCCCAGGAGTTTGAGGTTACAGTGATCTATGATTATGCTGCTGTACTTCAGCCTGGGCAACAGAGTGAGACCCTATCTCTTTTGCTTTTTTATTTTAAAAAATTTTCTTGTAGAGATGGAGTCTCACTCTGTTGCCCAGTTGATCTCAAACTCCACTCAAGCAGTCCTCCCGCCTTGCCCTCCCAAAGTGTTGGGATTACAGGCATGAGCCACCGCGACCAACTCCCCATCTCTATTTTCTTTAACAAAAAAAAGGAAATTTAATGAACGTGAAATTTTTGTTTCCAAAATAATAGGAAAATGTATTGTGAGTAAAAGAAGCCACTATGTCTTACATTCCAAACCCAACTAATTTAGGTTTGCTAACATGTTTTTTCTACCAAAAGATCTAGTTCCATTCAGCCTTTCTAATTAGACACAATACCAACCAGTAGTTGATTGGTAAATCAAGAGAAGGGCTATTTAAAATAAAGGCCCAGCCAGGCAAAGTGGTTCACGCCTGTAGTCCCAGCACTTTGGGAGGCCAAGGCGGGCGGATCACCTGAGGTCAAGAGTTCAAGACCAGCCTGACCAGCATAGAGAAACCCTGTCTCTACTAAAAATACAAAATTAGCCGAGTGTGGTGGCCCATGCCTGTAATCCCAGCTACTCGGGAGGCTGAGGCAGGAGAATTGCTTGAACCTGGAAGGTGGAGGTTGCATTGACCCTAGATCGTGCCGTTGCATTGAGCCTAGATCGTGCCATTGCATTCCAGCCTGGGTAACAAGAGCAGAACTCCATCTCAAAAATAAATAAATAGGGACCATTATAAAAAATATATATACTAAACATTTTATTTTAACTTAAAATTTGTGTGTATTTATAACTTTTTTCTAAGACCTTTTCTTTGAGGCTAAGTCTGCTTATAGAGTTCTGAGTTAAAATTATATAAACCTGTGATTCATAATTTATGATTTCCAGCTTTTTTTTTTTTTTTTTTTTGAGACGGAGTTTCGCTCGTTACCCAGGCTGGAGTGCAATGGCGCGGTCTCAGCTCACCGCAATCTCCGCCTCCCGGGCTCAGGCAATTTCCAGCTTTTTTTTTTAATAAGTACAGTGAGAGCTTAAAGTTACTAGGAATCAGTCTTGGTACAGAATCCATCTAGTTGGCCAGGCACGTTGGCTCATGCCTGTAATCCCAGCACTTTGGAAGATCGAGGCAGGCAGATCACTTGAGGTCAGGAGTTCAAGACCAGCCTGGCCAGCATGGTGAATCCCCCGTCTCTACCAGAAATAATAACTTAAAAAAACAGAATCTGTCCAGTTATTTTCTTCTAGACTTTTACAGTTGTGTCACCTATGTTATAAATATTTTTAATAATTACCTTGTCTTTCTAAAACTTTCAACATAGTTTTTATAGAAAGAACAACTTGTTTTCTACCTTAATATTTCATTGGTTAAGTAATAATTGTTAAGTTATGTAATTTTAATATCAAGTCAGCTGACAAAATATTCGGAACAAGAAGAGTAGCTCTTTGTAAGTATGCAACTTAACTGGTAGAAGAAGTCTGCAAGGCATAGTGGCAAGCAGCTGACCAGCAATGCCCATTCGGCATACTACAGGCCTCAGTTAGTATACTTTAGTGGTGAAGTGAAGAGAGTTAGCTAGTAGATTGAGTCTCATGAAGAGAATTTTGGTTTTGAAAAGGATTTTTTAAAGCTTCAAAATAGGCATAATATCCCAATTTTATAAAAACAGAGTTTATACCTGCATATGTATAGTTGATTTTTTATTGCATTGGTTACGATTCGGTTTGGCCACAGTTACACAAACCTGAACATAGTGGCTTCAACAAGTTAGAAGTTTATTTCTTGTTTAAAAGAAGTCCAAGGTTGTGTGTGGGGGCTTATACCTATAATCCCAGCACTTAGGGATGCCAATGCTGTTGGATTGCTTGAGCCCAGATGCAGTGGTTACAGTGAGCCAAGATTGTACCATTGCACTCCAACTTGAGCAACAGGGCAAGACCCTATTTCAGAAAGTTAAAAATTAAAATAAGTTCAGAGGTAGATCATCCAGGGATGATACCATTGTCTCGTATTAGAGACCCAAACATCTTTCCATCTATCATCTCTGGGATGTAGCCCTTGTCCTTGAGGTCCAGGATGGCTGCTCAAGTTGTAGCTACTATGTCTTTGTTTGAAGCAAGTAGTGCTAAGAAGGCAAAGAAGGAAGTGCTTAACTTTTAATTAAAAGTCCAACATAGGCCGGGTTTGGTGGCTCATGCCTGTAATCCCAACACTTTGGGTGGTCAAGGCAGGCCAGGAGTTTGAGACCAGCCTGGCCAACATGGCAAAACCCTGTCTCTACTGAAAATATACAAAAAATTAGCTGGGTATGGTTGCACAGGCCTATAATCCCAGCTACTTGGGAGCCTGAGACATGAGAATCGCGTGAACCTGGGAGGCTAACCCGAGATCAAGCCACTGCACAGAGTGAATCTTGTCTCAAAAGGAAAAAAAAAAAGTCCCAGATATTACTTCTGTCTCGATCTCATTGTCTGCTATGTAACTACATCTAGTTGCAAGAGAAACTGGTTTTTTGTTTGTTTTTTGCTTTTTTAAGAGACGAGATCTCACTGTGCTGCTCAGGCTGGTCTTGAACTTCTGGACTCAAGCCATTTCCCTGCACTGCCGTTAGCCTCCTAAAATGCTGAGATTATAGGCATGAGCCATGGCTCCTGGCCAGATGTTGGTAAATTATAGTGTTTTAACTAGTAGGATGGGGTGAGAGGCACAATATATCTGTCTTTAAAATAGAGTTTTATCTTTTTTTATTTTCAAATAATACAGATTAACAGACAGTTACAAAAGATAATACAGAGAGGTCCCATCTACCCTTTCAGTTTCTTCCAGTGTTTAAACACCTTATATAACTATAATATGATATCAAAACTAGTAAATTGACAAAGTATATATAATTTCTGTGTTATTTTATCATGTGTAGATAAAATACAACTGCAACAGTGGAGATATAGAACTATTGGCAGACACAGAAAGAAAAATACTGCTTGATCTCACTTATATATGGAATCTTAAAAAAAGTATCTAGAAACAAGGTAAAACAGTGGGTGTTAGGAGTTGAGAGGGGAAGGAAATGAGGAGAGAGTCAAAGGACACAAACTTGCAGTTATGAGTGATGAATAAGCTTGGAGATCTAATGTATGGCATGAGGACTCTAGTTAGTAACACTGTATTCTATACTGAAAATTTACTAAGAATAGATTTTGGGTGCCCTTACTACCCCCCCCCCCCAAAAAAGTAACTATGGAAGGTGCTGGATAGTTAATTAGCTTGAATGTAGTAATTACTTCACTATGTGTGTGTATGTGTATATATATGCCACACACATAGATATATACACACACACAGCACAAGTTGTATCTATATACATCATGTTGTATATATAAACATCGTATTGTATACCTTAAATACAGTTTTTTTTAAGATATAGAACTCTTTCATCACCACAACAATCTTCCTCATGCCATCAAAAAATAATGAGTAGCCGGGCACGGTGGCTCAAGCCTGTAATCCCAGCACTTTGGGAGGCCAAGGCGGGTGGATCACGAGGTCAAGAGATCGAGACCATCCTGGTCAACATGGTGAAACCCCGTCTCTACTAAAATACAAAACAGTAGCTGGGCATGGTGGCGTGTGCCTGTAATCCCAGCTACTCAGGAGGCTGAGGCAGGAGAATTGCCTGAACCCAGGAGGCGGAGGTTGCGGTGAGCCGAGATCGTGCCATTGCACTCCAGCCTGGGTAACAAGAGTGAAACTCCATCTCAAAAAAAAAAAAAAAAGTAATGAGTGATTTTAGTTTGAGAATTAACTGGAAAATGGATGTTTTATTAGGGAACTGGTGATTTATCTTGTATTATTTTAAAAAACAAAGAAATGGGGGGTAGTTGCTTATAAATCTCTTGTATCACTAGCTAATCTGTTGAATCTTAATAACTTTTACTGTTAACAGTGATGAGGAAGAGAAACAGAATACTGTTTCTTTTCTCTTATTAGGTTTGGGGAGTTGTAATTGGACACAAAATAAATGTAAACCTATACATAATAATAGTAACAGCTAATAACTTAGAGAATGCCTTCTATATGCCAGACCCTGTTCTGTTAACTCATTGCATCTTCACCTCAACCCCTGTGAGGCAGGCATTGTTATCCTCCCCATTTACGAGTGAGAGCACCTTGTATTTTAATAATTACTCTGTGGTAATGCAATATTGGTACTTAAAAATATATTATGTAAATGGAAATAATGGTATATTCTGTGTCATATTGTAATATGTGACACCAATAGAATGCTTTCTTTTTCAAATTCCATTAGAGATTCAGTTGTGGAAATTCTTTTTGAACAAGATAATGAAGAGAAATCAGTTGCCACTTTAATATTGGATTCCCTTATACAGGTATTTTATCTTGTCAAAAAATTCCCTTTATTATCACAGTCCTTTAAAGAAAAATTTTAAATGTTATTTTAGGCAACTAGCAATCCTTGTCATATGTTATTTTTAAAAATAAAGAAATTTGGGGTCTGGGTGTTTGTTTTAAATACCTTGTGTCAGCAACTAATCTGCTTGTTGAATTTTATTAACTTTTACAGATTATCATTCCCTCTTTTAACTTTTTAAAACTTTTATTTTGAAATTTTGTAGCTAATAAGTTTTACTTTGGCACCGAGAAATGGTACCTACAGCATTCCAAACCCCAGGAATTAATGAGTGCCATGGACATGTGCATTATTTTAAGAACAGGGACCAGATTTTTATTTTGTTTTGTACCTAGTGTGGCTTGTAGTTTGTTCCAGTTCAGGATTGTATAGTATTCAGTTTTAAATTCCACAGGACATATGGTAATAATATGTTTCTTTTGTTTAATGACTGTGTAATTATAGGACTTCATGTGAAATACCATTGCCTTTGAAGATACTTTTTACCTCAGGGCTCCATTCATTGAAGGAGCTTATCATTGTTAATTCTTAAAGAGAACTGATGTAGAAACATAATTTTTTTAGAAGTGTTATCTTCCCACTTAACAACTGACACCATGAATATGCCTTAGAAAAATGAAATTTCCACATACTTCCCTTACCCCCCAAAAAAGAGAAGTTATTTCGTCTCATGCTTTTTGCCCAACTTAATCATTGCTACCCTGAAAATGAGAACACTTACATATTACTGCCATATGCCTTATGGAATGTAAAATCCTATGCTATTAGAGTCTAAAATATCTTAAAATCTTTAAAGTTTTATGTATATATTTGGCAGTATTTTCATAGTGGTTATATTCGTTACATGAAAGAAACCTTGCTGTGGCCCTTTTTATGATACAAACGATCACCTATTTAATCAGTAGTACATACTTCTGTATGTTTTCTTAAGTTCAGCCAAGCATTATTTGTACGGTTCAGAATAAAGCCTTCTTTTTCTCTTTCTTTTTAATAACAGTGTCCAATAGACACCAGGAAGCAACTAGCGGAGAATTTGGTAGTCATAGGTGGCACTTCTATGTTGCCAGGATTTCTCCACAGATTGCTTGCAGAAATACGGTATTTGGTAGAAAAACCAAAATATAAAAAAGTACTTGGCACTAAGACATTTCGAATTCATACTCCACCTGCAAAAGCTAACTGTGTGGCCTGGTTAGGAGGTAAGAGTTTCACTTTTAAAATATAATAATTATATAGTTATTGGTCTCTGAATGACACTATTAATGGATATATTATAATAAATCATTCAGGGTTCAGAATTGTCCATTTTATAAATAGAAATAACATTGACTTTTTCTTAAACTAATTTTCAGAATTTTATATCTATTTCTCTCAACATTTACACTGTGATATTAAGTAAACTTCCTCATTTAAAGTCATCCCTCAGAATAGTGAAAACTTTGAATTTATTCTAGTGATGCTACCATTTCTTAAAACATTTGATGTCTTCCAAAGCTAGTGAGCCACGTATGAAAACTGATCTCTTTGTTTTATAACTATACTTTTTTGTGACTGAATTAAATTACTTAAAACATTCATTAAATGTTTTAAGTAATGATGGTTTTACTGAAATAAGAAAATAACCTAATAAGTACAGTTGACCCTTGAATAACATGGGTTTGAATTATGTGGGTCTACTCATGTGTAGTTTTAGAAAATATGTTGGAAAAATTTTTGGAGATTTGCAACAATTTGAAAAAACTCACAGACAAACCATGTAGCCTAGAAATATAAAAAAAAATTAAGAAAAAGATACGTCATGAATGTATAAAAACTATATATGTAGATACTGGTCTGTTTTTGTGGTAATTGACTATGTTATTGGTAAGACTTCTCAGTCAACATTAGACTATAAGTAGTAAAGTTTTGGGGGAGTCAGAAGTTATGCATGGATTTTCAACTGCTTGGGGGTCCACATCCCTAATCCCTGCATTGTTCAAGGGTCAGCTGTAACTATGAAAGGAAAAGCAATCATGAATGTGTACATTTATATATGTTCTGATATGTGTTTTATGATGCAGTTAGAGCTAATAGATATCAGGATTGTACATTGAGAGAGAAAAATTAGTGTGACATTTTAAAACGAATGTTACATTATTTCTTGTAAAATAGAATTTGGTCAAAACATACTTTTGATCTAGGACAAACTGATTTAGTAACTGAATTATTTTTAAAAGACTGCCTTGTGGGTCTTAATAAAGTCTATATTGAATATAGAATGTTAGCACATTATAATGATGGTTAGTGGGTTTTGCAATACCATTTTATTTATTGATATGTAGCCTTAGTTGTGACAGAGAAAACTAAGGATTTTACTGATTGTATTTACACAAATTTGGAAATAACTCCCACCCCACTCTATCTCACTTGCTTTTAAATGCAATAATACTTATTACAATATTCACTATTATCTGTGAAAGGCCCTTTAAATTACTTTAACACAGGAGTTATGGCTTACCCTATTATTCAAAATATAAAATAAAGAATGGCTTCATTGGAATTACTTTGAAGATTGTGGCTATGCATTGCCACATTTTACCAGTCCACTCTTGTCATATAGTGAAGTAGATGTATATGTACATAAAGTTTTCTGGTAAAAGTTTTCATCTTAACTATAGAAAATATTTTTGTCACACAGGGGCTATTTTTGGAGCATTACAAGATATACTTGGGAGCCGTTCTGTTTCAAAGGAATATTATAATCAGACGGGCCGTATACCTGATTGGTGTTCTCTCAATAACCCACCTTTGGAAATGATGTTTGATGTCGGGAAAACTCAACCACCTCTGATGAAGAGAGCGTTTTCCACTGAAAAATAAAAGTTTGATTAAAAATAAACCTTGCTTTATTTCAAATGCTTAATCAATTATAAGCAAATTGTACAAAGTGTGTAGGATGTTTTGTTATAGAGGACTATAGTGGAAATGAAAGCATTGCTGTGTTTACTCTTTGCATTAATATTTAATTCTTTTGACTTTGTTTCCTTGTGTAGTGGTAAAATGGTAGCTGGTCCTTATTGAGATTTGTTGTATTTATATCAATAAAGTACAGTAAAGCCGTTTGATTTTGGAAGTTTGTTACGTAGCTTGTTTTTCAAAAAGAATGTTATTTCTCGGGGGCTGCCAAGGGAGGAGGAAGATGGCGGCGGGGGCGAGGTATTTTCAAAAGAAATAATTCCAGATTGATGGATGAAATTTTAAAACAACAGCAGGAACTTCTGGGCCTAGATTGTTCAAAATATTCACCAGAGTTTGCAAATAGTAATGACAAAGATGATCAAGTTTTAAATTGCCATTTGGCAGTGAAGGTGCTGTCTCCGGAAGATGGAAAAGCAGATATTGTGAGAGCTGCTCAGGACTTTTGCCAGTTAGTAGCCCAGAAGCAAAAGAGACCCACAGATTTGGATGTAGATATGTTAGGCAGTTTACTTAGTTCAAATGGTTGTCCTGATCCTGATTTAGTATTGAAGTTTGGTCCTGTGGACAGCACATTAGGCTTTCTTCCCTGGCACATCAGATTGACTGAGATTGTCTCTTTGCCTTCCCACCTAAACATCAGTTATGAGGACTTTTTCTCTGCCCTTCGTCAATATGCAGCCTGTGAACAGCGTCTGGGAAAGTAGTGGTCATAGGTTGCATAATTTGATTTTAGGCTTATGGAGGAAAGGACCCAAGTGACTCTGATGTTTACAAAGCAGCCTGTACACACCTAGTTCATAATCCTCATAATTTATCAGCAAATACAAAAAAGTGTCTTACTTGAGATTGAGTGTGTGTGTGTGTGTGTGTGTGTGCGCGCGCGCATGTGCACGTGCACATATGTGCACGTTTGTATGTGTGGAAATAAACTTATAAATGGGGATGTATTGGAGAAGGAAATACATAGACCTACGACTTTGAGCAGATAGCAGCGATGTTTTAGGAACTGGAATGTCACACTTAATGTCTTCAGCCCCAGCTACTTCCCTGTTTTTGTGGGGAGAAGAGGGCCTGATAGAACTTTTCAGGTTGTGTTTGATGGGAGGGGAATAATTTTTGTTCAGTCCTTCTTAGTGACCAAACTTTAATTTTTAAGAATAATATATTGACTTACTGAATTGAAGCATTCTGAGTTTAAAGGAGCTCCAGAGGCATGGAGTTCCGTGTTGCTCATGTGTTAAAAGCTTGCTCACCTTCAGAGAGAGCAGAGGGAATACCTATCTTCATATATCCGTCCATTTTCATCTCTGTTATAGTCAAACAGTGTGACTTGAGAGTGTTGCTCTGATGTCTGTATTCTGGGTTACGAAGATTATTTGAAAAATAACTCTTACTGCATTGAAATACAGACCTTAAAAAATTTAAATATTGGATTAGGCAGTCAAAAAAAGCAAACAAGCATAAAAGGTGAATATGTTGTAATCTTAAAAGTAAAGATGGAGAACTCATTTTAAAAGGAAAGAAAGTTTTGATTTCCTTTTTTGTTTAATGGGCAGCATGCTGTATTATACCCAAAGTTGATTTAAAAAATATTTTCATCAACTATTTTTATTTAAAATAAACATTTGAGGTAAGTTACTAAGGCAGCTTTTTTCCTCAAAAGTAACCTGTTACTCTTTGGAATAGCACATTTTAGGGCCGTGGTTAATACCTGAGACTTTTACTCAGTAAGTCCTGATGATTACTGTGTGTAAAAGGATTGAAGGCCTCTGTGGGGAATAAAATATTACCAAAGTCTATAAAAATAAATTTTACATATTCTCTTTTATGACAGAGAGCAGCGCTGGTTCTGTTATTTTTTTAAATGAATAATTGATTTCTTGATAGGTGTCTTAAGATTTCTTCCCTCACTGCTGATTCTTAGATATAAACCATTCTTTATATTTGATAGACTATTTTCAGAAAACCCTTATCAACAAGTGTATAATAGTTATCTAAAACCATACATTTAGAATGGAACAGTTTAATACTAGACCTCAGAAGTTTGAAAAATAGCAAAGAAGACTGGATTTGAAAAGCATGGTCTACAATTCCTTGTCAAATTCTGAAGCTATGAAGGATAAATGTTTCAACGTTGGAATATGAAACCCCATTTATGATTTTTAAAATACACTTGAAATAAAAATGATTAAACTAAAAAAAAAAAAAAAAAAAAAAAAGAATGTTATTTCTCCACAGTTCACATAACCTGTTCTGGTATCATTGATTTTATTTCTGGCAGTTACTCCATTTAAAGCATAAATCATGTTAACCATTACCTGTTATTTCAATTACTAACATGGGTCCATTAAAAAAAAACATTTTTGGCCGGGCACGGTGGCTCAAGCCTGTAATCCCAGCACTTTAGGAGGCCGAGGCGGGTGGATCATGAGGTCAAGAGATCGAGACCATCCTGGTCAACATGGTGAAACCCCGTCTCTACTAAAAATACAAAAAATTAGCTGGGCGTGGTGGCACGTGCCTGTAGTCCCAGCTACTCAGGAGGCTGAGGCAGGAGAATTGCCTGAACCCAGGAGGCGGAGGTTGTAGTGAGCCGAGATCGTGCCATTGCACTCCAGCCTGGGTAACGAGTGAAACTCCGTCTCAAAAAAAACAAAACCAAAAAAAACATTTTTTTTGAGACGGAGTTTCGCTCCTGTGGCCCAGGCTGGAGTGCAGTGGCATGATCTTGGCCCATCGCAACCTCCACCTCCTGTGTTCAAGCGATTCCCCTGCCTCAGCCTCCCGAGTAGCTGGGATAACAGGCATGCACCACCACGCCCGGCTAATTTTTTGTATTTGTAGTAGAGACGGGGTTTCTCCATGTTGGTCAGGCTGGTCTTAAACTCCTGACTTCAGGTAATCCAACCTCCTCAGCCTCCCAAAGTGCTGGGATTACATGCATGAGCCACTGTGCCCAGCCCTTAAAAAGTTCTTTATTTTGGTACTTGGGTGTCCATATTATAATAATGTTTTTCCAGAAATACACTTGATCTTTGGACTGAGAATGTTTGGTAATACAGTCAGGCATTTGTTAAGCAAAAGTGTGGAAATGTTCACTTTTTAACTTTACAGTTTCTTTTATGAGCAATTCTACATTTCTAAGAGAAAAGATACTTCATTTTTATATAAAGCATTTTACAACTGCTTTGTAAAAATGCATTCATAATGCCATTAATCTTTGCTTTTGTGCTTTATGTCTTCTCAGGACAAAGATTCTTTGAAATATGTACTTGGTCATTTAACTTTTATTTATTCATTTGTTTTTAATGAACTACCTCTTGTTGAAATTTTGCTGATTTCATTCTTTCTGGATACTTGTGTCCTCTGGTCCTACCACTCTTCCATAGCACTCTTTCCCTAAGCACAGTATCCATAACTGGGCACTTCTAACTTTTACCTTGTAATTGCTTCAACAGGGGTTTTATCTTCCTTTCTGGAATATAAGCTCCATTAGAACAAAGCTTTTCTATTTCTTAACTTTGAAACCTCCCAGTAGGAGTGTCAGGAATAGGTATGCTATTAATTGCCAGTTGGATGGATTTACTATTTTATTAACATTATCTCTTTTTTCAGTAAACATTTTTTTTTTTTTTTTTTGAGATGGAGTTTCGCTCGTTACCCAGGCTGGAGTGCAATGGCGCGATCTCAGCTCACCACAACCTCCGCCTCCTGGGCTCAGGCAATTCTCCTGCCTCAGCCTCCTGAGTAGCTGGGATTATAGGCACACGCTACCACGCCCAGCTAATTTTTTTGTATTTTTAGTAGAGAAGGGGTTTCACCATGTTGACCAGGTTGGTCTCGATCTCTCGACCTCGTGATCCACCCACCTCGGCCTCCCAAAGTGCTGGGATTACAGGGTTGAGCCACCGCGCCGGCCAACTCAGTAAACATAATTTTAAAATTACCTACTTTGCATTTATACTGACCTCGCCTTTTGTTAGATTATTTATGAGACGTTTTCATCATTGAATAATATCAAAAACAGGATCTGTGACTAAAGCTTTAAAACTAGCTATAAAGTAGCAGACAACTAGTGGCTGAGGTTAAGGAATGTAACCCTCTGTTATGGGTTGAATTGTGTCCCTCCAAAAGATATATTGAAGTCCTAACCCCTGTATCTTGTGAACATGACCTTATTTGGAAATAGAGTTGCAGATACAGTCAAATTAAGATGTGATCATTAGGGTGGGGCCCAGATCCAGTATGATTGGTGTCTTTGTAAGAAGAGGAAGCCAGTTGTGGTGGCTCGTGCCTGTCATCCCAGCACTTTGGGAGGCCGAGGCGAGTGGATCACTTGAGGTCAGGAGTTTGAGAACAGCCTGACCAAAATGGTGAAGCCTCCTGTCTACTGAAAATACAAAAATTAAGGCTGGGCACGGTGGCTCAAGCCTGTAATCCCAGCACTTTTTTTTTTTTTTTTTTTTTTTTTTGAGACGGAGTTTCGCCCTTGTTACCCAGGCTGGAGTGCAATGGCGCGATCTCGGCTCACCGCAACCTCCGCCTCCTGGGCTCAGGCAATTCTCCTGCCTCAGCCTCCTGAGTAGCTGGGATTACAGGCACGTGCCACCATGCCCAGCTAATTTTTTGCACTTTTAGTAGAGACGGGGTTTCACCATGTTGACCAGGATGGTCTCGATCTCTCGACCTCGTGATCCACCCGCCTCGGCCTCCCAAAGTGCTGGGATTACAGGCTTGAGCCACCGCGCCCGGCCTAATCCCAGCACTTTGAGAGGCCGAGGCGGGTGGATCACGAGGTCGAGAGATCGAGACCATCCTGGTCAACATGGTGAAACCCCGTCTCTACTAAAAATACAAAAAATTAGCTGGGCATGGTGGCATGTGCCTGTAATCCCAGCTACTCGGGAGGCTGAGGCAGGAGAATTGCCTGAACCCAGGAGGCAGAGGTTGCGGTGAGCCGAGATCGCGCCATTGCACTCCAGCCTGGGTAACAAGAGCGAAACTCCGTCTCAAAAAAAAAAAAAAAAAAAAAAAGAAAATACAAAAATTAGCCAGGTATGGTTGTACATGCCTGTAATCCTAGCTACTTGGGAGGCTGAGACAGGAGAATTGCTTGAACCGGGGAGGTGGAGGCTGCAGTGAGCCGAGATCATGCCACTGCACTCTGCCTGGGTGACAGAGCAAGACCTTGTCTAAAAAAAAAAACCCTAAGGAAAGGCATGACTAACATATTCCAGGTTTGACAAGGAGGCCAATTTGGCTCACGTAGAATGAGCAAGGAGAAGAAAAGCAATAGATGGGGGAGTGGTGGGCATATCTTATAAGGATACATCTTACTGAATGAAACAGGGTGCCCTTCGAGTTTTCTGAATGGAATAACGACAAGATCTGGCTTGTTTAAACTAGGTTATTCTGGATGTTGTGTTAGGAATAGAGTTTAGAGAGACAGACTGAAGCAGGAAAGTCAGTTAAGAAACCATTGCAGTAATCCCAGTGAGATGATGGTTTAAACCAGGGTGCTAGCAGTAAAGATCAGAAGCCTGATTGGACATATGGAGGGCAGACCAACAGGACTTTCTGATAAATATGGTGTTGATGTTTCAGTTACCTTTTGCTTTGTAACAAAGTTCTAAAAGTTAATGGCTTAAAACAATACGAATTCTATTTGCTTATGGTTTTGTGGCTCAGGAATTCAGGCAAGACTCAGGTGAGCAGTTCTGTTCCATGTCGTATGAGCTGGAGATAGTCACCTGGCTGTATGTAATTGGTGTGCTGGGATGGAAGGTCTAGGACAGCGTTGTTTACAAGTCTCAGTGTCAGTGCTCTTCACATGGCTTCTCTGTCTTCCACATGCCTCTCTCCATGTGGCTGGCTTAGGCTTCCTCAGCATGGCAGTCTCAGGGTACTGACTTTTCACTTGGCAGCTTGCCAAGCCCCACTGTGTGAGTTCTCCACACACTGCATCATGCTTTCTGTTGTCCTGTTAGCCAAAGCTAGTCACAGGACCAAGCTCACAGCGAATATGGGAGGGGAATATTGAAGGACACTTTTACAATGGGGTTGGAGAGCTAGGAATCAATAATGTTTCCAGTATTTTTCATCCATGCCACTAGAAGGATGGTGTTAACTGTTAATAGGGAAAAAAGGGGAAAACTATAGAGAAACAAATTTTCAGGCAAAAATCAATAGTTTTGGCCGGGCGCGGTGGCTCAAGCCTGTAATCCCAGCACTTTGGGAGGCCGAGGCGGGTGGATCACGAGGTCGAGAGATCGAGACCATCCTGGTCAACATGTGAAACCCCGTCTCTACTAAAAATACAAAAAAACTAGCTGGGCGTGGTGGCGCGTGCCTGTAATCCCAGCTACTTAGGAGGCTGAGGCAGGAGAATTGCCTGAGCCCAGGAGGCGGAGGTTGCGGTGAGCCGAGATCGCGCCATTGCACTCCAGCCTGGGTAACAAGAGCGGAACTCCGTCTCAAAAAAAAAAAAAAAAAAAAAAAAAAAATCAATAGTTTTTGTACATGTTAAGTATGAGATGCCAGGTGCAGTGGCTCGTGCCTGTAATCCCAGCACTTTGGGAAGTCAAGGCTGGTTGAGCACAAGGTCAGGAGATCAAGACCATCCTGGCCAACATGATGAAACCCTGTCTCTATTAAAAATACAAAAATTAGCCAGGATTGGTGGCTCGTGCCTGTAGTCCCAGCAACTCAGGAAGCTGAGGTAGGAGAATTGCTTGAACCCAGGAGGCAGAGGCTGCAGTGAGCCGAGATCGCAGCACTGCACTCCAACCTGGTGACAGAGTGAGAGTCTGTCTCAAAAAAAAAAAAAAAAAAAAAAAAAAAAGTATGAGATCTCTACTACACATCCAAATGGATATAGACATTTGACATTTAAGAGAGAAAGAGAGAGATCTGGGCTCACTTAAAAGTTGTGAATCATCAGCAAACATCTGGTATTTAAAACCGAGATATCACCAAGTGCATGAGTGTGGACAGAGAAGAGGACCAAGGACTCAGCCATCACTAGAGTACTCCCAAGTGAAGAGATAGGAGAGAAAGGAAGTCGCTGGTGAGATGGGGAAGAAAATGAGAGCATTTGTGTCCAACATGGAGTGATCAAATTTGTAATAAATTTCTGATAGTCCAAGTTAATTAGGTTTTGCAGTTAATTAGATTTAGTAATGTGGAGATTAATTTTGACCTTTTCATGTACAGTTCAGTAGACTAGTGGGGTGTGCCAGGAGGGGCAGGAAGTCCTAACTAGGGTGGGCTGAGAAGAGCAAGAAGTGCCTGACATCTGGGAACTAACCTAACACAGGTAAGCCTCAATGCTATTACAGATTGATATGATGCTTTCAGCAAACTATGCTTTTTTCCTGTTTTTCACGTAACATACACTTCAGACAAGTTGGTCACTGTCCAACTCAAAACAGCAAATATCCCTCTTGCTGAATAAGTGACTGTTACTTTATCAATTTCACCTTTATTCCTCCTTTAGTCTGCCATCCTTATAGATAAAATTTCAGATACTAGAATTGCCCTGATTTTCTGAGAGCACCCAACTCAGAACAAGCCCCTGCTGCTTACTTAGACCCTCCACCAAATTACGCGACAAAAGCCGAGATCCTATACTGGCCATCTTACTGAATCACCCCAGGCTTCTCCCTTGTTGCCATGAGTAATAAACTAATTGTATTTGACAACAGGTGTGGGGGTTTTCCGGTTTGTTTTTGTTTTTGTTTTGGGTCTATATGGCTGAAGGGCATTGTCAGGGTTAAGAGAAGGGAGGAGGGGAAACTTGAGCTTAGGGGATGGGCTTTTGCTCCAAAGGGGAACAGAAATAGAATCGCAGCTTGTGAGGAAACTAGGTTGAAGTTTTTGTTTTAAGGTAAATAACGCATGTTTGAACAAAAAAAAATCAAGAAGAGAAAAAATTGATTCTTAGTTGAGAGCTGGGGGATGACACGTGGAGGGTACAGGATCCAAGGCTTTAGGAAGGGTTGGCTTCAGGTAGGAAGGACTATGGACCATTCGCCTCGGTGGTTTGGTGGGTGAAACTCTGGAATGTGTCTGGCTGTGTGGTCCCAGTGGGCGAGGATGTTCTCCTGATTACTTCACAGTCCTCAGTGCAAAGGGGAGAAGGCGGAAACCTTTCCTCCCTCACATACTCAATTGCCCATCCTAATTTCCACATCTCGGTTCTTTCGTGCGTCTGAAAAGCGCGTCTTCAAAGAGCCTTTATTGGAATCTTAACTTACTAGTATCAATCCCAAGAATGGAAGAAAACTTGATGTATGCACTGGTGGTATAAATCTCACTACAGAAAGACCTCTTTTTCACTATATGTTTCTTCAGGGATAGACTCCATATTGAGAGGAAGAAAGAACAGAGAGAGCGAGCGAGCGAGCAAGAGCGCACGAGCAGAGAAGAAACCGGAAAAATTCTTCCCCTTCGGAGTCCTCGGAAGCCTCCAAATGTTTTTACATCCGGTTTCTTAAATTTTAGAAAAGCAGCCAAACGTGGGGCTTATAAGTTTATTAAGATAACAATTAAAAGTACGCTCTACCAGCAACTATCCAAGTACACACAGTAACAGAAAAAACAGTGGGCATTTTGTTTCCTCTGTGTTTTAAGGAGAACACAGGGAGGGGACGTTTGATTTCAATTGCACAAGCAAAATTTGCGACCTGTTTTGTTGACTAAAGGAATACTTTTTACTGGGGAATCTGGTTAATTTTGTTAATTTTGAAAGTGTTTAAATTAATTCGGCTTAAGAACTCTCTGGAGTTTAAGGTTTTAGAGAAGCCGTGAAAGTGTCAGAAGGAAAAAAAACAAAAAACACAAGCTACGCCCAACGTGGGGCTCGAACCCACGACCCTGGGATTAAGAGTCCCATGCTCTACCGACTGAGCTAGCCGGGCGCCTGCTGCAAACACCTACATTTCTACTTCTTCAGGAGTACTTAACTACACGGTTTCATTTTGCGTAGTTTCGTCTGCAAAAAAACTTTATAACATGCTGTTAAATCGGCACTGCAGAATTATTTTTAAGAGCGTCCTAAGTATTTAATTGTACTTATATTTAAGAATGTTTGTGTATGTATCAAGAGATCATTGGAAGCTTATGCAAGTCTTCATTACAGAGTCATTGAACCTTTTTAACGAAGTGTTTAAAAATATTTTACCACGTTTTCTTTACACAAGCACATATTAAGGCCATCCAACTTCCATCAAACGGCATACCGGATTTCTACATGTTTGGACTCCGCATTTAAAAACACAAAAGTCCAATCTCAGAGGTTAGTTTCCCTGAACAACCGCGGGGCTTAGCTATTTTCTTTAGTATGGTCTGATCAGAGAGCTAAATTCAGAAAAGGTGGCTTCGAGTCAATTAAAATAAGGTCTCTTTCGAGAACTAACAATGAGAGGTAGGACCCTTGAAGGGTGTTATTATTCTCAAATGACGGAAGCTGGGAAGAAAGAATTATAGTCTCTGAATCTAATGGCAAATAATGTGAATTCTAAGAGGCAAAGGGTCAGAAACCTGATTTTAATCAAATTGAGACAGGAATTACTGGAATAATGTCATAAGAAAATACATATATTCTGAAATGATGGTGAATCTTTCTAGGTAAGAAATTCTGCAAATTTTTCTGAGAGTGGAGAGGGGTGTGTGGTATTTATACTACTGTTCAAAGTGCAAGTAAAAGACCAGTTTGTAAACCCGAAAATAAATAATTCTTAGGATACTATCCCTAAAGCACAGTATTTGGAAACTAGATACATTGGGTATCACATTCCCTGAGGTATTAAATTTAAAAATAATACGATATGTCATAAAATAGTATATATTTAGAGTCCTCAAAGTGCGTAGGTGTTGAGTACTTTAATTTTAAAGCTTAAAATATTACACTTAATTTTTTTTCCTCACAACTGCAAACTGGTTTGTGATTACTTTATAACTTTGCCGAATGTAGCTGGGAAGATGAATTTGATTGTATTGTTCTTTTACATTCCACGTATTCATTAAATACCACACGTAAAGCACTGTATTAGGTATTCTAATAAAAAGATAAAACAGACTGATGTTTTCATAAAGCTTATCGCCCTATAAAACTACGTGTAAATTTCGTACTGATTTCATACCTTTGACTTCCAAAGTAAGCTGGAGTAACTTGTTCAAACAATTTCATACCAATACCATTTAAGTCTTACTGTGAATCAGACAAATAATTAGGAACCTGAGACCACAATGCGAAGATTTGCTTTTGTTGCCCAGGCTAGAGTACAATAACGTGATTTCCGCTCACCGCAACCTCCGCCTCCCGGGTTCTAGCGATTCTCCTGCCTCAGGCTCCTGAGTAGCTGAGATTACAGGCGTGAGCTACCTCGCCCGGTTAATTTTGTATTTTTAGTAGAGACGGAGTTTAACACCATGTTGGTCTAGGCTGGTTTCAAACTCCTCACCACAGGTGATCCACCCGCCTCCGCTTCCCAAAGTGTTGGGATTACAGGCGTGAGCCACCGCGACCGACCGATTTAAGACATTCTTCTAAAACACAGGATAAATCAACATTCTAGCCCCAAATTAGGCAGCTCATCACATCATGAGTTCAGAAAGAGCCCCGAAATTCTTTTTTTTTTTTTTTTGAGACGGAGTTTCGCTCGTTACCCAGGCTGGAGTGCAATGGCGAGATCTCGGCTCACCGCAACCTCCGCCTCCTGGGTTCAGGTAATTCTCCTGCCTCAGCCTCCTGAGTAGCTGGGATTACAGGCACGCGCCACCATGCCCAGCTAGTTTTTTGTATTTTTAGTAGAGACGGGGGTTTCACCATGTTACCAGGATGGTCTCGATCTCTTGACCTCGTGATCCACCCGCCTCGACCTCCCAAAGTGCTGGGATTACAGGCGCGAGCCACTGCACCTGGCCCGAAATTCTTAATTATTAATAAATATTGAGTGCACTAGGTACTGAAATGGTGATCATTACACACAAGTAGTGATGTTAACTAAAAGTTTAACTGGATACCTAAACAAGCTTGGAGTATCTATAGTTTACCTCCAAGGCCAGCTGCAACTACAACCTTTCGTTTTCTTCAACACTTTCTCGGATTATCCTGGTCTAAATCCGAAATCCCCATAAAAGAATTCCAACCAGAGGCCAGGTGCGGTGCCTCAGGCGTGTAATCCCAGCATTTTGGAAGGCCTGTCTCAAAAAAAAAAAAAATGTAAACCACTTCAAGATTTGGTCACATGTGTACTTGTTATCTTCCTGTCACTCTTCCCCACTTAATCATTATGAGAGGTCACTCTGACATGACAGTTCCTAGCGCAAGCCAAGTTTATTGTTCCCTAAACCACTCACTCTTCGACCATTTTAGTTTAAATATCACCCTCTCAGAAAGCCATTCCCTGAGCACACTGCCTAAAATTAGTACCTCGATTGTCTATTAAAGCACTCTTCCTCCTCACTACTTATTTTGCTTATTATTGTTACCTATTTCCTCCCACTGAATGCAAATTCCATGAGAAACGGGGGTATGTTCTGTTCATGGTTTTTTCATGAACACGTGGAATATATTAGCGCTCAATAAATACCTTTAATCAGACTTATCTTTAATCCTACTAAAAAGCGTTATACTCATAGAAACAGCACTAATACTTCTGTAAAATTCCAAGCTGAATTCAAAGATGATACGCTTGAAGTGAAACTTCCTAAGAGCCTGAGCATAAAAAGGTGAAGTGGATGCCATCAAGACACTGGGTTTGGGCCGGGACGCCAAAGAGGACAGGTGACTTGGCCCCTACTGCTTTTCTACTCTTTTGTGAGGGCATACGAGCATCTCTGCCTTTTGCTTAAAGAAAGAATAAAGTGACGAGGAGAGAATAACATAAAAGATAAATAAGAATTCCTAGGAAAGGAATACAGCAGCTTCTCAAATACCACGACGCCAGGCAGCTCAAAGTACGTGGACTGCAGCAGGAGCCTTCGCCTTCCGTTAACCCCTCCTCCATTGCTTCTGCACTTGCGCGCCTCCCACCTCTCGCGTCCCGCTTCTTTCCCACAATGCTCCTCGTCCTAGGGGACGCAGCCGCGGAAAGAGCCATAGAGAAAAAGGCTATTGGTTGGTGGTGCAGCCAATGAGCTGGCCTGTTACTAGTCTGCGGTGTCCTGTGGTGTAGGGGAAGAGCTTTAGGCCTGGAAGCCCTGCGCCTCCGGTTGGGTTCAGCACGATGAGCTCCATCGGCACCGGGGTGAGTTTGTTGTCTCTCTGTGTGATAGTCTAACCCAAGGTTTGGGTATGGAGGGAACGCCATCATTCCACATGGGGTGCCCGGACTCGGGGTGCTCTGGGGCCGCCTTCGGCTGGATGGGCCACTTGCAGCTGTTTGGGGACCGGTCATCTTTATCCCCTCTATGCTAGGCCCGCGTCTCAGGTGACTGGGACTCCTGAAGCTTTTCGGCCCAGAGGTAGCCGGCTTGGCGTCCCGGCAGTGAGGTTTGGAGCAGCTTTGGATTGCTGAGTCACTTTCTTCAGCCGCTTAGGGAAACCGAAAGTGGAAACTCGTGAGGCTTGAAATGGTGCGTTCTCTTGAGAGAGCCACCGAGGCGGTGCGGCTCGGGATTCCGCGGTCTGCAGACCGTGCTTTCTGTGGGCTGCGTTTGCAGCTCCCAGGTGCCGCTGATTCACGGGCCCTCTCTGTCTTGACGTGTACTGATCATCGACCGCTCGGCCTGGGAGTCCCTGGAAACCCTGTCGGAACAGAATTAAAATGATCTGAAAAGCTTAAAATCTCATGAATCCTTCAGTATTTCCTTTGTCCTTGTTTTTCCTACAGAAATTACCTGACAGCGCTTTTAGGCATTTATTCCGTAAATGTTTAAAATGGTCACATAGAAACTTAACCGCTTCAGACTTTTGATAGACTGTTGAGGATTTTGCAGTGAGACCTGTTAACTTGTTTGGCTTTCCTTTGTTAAACGTATAGCCTATGTGCAGTCAGTTTACTCCTTTTATGTATTTCTCTACATAAAAAATACAGTTTCTAAAAGATTTATTGGTCATTTGCATTCGAGTTATTGAATAATGAGTTTCTCAGTTCATCAATTTCTACTTCTTAACAAGATTCTCGTGCTCAGCCTTAAGTTCCAGTACTGGTGTCTAAATTTGATAATAGGCAACTTAATGTCTGGAGTGGTTAAATCCATTAGGTTATGAATGCTAAGTTCTGCCATACTTTTCGTGGATAAGTGCTCAATAATCTTGTAGCAAATTGACTTTGCAACTATATTAATAATACTTTTAATTAGTAGTATTTCATTCTACAAACCTTTTTTTTTTTTTTTTTTTTTGAGATGGAGTCTCGCTCTGTTCCCAGGCTGGAGTGCAGTGGTGCAATCTCGGCTCACTGCAATCTCCACCTCCCGGGTTCAAGCGCTTCTCCTGCCTCAGCTTCCCAGGTAGCTGGGACTACAGGCGTGCACCATCATGCCAAGCTAATTTTTGTATTTTTAGTAGAGACTGGGTTTCATCATGTTGGCCAGGATGGTCTCGATTTCTTGACCTGTGATCAGCCTGCCTCAGCCTCCTAAAGTGCTGGGATTGCAGGCGTGAGCCACCGCACCCAGCTTTTCTACAAACCTTTTAAAAAAGCCGGGCGCGGTGGCTCACGCCTGCAATCCCAGCACTTTGGGAGGCCGAGGTGAGTGGATCACAAGGTCAAGAGATCAAGACCATCCTGGTCAACATGGTGAAACCCCGTCTCTACTAAAAATACAAAAAATTAGCTGGTGGCGCGTGCCTGTAATCCCAGCTACTCAGCAGGCTGAGGCAGGAGAATTGCCTGAACCAGGAGGAGGAGGTTGCGGTGAGCCGAGATCGCGCCATTGCACTCCAGCCTGGGTATCAAGAGCGAAACTCCGTCTCAAAAAAAAAAAAAAAAAAGAGCTCTGGGTTTTCTCCTCACCTTGCCATTTTGAATCTACTACAGTCTTCAGCTCAGTGAATGGTCATATGAAAAAAAAAAAATCTGTGATTCATCTTTAATTACTTTTTTTACTTTACTCCCAGAACCAAACCTTTAGCAAGTTTATTTTATTATTATTATTATTATTTGAAACAGAGTCTCACTCTGTCGCCAGGCTAGAGTGTAGTGGCATGATCTTGACCTGCTGCAACCTCCGCACCCCGGTTCAAGCAGTTCTCCTGCCTCAGCCTCCCGAATAGCTGGGACTACTGGCGCGCGCCACCGTGCCCGGCTAATTTTTCTATTTTTAGCAGAGACGGGGTTTCACCGTGTACGCGAGGATGGTCTCGATCTCTTGACCTTGTGAGCCACCTGCCTTGGCCTTGCAAAGTGCTGGTATTACAGGTGTGAACTACCGCGCCTGACGTAGCAAGTTCATTTTTATTTATTTCATATATTTATTTTTATATATATATATATATATATTTTTTTTTTTTTTTTCTTTTTTTTTTTTTTTTTTTTTTGAGACGGAGTTTCGCTCTTGTTACCCAGGCTGGAGTGCAATGGCACGATCTCGGCTCACCGCAACCTCCGCCTCCCGGGTTCAGGCAATTCTCCTGCCTCAGCCTCCTGAGTAGCTGGGATTACAGGCACGCGCCACCATGCCCAGCTAATGTTTTGTATTTTTAGTAGAGACGGGGTTTCACCATGTTGACCAGGACGGTCTTGATCTCTTGACCTCGTGATCCACCCGTCTCAGCCTCCCAAAGTGCTGGGATTACAGGCTTGAGCCACCGCGCCCGGCCTATTTATTATATTTTTTTACTATACCCTCAAAAAGTATTCCTTTCCACCTCTTCTCTTATCTAAGCTACTACCACTGTCTTTGGAACACCTTATCTTTACTTCTCTTATTCTCTCCACAGTTCATTTTCCACATAACACCAGGATGAGGTTTTGAAAAATATAGATCATACCACCCCACTGCTTAAATTCCTCATTGCATTTAGAATAAAATACAAAGTCCTTATTCCATCCTAGAAGACCCATCATAATTTGGCCCTCAACTACTTCACTAACACAGTCTGCTCTTTTTTTCTGCTTCTTACAGTGCTCGGGACACAGTGAGCTTACTTCTGTTCCTTGACTGTGCTAGCCTTATTTCAACCCTAAGATCTTTGTGCCAAATGCCAAGAAGGCTTTTCCATCATATCTTAAATGGCTAGCTCCTCATCATTTCGGTTTGACTCATCCTAAACATAACTGCCCCAGAAGGTCTTCCCTGATGATGTAGTCAGTAGTAGTTTCTTCTATCACTTTACTCTTTTCTTTTCATCTTAGTGCCTTTTCTGATTTGCTGATGTATCTCTAGCACCTGGATTCATGTCTGATTTGAAATTGAAGGACTTGGTGAATAAGTGGTCATCTTTGTATTCCATATAGTGACCAACGTAATAGATGCTCACTAAGTGTTTGATGAATGTTGAATGATTTAAAGTCTTTTAGTTTGTTAATGGCAGAGTTATGATTACAAATTTAAATGTTCTAACTCCAGTGCTGGTTCTAAATATTAATCTTTTTCAAAAATGAGTTTTGGTTTTGTGTGTGTGTTTTTTTTTTTTTTTTTTTTTTATATATATAGATGGAATTTCGCTCTTGCTGCCCAGGCTGGAGTGCAGTGGCGTGACCTCAGCTCACCACAACCTCTGCCTCCTGGGTTCAGGCGATTCTCCGGCCTCAGCCTCCAGAGTAGCTGGGATTATAGGCATGTACTACCATGCCCAGCTAATTTTGTATTTTCAGTAGAGACGGGGTTTCTTCATGTTGGTCAGACTGGTCTCGAACTCCTGATCTCAGGTGATCCACCTGCCTTGGCCTCCCAAGGTACTGGGATTACAGGTGTGACCCACCGTGCCCAGCCTCAAAAACGAGTTTTGCGGGCTGTGTGAAAAGTGTTCTGACTTCCCCTGGGACTTGTATCCATTACTCTTTAATAGCTGAAATCTAAGGTATATATAGCTTTATCTTAGCTACTGTTGCTGCTCTGACAGGTTTCCCTTCCTCTCTTGAAAGCAAGGTCTTTGTTGAGATACCACATGTTCCTGATGTCTAGACCATTTCAAGGGGAAGAAATTGTATGGTCATTACTACCAAAGATAGAAGCTTACTGTTGCGTTTTTCTCCTTAGTATGACCTGTCAGCCTCTACATTCTCTCCTGACGGAAGAGTTTTTCAAGTTGAATATGCTATGAAGGCTGTGGAAAATAGTAGGTAAGAAACATTGTTTTAACCAGGTATTACATGTCTCCTTTTATATATTTTTGGTGATGAGACTTTGTTATGTTACTTTGGTACAAGTTAGTATAGGTCTCCAAATGTCAGTTTATTCATTTCCAGATCTTTTTCTAGGCCAGATGTTTTCCATGAGCCCCAGTCCTGTATTTCCTGTTGATTCCAGGATTATCCACTTAGATTATCCATGTCTCAGAGTGTATAAAATCACATTGATTATCATCTTTTTGTTTTCCATTTTCAAATTCTTGATTTGTATCATAGGTTTCCTTGGCCATTAGGTTTATGACCTTATTATTTTTTCTCATATACCTTGTGTTTTAAATGCCCTATGCAATTAGTCACATGCTCGATTCAGCAAAGATTTTTATTCTATCTCTATGTCTCTCTTTTTTTGAGACTTGAGTCTCACTCTGTCATCTAGGCTAGAGTGTAGTCGCATGATCTTGGCTCACTGCAACCTCCACCTCTTGGGTTCAAGTAATTTTCTTGCCCCAGCCTCCCCAGTAGCTGGGATTACAGGCATGCGCCACCATCCCCAGCTAAGTTTTGCATTTTCAGTAGAGACAAGGTTTCACCATGTTGGCCAGGCTGGTCTCATACTCCTGGCCTCAAGTGATCTGGTCACCTTGGCCTCCCAAAAAGCTGGGATTACTAGTGTGAGCCACTGTGGCTGGCCTAAATATAATTTTTAAAGTCACATTTATGCAAAGATGAGGAAATAGTTTTAAAAAATTGAAACCTTAAAAACGAATGTGGGGTTTTCTTTTCTTTTTTTTTGAGACAGAGTTTTTTTCTTGTTGCCCAGGCTGCAGTGCAATGGTGCGATCTCGGCTCACTGCAAACTCTGCCTCCCGGGTTCAAGTGCTTCTCCTGCCTTAGACTTCTGAGTGACTGGGATTATAGGCATGTACCACCATGCCTGGCTTAATTTTGTATTTTTAGTAGAGATGGGGTTTCTCCATGTTGGTCAGGCTGGTCTCGAACATATGACCTCAGCTGATCCACCTGCCTCAGACTCCCAAAGTATACTTATATATTAATATATTTTTAGTCAAATGATGTGCGAGATTCTGGAGGGAGGGTCACATGATATTTATATGGATTTAATGTATTTATTACACTTTAGTGTGTTATCTCTTTCTGGTTTTCAAATGTTTTAAGGTATTTGGCATGCCTTAAATGTTACCTGTTTTAGTTTTTTGTTAAATTTAAGTTGATGAAGTTTCTTTTCAGGTGAAAAACTAATTTTCTTCTCCTTGTTTCAGTACAGCTATTGGAATCAGATGTAAAGATGGTGTTGTCTTTGGGGTAGAAAAATTAGTCCTTTCTAAACTTTATGAAGAAGGTTCCAACAAACGACTTTTTAATGTTGATCGGCATGTTGGAATGGTAAGGTTGTGTTTTAAAATGTCCCTTTTTGTCCTGTCCAATTTCTTTTCTTTTTTTTTTTGACGCGGAGTTTCACTCTTGTTACCCAGGCTGGAGTGCAATGGCGCGATCTCGGCTCACCGTAACCTCTGCCTCCTGGGTTCAGGCAATTCTCCTGCCTCAGCCTCCTGAGTAGCTGGGATTACAGGCACACGCCACCATGCCCAGCTAATATTTTGTATTTTTAGTAGAGACGGGGTTTCACCATGTTGACCAGGATGGTCTTGATCTCTTGACCTCGTGATCCACCCGCCTCGGCCTCCCAAAGTGCTGGGATTACAGGCTTGAGCCACCGCGCCCGGCCTGTCCAATTTCTTTTGAAGTAACTGGAATGGATCACTGTGCAGTCATAAAAGGAATCAAGAGTGAGTTACTGCGTTTGTCTAGTTAGCACAGATTACTAATGAAGGTATATGCTTGAGAGGCAAATAATCTTTAGCTTTTTGTGTATCTTGCGGGGATCACTGTCACAGTAAAGATGCCATCAGATAACAAATACCTTTATATAAGGTGAAACATCAGGAAAGGATGTTTAATGAAAAGTGTATACATCCATAATAATTTCATAGGGCATCACTGAAATTACATTATTCATGCAGTTGGTATCTAAGTTGTGAGTGACTAAATTGGAAGCCAGGCCATAAATACACTACTGGTATATACCAAAGTTACCCTACATAGGTGGCAGACTTGGCTTAATAAGAACCACTACCAGAAAAAAAAAGGAATGAAATGATTCTAACTCTGCCATGTGAAAAGAAAGGAAGAAAAGAGATTGTTAGGTTCTATGCTGGGAGCTGTTTACATAAATTACCTCAACCCAGTGAAGGTTTTATTAATGTCATTTTCTTTCTTTTTTTTTTTTTCTGTTTTTTTGTTTGTTTGTTTGTTTGAAACAAAGTCTCGCTCTGTTGCCCAGGGTGAAGTGCAGTGGTACTATCTCAGCTCACTGCAACCTTGCCTTCTGTTGTCCCAGCAACTTGGGAACAACTGATGTTTCAGCAATCAAGTAATTCTCTTGTTTCAGCCTCCCAAGTTGCTGGGACTGCAGGTGACTGCCACCATGCCCAGCTACTTTTTATATTTTTAGTAGAGATAGGGTTTCACCATGTTGGCCAGGCTGGTCTTGAACTCCTGACCTCAAGTAATTCCGTCCACCTCAGCCTTCCAGAGTGCTGGGATTACAGGTGTGAACCACCATACCCAACCTGATGCCATTTTCATAGGTGAAAAACTAGATGCACAGCTAGTAAAGAAAAGCTCGGATTCAACCTTTGGTCTGCATGTTATTCCAGAGTGCTTTCTAAGTTAAACGACACCTTATATGACCCACATCGTTCAGCTGATAGCTTTCGTATGTCTAAATGAGATGTAATGTTACAAACACAAAAGGTACCAGTAGAGTATAACCAGCAAACCATGAAACTATGTTTTTTTCTTTTAAAGATTAATTTATCTCAACAGTGTTTTTCTCCTTAATAGATTTATTTATTTTGCTGCAAATGACAGGATTTTATTTTATTTTTTTGAGAGAGTCTCGCTTGGTCATCCACGAAGGAGTGCAATGGCACTATCTCAGCTCACTGCAACCTCTGCCTCCTGGGTTCAAGCAATTCTCCTGCCTTAGCTTCTCAAATAGCTGGGATTACAGGCACATGCCACCACACCCAGCTAATTGTTGTATTTTTAGTAGAGATGGGGTTTCACCATGTTAGTCAGGCTGGTCTCAAAACTCCTTAAGTGATCCACCCACCTTGGCCTCCCAAACTGTTGGGATTACAGGTGTGAGCCACCGTGCCCAGCCTAGGATTTTATTCTTTTTAAAGGATGAATAGTATTCCATTGTGTATATATACATTTTCTTTTTTCTTGTACAAATTTTTTTCATCACCCAGGTACTAAGCCTAGGACCCAACAGTTATTTTTTCTGATCTTCTTCCTCCTCCCACCCTCCATCCTCAAGTAGGCCCCAGTGTATGTTGTTCCTATCTTTGTATCCATGAATTCTCATCATTTAGCTTCCACTTATAAGAGAGAACATGTAGTTTTTGGTTTTCTATTCTTTTGTTAGTTTGCTAAGGGTAATGCTGAACAGATTGTTGTCAGTGAAACCGATATGTTTTGATGAGACTTGCTAGATTGTAACCTACTTAGTAGGAGGTGATCTTGTATTCTTTTATTTAATAGAAAAAGTTTATTTTGAAAGAAATTATGCTTAAATATATATATACACACACATAGGTCTTGCTCTGTTGCCCAGGCATGAGTGCAGTGGCATGATCATAGCTCACTACAGCCTTGCATTCCTGGCCACAAGTGATTCTCCTGCCTCAGTCTCCCAAGTAGCTGTGATTACAAGTGTGCCACCACACCTGGCTAACTTTTTGGTTTTTTTTAAGAGATAGTATGTTGCTGTGTTGCTCAGGCTGGTCTTGAACTCCTGGGCTCAAGCAGTCCTCTCACCTCAGCCTCCTGAGTTGCTGAGATTACAGGCATGAGCCAATGTCCCCGGCCAACATCAGACATTGAAGAAGGTTGGAGAAAATTAAGGCTTAATATCCTCCCTCCCTCCACAGCTGTCATCTTCAAGTGATTTGAGAATTATGTGACTTTACAGTAGGCTTTCTCTGAAGCAATAGAAGATTCTTTAAGTGGTATAACTTACTGGCATGGGTTACCTTGGGGAAGTTACTCTAAATACCCATTTCTGCCTGGTGCTGTGGCTCATGCCTATAATCTCAGCTCTTAGGGAGGCAGAGGCGGGAGGATAGCTTGAGCCCTGGAGTTCGAGACCTGCCTGGGTGATATAGCAAAACCCCGTTCTCACCAAAAAGGAAAAAAAATAATAATAATAACCTAAACACCCATTTCTTTGTCTGCAAAACAAAGGAGATAATAGTACTTGCCACATAGAGTTGTGAGGTTAAAAATTATTATGTAGGCCGGGCGCGGTGGCTCATGCCTGTAATCCCAGCACTTTGGGAGGCCGAGGCAGGTGGATCACGAGGTCAAGAGATGGAGACCATCCTGGTCAACAAGGTGAAACCCCGTCTCTACTAAAAATACAAAAAATTAGCTGGCCATGGTGGCGCGTGCCTGTAATCCCAGCTACTCGGGAGGCTGAGGCAGGAGAATTGCCTGAACCCAGGCGGAGGTTGCGGTGAGCCGAGATCGCGCCATTGCACTCCAGCCTGGGTAACAAGAGCGAAACTCCGTCTCAAAACAAACAAACAAACAAAAATTATTATGTAAAATGCTTAACATGTAATGAGTGTTCAGTATCTCTTAGTAATTATTATTATTACTGTTACTTGGTAGCATAGAAAAAAAGGCTATTAAGATTTTGATACCACTTTTAAATTCTGCAGCTGTCCTAAGCTAGAGGTTTATGGTACCTTAAGTGTTAGTATTTTTTTTCATGGCTTCCCTAGTCCAAAAATACCTAATGGTTTCATTTATTATGTATTTAGGACCAAAGAACTTAGTATTTACATCTTGAAAACTTAATAGCTGTTTTTTTTAATACACATAGTAAAAAATATTTTTATTTAAAAATTAAAACATTTCATTTTATTTTAAGCAACCAAAATTTTTAATATGTACAACCTCCCAACTTTGGATGTGGCTGCTGTCGTTCCTGTTCCACACTGATTTTTGCACAGTTCTTTTTATCACAGCCTAACTTCTCAAAGATGTGATGGCATTGAAAGGAATGTAGTAAAATGATCTAATGTTGAAACTGAACTACTTGGACAGTTTTTTCCAAACTTAAAATATGCCATACTAACATGTGATTTTACTGCACTACCTGAGGGCCTCTCGGCACATCTATAGTAACTGCAGTTCTAAGCTACAAATCTTGAAAGATCTGAAAGCTTATTATTGTAGTTTATTCAGCCAATAGGCTGAAAAAGATTTGTGACTGGAACAAATCTTTTGGAACAAAACATACATTTACAGGTTGAGTATCCCTTATCTAAAATGCTTGGGACCAGCAGTATATCGGATATTTTTGTACTTTGTAATATCTGCATTATATATGCCTTATCTGAGCATCCTAAATCTGAAAATTAAATATCCAAAAAGCTCGACTGAGCATCTCCTTTGAGTATCATGTTGGCACTCAAAAAGTTTCAAATTCTGGAGCATTTTTCAGATTTTCAGATTAGATGTCCTTAACCTTTAATAACTTGAGAAAAAAGATAAAATTTGGGTTGGGTATGTTGGCTCATGCCTGTAATCCCAGCATTTTGGGAGGCCAAGGTAGGCAGATCACTTGAGGTAAGGAGTTCGAGACCAACCTGGCCAACATGCCAAACCCAGTCTCTACTAAAAATACAAAAATTAGCCAATCCCACCTACTGGGGAGGCTGAGGCAGAAGAATTACTGGAACCTCGGAGGCGAAGGTTGCAATGAGCCCAGATGGCGACACTGCACTCCAGCCTAGGCAACAGAGTGAGACTCAAAAAAAAAAAAAAAAAAAAATGAAATCTGACCAAGACCTGTGGTTTTTATTCTTACTTTTTTTATTTTATTTATTTTTATTTTTATTTTTTATTTTTTTAATTTTTTTTTTATTTTTTTTTTTCAGGAAATTCTTCTGACTCAGCCTCCTGAGTAGCTGGGATTACAGGCACACACCACCATGCCCAGCTAATTTTTTTTTTTTTGTATTTTTAGTAGAGACGGGGTTTCACCATGTTGACCAGGATGGTCTCGATCTCATGACCTCGTGATCCATCCCAAAGTGCTGGGATTACAGGCTTGAGCCACCGCGCCCGGCGGTTTTTATTCTTTATAATGAGGTTGTAAATTGGGAAAATAGGATTTATGATAGTAGTCCTGAATATGAGCACTGAACAAAACAATGAAGTTATACTTACCAAATTTCTAAGTTGTAATTTCATACTCAGGCATCAAAATGCTTTGTAGAGACCTTTAAGCCAAAAAAAGTTTATTTTGAATGGTGATACCTGTTAAAAAAAAGTTTAATAAGTCTCTAATAATTGCAGACTTTGATTTGTGAAAGGAGTGTGATCTTCTAGTAAATTGGTGCTTTAAAAATTTTTTTTTTTTTCAGGCAGTAGCAGGTTTGTTGGCAGATGCTCGTTCTTTAGCAGACATAGCGAGAGAAGAAGCTTCCAACTTTAGATCTAACTTTGGCTACAACATTCCACTAAAAGTAAGTTGATAACATGTTGAGGAACCTTTTGGACAGTAATAGAAGTTTATTAATAAGCTCTTCTGCTTCCTTCCTTAGCATCTTGCAGACAGAGTGGCCATGTATGTGCATGCATATACACTCTACAGTGCTGTCAGACCTTTTGGCTGCAGGTATGAAATTTTGTGAATTCAAAAGTCAGATCTATACTATAGATATTTATGTTCCCCAGCATCTTAGCCTTTTACATACTTAAAAATAGGAATTCTTGCTGAGAAGTATTAGGGCAATGATTAAATAAAACAGTGCACATAGAAACTATTTGAGGCTGGGTGCCGTGGCTCATGCCTCTAATCCCAGTACTTTGGGAGGTTGAGGTGGGAGGGTCCTTGGAGTCCAGGAGTTCGACACCAGCATTGGCAATGCAGTGAGACCCATCTCTACAGCATATTTGAAATTTTAGCCAGCTGCAATATCGCATGCCTGAGGCCACAGTACTTAGGAGCTGTTTGGGAGGATCATTTGAGCCCAGAAGTTCAAGGCTGGAGTGAGCTGTGATCATACCACTGTACTCCAGCCTGGGTAATAGAGAGACTGCCTCTAAAAAATAAAAAACAAAACAAAACAACCCAAAACGTTTTGAATAGTGAAAAAGACTATATAGATCTGAAGTGATTATAAAACAACTCATAACAATGACTTTAATCTGATTATAATAAACTCTCTAGTATTAGTCCCTGATATTCTTAGGTAATTTTAAATATATGCCTTGTTGACATTAAGTAGCCACTTCAGTTTTCTTGTTAATTTCCATCTGATACACTTTAAGCACATAGGTAATATGGTTTTAAATGGAGATTGTTTTTGGCAGTCAGTAATTAGTCCGTACAAAATTACATCTCACAGTTCCCATTAGGCACAGTTTCTCTTTCTGTTAAGGTGAAATGCTGATTTTGGGGGAAAAGTGGGGATTTTTAAATCCTCTTCTCCCGATTTACCACCTCATTATAAAGAATAAAAACCACGCGTCTTTATTTTGGGGGAAAGTGGGGATTCAGCTGCATAAAGACCTGGAATAGGTGTAAATATTCAAATTTGGCTTTACAGAGAAGACTTGTGACTAGGTTTTTGTAAAATGAAAAGACATGTTTGGCTTATGACTTAAAGAGTCACATATGTTTGGTCAAAATAATACATATACTAACATCTGAGTGCTTAGCTGTAGTCCTACCTTTGAGTTGTTTATCATGAGTCATATTTAATTAATAAGATACATTAACAAAAACCTGAGTTTTATTCTATTGGCAATGTTAGCGTTTTATGTTTTGTTTTGCTTTTTGAGACAGTCTTGCTCTGTCACCAAGCTGGAGTGCAGTGGTGCCATCCTGGCTCAAGTGAAGCTCCTACCTCAGCCTCTCAAGTAGCTGGGACCACAAATACATGAGCCAGAGATAGATAAGTGTGCTTAGTGTGTCGAGTATGAGTTT
The DNA here is from genome assembly GCF_048565385.1 of Saimiri boliviensis. Lineage (NCBI taxonomy): Eukaryota > Metazoa > Chordata > Mammalia > Primates > Cebidae > Saimiri > Saimiri boliviensis. The sequence continues at coordinate 91,029,464 of NC_133450.1, read as the reverse complement.
TAGAGATGATATTGAAGATGTAGAAAGGGTTCCAGTCATATGAAAGTCTGTGCTCCACGCTGTTTCAGCAAAGGAAATGTTGAAGGGCTTTAAATTCATGACAGTGAGCTATTTATACTGAAGGATAAGTCTCGTATCAGCATAGAAGATGGAAGGAAATGACGGTAGGGATGGGAATTGGATAGTTAAAATATTCTGCATATGAAATGATGTGTAAGATGATACTGGTTTCTTTTCTACTCTAAAGCAAATATAGTCATCTCTTGGTATTTGTGGGGGATTTGTTTTAGTACCTCCCATGAATACCAAAATCCAAGGTTGCTGAAGTCTCTGATATAAAATGGTTAAGTATTTGCATATAACCTGTGCATATCCTCCTGTATATGTTAAGTCATCTCTAGATTACTTAGAAAACCTAATACGCTGTAAATAGTTGTTATACTGTATTGTTTAGGGAGTAATGACAAGAAAATCACAGTAGTTCAGTACAGAAGCAGTGATTTTTGAAAGTTTTATATCTGTGGTTTGTTGAATCCACAGACACTGTATGTCACAATTTCAGAAAAATCAGTATTTCATACAATTAACTAATAGCCTAATTTTAATTTGTTGGGCATAGAAAAATAGATTGAACCAGTTCTGATTATTGCAGAGAAATGACTGGCAGAATACTGGGAAATAGAATGAGGGGTAGAAAGAATTTCACATGGATTCAGTATACTCTCCATCAGGAATTTTGTTCCCTTGGCCTTTTTGTGTTTATGCCTTTATTTATTAGGCCCTCTCATTAGTTTTGATTTTCACCTGTCTTATTATCCTTTTCCCTGTACTGCTAGACTTTCCAGGAGACCTTCATCAGAAAGATTAATACTAAACAAACAAAGGCACATAAATTTTGACTAATCTCAAGTATGTACTAGTTTTAATTAATTGAAACCACTGTATCAAAGTACTTACCATGAGTTATATGTATATTAGTAATTTGTCTCAAAAACAAAATGTAATTGCATTTTAATCATTTTTTGAAAAAATACTTTTATGTTCTTGCCATGGTTTAAGCTGTTTGTATACTTTTATGCAGTTTCATGTTAGGGTCTTACAGTGTAAATGACGGTGCACAACTCTACATGATTGACCCATCAGGTGTTTCATACGTGAGTACTTTTGAATCATTTGAAGTTCTATTTTAGTTTAATGGTATTTCAGTAGCATTTTAAAATGTCTCATTTTAAGATCACATGAAATTTATTTAAAACTCAAAGAATTTTTTTTTCCCCAATAACCTCTTGTCCAACAGAATGTTTTCTTGTTTTTTTTTTTTTTTCCTTTTTTTTATTTTGAGACAGGGTCTCACTCTGTGGCCCAGGCTGGAGCCCAGTGGCGTGGTAACAGCTCACTGTAACCTCTGCCTCTCGGGTTCAAACAGTTCTTATGCCTTTGCCTCGAGGGTGGCTTGGATTACAGGCATGTACCACCTGGCTAATTTTTTTTTTTTGGATTTTTACTAGAGACAGGCCTTAGCCATGTTGGCCAGACCGGTCTTGAACTCCTGGCCTCAAGTGATCCACCCACCCAGATCTCCAAAGTGTAAGGATTACAAGCCACTGTGTCCTGCCATGTTTTCTTGTTTATCATTAACAACTGATATGAGGCAGAGGAAAGATCTGTTTTCAATGTTGTTTATAGAAACTACATAGTGCTTTTATTATTTTGAATATGTGATTTTCCTTTATTACTATACTGTCTTAAAACTGTATTTGTCTTTTTTTTTTTTTCTTGCCCATGCTGGAGTGCAGTGACACATAGCGCACTACAGCCTCTTAACTCTTGGGCTCAAGGGATCCTCCTGGCTAAGCCTCCCAAGCAGCTGGGACTGCAGGCTAACACTACCATGCCTGGCTAGTTTTTGTATTTTTTTTTTTTTTTTTTGGTGATTGTAGAGACGACATCTTACCACGTTTCCAGGGCTGGTCTAAAACTCCTGGGTCTTCCTGCCTTGGACTCCCAAAGCGGTGGGATTATGGGCATGAGCATCCGTGTCCAGCCATATCATCCGTTTTACTTTTTAATGTTATTTATTTATTTTTAGATGGAGTCTCAGTCTGTCTTCCAGGCTGGAGTGCAGTGGCTCAATTTCAGCTCACTGCAACCTCCGTCACCTCTTAGGTTCAAGCGGTTCTCCTGCCTCAGCCTCCCAAACAGCTGGGATTACAGGCATGCACCACCATTCGTGGCTAATTTGTTTATTTAGTAGAGATGGGGTTTCTTCATGTTGGCTAGCTGGTCTCCAACTCCTGACCTCAGGTGATCTGCCCACCTTAGCCTCCCAAAGTGCTAGGATTACAGATGTGAACCACTGTACCCAGCATGATTTTTTTTTTGAGATGTCTCTCTCTGTCACCCAGACTGCAGTGGTACCAGAGTTCCACCTCTCCAGTTCAAGTAATTCTGCCTCAGCCTCTGGATTGGCTGGATTAGAAGCATGTACCACCACACCTGACTAATTTTTGTATTTTCAGTAGAGCCGAGATTTCATCATGTTGGCCATGCTGGTCCCAAACTCCTGACCTCAAGTGATCTGTCCGCCTTGGCCTTCCAAAGTGCTGGAATTACAGGCATGAGTGACTGTGCCCAGGCTTCCCTTTTTTTTTTTTTTTTTTTTTTTTGAGACGGAGTTTCGCTCTTGTCACCCAGGCTGGAGTGCAATGGCGCGATCTCGGCTCACCGCAACCTCCGCCTCCTGGGTTCAGGCAATTCTCCTGCCTCAGCCTCCTGAGTAGCTGGGATTACAGGCACACGCCACCATGCCCAGCTAATTTTTTGTATTTTTAGTAGAGACGGGGTTTCACCATGTTGACCAGGATGGTCTCGATCTCTCGACCTCGTGATCCACCCGCCTCGGCCTCCCAAAGTGCTGGGATTACAGGCTTGAGCCACCGCGCCCGGCGCCTTCCCTTTTAAAGAGAAAGTTTAAGTGTGATTTATTCAAGGTTTCCCTAAATTATTACCATTTATTTCTTCTTCTTTTTTTTTTTTTTTTTTTTTTTTGAGACAGAGTCTTGCTCTGTTGCCCAGGCTGGAGTGCATTGGTGCAATCTTGGCTCACTGGAACCTCTGCTTCACAATTCTCATGCCTCAACCTCCCAAGTAGCTGGCATAAGAGGCCTACACCATCACACCTGGCTAATTTTTATATTTTTAGTAGAGATAGGGTTTTACCATGTTGCCCCGGCTGGTCTAGAACTCCTAGCCTCAAGTCATCCATGTGCCTCAGCTTCCCAGAGTTCTGGGATTTTAAGTGTGAGCCACCACACCTAGCCTGTTATTACATTTCTTAACTCTTTATCCTGACATTTTTGTAGTTTTTACTAACTGAAGAAAATGAAGATTCTTAAATATATTTTCCTCTAACAGAAGTATATATGTGTGCATCCTTATCTTTCCTGGTTTTTGTTTGTTTGTTTGAGATGGAGTCTCGCCCTATTGCCCAGCCTGGAGTGCAGTAATGCTGTCTCAGCTCACTGCAGCCTCCCAGGTTCAAGCAATTCTCCTGCCTCAGCTTCCCGAGTAGCTGGGATTTCAGGCACCTGCCACCATGCCTGGCTACTTTTTTGTATTTTTAGTAGAAATGGGGTTTCACCATGTTGGCCAGGCTGGTCTCGAACTCCTGACCTTGTGATCTGCCCGCCTCAGCCTCCCAAAGTGCTGGGATTACAGGAGTGAGCCACTGTGTCTGGCTGTGCATCCTTATCTTTAAAAAAAAAAATTTACGAAAATAAAAATTGGGGTTGAGTTCCAAATTCAAGGGAATTTTTTTTTTTTTTTTTTGGAGATGGAGTCTCGCTCTATCACCGGACTGGAGTGCAGTGGCTCAATCCTGGCTCAGTGAAACTTGTTTTCCGGTTTCAAGTAATTCTCCTGCCTCAGCTTACCAAGTACCTGGGACTGCAGGCACGCACCACCACGCCCAGCTAAATTTTTTTGTATTTTTAGTAGAGATGGGGTTTCACCATGTTGGCCAGGATGGTCTCGATTTCTTGACCTCGTAATCTGCCTGCCTCAGCCTCCCAAAGTGCTGGGATTACAGGCGTCAGCTACTGTTCCCGGCCAGGAATTAGTTTTATTTAAACTCTCTCTCAGGAATATATAATTTCTTTTTTCATTGTCATAGTGCTAAAATCTTTTTGATTCCTCTTACCCAAAATGTCTCAAATTCAAGGGGTAAATGATTACATAATTTACATATTTTTGGATATACCTCTATTAGGAGTACAGATTCTTTTAGAATTAAGTTTGGTATTTTAGTATTTTTGACCCCTTTGGCATTCATCAGAATGTGTTGTCTATTTTTCCATTCTTGCTTTTAAAAGTCATTTAACATCTTTTCACTAGGTTAAAAATAAACATTAGTAGTCATTAGTTATATATGATAGTATACTAATTCAGTGATTATATGTATTTTTCTTTGTTTTCTAAATAGGGTTATTGGGGTTGCGCCATCGGCAAAGCGAGGCAAGCTGCAAAGACGGAAATAGAGAAGCTTCAGGTAGTAGTTAATGCTTGAATTTCTGCTACATTGTCATCCTAATGCAGTGAAATTTTATCACCACAGACATTTCAGTCTAAGGCAAGGGTGACCAATCATTTGGCTTCCCTGGGCCACACATAAAATACACCAACACTAATGAAAACTGCTGAGCTTTAAAAAAAAAAAAAAATCTCATGTTTTAAGACAGTTTCCAAATTTGTGTTGGGCCCCATGTGGCCAGTGGGCTGGAGAAGGTTGGTCTAAGGATATAGTGTGGTTTGATGTTTAGAGTAGAGCTTTACAAAGCTGCTAAGTCACTTAATGGGAAAGCTGATAACATATTATCTGTAGAGTTGTGTTATACATCCCTTTATGATTTTGAATAACTGCTATAAAGCCTCAATCTAGAAAAACACAGCTTTTTATATGATTTCACAAAATTCTTGAAACCTATTCATGAATATCTGTGAGCCCTAGTTTGAAGATTTTGGTGTTTAAAAGTTTTGAGTTAATGTCATAGAATCAACTGCATTAAGAAGTGATACTCAGCCGGGCGCGGTGGCTCAAGCCTGTAATCCCAGCACTTTGGGAGGCCGAGGCGGGTGGATCACGAGGTCAAGAGATCGAGACCATCCTGGTCAACACGGTGAAACCCCGTCTCTACTAAAAATACAAAAAAATTAGCTGGGCATAGTGGCGCGTGCCTGTAATCCCAGCTACTCAGGAGGCTGAGGCAGGAGAATTGCCTGAACCCAGGAGGCGGAGGTTGCGGTGAGCCGAGATCGCGCCATTGCACTCTAGCCTGGGTAACAAGAGTGAAACTCCGTCTCAAAAAAAAAAAAAAAAAAAAAAGAAGTGATACTCATTTTTTTCCTGTATTACTTATTTCTTTGGAACACAGCTTTTACGTCTGGGTGTATTCCACTGCTTCTTTTAACTTTGCTCCTAGTCAGATAAGGCATAAAGCCTCCAACTCCTGGGGCTCAAACAGTCCTCCTGCCTCAGCCTCCCAAGTAGCTGGGGCTATAAGCACGCACCACCTCGCCTGGCTAACGTTTTGCTAGTTTTAGGAGATAGGGTCTCACTCTTTCTCCCAGTCTGGTCTTGAACTCCTGGGCTCAAGCAGCCCTCCCAACTTGCCCTACCAAAGTGGTAGGATTACAGGGGTAATCCCCCTAACCTGGTATAAATACTCTAATTTTCAAATTTCCATACCTACCCACTTTTTTCTTATACCTATCCTCTTTTTCTTTAACAAGAAATTCAGCTATTACTTTGAAAAAGTTTTCTTAAAAGCCTGGTTTTTCTTTTAGCCATACATTGATCAACTTAAGACTTCATGGATACTGTTTCAGTATTATTATCAGAAACTTGCCTAAAAAGCAGGCATACAATTTATCAGTGTTTTCATAAATTACAGTGATATAAAATTTCACATACATTTAATGTTAATGCTGTACTAGAAACTTGCTCAAGTAATTTACTCATTCAACTTATTTAAGACCAACTTCTAGAAAATACTTACTGGTGCTTGGCATTTATACAATGCCAAGTTTTAGAACCCCCTATTAAAGCCTAGTTTGTTTTGCATTTTAGTAAAGTTGACAGAATGATCTTGGAGATCATTTAGCCCAAGCTCAACTGCAGATTAAACACAATGCATAAGATCACAGTCAGCTGGTTCTGAACAGTATCCAGACCTTATGAGTCTTAGACCTACGTTCTTTTCCATTGCACACTTTCTGGCATGGTGCTAGGTTCCTATCTTCTACTCTTTTCCTTTTGATTTCATCTCTCCACATACTATTATAAGGAAATTTGAAAATTGGAATATTTATACCAGGTGAGGGGGGTTACCCCTGTAATCCTACCACTTTGGTAGGGCAAGTTGGGAGGAATGCTTGAACCCAGGTGTTCTAGACCAGACTGGGAGAAAGAGTGAGACCCTATCTCCTGAAACTAGTGAAACGTTAGCCAGGGGAGGTCGTCAGTGCTTGTAGTCCCAGCTACTTGGGAGGCTGAGAAAGGACAACTGTTTGAGCCCCAGGAATTGAAGGCTACAGTGAGCTATGATCACACCACTGTACTCCAGCCTGGGTGACAGACTGACACCTTATCTCAAAAAACTAAAGAAAATTAAGAGTATTTAGAGGAGTTACTTTTTGTCTTTCTATAGTTAAATCCTAGTAAGGAATGAGAAAAACAATAAATCCCAGCAAAAAATCAAGAAAAAAAAAATCACTTTGGGGAACACCTTAAGTTTGTGACAAAATTATGCTGTGAATCAGGTGCTGCAAATTATGGCCCACTGCCTGCTTTTGTGTAAGTTTTATTGGAACACAGCTACGTTCAGCCCATGGCTGCTTTTAAAATACAGTAGACTTTAACGTTTGGAACAGAGAACAGAAACCAGAGCCATGCAGCTAATAAACTCTAAAATATTTACAACTTGGTGCCTTACAGGATCCATTTACTGACCCCCCCGCTTTGTATCACTGTTCTATCCTGTTTTCTTTTGGTGTGTTTACCAAAAAACAGAAATGCACAAACATATGTAAAAATGATTTGCCATTTAACATGTGCTTTTTCAAGTAAGATTCAATTAATTCACAAAATACAGAACTTAACCAATAAGGGAAAAAATTTCAAGATCAGTATTCTTTCCCTTCTCCACCTTCAATTTAACATGAAGAACTGTAAACATCATAAACTTAAACCAATCTAGTTAGGACTTCAGTTATCCACTTATACATCCCCTCCCCAATGAACTATTTGAAAAAAGCTGCAAGCATAATACTGCATCCCAAAATACTTTATTCTCTTTATACCATTATCGGACCCAAGTATCATGTTAATAGTTCATAATCAAGCTGCCTGAACAATTTCGATAGTCTTTTTTAACTGTTTCAAACTGTTGAGGTTCACATTTTCTTCCTTCTCTTAGTCTTTTTCTTCCCCACAGCAGACAGACACTATTTCTTTCAGCGTCTATGCCAGTTGCCTTTAGTTGTACCCAAATAATGGTTTATTTCCTAAAATTAGTATTCTTAAGTGTATTAATTTATTAAGATGGAGTCTCGCTCTGTCACCCAGGTTGGAGTGCAGTGGTGTGATGCACAGTCCTGGCTCACTGCAACCTCCCCTTCCAGGTTCAAGCACTTCTCCTGCCTCAGCCTCCTGTGTAGCTGGGATTACAGGCATGTGCCACCACGCCTGCTAATTTTTCTGTATTTTTACTAGACACGGGGTTTCACCATGTTGGTCAGGCTCGTCTTAAACTCCTGACCTCATGATCCACCTGACTCAGCCTTCCAGTGTGCTGGGATTACAGGCGTGAGCCACTGTGCCTGGGCAGTATTCTTAAATTTAAATTCAGTGTAATTTTTGTCATTGTTCCTTCCTCCTGATGTGGTTGTACAGGCATATTGAGCAATCCAGAGTCAAAAATTATATACATATATGAGAGAGAGAGACAGAGAGAGAGAGAGATTATATATATAGCAGTTGAATAGCTTACGTCTAGACTGCTGTATGAGCACCTTTCACTATATTCCATCATTCCCCAACGTATCTAGAATATAGGAATGCCTGTCCATTCAGAAATCCATTATGTCTAATAATAAAATCTTGTACTGGTTACTAACAAAACCTAACACTATACAGACTCCTCAACTAGGCACGTAGGGGTATTTTTCTACCTTTGTAGAAAAATTTCCAAGTGTTCATTGAAAGAATGCTGAATTCTAATTTGGAAAAAACTTTTGGCTTCCCACTTGTGCTTTACACATTTGTCTTTCTTGAAATCCAATCCAATCCAATCTGTTTTATAAGACCCTGATCAAATCTTGGTTCTTCAAAACTTTCCCTGGTATTCTGCATTTTTGCTTTGAATAGTTTCACAAAGGGTAGTTTCTTACTCCTTCATCTTTCTGTATCTTGCATATAGTAGATATTTTTTGGCATTTTATTATCCTAGATTGGCTATAAAGAAAATCAGATGTCTTTTCCAGTTGTTCAGACTTCAGGTCTGCCTATAGATTATAGATGGCTGTGGATTTTTATAATTTTATTACAAAGTTGTAACTACAGTTTATCCCAGAATATCTTGTTGGCATACAAATTTTTCTTTTTTTTGAGATGGGAGTCTTGCTCTGTCGCTCAGGCTAGAATGCACTGGTGTCCCTCGGGCTCACTGCAATCTCCACCTCTTGGGTTCAAGCAATTCTGGTGCCTGCCACTACGCCTGGCTCATTTTTGGTTTTTTTTTTTTTTCTTTTTTTTTTTTGAGACAAAGTCTCGCTCTTGTCGCCCAGGCTGGAGTGCAGTGGTGCAATCTCAGCTCACTGCATCCTCTGCCTCCCAGGTTCAAGTGAGTCTCCTGCCTCAGCCTCCAAGTAGCTGGGATTACAGGAGCCTGCCATCATTCCCGGCTAATTTTTGTATTTTTAGTAGAGAGGGGGTTTCACCATGTTGGCTAGCCTGGTCTCGAACTCATGACCTCAGGTGACCCACCCGCTTCGGCGTCCCAAAATGCTGGGATTACAGGCGTGAACCACCATGCCTGGGCTAGCATATCAACTTCAAAACATTAAAATATCAATAAGGAAACTTGGGTTCTGGTCTTTTTTGGACTTTATTTTCCTTGGTTTTATATCTGAGTATAAAAGTGAAAATAGTTACACAAGTGGAAAATGTTCTTCTGACAGTTAATATACATAATATTTTCTATAGATGAAAGAAATGACCTGCCGTGATATTGTTAAAGAAGTTGCAAAAATGTAAGTTGAAATTTTTCTTACCATCCACAAAAATATTTCACTTGACCTTTGTGCATTAATACTAAGAGGTGTTTTCCTGGAAAATAACATAGTATATAATTTTTAGAAGGTAAATTTAACATTCTAAGAAGACTCACAAAGGAGGAAAAGGTTTTCAAGCAAAATTGTTTAGTAATGAGTAGGATGGGAAAAATAGCTTTTGACAAAATTAACTCCTGTTACAGGTTAAGGACATATAATGTACCTTTAGGGGCTTCATTTCTTAGCTGTCAACTTCTCAAGTAATCTTATATCCCAATAATAGTAATGTGAGATTGCCTCAAAGGATGCTTATAAACTTTATAGGTTTACAACTAATTATTTCCATATATGATTCATGAAGCTGGCTCATTTATATAATCTGCTGTTTATTTGGGAAAGATACCTTCACTTTTTTAGTTTTATTATAAAAGTTCTTTTAACAAGAACAGTAAGAAGAGCAGTATTATAAGACATCTTGAAAACCAGCTTAAGAAAGCCTGAATAGTTTATTACAGGTACACAGAGTAGAATACTATTAATATGTAACAGCTGTTTGAACAGTATGCAGTTAAAAAGTCAATTAGCCTGGGTGATGTTTCAAAGTCTGTGATTCTTCCAGATCAAGGAGTGCAGACATTTGGTATTACAAAAAAGATTCCAATAAAACACTTTTTTTTTTTTTTTTTTTGGAGACGGAGTTTCGCTCTTGTTACCCAGGCTGGAGTGCAATGGCGCAATCTCGGCTCACCGCAACCTCAGCCTCCTGGGTTCAGGCAATTCTCCTGCCTCAGCCTCCTGAGTAGCTGGGATTACAGGCACGAGCCACCATGCCCAGCTAATTTTTTTGTATTTTTAGTAGAGACGGGGTTTCACCATGTTGACCAGGATGGTCTCGATCTCTCGACCTCGTGATCCACCCGCCTCAGCCTCCCAAAGTGCTGGGATTACAGGCTTGAGCCACCGTGCCTGGCCAATAAAATACATTTTGTAGGCCAGCTTTTTAGATTCCAAAGTTATATTCAGAGAATTTGTAACATTTCTAACTATTCTACGTTAGAACTACACAAACAAGGTCTAGTCAGCCAGCTCTCTGTACAGTAGTGTCTCAGGTTTTTATGTCTAACAGTACATGGAAGAAAAAATTCCAGTGGGCTCTATTGTATAATAATAAACATAGTATTTACATGGCACTTACAGTCTCTTATAAACTAGTCCATGATTCCTGCTACTGCCTTTACACCTCCTGCTACCTCCCCTACTTTCTCCCAGTTTCAGTTGTGAAGCAAGCAGAAGCCATGATGGTCAGTTAATAACAGCAACATTAGGAACCAACATGCATTAGAACTGCTAAGAAAGGGAGTGAGGTATCTTCCTTGAATTTTTTAACAGTTTATCATGATATACTCTGTTTCCTTCACTGAACCTTTGAAGTACTTCTGGAAATCAGTTCTTACTATCTTTCATATTAACATACAGTGGTAGTCATCTCTTAGTTCTAAGTTAGGAAAGCCATTCCTTCATCATTTAAGAAAATGGAGTGGCACGTTATCTTTTACTTAGTTCTAGAAAATTGAGATCCTCTCATATTACAGTAAGGTTTTTAGAAGACCCTCCAAAAAGTAATGTATGTAATTCAGTGCAGAGTATTAAATAAAGCTGTTCTCTGCTACTGTACTTAATTTCTTGACACTTTGTTTCTTCTTTTTGAGACGAAGTTTTAAGTCTGTTGCCCCTGCTGGAGTGCAGTGGTGCAATCTTGGCTCACTGCAACCTCCACCTCCCAGGTGCAAGCAATTCTCTGCCTCAGCCTCCTGACTAGCTGGGATTACAGGTGCCTCCCACCACGCTGCGCTAATTGTTGTATTTTTAGTAGAGATGGGGTTTCACCATCTTGGCCAGGCTGGTCTTGACCTCGTGATCCACCTGCCTTGGCCTCCCAAAGTGCTGGGATTACAGGCATGAGCCACCATGCCTGGCCTCTTGATACTTTTTATGTTATTTTAATATGCTGCATGACAGTGCCTCCTTCTTTGCTCTAATTTGTAATGTACTGCAATGTTAAGGCCAGGTTATGTAGCAGCATATAAGCCATTATAAAATGGACAAGGAGCTTAAAAAGCTACTGCCAAGAAGCTACAGGTTGAAGAGACCACTAATAATTGCAAGGACATAAATTGGTTTTAAAAATATTTAAATTAATGGACAAAAAAATAAATATCCTAAAAGGGCATAATGATGACTTTTCTAGTGAATCCATGTTCTTTATTAGGTATCTTTTATAGTTACATCTTTATTTTTTTGAGACGGAGTCTCGCTCTGTTGCCCAGGCTGGAGGGTAGTAGTGGCATGATCTTAGCTCATTGCAACTGCCACCTCCCGGGTTCAAGTAATTCTCTTGCCTTAGCTTCCCCAATAGATGGGATTACAGGTGCCCACTACCACACTCAGCTAATTTTTGCATTTTTAGTAGAAACAGAGTTTTACCCTGTTGGTCAGTCTAGTCTTGGACACTTGACCTCAAGTGATCCACTCGTCTTGGCCTCCTAGAGGGATGGGATTACAGGTGTGAGCCACAACACCTAGCCAAGTTAAAGCAATGTGCAAAAATACTGAACTTGAGTTGTTTACGTATATTCAATATTTGTTGGGAGAGCAAATGTTTCATTTTCTCTCAGTCCCTGTGTATTTTGTCTTCTCTTATGTTAAACACTATGTAGAATGTGTCTGTGTAATTTTATAAATACTTTCATTAGGGATGGACATTCTAATTTACACTATGGGTCTGTGAACTACTACAATGTTTAAAGGTTACCAAATTACGTTTCCCTTTTCTGTTGTAGAATTTACATAGTACATGATGAAGTTAAGGATAAAGCTTTTGAACTAGAACTCAGCTGGGTTGGTGAATGTAAGTTATTTTTGTACATTTATTTGCTCTAGGAATTACCTGTACCATAGCAAATTTACAACAGAGTGTCTTTTCTAATATAATGAAAGCTAAAACAAATTTACTAGGTCATCAAAGGAAGGGAAAGTTCTGCTTAATAACTGGCTTAAGTTGTGAACGGATTATTTTTTGAAACATCCATTTCATGGTTTTAAAATATATTATGCTGTAAATTAATGCCCAGGATTTATAAATCATAGCATAATTTACATTCATTTCTGTAAGAATATATGGGCACATACAATCTCATGTGGAAGCCAGCACACAAAAATGAGTATAACTCATAGTACAACTCTGCAACAGTATTTGAGTTAGCTGTTTACTGGGTAGATCCTCTAGTATACTGCAAGTCACAATACAGTCCTCCATTTAAAATTCATTCAAATATGTGGCTTAATTTACAGTAACTAATGGAAGACATGAAATTGTTCCAAAAGATATAAGGGAAGAAGCAGAGAAATATGCTAAGGTAAGCCACAGTGCAAAAACTTGTCTTGGCCAGGTACACTGGGGGGAATCACTTAGTCTAGGAGTTCGAGACCAGCCTGAGGAAAATAGCGAGACCCCCATCTCTAATTAAAAAACTAAAAATAAAAAATTCTCTAACCAAAACTGTGTTCAATATAAAGAAACTTGAGTGGTTTCTATTAAATAACACTAATAGTTAAGCTGAACTAAGGATAGAAATTTTCTAGGTCATCTACAGTGGGTAGTGTTGCCTTGGTTTCCACCCCCCACCCCCCGAAAAAAAAACGAGGGTTAATATTGCAAAGAGTTTTTCAGGACCTTAAAATTTTTTTTTCTTGAGACGGAGCCTTGCTCTGTCGCCAGGCTGGAGTGCAGTGGTGTGATCTCGGCTCACAGCATCCTCTTGCCTCTGGGTTCAAGCAGTTCCCCTGCCCCAGTCTCCTAAGTAACTGGGAGTACAGGCACCTGTCAACACACCTGGCTAATTTTTTGTATTTTAGTAAAGACAGGGTTTCACTAGGACTTTTAGTAGAAAGTGTGTGTGTATGTGTGTGTGTATTTCTTTTTGCTCTGTCACTCAGGCTGGAGTGCAATGGTGCCATCTTGGCTCACTGCAGCCTCTGTCTCCCGGGTTCAAGTGATTTTCCTGCCTCAGCCTCCTGAGTAGCTGGGATTATAGGAGTAAGCCATCACACCTGGCTAACTTTTGTACTTTGGTTTCACCAAAAATAGACTGGGTTTCACCAGGCTGGTCTCAAACTCCTGACCTCAGGTGATCCATCTCCTTCGGCCTCCTAAAGTGCTGGGACTGCACCCGGCCTCTTATGTATATAGTCTATCAAAGATACAGTCATTGCATGTTACAGCAACATTTGCTCAATTATCTTTGCCTGGTTATCTTATTCTAAAAGTGTTCATTCAGTTACAAGTAAAGGAATTCAACCACTTAATTGAGGTTGTTGTAGCTTGCTCACAAGTGTGAGATATAACAATATTAAAAATCAATTTTAAACACCTGTTTTCTCTTAACAGGAATCTCTGAAGGAAGAAGACGAATCAGATGATGATAATATGTAACATTTACTCCAGCATCTATTGTATTTTAAATTTCTACTCCACTGTAACTATTTAGCCCTGTGGATTATAAATACTCACTGTCCAATTTTCATTAAATTTTTGTCTTATAACGATTGAGGTTTGGTTAATATTTGCTTTACAAAATTGGTGGGGGTAATTGAGGACATTTACTTAATATTAAAATACAGATTTATGACTACTGAAAAACTCCTTGGTTAAAATACGGCAGAATTAATTCAAAGACTGCAGATTAATTAATTCAAAGTCCCATTCTCAACTAGAATATACAGATCATATTCTTCCGGGCTTTTGTACAAAAAGCACCTACCAATTCAGTGAACAAATAATTGATATGGCTTCCCACTTTCATATTTATTGAAATAAATGGTGGTCATCAATCACTGTTAATCTTTAGGTGTAATACAGATGACAGATGTTTCAGTTTTGAATAGTTTTTCAAACACTGATTATTCTCAGCATGGTACAGCTCAAAAAAGATCCTTTAATACATGAATCAAGAATGTTTTTGCTTTTTTCCTTTATTATGGTGAGGAGTGATTTAAGGATCAATAAAGTCCCTATTCTGTAACTACAAATTTTTCTTGATCTCTAAAGATTCAAATAAAAATACCAGTATCAGACAGCTTTCATGTTAAAAATAAGAATTTATGTGAAAGTGCTCTCCAACGGAACTGTTACTAAGTGGAATAAACAATACTGTAGCCTAGAACAACAACTTTGTTAAGCTGAAAAGCAGTACTCACAGCAGGAACAATCTGAACTCAGGCCATGTATATACACCCTCTAGTGGACTCATGCCAGTGTCACTCATTCAATGTTATGCTTTCCTAAGAAGGTAATCTAGCCACTGAATTCAGGTGCAGGGCATTTGGACTTTGAGCATTTGTGTAGTTTAAATAGCAAATCATTACACCTGCATATTAATAGCTAACTACTATACAAATAACTCAAAACCAGTAATGTCATTACCATGGCTTCTTTTATGTAACATCTGCTATGTTTTACAACTCAAAATATATTTTAAAACATATTAATGCATATGGCTCAAGCAATCCTCCCACCTCAGCCTTCTGAGTAGCCGGGACCACAGGCACGTACCACGCTTGGCTAACGTTTGACAATTTTTGTATAGACAGCATCTCATTATGTTGCCCAGGGTGGTCTTGAACTCCTGGAGTTAAGCAATCTACCCACTTCAGCCTCCCAAAATGCTGACATTACAGGCATGAGCCACCATACCTGGCCACAACTCATATATTTAATTGTTAATGATACAAGTGTTGGTCTTGGAAAAATACAGGAACAATACTAAATTGAATCCATTTACAGAAAGATAAACTGACTATCCCTAAGCCAATCATTGGTCATTCCTATACTTTTCCCAAAGTTCCAAAGTATGAATGGCACATAAATCTTCAATAATTCTTTGAATGTATCTATTCTTACATTCGTATCAGCATAGTTAAAACCCTCTTCAGAAAACACTGGTTTGGCCGGGCGCAGTGGCTCACGCCTGTAATCCTAGCACTTTGGGAGGCTGAGGTGGGTGGATCACCTGAGGTCAGTAGTTCAAAACCAGCCTGGCCATCATGGTGAAACCTCATATTTAAAAAAAACAAAAAAAACAAAACAAAACTGTTGGGGGAAAAAAAAAAAAAGACTGGTTCATTTTTTTTTTTGAGACAGAGTCTCGCCAGGCTGGAGTGGAGTGGTACACAATCTTGGCTTGCTGCAACCTCCACCTCCTTCCTGGGTTCAAGCAATTCTCCTGTGTCAACCTCCCAAGTAGCTGAGACTACACGCATGTGCCACCACACCCCAGCTAATTTTTTTTATTTTTAGTAGAGACGGGTTGCACCATGTTGGCCAGGATGGTTTTCCATCTGTTGCCCTTGTGATCCGCCTGCCTCGGCATCCCAGAGTGCTGTGATTACAGGTGTGAGCCACTGTGGTCGTAAAAGATACTGGTTCTAAAGAAACCTAAATAGGAGCAGCTAAGCTACTACAGAGGCCATAATATCAGTAGATATACCTAGCTCTACAGCTCTTACGAAAGAAAGCTAAGTGATTTTCTTGTTTTTTTTTTTTTTTTTTTTCTTGAGATGGAGTCTTGCTTTGTTGCCCAGGCTGGAGTGCAGTGGTACAATCTCAGCTCACTGCAACCTCCACCTCCCAGTTTCAAGCAATTCTCCTGCCTTAGCCTCCAAGTACACAGGGCTACACAAGTGGCTGCCACCACGCCTGACTTAAACTTTGTATTTTTAGTAGAGATGGAGTATCAACATATTGGCCAAGACGGTCTCAAACTCCTGACCTTGTGATCCACTCGCCTTGGCCTCCCAGAGTTGGGATTACAGGTAGGAGCTGCCACGCCTGGCTACCACGTGATTTTCATGTACACTAAACAGGATTAATAAATAAAGGTTCAATTTTAAGGATACTTTGTAATCACTGCTGAGATACGACTAGTCTCTTTAGGAAAAAAAGCTGGTACATTTTACTTTGATAAATGTAAATTTTATTTTAAGCAACACTGAGTACCTTATTACCATAAATCATCTTGATGCTGATACCTAAAAAAAAAAAAAAAAAAAAAGTTTTAAAGAAGTTTTGCTTTAGAGATTCCAAAGAATAAAATATATTTACAGACTTGTAAAAGCACTTATCTGATAAGATTCCATTTGCTTTTATTTCTATGATTCGTAGAGACCTAAAAAATAAGAAAATCAACTTGTAGGTTATCAATGTTTAACTTATTTCAACAGAATATTCTTCATTTCATAGGAGGCGCAGCAAATTAAGATTACAAATACTATCATTTTGTAAAAATATCCACCTATATCAAAGGAACTTCAAAACATGAAATGCAGCTATTGTTACTCCAACAAAGTATAGCTCTTTTTTTGTTCCAACTGACCATATGTATGGCTTAACTATAATAAAATCTAAGTACATACCCCGCCAGAGTTGTTTAAAAAAAAATCCTGTACTTCTATTTTAACTGGTGAGCACACAGTAACTACTGAGATGCTAAAGGTGTATACATACTGAAATCATACTAACTGACTGCAGGATAAGGTAATCTATTTTAAAAACAGTAATTGAGAAATGTACGGAGGTTGGATGTGGTGGCTCATACCCATAATCTCAACACTTTGGGACACTGAGGCAGGAGGATCACTTCAACCCAGGTCATCCACCTGCCTCGGCCTCCCAAAGTGCTGGGACTACAGGCATCAGCCACCATGCCTGGCATACCTTAGTCTTAACAAACATTAATTGCTTATTAACTGTTAAAGGACACAAGAAATAGCACAATTATTACCTTTTACAAAATATTCTGAGAAGCTGTTTACTTATAAAACCACTAAATTATACCTCTTTCCCTCCTTTTATTTAGGGTATTTTTTAAAAAAGATACCTTTTTGTATGTGGCTGGTTAAACTAAAAACAACAAACAAGAAAAAAAAAAACCGAGTGTGGTGGTGCTCACCTGTGGTCCCAGCTACTCATGGGGCTGAAGTGGGAGGATTGCTCCAGCAGTGCTGCAGTGTGCTATGATAGTGCCTTTGAATAGCCACTGTACTACTCTAGCCTGGACATGACAGTGGGACCTTGCCTCTAAAAAGTAAAAAACGAAATGGCCAGGTGTGGTGGCTCACGCCTATAATTCCAGCACTTTGGGAGGCCAAGGTGGGAGCATCATGAGGTCAAGAGATGGAGACCATCCTGGTCAACATCGTGAAGCCCCGTCTCTACTAAAAATACAAAAATTAGCTATGTGTGGCAGCACGTCCTGTATTCCCAGCTACTCGGGAGGCTGAGGCAGGAGAATCGCTTGAGCCCAGAAGGTAGAGGTGAGCCAAAATGGCACCACTGCACTCTAGACTGGGCGACAGAGCAAGACTCCATCTAAAAAAAAATAAAAGTAACAAGGCTGGGAACACTGGCTCACGCTTGTAATCCCAGCACTTTGGGAGGCCAAGGCGGGTGGATCACTTGAGGTCAGGAGTTCATGACCAGCCTGGCCAACATGGTGAAACCCCGTCTCCACAAAAAATACAACAAATAGCCGCACATGGTGTCAGGCGCCTGTAGTCCCAGCTACTTGGGAGGCTGAGATAGAAGAATTGCTTGACCAAGGAGGGGGAGGTTGCAGTGAGCTGTGATGGTGCCACTACACTCCAGCCTGGGTGATGGAGCGAGACTGTCTCAAAAACAAGAGTAACAGAAAGCAAAGAAGCAGCAATCCATATTCCCACAACCCGGAGTAACTATGTTAGGATTTTTTATTTTTAGTTTTTGCATGCTTCCATAGTTTTTTTCTTCTTTTTTTGGGAGACAGGGTCTCACTCTGTTGACAGGGTGGAGTACAATGGCAGGATGAAAGTTCACTGCAGCCTCGACCTCTTGTGCTTAAATTATCCTCCCTGCTCAGCCTCTTGAGTAGCTAGAATCACAGGCACGTACTATCATGTCTGGCTTAGTTTTTATTTATTTATTTATTTATTTATTTAAGAAACTGGCCCTCCCTATATTGTCCACGATGGTCTCAAACTCCTGACAAGTGTTCCTCCCATCCTGTCCTCCCAAAGTGTTGCAACTACAGGTGTGAGCCACTGCCCAGCCTCCATTGTTTTTACAAAGTATGTACTTAAGTTATGTGGTATGTTGGTATGTACCTAAATATTTACTGTCCCTTCTATATTTAAATTAAAACATTACAAATAAAATAGTCCTTCTTTCACCACTCAACCACATCAAGAGGTAATTACTAAACCGTATGCTTCCAGTCCATACATCTCTTTAAAATAAATACTAGTGGCCGGGCGTGGTGGCTCATGCCTCTAATCCCAGCACTTTGGGAGGCTGAGGCAGGTGGATCACGAGGTCAAGAGATTGAGACCATCCTGGCCAACATGGTGAAACCTCGTCTCTACTAAAAATACAAAAATTAGCTGGGCATGGTGGTGCGTGCCTGTAGTCCTCACTACTCAGGAGGCTGAGGCAGGAGAATTGCTTGAACTCAGGAGGCGGAGGTTGCGGTGAGCGGAGATCGCGCCATTGCACTGCAGCCTGGGTAACGAGCAAAACTCCGTCTCAAAAAATAAAATAAATACTAGTATAATGTGGTTAACACACAAAGATAGTTGATGAGTAGGAATCCTTACTCATGTATCTTGGGTTTGTCTTTGAAGTGTATGACTTGGACTTCTATTTGATTTCTACTACAAGGAATCACAAAATTTTGAGAAAAATTCAGGTAAATAAAGAGTTGAACTGAAGATCCATATGGAAATGGGAGTTACTTTTTTTTTTTTTTTTTTTTTCAGGAAAAGCCAATGGGATTCAAGACTAATATAATATAGGAGAATTAAGATAGCACTAAGGAAATACTGATAATTTAGAGAAAAGGAAATAGCATAGGAAAATCAGACATATAAAGATGGTAATACATGATTTTCAGTAGGTCTGACTGGTTTGAGTGTCAGCAGCAACCAAGTGATAGCAGTAAAAATTCAAGGCAAACACTTGGATGCCTACAATGTATCACATATCACCAAGGAAGATTAAAATTTTAAAAGTTAAGTAGGATATAGTTCTTGCCCTATTGAGAAAGGCAGATACTAAAAATTACTGGCCAGGTCTATTAAAGACGTGTATACAAGCTGGGCATGGTGGTTCACACCTGTAATCCCAGCACTTGGAGAGGCCAAGGTGGGTGTATCACTTGAGGTCAAGAGTTGGAGACCAGCCTGCCAACATGGTGAAATGCCATCTCTGCTAAAAATAACAAAAATCAACCAAGCGTGGTGGCGTGTGCCTGTAGTCTCAGCTATTCGGGAGGCTGAGACAGCAGAATTGTTTGAACTTGGGAGGCAGAGGTTGCAGTGAGCCAAGATGATACCACTGCACTCCAGCCTGGATGACAGAGTGAGACCCTGTTTCAAAAAAGTAAAAAAAAGATGTGCATACATATACTTGCATGTCTATACTGAATTACAAATGTGTGCTTTGGGAAGGATGACATAAATTCTGACAAATATCGAAGGGAATTTGGGAACATTTTCTGGACACTTTTAGTGGAAGAGCCCTCCAATGAATGAATTCAGAAGAAGAAAAAAGCTTATCAATAATTAGGAGCAAAAACTTTCTGAGATGCTGATTTTTTTTTAATGGAGTTTCGCTTGTTACCCAGGCTGGAGTGCAATGGTGCGATCTCGGCTCACTGCAACCTCTGCCTCCTGGGTTCAAGCAATTCTCCTGCCTCAGCCTCCCGAGTAGCTGGGACTACAGGCGTGGGCCACCATGCCCAGCTAATTTTTTGTATTCTAAGTAGAGACGGGGTTTCACCATGTTGACCAGGATGGTCTCAATCTCTTGACCTCGTGATCCACTGCCTCAGCCTCCTAAAGTGCTGGGATTACAGACGTAAGCCACCACGTCCAGCGAGATGCTAATAATTAAAACAAAGCAGACTATGTAAAAATATGAAGGACAGAATTGACAGTGACAGTGGGAATACATGCAACAGACAACTTTCTCAAAGTGTTGCTCAAAGATCATCTAAGTCAGAATTCTACAGATTTGAATTCACTAAGTCTGAAGGATCCAGGAATCTGTATTTTGAATAAGCACCTGATGTAATTCTTATGAACACTCTATAACTTGATAATCACTGATTTGGAAGCAGGTTACTAAAAGAACAGGATAACAGAAAAAGTTACTTAAAAGGTTTAAAGAGATGACACTTAGGGCCGGGCACGGTGGCTCATGCCTATAATCCCGGCACTTTGGGAGACTGAGGTAGGTGGATCACCTGAGGTCAGAAGTTCGAGACCAGCCAAGCCAACACGGTAAAACCCTGTCTCTACTAAAAATACAAAAATTAGCCAGGCGTGGTGGTGGGCACCTAAAATCCCAGCTACCTGGGAGGCTGTCACAGGACAATCACTTGAACCTGGGACGTGCAGGTTGCAGTGAGCTGAGATTGTGCCACTGTACTCCAGCCTGGGCAACAAAGCAAGACTCCACCTCAAAAAAAAAAAAAAAAAAAAAAAAGAAATGACACTTAGCAAAATGGGGGATGAAGCAGCAGGGGATGATGGGTACTTAGAAAAATTTTTTTTCATGATTGTGTAAGAAATGTATGTCTCAGAAATAGCAGCATACAACTAAGATGAAAAGTGGGGGAGGGGGAGGTTTAGGATGGGTGTGGGAAGAATCTGGCAGAAAATTTACAGGGATAGTTTCAAATATTTTACAATTCAACATCAGCTCCCAAGGAAGACAACATACAGATGTTAGTAGAACATTTCCAACATGTGGGTGGACAAAGAGCCAGGGTGCCAATTATGAAGAAATCCTGTAACTGTTCACTAATGGTCAGGGATTGAAAAGCATCTTTCATATTTTACTGACAGGTCAAAAAAGAGAAAATTAGCTCTGACTTAATGCAGACCAGGTCAATTTGGTCAAAGAGAATTTTATAGAAGAGCTTTGGTTCCACCATTGCAAAAGAATGGTAACACAATATTCCCTACCAGAAACATTAGTAGAATTCAGGATTACACTGAAACCATATTCTACCCCCACATTCTATAAATATCTAACTGGAATTTCATTTCGTAAGATAAAAACTGACAGAAAATTAATCATTTATAACTAGATGTTCTATTTACTATTTCATTTGCAAAAGATTCTTAAAATGGTGTTACTGCAACTTTCCCCCAAAGGTATTCAACATTTACAGTGTAGTCCAGTTCTATTCTAATTACCATCTAATCTTTGGCCTGTCTCTTCTGTAAGTGGAGCAAATGTGGCTAAATGCAGTTCTTACATATTTCTCGAACAGAAGTCTACTAGAAACGAACATAGATCCTTCCTTCATAGGCAATATAATAATTCATTTACAACCTCAAACACATTTGACATGAAAAGGCTAAAGGCAAGCCACAAAGTAGACAAGTCATACACTAAATCGTTCTGAGAGCAGAAAGTTTCTCTTCCTTCCTGGCAGCCCTCTCTTTCATGATAAGCAGCCAAATGAATCTTTCTGACAAATGACATCATATGTAGACATGCCATGCCATTCTCCCCCACCACCCGTCCTAGATAATCTGGACAACTTCCAAACTGAATTTCAGCAGAAGCTAGCCTAGTATAAAATCCATTCTTTTCCCTAAATGGAAATCTGACAAAACAGGAAGTACACAGCAGCGCAGAGAAACAAGTTTTGTGGCTTAAGTATTTACTGGTAACAGACTAGTTCTTCATGACTAATAAAGTACAGAACTTCAAATTTGAAAGGAAAACAGCAAGTTTACCTTGGGTTACCAAGGCTTCAGCATTTCTGAGGCCTTAAAAGCAGTATCACGTGATACATAGAGGAATGAAAAACAAAAAGGTGATACTTTTCTTTTTCTTTTTCATTCATACAAAAATCCCCCTCCCTGCCCCATCTGACCAAGATCTAAGCCACGAAAATTATACAAACACTGGAAGGAGTTTTATGATTGCATATACAGACTAAGAAACAAAGATTTTTGCCGGGCACGGTGGCTCAAGCCTGTAATCCCAGCACTTTGGGAGGCCGAGGCGGGTGGATCACAAGGTCGAGAGATCGAGACCATCCTGGTCAACATGGTGAAACCCCGTCTCTACTAAAGATACAAAAAATTAGCTGGGCATGGTGGCACGTGCCTGTAATCCCAGCTACTCAGGAGGCTGAGGCAGGAGAATTGCTTGAACCCAGGAGGCGGAGGTTGCAGTGAGCCGAGATCGCGTCATTGCACTCCAGCCTGGGTAACGAGAGCAAAACTCCGTCTCAAAAAAAAAAAAAAAAAAAAAAAAGAAACAAAGATTTTTTCAGAAACAATAAGAAGTCTGGTTTAATTTGAGGGAAATAATCTGGAATTTAAAATTTTTTTTACTTGCCATAGGATTTGAGGTAATCCTAAATGTAAATAAATACAAATCCGAGATCCCTACGTGGGCTGTTAGAACTGGCAGACTCAATAACGTATTATCAAACCTATCACAAGCCAACAAAAGGAAAAAACAAGAAAAGGAAGCCATCCTCCATGCCTTTTTCCCCCCTCAAACTACTGCTGTTGAAACAATTAGAGGCCTTTTCAGATAATGATTAATTTGTATCTAATTTGTAAGCTATCATAAATAAGCATAGTAGTGTATCTAAGTGCCTAGCAAACAAATTTAAAGCGTTATTATTCAGTTGATTCCCCACCCCATCCAAAGCAGGTTGAAATCTACAGTAAGTCATGAAACCACTTCTGTGGATCACATTAGATTTTTCAAACAAACGAACTACAGAAGAAAATACTGAATTACACTCTAGTACTTTTGTGTGTGGGCAGTACACACACATAAATACAACTGAAATGACACCGTAATGAAATTAATCACTGGTCTCATGTGGCTATTATTTGAAATATCTGTTTTACCAAGCAATTAAAGCAATCAGAACTCTTTTATTAAATAAAACAGTGAGATAGAGGGGGGCATTAAAACTTCTGTCAGAATTTGATTCTGGGAAGGTCGGGTGCGGTGGCTCACGCCTGTAATCCTAGCACTTTGGGAGGCCGAGGTAGGTGGATCACCTGAGGCCAGGAGTTCAAGACCAGCCTGGCCATCATGGTGAAACCCCATCTTTAAAAAAAAAAAAAAAAAAAAAAAGAATTTGATTCTGGGAACACCAGGCTGCCAATTCCTCATATGCTAAAATTATCAAGTAAATGTCTAAGACTTCTGATCCTCAGGGGTTGTTAAAAAACAGTTAACCTAGCAGGGACAGACGGTTATTAGAAGCTTAGAATTCTTGTTTTTAAAATATGGTGCTAGATTGAAAGCCTAAAATATTAAGGGCTGTAAATACCTAGCCCAATGTTCCTCATTCTATAAAAGCAAAAGTAGTGATATATCCCAGGTCATAGCCAATGAGTAATAGGGTTATGATTAGAACACATTAACATCTGTTTTTCAAATCCAGTGTTTCGCTATTAGAGTGCTTATTCAATCCAATGTCCCGTTAAATTAAAAATTCTCTTGGCCGGGCGCGGTGGCTCAAGCCTGTAATCCCAGCACGTTGGGAGGCCGAGGCGGGTGGATCACGAGGTCGAGAGATCGAGACCATCCTGGTCAACATGGTGAAACCCCGTCTCTACTAAAAATACAAAAAATTAGCTGGGCATGGTGGCGTGTGCCTGTAATCCCAGCTACTCAGGAGGCTGAGGCAGGAGAATTGCCTGAACCCAGGAGGCGGAGGTCGCGGTGAGCCAAGATCGCGCCATTGCACTCCAGCCTGGGTAACAAGAGTGAAACTCCGTCTCAAAAAAAAAAAAATTAAAAATTCTCAGAATTTTGGAGCTAAGCACACACAACTGTTGCTTTAACTCTATGAATGCCTACTATGAGCCTGATATTTTAACTTCTCTCTCCAATTCCTGCCGTTCTCATTTCTTCCAAACCTTGATGCCAAGCCCCTAGCAATATCACAGCAAGCAAAGATCAAGTGTTCTCACAAAAATCTCACCCATTTCCTATTCTCAGGTATGCCCAGTTTTACACCTAAAGGCATTATGGTACTCCAATTTAAAAAAAAAAAGTACTTGAAGAGTGAGATTATGTGTTCAGTAATTTATTGAGCCAAGTGGCTTATCTATCCCACTATTGGCAACTGATGAACCCTTATCCCTGGATGGACTTTTCCCAGATTTGTACCACTGACAATTATGAGGAAGATCTGTGAAAAATGAGGTACCATAAAGCGGAAAAACAATTATCTGGTGGTTAGAAATACCATCCTTTATAAAAAAGTGGTTTCATTTTAAGTGACTGGCCAGGACATTCTTGAATCTACAAACACCAACAAAACACATTTTTACCGGCATACATTTGTCTGTTAAACATGACCTTTTAGCTTGCTATACCTTTCATAAACTTTCATTACACAAATGAATGCCTACTAAGTGCCAAGGCCTGTGATAGGTTTTAAACCTACAATGCTGAAAAAGGTACAGTTTTCTGCCTGTAAAGATTGTGTAACACAGTAAAAGAGACATATGTAAATAAAAGGGTAAAGTGCAATACAGAAAACGGTAAAGAATCAAGTAAGAGGAAATATATGAAATTCACATGATTACCTATATAGTTATACCTATAGAACTATCAGAAAACTTCACTTAAAAGGTAGCATTTGAACACAGAGAGATAGGACAATATTCAAAATGGTGAAACACTATCAACAAAAGTGAGAAAACATATGGCTTGTACAAGAGAACCATGAGAGTTAAACGTGACTGCAGCATATGATACTTGAAGCAGTAAAAAATAATGTTGGAAAGAGATCGATATGACCTTCGGTAGGGTTTCAGAATCAAGGAAAGAGAGTCTAGAAGCTTAATTTCTATATATCAATACAATAATGTATACATTTAAAACTCTCTTGGAATGATATGCATGTAAGAGTATGACATCACTACCACCGCCACCTCATACCCAAGTACTTCCTAAATACTTGGCACCATTCTAAACACTTTACATGTCTTAATCATGTAACACTTTACATGTCTTAATCATGTAATACTAATTCCAACCTTGTCAGGCCCATTCTATTATTATCCCCACGTTACAGACGAGGCAAGGAGAGTAAGAAATCTGCCCTAATCACCTCTCCTCGCAAAAATCCTGGCTGCAGCCACACCATCTAAAGCTAAGTATCTTCTTTGCTATCCTGGCATAAATTTTAAAGCTATTATTCTTATGGGGGCATAGGAAAAACCTAGATCCTACAAAGTAACCTAAATAACTAAACATGGGTAAAGGAGATCCTAAGAAGCCAAGAGGCAAAATGTCATCATATGCATTTTTTGTGCAAACTTGTCAGGAGGATCAGTCAACTTTTCAGAGTTTTCTTTCTTTCTTCTTCTTTTTTTTTTTTTTAAAAGAGTGGGTTTCACCACGTTGGTCAGGCTGCTCTTGAACTCCCGATCTCAGGTGATTCACCCGCCTTGGCCTCCAAAGTGCTTGGATTACAGGTGTGAGCCACCACGTCTGGCCCCTCACAGTTTTCTAAGAAGTGCTCAGAGAGGTGGAAGACCATGCTAGCTAAAGAGAAAGGAAAATTTGCAGATATGGCAAAGGTGGACAAGGCCTGTCATGAAAGAGAAATGAAAACCTACATCCCTCCTAAAGAGGAGACAAAAAAGTTGTTCAAGGGATACCAATGCATCTAAGAGGCCTCCTTCAGCCTTTTACCTGTTCTGTTCTGAGTATCGCCCAAAAATCAACGGAGAACATCTCGGCCTGTCCATTGGTGATGTTTCGAAGAAACTGGGAGAGATGTAGAATAACACCGCTACAACTGTTTGCAATAGCAAAGACCTGGAACCAACCCAAATGCCCATCGATGATAGAATGGACAGGGAAAATAAGGCATATATACACCATGGAATACTATGCAGCCATCAGAAACGACGAGTTCGTGTCCTTTGTAGGCACATAGATGGACCTGGAAACCCATCATTCTCAGCAAACTGACACAAAAACAGAAAATCAAACACTGCATGTTCTCACTTATAGGTGGGTGTTGAACAATGAGAACACATGGACACAGGGAGAGGAGCATCACACACTGGGGTCTGTCAGGGGGAAAGAGGGAACGGACAGTGAGGGGTGGGGAGTTGGAGAGAGAGAACATGGGGAGAAATGCCAGATATAGGTGATGGGGAGGAAAGCAGCAAACCACACTGCCATGTGTTTACCTATGCAACAAACTTGCATGTTCTTCACATGTACCCCAAAACCTAAAATGCAATTAAAAAAAAAAAAAGAGTAACACATTGCAGATGACAAGCAGCCTTATGAAAAGAAGTCTGCAAAGCTGAAGAAAAATATGAAAAGAATACTGCTGCCTATCGAGCTAAAGGAAAGCCTGATGCAGCGAAAAAGGGAGTTGTCAAAGCTGAAACAAGCAAGAAACAGAGGAAGATGAGGAAGAGGATGAGGAGGAAGACTAAGATGATGACAAACAAGTTGGTTTCAGTGGTTTTTTTTCTTGTCTATAAAGCATTTAACCCCCTGTACACAACTCACTCCTTTAAAGAAAAAAACTGAAATGTAAGGCTGTGTAAAATTTTGTAAACTGTACAGTATCTTTTTTGATACAGTTAACACACTACCAAATGTGTCTTTAGATAGCCCTGTCCTGGTGGTATTTTCAGCAGCCACTAACCTTGCTTTGTACGGTGTTGGTGGGGGGGCGGTGGTGGTGGTTGTAAATTGGCATGGAAATTTAAAGCAGGTTCTTCTTGGTGCATAGCACAAATTAGCTATGTATGGGAATGGTGGTTTTTTCATCTTCAGTTGTCTCTGATGCAGCTTATACAAAATAATTGTTCTGTAACTAAATACCACTTTGCAATTGCAAAAAAAAAAAATGTTGCAGTTGTTTTGTTGACCTTCCGAATGCTTCAAAGTAAATACAAATCTTTTTTTTTTTTTTTTTGACACGGAGTCTCATTCTGTTGCCAGGCTGGAATGCAGTGGTGCAATCTCGGCTCAGTGCAACCTCTGCCTCCAGGGTTCAAGTGAGTCCCCCTGCCTCAGCCTCCCAAGCAGCTGGGACTACAGGCGTGTGCCACCGTACCCGGCTAATTTTTTTTTTTTTTTTTTGTATTTCAGTAGGGACGGGGTTTCACCATGTTGGCCAGGATGGTCTCGATCTTCTGACCTTCTGATCCACCCACCTTGGCCTTCCAAAGTATTAGGATTACAGGCGTGAGCCACCACAATTGGCCTAAATTTTTTATTAGGAAAAAAAAAAAGGGAGTGTCAAAGGCAAGAGATTATTAAAAGTGTAGAAAAACATAATCATAACCAAACATTCATTAAAAACTCAGAATGTTGTAAACCGATATACAAATGTTAGGTTTCTGAATATACTAATTTTTTTCCTGAATCTGTAAATAGGTATCTTTGTAACTCAAAGCTAGCATTACAGTGGAAAAAATTTTAAGTACCTATTTAAATCAAAGACTGTCTTGACAAATATAACAAAGTAGCTCAAATTTCATAAGCTCACATACTATCCCAAAAGGAAGGTTCCAAAAAGGTTAGGTTTTATATAAAAACAGACTAAAAATGGAATAAAAAAGAATAATATATATATTTAATACTGTGATTGCTATGTAATTGATAAAATAAAAGACTGGCTTTTTTTCTAAACAAAATCAGAAAAGAGAGCAGCAAATAAAACATTTTTTAAAACATCCTGGGAAAATTCCCTTTGCTGACTTTTTCTGGAATTAAAAAAAAAAAAAAAAGTCTTGGGAAAAACTCAGTGGAGGTAGGGTGGGAGGGTGATGATGGTAGCAGAACCATAGTAGATTAACTGGTGAAATTCAGCTTTCTGCTGAGTTAACTCAAAAGGCTGCGTATTGCATGTTTTGATATTTCTAATTATTAAAAGTAATTTCTTATACTGAACATTTTATTTATTGAAATAAAAGTGATTTCTAAAAACAAGACACTTAACACCTTTACCTGGATTTCAGATAAAGCATCTTGGCTAAACATTCATGTTCCATAAACATATCTGTTCCCTCTAGGCATTATTTTAAAAATAAACTAAAACAGAATGCACAAAAATTAGTCCACTGAGGAAGAGAAGAAAAGGAAAGACATTTCACTCCATGTATTTGAG
This sequence comes from Saimiri boliviensis, assembly GCF_048565385.1. Classification (NCBI taxonomy): domain Eukaryota; kingdom Metazoa; phylum Chordata; class Mammalia; order Primates; family Cebidae; genus Saimiri; species Saimiri boliviensis. The sequence goes on along the minus strand of NC_133450.1, from coordinate 91,000,902 downwards.
CCCTTTTAATACATATTTATAAAGGGACTTCAAAAAATTTGTGGAAAAATAGAATTAAAAGATAAAAACATAAACTTTATTTCTCAATATAAGCTCTATCAAATCAAGACACTTTTCTAAGTAATAATACCAGTCATTCAGTCCATTCCTGAAGAACTGAGGGTCCTGGGAATTTAGCCATGTCAATGCAATCTTTTTTACATTAACTGGAGAAAACTGGGTACCCTTAAAAAAAATTCAAGATTAGGAATCAAAGAAGTCAGAAGGAGCTAAAGCAGGACTGCAAGGCAGATGCCTCATGATTTCCCATCAAAATTATTGCAGAACTGCCCTAGTTTGATGAGAGGCCTGAATTGCACTGTTAGGGTAGAGTACATTTTGGTGAAGCTCTTTCAGGTATTTTTCTGCTAAAGCTTTGGCTAATTTTTTCAAAATACTCTCATAAGCAGATGTTACTGTTCTCTGGCCCTTCAGAAAGTCAACAAGCAAAATGATTTAGGCATTCCAAAAACCTGCTTTGCCATGCATGACCTTTGCTCCTGACCAGTCTGCTTTTGCCCTGACTGGACCACTTCCATCTCTTGGTAGCCATTGCTTTGCCTGTGCTTTGTCTTCAGAAGGGGCCAGGCGCGGTGGCTCAAGCCTGTAATCTCAGCACTTTGGGAGGCCGAGGCGGGTGGATCACGAGGTCAAGAGATCGAGACCATCCTGGTCAACAAGGTGAAACCCCGTCTCTACTAAAAATACAAAAATACAAAAAATTAGCTGGGCATCGTTGTGCGTGCCTGTAATCCCAGCTACTCAGGAGGCTGAGACAGTAGAATTGCCTGAACCCAGGAGGTGGAGGCTGCGGTGAGCCGAGATCGCGCCATCGTACTCCAGCCTGGGTAACAAAAGCGAAACTCTGTCTCAAAAAAGAAGTGTACTGGTAAAGCCATGCTCTATCTCTTATTACAATTCTTCAAAGAAATCCTTTAGGATCTTGATCAAACTTGTTTAAATGTCCATTGAAAGCTTTGCTCTTGTCTGCAGGTGATCTGGGTTTAAGTTTTGGCATCCATTGAGTCGTAAGTTTGCTCAATTAATTTTTTTAGTCAAAACTGTTTAAGCTGAACCAATTGAGATGTCTATGATGTTGGCTATTGTTTCTGCTGTTAATTGTTGGTTCTCTTCAATTAGGGCATAAACAAGATTAACTTTTCCATGTCAAATTGATGTGATTGGTCTGCTGCTGTGGGCTTCATCTAAAACTCTGTTTTGTCTTAAACTAGTTATGCATTTGTAAACTGTTACTGACTTCTTTGGGGCACTGTCTCCATAAACTTTTTGTAAAGTATCGATGATTTCGCCATTCTTCCACATCACAACCTTCACCATCAATTTGATGTTTGTCCTTGCTTCAATTTTAGCAGAATTGATTTTGCCTTGATAGGGGCTCTTTGCAACCTATGTCCTACCCTTCTCAGTGCCTCAAACTAGATCCTTTTCAGACATGATATAATAAGTTATTATGAATTCATTTTGGGGCAAAAAAATTTGTAAGATACTCTCATAAAACTACATTTTTTCAATAATGAAAAACTTATCACTCCTTAATTTGAGAATCACCTGGGTTTCCTAAACTTAAATATTTTTAATTCAAGCAGAACTAAAGTATCATTTACATCTAAGTCTAATAGAATAGAATTAAAAGCTACAACGTAGAAACAATATAAGGTCCAGTTTCATGCCTTGTCCCAATTAAGAGACCCATAAAGATTTTAACAAAACAAATAAATGCTTAGTGGACATTCCAAGCTCTAACTTGCATGTTTAAAACAGATTTCAGGCCGGGCGCGGTGGCTCAAGCCTGTAATCCCAGCACTGTGGGAGGCCGAGGCGGGTGGATCACGAGGTCAAGAGATCGAGACCATCCTGGTCAACATGGTGAAACCCCGTCTCTACAAAAATAACAAAAAATTAGCTGGGCATGGTGGTGCGTGCCTGTAATCCCAGCTACTCAGGAGGCTGAGGCAGGAGAATTGCCTGAACCCAGGAGGCGGAGGTTGCGGTGAGCCGAGATCGCGCCATTGCACTCCAGCCTGGGTAACAAGAGCGAAACTCCGTCTCAAAAATAAATAAATAAATAAATAAATAAAACAGATTTCATCTTCTTTACCAACCAGTGGCTTTTCTTGCCTTGCCAAATTAGTGAATGGTACTGCTTGTTCCCTCTTTCTTAAATCTTGAGTGTATTTTGTTTTCTTTCTTCTCTACCTCTATAATCAGAGATCAAACGCTGCCAAGTTTTCCTCCCCGCAAAATAATTTCTTGCTCACCTATTCCTTTCTCTCTCCAGATCCTACTCTAGTTTCATCTCATGCTGAAACCCCTTCCATAGTATCCTGTCTCCCTACCTCCAATTCCTGTGTCATTTCTTCAGTTATATTGGGTGTTGTTTCTAAATAATTTTCCAACACTGTATTTTATTTATGACATGCCTTTCTGTATCTGTTCAAAAACCTTCAGCAAAATTAACAAAAATTAAAAGGGAAATCTGTTTGGAAAAATATGTACAGGAAGTTACTATTACATAATAAACTCAACCAATTAAACAAAATATCAAGACTCTAATACCCAATTAGAAATCTGAATAGACAACCTGTAAAAGAATCAGTAAGTGAAATCACAGAACAAGGTCTCATTTCACTAATTCACAATAAAAACCTTACAAAGAAAAAATGAGCTCAATATATTTTGCACCTATTAAATTAGCAAAAATGGTCATTATAGACCATTCAATGCCACTAGCTAAACTCACAGGGAGGGTGATAGTGTAAATTATTATAACCAGCTTGAAAAACAACACAGCAATGTTTCAAGAGTCATAAAAATAATCACACAATGACTTTTTAAATTTACCCCTAAAGGAACAGTCCAAAAGATAGAAAATACTATATGTGCAAAGAAGATAAGTGAAGGACCATGAAACCTACATAATCATGCAATAGAAAAATGAGAAAGATGAAGAAGCTTGATGGAATATTTTCAGGCATTAAAATCATTATGGAGACTGTCCAAGCAGTTATACTGAACGCTTGTTATAATGTTAAAGGAACACAGAAAACCCAACACTACTCTAAGATGAAAGAAAATACACATAGACAAGGAAGAAGGCAATTTAAAAAAATCTCTTCGAGTGGCATTAAAAGTGATTTTTTTTTTCTTTTGAGATAGTTTCGCTGTGTTGCCCAGGCTGGAGTGCAGTGCTATGATCTCGGCTCACTGCAACTCTATCTCCCAGGTTCCACTGCGTCAGCCTCCAGGATAGCTAGGATTACAGTCATATGCCACCATGCCCAGCTAAATTTTGTACTTTTAGTAGAGATGGGGTTTCACCATGTTGGCCAAGCTGGTATCGAACTCCTGGCCTCAAGCGATCTGTCCACTTTGGCCTCCCAAACTGCTGGGACTACAGGTGTGACCACCAAGCCTGACCGATTTTATTTTTTAGTTCCATTAGAATTTGTAAAATTGGAAATAAGACAAAACAAAAATAATGGTCAATTTCTGCTTACACCCAATCTTCTAAGACCCTCTAGAACCCCGGGCCGTAATTAATACTCCACTGGATTCAGACGTGCAGCTGAAACATTAGTAGCTGGCCACATGCAATTTTCCCTATATAATCTTCAGCCAATCATCCTTTCTGAGCTGGTTTACCCTCTGTCCCAAATACAGATTTTCTTATATTCTTGCTCACCACCTTTCATCCAATTAGAATGCCTTCTCTCCTTCTAATTTTATACATTATAACTCACTATCCGTGAAAAGCCTTTAACAACCATTATACATTTCTTTCTGCTCTGCTTTCTAAAGCAATTTGTCCTTTAAAAGAACCACTAGATGTTACTGTATACAGAACTTTGATATATCTATTATCAGGTTCCATTTAAATCTATAAGATGACATAAATTGCTTAAATTTTTTGAAGTAACGACTTAACTTTCCACATGTGTAATTACATTGTCTTTTTTATTGACCATAAGCTGCTGGAGCATAGATCCTTGCAGGAAAGCCATTAGGCAACTCATTATCTGCTTGAATCTGAATCCCAAAATATGCTGTCATTCTAGTATGAATTACTGGTGAAACGAAACCATTATCTATGACTCCACATGGCCATAAAATCAGCAGTTAAACCTAACACATCGCTGGGTGCAGTGGCTCACGCCTGTAGCCCCAGCACTTTTGAGAGGCCGAGGTGGGCAGATCACGAGGGCACAGGAGTTCAAGACCAGCCTGGCCAATAACGGTGAAACCCCCGTCTCTTTTAAAAATGCAAAAATTACTGGGTGTAGTGGCGCACACCTGTATTCCCAGCTACTCGGGAGGCTGAGGCAGGAGAACTGCCTGAACCCAGGAGATGGAGGTTGCAGTAAGCCGAAATTGCACCACTGTACTGCAGCCTGGGTGACAGAGAAGACTCTGTCTCAAGAAAAAAAAAAATCCAACAGGGCAAAAGACAACATAGAAATTACAAAGTCTGCTTTGGTTACAAGTAATTAAACTATGTAACTTCCCATAAATTAAATCTTTACAAAAGCTGCAACATTCTGTAGCAATCATTTCCACTTCTCAGTATATACTCATGTGTACAGAAATAACTGTATAGTTTAACAAATTCTATCATTTTTCAAAAGACAGACACACACACACACACACACACACACACACACACACAAGCAACATTACCAGTCTTGATTACATAAGAGTAGCTAAGTAAAATTACTTACCACAAACAGACTGCAGATCTAGGTTTTTAAAAACTGGAACACCTTGCTTAATTTTCCCACAAAATCAGTCACTCTAAAAGACAAAAGACTTTTTAAAAAATTTGAGTATGTTATAGCTCATCCATAATACAGACTGTTTATTTAAACACACACACACACACACACACACACACACACACAAATTTACTTCCCTCCTAAACACTCTCGTTCATAAGAGTGATTAAAAAAAATTACAGGGCCGGGCGCGGTGGCTCAAGCCTGTAATCCCAGCACTTTTGGAGGCTGAGGTGCGTGGATCACGAGGTCAAGAGATGGAGACCATCCTGGTCAACATGGCGAAACCCCGTCTCTACCAAAAAAATACAAAAAATTAGCTGGGCATGGTGGCGCATGCCTGTAATCCCAGCTACTCAGGAGGCTGAGGCAGGAGAATTGCCTGAACCCAGGAGGCGGAGGTTGCAGTGAGCCAAGATCACGCCATTGCACTCCAGCCTGGGTAACAAGAGCGATACTCTGTCTCTTAAAAAAAAAAAAAAAAAAAAAAAAATTTATTTTTAAATGAAATGCTTCCTATGTCATCCTTGCACAGAGGCCATGCTAATCTCTGTGTCGTTCCAATTTTACGAAGTGAGCTGCCAAAGCGAACATGATACATTCTTCTTGGTCATCTAAATCTACATTTCATTATCAATTACAAATCAATTCCGTATTAAACTATGTATTTGGAATATTTTAAAAATTTATGGTTAAAACAGCATCTGTGAAACATTAATTTTCAGGAAAGAATTATTGTTAAAAGACATTACATTGAAAAACAAGCCTGGGCAACTAAAAAAAAATTTAGCTGGGCCTGATGGTGCACACCTGTAGTCCCAGCTACTTGCGGGGCCAAATTAGGAGGATCCCTTGAGCCCACGAGTTTGAGGCTACAATGAGCTAGGATCATGCCATTGCATTCCAGCTTGGGTGACAGAGATCCTGTCTCAAAAACAAAACAACACAATAAAAAAGGGAAAAAAAGAAAGAAAAAAGGAAAAAAACCCCAAGAAACCAAAAGATGTTAAGTTGGCTTATTTCACATAAAGCCAACTTTGTTGGCTGTGTATACAGATGTGCATACAGATTCAGAACTGTGCATACAGATTCAGAAGCGCCATCTACAGAGGAGAGGGAACGTGTAACAGTGATAAAATAAAACAGTTGCTGCTTTCTGGGAACAAAGTTTCAAATTTGGGAAGAGTCAAACAAATGCAAAGAAAGTGTGGTGAGACACAGGTCTTTATCATCAAGTTACCAAAGCACTGAGGAATGAATGCACACAAGAATGGGAAACTTTAGAGAAGTCTACAAGGAAAAATGAAGCAGTTAAATTCAACTAACTAGACCAAAAAATAATTTGTTGTTAGTATTCTAAACATCACTTCTGTGTAGCAAAATGTTTCACTGTACAAATGCTCACCTAAAGTGAAAAAAATACATAAAGTTAAAAAAAAAATCCTAGGGTCGAAGAAAAATTCTCATGTATTTTATGGTATGTGTAACTTAAAGACTGTGATATTTCTACTTGAAGAAACAGAGGTCCAAGAGAGAATGTTCAAAAATAAAGCTAAAGAAAAACCAGAAAATAGGGTGGGGGGACAGTAATGAAAAGGATAACAAATGTTAAATGCAATAAGAAAAGCTTTTTGATACACTACTGTATAAGCATCTCTAATCTTAAACATGTAACACACACACACACACACACACACACACACACACACACGAGACAAAGTCTCAACTGTTGCCCACGCTGGAGTTTAGTAGCACAATCACAGCACACTGCAGCCTTGACCTTCCGGGTCTAAGGTGATTTCCCCACCTCAGCCTCTCAATTAGCTGGCAATCACAGGTGCACGCCACCAAGCTGGCTGATTTTTGCGTTGTTTGTAGAGAGGAGGTTTCACTATGTTGCCCAGGTTGGTCCTGAAATCCTGGGCTCAAGCCATCTACCCACCTCGGCCTCCCAAAGTGCTGGGATTAAAGGTTTCAGCCAACACATGAGGCCTTCAGCCTTGTATTTCCACTTCTGGGAGATTATTCCAAAAATTATCAGGGATGTAAAAGATTTAGATGCCTAGAAATTTCAGCATCGAAAATTCAGCATCTACATTGGTCCAAAAGTAATTGCAGTTTCAGACCGTGAATTTTAAATCATTATAACTAAGCTCAAACACATTTTTATTAATCAAAATAGCAACCATTACAATCAACACATTTTTAAGTTTGTTTATTCCTGCAGTGTAAAAATCCATGCTTCAGGATTTGATGAATTCTGGGGAAAGCATTTTCTGCATCCCGCTAGTTATGGAAGTTTTTTCCCTGCAAAAAGGTGTCATGATGCTTGAAGAAGTGGCAGTCGGTTGGAGAGGTCAGGTAAATATGGCAGATCAAACAAAACATCATAACCTGATTTGTTCAACTTCTGAAGCATTGGTTGTGCAACATGTGGACAGGCATTGTCATGCAGAATTGGGCCGGCCTCTTTTTGTTGACCAATGCTGACTGCAAGTGTTGCCAAGTTTTGGGTGCATCTCATCAATTTGCTGAGCATAATTCTCAGATGTAATGGTTTCCTCTAGATTCAAAATGCTGTCGTGGATCAGACCAGCAGCAGACCACCGAACAGTGACTATGACCTTTTTTTGGTGCAAGTTTGGCTTTGGGAAGTGCTTTGGACCATATTCTCAGCCCAACCACTGAGCTGGCCATCCCTGGTTGTCATATAAAATTCATTTTTTCTTGTACCTCACAATCTCATCAAGAAATGATTTGTGGTTGTGTACAATAAGGGCAAACAAAAGGCACTCACTTATCAAGCTTTTTCACTTTTCAGTTTACTTCAAATGCTGAAGGACTATAGATGGTCCACATTGTGTTCTTTGGCAATATCTCAAATAGTTGTAAGAGGATCAGCTTTGCTGATTGCTCTCAACTGGCAGTTATCAACTTCTGACAGCTAGCCACTAAGCTCCTCATCTTCATGGCTCTCCTCCTCTTCGTAACTTCTTGAACCATCCCTGCACTGTATGTTCATTAACAGTTCCTTCGCCAAAATGCACTGCTGATGTTGTGAGGTGTCTATGCTGCTTTGACCCATTTTGAACTCAAATAAAAAAACCACTCAAATGTGCTTTTTGTCTAACATCATTTTCATAGTCTAAAATAAACATGCAGGCCAGGCGAGGGGGCTCACGCCTGTAATCCCACCACTTTGGAAGGCAGAGGTAGGCAGATCATGAGGTCAGATCGAGACCATCCTGGCTAACACAGTGAAACCCTGTCTCTACCAAATATACAAAAAATTAGCTGGGCATGGTAGCACATGCCAGTAGTCCCAGCTACTCGGGAGGCTGAGGCAATGAGAATCACTTGAACCGGGAGGCAAGGCTGCAGTGAGCCGAGATCGTGCCACTGCACTCTAGCCTGGGTGACAGAGCGAGACTCCACCTCAAAATAAATATATAAATAAATAAAATAAACGTGAAATAGCAAGTAGTAAGTCATTGGCAAAAAAAAGAAATGTCCATTAAAATGATGTATAACGTATTCACATTTAACAATGCAGTCCAACATCAAATGGCAAATGCCAATAATGCAAAAACCACAATTATTTCTGCAACAACCTTCTTAGACACAATATTTTGCAAAACATGTACAAGGATATTCACTGACATATTACTGCTGTTATATAAAAATAAGCAGGTTACATAAATTATGGTGTATTTATCCCACAAAACACTATGAAGACATAAAGGATGCTTTACGACAAAATACGTTCAATGTTCCCAAAGTCTAGAAACAAAAATAGTAAGAAAATGAGCAAAACTAGAATATTTTTTTTTCTTTTTTTTTTTGAGACGCAGTCTCGCTCTCGTTGCCCAGGCTGGAATGCAATGGCGCGATCTCAGCTCACCGCAACTTCGGCTTCCCGGGTTCAAGTGATTCTCCTGCCTCAGCCTCCCGAGTAGCTGGGATTACAGGTACCCACCACTCCGCCCAGCTAATTTTTTGTATTTTTAGTAGAGAAAAGGTTTCACTATGTTGGTCAGGCTAGTGTCGAACTCCTGACCTCAGGTGATCCACCCGCCTCGGCCTCCCAAAGTGCTGGTATTACAGGCGTGAGCCACGTGATGCATGTTTCACGATAAAAAACATTAGGTACTTCGAAATCCAGAAATGAGAACCACATAAATGGGTACACAAATCCGTAAGGATGTCCTGATTTGGGAATTTCATTCTAAAATGTTACACCAGGAAACTAATTATATAGACTCATTTAAATCAAAACATCTTTGAACTACTTTTCGTCCATTCTAGTATTCCTCAACTAATCCACAGAAAGTTTTTCCAGGTGGTCCCCCGTAATTCTAAGGATTTTTACAGACATTATGACTCACCTCAGTAATGCTTTGAGAGATTTGCCACTGAGATGTTCTGTTTTCTTCAGCACAACTGTCAAAAACCCCAGTAATTGTTAAGTCACACAACCATTTTCTAGTCTTGAGCTCCACCAATATAGCAGTACGTTTTAAAACAAGTATTCAGGGTAATTATTAGGATCTATCCAGCGTGACTGGGTCACTCACTAGAAATACCAACATAGAGTTCACTTTCTTAATGAATACTTTTGAGTAAAATCCCAGTTATAAATTAAAATTGATTCTGCTAAGACGTTTTCTTACTGAGAAAATTTAGTCCACGTGGGTATTACTGACGAAATGTCTTTAAAAAAATCATTCCATTCTATAAAACAACTAGTCAATTTATACTCCAATTTCCCTACTTAAAAATATGTGTCTGTTTCACTACCAAAACACAAGATGTCAACAGAACAGGATCAACGTCTGACTTATCTGGGACGTCCTTGTGTTTAAGACGTTTTCAGTCCTGCAAAATCACTGTTTCCTTTCAAAAAGTAGCATAAGCCTCGTGCGGAGTGACACACACGCTTGTCTAAGGTCCCAGAAGCAGCGTCTGCGCTGGCAAGTAAACTCCTCAGCATCCAGAAAGCCAGCGCTTTCTCCAGTTTCCTCACAGCTTTGTCGCGCGAGGAGCACGCAGAAGCTCTCTCCAAGCAGGATGTTTTTAAGAACCACTTCTTCCCTGTCTTAATTAAGAGGCTCCCACAGCTGGTGCCAAACAGGTGGAGAATACGGCAAGTCCCCGAAATGCATTTCCAAAGACAGGAACGACTGTTCAGAGAGGGACAGAATCCAAAAAATCTCTCACATTCTCGAGAGCCCAAACGATCACCTACAAAAAAGAGATTTCTCTCTCCTCCACCCCTCTCTCTCTCTCTCTCTCTCTCTCTCTCGGCGGGAGAGGAAGCCTCGCCCCCTTTCATCCCACCCCTTCTCCCCACCCCGCCGCCAAGAAGAACTGACTGGAAACCATGGCCGCCCGCGGCCCCCTTACTTCCGGTGCCGGTGCCGCTAGAGCTGCGACATCCCCCCCAGTCAATCGGACAACCACAGCCTCCAACTGACCTTTTGACAGCTGAGACTCCTCCGTCCAAGACTAGGTGCTGTCCTGGAGGAAACGGTGACGGCTGCCGCAGAAAAACGAACCTACTAAATGAAAACTCCGTTTCCTTCTCGCCAGAAACCTAAAATGCGATGGAGCTGCGGCCACCGCTGCCGAGACAAAATGGCGCCGGGAAGCTGGTTTGGCGCAGGCGCCTAGGAAAGACACTGCCCCGCCCCCGTGCAAGCCGCTGGCTGCAATTCTAGGTTCCGTTTCCATGGGACACTCCGCCGCCAATCCTCGTGCCGAACTGCTCTTCCTGACCCCTCAATTCACCAATCAGTGCCCAGTTAAGCACATCCGGAGTCGTGTCTACCAATCAATTCTCAGGACTTGCTTACTCAATAACCAACTCTCCAATAACGTTGGTCTTCAGAAAAAACCAATCATAAGTGGAAGATGTCCTACCTGCTGTTTTTCGCACCAATCCATGAAGTTTCAGAGCTACATCCAATGAGGACGGCAGGTAGCGAGGTCCTATCCGGAGCTCTTCGGCGTCATGAGCAGCCAATAGGAGTTCGTGTAGAAGCGAGTCGGCTCAACAGCTTGTTATTTGGTGGATTGTGGCAGTAAATCGGGGCGAGTGGGGAACCGGGCGCAGGAACTGTCGCCGCGGCCGGGAGTGGTGCTGCCCGGACGGGGGCCCACGGAGGTCAGAGGGGCGGAGGACTCTGGAGCTGACAGCGCGCACTTCACCCGCAGTTGGTAGGTGGGGAGAGGGGAATCGGGGGATACTGAATGGACGAAGCGGCAGTAGCAGCTGCTGCTGCCGCCCGGGGTCCCGGTGCAGTTGGAAGCTTTGGAGGTGGGGAGAGGGATGCTAGGCAAGTGGTGCGGCTAGCGCAAGGGAAGGGGCCAGCGGTGGAGAAGCGGCAGCAACTGCGGGAACCGCCGCCGCCGCTGCAGCCGCCTCCTCGTCCGCTTCCCCGGGTTCCCGGGAAAATGGCTGTGGGGCTGACTGCGCCGCTAAGTTTGCTTCCGCGCGGTAGAAGCGGGCTGCTTGGAGGAGCCGTCCCCCAACTCTGCGGCGCGTCCACCCCTGCGGAGTCCCTGGCAGGACTCGAGGGCTTGGGGGCTGATACCTCTCTGGGCTGTACAAAAAGTTGAGGCGGGCGCGGGGAGGAGGCGGCGGCTGCTGCGGTGCGGTTCCCCTCCCCTCCCACACCCAGCCCGGGCCACCTCCCCACCTCCTCCCTCCGCCCCCCGCCCCCTCCCCCGCGCGGTTCTCCCGGGGCTCTGGCGGCTCCCGGCTGAAGGCCGCGGCCCCTGCCCCTTCGGGTGAAGGAGCGCTTCTCCTTCCTGACATGGTGCAGAGCGAAGGAACGAGAGCAATGGCGCCGTGACACTCCGCTGCCGCCACCGCGGGCGGGCCAAGGGGGCCGAGCGGCGGAGGCGGGGCGCGGGCCGAAGTCGGGGTATCCGGGGGACAGCGGAGCGGAGGCTTGGCGGTCGCCTCCGCGGGGGACCTGGGGAAGCCCGAACGGCGCCTTGCCCTTTTCCCGAGCTATCTGTCCTGGGGCTCCCGAGTTGAGCATTCCGGGTCCAAGTGGCCACCGAGGCGGGGGCGCGGTGGGCCGCTGGCGAGCTCCGGGGCGGAACGGGCTGCTCTTTGGCGCGCCTGGGGTTCTAGCTGCCCCTTCAGATCCTGCGCCCGCCCTTGGAGAGGGGTCCTGTCCCTTGACCGGTGAGGATTCTGCCCCTCCCGCTGGCATTTGTTTACTTTCTTTCCCTTGGTCGCTCCCCGCAGTTGACTGATTCTGTGCCGGTCTTTCCCCCTCCCCATAGTTCTAGCGACTGCAAAGATAGCTCGCTGAGCTGGAACCCCACAGATCACCAACAAAAATGAAGGTAAGTGGAGTCAGCGCTGCCCCAATCCTCGTGCCCTGGACACTGCCAGTCCTGAGACTAGTGCCTTGGAATGTCATTTGTTTGCTACTCAAAATTGATGTCCCTACTGAGCAGCAGTTTCGGCAAAGGAGGATGTCTTGAATGGGTGAGAAATGATGTGTGTCTAAATGCGGAGTTTGGGGCCCTCTCTGTAGCAGCACTTTGGAAAGGCTGGTGCAGCCTTTCAGTTGTCCATTAGGATAGTATTTTTAAACACTTCCTGTATTGGCAGCAACCTTTGCAGAAGTAAAGCTTTTGTCCTGCTTTGGTTCTTTGGGGGATTTTTTGAAAATTTTTTTCTTCCCCAGTGCCAATGTGATTTTCTAAGAGAAAGAATACGTGGATTAAGTAATGAAGGTATCATTTCTTCTATGTGTTTAGTGAACTCGTGGATAAAATATTTGAAGTTGAACTATATTATCGTTTTAGTTAAATCTGTACAGTAAATATTTAAAAACATATACTGACCTAAAAAGACACATATTCTACTGAGAATGACTGCACATAACAGTATGTGGATGGTTAAAGGGAAAGGATCTCATATAACAAACATTCTTGAATGCTGTGGCCATTGAGTGTTTCAGGTCAGATTTTTATTTGCCAAAATCATTCCTATTCAATTTGTATTTCTTGTTAATGCACTTACTTTAAACAGTACCTAATTCCTGTCTTATTTACTGTTTCAGTATATTAAGCTCTGAAACACAGCATTTTCCCAAACTTTCTCGTGGTTTTCAATGTTCTCGAAGTAAATGACGTATTTAACTTTCTTTACTATTACTTGGGAAGACTTATTGGAAAACAAAAACATTTTCTATTTAAAAACGTATCTCTAAAGTATACACTGTTACTTTTGCATTTAACAATGTTAAGTTGAAATTGTACGGATACACTTTAACTTCTGGGGAAAAAAAAAAAGGTGAAATGACATTGAGATAACAAGCATCCTGTTACCGTCAAGATTAAAATGAGTGGTAGAGTGAAATTTCTCACATCTTTCGATGTATCATTATGATCATGTCCGTTTGCTAACAGTAGATGTTTATTAGTAGTGCTTGTATTTTTATACTAAGAAATTTAGTGTGGTAAACTAGGTATGTCTACAAGTCTTGAGCCATGGGTTCATATCTGCATTCATTGGCTGAATTCAAACTTAAAACCTTTCAAGTGCAGCTTTTAGCCAATGAATTTTCCAAATTATACTCTCCTTATGAAAAGATGTTACCTTTATATAGCTATGTCAATGAACAATGATCTATTTTTAGTGTTAATTTTAGTAGCAATATTTTAATTTGAAATTAAATAAATTTATTAAATTTTTAAATCTATAATTATTTTAAAAATTTATTTTCAGGAGGCTATAAATGAATAACAATTTTATGATATGTATAATATGAAATATTTTCTTGTCTTATTTTTCTGCTTATATAAATAGAATTTTTGAAAAATTTTGTATCTGGAGGAAAAACATTGTATTTCATCACTAATAATTTTGAATTACAACTTTAAAACATTTTATCATATCGGAACATCAGTATATAAAATAAAGGGTTGCTAATCAAGTGTTTGCTTTAGGGTATTTTTCAAATTTTCAGTGATACTAATAAGTTATTTAAATATTCTTAATGCTTCAAACACAATCTTTTAATGAGACTCGAGGTTGGAGTAGGGAGATGTAGTAACGACATTTACAGTTTATGTTCTTTTCACCAGGCGGCGGATGAGCCTGCCTACCTGACAGTGGGAACTGATGTCAGTGCCAAGTACCGAGGTGCCTTCTGTGAGGCAAAGATTAAGACTGTGAAAAGGCTGGTGAAAGTTAAGGTAATTGTTTTTATGCAATAGTTTTATTAACTCTAGATTTAAGAAAGTTGGGGAGAGACTGCAAATCAGCATTTTATTGAGCCATTATATGAAGATACTTTAATATACCAAACTTACAGAAAAAGCACATTAAAAATTGAGAAATAAAGAACTTGGCTGGTGGCTCACGCCTGTAATCCCAGCACTTAGGGAGGCTGAAGCCGGCAGATCACGAGGTCAAGAGATCAAGACCATACTGGCCAACATGGTGAAACCCTGTCTCTACTAAAAATACAAAAAAATTAGCTAGACGTGGTGGCCTGTGCCCATAGTCTCAGCTACTTGAGATTGAGGCAGGAGAATCGTTGGAACCTGGGAGGAGGAGGTTGCAGTGAGCTGAGATCACACAACTGCACTCCAGCCTGGTGACAGAGCGAGTCTCCCATCTCAAAAAAGAAAAGAAAAAAAAGCTAGGTGTGGTGACTCATGCCTGTGATCCCAGCACTTGGGAGGCTGAGGCAGGAGTTCGAGACCAGCCAGACCAACATGGAGAAACCGTGTCTGTACTAAAAATACAAAATTAGCCATTGTGGTGGCCCATTTCTGCAATCCCAGCTACTCGGGGGGCTGAGGCAGGAGAATCCCTTCAACCTGGGAGGCGTAGGTTGCGGTGAGCCGAGATCATGCCATTACACTCCAGACTGGCTGACAAGAGTGAAACTCCAGCTCCAAAGAAAAAAAAAAAAAAACCTCAAAAAGGGAAATTATTCCAAAATGCTACCACCAACAAAATGCTACCACCAAAATACCATGCTAATGATTATATTTTCTGTCATTTGGATCTTAACTATTTGTGGGAGCATACTTGGACTATAATCTATTTTCTCCCCTCTTATAATGTTCAGGTAGAAACAATTTCAGTGTTTAAGGCAATACAAATACAATGGGAATTATGTTTTCAAGATAATGTAAAAAAGCATTTAAGAAGTTAACTTTGGGCTGGGCATAATCCCAGCACTGGGGGAGGGCGAAGTGAGCAGCTTTGGCCAACATGGCGAAAACCTGTCTCTACTAAAAATGCAAAAATTAGACTGGGTGTGGTGGCTCATGCTTGTAATCCTAGGACTTTGAGAGGCCAAGACAGGTGGATCACATGAGGTCAGGAGTTCAAGACCAGCCTGACCAACATGATGAAACCCAGTCTCTACAAAAATATAAGAATTAGCTGGATGTGGTGGCAGTTGCCTGTAGTCCCAGGTATTCAGGAGGCTGAGGCAAGAGAATCACTTGAACCCAGGAGGTGGAGGTTGCAGTGAGCTGAGATTGTACTAGCACTTCAGCCTGGGCAACAGAGCAAGACTCTGTCTCAAAAAATTAACCGAGTATGGTGGTGCAGACCTGTAGTCCCAGCTATTCAGGAGGCTGAGGCAAGAGAATCACTTGAACCTGGGAGGTGGAGGTTGCAGTGAGCTGAAGTTCCACCACTGCACTCCAGCCTAGATGGCAGAGGGAAACTGACTTAAAAAAAAAAATCTATCTATCTATCTATCTATATATATATTTGACTATGCGAGGTGGCTCACACCTGTAATCCCATCAATTGGGAAGTCTGAGGAGGGAGGATTGCTTGAGCCAAGAAATTCAAGACCAGCATGGGCAACATAGTGAGATCTTGCCTGTTCAAAAATAAAAATAATAAAATTAGGTGATGTAGGCATCTGTGGTCCCAGCTGCTCTGGAGGCTGAGATGGGAGGATTGCTTGAGCCTGGGAGGTCAAGGCTGCAGTGAGCTGTAGTTGTGTGACTGCACTCCAGCCTAGATGACAGGGCTAGACCCTGTCTCAAAAAAAAAAAAGAAAAATTTTTTTTTAAGATGCTTTTATTTGGGAATAATTTTTTTTTTTGGGGTGATTTCTTCTAGTAGTTTTCTTATATGAATATATTTTTAATAGTCTCTGTTACTTTATACTCAAATTTAAAAAGTAATGCTTATTATAAACATTTTTAACATTATAGAGGTATAAATATAGTTTATGAAGTCCTCCTTTTTAAAAAATTTTATTTATTTCAGTTGACAAATAATTTTACATATTCGTGGGCTACATAGTTATGTTTTGCTACATATAATGTATGGTGATAAAGTTAGGATAATTAGCTTATCCATCATCTCAAACTTTTTTCATTTCTTTGTGTTGGGAATATTCAGTATCCTGCTCTCCACCTTTTGAAACCATGTAATATAGCATTGTTAACTGTATTCATCCTGCAGTGGTATAGAACACTGTGAAAGTCCTCCTTGATATGACTCCAAAGAGATTTCTTGCGGCCTTCCAGATTGTTTTACTGTGCTTGTCATACAATTATTTTCATTGGTATTAGATCATGCTATATTGCAGTTTGCAATTTGCTTTATTCACTTATATATCTGATGTTTTCCTACCAGAATTAAGCACCATAAAAGGAGGAAACGTCTGACTTGTTCTATGCCCAACACATAGAATAGTGGTATATAGTGGACACTCAAAATTTGTTGAATGAATGAATGAACTAGAGCAGTGATTCCTAAAGTGTGGCCCTAAACCAGCAGCATCAGCCTTACCTTGGAACTTGTTCCAACATTTTCCCCACCCGAGATTTACTTCATGTGAAACTCTGGGGGAAAGACCCAGTAATTGTGTTTTAATAAGGCCTGTAAATATTTCTGATGCATGTTAAAAGTTTGAGAATCAGGCTGCGCATGGTGGGTCACACCCTGTAATCCCAGCATTTTGGGAGGCCAGTGTGGGCAGATCGCGTGAGGCCAGAAGTTTGAGACCAGCCTGGCCAAAATGTTGAAACCCTGTCCCTACTAAAAATACAAAAAAAATTAGCCAGGCATGGTGGTGCACGCCTGTAATTCCAGCTACGCTGGAGGCTGAGGCATGAGAATTGCTTAAGTTAGGGAAGTGGAGGTTGAGACTCTGTATTAAAAAAAAAAGTTTCAGAAACATTGAGTAAAGGAGTGCGATTTGTAGGGTAGATAATTAGATGGATCTTGATTATTATAAACTGTATATTTCAGTTTTCTTGATGAAACTTCAAGGGTTTATTATGATAAATTGCCAGTTGACATTCATTTCTTTTTGTTTCATACAGCCTTTTTACCATGTCAGCTATGTAGGATTTGATTACTCTATATTTATTTGGGATTCTTTAACAATTTAAATTTGTTATTAGTATTGTGGCTCGTATTTATTTAAAATTAATACAATGATTGTTTTAGGAGGTCTTATATGTACACTACCTAGATTTTGAATTTATTTGGACCATCTGTTATTTGGACCATAGTAACCAACTCTATATTTAGATGTGTAGTGGAAGGGAGCACTTGTTTATATCATTGTGTATTATGATTATTGTTAAGCTTCACTTTATAAAGGATGAGGGTTCTGGTTTTAATTTAATTTGTTTATTTTGCATATAGGCAATACAGTTTGATCCTCTTTTTTTGTTCTTTGTGGACTTGGTGACAGTCAAAACCTTTTGTGACTTGTTAATAAAAAGCAATAAAGGCAGGTGTGGTTTTTTTTTTTTTTCCAATAATCACTACAGATTATTATATAGTTCATTCAGTAAATAGTTATTAAGTACTGGTAATATGCATTCACACTTGCTAACTGTTGGGGATATAGCAATGAAGGGAGGACTCAGCCCTCAAGGAGCTCACAGTTAAGAGAATGTAATAAGTATTATAGCAGAGGTCACCACAGGGTGCTAAGAAAGCATAAATTAGAGACTTTATTGTTACAATGTTACTATAAATGTATGTTTTAAAAGTAATATGCAAATTATTGTGCAAAATGTTTTTCAGGTACTCCTGAAACAGGATAATACCACACAATTGGTACAAGATGACCAAGTAAAGGGTCCTTTAAGAGTATGTATGTCGTACAGTTTAAAATCTAAAATAATCATATATTTATACCATATTTATTGAATTTACATTTCTACATAGATTTAACATTTTATGAGAATGTTAATCAGAAAACAGTACAAATGAAGAGTTTAAATATTGCAATAGCTATATTCTAAGTTTTAGAATACTAAACATCTTCTAGAAGGGTAGTTTAATATATATAAACATACTGAGTTTTTCACCTACCTTTTTGTTTTGAATTCTTGAACTGAATACCTAACTTTGTTTTTCACATTGTTGCTGTATCTGAGGTGATGTTTAGCCTTGTAAGTTGAGTATCATGAGCCTGAATCTTTGCTTGTTCTAATTTACCAAGTAAACCATGTTCACTTTCTAATTCAATTTAATGAATACCTAGATTATATTTTCCATCCATTTCTGGCCATTTGTTTATATAATAAATCTGTTATATCAGAGTACCACTTTGGTTAATATCTGATATGCAAAGATCTGGAAACTGAAAGAAGATCAACTGGTCCATCCCTCTCTATCCAGGTGAACCTTTATCTAAAAGGTCCCTTAAATATAAATGTTGACTCTGGTATTCAATGTTTCTTTAAAAGGAAATTGAGTCTATTTTGGTTGTCTTATAATTTTATAGTTATTCTATTTAATTTTCTTGAAGGCCTTGTGATACAGTGGAAAAGCTCTGAAGTAAGATTTAAGAGACTGGGCTCTCATCCTGGACTTTGCAAATTATTTTCTCTTTCTGAACTGCAGTTTTCATTATGTAAAGTAGGGGTCATAATAGCTACCTAACTTTTGTCAAAGTGTTTTGGGACTCAAATTGCATAATAAATAGACAAGTACTATAAATGATAAAGATTTAAGACCATATAAGATAGAATTATAAGTATGGTATTTATTTTTCTTACCTAGATTATATGGTTGGTGGGAGTGATTTGGTTTATTTGTTTAAATTTGGTAAGGAAATTTGGACTCATGTTTTAGGTGGGAGCTATTGTTGAAACAAGGACATCTGATGGATCTTTTCAGGAAGCTATTATCAGCAAGTTGACAGATGCTAGTTGGTATACTGTGGGTAAGTAATTAAGTAATTTAACACATAGATTTGATTTGGAGGTTGCATATATCTGTGGTTTGTGGATACACTGAAACATTGTGTTGGCAGAGAAATATGTATTATTTCCTGTCAGTTTACTGGATATAGCTGGCTAAAATTCTAAGAATGCCCCCTTAGGTAACGAAAACAATTATCTCTTACACTAACTTGGCCACTTGTGTCTATTTCATCCAAGAATGTACTTTTGTTTTAGGTTATTTTGATGTTTCTCTTCAAGAAAATTAGATCACATTATTGTGATCACTTTTTCTATAATTGTAATCAAAATTGCATAGTTGCAGTCTTTATTGTATTGCTACATATTTTATATGAAGGTAATGTAGTTGTTGCCAGACAATTTATAGATTTAAAAAATTCTGACCATAGTAGCTTCAAGACTAGGTAATTGTAACTTACTTTTTGATTTTTGACAGTGTGGGTGATCATATTAACAGCTTTCAAGACCAGGCATGGTAGCTCATGCCTGTAATCCCAGCATGTTGTGAGGCCGAGGTGGGTGGATCAATTGAGGTCAGAAGTTTCAGACCAGCCTGGCCAACATGGTGAAACGCCATCTCTGCTAAAAATACAAAAATTAGCCAGGCATGGTGGTATGTGACTGTAATCCCAGCTACTCGGGAGGCTGAGGCTGGAGAATCACTTCAACCTGGGGGGCGGATGTTGCAGTGAGCCAGGATCGAGCCACTGCACTCCAGCCTGGGTGACAGAGTGAGACTCTGTCTCAAAAGCAAAACAAAACAAACAGCTTTCAAGAAAGATACACATACTTCTAATATGAATGTGTTCCTAACATTCCATGCATACGCTTATACTGGCTTCAGATAGCTTTATTTTATTAACAGTAAGAAGCAACAAGTGTCATAGTACATGTGAGTTAAAACCTAAAAGTAGTACTTCAGTAGCTACTGTCATGTTGATGAGAATAGCATTAGGTAACATTTCCAAATCTCCTCTCACTCAGTACTTTTAAACTGCAAAATCCTGTGGATAACATCCAATCTATAGCATTGTTGGTTTTTATACTTATTTCTTGGTTTAAGTGGTATAGTTATTTTGTGGTTTTCTTGTAGATACAAAAGAAACAATCACTTAGGTTTACTTTTAGTTTACTTGATTTGTTGCTTTGGGTAAAAATAATTCATACCCAGTTGATGCTCAGTGTTGTGAAGAACTATGCTTTGCTTAAAAATTTCTGTTTCTAACCCTGTGCCTTCTGTTAGTACTACCAATTTGCTGTGTGTACTGCTTTTTTCTAACCTTTTGATTGTTGGACTTCCTAGAATTTGGTGTTGGTTCACAATGGTGTTATTACTCTGAACTATGTATTTTTAGGAAGCTTAGCTGTGGCTATTGATATTTGTTAAATGTTTAAAAACTAAGCAGCTGGGCATGGTGGCTTGCACCTGTAATCCCAGCACTTTAGGAGGTAGAGGTGGGTGGATCGCTTGAGGTTAAGAGTTTGAGACCAGCCTGGCCAACATGGCAAAACCTCATCTCTACTATAAATACAAAAGTAGCTGGTGGTGGGTGCCTGTAATCCCAGCTACTCAAGAGGCCGGGGCAGGAGAATCGCTTGAACCTGGGAGTCTGAGGTTGCAGTGAGCCTAGATTGAGCCATTGCACTCTAGCCTGGGCAATAAGAGCGATACTCCGTTGCAAAAAATCAAACAATTAAAAACTAAGCTTAATGTTAACTCTTAGAGAATAAGTAAATATAACTTTGCTTTGTTAAAGACCTGATGAAAATTGCAGGTGTGTGTAGAAACAGCAGAAAATATATGATGCATATTCAGATATTAATATTGCACTCACTATAAAGATTATACTCATATTACCAGTAAAGTTTTACTGATAAAATATGTATGCTCTACAGAAGGAATACTTTTCAGACTTTCTCATTCTGGTTTCTTCATCCCAGAGTAATTATTCAATTATGAATAGCAACCTCTGTCCTCTACATGAGTAGTAGCATTTTAGTGTTTCTAAAAACTAGTCACTACAAAGCATTTTCTATGGTGATTTTCTATGTTGGATAATTACAGAAGAAATTGTATAATTCTTGTTCGCAAAGAGCTTTAGCATCTTAATTGCGTATAATTGAGGTATCAAGCATTAGTGTACATAAGAATCACTTGGTGCTTGCTTAGAAAAATGAGGATTTCACGACCTTAAGCCTCTCCAATTAGTAGGCCTGGGGATGGCAAAACAAGAATGTTTTAATAAGCATGTCAGTGATTCTGATGCAAGTAGTTCACACTTATAAAAATAGGGAGAAACAGTTTTATTTGGGAGACAAATTCAAAATATTAAAGATTTTTGCACTTATGTACATGAAGGAAATTCATGAAAAGATTTTGAAAGGCACTCTTCCATTCAGAAAACTCAACATAGCACTGCTGTAAAGAACATTTAGATATTGAAGGAAGTGGATCACATAAAGAACGATCAGAGTATAATGACCTGAATTACCAGTTGGTTTAAAAATATGGCAAAATGAAATGTATAACGTCTTGGGTCATGAACATCCCGTATTTTTCTTTCAGTGAGTACCTACTACCTATTCAGTTTAATTGCTTTTTTCTGGAATTTTTCTTGATTTCCAGTTCCTAGCAAAGTATTATGTGAGTATAATCAGAAAATTGTTACAAATGTTTATGACCCCCATGACCTTTTTTTGGTTTCATGAGATACCAGAAATTATGTCAGATAATTAAAAATGAAATAAAAGAGGATACCACATTGCTGGTTTGGATCAAATAGGAGTTAGGATCATTAGTGATCTGAAGTTGTCATTAGAGTCAGTGATACTGTGGTGGTATATGCCTGTAGTTCTAACTGCTTCTGACATAATATAGGTATCCATTTCCCTTCTGTTAAACTTTATTAATCAATTTTTTTTTTTTTTTTTTTTTTTTTTTTTTTTTTTGAGATGGAGTTTCGCTCTTGTTACCCAGGCTGGAGTGCAATGGCACGATCTCGGCTCACCGCAACCTCCGCCTCCTGGGTTCAGGCAATTCTCCTGCCTCAGCCTCCTGAGTAGCTGGGATTATAGGCACGCGCCACCATGCCCAGCTATTTTTTTGTATTTTTAGTAGAGACGGTGTTTCACCATGTTGACCAGGATGGTCTCGATCTCTTGACCTCGTGATCCACCCGCCTCGGCCTCCCAAAGTGCTGGGATTACAGGCTTGAGCCACCGCGCCCGGCCTATTAATCAATTTTGAAAGAGATTATGGATATAGTGTGATTCCATGTTTTAAAAATCTGGTAATAGTTTATCCCCTAGTGGTTTATTTCTTGTTTTTTGTTTGTTTTAGAGACAGGGTCTTGCTCTGTTTTTTTTTTAGAGACAAGGTCTTGCCCAGGCTTTTGTACAGTTGTACTATCATTCATAGTTCACTGCAGCCCTGAATTCCTGGGCTCACGCAGTCCTATCGCCTTAGCCTCCCAAAGCATTGGGATTACAGGCGTGAGCCACTGCTCCTGGCCTCCCCTTGAATGTTGAACAGTAAACAGCACCAACTCAAGGGGATGTTTTTGTTTTTATTTTTGAGCAATAGAAATATTTCCTCTTCTTACTATTTGTACCATAGTTTATTCATTGATCTTGATTAATAAGTTCATAATGTTGGTTTTATAAAAAAAAAAAAATAATTTTGTGTAGAAACAGAGTCTCACTCTGTTGCCCAGTGGCAATCATAGCTCCCTGCAGCCTTGAACTCCTGTCACTGAAGCAGTTAGGATTACAGGCACATGTCACCATGGACTCAGCTAATTTTTAAATTTTTTTTGGTAAAGACAGGGTCTCACTGTGTTGACCAGGCTGGTCTCCAACTGCTGACCTCAAGGGATTCTCCTGCCTTGGCCTCCCAAAGTACCAGGATTATAGGTGTGGTGGCTCACACCTGTAATTTTCAGAAAATCTTGAAAAATTACATAATTTAATGAATTTATAAAGTACTCAAAAACATATTTGTATAATTTTGTGAATTAAAAAAATCTTAGTCTGGGTGCAGTGGCTCACGCCTATAATCCCAGCACTTTGGAAGGCCAAGGTAGGTGGAACATTTGAGGCCAGGATTTCGAGACCAGCCGGATCAACATGGTGAAACCCTGTCTCTACTAAAGATACAAAAGTTAGCCGGGCCTGGTGATATGTGACTGTAATCCCAGCTATTTGGGAGGCTGAGGCACTAGAATCACTTGAACCCGGGAGGCAGAGGTTGCATTGAGCCAAAATCATGCCACTACTGCACTCCAGCCTGAGCCCCAGAGCGAGACTCTGTCTCTAAATAAATAAATCTTAAACTCTTTTTTTTCACTTAAAGTTGGGAGGGTTCCTATGTAAAACTGTAAAATAGTTGTCTGTATTATAATCCCCTTTTGAGAAATCCCTTTGTTTTTATTTAATATTTCTATCCATCATAAAGTATATTGAAGTGAAGTGAATTTTTCCCTCTGAAAATCTGATTTTATTTTGAAGTGATAATTGAAATTTTTGACTTGTTCAAATTCAAAAATTGCTGAAATTTTTTGTTTGAAATGTTGAAATTGTTGAAATTTTTCATCGAACATTTTGGTTTAGTGTTGCCATTGATTAATGATAAAACACTATGGAAAACATGTTGTTATATAAATTTGGTAGTGTTGGTCTTACATTTGCATTTTCCTTCTTCATGCCTCCATTTAAATGTGTGTGTGTTTAGTATCATCATCTTTGGTATTATAGGCATTAAGAAAATGTGAAAACCTTTATGGTTTTACTCTTTTTGAAATTTTATACTTAAAGACACTAGTACTGACAAGAATTACATTGTTTGGTTTGTGATAATTTCATGATTTAAAAATTTTAAAATAACAGTGGTTTATTTGTTAGACTTGACACTATATGAATCATAATTTTTTATATTAAATATTTAGTGCACTATGACTCAAGTGTAGACTGTGATGTAATCATTGGAAAGGATGTTGTGTTTTAACCTGTCGTTATGCCTGCAGCTAGTCATTAATTTCTGGATCATTGACTGTTTATAGCACAGCTGCTTTTGTAGAATCATGGTTCTTTGAGTATGTGCTTCAGGAGTTTTTAATTTTCTCCACATTGTCTCCTGCATGTAAAAGAATCTAAGCTAGGTATGTTTAGTCTAACAGGGAGAACTGATTAAAGTAGATAAATTTTTTTTTTTTTTTTTTTGAGACGGAGTTTCGCCCTTGTTACCCAGGCTGGAGTGCAATGGCGCGATCTCGGCTCACCACAACCTCCGCCTCCTGGGTTCAGGCAATTCTCCTGCCTCAGCCTCCTGAGTAGCTGGGATTACAGGCACGCGCCACCATGCCCAGCTAATTTTTTGTATTTTTAGTAGAGACGGGGTTTCACCATGTTGACCAGGATGGTCTCGATCTCTTGACCTCGTGATCCACCCGCCTCAGCCTCCCAGAGTGCTGGGATTACAGGCTTGAGCCACCGCGCCCTGCCGAAGTAGATAAATATTTAACTGTTGAAAGCTTTTATATAATTTTCTTTTTGAAAAACTTACTCATTAAAGGTAAGTGTAGGATTTAAAGGCAAAGTGTTTGCTAATAAAACAGCCTTTTAAGAAAATAATTCAGGATTGTAATTTCATAGGTAACTAAAAGATTCTTGGATATTAAATGAATGTAATACAGAATTTTTTAAATTAATACTAACCTATTCTGTTACAATAGAAAAGTATCTAAAATTATGAAAATTAGTACTATATATATATATATATATTGCACTCTTGTTGCCCAGGCTGGAGTACAGTGGCATGATCTTGACTCACTGCAACCTCTACCTCCCAGGTTCAAGCAATTCTTCTGCCTCAGCCTCCCAAGTGGCTGAGATTACAGGCATGCGCTACCATGCCTGGCTAATTTTGTATTTTTAGTAGAGATGGGGTTTCTCCATGTTGGTCAGGCTGGTCTTGAACTCCCAATCTTAGGTGATCCGCCTGCCTCAGCTTCCCAAAGTGCTGGGATTATAAGTGTGAGTCACTGTGCCTGGCCAAGTGGTAAGATTTTTCAAAATATATAGTAAAAGTAAAAAACTTTAGAAAGCATCTATGTAATTATGTTTTTTTTTTTTTAAGATTCTCTTTAAAAAGACTTTATATCTTTTTTTTTTTTGGAGTCAGTCTTGGTTTTGCTTTGTCACCCAGTGGCACAGTCATGGCTCAGTAACCATGCTTGAGCCTTGGTTTTCCTGGTTTAAGCAGTCATTCCACGTTGACCTCTCCAGTAGCTGGGACCACAGGCATAGGCCACCACGCCTACTCTAAAAACTTCATATCTTTCTTTTCCTTATTGCAACCTTTATTTCTAATTACTCAGTTGGGTACAGTGGTAGATGCTTGTAATCCAGGCACTTCCAGAGACCGAGGCAGGGCGATCATTTGAGACCAGGAGTTTGAAACGAACCTGGGTAAAATAGGAAAACCTTGTCTCTAGTTTATTTTTTAAAAAATTTTTTTAAATTATAAACTACGTATATCCTTTTCTAACAAAAGAACTTGTATCTAACAACTTTAGAATTTGGCAGCCAGTACATGTGTAGTAGGTTATCGTGTAAATAAGTAGAAGCAGTAGAATAATTCAGTAGCATTACCAGGGTCAGTTTCTGGAAGTTAGGGGTACACTATTGATAGCTTTAGTGGAAAAATCCGTAATACTTTTTTTAAAATCAGGTTTTTGTTCATTCTTCTGTGATTGCAGTTAATTTAATATTTATGCTTTGACTAGGCTGCTAATGGGTTAAGAAGGTGGTTCTGTAGTGATAGAAATTTAAAAAAAAAAACAGGCCAGACACGGTGGCTCATGCCTGTAATCCCAGCACTTTGGGAGGCCGAGGTGGGTGGATCATCCGAGATCAGGAGTTGGAGACCAGCTTGACCAACATGGTGAAACCCTGTCTCTACTAAAAATACAAAATTAGCTGGGTGTGGTGACACATGCCTGTAATCCCAGCTACTCAAGAGGCTGAGGCAGGAAAGTCACTTGAACTTGGGAGGCGGAGGTTGCAGTGAGCCAAGATTGTGCCATTGCACTTCAGCCTGGGTGACAGAGTGAAACTAGGTCTCAAAAAAAAAAAAAGGGGGTTACTAAAACAACTGGAGATACTTAAGCAGTTATGGGCAGCCATTTAACCTGTGTTTTTGGTATCTATGCAATGAAAAATATGGCATGATATGCTTACTGTAAGGGTTTTGTAAAATGACTAAAATAATGGTTCTTACAAATATTAAGCTCTAATAAGAGTATTGTGTGTGTAAGTTTTTATTTCATTAGTGTGCATAAATTCTCCGATATCTTGTGCTTATTATAGTGTTTGATGATGGTGATGAGCGAACATTGAGACGTACCTCGCTTTGTCTGAAAGGAGAGAGACATTTTGCAGAGAGTGAGGTAGGGTGACATGGATGAACTATTTGGATTGAACTGTAGGTACCGATCTAGAGGTAAAATGTGATTTAATTAATCTGTTTCTTACATAGACACTTGACCAGCTTCCATTAACAAATCCAGAGCATTTTGGAACTCCAGTAATTGCAAAGAAGACAAACAGAGGAAGGAGGTCTTCTCTTCCTGTGTGAGTTTTTCATATGTGGTATCATTATAATTACAATTATTATAACATTAAACAACTGATTGTCCTGGAATGGCTAAATTCATTTGGGTAAGCTTTTCTTTTTTTTTTTTTTTTTTTTTGAGACAGAGTTTCGCTCTTGTTACCCAGGCTGGAGTGCAATGGCGCGATCTCGGCTCACCGCAACCTCCGCCTCCTGGGTTCAGGCAATTCTCCTGCCTCAGCCTCCCGAGTAGCTGGGATTACAGGCATGTGCCACTATGCCCAGCTAATTTTTTGTATTTTTAGTAGAGACGGGGTTTCACTATGTTGACCGGGATGGTCTCGATCTCTCGACCTCGTGATCCACCCGCCTCGGCCTCCCAAAGTGCTGGGATTACAGGCTTGAGCCACCGCGCCCGGCCTGGGTAAGCTTTTCATAGCATCCTGTATTCTTAACGTTAGGCATTTTACCCCAAGTCGACCTTGTTCTTAATTATTCCCATTATTCGCCCAGGAATGATGAAAATACTATTTTTCTTTTAAGTTACTTTGCCAAAGTTTTTAATTGATAGGATGATTTTTCTATTTTAAATGAGTCTATGTTTTTTATCTTTTATTTCAAAAACATTTCAAACTTAAAGATTGCAAGAATAATACAATGAATGTCTATATACTCTTTTTTGGTTTTTTTTTTGAGATGGAGTTTCACTGTGTTGCCCAGGCTGGAGTACAGTGGCATGATCTGAGCTCACTGCAACTTCTACCTCCCAGGTTCAAGTGATTCTCCTGCCTCAGCCTCCCAAGTAGTTGGGATTACAGGCTTGCCACCACACCTCGCTAATTTTTATATTTTTAGTAGAGACAGGGTTTCGCTATGTTGGCCATGCTAGTTTCAAACTCCTGACCTCAAGTGATTGATTTGCCCACCTTAGCCTCCCAAAGTGCTGGGATTATAGGTGTGAGCCACTGCGCCCAGCCTAATGTCTATATACTCTATCTAGATTTACCAGTTTTTAACCTTTTTCAACACATTTGCTTTATGATTCCCCCTCTCTCTCTCTATATATATATAGTAATTATTTTCGTATTTTGTAATAATTTATTTTGCTGAACTATTTGAGAGCAAGTGGCAAGCATCATGACCCTTTATCAATTAACGCTTAAGAACAAGGACATGCTCTTACATAACCAAAGTATGAATACCAAATTCAAAAAATTTAACATTGATAGACTACTATCGTAATATACGGTTAATATTTCAAACTTTGCCACTTGTTCCAATGATAGCCTTTATAGCATCCCCCACTTCCCCTGATTCCAGGATCCAATTCAATATCATGCATTGCATTTAGTTTATGTGGTTCTTAAGCCTCCTTTAATCGGAAACAGTTCAGTAGTCTTTTTTTTTTCCCCCATGACATTGACATTTTTGAAGAACACAAGCCAATAGTCTTTTAACCTGTTTCCAAATACGGGTTTGTCGGATTGTTTTCCCATTGTTAGATTCAGGTTATACATTTTAGACAGTAATACTCTGTAAGTGATGTTGTGTGCTCAAGGAAAGCACAGCAAAAACTATTACCAGTTTGTCCCATACTTGGTGATACTAACTTTGATCACCTGGTTAAGGTGGTGTCTACCAAATTTCTCCACTTCAGAATTACTACAGTTAGTGTTTTTTCCTTTGTAATTTAAGCCTGCATGGAGATACTTTGAGCCTATTTAAATATTCTATTCTTGGTAAAACTTTCATTCACAGGTTTTTTTGTTTTTGTTCTTGTTTTTGAGACGGAGTTTTGCTCTTGTTACCCAGGCTGGAGTGCAATGGCGCGATCTCGGCTCACCGCAACCTCCGCCTCCTGGGTTCAGGCAATTCTCCTGCCTCAGCCTCCTGAGTAGCTGGGATTACAGGCACGTGCCACCATGCCCAGCTAAGTTTTTTTGTATTTTTAGTAGAGACGAGGTTTCACCATGTTGACCAGGATGGTCTCGATCTCTTGACCTCGTGATCCACCCGCCTCGGCCTCCCAAAGTGCTGGGATTACAGGCTTGTGCCACCGCGCCCGGCCCCTTATGTGTGTTTTAATGAGATATCTTCATAGCCAGTTAGAAAATTAAGGTTATATTATCTGGCATAAAAATAGAAGGGCAGTCTTCCCCAAAAAAAAAAAAAAAAAAAAAAAAGTATTGGCAAAATAAGTAGTTAATGGTGGTATAATTAGGTTTTTCTGTCCCAGGTGGTGGTGGCATGAAAGCCTAAGTCCAAGCACTCATTAATCTAGTGAAGTGAACTCAGAGTTACCTAGATAGCTCAGGACTACATACTGAGGTGAAGCTAAGGAGGGACCCATGTCTTCAATTATAGTAAGAATGAAGAGGCCACTGCTTCAGGGTAATCCATTAGAAATTGAATTGACCATATTAAATCCATAATACTTTGTATCAAATAATAATCTGTGTTAGGATAATGATCAAGTTATTCTTACTTTTAGTACCGAAGATGAAAAGGAAGAAGAAAGTAGTGAAGAGGAAGATGAAGACAAGCGACGTCTCAATGATGAGTTACTAGGAAAAGTTGTAAGTGTGGTGTCTACAGCTGAGAGGACTGAATGGTATCCTGCTTTGGTAAGTAAGGTTTCTTTGCAAAGTTAATCAGCCCTCTAAATATTTGTTTAAAGTGGATTTTTTTTAAAGCATTTAAAATATTTTGAAAGTATTAAACAAATTTGTACTTTATTGGAGATTTTTTTAATTGAATAATCATAGTCAGGTCCAGAATACTTCACTGTCTTCTTTGGCTATTCTCTTTAATTCTCTATAACCTTTTATTGAGCTCTTTCATATTTCTTCCCTCTATTCCCATTATCATGGGTTCCCTTAACTTGATTCTTGAATTATTTCTTCACTATTGATTCAGACTAATTTTCCAGAACTAACTTTTTTTTATTTTTTGAGGGGAAGTCTCGATCTGTCACTAGGCTGAAGTGTGGTGGCGTGATCTCAGCTCACTGCAACCTATGCCTCCCGAGTATTTGGGATTACAGGCACACCCCACCATGCCCAGCTAATTTTTCTATTTTTAGTAGAGATGGGGTTTCACCATGTTGGCCAGAGGGGTTCTCGATCTCTTGACCTTGTGATCCGCTCACCTTAGCCTCCCAAACTGCTGGGATTACAGGGGTGAGCCACCACGTCTGGCCCCAGAATTAACTTTTATAGAGAAATCTTTTTTTCTCCCCTTTTTTTGAAGCAGGGTCTTACTCTGTCTCCCAGGCCGGAAAGCAGTGATGTGAGCACAACTCAGTGCAGCTTCGGCCTCCTAGGCTCAGGCATTCCCCCTGTTTCAGCCTCCCAAGCAGCTGTAACTACAGGCATGCACCTCCATACTTCTCTGTTTTTTTATTTTTTACTTTTTGTAGAGATGTAGACTCACGATATTGCCCAGGCTAGTCCCAAACTCCTGGGCTCAAGCAGTGTTCTCCCTTTGGCCTCCCAAAGGGCTGGGATTTTAGGGCTGAGAAGTCTTTTTAAAATACGGATTTAGTTACGATAGTCCCATTCTCAAATAAAGAAAACCTTCGGCGAGTCTGCCTAATTGATCAGTTTTGCATTTTTTAAATGGATGATGTTTGAGGCCATCCCTGGCTCTTAGTTTATATTCTGTTTTTTTTTTTTTTTGAGACGGAGTTTCTCTCTTGTTACCCAGGCTGGAGTGCAATGGCACGATCTCGGCTCACCACAACCTCCGCCTCCTGGGTTCAGGCAATTCTCCTGCCTCAGCCTCCTGAGTAGCTGGGATTACAGGCACACACCACCATGCCCAGCTAATTTTTTGT
This sequence comes from Saimiri boliviensis, assembly GCF_048565385.1. Taxonomy (NCBI): domain Eukaryota; kingdom Metazoa; phylum Chordata; class Mammalia; order Primates; family Cebidae; genus Saimiri; species Saimiri boliviensis. The sequence goes on along the minus strand of NC_133450.1, from coordinate 90,970,412 downwards.
ATTTTTAGTAGAGACGGGGTTTCATCATGTTGACCAGGATGGTCTCGATCTCTTGACCTCGTGATCCACCGGCTTCGGCCTCCCAAAGTGCTGGGATTACAGGCTTGAGCCACCGCGCCCGGCCTATATTCTGTTTTTAGTATAAACTCAAGTTCTTTAATTGCCCCATATTTAAGATACATTACTCCTCTAAGCTTTTATCCCTGCCTTAAATTAATTAGTATTTACTGAGGATCTGCAGTGAGTTCAGCTTTGTTCTAAAACAAATATGCGGTAAACAAATATGAGGCTTAACTGTATTGTCCTCAAGAAGCTTACTATAGACAGATCTAAGAGATTACATAGTTATTAAAGATTATATAGTAAATTAAAACAAATTTTGGTACAGAATGGATTAAGAAAGGGTGTATGGAAAGGAGGGGTTTACCTAAATTTTAAGGAAGATTTTGGAAATGGCATGTTTTAGGTGAGTTGGTGGAGAAAGCTAATTTTTGCTTACACAATAAGGAATAATAATAAGAGACGAGAATTATTTCAGAGTGGAATAAAAAATAATTGATAATTAATGCCTGTCTCTTCTCTTCCAACTCCTGTACTTCCTCCTCCACTCCTTTATCACCTCTTAAATATCTCTTGAAGTTCAAGTCAAGTCCTACCTTCTTTGCAGTGTCTCTCTTAAATACTCTTGTTTTGTTTTGTTTTGTTTTTGAGGGAGGGTCTCTGTCGCCCAGGCTGGAGTGCAGTGACGTGATCACAGCTCACTGCAGCCTCCACCTCCCTGGGCTCAGGTGATCCTCCCACCTCAGCCTCCTGAGTAGCTTGGGACCACAGGTGTGTGCCACCACACCCAGCTAATATTTGTATCTTTTGTAGGGATGAGGTTTTGCCATATTGCCCAGGCTGGTCTCAAACTCCTGGGCTCAAACGATGGCCTTGGCCTCCCAAGGTGCTGGGATCACCGGTGTGAGCCATTGTGCTTGGCTCCTAAGTACTCTTAACATAAGTATGCCCCTTTGAATTTTGGTATCACTTATTTCTAATAATAATTGTGGCACAAAATGTGTCCCAAATTAGATTATAATCCTGTAAATAGCTTAAAGTATATTTTTAGGTTTCTGTGTGCATAAAAATGTATCACTCAGTTCCTAGATAATAATTTATATGGGAAAATTCTGAAAGTCCCTTGAACCTTTCAGTTATATAGAAAAATAAGTAGATTTGCCAAGAGTTGTTTTTTTTTTTTTAAAAATAACAAATTTATTTATTTACTCAGTAGATTTATCATAATTTACCAGGGGATATTGAAAATAAAAAATGAGTAAGACACTATTCTTACATTTGATGATTTTCTGTATAATGCACAGAATAATCCAAGTAACAGTAATATAAAACAATATGTGTTCAATATTAGGACTCCCTGGCCTGAGAGATTACATTTATTTGAGGAAAATACAGAAAGCCTTCACAAAGCAGGTGCTTTTGAGCTGAGCTTTGAAGGGTTTAAAGATAGTAGGCAAAGCTTCACTAGAGGAAACAAAAAAAATAGGTTAAAAAAATAGCAGTGGGTTTGTTCATGGAACTGTTTGCTCTGGGAATTCATTTTGGCTAAATATTACATGTGAATAGGGGAGGAATAAGAAATATACCAGCAAACATAATTTGAATCTAGGGCAGAAGAGTCTTTAAAAGTTCATCTAAAAATTTGGACGTAATTCTGGAGAGAATTTTGCAGAAAAGTGATGTTATTTGAGCTACATATTTAGGAATGTGAACGAGGAAGTGGTATGTTGCTGGAAAGACTGGAGGTGGCAGGAATCCATTTGAAGGCCATTAAATAGTTCATAGATGAGATATTTAAACCTTGGGTTGTGCCTACTCATCCTTTAAAAGTTACCTTAAATTTTTCCTGCCACACCTTTTTCTTGCCCAGGTTAGGTGAAATCTTCCTCCTCCATGTTTTCATATTATTATGTGCCTAGTGGTATCACTGTACTTATCCTCCATTATGTTGTTTTTGTGTATATTTTTATGTTTGCTCCTTCAGTACGCTGTTAGCTCCTTGAGGGTTGGCACAGCGATAGTATTAGTCTAATAATTACCACAGGTATGGTGGCTCACACCTGTAATTCCAGCACTTTGAGAGGCTGAGGCAGGCAGATAGATCACAAGGTCCAGAGATCGAGACCATCCTGGCCAACATGGTAAAACCCTGTCTCTACTAAAAATACAAAAATTATCAGGGCGTGGTGGCACCCTGAGGCAAGAGAATTGCTTGAATCTGGGAGGTGGAGGTTGCAGTGAGCTGAGATGGTGCCACTGCACTCCAGGCTGGCAACAGAGTGAGACTTGGTCTCAAGAAAAAAAAAATAATAATTACCAGCACCTAGCAAACAAACAAAAAATATTTACTTCCATCTATTGTTAAGACAGCTGATGTGTCTGCTAAGACTATTCAATTATCTGGATATACACTGTTCAGTACGATAACCATGAACCCTATGTGGCCATTTAAGTTTAAATGTAACTAAATTAAAATATAATGGAATTAAAAATTCAGTCTCAGTTGTACCAGCCACATTTCAAGTGCTTAGAACCATGTGACTCACTGCTACTGTATTGAGTAGTGCAGATGTAGAACATTTCCATCAGTGCACAAAGGTATGTGAATGGCGCTGGAATGTAGCAGAGAGAGACTAGTGTTAGGGAAGAGCATGATCAGATATATTTCATCAATTGTTTAAAAATATAAAATATATAAAGAATACAGAGATGATTTACTAATGATACTTTTAAGATATTTTCAGCAGTTAAGAAATTAAGTTCTTTGTTGATTTTTTAACTTGTTTTAATTACTAAGAATTGTATATATCTTGATTAAAAAGAAAAAAAGCTAACATAGGTTTTTTTAAATGACCAGATTTCAAAATAGATCTCTATTCAAGTATATTTTTAAAAATTATATGCCAAATTTTCATCACAGATTATACATTTTGTGTTTTGGACAATAAATGAAGTATTATTTAGCTTAGAATAAATCCTGATATTTTTAAAGTGCTGGTTACATTTTAATTTCTTTTTTTCTTTTTTTTTTTTTTTTTTTGAGATGGTGACTAACTCTGTCACCCAGGCTAGAGTGCAATGGTTTCATCTTGGCTCACTGCAGCCCCCACCTCATGGGATCACTTGAGCCCAACCTTTCGAGTAGCTGGGACTGTACGCACACGCCACCACACCAGGCTAATTTTTGGTATTTTTGGTAGAGACACAGTCTCACTATGCCACCCAGGCTGGTCTTAAAACTCTTGAGCCCAATCCATCTGCCCACCTTGACCTCCCAAAGTGCTGGGATTACATGCGTGAGTCACTATGCCTGGACCTGTATTTCATTAATTACTCATTTTATAATCTAATGACTATGGATAAATTAAATTTCTAGACAGTCAATGTGCTAAACAAAATATAAGCATATCTTTTTTTGTAAGTAATTCATTAATAATGGAAGCTATTTATAATGAAGCTTTTTATTTTTGTAAAATATAATCTGAGAAGTTAGGGGATTCAGAATTGTTCTTTTGAAAAATATTCTTTTTCTGAGCACAGGAAGTAGGAATCAATCTGTTCTTACTTTTTCAGGTAGTATCTCCCAGCTGTAATGATGACATCACCGTGAAAAAGGATCAGTGTTTAGTTCGATCATTTATTGATTCTAAATTGTGAGTAATGAATCCTTTAGTGATGTTACATGGGAAGAAAAAAATGGAATTATGATGATAGAAACCTCCCCCACCAAAACTTTATTTTTAAAAGTCTAATCGTTCATGAACTGAGAAGTTGTGACCTAGTATGTTTTGACTTTTTGTAATGTAGGATATTTTTCACCGATAAATTTTATATAAAAACTGTGAACAACATTATGTGAGAACAAAATAAAGAACAGTTTTTTGGTGGTGGTGGTTTTTTAGTGAAGCATGGTATTGATTTTTTTCCTTAATTGTAAAATCTTGTATTTTTATCATGTGTAGTATGTGACATTTATTATTAACTACAAAGCGTATTTTTTAATCTGTATTACTGGAGCAATTATTTTGACTTTTTTCATGATTGAAATTCAGACTTTTAGAAACCTTTTCATAAACTCATCTCTGCTTTATAATTTAAAAAAGTGAAATTAAAAATTTTTGAGTTATAGTTCTCTGTGAAAAATTTTATACTATAATATATCTTATAGCGATAAAAATATTTCAATATTCCTATCTGGTAAATGCATTTTTTTACTAAAATGAAAAATAAATTTCAGAAGTATTAAAATAGACATTGTTGTCTACAAGTGTTGAAAACATCATGCTGATATAAATTATCCCGTACTATCTGTAGGAGGATTGTATAATCAGTGTACCAAATTGAGTATCTAAAAATTCAGAATTAAGATAACTAGCTTTGCCTGTGTTACCTCTTCTTACCTTTTATTAAGGACTAAGATAAAAACATTTTATAGGCAATATTTTGATTTGGAGGTTTTTATATTTTTCTATGTGTTAACATGGACTATTTAAGTGATAATTTTTATTGAATAAATTGTTCTCCCATCTTCTCTATAATTAGTTACTCTATAGCAAGAAAGGACATTAAGGAAGTAGACATTCTGAGTCTATCAGAATCTGAGCTCTCCACTAAACCGGGTAAGATAAGATGAATTACCCTATTACTTTATGTTGTGGCTCTATATGGAAAGTAGCAAATAAAGCCAGACTGATATTCTCTGGTGCCATTTTAACTGTTTAGAGTTGATACCCACTCCTATTTGATTTTTTTTTTAATGTCTAGATATATTTGATTTGTGATTATTAGCTAAGTTTAACTTTTAATATTTTATCGTTAAGATTTTTCACAATATTCCATAAAGTAATAACAAATGTTCGTATAACATTATAACTTATGAAATATGTTCAGGCTTACTGTATCATTTTATAAATGACACTTGAATTTGAATTCAGGTCTTCTGATTGTGAGTGCAATGCCTTTTCTATTGTTCCGTGCTGCTAATTCCATAGCAACTGCTGAAGTACATTTTCACTCTTAGGGCTTCAGAAAGCAGGCATCTTCTTAAAAACTAGAGTTGTTCCTGATAATTGGAAAATGGATATAAGTGAAATCCTTGAGTCATCCAGTAGTGACGATGAAGATGGCCCAGTTGAAGAAAATGATGAAGAGAAGGAAAAGGAGGCCAAAAAGGCAGAAGAAGAGGTGGTAGGTGTCCTTTGTTTATAACAAATAAAAACATCTTAATACTCTCTAGTGAAAATAATACCTTCATATATTTTGTCCTCTGTTTAGATTCTCTATTATTTGTTTCTGTCAGTTTCTAGCATTCTTGATTTGGGTTTTGAGAAAGCTTTTTGGCTTATAGCATAGTGTGTAAATCAGAACTAATTTTTAGTAAGAGATTACAAGAAAATACTTTTTAGGTTAATTAATCAACAAGTGCAAACTGGTTTTTTCTGGATCTTTTCCAAAACAACCCTAGAGGAAAGAAATATAATTTTTATGTATTTTACATGTGTTAACTCATTACCATAGGAAGTAACTGTTACCCTACTTTAAAGGTAAGGAAAAGAAGGTTCAGAAAAGTTAAGTAACTTTTCCAAGCTGGCACAACTAAAATTGGTAGAATAGGGATTTGCACCCAAGTCTGGCCTGTCTCAACTTCAGAACCTCTTTCAGAGATTTCACATTATTTAAAGGATAGTTAGGGTAAAAAAAATCTTATCCAAACCCCAAAGAAAATTTCATTTGGCAATTTGATAAATCACTGAAAAGATTTAGATTGTATGTTGTAAGTGCTAATGGTTTTCTCTGTAATATTGTCATGTCATTTGAAATATGCATATAATTGTAGGAAATCATTCATGGAGTACCATGTGATTGCTTATATGAATACTGTTGTCTATTCTGCAGTGTTGTATCAAATAGGATAAACTGTCTGGTATATTTTTGGTTGTTGTGGGTAAAAGGGCTTAGGGGCAAGACAAAGACAATGAATTTACTGAAAAGGGGGACCTATATTTCCCTGGAAAAATGTGGGATGCTTGTTTCTGTTTTAAATACACAAATATGAATTTATGAAATGAAATGAGTATACTCGTATGTAATGAAGGGCATATGCTATTTCTTTCCTTTTACTTCCCCTGCAGTATTTGTTTTTTTTACACTCTGAAATCAGAATGGCGGTTCATACTTACAGGCTGCCTACAGAGTTGCCATAGTAACGTGCTGTTGGTTTTAAGTGAGCATGCTCGGAAAGACAGGAAGGTTTAGCAGAGGCTTGGCAGGTTGCCAATGGAGGTTTGCCAGATGCTTTGAAATGGGCTGTCTTTCTTTTCCTTTCATGTAATGTCTGATTTTTATGTGGAAGAGAATGTAAGTAGTGCTGTATAACCCTGCGGATGCTATGCCCTAAGAGGGAAAGCAAATATTTGCAAGTCAGACTGAAAAATGTCCAGACCCTGTACTGATTAAGTAGAAGGGGAATCTAACCACTTTGCATTTGAAAGAAAATGCAGCATATAGGTAAGATTTTTTTTGTATGTTTAGTTACCATTTTGATTGCCAAAAATGGAATTAAATAAGAATTTTAGGTATTGATGATGTAGCTGATATGGAAGGACTCATAACCAAGTGATATTCTTTCTTGTAAAAAAGACAGTAGGAGTCTATTTTTAGAATATCAATGGTTGAAGGCTATTTTTCTAAAACGAGATAGATTTTGAAATGAAAATGGTAATGAGACAGTTCGGCAAAATTCAGGATTTAAAGACAGAATATTAAATGTGATTTTTATATTTTATCTGTATTTATTTATAGATTATATGTTTTCAGGATAAATAGGCCACATTTTCAGGGTGTGAACTGTTGCAAATCTGAGATTTAGCTTTTGTTTTTTAAATTAACATTAGTTAGGATCTTATATTGCCCTATATTGAAGAAAGATTAGTCTCTTTATTTTACTAATACTTTTAATTGGTGTCCCTTACAGAATGCATTTTCCCTACCCCCCACCCTCTATAAAACCCTGAAATTTTAAACAAAGAGGGTAAAAAGCTTTGTAGAAAGTTGCAGAGGGTGGCTATAAAATAGTAAATTGTAAATAGTGCTCTTATTACAATAATTAATTTCATAAATATTGTAATGTTTTATGCAAGCTGGGAGTATACGTTAGTTAAAAAAGAATGAAGAGCAGAGGCAAAGCTCTGTTACCTATTGTTTGCAGGTAATAGTAAATAAATTTTTAAAGGTAAGGAAGCTTACAAGGATAGTATCTTCTTAAAATGTGTCACCTAAATTATGAGCCTGTTAAAATGAAGTGAATCAAGAAGCTTTTCATCTACTGAAAAATAACAGCAAAATTACAGAATTTAGGAACTGATTCATATGGTTATTTATTTTTCAGATGATCAATTTCATAGCATGTTTTATGGAATTACTAAACTAATTCTTTTTCTCTGGCCAGACAGGACGATTTTCTTGAGTGAAATTTTGTTGCTTTAGAAAAAAATCAGCTGCATTTCTTGCTCTTGGGTTTGAGATTTAGTTGCTGAATCATTGTAACTTGTCTTGAACAGTTATTTTTTTAAAAGTGTAGTATACTGGTAAACTGAAAAGCACTTTATATACAACAAAGAGGAAGGGAATGACTATGGTATAAAATGAATAAAAATCTGATAAGCCATGGCCTACCTGGCTTAGTCATTATGGGCCTTTACCACCATGTAGGTGAGGTGTATTACATTACAGATCCAAGTTTTCCCAACATGTAATGATGCTATGCTTTTCATGAAGATTCAGTGTTGCATTACAGTAATCAAAAAGATCTTTTATGAGGTTCTCCAAACCACTATAACAGTACTATACTCTGTCATTTTGTGTTTTTAGTATAGCAAGCAAATTTTATGCAGTAGAATCATACAAGTGTTAGATACTTCTGCAGTGTTAATGGGCAATGAACGTTGTTTTTATATTTGATGCTTTGGGTATTTTAACTCACCTTAATAAGGAGATGTGAGATTCTGTGACTTTACATGAAAGAGCACCTTTGCTACTTAATATTAATTTGAATTCCTAAGTATTGGTAGTTCAGGATATGAGTACAAGATATATATCTCATGCTGTTACTGTGTTTGACAGAAAGTAGGTTTTATCTATATTGATGACTTTAAATTTGAACTCAATAATTACATTGAAAGAAGCCCTGGGGAATATTTTTATGGGTATTACTTAAATGCTTTTGTTAAGAAAATTTTGTATTAGAAAAGATATTACTGGATTTTCACCTTTGAAATTGATTTTTTAAAAACCTGTAAACATATGTAATCATATTAATTATTCATTTATTCTGACATATTTACTTTGGATAAATATAGGAGAGTTTTCTAAGGGTAAAATAAATGGATGATTGTTCATAAAACTGAGTGTCAAGGGGAATGTGACTAGTCTTAGCTTTTTAAATCACTCTGGCTTATAATAAGTAGGCTTATATGTTGGGCCCCTTTAAAAACTCCTATAATTTCATACTTAGTAATGAAAATTTGAATTCAGTGAATTTTTAAAGAACTACTGCCATTTCTCTAATATTGGGAATCGTCTAGGGACCACTGGTACATTTAATGCCTACGATTGTATTCCGTTGTAAAAAATTATAAGTGCTTGAGTTTGTTTATTCATGGAAACATTACTATCATTTTGATGTTTAAATTCTGTTATTTGTGCATACTTACACCTTTTTGTGGACTGTAAAGGCATTTGTTGGTGGTCATTCAAGATTACTTTAGGTATAAACTTAGAGTAAATGCTTCATAACTTAGGGAAACCATGCTAAGTTGGTAGAATTTAAAGAATATTTTAAATGTAAAGCTAACATTTTAGGTATTATCTAATAACTTGAATTGGCAATGAAGCATTTCTAAGCAGATCATAAAAAGCCAACCTTCCATGAAGAATTGAGACTTTAGCTTGCAAACATATATAACAACTGACTTGCTAAAATCTTAAAGTTTAGCCCTTTAAGCAAACAAAAATGCCCTTATGTATTTAGCAGAGTCTTTCTTCACAGTGTTAGTGTAAGACTCTAGCCCAATTAGGGTCCTCAGATTAATAAGGATCCAACATATATACACACAAATAGAGCTACATACAGCTATATTTTTATGTATTTTAAAAGATACTTTTATATCAATGCATTTTATAGTTGTGGTCATATGAGGGAGATGATACTAAAAATCTTGGATTCGATTGCATTTAAATGACATCTTGATTAAAATGTGTACCTTTTCAAATGGGGGAAAAATTACTATGCTTAATTGATACAATGCAAGAATCATGTAATTGTTTATTTTAGGCAAGCTGTTGTTAAAACTGTTTTCTGAAATATAAGTATCTTATTGTGAATATATCATCTCTTATGGGAGCTCTGAAATTTTCTGTAGGTGTACAATAGAAAGGATAGTACCATTCTAAACTTTATGATCACCAAATTTCACTGGGCCTTCAGCACTGTTGGTCAGTTCCCAATTTCTGTAAGCAAATCATTATTTTATCCATTAAACCAATGACCCTATACCCACTCCACTACAACTTTATAAAGAAATTGGGAGCTTCAGATGCCAGCATGCTGTAAACCTGTTTGCCTGCTGTCTTTCCCTCAAGGCATAATTGATAGCGTTTGGTCCTCCTCTGTGAGTCTCTCAGGTTATGCTCTAGGTCTCATTTCCGTATTCCTTTTAGGAAAAGAGACAGATTATCGACTCTCTCTTTTCTTTCTTGCATCTTTAACTTACTCCTTTTGGTTGTATCCTTCTCATCAGCTTTTTAAAATATGCTTACATCTTTCACAGCCTTCTGACAACCCCTCCATATTTCCTCCACTAGTCTTTGGACAACCTCTGTGCTTTCCTCTCCAGATAACTGCATTCCTTCTTCATTCTCATGGGCAGATTGCTTAGAGTTACATACACTGTTCCTGACCTCCCCTTCCCTCTTAGTTCACTGTAGTGTGTCTTGCTGTCCCACAACTAAAACAACTTTAGGGGCACCAATGACTCCAACAAACTTTTGTACTGAACCAAACAAATTTTTGTCTTGATGTTGTTTGACTACTGAGTAGTATTCAGTACCTGTGACATACCTAACTTCTTAGAATGCTTGATATCCATGACAGCACAGGTTTTTTGGCCTACTTCCTATCTAAAATGACTTCATATCTATATGTACATCAAAGGTGTCTTTTCTTAGCTCAAGACATTTATATTAAACTGCCAATGAGGATTTCATCTTAACTTGTATGTACTCAAACTCAGTATGTGCAAGACTGCATTCATCTTCTTTCTCCCTAAACCTATCCTTTTCCTGGCTGACATTAAATTCATTTTAATAGAAGCAACATCTACACAGCTGTCCAAGCTAGATACACATAAATCACCTTGATGATTCTTCTCTTATACCCCTGTCCATCAGACACCCAGTCCTTTCCCTTCCACCTACCCAAATAGCTCTCAAATTTGCCCACTTCCTTCAGTTTCTTTTCTCTACTTTCTGTCAATCTTAGTCCAAGCCACTGTTCTCTTTTACCTAGGCTAATGCAATAACAATAACAACTTAATTGTTCTCCTCCAATCTATTCTCCATACTGGATCTACAATAGTTTGTTTTTTTTTTTTTTAGCTGAAAATATATATGTGATTTCTTTAGGAATAAAGTAACTGTAGGGAGCAAAAGAGGTTGTGGTTTTTATTCATTTGGATTAAAATATTTCTAAAGCATATTACATAATGCCACCTCTTTCTAAAAGCAGTATAATGTATGTTATTTAATGTAATATTTACTCAATATTTAATTATTGTATTCTTGTAATACACATGCTGTCTTGGCTCTTAGCCCTTACACTAAATGACATATGTCTATAAAGATTGTGAATTTTTCTCCTAGTTTTCTTTCATCTAATCTTCATATTGTCAGTCATCACCTTTTACATATGACAACTTTCTGGACAGTTCTTCAGAATTCCCCTTGGGGCGGAGCTTATTGATAACCTACGTAGTCATTTTGACCTATGGCTCACTGGAGTTACCAGACTTACTGTTGGTTTTGTTTGCGTTTCACTTTAAGTTAAACCTAACGTTAAACCCGAAGTGTAACTGAAAGTTAAAAACGTTAAGCTTTCTTTTTAAATTTGTCTTTATTTGATGTTTCACTGAGGTGTTGTGACAACAAAATATATCTGTTGTACCAGAACACACATCAAGATGCACTTTTCATTATACCACTATTAAAATGTTTACCTTTTGTAGGAGATACAAACAGATAAAGATGACCATACCAAATAATCTTCTCAGATTATTCATGGAGACTTGATGGTTTTTAAATTAAGACTTTATTTAATCCTCACAAGAGTCTGTGAAAATAGGTATATAAATATATACATATGAGATTGCCTTAGAGTGCATTGCTTTGCCTGAAAAAAAGAGATTATGAAGGGAAATTAGATACCTTATGCCATAGTTCCTCCCAAGGTGAACTTTCTTTTTCTTTTCTTTCTTTTTTTTTTTTTTTTTAAGACGAAGTCTCACTCTCTTACTCACACTGGAGTGCAGTGGCATGATTTCTGCTCACTGCAACTTCCACCTTCCAGGTTCAAGTGATTCCTGGGCTTCAGCCTTCCGAGTAGCTGGAATTACAAGCATGCGTCACCATGCCCAACTAATTTTTGTACTTGTAGTAGGGACCAGGTTTCACCATTTTGGCCAGGCTGGTCTCAAACTCCTGGCCTCAAGTGATCCTCACACGTCGGCCTCCCAAAGTGCTGGGAATACAGGCATGAGCCACTGTGCTCAGCCCCAAAGTGAACTTTCTAGAACCTTAAATCTCCTAGAACTTTCTCTGTTTTTGTTTTTTTGTTTGTTTTATAATGAAGAAAACTGAGATTCAGAAAGGTTTCAGAATTTTTTACAGGCTTTTATTTATTTATTTATTTATTTATTTATTTTTTTGAGACGGAGTTTCGCTCTTGTTACCCAGGCTGGAGTGCAATGGCACGATCTCGGCTCACCGCAACCTCTGCCTCCTGGGTTCAAGCAATTCTCCTGCCTCAGCCTCCTGAGTAGCTGGGATTACAGGCACACGCCACCATGCCCAGCTAATTTTTTTTGTATTTTTAGTAGAGACAGGGTTTCATCATGTTGGCCAGGATGGTCTCGATCTCTTGACCTCGTGATCCACCTGCCTCAGCCTCCCAAAGTGCTGGGATTACAGGCTTGAGCCACCGCGCCCTGCCTTACAGGCTTTTAAGAAAATGTTCTTTCCACATGGACACAGGGAGGGGAACATCACACACTGGGACCTGTCGGGGGGTGGGGGAAGGGTACAGCAAACCACCACAGCACATGTATGCCTGTGTAACAAACCTGGACGTTCTGCACATGTACCCCAGAACTTAAAGTATAATAATTAATTTAAAAAAAAAATTTTCTTGGCCAGGTGTGGTGGCTCACGCCTGTAATCCCAGCACTCTGGGAGTCCGAGGTGGGTGGATCACGAGTCAATAGATCGAGACCATCCTGGTCAACATGGGGAAACCCCATCTCTACTAAAAATACAAAAAAAAAAAAATTACCTGGGCATGGTGGCACATGCCTGTAATCCCAGCTACTGGGGAGGCTGAGGCAGGAGAATTGCCTGAACCCAGGAGGCGGAGGTTGCAGTGAGCTGAGATTGCGTCATTGCACTCCAGCCTGGGAAACCAGCAAAACTCCGTCTCAAAAAAAAAAAAAATGTTCTTTCCTCCTCTAGATTATAAGGTCTGTGAAAGCAGGGGATGTTGGTGTTTTTGTTTTTTCCTTTTCCTACCGGTATATATATCTAACAGCTATCAACACAGAGCTTGCTTGGCTCATATTAAACCTTCATTAAATGAATTGATATGAATTATGCAATTGTCTTAGCAAATTACTCTTTGAAATAAGGTGCTGGTCCTCCGAAACATAGGCAGAAAAAAAAATATAGTGCTGGGAGATTTGTTATAAAGTTGTAGAAAATTCACTTTGTGGGGAGCTAAGGGGTAAAATATCTAACTTTATGATACCTCTTTTCTCAGACTGTGTACTCTCTAGGCAGTCTCATTTTCTTACATAATTTTGTTAGTTTATAAAATAATACTTGCTTTAGGCAGCTTAGAATATTTTCCGTCACTTAGAGTGAAAGTTCTTGACTAACAATGCTTCTGGTTTGTATTTTGTTCACCTTATTCTGTGTTTTCCCTCTGGTTTTTTCCCTTCCAATATTCATCATCCATAAACATCTTTATAAAACATAGGTTGTTCCTGCTGGAAACCCTTTATTGGCTTTTAGCACCGTTAGGACGAAGTCTGGGTAGTTTATCACAGGCTTTAGAAGTGTGCCCTGTCATGATTTGACCCATGCCCACCTTTTTATTCTCCTTTCCACTGTTCTTTCATGATATGGGACTTCTTATAGCTCCCCTGCTACTACTTGGGTATTGTTCAGAAGCTGCTGTTGAACTGTCAGTTATATTACATTGAATATAATTGCCTTTGTGTTCCCCATTCCCTTTGTTAGTATTGAATATAATAAGAAAGATAAAATGCAAGTTTAAAAAACTCAGAAAATTAGTAAATGATAAACAACAGCTGAGATTTAAAAAAATCAACAGATGTCTATGTAGGAACAAAGAGGGCTCTACCTGAATTAAAGTGGATGAGTATGGCTTACAAATGTTCTATGCATTTACCTTAGTAAGTTGTTCTGGTATTTCACATTAAAAATAATCAGGCTATTTAATATATTACAAATTTAAAATTTTATACAAAAAAATGTCAGGGCCGGGCGCGGTGGCTCAAGCCTGTAATCCCAGCACTTTGGGAGGCCGAGGCGGGTGGATCACGAGGTCAAGAGATCGAGACCATCCTGGTCAACATGGTGAAACCCCGTCTCTACTAAAAATACAAAAAATTAGCTGGGCATGGTGGCGCGTGCCTGTCATCCCAGCTACTCAGGAGGCTGAGGCAGGAGAATTGCCTGAACCCAGAAGGCAGAGGTTGCGGTGAGCCGAGATCGCGCCATTGCACTCCAGCCTGGGTAACGAGCGAAACTCTGTCTCAAAAAAAAAAAAAAGAAAAAAAAAAAAGTCAGGACTGGAATTGCTGCTTCCTTCGTGTTAGCGCTCCAGTCCAGACATGCCCTCAGAACTGCCACTTCTGATGTACTCCTTGCAGTGCTTAACTCCCCAGAGTGGAGCGTGCAAGGTGCTGTCTTAATACCTCTCTTTCCATGATAGGGATCTGCCCACTTCAGAGGACGACTCCTGCTGCTTTCAAATTGAGCCTCATTTTTGAGGTGATAGGGATCGAGGAGAGGAGAAAGGGATTGTAAGAGCTGAGGACTATGAGGACTCGTGATGGAGTTTCAGAGTTGGGGTGAGAAGGGATGCCTATGAAGAGGGCCAGAAGAGGGGTTATAGACGGCATCATGAAGGGGAAACAAAACTGCTCGTGTCCAAAGTAACATTATTTCACAAAAGTCCTTTGCTATTGAAAAAAAATGAGCACCCCCCGCCCCATACACACAAAAGGGAGGAGTGTTAGGTAATTATTAAAACTTTTTTTTTTTTTTTTTTTTTTGAGACATAGTCTTACTCTGTCACCCAGGCTGGAGTGCTGTGGTGATTATAGCTCACTGTGGCCTCAATATCCCAGGCTCAAGCCATCCTTCCACCTTAGCCTCCTGAGTAGCTGGGACCAAGACTACAGGTGTGCATCACCATGCCTGACTAATTTATTATTATTACTATTTTTTATAGAGACAAGGTTTCCCTTTGTTGACCATTCTGGTCTAAAACTCTGCTTGGCCCTCCCAAAGTGCTGGGATTACAGGCAGGAGCCACTGAGCCTGACCAAAATTTTTAAGGGATTCCCACAGGGGTTCTTGAAACCTGGGAATACCCATCAATAACATGAACTGTCACATACAATACACAGTATAGGGAAACCACAAAGATCCAGTTTAGTTATACCTTTCCCCACTTTTAAATGTCAGTATTTGTGGGACCAGTCTGTTATATGCTAGGAAACTATCCCAACCCACCATTTAGAACTATGTACAAGTTACATGGGTCTGAGGGGCTTCGGGTAAAGTTAGTCATCTTTTACTGGCATATTTTGACAATTTGGACACTTTCTGTACACATTCCTAATGTGTGTTGAAAAGTAGAGTTGCTAGCTAAGAAAGTTAATAGCTCCTGCAAAAATAATGACCTTATTTTTCAAATTAATAACAAATTTTATTTGTCTCTGTATTAGTTCATTCTCTACGTTAGACTGGGTATTTTGTAAAGAAAAGAGGTTTAATTGACTCACAGTTCCACAGGCTATACAGGAGGCATGGCTGGGGAGGCCTCAGAAAATGAAAAATCAGGACAAAACATGAAGGGGAAGCAAGCACATCTTCATGTGGCAACAGGAGAGAGAGCAAAGGGGGAAGTGCTGTACACTTTCAAACAACCAGATCTCATGAGACCTCACTTGCAGGAGAACATCAAGGGAGAAATCTGCCCCCATGATCCAATCACCTCCCCCGAGGTCCTTCCCCCAGTCTTGGGGATTACAATTCAACATGAGATTTGGGTGGGGACACAGAGCCAAACCATATCAGTTTCCCATCCCACTAAAATGGTAGGAAGTCTATTTACTAGAATTTGTGCCACTTCCAAATGTGTAATCATTCATTTTCAGATTAATGTATTTGGACAAGGGATAAGGTGAATGCCAGCAAGTCATGGTCCATAACCACCTGTATCTTTTTCTATTTTTTGAGACAGCCTCACTCTTTTTGCCCAGGCTGGAGTGCAGTGGCACAATGCAACCTCTGTCTCCTGGGTTCAAGTGATTCTCCTGCCTCAGCCTCCTGAGTAGCTGAGATTACAGGTGTGTAACAGCATACTCAGCTAATTTTATATTTTTAGTAGAGTCAGGGTTTCACTATGTTGGCCGGACTGGTCTTGAGCTCCTGATCTCAAAGGTAATCTGCCAGCCTTGGCCTCTCAAAGTGCTGGTATTACAGGAGTGAGCCACTACACCTGGCCCCACCTGTCTTAGGAACATACTTGGCTGGGTGCAGTGGCTCACACCTGTAATCCTAGCACTTTTGGAGGCCAAGGCCAGTGGATCACAAGGTCAGGAGTTCGAGACCAGCCTAATCGACATGGTGAAACCCCGTCTCTACTAAAAATACAAAAATTAGCTGGGCCTGGTGGTGCGCTCCTCTCATCCCAGCTACTCGGGAGGCTGAGGCAGGAGAATTGCTTGAACCCGGGAGGTGGAGGCTACAGTGAGCCGATATCATGCCATTGCACTCCAGCCTGAATGACAGAGCGAGACTCAGTCTCAAAAAAAAGAAAGAACAAACAGACATTCTCAGCTATTCTTATTTTCTCTCTTTCTCTGACTCCTCTTGCATTTATAGTATCATAAATCTTAGGTCTCATACTCAATGAATGTGAAACAAGAAAACTCTCTACACAACTCATTTACACAGATATTATTTTCATTCACATGAGTGTCTTAAACTAAATGCCAGTTGTTAGTGGTAAAATTATGAGTAAGCCAGGTGCAGTGGTTCTCTCTCCTTTGGTCTCCTTCCCTCTCCTCCTATCAGTCACTCTGCCTCTCTGTCTCTCCCTCCTTACCTTCACGGGTGGACTGTTGTAATAGCTTCCGTTTCCCTTCCAATCCATCAAACTTATTCTTGGCTGAGAAAATTTAAACATACACATCTGATCTAATTCTCTTTAGCTGTCTCAAACTTCACTTCTAGCCACAGTATCAAGTGTCAATTCTTTAGCATACTATTACAAAGTCCTTTCCTAATCCCAGCCCGCCTTTGTCCATCTCAGGCTTACGCTTGTTTGCTTTAGCTCCAGGGATGTTTACTATTTACATTTTGAAGCTGCCTAATTTAACTATTGCCATTTCTATCTCAAGCAGAACCATTCATTCCTTGACTTGCTACTCTTGTATTCTTCTATATATTTTACAACACATTGTGTTATGTTGGCTTCTTTCACCTTTCTATACCCCCTGCCAAACTCAGAGCTGCAAAAATAGAAGGTACCATGTGTTCTCATTTTAATCCACATTGCTTTTGAGCAATCTCGATTTATGATAACCATGAGTAAATGTTTGAACTTAATCTGAAGACGTGTCTAAAGTCAGAAAATTCACAATCTAGTTGTGTAGATAGATATACAATTACTTATAATAGTAGGCAATATATACTAATACTAACTAAAATCCGAAATTTCTTGAAATTATGATCATGAATGTGACTTTTATGTCCTTAACCGCTTTCCTGGCTCTCTGGTGTTTTACTGGGTACATAGTTATTCTTTACATGTATAAATGTAATGACTAAATAAAGGGAAGAAGTCTCCTCAGCATGGTCTAGTGGACCCTTACCTCTAATTCTTATAATCCTCTCGCACTCCAAAACCCTTAGAAGATGCAACAGTCCCAGACCTTGACCAGGAGAGAAATTGCTGTGAAAATGCCATGAATAGAGAAAGCAAACCATGATAGCAATTGAGAGCCCCATACAAAAGTTATAAAGGCACATTCTTCTAATTGGAGGCATTTTCTAGCATATGCAGTTTTACTCCAAGGTGACTAGCAGCACTGCTGTTTTCAAAAATAATTATGAGGGGTGGCTTATTGTAAGAGATAATCAATTTTAATTTTCACAGAAACATCAGATAAGTTCAAAACTTTGTTTATAGCCTCATCTTTTATTTATTTTTTGTGGAAAAGAAATTTCCCCTCAGGGCATTTGTCTATAAGTAGAATTCTTTATTCATTAATATCTTGTTTTTTATACTGATAACTGTACCAAAACTTACAATTTTGTGGTCATGGTTTATTATGAAACTAACTTTTTTTTTTTTTTTTTTTTTTTGAGACGGAGTTTTGCTCTTGTTGCCCAGGCTGGAGTGCAATGGCGCGATCTCGGCTCACCGCAACCTCCGCCTCCTGGGTTCAGGCAATTCTCCTGCCTCAGCCTCCTGAGTAGCTGGGATTACAGGCACACGCCACCATGCCCAGCTAATTTTTAGTATTTTTAGTAGAGACGGGGTTTCACCATGTTGACCAGGATGGTCTCGATCTCTTGACCTCGTGATCCACCCGCCTCGGCCTCCCAAAGTGCTGGGATTACAGGTTTGAGCCACCGCGCCCGGCCGAAACTAACTTTTAAATAAAATACACTTAAATTTTATCTATAAAAATATGTTCTTAATCATAAAGAATTTATCAAATGTTGGGTACAACCTAATTTGCAGTTGATGAGTTGATTGTGTTTACTTGTATTGGGGAGAACTTTGATTTTAAATTAGTGCCTTTTTAAGGTATTGCTTTTACCTATATTCAATACAGAAGTGTTACCTGACTTCTGTAGGATCATAAATACTGGAATGAGGCCAGGCGCCAGCACTTTGGGAAGCTGAAGTACGTGGATCACCTGAGGTCATCCGGAGTTTGAGATCAGCCTGGCCAACATGGCGAAACCTGATCTCTATGAAAAATACAAAAATTAGCCAGGTGTGGTGGCAGGTGCCTGTAATCCCAGCTACTTAGGATCCTGAGGCAGGAGGATCGCTTGAACTCGCAAGACAGGTTGCAGTGAGCCGAGATTGTGTCATTGCACTCCAGCCTGGGCAACAGTAATATTCTGTCTTTAAAAATAAGAATAATGGAATGAAGTTTTCATCTGAAGAGAGGATATTATGATTACAGGGCACGGGCAAAGCATAGAGCCAGTGTGGCATAAATGGTTTTGGTTTTGATTTTTTTTCCCCCCACACTAGAAGTTCTTAAAATTATTATATGAAGCGGTTCCTGGGCTATTGAATTACTTATTTTCTTGAGTTAAGTCATTGGCAGTTAACTTTGTACAAGCAATATTTTTAAATTCACATGGGGAAAAAACTGCCATCTCCTGATTTGAGCATTAAGTAATAACTTTTTGCTGATTTTTGATACATTTTAAAACTTGGATTTAAATTTCTTTATATTTGGTAAAAGTATTTCAGTGTTACAAATCATTATGAATGAATGGACTAAAAGAAAAGAAGAAAAGAATGTAATAAAAGATCTTACTCCCTTTCTCTTTTTTTTTTGAGACGGAGTTTCGCTCTTGTTGCCCAGGCTGGAGTGCAATGGCGCAATCTCGGCTCACCGCAACCTCTGCCTTCTGGGTTCAGGCAATTCTCCTGCCTCAGCCTCCTGAGTAGCTGGGATGACAGGCACGCGCCACCATGCCCAGCTAATTTTTTGTATTTTTAGTAGAGACGGGGTTTCACCATGTTGACCAGGATGGTCTCGATCTCTTGACCTTGTGATCCACCCGCCTCGGCCTCCCAAAGTGCTGGGATTACAGGCTTGAGCCACCGCGCCCGGCCTCCCTTTCTCTTAATATCCTCATGGCTTTTTATTACATATTTTAATCAACTACATGTTTATTGATGCTGGCTATATTATCAGCTATTATTAGATAACATAATTTTAAATTGCCTGTTGCCCTCTGGACACTGAACATGCAACATTTATTGCGTGAGCATTACCTTTGCTTTGAACATGGCTTTGTAAGGACAAAAATCCAGGCCAGGTGCTGTGGCTCACGCCTATAATCCCAGCACTTTGGGAGGTCAGAGCAGGCGGATCACCTGAGATCAGGAGTTTGAGACTAGCCTGGCCAAAGTGGTGAAACCCTATCTCTATTAAAATACAAAAAAAAATTAGCCGGGCATAGTGGAACACTCCTGTAGTCCCAGTTACTTGGGAGGCTGAGGCAGCAGAATCACTTGAACCTAGGAGACAGAGGTTGCAGTGAGCCAAGGTCATGCCATTGCATACCAGCCTAGGCAGCAAGAGCAAAACTCTATCTCAAAAAGAAAGGAAAAAAAAAAAAAGACAAAAATCTGAGCCCTTCTTTTAGAACACAGGAGAGTAATTCTCTTAAGTTATGGTCATTTATATGGAGGAAGCATATCAGTGTTTTGTTTCTCTGTAGTATTGCCAAACTGTAAGAATTTTTAAAGGATTTAAATCAGTAATTATTTATCTAGTTTCCTTCCCAAATTAATTATTTTCTTCCCTAAGAATTACTTCTCAAATTATTTTGTTATCATATTTTTAGTTGTTGCAAAGTCAACTTCAGAGGCCATACTAGACAGGCAAAAGAGAAAACCAGATTATTGTGAGATAAGGGGGTGATGAGGTCTGGGGTGAAATAGAATGTATATGACTTACTTAAATGCATTTAAATTTCTTTTTTTTTTTTTTTTTGAGACGGAGTTTCACTCTTATTACCCAGGCTGGAGTGCAATGGCGCGATCTCGGCTCACCGTAACCTCTGCCTCCTGGGTTCAGGCAATTCTCCTGCCTCAGCCTCCTGAGTAGCTGGGATTACAGGCACGTGCCACCATGCCCAGCTAATTGTTTTGTATTTTTAGTAGAGATGAGGTTTCACCATGTTGACCAGGATGGTCTCGATCTCTTGACCTCGTGATCCACCCGCCTCGGCCTCCCAAAGTGCTGGGATTACAGGCTTGAGCCACCGTGCCCAGCCCTGCATTTAAGTTTCTTTAAAACATTGTGCCATCTAAAGAAAATCCTTGGCCACTGTGACTTTAAAATCCTTGGTTTATATTCATCTAATAAAAACTATAATGTTTATATATAAATTACCTTTATATATACATAAGTGATATAATGAACGTGTGTATTATTGTGCTCATCTACTAGTATACTTGTGTGGGCCACATAGTATTTTAATAGGCTTAAAAAAGAGTACCAAGTAAGGTGAAAACCTAACACTCCCATTTTATTCCTGAATCTTTTCCACTTGTCTAATCTTATTCTCTACAGTGATACTCAAAGGTAGAGTTAAAGTGGTAAATGGGGTGAAGAAGGGTAGACATTGTTTATCTTCATAAATATGACTTAAAATCTGGCATTGTAGGATATTGAGAAAATTCAGATTTTCCAGCTTTGTTAAAATTTGATGACTTTACATTGGGCTCACAAAAACAAAAGAAGACCTGTATCTTTTCCCATTCACTGTGCCATATATTTATATATTTTATCTTTTCAGCCTGAGGAAGAACTTGATCCTGAAGAGAGGGACAACTTCCTCCAGCAGCTTTATAAGTTTATGGAAGACAGAGGTATTTTCATGCTCATTATTTTATTTTATTTTTAATTATTATACTTTAAGTTGTGGGGTACATGCTCATTATTTTAAAGTAATCATTTCTTTTACATGTTTACATTCTAAGTATATGCATTGCTTTTGTTAGTATTGCAGATACACAGTTTTGGATTTTATTTATGTATTTATTTTGAGACAGGTTCTTGCTTTGATGCCCAGGCCAGAGTGCAGTGATTTGATCCTGGCTTACTATGGCCTTGATCTCCTGGGCTCAGTGATCCTCCTGCCTCAGCTTCTCAAGTAGCTGGGACTACAGGCACATGCCACCATACCCAGCTATTTTTTTTTCTAATTTTTGTAGAGATGGGTTTTGCCATATTGCCCAGGCTGGTCTCAAACTCCTGGCCTCTAGTGATCCTCTCACCTCAGCCTCCCAAAGTGCTGAGATTACAGGTGTGAACCATCATGTCTGTGTAGTTTTGGATTTTAAATAAAGCCTAGAATCAATTACACCTGACAACAATACACTATTTGGAATTAAACTATTAATATCTATTTTGCATAGAAATGAAAGTATTTTGATACAGTTTAGTTTTCCTTGTCACTTAAAAAACTAAAAAGTATTCTGATATTTCAGAAATAGAAAGTGACCAGTCATAATGTTAATCTGCATACGCACTAATTACTCATGATGTATTTGTGACAAATAAACTAGCCTGATCTTTGTTCTCAGCAAATTAAACGTAAAGGAGACCAACCATTATCTGAAAAGGATGATAGTTCTAATATAGGTAGCATAATAGAACCATTGTAAACTCTCATACTCCTTGGCATTTGTTAGTCCTAGAAAATCTTAAGATAAATTGATCCTAAACATTCTGTGTTGCCTTCAGAAATCATCCTTCAGATTACTGCAAAAAGTCTTAACATTGGTGTCAAAGCAGGGAAAATGGAACCAGGACGTAAATGTTATCTTTTCTATTGTGTTTGGTTATGCCCACACTTTTTTTTTTTTTTTTTTTGAGACAGAGTCTTGCTTCATTAGCCAAGCTGGAGTGCAGTGGCACGAACATGGCTCTCTCCAGCCTCCACTTCCTGGGCTCAAGCAATCCACCCACCTCCGGTTCCCAAGTAGCCGGGACCATAGGCACACATACTGCCACACTCAGCTAATTTTTTCCTTTTGAATTTTGTAGAGACAGGATACAGCCATGTTGCGCAGGCTACTCTCAAACTCCTCAGCTCAAGTGATCTTCCTGCCTCGGCCTCCCAGAGTGCTGGGATTACAGGTGTGAGCCACTGCACCCAGCCCTATGCCCAAGCTTCTTGAA
The DNA here is from genome assembly GCF_048565385.1 of Saimiri boliviensis. Taxonomy (NCBI): domain Eukaryota; kingdom Metazoa; phylum Chordata; class Mammalia; order Primates; family Cebidae; genus Saimiri; species Saimiri boliviensis. The sequence continues at coordinate 90,947,820 of NC_133450.1, read as the reverse complement.
CCAGCAACATTGTTGGCCATACCATGCAGTCCCAATGTTTAGTTTTACTCAATTCATTGGCAGTTAAAGAGGTGGCTTTATTAGTTTTAGAAGTATAACACCAAAAATCTGAAGATCCCCACACAGCTATATAAAGAATAGAGAGAATATCTTACATTGTCTTACATTGTCTTACATTGTTTAAGGTTAAATATGTGCCTCTAATTAATGAAATTTGGGAAATTAGAATTTGACAGCTTTGTTTTCAAATTAGTGATTTCATTTGAATAAACGTTTTGTTTCTACCTACTTATATTGAAAAGGTACTCCAATCAACAAACCACCTGTTTTGGGCTATAAAGATCTCAATCTTTTCAAACTCTTCAGACTGGTTTATCATCAGGGTGGATGTGACAATGTAAGTATAAAATTGCTCTTTGAAATACATACGATGTGATAAAAAGTTAAAGTATCTTATATGGCATTATATGCACATTAGATAACAAATACATTTTCTTAATGAACGTAGAATATTAGGATTAAGATTATTTCCTGGCGATGCATGGTGGCTCATGCCTGTAATACCAGCATTTTGGGAGGCTGAGGCGGGTGGATTGCTTGAGCTCAGGAGTTTGAGACCAGCCTGGGCAACATGGCTAAACCCCATCCCTACAAAAAATACAAAAACTAGCCAGGTGTGGTGCCACATACCTGTAGTCCCAACTACTTGGGAAGCTGAGGTGGGAGGATCACTTGAGCCCAGGAGGTGGAGGCTGCATTGAGTCCTGATTATGCCACTGCACTCCAGCCTGGGCAACAGAGCGAGACCCTGTCTCAAAAAAAAGGAAAAAGAAAGATTATTTCCCTTTCCAAATGTTAACATAAAAACTTAATTTTCCAGATTGATAGTGGTGCTGTATGGAAGCAAATTTATATGGACCTTGGCATTCCTATTTTGAATTCAGCTGCTTCCTACAATGTAAAAACTGCTTATAGAAAGTAAGTAGTATAGTTTATTCATGACAGAATATGTATTTATAAAAAATATTTTCCATTTACTTTTTTAACGAGAATACATCAATCCAGGAACATTAAAGTTAGAGAAAGTGTATAAAAAGATTTAGGTTAACAGATACTTGTGATTGAAAGTTACTTCAGTGCATCAAATCTGCTTTACTCCATTTCTTATGTTCTCCTGATTACCTTTCCAAAATCAGGATGCAGGTAGTGTCTGTGATTATCATACATGTTATAGAGCTATATCTTTTGAGGTGAACAGCCTTCATATCAAAACTTATGGTAGTTATGTTCAGTTATCACAAGCTCAGACTTCGCAGGATAGCATTTTATTTTATGATCACTTTCTCTGTTTATAATTCTATCTAAAACACCAAGAAAATAGTAACACAGAAAATAGCAACACAAAATTATTTTTAAATTACTTGGGCTTTACCTTTTAAACGTGTATTTAGTAACATATTCAAGTGAAATGCAAAGACTATAGTATTTATTAAATGAAATATTGTTTGTTTAGGTATCTCTATGGTTTCGAGGAGTACTGCCGTTCGGCAAATATTCAGTTCAGAACTATTCATCACCATGAACCAAAAGTAAAAGAGGAAAAAAAAGACGTAGAAGAATCAATGGAAGAGGCTCTCAAATTAGATCAAGAAATGCCTTTACCAGAAGTGAAGAGTGAACCTGAGGAAAATATTGATTCAGACAGTGAAAGTGAAAGAGAAGAGATAGGATTAAAGTCTCCGAGGGTGAGTTCCTAATACTAATTTTATCTGGTTTAAGTATTATTTAAAATTTTTTATTATAGCCATTTTAGTATATACACAAAAGTAGGTTCACTACAGTGAACCTAGTTTATTTTCCATTATTTGATGCTGCTTAAGTTAACTAGCTACTTTTTTCTAAAGATATTGTACAGTTATTTCCTCTACCTGAAAATCCTTCCTTCTGTTTTCTGTTTATGTTTGATCAAGTAATTCTCATCTGGGATGAATTCCTTTTTTCAAGTCTTCTGCTGAAGTATTACCTCATTGGTCACCTTACCTGAAATTGTAACCTGTCTCCTCACTTTGGAACTCACAGTCCCTCTAATGTTGCTTCTATCTGTAATTTACTTCTTTATTCTGTTTATTGTGATTATCTATTTTGCCTCACTCTACACTAGAATCACACTCCACGAGGTCAGGGATTAGTATTTATTTCATTTATTGACAGATCCCAGGCATTTAGAATACTGCCTGGCACATAGTAAAGGCTTATTAAATAAATGCTGAATAAATAAATCTCTTCTTTAAAGTGCCTGTGCCCCAAATCAGATGGTATCTTGTCTTTCTCTGTAACTTTATAGCATATTGTGTAGTTCTGGTGATGTGTGCATGTACTCTGGTTCTGTCTTCCAACTCTGCTCCTTCTCTCCTTTAATATGTCAGGTCTATTTAGGAATTGTCATCTACCATTTGGATCAGTATCCAGTGATGTTTACATAGTAGGACTTACCAAATTCTAGAAAGAGAAAGGAATGTACCGCACTATCAAAGAAGTTCAATTAATATGTCTTATTTTTGGTGAAATCATATTTAATGAAAGAGAATGTGAAATTGCTTTCTGTTGTAGTTGTTCAGAAACCAATTTTTAAAACCGTTCATTCTTTCATGTAGTAAATGGAATCTTCTAGTGAATGACATGAAATTTCCAAATTGGTTTTTTCTTTTCTTTTTTTAATTGTGTTAAGTACATATAACATAAAATTTGCCACCTTAACTCTTTTTAAGTGTACATTTCATTGGCATTAAGTACATTAACACCAGTGCATAACTCACCACCGTCCAGTTCCAGAATATTTTTACCTTGCAAAACTGAAATTCTGTGTCCATCAAACAGTAACTCCTCATTCCTCCCCCAACCCCTAGCAACTACAATTTTACTTTCTGTGTCTATGAATTTGATATTCTAGGTACCTTTATATAAGTGAAATCATACAGTGTTTGTCCTTTTGTACTGGCTTATTCATTCAGCATAATGTCTGCAAGACATTATGTTGTAGCATGTATCAGAATTTTCTTCCTTTTTAAAGGTGAATAGTATTTTATTGTATATATTGTGAACATACTTTCCTGTTATTACCTAAAAACCTTCCTCATCCTACATAAAACATCTGCAGTGTGCTGTCTAGTATAGATGAACTGTAAATTTACCTTCTCCAAGATTTTTCTCCAATTTTTTACTATTTTAAAAAGTGCTATAATACATTTGCTTGTAAAAATATCCTCAGCACATATGTAAACTACATATATAAACCAGGCTTTTAGGTCGGGGGGGTAGTTTACGCCGGTAATCCCAGCACTTTGGGAGGCTGAAGTGGGCGAATCATGAGGTCAGGAGTTCGAGACGAGCCTGGCAAACATGGTGAAACCCCGTCTCTACTAAAAATACAAAAACTTAGCTGGGCATGGTGGCAGGTGCCTGTAATCCCATCTACTCGGGAGGCTGAGGCATGAGAATTGCTTGAACCCGGGAGGCGGAGGTTGCAGTGAGCCAAGATCATCCCAGTGCACTCCAGCCTGGATGACAATGCGAGACTGCATCTCAAAACAAAGAAAAAAAAAAATAAGCAAGCCTTCTAAGAATGGCATTTCTCACTTGTAGTCCCAGCTACTTAGGAGGCTGAGGCAGGAGAATCACTTGAACCCAGGAGGCAGAGAGCCAAGATCATATCACTGCACTCCATCCTGAGTAATAGAGCAAGACTCTGTCTCAAAAAATATGAATAAATATATAAAAATGGTATTTCTGGGACAAAGGTATACAGACCCAAATTTCACAGCAGTTGTTTTCATTCATTTACCTACAGATATTTTAAAAGCACCTGCTAGGCTGGGTGCAGTGGCTAATGCCTGTAATCCCAGCACTTTGGGCAGCCGAGGCAGGCGAATCATGAGGTCAAGAGATTGAGACCATCCTGGCCAACTTGGTGAAATCCCATCCCTACCCAAAACACAAAAATTAGCTGGGTGTGGTGGCTTGCGCCTGTAGTCCCAGCTATTTGGGAGGCTGAGGCAGGAGAATTGCTTGAACCTGGGAGGCGGAGGTTGCAGTGAACGGAGATAGTGCCACTGCACTCCAGCCATGGTGACAGAGCGAGTCTCTGTCACAATACTACTACTACTACTACTACTAATAATAATAATAAAAGCACCTGCTATGTGACAGCAGTGTGGATCTAAGGCAGGTGTCTCCAAACTACGCGGGCCGCATGCGGCCCCCTGAGGCCATTAATCCAGCGCCCCCACTGCACTTCAGGAAGGGGCACCTCTTTCATTGGTGGTCAGTGAGAGGAGCACAGTATGTGGCGGCCCTCCAACCGTCTGAGGGACAGTGAACTGGCCCCCTGTGTAAAAAGTTTGGGGACGCCTGATCTAAGGAGATGGAAGTACTGTCATAGAACTTGCACAGTAGTGCTTGGTGACAGAAAGAAATTTCTTTTCCTGCCTTTGAAGTGTGAATAGCACATAGCCAGCAAGGAGGGAAAACACTTGTTTACTGAGGTATTAATTGTATCCTAATGCTCCCTAAGTTGCTGGCTTTTTTTTTTTTTTTTTTTTTTTTGAGACGGAGTTTCGCTCTTGTTACCCAGGCTGGAGTGCAATGGCACGATCTCGGCTCACCTCAACCTCCGCCTCCTGGGCTCAGGCAATTCTCCTGCCTCAGCCTCCTGAGTAGCTGGGATTACAGGCACGTGCCACCATGCCCAGCTAATTTTTTGTATTTTTAGTAGAGACGGGGTTTCACCATGTTGACCAGGATGGTCTCGATCTCTCGACCTCGTGATCCACCCGCCTCGGCCTCCCAAAGTGCTGGGATTACAGGCTTGAGCCACCGTGCCCGGCCTAATTTTTTGTATTTTTAGTAGAGACGGGGTTTCACCATGCTCACCAGGATGGTCTTGATCTCTTGACCTCGTGATCCACCCGCCTCGGCCTCCCAAAGTGCTGGGATTACAGGCTTGAGCCACCGCGCCCGGCCTTTTTTTTTTTTTTTTTTTTTTTTAATCTGCTTTATTCCAAGAAGAGGAGAATTCTTCCAGTGTGTAAAAGTTGCCTTGAAGAAGAATCTAGGAGATAGTGAAATTGCTCACCAGTTATGGTCATTTCAGCATTCAGTGGGCTACGTAGAAGCTAGTGGGGGTAAAACATGTTGCTGTTGGCCAGGAAGCTCTCCAGATAGTCTTTCAAAGAAGCCTGCTCACTTTTCTGCCATTGATGCAATTTATTCCTTTTAAAATGTAATCCACAAATAGAATGACAATGTAAATTCTGTCTTACTAAACAGAATTAGAAACCACAGAGCTTTTAAAAAAGCAAAATTCAGGGAATTGGTTTTATTATCATTATGTTGTATCAATAACATTAGGTAATATTTAAATTTTTATTATAGTTGAGAAATAAAAGTGAGAAAATGATATAAACAGAGGAAAAAAATTTTACTTCCTTTTTGTTGTTTTTGTTTTCTTTTTGCATTCAAACAGATTCTTACAGATACCTTAAGTAGTATGTAGCCAAAGTAGACCTGGACATAATTAAGTAGTTTATATTGGTTATTCTTTTACTTTCAAAAGGAAGAGAAATGTACAAGTGAGTTGACTGGTTTTCAGTGCCATGTTTCAACCCAGAGTCATTGCTGTGAAGGTTAAAGGAAAAGATTTCTTTCCCCTTTATTAGTGATAGCTATGTTAAAGCTTTTATCCCCTCTACCAGGGAAGAAGGAGAATTACTCGAGATGTAAATTCTATTAAAAAGGAAATTGAAGAAGAGAAAACAGAAGACAAATTAAAAGATAATGATACAGAAAATAAGGATATAGATGATGACTATGAAACTGCAGAGAAAAAAGAAAATGAGCTACTACTGGGGAGAAAAAATACACCAAAGCAAAAAGAGAAGAAAATTAAAAAACAGGAGGATTCTGACAAAGACTCAGATGAAGAGGAAGAGAAAAGCCAAGAGAGGTACATTATCTTATGTTTGTTCTCCAGAAGCACCTGTCTGGGGTACAACAGCGCTTTGCTCCTGCTTAGAGATTCAGGTTTGAGGGAATGTTTTCTTATTGGGACTTCCATTCCTCTTGTCTAGTGAAGGTGAGACACATTGTGAAGATGATGTGTATCGCCTTTCGGAATTGGAGAATATACTGGTCGCACCATTTTAATAGCACTTGTGCCCTAAACAGTGGCCTCAAAGAAGGCTGCGCCACCCAGTCAAAAGAAAGGTCCTGCAGTTGACAGCAGGGAAGGGAGCTGGAGAAAAATGGAGGAAGTGGACAAGAGGAAACAGCGACAGCAAAAATTCCATTTTAAAAAAGGTACAATGTGGGAAAGCTAACAAACACATGGGTGCAGAGTACTAGCAGATGTTTCTGTGTGTTAGCTTTAAGACATTTTTCTTTTTCAAGTTACTGTATTAGAGTAAGTGGCATGCACCCCTGATTCTAGTTTGGAAAATACATTCTTGCCCCACATCACACCAGTAAATTTCAGATTTTTTCATGTCCATCCTGTTTGCTGTTGAGTGAAAACTGCATTTTTCTATGTGTTAGACAAGTATGGACTGAACTGACTTAAAATAGTCAAAGATTAAGCAGTCCAGTGAGATCAAGGTAGTCTCTGACCAAGGTATTAGCTGTTTCTGTAAGTGTTGTCAAATGGATTTACTAATTTTAGGACACTACTAAAAATGAATTTTAACTGAGCAGCAGCATAACACACTCACTTGTGACATCAGTTCTCTTCCATAGTTATTTTTCGATTATTATGTGATGTTAAATTTTCTAGAAATTTGAGTTGTTACGCCAAATTTGGAAAAACTGACCTGCCATTGAGGGAATAAATATTTGGAAAAATAGGATGATTGGTGAATGGGAGAGGTAATTTGATTCAATACAAATAGGTACGGGAGCTATCACAGTTACATGTGAACTAGGTTAGTGAGTAAAGGAGGTTCTGTAATGAAATATAATTAGGATTAGGAAAAGTAGGAGGAAATAATTAGAGTTGAGTATAATGATATGAGTGTATAATTTTGAATATTTGGACAAAAATATTTAAGCAAAGGTGAACCACTTAAAAAGTGGAGCCTAATTGTAGTTTGAAGTTTTGTGAAAAGCATCAGAATACAAAAATTGTAATATGTATATAACACATATAAAACATATAATACATCTGTGTAAAATGTAGTTTAAAAAGACTATAACTGTTATGTAAATAGACATTTAGAGAAAATTTAACAGACTTGAATATGAAGAACAATAAAAGTAGTTTTTCTCATAGTGTTTTGAATTTACTTCATCAGTATATTATTGGAAGGTGTCCTCTGAAAGAAAACATTCCCACTGCAAATGGGCTGTGAAAACTTCACGTCAGGACCCCTGGGGGTCACCAAAATAATGTCCTATATTTGTTATAGAGCACAGTACTACTTCTTGAGCTTGTAATGCTTGTGACCCTAGAATGATCTTTGATGCAGTTCTCTTATGAGTCTTTGCAGCATTGATACACAATGTTTTATTATAAAAAATATTTAAAGTATTTTTGGACCTCCCTGTGTTAATGTTCCTTATACCTGATTATCAATACAAAGAAAAGCTGATGGGAGACAGTAAGCAAATAGAATTCAAAACAAATGTAAAGCTTTGTTCTCCTGGTGCTATCCTACAGTGTCAACAAGTATCCTAATACTCAAATTTCTTTTCTTTGTTAGGGCTGGGAAACCTTTAAAATATAAATTAGTTTAAAAGACATGGTTACTAAGATAGCCCTTGTTCATTATTTTGCCCACCAAAAAACTAGTCTTGCCAAAAACTATTCTAAATGTGGTAGTAAAGCAGATTTAAGATAATTCAGTTGCAGGAACTTACAAAATATTCTTAAATCTTTTATACATAAAGTGGCACTTAAATATGAACTCTAAAGAATTTTTTCAGAGCATATTTTTCCTATTTTGTTTTGTCAAAAGTGATTTATTCGATTACAGATTATCATTAGCTGTGACTTGACTGGCTTTTAAAAAGTATGGATTTACTTTGGGTCCAGAGCACTTTTACATGATAAATTCTTTATTAAGTAGACCACAGAAATCTTCTCCTTCTCCTCCTTCTTCTCCTCCTCCACTGACATGTTATTAAGGTAATATTTAGGTTGTGAATAATCTACCTGTTGGATTCTTTTAGCATATTTTATTCTCCATTAAGTTATTAGTAGGATTATCAATATTGTAACTTACTGCAGGGAAGAAACTGAAAGCAAATGTGACTCTGAAGGAGAGGAAGATGAGGAAGACATGGAACCCTGCCTAACAGGAACCAAAGTGAAAGTAAAATATGGACGAGGGAAGACTCAGAAAATTTATGAAGCCAGTATTAAAAGCACTGAAATTGATGATGGAGAAGTTTTATATTTGGTACATTACTATGGATGGAATGTCAGGTAAGCAAGAAAGTATTTTCTTACTGTTGAAATTTTTTCAGTGGTTAAATAGAAGATCAACTTAATGTTGTGAAGAGTGAAAGCAAATAATAGTATATATTTACAAAGCACACCTTGATTATGAATTTTCCAAGACTTTGACATTCCTGCTGTTACACTAGCAATGTCAGTGCTTCTGGCCAGAAACTACCATTATCACACCTGTAGTTAGAACAAGTTACATTTTCTGTTCATTTGTGGTGAGGGAGAACACACAGCAAGGGAAACTGTAGGGCATCTCAGTAATACAGTGTTAAATGAATCAACGAAAGCTCAATGTACCCTCTTTCGGAAAACAATAATTCATAATTCTGTGGAAACATATTTCTGAATATGAGCAGGGGGCCAGGCCTGCAGCTTCCAATTGTTTTATTAATCAGAAATCAAGCATTGTAGTAATTCTTAGTCGATTAATTAATAAAAAACAAATGTTAGAACTTAGATTTGATCTTCCATTAGATGATTTGGGGGAGGGTTTAAGAAAGACCAGCAGGGCATGGCGGCTCATGCCTGTAATCCCAGCTTTTGGGAGGTGGAGACGGAACGGTTGCTGCCTGAGGCCAGGAGTTCGAGACCAGCCCTGGCAACATACTTAGAACCCCGTCACTACAAAAAATAAAAATTAAAAATTAGCCAGGCATGGTGGCACATACTTGTAGTCCTAGCTACCCAGAAGGCTGAGGTGGTAGGATCACTTGAGCCCACAAGTTGGAGGCTGCAATGAGTTATGATCATGCCACTATACTCCAGCCTGAACAATAAAGTGAAATTCTGCCTCTTGAAAGGAAAAAAAAGAGAGAGATTTTGCTCTATATTGGATCCTGTCAGGAAGCTGGGGTAATTCTAATTGGTTTTTTAAATAAATCTTATCTAGAAGAAGAGACAGTTAGACCAAGGTGACATTATAATTGGTAAAGAAACAGCAATCCCTCATATAAGTTAAGAAGAAAAAGATGTTTGGTTATTTTTGTGGCTTAGACAATGTTCCTGTTTTTTTCTGTGTTCAGATACGATTAGGAAGTGGTTTTGTTTTTTGTTTTGATCCATCATGGTCATAGAATGGACTTGCCTGATGTTGATGCTCTTTGAAATTGTTCATGCCCAACAGCAGGACAGTGTTGCTGTCCTAGCTATGAGTGCCAGACCAGCTCTAAGCAACACCAAGGCTCAGCTGATAGTGCCAGGCAAATTACTTTTTTTTTTTTTTTAAGATGGGGTTTCACCATATTGGCCAGGCTGGTCTCAAACTCCTGACCTCATGATCCCCCCACCTTGGCCTCCCAAAGGGCTGGGATTACAGGGGTGAGCCACTGCACCAGGCTAAGCAAATTCCTAAATGTCAGGGGCTACCTTTCTTTTTCTTTTACGAAATCTGGCATGTTTAATATCTCTGGTTGGCCTGTATTTATCTGGAGCCAGACTGCTCCTGGGTTTCTCCACACACTAGATGTGTGCCCTGTTATGACTCAAGTCCCTCATCTCTAAACTGGGAAAAATACAGTACCTGTTTTGTAGAGATATTGTATAATGTAGTAGTTCCCTCTCATCTGCAGGAGATATGTTCCAACACCCCCAGTGGATGCCTGAAACTTCAGACAGTACTGAATCCTATATGTCCTATGATTTTTTTCCTGTACATACATATGTCCAACACAGTTTAATTTATGAATTAAGCACAGTAAGAGATTAACAACAACAATAATAAAATAGAGCAATTAGAACAATATATTTTAATAAAAGTTATATGAATGTGGTCTTTCTCTCTCAAAATATCTTAATATTTTTGGACCATGGGTAATTGAAACTATGCTATGGCTAAAGGCAGGGACTACTAGAGTGATAATATTTGTATTAACATGTAAATGGTTAGAACCATGCCTGGCACTTATTAAGTGTTCCATGAATGTTAACTGTTTTCTTCTTTTCTTTTTTTTTTGAGACAGAGTTTCACTCTTGGTGCCCAGGCTGGAGCACAGTGGTGTGATCTCTGCTCATTGCAACCTCCAACTCCCAGGTTCAAGTGATTCTGCTGCCTCAGCCTCCGAAGTAGCTGGAATTACAGCCATGTGCCATCATGCCCAGCTAATTTTTGTATTTTTAATAGAAACGGGGTTTCACCATGTTGGCCAGTCTGGTCGCAAACTCCTGACCTCAGGTGAACCACCCGCCTCTGCCTCCCAAAGTGCTGGGATTACAGGTGTGAGCCAGCGCGCCCAGCCAACTGTTTTCTTTACAATGTATTGTTGAATTCAGGGAAAAAGGACTATACTTAACAACTTACAATCATTATTTCCAGCTGCATCACATGATAGCCTTCTTTTTTCCTCAGATTCTTATTTAGTTCACAGCTAACCACTCCTGTTTCATGTCTGTCTATGTCTCTGTTCTGTTTCCTAGAATTTTTTCCTATTATCTTTGTTTCTCATCTTTTTAACATTTTACTTTATGACTCTTCTCAGCAGTCATTTTATTATGTGCTCAGGTTATGGGCTGGTCATCTCCCTAATTAGTTACCTAACTGGTACTCTTCTGGTTCATGGTTTTTCATTGTCCTTCTCTACTCCTAAAAACTGGTATAACTCAGGCCGGGCGCGGTGGCTCACGCCTGTAATCCCAGTACTTTGGGAGGCCGAGATGGGCGGATCACGAAGTCAAGAGATCGAGACCATCCAGGCCAACATGGTGAAACCTCGTCTCTACTAAAAATTCAGAAAAATTAGCTAGGCATGGTGGCACGCGCCTGTGGTCCCAGCTACTCAGGAGGCTGAGGCAGGAGAATTGCTTGAACCCAGGAGGCGGAGGTTGCAGTGGTTCCTAGAGAATTTAGTCAGATTTCTGAAATGGGAGTATCTGCAAGTGTGAGAAGTGAAAAGAGTCTTGGTCTCTATTGAGAAATCCCAGGACTATCCTTAGTTAGCAGTATTAGTGCTAGAAGTACCTACATGACATACTGCTTTGTCCAGAGTGGCCTGGACAAAGTACACTATAAATCAGGCCTATGCTTCCTGGTCGTCCGATACTTCCTATGAAATTGTGGAATTGGACAGTGTTATTCCTTTGTTAGTCCTGGATCAGATACATAACTCTCTTACTGCACTTAACAGACTCTACTTGATGTTACTCTATGTCTATCTTTTATAATAGACTATGGGTTACATGAGAACTTAGGCCATGTTTATTCTCTACATACTTCCTGATAACATTGTATACTAGTAGGTCCTCAGGAAATGTTCAAATGAATAAACATTTCTGTATAAGTTAATAAAGTACAGATATTTAAAAGTTTAGTACTATGCTCATAGCCAGTCCCGTTTAAGAAACTAGATACTATGTTAATGAGTAAGAGATAGTTTTCAAATCATAGTACAGGCAGTTCCTAACTTACAGTGGTTCAACAATTTTTTAAAAAATTAAGATGATTCAAAAGCTGTATGCATTCAGTAGAAACCATACTTAGAATTTTGAATTTTGATTTTTTTTCCTGGGCTAGCGATACACAGTATGATACTCTCTCATCAGACTGTGCAGTGGCGGCAAGCACAGCAAACAGCCAAGAAATCGTGAGAGTAATTAACCAGTACTGTACTCTACAGTGTATTGAATAAATTACATGAGATATTTAAGACTATTATAGAATAGGCTTTGTATTAGATGGTTTTCTTCAACTCTAGGCTAATATAAGTGTTCTGAGCATGTTTAAGGTAGGCGAAGTTAAGCTGTGATGTTTGGTAGGCTAGATATATTAAATGCATTTTCGACTTAGGGTATTTTCAGTTTTTAATGACTTTATCAAGACATAATGGCATCATAAGTAAAGAAGCATCTGTACAGGTAGTCATAGTACCATGTCAACTGAAATACATGCATACAGGAACCATGTCCTTACTTTGTACATCTCCACGGTAACTGGTTTACAAAGCAAGAACGTGGTTTCTAGATACATGAGGTTCTTTTTTTCTTTCTTTTTTTTTTTGAGACAGAATGTCGCAAGGCTGGAGTGCAGTGGTGCAATCTGGGCTCACTGCAATCTCTGCCTCCCGGGTTGAAGCGATTCACCTGTCTCATCCTCCCAAGTAGCCAGGACTGCAGGCATGTGCCAACATGCCCAGCTAACTTTTGTATTTTTTAGTAGAGATGGGGTTTTATCATGTTGGCCAGGATGGTTTTGATCTCTTAACCTTGTGATTTGCCCACTTCGGACTCCCAAAGTGCTGGGATTACAGGCATGAGCCACTGTGCCCGGCTCAGATACTTGAGTTTCTATTAACAAGCTACAGTCTAAAGCCAGTTTGTCCAAACAGGCTGTATGCAGCCCAAGATGGCTTTGAATACGGCCCAACACAAATTCATACAGTTGCTTAAAACATGAGATTTTTTTTTTCGTGCTTTTTTTAACCTCATCAGCTATCATTAGTGTATTTGATGTGTGGCCCAAGACAGTTCCTGCAGTGTGACCCAGAGAAGCCAAAAGAGTAGACACTCCTGGTCTAAAGCAAGGAATGCCTGTTGTTTCTTTACTTAAATGTACATATTTTTAGATTTTGACTCAATTTTGTAAATACTTGTATATTTATATAATGTAAGAACTGTTACTTAGTTTTAGAAACCCCTTATTAGTAACTTGGACTATAGACATTCAGAAGTGCTATTAATCTCTTCAGAAGGCCAGGTGCAATGGCTCATGCCTATAATCCTAGCACTTTGGGAGGCTGAGGTGGGCAGATAACTTGAGCTCTGGAATTTGAGACCAGCCTGAGCAACATGGTGAAACCTTTGTCTCTATAAAAAGTACAAAAATTAGCTTGGTGCAATGGCGTATACCCATGGTCTCAGCTACTCAGGAGGCTGAGGTGGGAGGATCAACTGAGCCCAGGAGATTATGCCACTGCACTCCATCATGGGCAACAAGAGTGAGACCCTGTCTCAAAAAAATGGCTGGGTACAGTGGTTAATGCTTGTAATCCCAACACTTTGGGAGTTCAAGGAGGGTAGATTACCTGAGGTCAGGAGTTGAAGACCAGCCTGGCTAACATGGCAAAACCCCGTCTCTACTAAAAATACGAAAATACGCTGGGTGTGGTGGCAGACATCTATAATCGCAGCTACTTGGGAGGCTGAGGCATGAAAATCAATTGAACCCAGAAGGCAGAGGTTGCAGTGAGCTGAGATGGGACCACTGCATGCCAGCCTGAGTGACAACAGTGAAACTCTATCAAAAAAATTAAAAAATAAAAAACAAAATTAAAAATAAATATTTTAAGAAAAGGTTTAGGGGAAATGAGTTTTGAACTTGAGCTAAACAAAATAAACTTAGATAAAAGAGGTGAAATCAAGTATCTCTAAAAAAGTTCAGAGTCCTAAAGCAGTGTAGTTCAGAATAAAATTTTATTGGAAATACTAGAGATTAGAGAGAGTTTTGGGGAAGAAAAGAAAGTTGAAATGGACTTGATAGAATAACCTGAAACCGATCACCTTGCAAATGTGAATTTGTCTGACTTAGCTTTTCTATTATTCATTCAGTAGGAAGAATTCTAGTGTAGAATCTGATTATAAGCTCAGATGTGTAAGCAGTTCAGATTGTCATGAACCTAGAGTTTGCTTTCCAAGACCTCCCTCTAAACCCGTTAACTCATGAAATTCTCTTGCCTTTCCCTGTCACTGGATACACAGAACACCTAGCACAGTTACTAGCACATTTTCCCAACAGACCAGCCCGTGTGCCCTTCATATTCCTGCCAACACTAGGAACAAACTATTTAGTCTGTCTCACTGTTGTTTTTGTTTGGTAAATACATTTCAAACAGGTTATGATTTCTGAAGTTTGTGTGTGTGTATATATATATATATATATATATATATATATATTATTTTTTTTTTTTTAGGTATGATGAGTGGGTGAAGGCTGACAGAATAATCTGGCCTTTGGACAAAGGTGGACCAAAGAAAAAACAGAAGAAAAAAGCTAAAGTATGTTTGTTGAATTATGTCTTTTATAATATGTATAGGAATTACTCAAATTGTATTGTGTGTTTTTTAAGACTTTAAGAACAGTTTTAGGTTCATAGCAAGATTGAGAACAAGGTATATAGACGTCCCATATACTCTCTGCCCCATGCATGCATAGTCTTCCCAAATTGTCAGCATCCCCCACCAGATTGGAATATTTGTTACAACTGATGTGCCTACTTTGACGCATTATTGTCACCCAGAGTCCATGGGTTTACATTAGGGTTCACTGTTGGTGTTGTATATTGTATGGGTTTTGACAAATATATAATGACTTGGATCCATCATTATAGTATCATATATCATACAGAGTAGCTTTACTGCCCCAAAAATCCTCCATGTTTTGCTTATTCTTACCCCTACCCCAACCCCTGACCTCTACCGATCTTTTTACTGTCTCCATAGTTCTTGCCGTTTCCAGAATATCATATAATTGGAATCATACACCATATAGCCTTTTCAGATTGGCTTCTTTTGCTTAGTAATGTGCATATATGATAATTGTGTTTGTTTAATAAATCTTATTGTAATAATCATCTTAATTCTTTAAAGATAATTGTGATTTTCTCTTTATAACCCAGGAGCTTAAAAGTAACACATTACCACATTGTTTCAGCCAAGGTGAAAACCAGCAACCCCTAGGGGATGGCTTTCAAACTTAAATTTCTGTAGAGGCTTTATAGGAGAAGGGTAAAGTAGGGCTAATTGTGACAAAGGAGAGGACACATTCCTCATTTAGATGGAATGGACCTAACCATCTGCTGTGGCAATGCAGACCCAGGGTGGCCAGATGTCAGGATTTTTCAAGACCACTATATTTCTTAAAATGTGAAATTTGACTTTTAAATGCTAGAAGCCAGTACTAAAATTTTAAAACACATGTCTACTGGCCAATTGTACCCTCAGTTGTCAAGCTTTGCTGTAGAGATTTGCCCATTGTTTTGTCTACTGGACGGCAGATATCTTTCCTTTCTGCAAGGGATAGTAGGGAACACTGGGGACTACTGAATAGCTGTATAGCCTTCCAGTGCTCTAACTCTGACCGCCACAATATAGTAATTGCAGTGTTACAAATTGTATAGTATCATATTACATAAATACAAAATATGTTAGGAAACTGTTTCTTTAAGCTAGTCAAATCCAGCAGTGGAGGATTGTCTACCAACTTCACTGATACTAATATTAATAAGTTCTGATGACCTATCAGAACAGCCAGAAAACTCTTCTTGATTCTTCTGTAAGCACAGACTAGAAATTGACATATAAAATAATCAAACCTTTTCTGAGATGTAGTTTTCTTTGGAGAAGTAGAATGTTCATTTTTCGTAAAGCATTGGCCCTTCTCATACATTTTTTTGTTGTTGCCCAGAATAAAGAAGATAGTGAAAAGGACGAAAAGAGGGATGAGGAGAGGCAGAAGTCAAAACGGGGACGACCTCCTTTAAAATCAACCCTTTCATCAAACATGCCGTATGGCTTATCTAAGACAGCAAACAGTGAAGGAAAATCAGGTACCAGAAGTGCTCTCAGCAATACACCAGACAGCTCACCTCTGTCAAATGGAATGGAAGGTGCTCAATTTTGAGGATTGCTGACTTAAAAAAAAATCAATAATATAAATAATAAAACATCCATTGTGTGAAATATTCATGGTACAGGTTGAGTATCCCTTGCCCAAAATGCTTGGGACTAGAAGTGTTTTGTATTTTTTTTTCTTTTTTTTGAGTATTTGCATATATATAATGAGATATCCTGGAGATAGGACCCAAGTCTAAACATGAAAATTAGTGTTTCATATATACCTTATACCCATAGCCTGAAATCCCTAATATTTTTGATAGTTTTGTTCATGAAACAAAGTTTGTATACTTTGAAACATCAAAAACAAAGGTATGGGGCTGGGCGCGGTGGCTCAAGCCTGTAATCCCAGCACTTTGGGAGGCCGAGGCGGGTGGATCACAAGGTCAAGAGATCGAGACCATCCTGGTCAACATGGTGAAACCCCGTCTCTACTAAAAATACAAAAAATTAGCTGGGCATGGTGGCACGTGCCTGTAATCCCAGCTACTCAGGGAGGCTGAGGCAGGAGAATTGCCTGAACCCAGGAGACGGAGGTTGCGGCAAGCCAAGATTGCGCCATTGCACTCCAGCTTGGGTAACGAGCGAAACTCCATCTCAAAAAATAAAAACAAAAAAAACAAAGGTATAACTGTCTCAGCCACCCGTGTGCACAGTCTGTGATTGTTTAGCATCACTGTTATTCTTGACTCTGAATTTATATGCCACCTACTGATAAGCAATTTTCTTTGACTTATTTATACAGAATTACGTAACAGTAAAACATATGGCTTACAATTAATACAGTGGAAAAATAATGTATGTGGGGAAACTAAGCAGCACAATAGCATCACCGAATACCTGTATCTGCTGCTAAACAACAGTGACAACAAACAACAGCAGGCTTTCAGTCTCAACCTAAGATGCTGTGTTTTCATCAAAATGTTACCTGTACACTAGCTTAGGGGTGCTGAAGAAACTGTTGTGCACCTGTGTTTGGATGCAACCTGTCCCATGAGGTCAGATGTGGAATTTTCTACTTGTGGTGTCATATTGGTGCCCAAAAAGTTTTGGACTTTGGAGCATTTTGGATTTCAGGTTTTTGGACTAGGGATGTTCAACCTGTAAATTGCCCAGGTTTTTAATCTAATATGATTTAAACTCTAAAATTTGATTTAAAGAAAATATTTTGCTGTATCATTTTTATTTAAAATTTAGTGATATTTTCATTGAGGAATACTTTTTCTCGTAAATATCTTAGAAATAATCTATTTTAATAGAAGGTGAATTAACAATCCATGCATCCTAGTGTGTGCTATACTTTGCTTCAAACCTGTATCAGTGTCTCCTATAAATTCAGTGCTGTTCACCTGGGATCTTTCAGCAAAGCTGAGACCGTGTTGTTCTAAGAGAACATAGACTACTGTGGTACAGGCATGTTTTATAATACATATGGGTGAACATATTTATTCTGCTTGTACTCATTTCTTCCACTTTTCTACCTCTGTATACTTTTATATATAATTTTTATATATAATTTTCTATATAATTTTATATCTCTGCATACTTTTATATATAACTTTTATACCTCTGTATACTTTTAAATATAATTAAGAAATTTTAGGCTGAGCACAGTGGCTCATGCCTGTAATATCAGCCCTTTGGGAGCCTGAGGCAGAAGGATCACTTGAGCCCAGGAGTTCAAGACCAGCCAGGGCAACACAGACCCCATTTTCACCAAAAAATGGAAAAAATAGCCAAGCATGGTGGTGCACACTTGTAGTCCCAGCCACTTAGGAGGCTGAGGTGAAAGGATTGCTTGAGGTCAAGGCTGCAGCAAATGTGATCATGTCACTGCACTCCAGGCTGAGTAGCAGAGCAAGACCCTGTCTCACTCTGTTGCCCAGGCTAGAATATAGTGATGCAATCTCAGCTCAGTGCAGCCTCCACTCCTGGATTTAAGCAGTTCTTCCACCTCAGCCTCCCAGGTAGCTGGAACTACAGGTGCACGCCAGAATGCCTGGCTAATTTTTGTATTTTTAGTAGCAATGGGATTTTACCATGTAGGCTAACTGGTCTCAAACTCTTGACTTCAAGTAATCTACCCACCTCAGCCTCCTGAAATGCTGGAATTACAGGCACAAGCCACTGCACTTGGTCCCCTAAAAAGAAATTTTAAATGGTTGTCTTACATAAAAATTTCTCTCCTTTCAAGAAAAAAGCTATTCTGAACTACATGTGTGCTACTAGTCCATATGGTGCTTGTGTGCATATTATAAAAGGAGAGCCTTTCTCTTTACTGCCATCTGCTGGAAGGTTGTCATAATATACAAATGTAAGATGTCTACAAAGTGAACCCCTTAGAAGGCATACCTGTATACAGTGTACAGTCTACAAAACTACATACCAGCCTTATTAAACTACCATTTAAATGGATTTTTTAAAACATGAGGAAAATGAATTCTACATTCTCTTTATGATAAAACCACAAAATAAAACTGTATATACCTTTTCACTTAAAAAAATTCATGTTTGTAGTTTTGAACTTCTTGAGGATATGTGCACCATGCGGATGTGCGCCAATATAAAATTTTTATATTTTTTAGATCCTATACAGTCTTAGAACCCTACTTTATTATTTTACAACTTCCCTTACTTACAGGGAATAACTTCTGTTGCTCTACTTTCTTGTCTGTTAAGAATATTTAAAGTTGGCCAGGTGTGGTGGCTCACGCCTGTAATCCCAGCACTTTGGGAGGCTGAGGTGGGCGGATCACGAGGTCAAGAGATCGAGACCGTCCTGGCCAACATGGTGAAACCCTGTCTCTTACTAAAAATACAAAAACAATCTGGGCGTGGTGGAACTAGCCTATAATCCCAGCCACTCAGGAGGGAGGCTGAAGCAGGAGAATGGCTTGAGCCCAGGAGGCGGAGGTTGCAGTTAGCCAAGATTGTGCCACTGCAGTCCAGCCCAGGTGACAGTCCAAAACTCCATTTCAAAAAAAAAAAAAAAAAAGTATTTAAAGTTTTGGGGATTCCAATTGCCCATTTTAAAAACTTTTCTTGCTGGGCACGGTGTCTCATGCCTATAATCCCAGCACTTTGGGAGGCTGAGGTGGGCAGATTACTTGACGTCAGGAGTTTGAGACCAGCCTGGCCAGCATGACAAAACCCCGTCTCTACTGAAAATACAAAAATTAGCAGGGCGTGGTGGCCCATGTCTGTAATTCCAGCTCCTCAGGAGGCTGAGGCAGGAGAATCGCTTGAACCCAGGAGGTGGAGCTTGCACTGAGCTGAGATCACTCCAGCTGGATGACAGAGTCAGCCTTGTCTCAAAAAAACAAAAACAAACAAACAAAAAAAACCTCTTCTTTCCACAATTATCTTAAGTAGAATGTCATATTCTTTTTGTAGGATACAAAATCCCCATCAAATGTCCCTCCTACATGCTATTTCAAACCACTTAACAAATTAACTTCATGTCTAGGTACTAATCTTTGATTTTTTTTGGACTATTGTACCTAAATATTATACTTTTTATATAGATTTGAGTTACTAATATGCAATGTAGTAACTTTTTACTTAGAGCTTAATTTAGTTCCTCTCCCCTTCAAATTCTTGGCATAAATGTTATAATTTATTTTGTATCAGAAATTTCTACAGGGAGTATTCAGAGGTATATGATTAAAGATTTTTGTTATAAAATTATGCTGGTAATATAAAAACCTATATAATATAATAATATTTCCTCTTACAGACTCTTGTTCATCTGATAGTGACACAGAAGATGCTTTAGAAAAGAATTTAATAAACGAAGAACTTTCTTTTAAAGATGAACTAGAAAAAAATGAAAATTTCAATGATGATAAACTAGATGATGAAAATCCAAAGATTTCTGCACATATATTAAAAGAAAATGATAGGACTCAAATGCAGTCTTTAGAAACTCTGAAATTAGAAGTTGGAGAGAATGAACAAATAGTACAGATTTTTGGAAACAAAATGGAACAAGCAGAAGAAGTTAAGAAAGAGGCTGAAAAATCTCCAAAAGGAAAGGGAAGACGAAGCAAGACAAAAGATCTTTCTTTAGAAATTATAAAGATTACATCATTTGGCCAGAATGAAGCAGGAAGTGAACCTCATATAGAAGCTCATAGTCTTGAATTTTCTTCATTAGACAGTAAAAACTTTTCTTCTGCTACAGAAGATGAAATTGACCAATGTGTGAAGGAAAAGAAGTTGAAACGGAAAATGGTAGGACAATCATCACCAGAGAAAAAAATAAGAATGGAGAATGGAATGGAAATAACAAATAATGTATCTCAAGAAAGAACCAGTGATTGTATTGGATCTGAGGGAATAAAAAACTTAAATTTTGAACAGCACTTTGACAGAGAAAATGAGGGAATGCCATCATTGATAGCAGAGTCAAATCAATGCATCCAACAATTAACTAGTGAAAGATTTGATAGTGCAGCTGAAGAAACTGTAATTATTCCACTAAAAGAAGATGAGGATGCAATGCCTCTGATCGGGCCTGAAACCTTGGTTTGCCATGAAGTAGATTTGGATGATTTGGATGAAAAGGATAAGACCAGCATTGAGAATGTCGCAGTTGAAAGCTCTGAGTCTAACTCTCTTGTTTCTCTTCCACCTGCCCTACCTCCTGTAGTCCAACATAACTTTTCAGTAGCTTCACCACTTACTCTTAGTCAAGATGAGTCTCGAAGCGTAAAAAGTGAGAGTGACATAACGATTGAAGTTGATAGTATTGCTGAAGAATCTCAAGAAGGTCTCTGTGAGAGGGAATCAGCAAATGGATTTGAAACCAGTGTTGCCTCTGGTACCTGTAGTATAATTGTACAAGAGAGAGAGAGCAGAGAGAAGGGTAAGAACTTTCTAGGGATAAGTTAGTGTTTATATTAAAACCAAAAATAACTGTTGAGTTTTAGGTACTGTTGATCTGTAAAGTACTTTCTCTTTTCTCTCTTCTTTTCTTATAAAAAAGAAAGAAATGTCAGTGTAGTCTGTTGAATAAATATACTTGCTCTTTTTTTTTTTTTTTTTTTTTTTCACGTTCTCTCTTTCCCTTTATTTCAGGTCAGAAAAGGCCAAGTGATGGAACTAGTGGATTAATGGCAAAAAAACAAAAGCGTACCCCAAAGCGAACAAGTGCTGCAGCCAAAAATGAAAAGAATGGAACAGGTTGGTGTTTTTCAGTGCTAGCTTTTAGTATTTTTAGCAGTTTGTTGGCTTATTTTAAACATAAAGGGAGCAATACTGTATTGTTTTATAACTTTGCTTTTTCATTTAACAGTATTATACTAGATATTTTGCCATTTTTATGATGAACTCATTTTATAGCTCATTCTTTTTAACAACTTTAGGAAGGTATTCAGTAGTTTATCATTTTATTTTATTTTATTTTATTTTTTTTTTGAGACGAAGTTTCGCTCTTGTTACCCAGGCTGGAGTGCAATGACGCGATCTCGGCTCACCGCAACCTCCGCCTCCTGGGTTCAAGCAATTCTCCTGCCTCAGCCTCCTGAGTAGCTGGGATTACAGGCATGCGCCACCATGCCCAGCTAATTTTTTGTATTTTTAGTAGAGACAGGGTTTCACCGTGTTGACCAGGATGGTCTCGATCTCTTGACCTCGTGATCCACCTGCCTTGGCCTCCCAAAGTGCTGGGTTTACAGGCTTGAGCCACCGCGCCCGGCCTAGTAGTTTATCATTTTTAACCATTTCTCTGTTGGTGAGCATTTAGGGTTTTTTGTTTTTTTTTTTTCCGTTATAAACTTTGTGCATTTGTGCAGTATTTCTGTAGGATACCAAGAAATGTAATTGCTAGGTCTGTTACATTTTGATATTTAAGATTTTTATCATTTTTAATCTCAATATTTTTTATTATTATAGGACAAAGCAGTGATAGTGAAGATCTTCCTGTCCTAGACAATTCGAGTAAATGTACCCCAGTAAAGCATCTTAATGTATCTAAGCCACAGAAACTTGCACGATCTCCTGCAAGAATATCTCCACACATCAAAGATGGAGAGAAAGATAAACACAGAGAAAAGCATCCGAATTCATCCCCTAGGACGTATAAGTGGAGCTTTCAACTCAGTAAGAAGCTTATGGAAAACTTGATAGATAAATGCTGTAAAGTGGAATATATCTTAAAATGCCAACTTGGATTAATGTTAATAAAATAAGGAATAATGATTAATTTATTTAGGTATTCCAAATACTGCCTTAGCAATAATCACCATGTGTTATCTTAAGTTCAAATCTATGTATTTTCATAAAACTTATTTGATAAATAATGATTTACAGGAAGGTCTACATTAAGTAAGACAGGTATGATTTATATAAATCAGTGAAACTGAAGTGCCCTTTGTAGCACTAACAATTAGAAATAACCAGTGGTTATTTCTACTGTATAACTAGTAGTAGTAAAGAAAATGTCAATACAGAGAAACTATTCTAATAAGTGTAATTATAGATAGGTCAGGGTTGCTTGGTGCTGATTTGTTTTCTTATGTTTTTCTGATCATTTAAGTTATAAATATTTAGTATAGAAAATTTGGGATCTAGAAATAATTCTTAATCATGTATTTAATTCACATCTTCCCTGTTTACAGTCTTATTTAGCTTACTGTTGTAGATTTTAGTAAACTAAAGCTTTTGTTAATTTATGAGTTAGACCTTTGATAGCACTGCCATCTTTTTTCTCACAGAATTATTTTAAAATCCAAATTAACTTTTTCCCCCCCTTTTAGATGAATTAGATAATATGAACAGTACAGAGAGAATCTCATTTCTCCAAGAAAAACTACAAGAAATCAGAAAATATTATATGTCTTTGAAGTCTGAAGTTGCAACCATAGACAGGAGGAGAAAAAGATTAAAAAAGAAAGACAGGGAAGGTAATTTTATTATAATTTTTCTCCACATATATTTGAAAACTATATCCTATCATTTTAGAAGATGTCAATTTGATACTCTTTGAATATAGTACACATTCATTAATTGCTGTTTTTAAATTCCTAGTGTTTTCTCTTGTTGAGTAGGTTGGCAACTGAGTTAATCAGAATGACTCCCTTAAAAGGGAGTACGAACTGTTTTTCAAAACGTGTGATTGTTCTAAATGTGGGAGATTCTTAAGTAAAGCTTAATCCTTCTGAAATTCACTCTTTGCTCAACGTACATTTATTGGCACCTGTTAACAGGTACTATGTTATGGGGCTAACCAAAATGAATTAGACATAAGGCTTATCCTCAAGGAGATGATCTTTTTGGGATTATAAATCATTTCCTAAGCAACTAAACTATAAGATAATGTAGCTCGGCAACTTTAATGAGTATGTGCCATGTGCCAGGCACTTTGCCAGGTGGTAGAAGTACAGAAATGTATTAGATACAGACTATCATCTCAAAGATCTTAACATCTAGTTGAACAGTGTGTACCCTAAGAATGATATTAACAAGTATAGGAGTTAGTGGAAGGAGAGGTTTGGAGTAATCACAGAGAGGGAGTAGTGTCTGAGCTACCCCTTTGGTAGTTGTAGGATCACTTCTGGTTAAACATGGACATGTCCATATACAATCTATCCGCAAGCCTTGCTAAAATAATAGTAAAGGAAATTAAAAGCCCTAAACTCAAAAGGACAAGAGAATGACCACAGCAGACAAAAAATTGTCAACAGTGTATCTTTTGGAAGCTGCTTAACAGATGGACTACTTTAACTGTCTTAGCAAATGAGATAATGCTAAAACTAAGCTTTCTTGCCCTTGTAGTGATACAAAACAACAAGAAGCAAGCCAATTCATACCATGTAACCCCAGAAAAGTTCTCAGAAGGGATATGGGATGATGCTGAAAAATGGGATTGGTTGAAAATGGAAGGAGATACTGGATCTCCTCTTCCCATCAGTGAAGCAAGTCTACCTCAACCCAACTTGAGCAGAAAATAGATTAACTTAACAGAGGGTGAGGACATCAGTAGGCTTGCAGACTTGGAGGCACCAGCCATAGCTGAGGGTAATGATTAAGTGCTAGGCCAAAATAATGGATGGAGTAAAAGTTTGCATATTGAATAGACTGCTGTCCCTCTCCTAACCCAAGGTCTATCCTCTTGGCTCTCTGAAAGCTGGCAGCCAAGGTTATGCTTATTCCTGGGAGGAGATTAGAAGATTCTTCTAAAGAAAATGACTAGCTGAAGAAAAATGACCTACTATTTAGATGTTTCTCAAACAAAAATCAAGATCCTTGCCAATCACTACATGTGCATTGTCCATATTGAAAAGCCCTGGCTGGGCGTGGTGGCTCACGCCTGTAATCCAAGCACTTTGGAGGCCAAGGCGGGTGGATCATCTGAGGTCGGGAGTTCAGGACCAGCCTGACCAACATGATGAAACCCCGTCTATGGAAAAAAAAAAGAAGAAGAAAAGCCCCGATGCTCATACACAGCTTGCAGTCAGCTTTTAATGTTAAATATGGAAGCCACATGACCAGACATTTGAGGAAAGCCTCTACATAAAGGCAGAAGCCAAAGTGGAAAAAAGAGACTAAAAAGGAACTGGCAAAAACAGATAATATACCATATTAAAAAAAAAATAGCACAAAACTGTGCTTAATAGTTAATACAAGTTGAGTATCCTTTATTTGAAATGCTTGGGTCTAGAAGTGTTTGGATTTTTTGTTTTTTTCAGATTTTGGAATATTTGTACATAATGAAATAGCTTGGTGATAGTACCCAAGTCTAAACACAAAATTCATTTATGTTTCATAGATACTTTATACACATAGCCTGAAGGTAATTTTCTATAATATTTTGTACATGAAATAATTTTGTACATGAAACAAAGTTTGTGGTAAGTGCTTATGTGTGGAATTTTCCACTTGTGGCATCCTCTTGGTGCTCAAAAGTTTCGGATTTTGGAGTTATGGATTAGGGATGTTCGGTTTGTATCCAGAGATAAAGGAAAAGATATTGCCACCTTGAAACAAAAGTAAAACTATTTTAAAAATTGAGAGAACAAGAAGGATATCTTTAAAATATGATAGCAGGAATTTAAAAAAATTAATGGAAGTAATAACAAAACTGAAGAAATCCCACTAGAGGGTCAAAAAGACAATAGGAGAGAAGAAATGAGAGAAATAAGAGATCTGGTGAGGAAATCCAACTTCTGAATCATAGGATTTCTAGAAGGAGAGTAGAATAAACATAAGAGGAAGTTGTCATCAAAGAAATGTTTTAAAATTCTAGAACTGAAGGATATGAGTTAGAAGATTGAAAGGACTCACTGTGCCCTCTATAAATAATGGGGGTGAAAATCACCAAAGCATATAAAATTTCAGAATCCTATGGATAAAGAATAGATTCTAGGCCAGGCACAGGAGCTCTTACCTGTAATCCCAGCATTTTGGGAGGCGGAGGCAGGCAGATCACCTGAGTCCAGGAGTTTGAGACCAGCCTGGCCAACATGACAAAATCCTATCTCTACTAAACATACAAAAATCAGCTGGGCATTGTGGCACATGCCTATAATCCCAGCTACTCAGAAGGCTGAGGCTTGCGAATTGCTTGAACCCGGAAGCAGAGGCTGCTGTGAGCTGAGATCACACTAATTCACTCCAGCCTGGGTGACACAGTGAAACTCTCTCTCTCTCAAAAAAAAAAAAAAAAAAAAAAAAAAAAGTAGATTCTAAAAATTTACCATATAGAGATACATATATAAAAAGAAATGTATCTCAGAACAGCATCAGGTGTCTTACATCAGATTCTCAGTGGTAGTCCTGGAAACTAGAAGGCAAGCTAAGAAGACATGGGATCTAGCAAACAAGGAATCCTACACAGGAAAATAGTGAAGGAATATCTCAAGGTGATGGCAAATGGAAGCTGTAAGATGACCACTGCATAGCAGGCCTAGAAAGCAACTATTCCAGGAATAGGATAGAACAGGAGGGGAGAGCTCCAGAAGGGATGTGCCTTAAAAACAAAATAAAAGGTAAATTACCTGATAGGGTTGATTATGTTGAGAGAAGTTTTTTGCCTCTAGTAGAAATTTAGAGGATGACTTTCTGGTAGAGTGACCCATCATGTGTGGTCTTGACCATTGTCCTCCAGCAGTTTTTAATTCCTAAAAATAGGAACAGGGTAGAACAAATGGAAAGAGATCAGACTTCTCATGTCTTTTATAAACTGTAAATAGCAAGAAGTCTTTATAGAACTTTTGAATATAAAAAGAAAAGAACAGATAAGCAAATTAAAATTTCTTCAGAGAACCCACCACTGCTCTGGGGTCAGTTTCCTAAAAGTGACATATATTTCAGATAATTTTTTTTTTTTTTTTTTGAGAGGGAGTTTCATTCTTGTTTTCCAGGCTGGAGTGCAATGGCGTGGTCTGGGCTCACTGTAACCTCCGCCTCCCAGGTACAAGTGATTCTACTGCCTCAGCCTCCCATGTAGCTGTGATTACAGGCACTTGGCACCACACCCAGATACTTTTTGTATTTTTAGTAGAGATGGGGTTTCACCATGTTGACTAGGCTGGTCTCCAACTCCTGACCTCAAGTAATCCACCCACCTCGATCTCCCAAAGTGTTGGGATTACAGACGTGAGCCACTGTGCCCAGACAGACAGACTTTTTTTTATTACTTTTTTTTTTTTTTTGAAATAGGCTCTGTCACCCAGACTGGAGTACAGTGGCATGATCACAGCTTACTGCAGCCTTAGACTCCTGGGCTCAAGCAGCCCTCCCACCTCAGCCTCCCAAGTAGCTTGGACCACATGTGCCAGCCACCAGAACCAGCTAACTTTTTAGTTTTTTTGTAGAGACACATTCTTGCCATATGGCTCAGGCTGGTCTCAAACTCCTGGTCTAAGTGATCCTCTTGGTTTTGCCTCCCAAAGTGCTGAGGTTGTAGGCATGAGCCACCACGCCCAGCCTATGTAGTCTTTTCCTCATTTTTATTTGCTTACTTTTTTTTTTTTTTTTTTTTTTTAAGATAAGTCTTGCGCTGTCACCTAGGCTGGAATGCAGTGGCGTGATCTTGGCTCACTGCAACCTCTGCCTCCGGATTCAAGCAGTTCTTTGCTTCAGCCTCCTGAGTAGCTGGGATTACAGGCGCCTGCCACCATGCCTGGCTAATTTTTTTTTTTTTTTTTTTTTTTTTTTTTTTTTTTTAAGACGGAGTTTCGCTCTTGTTACCCAGGCTGGAGTGCAATGGCGCGATCTCGGCTCACCGCAACCTCCGCCTCCTGGGTTCAGGCAATTCTCCTGCCTCAGCCTCCTGAGTAGCTCGGATTACAGGCACGCACCACCATGCCCAGCTAATTTTTTTTTTTTGTATCTTTAGTAGAGACGGGGTTTCACCATGTTGACCAGGATGGTCTCGATCTCTTGACCTCGTGATCCACCCGCCTCAGCCTCCCAAAGTGCTGGGATTACAGGCGTGAGCCACCGTGCCCGGCTTAATTTTTTTATACTTGTAATAGACATGGGCTTTCACTGTCTTGGCCAGACTGGTCTTGAACTTCTGACCTTGTAATCCACCCACCTTGGCCTCCAAAAGTGCTGGGATTACAGACGTGAGCCACCGTGCCCAGCATGTTTATTTGCTGAAGTTTTTATAATGAGTTATTAAATTTAGATTGGAGTGATTTGTTGGCTGGGCATGGTGGCTCATGCTTATAATTCTAGCACGGTGGGAGGATCACTTGAGTCCAGGAGTTTGAGACCAGCTTGGGCAACATAGCAAAATCCGATCTCTATAAAAAATAAAAAAATTCGTTCGGTGCGGTGGCATGCATCTGAGTCTCAGCTACTTGGAAGGCTGAGGTGGGAGGGTTGCTTGAGACCTAGAGGTTGTAATGATACTTGAATAAACAAAAATTAAAACTTTAAATAAAATAGGAACAGTCAAAGAAGACAAGAAGGCAAAGAAGATGAGTTTTGCAAGGAAAGAGAAGATAAAAGCAAAGAACTTAAAAAGTGGCAAAACATTTAATGCTCAGAGTACTGATCCCTAATCTGTGTTATGTCCTTCTGGAGAAAATTATGTTAAAACAATTTGAGGACTTTTTGCATATCATACATCATTAATTCCATCCTGATCTCCATGATTCTGATACCTGTCAGAGGTAATTCTTTGAGTTAAGTGAAATATCTTATGCTCCTATGATCTGGAGATAAAGCAGAAATCCCATGTGTTTTTATATTTATCTCATGTTAACCTTGTTTGTGATTTAGGGCAAGCGAAGTTCCTTCTTGGGATCTCTCAACTAGAGGTTTAAGAGTTTTTGTCTCTTTAATGTTTACATTTTGTGACGTCTTTTTAATTGCTGAGTTACTTAACTGAACAAAGACTAACTCCACTTAATGAGCCAAACAAAATTTTTGCTGACAATTTGTTACTCCTTCTTGTAATATATAAGAGGCCTGTGATAAGGTGAATAATGTTAAGAATTTTATTTCTTATTTGCTGTTAGCTGGGTATCTTTGTATAATAGTTTTTGGGTCTAACATAGCTGTTTTAATTCCACAGTGTCTCATGCAGGAGCCTCCATGTCATCTGCTTCATCAGACACTGGAATGAGTCCTTCATCATCATCTCCCCCACAAAATGTACTTGCTGTAGAATGCAGGTGATAAATGTGTTCTCTGTCTTCCCAGCAGTTTGCTGCCATGGACATAAATCCCCAACCCTGAATTACAACCACAGAAAGCACTCAACTGGTTTGACATTGCTAAGTATATCCTGTATACTTTCCAGGCTGGATTGTATCTATTCCCCTCTCTCTTCTTTTTTCTTGTTGCAAAAAATAAGCTGATAAGTGAAGATTAAGCAGCCTGCCATATTTGTCATAATTTTCCTCTTTACTTTTTTTTTTTCACTTGTGATATAGAAAAAAGGGCACTTAGCAAATTTGAATTTGTATAATAAAGCTTTCAGGTGTTATAGAAATCATAGACAAGCAAGTGCACATGATAAACATCAAAATATTACTCGGCTGAATAGTTACTGCTGCACTTTCACTAAGATGTATTTGAACACTTGGTGAGTAGGGGGTTTACGTTGTGGGTTTTTTTTTTTTGTTTTTTTTTTTTCATTATTGTTGGTTTTTTTTATTTTTGTGGAAGCACTTGCTATTTAGAACTGCCAAAGTATATGTTCAGCAGTGTGCCCAAGATTAAAGGTGTAAATGGGACAAAATAAATTGTGAAAGGAAGTGTAGTTGACTGAAAACTACAGTTGTAATAAGTCTTCCACTTTTTATAGGATTTTTGAGCACACAATTATGCAAATATTTTAATGTTTATTAATGTTTACAGTGGAATTGTGAATAAGTTTTCAGTGGACTATCTTATCCCTTGACAAAAATATTTTGTCTTTTTTCTATGTAATTTCAGAGTTTTTATTTTGTTACAAAAAGACAAAAATGAAATATATAACAACAATGAAGTTATTTAACAAGATTTCTAAAGCTGAAAATTTTGTGTAAAATAAGGTATTATCTTGCAACTTGTTAAATATATTTATTCAGACATTGGATGTTGTATTTTTATGTATTTTTTAAAATATTAATAAAATTGAAAAAAGAAAATTCTAGGTTAATTCACTCTTTGGATGACAATAGCTCTCAGCTGTCCTTTTTACAGGAGGTTGCATCCTGCAGCTTTGCCTGTGTTGGAGTCTGTCTCAGTCTGTCTAACAGTATAGAACTATAAATGGGCATCTGGATCATTAAAGTATGTCCTTGTTTAGAAACTTTGGCAGTCCTAGTATTTAAACTGTTTTGAGGATCAAATTTTTGGTTGCCCTTAAGATACTTTGTCACAGTTTTTATGTTTGCTATACTGCCGAATGAATTTATATCTCCCAAAGTTGAGATGCAACAACTAAGTAAAGCAACTATGTATGCTTTGTCTGTGAATTGTTCCACAGACTGATACATTTTGTAAATAATTCTTCCAAAATCATGTATTTAAAGCAGTTTTGCATATACGTTATGTAAAAAGGTGATTTTTTAAAAGCAATTTTTAAATTCATGTTTGTACATTGAAAGGGGTTTTTTTTTAAACCTCCTTTTCTGTGTTTAATATGCTGTAGAATAATAACCTAGATGCTCTAGACTGTATATCAGGATCTGATTTACAAAAAAAAGTCAGAGCTAAACACTAGTGATGGCATAGCATTACTGAAATCATTGTTTCTTAATTTCATTTTACCACATTGTGAACTTGTGATTCAGATTCCTTCCATTTTCTCAGAGAATTAAAAACAAAAAAAGTACTCTTGTAAAATGCACTTTTCTGTCTTTTCTTTGCAAAGCAGAAATATTTCAATGTAAAATAAAAATGGAGCTCAGCGGGCAGTATTAATAAAGGCCATGTTTTAAACATCGGCTTTATATTTTTAGTTTTCATTTAAATGACTGCTTTTTTCCTAAGTGCTCGTAACTTACAGTTGAAAAATCAGATTTCACAAAACCAAGCATTTTAGTATACTTTTCAGACTTTACAATAAAATATTTCTACTAATTATAAAAATGAAAAAAAAAGTGTCATTTAAATCCAGTTGGACCTAAGAGGCAACTTTAGATTTATACATTAGATATTTTAATGATTTCCTGCTATAGCAATTCAATAAATGTGAGATAAATAATCAGCTTGAGTACTGTCCCTTCTAATTGATACACATTTGGTCATGAAGTACTGGTATGTTGCTACAGAGAACAAAACTGTGTATTCATTGAATTGATAAACACTGTTAAAATTCTTTTGTCTGGAGGCTAGAAAGGATTGTGAAATTAAGTGGATATTAACTGGATGTGATATTTCAAATATTGAGCATATTTTCAGTTTAGCTAAACTTTGAATAGATCCCTCTCATATATGACTAATAAAGTAAAAATACACACCAGGTGTGGTGGGTCATGCCTGTAATCCCAGCATGTTGGGAGGATGAGGCAGGCAGATCACAAGGTCAAGAGATGGAGACCATCCTGGCCAACATGGTGAAACCCTGTCTCTACTAAAAATACAAAAATTAGCTGGGCATGGTGGCACACACTTGTAGTCCTAGCTACTTAAGAGGCTGAGGCAGAAGAATCGCTTTAAACTGGGAGGTGGAGGTTGCAGTGAGCCGAGATTGCGCTGCTGCACTCCGGCTTGGTGACAGAGCAAGAGTCTTTCTCAAAAAAAAAAAAAAAAAAAAAGTAAGTAAAATTATAAAGGCACTCTTTAATGGTATAATGGAAGTTGCCATCTATAAAATCAAGTTATTTAAAAGATTATAGAGGTTTCTGTTTTAATATTGCATAGCATGCTTTTATTTAAAATTTATTTATTCAATTTTTGAGACAGGGTCTTGTTCTATCGCCTAGGCTGGAGGGCAGTGATGTGAACATGGCTCACTTCAGCCTCCACCTCCTGGGCTCGAGATCCTCTCACCTCTGCCTCCTGAGTAGCTGGGACTACAGGCATGTGCTACTACACCTGGCTAATTTTTAATTTTTTGTAGAGACAGGGTCTTGCTATGTTGCTGAGGCTGGTCTTGAACTCCTGAGCTCAAGTGATCCTTCTGCCTTGGTCTCTCAAAGTGCAAGGATTATAGGCATGAGTCACTGTACCCAGCTGGCCATTATGTGCTTTTATTGTTTTTTTGTATTAAATTTCTAGTTTTCCTCTTTGATTAAGAAAGATGGTTGCACTTAGCACATTAAAAGACTATTACATACTATGCCTTCTATGAAATTGCTTTAAATTATGAAAATCTATACGGATTGCCCAATTTGCTTGTACACCTTTCTTATAAGCCCTGTTTTAACAGCTATCAAAATTGTGAAAGCATTCAAAGCTATATTCAACCATATGTAAAAACTATTAACATAATTCATTAATTACCGATTTATTGAATATCTTCTATGTGCCAAGCATAAGCTTAAGGCCCAGGAGCCACAACAGTGAATAAGACAGAAAAAAAGTCCTTTACTTCATGGAATGTATAATCATGGTATAGTAATGTTGTAGATGTTAAACAGTTAACTCATGTAATTATTATTTTTTATTACAGTCTCTGCTTATCCAAACTCGTGTAGTACAGGCATAATAGACATAGGAAGTTATGGTGTGCCATGAGATAGTGATACAGAGCCCACTCGTTTGAGGGCAAGGGTGGTCTGGGAAGGCTTTGCACAGAAAGCAACAGTAAAACTGAAGACCAGCGAAGATTATGAATTGGCTGGGAAAGAAGGAGAGATATGGAGAGTATAGTATTCCAAGCACACGGAGGAGGGGAGATTGGTAGAAATGATCCAGGTAATGAGCCAGAGCAAGAGTAGATCTGATGCAGGATCCAAGTCAGTCAGGGCCAGTCAGGCAACCTGCCCATTTGTCCCTTTTGCTCCTGTTTGCCTACCAGTCTCAGCGCTACTTGTCAGGAGCTGCCTCAAGAGCCACTTTCCTGTGAAGCTTTTGCTGACTTCTCACTACCACCAGAATAGTGCCCTCTTTTATGCTGCAATAGCTTTTTTTTTTTTTTTTTTGAGACAGAGTTTCGCTCTTGTTACCCAGGCTGGAGTGCAATGGCGCGATCTCGGCACACCGCAACCTCCGCCTCCTGGGTTCAAGCAATTCTCCTGCCTCAGCCTCCTGAGTAGCTGGGATTACAGGCACGCGCCACCATGCCCAGCTAATTTTTTGTATTCTAAGTAGAGACGGGGTTTCACCATGTTGACCAGGATGGTCTCGATCTCTTGACCTCGTGATCCACCCGCCTCGGCCTCCCAAAGTGCTGGGATTACAGGCTTGAGCCATTGTGCCAGCCAAGGTTCTTTTCTCAAAAAAGTAATAATGTTAAAATATCATTTGAAAAGTATTAAAGTAGACTTGTTTAACACTCTCATTTTAAAATATTCTTAAATTGATGAGCTGTGTTTCCTTCTCCTTGTTTGTTCTTTCCTCTCCGTTTGTTCTTCCCTCGCCCATTACTTTCAAGTGGTTACACACAGATTTTTATCACATTAAAGGAAGAATACAATTAAGTGATGACATCCATCATTAGTGAAGTTTGGATGATTCTTAGAATGGAGTTTGTCCTAATGAGGAATTTGTAACAATGTATGCTTAATGTTTTCATAGAAATTTTTTAGTCCTGCGGGGCGCGGTGGCTCAAGCCTGTAATCCCAGCACTTTGGGAGGCCGAGGCGGGTGGATCACGAGGTCGAGAGTTCGAGACCATCCTGGTCGACATGGTGAAACCCCGTCTCTACTAAAAATACAAAAAATTAGCTGGGCATGGTGGCGCGTGCCTGTAGTCCCAGCTACTCAGGAGGCTGAGGCAGGAGGATTGCTTGAACCCAGGAGGCGGAGGTTGCGGTGAGCCGAGATCGTGCCATTGCACTCCAGCCTGGGTAACAAGAGCGACACTCTGTCTCAAAAAAAAAAAAAAAAAAAAAAGAAATTTTTTAGTCCTTTAAATTTTATTATAAAATCAAATGATGTTTTCCCTATTGACAAGCACAGAAAAACTTTTTTGATTCATATAGATCCATTATGTTATTTCTTTAAACAGGTAAGGGTAACGTTTATAATTTTGGTATTTGTACTTAACATAATTATGAAGCTATCTTCATTTTGTAATCTGTGTCATGTAGAATACATGTTGAAAAGTTCTATTGTGAAAAGCTCAAGGAACTTCCTCGTAGATTTAATAAATGATTATTCTGTACAAGTAATTGGATTTCTTCTCAAGGCTAAATTACATTAAACAAGACAATCTGATTCAACAGTCTCATCAGTTTAGGGTTGCCAGAGTGAGCAAATAAAAATACGGGATACCCAGTTAAATGTGAATTTCAGATAACGGATAATTTCTTCGCATAAGGACATTCCATGTAAAAATGGTTGTTTATTAAAAGTTATACTTAGGCTGTGCGCGGTGGCTCACACCGGTAATCCCAGCATTTTAGGAGGCTGAGGTGGCTGGATCACTTGAGGTCATCAAGACCAGTCTGGCCAACATGGTAAAACTCTGTCTCTACAAAAAATACAAAAATTAACAGGGTGTGATGGTGCACGCATTCCCAGCTACTTGGGAGGCTAAAGCAGGAGGATTGCTTGAACCTGGGATGTAGAGGCTGCAGTTAGCCAAGATTGTGCAACTGCACTGCAGTAAGGCAATAGAGCGAGACTCCATCTCAAAAAAAAAAAAACCTCACACTGAACTGGGTGTCTTGTATTTTATCTGTAAACTCTATACTAGTTGGCCTTATGCAGTACTAAAGTTGACCTAAATGCAATACTATACAGTGATTAAAATGAATTGACTGCAGCTAAATGTATCAAAATGGCTCAAATTTCAAAACAAACGAGTAGAAAAACTATTATCTATAAAGAACATTTTGGTTCCAGATGGAGGAATAAATTGCTCAGGTTTCTCTTGGTTTCCGGGGATGAATGTACATGGGCAGCTCATCAGTGATTTTTTTTTTCTTTTTAATTGCATTTTAGGTTTTGGGGTACATGTGAAGAACATGCAAGATTGTTGCATAGGTACACATATGGCAGCGTGATTTGCTGCCTTCCTCCCCGTCACCTATATCTGGCATTTCTCCCCATGCTCTCTCTCCCCAACTCCCCACCCCCCACTGTCCCTCCCCTATTTCCCCCCAACAGACCCCAGTGTGTGATGCTCCCCTCCCTGTGTCCATGTGTTCTCATTGTTCAACACCCGCCTGTGAGTGAGAACATGCGGTATTTGATTTTCTGTTCTTGTGTCAGTTTGCTGAGAATGATGGTTTCCAGGTTCATCCCTGTCCCTACAAAGAACACGAACTCATCATTTTTGATGGCTGCATAATATTCCCTGGTATATATGTGCCACATTTCCCCTGTCCAGTCTATCATTTTTTTTTCACTAAGTTTTTGGGGGACAGGTGATGTTTGGTTACATGAATAAGTTTAGTGGTGATTTCTGAGATTCTGGTGCACCCATCACCTGAGCAGTTACACTGTACCCAATGTATAGTCTTTTTTTCCTTCATCCCCCTCCCACCCCTTCTCCTAAGTCCCCAAAGTCCAATGCATCATTCTTATGCCTCTGCATCCTCATAGCTTAGCTACCACTTATGATTGAGAACATACAGTGTTTGGTTTCCCATTCCTGAGTTGCTTCACTTAGAATAATAGTTTCTAGGCTTGGTGCAGTGGCTCACACCTGTAATCCCAGCACTTTGAGAGGCAGGCGGATCACCTGAGATCAGGAGTTCAAGACCAGCTTGGTCAACATGGTAAAACCCAGTCTCTACTAAGATTATAAAAATTAGCCAGGCGTGGTGATGCATGCCTGTAATCCCAGCTACCTGGGAGGCTGAGGTGAGAGAATCACTTGAACCAAGGAAGCAGACATTGCAGTAAGCCAAGATCACACCGCTACACTCCAGCCTGGGCGATAGAGCAAGACTATGTCTCAAAAAAAAAAAAAAAAAAAAAAGGATAATATTCTCCAATTCCATCCAAGTTGTTGCAAATGCCATTATTTCATTCCTTTTCATGGCTGAGTAGTATTCCATGGTGTGGGTGTGTGTGGGGGTGTGTGTACCAAAGTTTCTTTATCCACTAGTTCAGGCATCTCCAAACTTAACACAGGGGGCCAGTTCACTGTCCCTCAGACCGTTGGAGGGCCGCCACATAACTGTGCTCCTCTCACCGACCACCAATGAAAGAGGTGCCCCTTCCTGAAGTGCGGTGGGGGGCCGGATAAATGGCCTCAGGGGGCCGCATGCGGCCCATGAGCCGTAGTTTGGGGACGCCTGCACTAGCTGATAGGCATTTGGGCTGGTTGCATATTTTTGCCATTGTGCATTGTGCTGCTATAAACAGGCATGTGCAAGTATCTTTTTCATTTAATGACTTTTTCCCTCTGATACCCAGTAGTGGGACTGCTGGATCAAATGATAGTACTACTTTTAGTTCTTTAAGGAATCTCCACAGTTTTCTGTAGTGGTTGTACGTTTACATTCCCACCAGCAGTGTGAAAGTGTCCCTGGTTCACCACATCCTCGCCAACATCTATTATTTTTTCATTTGTTGATTATGGTTCTTCTTGCAGGAGTAAGGTGGTATCACATTGAGGTTTTGATTTGCATTTCCCTGAAAATTAGTGCTGTTGAGTATTTTTTCATGTTTGTTGGACATCTGTATTCTTGTGAGAACTGTCCATTCATCTCTTTAGCCCACTTTTAAATGGAATTTTTTCTTGCTGATTTGTCTGACTTTCTTGAAGATTCTGGATATTAGTCCTTTGTTGAATGTATAAATTGAGGTTTTCTCCCACTCTATGGGTTGTCTGTTAACTCAGCTGATTGTTTCTTTTGCTGTGCAGAAGCTTTTTAGTTCAATTATTAGTAAGTTCCATCTGTCTGTTTTGGTTGTATTTGCTTTTGGGTTTGTTTTTGTTGCATTTGCTTTTGGGTTCTTGGTCATGAAGTCTTTGCCTATGCCAATGTATAGAAGGGTTTTTCCAGTGTCATCTTCTAGAGTTTTTATGGTCTCACATCTTAGATTTAAGTCTTTGATCCACTTCGAGTTGATTTTTGCGTAAGGTAAAAGATGAGGATCCAGTTTCATTCTTTTTTTTTTTTTTTTTTTTTTTTTTTTGAGACGGAGTTTCGCTCTTGTTACCCAGGCTGGAGTGCAATGGCGCGATCTCGGCTCACCGCAACCTCTGCCTCCTGGGTTCAGGCAATTCTCCTGCCTCAGCCTCCTGAGTAGCTGGGATTACAGGCACGCACCACCATGCCCAGCTATTTTTTTTTGTATTTTTAGTAGAGACGGGGTTTCACCATGTTGACCAAGATGGTCTCGATCTCTTGACCTTGTGATCCACCCGCCTCGGCCTCCCAAAGTGCTGGGATTACAGGCTTGAGCCACCGCGCCCGGCCCCCAGTTTCATTCTTATACATGTGGCTTGCAGATTATCCCAGCACCATTTGTTGAACAGGATGTCCTATCCCCACTTCTTTTGTTTGCTTTGTTGATGATCAGTTGGCTCTAAGTGTTTGGCTTTATTTCTGGGTTCTCTATTCTGTTCCATTGGTGCCTATTTTTATACCAGAACCATGCTTGTTTTTGTTGACTATCGCCTTATAGTATAGTTTGAAATCAGGCAATGTGATGCCTCCTCCATATTTGTTCTTTTTGCTTAGTCTTTCTTTGACTATGCCAGCTATTTTTTGGTTCCACGTGAATTGTAGGATTGCTTTTTCTAGTTCTGTAAAGAATGATGGTATTTTGATGGGAATTGCATTGAATTTGCATACTGCTTTGGCAGTATGGTCATTTTCACAATATTGATTCTACCCATCTAAGAGCTTGGGATGTGTTTCCATTTGTGTTGTCTATGATTTCTTTTAGCAGTGTAATTTTCCTTATAGAGGTCTTTCATCTCTTTGGTTAGGTGTATTCTTAAGTTTTTTTTTTTTTTTTTTTTTGCAGCTATTGTAAAAGGGGTTGAGTTCTTAATCTGATTCTCAGCTTGGTTGCTGCTGGTGTATAGCAGAGCTACTAATGTGTGTACATTAGTTTTATATCCTGAAACTTTGCCGAATTCATTTATCAATTCTAGGAGCTTTTAAGAGAATTTTAAGATTTTCTAGAATATGATCATATTATCAGCAAACAGCAACAGTCTGACTTCCTCTTTACCAATTTAGATTCCCCCATCAGTGTTTTCTTTAAATTAACCATTTCCTTGATGTAGTCATTATCTCCAGGATTGGACCAATATGTACTATGATAGCTAACTTTTAACAAGGTAGTTCTAAATGCACTTAGATTTTTCTGGGAGTGTTCTTTTGATGGGGCACCTTTCCCACCAAGTGGTAACTGCCTTCAGGAGTTCTCCTCTTTCTTCCTTATCCAGATTTGCTTTCTTTTTTTTTTTTTGAGATGGAGTTTCGCTCTTGTTACCCAGGCTGGAGTGCAATGGCGCCATCTCGGCTCACCGCAACCTCAGCCTCCTGGGTTCAGGCAATTCTCCTGCCTCAGCCTCCTGAGTAGCTGAGATTACAGGCACGTGCCACCATGCCCAGCTAATTTTTGTATTTTAGTAGAGACAAGGTTTCACGATGTTGGCCAAAATGGTCTCCATCTCTTGACCTCATGATCCACCCACTTAGGGCTCCCAAAGTGCTGGGATTACAGGCATGAGCCACCGTTCGCAGCCCATACTATTTCAACTCTATGAAAGACGCACTGTTATTTTGACACATGAGAAAACAGGTTCCAGATGGTCAAGAGAAGTGTCAAAATTAGGACTCAAACCCGTTTCTTCTGATTCCCAGGTCTAGCGTTTCCATTATGTCAGTACTGTCTTAAGCTTCTGCTCCCTGGAAACACTGGTTACATTCTTACAAATACTCAGTTCTTGAATCAGGAACTTTTATGAATCAGAACACTGGCAAGTCGCAATTTTGAGGGGCAGGAGAAATTGACAACTTATCTTTTACTGTCTTGTCACTTTCCGTTTCTTATTTCTCCTTTCAAAATCTGTCACAAGGTAAAATTTGGTGACTCCAAAACGTGGCTGAGAAGGATCAGATTTAGACAAGGTTTTTATTCCCTGCCCCCATACTATTCCAAAAAATCCCTTTAATTACTGAACTAGTTTTTTGTCTGAACAAAATCCTTTGTTTTACATTGTAGACCATCTGCCATTTTTAATAGCTTCTGAAACTTGTAAGTAATACTTACAGAAAAGTTCTATCAAAATAAGTTAAAACTAGCCGGGCGTGGTGGCTCACGCCTGTAATCCCAGCACTTTGCAAGGCCGTGGCGGGTGGATCATGAGGTCAAGAGATCTAGACCATCCTGGTCAACATGGTGAAACCCCATCTCTACTAAAAATACAAAAAATTGGCTGGGCATGGTGGCGCGTGCCTGTAATCCCAGCTACTCAGGAGGCTGAGGCAGGAGAACTGCCTGAACCCAGAAGGTGGAGGTTGCGGTGAGCCGAGATGGCGCCATTGCACTCCAGCCTGGGTAACAAGAGCGAAACTCTGTCTCAAAAAAAAAAAAAAAAAAAAGAGTTAAAACTAAAAATTATTAAGTAACAAGAAATAACTACTGTTAACATTTTCTTGTATATACTTGCATGTCTTTTGCTATGTGTATGAAAATATTAAACGTTATTTATAAACATCCTTTTTTGGGGGGGTGGGGGGAGGGGAGATGGAGTTTTGCTTTTGTTGCCCAGGCTGGAGTTGTGATCTTGGCTCACTGTAGCCTCTGCCTCCTCAGTTCAAGTGATTCTCCTGCATCAGCCTCCCAAGTAGTTGGGATTACAGGCATGAACCACCATGCCCAGTTAATTGTTGTATTTTTAGTAAAGACAGGGTTTCACCATGTTGGCCAGGCTCGTCTCAAACCTCTGGTGATCCACCAGGAGTTCCTGGTGATCCACCCGCCTTGGCCTCCCAAAGTGCTGGGATTACAGGTGTGAGCCACTGCACCCAGCCAACATCCTAACTTTTTAAAGCATGAATAGTTCTACACTGGTTTTAAAGTCAGCTTTTTCCCACTTGTCAATAGAGTATGGATAGTTTTGACATTAATGAAAAATTATTCCACATGAAGTGACTACCTTGTACTCCATGGTACTGCACATTCCTACGCTCCTATTTTTTGGAGGTCTAGGTTACCAACTTTTAGGTATTTCTTTCAACCATCCATTTTTCAGCATTTTGTAGCATAAATTCA
Source organism: Saimiri boliviensis (assembly GCF_048565385.1). NCBI lineage: Eukaryota > Metazoa > Chordata > Mammalia > Primates > Cebidae > Saimiri > Saimiri boliviensis. The sequence goes on along the minus strand of NC_133450.1, from coordinate 90,907,979 downwards.
TAGGAGTGGAATTACTACCAGGTCAAAGAGTATGTAAACTTCTAATATTATTTTCTGAAACTTTTTCAGTACTGATGAGAGTATAAATTTAGAGTACCTTTGTGGGGATATTTTGGCGATACCTTCTGAGATTAAGAATGCACATATATCTTGATCCAGTGATTCCACTTTTAGGAATTTATCCTATAGGTATACTCACCCATGTGTGAAATAATATATGCTCAAGGCTATTAGTGGCAGCACTGTTTTTCATAAAAATTAGAATTAACCAAAATGCATCTCTACAGGGATAGCTATATAAATTGTGTCACATTGATAAAATAGATTACTGTGTATCTGAAAAAAGAATGAGAATGCATACCATATCTGTAGAAGGATAACTGAACACTGGTTGCCTTTGGGAAGGGGAAACAAAAACTGGGAAACAGAGGTGGGAGAATTTTCATTGTAGTCATTTGTGTCCTTTATGTTTTGAACCTAAAGAATGTATTATCCGGCCGGGCGCGGTGGCTCAAGCCTGTAATCCCAGCACTTTGGGAGGCCGAGGCGGGTGGATCACGAGGTCGAGAGATCGAGACCATCCTGGTCAACATGGTGAAACCCCGTCTCTACTAAAAATACAAAAAAATTAGCTGGGCATGGTGGCACGTGCCTGTAATCCCAGCTACTCAGGAGGCTGAGGCAGGAGAATTGCCTGAACCCAGGAGGCGGAGGTTGCGGTGAGCCGAGATCGCGCCATTGCACTCCAGCCTGGGTAACAAGAGCGAAACTCCGTCTCAAAAAAAAAAAAAAAAAAAAAAAAAAGAATGTATTATCCACTCAAAAATATATTTGAAACTTCTTAAATCTCACTGAAACAAAAACAATAATTAAAAACAGAATTTTAGGATCTAAACCTTTCACTGTCCATTAAAAAAACTGACACAGAGGTAGAGTGATTTGTCCATGTACAAATAGTTAAGTTATAGACAACTGTATTTATAAATCTCAGTAAGAATAATCCCAGATGCCGGGTGCGGTGGCTCAAGCCTGTAATCCCAGCACTTTGGGAGGCTGAGGCGGGTGGATCACAAGGCCAAGAGATCGAGACCATCCTGGTCAACATGGTGAAACCCCATCTCTACTAAAAATACAAAACATTAGCTGGGCATGGTGGCGCGTGCCTGTAATCCCAGCTACTCAGGAGGCTGAGGCAGGAGAATTGCTTGAACCCAGGAGGCGGAGGTTGCGGTGAGCCGAGATCGCGCTATTGCATTCCAGCCTGGGTAACTAGAGTGAAACTCCGTCTCAGAAAAAAGAAAAAAAAAAAAAAAAGAATAATCCCAGATCCCAAAAGTTCTCTTTGCCCATACCAAGAGTGAGGATGATGTGGAGGAATTGGTCTCATAGCCTACTGGTGAGAGTGCAAAATTATACAACCACTTTAGAAAATGTTATGTTTTGTTTTTCTTTTTAATTGATTGAGGGAAGAGTTAACGCTTTGGAAAATTTTTGACAATTTCTTAAGAAGTTAAACATGACCCAGCCATTTCACTTCTAGGTACTTACCCAAGAATGAAATCATATGTCTACATATAGCAGCTTTATATATCACAGCAAAAACCTGACACAACCCAAATTTCCAACAAGTGAATGAATAAGTAATTTGCACAACCATACAATAGAATATAACTCACCAACAAAAAGGAAAAAATTGCTAACATAAGCCACAAAATAAATGAATCTCAAAATACATATGCTGAGTAAAAGAAGTTAGATGAAAAGTAAATACTCTGATTCCATGTATATAAAAATAGAAAATACAAACTAAGGTATAATAACAGAAAATAAATCAGTGGTTCCCTAGAAACTTGGAGCGGGGTATGTGGAGGAGGTAGAATGGAAGGGAAAGATTATAAAGGGGCCTGAGGAAACCTTGGGGGTGATGGATGTCTTCATTATCTTGATTTTGCTGATGGTTTCATAGGTGAATACATATAGGAATATTAACAAAATTATGTACTTCTATAAAGAAATACCTGCACCTGGGGTACAAAAAATTATGTAAGCTTCTAAATGTGTGCAGTTTGAACACTGAAGGAAAAAAAACTTCCAAAACACAAACAGCATAGGAGGCATGCAAACCCAAGGCCACTGTGCTTGGCTGGTACTAAGACTACAACTCAAGGTTAATCAAGTTGGTGGTTTTTAGCCTGGTGAATACAATGAGAGATTTCTACTTTTCTCTACCTAGGGATATTATTGCCCTTTTGTGCTTCCTTCATTTGACCAGAAATCATAAAATCTTCCCTTTAACATAGGTCAGGAAGTAGATAGGCCCAGTATATTACTTTTCAGTGTTAAATATAAATGGAAATTCTATTTTCTACAATTTACCTAAGTTAATTTATGTACCCCTTCTCCTTTAATATCTAAGCATTTCTCACATACCTGTTTGAAACACTGATGCTATTAAGGTGAAAATTTTACTGTAATGACTGAGGTAGTCATCACTCTTGGGTACGACCTTCATTGTTATTAGAGTTTAAACTCTTTCATATACCTTAACTATCCCAAGATTACTGTGTTACGCTCTTATTAGTCTTTCTCTGCTCCACTCTGTCTCCAGTCATCTGTTTTCTGTAGTCTCAAGATTTCCTCCTGCCCTCATTGCCAGTAGCAGGCCTCATCTCCTTTTAGCCTTCTCTTGGAGCTCCTCCTCAAACCTTTCATTTCACTTGGCCTCTGAAGGTTCTACTCAGTTCTATCTTATCAGTGCTAAAGACATAAATAAGATAAGGAAATTGCTGACCTCAAAACAGATTGATCTCATGTCTAAAGACTAATTGCTGATGTCTGAAACAGTCCTAATGAAAGGACTTTACATGGAGAAATTGGTTCCTTTTTTTCCCCCCATTCACTGGCTCATTCAATGAATACTGATAAAGTGCTTTCTATATACCATATACTGCTCTGGCATAGCAGCATTTTAGCACAGTGGACTCAATGTGACAATAACAGACTTCAAAAATAAACTACAGTTCTTTGAGGAGATCAATAAAATTGATAAACCTGTAGCCAGACTGATCAGGAACTAAAGAAGAAGACATAAACTACCAGGTTCAGGAATGAGGGTGGTGATCACTACCTACTGTATCTATAGCTATTGTAAAGATAAGGAGGCCAGACGTGGTGGCTCATGCCTGTAATCCCACCACTTTGGGAGGCTGAGGTAGGTGGATCACCTGAGGTCATGAGTTGGAGACCAGCCTGGCCAATCTGGTAAAACCCCGTCTTTACTAAAAATACAAAAATTAGGTAGCCATGGTAATATGCGCCTGTAGTTTCAGCTACTTGGGAGGTTGAGGCAGCAGAATCACTTGAACTTGAGAGGTGGAAGTTGCAATGAGCTGATATCGCACCAGTGCACTCCAGCCTGGGCAACGGAGTGAGACTATCTCAAACAACAACAATAAAAAAGATAAGGAAATATTATGAACATCTTTATGCCAATACATTTGCCAACTTAGCTGAAACAGAAAAATTCCTTAAAAGACAAAAATTACCAAAGCTCACTCCAGAAGTTGATAATCTGAATATCCCTGTATCTATGAAGAAATGAAATTGATGTTAAAAACCCTTCCCACAAAATAACTCCAGATCCAGCTGGCTTCACTGATGAAGTCTACCAAACATGTAATGAAGGCATAATAGTGACTTAACTCAAAGTCTCCCAAGAGACAGTAGGGGGTAGGGAGGGAGGGGAGAGTGGGGAGGGATATCATCGGGAGAAACGCCAGATACAGTATGCACCTAAAGTAAAATAAATAAATTTAAAAAAATACTGAAGAGGATTGCTTCTAACTCGTTCTATAAGACCAGCATTACTATGACACTAAAAACAGACAGAGGCATTTCAAGAGAAGTAAAAGACCAGTATCTTTCATGAATATACATGCAAACATTCTAAACAAAATCTCAGTAAATAAAAGTCAACAACATACTAAAAGGATAATACAACATGGGCCAAATGGGATTTATTCCAGGAATACAGGATTGGTTTAATATTTCTTTAAAATCAGTGAGGCACAGTGGTTCACATCTGTCATTCCAGCATTCTGGGAGGCTGAGGCAGGAGGACCACTGGAGCCCAGGAGTTCAAGGCCAGCCTAGGCAGCATAGTGAGAACCCTTCTCTACAAAAAAAAAAAAAAAAAAAAAAAAAAAAAAAAAAAAAAATTAATTAGCCAGGTGTGGTGCATGTCTGTGGTCCCAGCTATCTGCGAGCCTGAGGTGGGAGAATTGCTTTAGTCCAGGAATTCGAGGCTGCAGTAAGCTATGGTCATGCCACTGCACTCCAGCCTGGGCAACAGAGTGAGATCCTATCTCAAAAATGAAACAAAAACCAATGTAGTTTTCCATATTAACAAGTTAAAATTCAAACCTTACAAGGCAGAAAAAGTGTTTGACAAAATTCATCTGTTACTCAACAAATACATATAGAAAGGAACTTCTTCAACTGATAAAGGACACTTTTGAAAAACCTATAGTTAACATCATATTTAATGATGTAAGACTGAATGTTTTTCCTCAAGATTATTATTAGTAATTTACTTATTTATTGAGATGGAGTCTCACTCTGCCACCCAGGCTGGAGGGCAGTGATACAATCTCGGCTCACTGCAACCTCTGCCTCCCAGGTTCAAGTGTTTCTCCTGCCTCAGCCTCCCAAGTACCTGTAAGTACAGACCTGCACCACCATGCCTGGCTAATTTTTGTGTATATAGGGCCCCACTATGTTGCCCAGGCTGGACTTAGACTCCTGTGCTCTAGTAATCCTCCCGAAGTGTAATCTCCCCAAGATTACAGGCATGAGCCACCATGCCTGGCCTCTTACCACTTCTATTCAAGATTGTACTAGAAGTTCTAGCCAGAGCGTTCATGTAGGAAAAAGAAATCATACCAGAATCTAGACTGGCGAGTTTAGCAAGACCGTGGGATGCAAGTTTAATATACAGAAATCCATCGCATTTCTATGCACTAGCAATAGTGAATGTTGGAAACTATAAAAAACCATTTAGAGTGGCATAAGAATATGAAATATGTTGGGATAAATCTGACAAAGGATGGGAAAGACCTCTAGATTGAAAACTGCAAGATACTGCTGAGACAAAATAAAGACAGTCTTTATGAGGGACTATACCTTGTTCATGGATCATAAAACTTAGTACTGTTGAGATTCTTTGTTCCTCATATTCAACGCAATCCCAATAAAAATCCCAGCAGGCAGGCCAGGAGCAGTGGCTCAAGCCTGTAATCCCAGCACTTTGGGAGGCCGAGGTGTGTGGATCATGAGGTCAAGAGATCGAGACCATCCTGGTCAACATGGTGAAACCCTGTCTCTACTAAAAATACAAAAAGTTAGCTGGGCATGGTGGCGCATGACTAATCCCAGCTACTCAGGAGGCTGAGGCAGGAGAATTGCCTGAACCCAGGAGGCGGAGGTTGTGGTGAGCCGAGATCGCGCCATTGCACTCCAGCCTGGGTAACAAGAGCGAAACGCCATCTCCAAAAAAAGAAAAGAAAATCTCAGCAGGCATCTTGTAGAAATTGGCAAACTGGCCGGGCACGGTGGCTCAAGCCTGTAATCCCAGCACTTTGGGAGGCCAAGGCGGGTGGATCACGAGGTCGAGAGATCGAGACCATCCTGGTCAACATGGTGAAACCCCGTCTCTACTAAAAATACAAAAAAATTAACTGGGCATGGTGTTGCATGCCTGTAATCCCAGCTACTCGGGAGGCTGAGGCAGGAGAATTGCCTGAACCCAGCAGGTGGAGGTTGCAGTGAGCTGAGATCTCGCCATTGCATTCCAGCCTGGGTAACGAGCAAAACTCCGTCTCAAAAAAAAAAAAAGAAAGAAAGAAAGAAATTGGCAAGCTAACTATAAAATTCATCTGGAAATACAAAGGACCTAGAGGAGCTGAAAAGAACTTTAAATAAGAACTAAGAATGCTAGGCGTGGTGGCTCACACCTGGAATCCCAGCACTTTGGGAGGCTGAAGCGGGTGGATCACGAGGTCAGTCAGGAGTTCAAGACCAGCCTGGCCAAGATGGTGAAACCTCATCTCGACTAAAAACACAAATATTAGCTGGGCATGGTGGTGAGTGCCTGTAATCCCAATTACTCAGAAGGCTGAAGCAGGAGAACTGCTTGAACCAGGGAGACGTAGGTTGCAGTGAGCTGAGAGCACGCCACTGCACTCTAGCCTGGGCGGCAGAGCAAGACATTATCTCAAAAAAAAAAAAAAAAAAAAAAAAAAAAGAGGCCGGGCGTGGTGGCTCAAGCCTGTAATCCCAGCACTTTGGGAGGCCGAGGCGGGTGGATCACGAGGTCGAGAGATCGAGACCATCCTGGTCAACGTGGTGAAACCCCGTCTCTACTAAAAATACAAAAAAACTAGCTGGGCATGGTGGCGCGTGCCTGTAATCCCAGCTACTCGGGAGGCTGAGGCAGGAGAATTGCCTGAGCTCAGGAGGCGGAGGTTGCGGTGAGCCGAGATCGCGCCATTGCACTCCAGCCAGGGTAACAAGAGCGAAACTCCATCTCAAACAAACAAAAAAAAAGAACTAAGAACTAAATTAAAGGCCCAGCATTACCTAATTTCAGTAATTATTATAAAGCTATAGTAATCAAAAACAGGGTGTTACTGGAATAAGATGGATAAATAGATCAATAGAACAGATTAGCCAAAATAACCTCTCATATATATGGATAAGTGATTTTTGACAAAGGTGCCAAGACAATATAGTGAAGATAGGAGAGCCTTTTAAAGAAATGGTGCTGGCTGGGCGCAGGGGCTCACACCTGTAATCCTAACACTGGTAGCCCAAGATAGGCAGATCACTTGAGGTCAAGAGTTTGAAAGCAGCTTGGCCAACATGGTGAAACCCTGTCTCTACGAAAAATACAAAGAAATTAGCCAGGCATGGTGGTGGGTGCCTGTTATCCTAGCTACTCTGGAGGCTGAGGCAGAAGAATCGCTTGAACATGGGAGGCAGAGGTTGCAGTGAGCCAAGATTGGGCCATTGCACCCACTACAGCATGTGTGACGGAGAAAGACTCGGTCTCAAAAAGAAAAATAAAAGAAAAGAGAGGGAGGGAGGGAGGGAGGGAAGTAAAGGAAGGGAGGAAGGGAGGGAGGGAGAGAGGGAAGGAGGGAAGGTGCTGAAACAGTTTGACATCCATACCCAAAAAAATTAATTTGGATACATACCTTGCAACTCATATGAAAATAAAGTGGATCACAACCTTAAATAGATCACAAAACCTAAAACTATAAAACATCTAAAAGAAAACAGGAGAAAATCTGTGTGACCTTTTGCCTAACTGGGTTAGCAAATATTACTGGATACAATATCAAAAGCATAAAGTAACAAATTGGTAAATTGGATTTTACCAAAATTTAAAACTTTGCTTCTTTAAAAGACAGTGTTAAAAGAATAAAAACACAAACAGACTGAGAGAAACTATTTGCATAGTACATATGACATAAAGGACTTCAGAATATATAAAGAACTATCAAAACAGTAAAAAAATTGCAATTTCTGAAAAACAGACTAAATATGTGAACATATATTTCACCTAAGAGGATATATGGATGGCAATTATGCACATTTTTAAAAAAAAGATGTTCATCAAGAGAAGAAGACAAATCACAGACTGAGAAAAAATATTTGCAAAAGACATACTTGATAAAGGATGTTATCAAAAATATACAAAGCTTAAACACAACACTAAGAAAATAAACAACCTGATTTAAAAATTGGCAAAAGATGGCCATGCATGGTGGCTCACACCTGTAATCCCAGCACTTTGGGAGGCCAAGGTGGGTGGGTCACCTGAGGTCTGGCGTTCAAGACCAGCCTAACCAACATGGAAAAACCCCTTCTCTACTAAAAATACAAAATTAGCCGGGTGTGGTGGCACATATCTGTAAAACTAGCTACTGAGAAGGCTGAGGCAGGAGAATTGCTTGAACCCAGGAAGTGGAGGTTGCGGTGAGCCGAGATCGAGCCCATTGCACTCCTGCCTAGGCAACAAGAGTGAAATTCCATCTCAAAAAAAAAAAAAAGGCAAAAGATTTCAACAGACATCTCAGAAAGAAGATACACAGAGGGCAAATAAGCATATAAAACAATGTTCAATATCATATGTATATGACATTTGAGAATTGTATATTAAAACACTGAGATACTACTACACACCTATTAGAATTCAAAAATCCAAAACACTGACAATAAATGCTGGGGAAGATGTGGAGCAATAGGAACTCTCATTGCTAGTAGGAATGCAAAAATGCTACAGCCACTTTGGAAGACAGTTTGGCTCTCTTCCGTTTCTTATAAAACTAAACATAATTATATCACATGATCCAGAAGTCACACTCCTTAGTATATAGAGAAATTAATTGCAAACCTATGGCCACATAAAAACCTACACACAGCCAGTCTAGGAAAAGGGCAACATAGGAAGACACTGTTTCTACACAAAAAATTAAAAAATTATCCAGGCATGGTGGTACATGCCTGTGGTCCCAGCTACATAGGAGGCTGAGGTTGGAGGACTGCTTGAGTGAGCCTGGGAGACTGAGGCTGCAGTGAGCTGTGATCATGCCATTGCATTCCAGCCTGGGCAATAGAGGAAGATCTTATCTAACAAAACAAAACAAACAAAACCTGCACATGCTTGTTTATAGCAGCTTTATTTATAATTGCCAAAACCAGGAAACAGTCGAGTCATCCTTCAAGTAGGTGAATGGAAAAACTGTGGTATGTCCAGAATATGATATTATTCAGCACTAAAAAAAAAATGAGCTATCAAGCCATGAAAAGACATGGAGAATATTTAAATGTGTAGAGAGCCAGAATAGCCCTCCCACTCTGGGGGAATCAGCAGCAAGCCTGCTGTGAACTTTGGGTGAGCTCCAGAGAAGTAAAACCATAAGAGGACGTGTATGTCTCAGGGTAGAACAGAGACAGGCCTAGAGAGATAACCAGCTCTCACTGACCTTGCTGCAAGAGAGTTAACTGAAGTATAAGAATAATAACCACAGGGTGTTCTAAGTAACTGCACCCTCCCTCTGCTATGTGCTTTGTGAACATATAAAATAAAGTACACTGAGACAGGTTGGTGCCGGAGAGACTGACATCCTTCACCTCCCAGACCACCTGGCATAGCTTTCTCTCTGTTTCTGTTTGTGTCTCTCTTTATCCCCCACTGTTCCCACTCAGGTCTTTGAACGCTTGTACAGCGCGGGATGCAGCACACTCCAGATAAATGCTTACTACTAAGTACAGGAAGGCAATCTGAAAAGGTTACATACAGTATGATTCCAAATATATGACATTCTGGAAAAGGCAAAACTATGGAGATAGTAAAAAAAAATAAGTGGTTGCCAGAATTTAGAGGACAGGGAGGGATGTACAGGTGGAGCACGGGATTCTTAGGGCAGTGAAACTTTTCTATAGTACTAGAATTGTGGATACATGTCACTATATATTTTTCCAAACCATCATACATTGTACAAAACCAAGAATGAACCCTAATGTAAATGCTATAGACTCTGGTGTCAACGATGTGTCAGTGCAGGTCCATTAATTGTAACAAATGTACCACTCAGGTGGGCGACGTTGATAATAGGGGAGACTATACATGCTTGGGGGTGGGGGGTAAACAGGAACTCTGTACTTTCTACTCAACTTTGCTGTGAACCTAAACTGTTCTAAAAATTAAAGTCTATTTAAAAAGTTGCTCAACATTATCAGGCATTAAGGAAATGCAAGATGAACCCATGGAAAGAATCTACTATATGCTTATTTAGAATGGCTAAAATTTATAAATGTGACAATGACAAGTGTTAGCGACAATACTGAGGAACTAGAACTCTTAAACACTGATGTTGCAAAATGGCATAACCATTTTGGAAAAGAGTTTGGCATTTTCTTAAAAATCCAAAACAAAAACATATCCCTACCATAGGATTCAGCTATTTTATCTTAGGTATTTACTCAAGAGAATAGGAAAGACATATTCATATAAAGATCTCTATATAAATGTTTATGGAAACTTTGTTGTAATAGTCAAAAATTGGAAACAATCCAAATGTTCATCAACATATGAATGGTTAAACAAATTTTAATATATCCATAAAATATACTACTACTTACCAATGAAAACAAACTATTGATACAATAACATGGATCAATCTCAAAATAATTATACTGAGGGCCGGGCGCGGTGGCTCAAGCCTGTAATCCCAGCACTTTGGGAGGCCGAGGCGGGTGGATCACGAGGTCAAGAGATCGAGACCATTCTGGTCAACATGGTGAAACCCCGTCTCTACTAAAAATACAAAAATTAGCTGGGCATGGTGGCACACGCCTGTAGTCCCAGCTACTCAGAAGGCTGAGGCAGGAGAATTGCTTGAACCCAGGAGGCAGAGGTTGCGGTGAGCCGGGATCACGCCATTGCACTCCAGCCTGGGTAACAAGAGCGAAACTCCGTCTCAAAAATAATAATAATAATAATAATTATACTGGAAGAAGTCAGACAATAAAATGGTACATACTATATGATTCCATTTATTTAATACTCTAGAAAATGTAAACTAATCTCTAGTGACAGAATATAGGCTATGTTTGGGGCAAGGGAAAGGAAGGATGGAGAAAAGCATTAAAGAGGTACCTTTAATGGTCGATAGATATATGGTTACTATCTTGATTCTGATGTTGGTTTACTAGATGCAAACATACGTCAAAATTTATCAAACTGTATCTACTGTATATCAATTTACCTCGATAAAGCAATTTAAAAGAAAGAGAGTGGGCTGGGCACAGTGGCTCATGCCTGTAATCCCAGCACTCTGGGAGGGTGAGGTGGGTGGATCACAAGGTCAGGGATTGGAGACCAGCCTGACCAACAAGGTGAAACCCTGTCTCTACTTAAAAAATACAAAAATTAGCCAGGCGTGGTGGCGCAAATCTGTAATCCCAGCTACTTGGAAGGCTGAAACAGGAGAATTGCTTGAACCTGGGAGGTGGAGGCTGCAGTGAGCTGAGAGCTTGCCATTGCACTCCAGCCTGGGTGATAGAGTGACTCTGTCTCAAAAAAAAAAAAAAAAAAAGAAAGAAAGAAAGACAGCTGCCAGGCATGGTGGTTTATGCCTATAATCCTGGCACTTTGGGAGGCCGAGGTGGGCAGATCTGAGGTCAGGAGTTCAAGACTAGCCTGGCCAGCATGGTGAAACCCAATCTCTACTAAAAATACAAAATTAGCCAGGCATAGTGGCACATGCCTGTAATCCTAGCTACTCGAGAGGTTGAGGCAGGAGAATCACTGGAACCTGGAGATTGTGCCATTGCACTGTAGCCTGGGCAACAAGAGTGAAACTCTGTCTCAAAAAATAATAATAAATAAATAAAAGAAAGAGCTATCATCCAGCACAAAACCATGTTTTGAAGACAACTATTATTTGTGCTATCTCAATATGAAAATGAACAAAGCTTTGTAAGAATTGTGAATAGCAGGGGTGGTGGCTATATCTGAGAAGAAAATATCTACCTTTCCCAAAGAAACTTGCCTATTTTTTCAATTATGTTCCCTCATGGTCTCTGTGGCAATTTCAACTTTAGAAATCTATTTATTCCTAATCGCTGTAATAATTCTCCTACTTTTATATGTCACTGTTCACTTCATTCCTGAATACCCAGCTAATCTCAACAGTTTCCCTGTTTCCATTCCTCTCAATTTAGGGATTAACTATGTGAAAGTGAAGGTGAAGGACAGAAGGAAGGCCACAAGAGTGGTGGTGGTGTTCAAAGACTAGTTGCCATCAGCCTAAAGAAAGATCATTTAAAGCTGAGCTAAACCCATTGCCAAGATTCTGAACCAGTCCCTGATCACCAGTAATGCTTACCGGATGCCGACACTATCCTCTCCTCTGTGTTTCCACTCAGGTTTTTACAATAACCAAGTTCCTTATCAGAAGGCAATTATCATGAGAAGAAATCTACAGTACGCAAGAAAGCATAATATGTAACTTACCCCTGCTAACTCTTAAATTTTGAGGGCTGAGCTACTACTCAGACCCATTGGTTTTTTGATCTATCTACTAATTTATCATTTACCTATCTGTATTTTTTTTTTTTTTTTGAGACAGTCTCATTCTATTGCCCAGGCTGGAGTGCAGTGGTGTGATCTCAATTCATTGCAATCTCTGCCTCCTGAGTTCAAGCAATTCTTGTGCCTGAGCCTCCCAAGTAGCTGGGATTACAGGCACAGGCCACCACACAGGCTAATTTTTGTATTTTTAGTAGAGACCAGGTGTCGCTATATTGGCCAGGCTGGTCTCAAACTCCTTACATCAGGTGATCCACTCGCCTCGGCCTCCCAAAGTGGTGGGATTACAGGCATGAATGCCCAGCCACCTATCTATTTTTATAGACAGGGTCTTGTTCTGTCACTCAGGCTACAGTGCAGTGGCAGTGACCATAGCTCACTGCAGCATCTAACTCCCAGCCTCAAGTGATCCCTCCGGAGTAGCTAGGACTACAGGTGCACACCACGACCAGTATTTTTTTCTTTGGTTTGGCTTTATTTTTTTATTTATATTTTTTGCGACGGAGTCTTGCTCTGTGGCCCAGGCTGAGGTGCAGTGGCCCGATCTTGGCACACTGCAACCTCTACCTCACAGGTTCAAGCAATTCTCTTGCCTCAGCCTCCTGAGTAGCTGGGATTACCACCAGGCCCAGCTATTTTTTTTTTTTTTTTTTAAGAGACGGGGTCTCGCTATGTTGCCAAGGCTAGAATGCAGTGGCTACTCACAGGCGCGATCCCACTACTGATCAGGACCGGAGTTTTGACCTGCTCCATTTCCGACTTGGGCCAGTTCACCCTTCCTTAGGCAACCTGGTGGTCTCCCGCTTCCGAGAGGTCACCATATTGATGCCGAACTAGTGCAGACACCCAATCGGCACAGCGCACTACAGACCAGAACTCCTGGACTCAAGTGATCCTCCAGCCTCAGCCTCCCTGAGTAGCTGGGACTACACGCCACCGCACCCGGCAATTGTTGTATTCTTAGAGACGGGGTTTCACCACGTCGGCCAGGCTGTTCTGGAACTGTTGACCTTGTGATCTGCCTGCCTTAGCCTTCCAAAATGCTGGGATTACAGGGGTAAGCCACTGCACCCAACCCTTATTATTATTATTATTATTTTTAGTGACGGGTTATTGCAATATTGCCCAGGCTGTTCTCCAAGTCCTGGGCTCAACTCATCCTCCCACCTCAGCCTCCCAAAGTGTTGGGATTTCAGGTGTGAGCCACCGCACCCAAGCCATCGCACCTGGCCAGACCTACTAGTACTCAGAGCAGTGATGAGCACCTTGCTATGCATACACTAGTAATACCAATAAATTGTAAATCAGTAAATAGCAGTTGTATAACCTGAATAAAAATGAATTACCTAGTTCTTTAGGGCCTTACCTAGCTTATGCCTTGTCTTTGCCTTAGGAGAAAAGTCAAAACTCTGATATTTAGGACAAAGTCTTACCTCTTTTCTTTTTGCTGTGTCTACTGAGTAAGGCAAATATTAGAAAAGCAGCTAGGCCAGTGTCATGGGTCTTTTTTTTTTTTTTTTTTTTTTGCTCAGCCCAGCAATTTAAAGTATTTTTCTTTTCTTTCTTTCCTTTTTTTTTTTTTTTTTTTTTTTTTTTTTTTTTTTTTTATTTGACAGTGTTTCACTCTTGTTGCCCAGGCTGGAGTGCAATGACGTGATCTTGGCTCACTGCAACCTCCGCCTCCTTGCTTCAAGCCATTCTCCTGCCTCAGCCTCCCAAGTAGCTGGGATTACAGGCATGCGCCACCACACCCAGCTAATTTTGCATGTTTAGTAGAGACCGGGTTTCAGCATGTTCGTCAGGCTGGTCTTGAACTCCTGACCTCTAGTGATCCACCTGCCTCGGCCCTCCAAAGTGCCGGGATTAAAGGCGTGAGCCACCGTGTCCGTCCAATTTAACGTATTTTTCTAGACTAAACAGTGTTGCTTCTGAATTTCTCCCTTGGACCTTGGGTCCTTTCAGGCGACAAAGGATACCCGGTTAGGAAGTATGGGCTAGTGTTAACGTGAACTAGGAGAAGACCAAAACTGAACTTAGAGTCCTCTCAATATTGCAGGTGAGGGAACAGAGGCCTCAATGGCCACCGGCTCTCAGCAAAGGGGATTCGCAGCGTACTGCGCTTTGCCTGAATGGGTGCTGTCAACACAGGGGCAGAGGCGTGTTTGGAGAAAGGGTTCAGAATCTGGAGTGCGACAGACCTGGGTTCGAACAGAGCTCTGCTTGCTTCTCGGTGGCCGTGAGGGTTCCCGCACACATCCTCCCGAACGCCCGGCGTCCTCACCGGCCCGCTAGCCTGGGAACGAGGCGTCAACGCGCCGCTGGGCGCGCAGGAGGCCCCGAGGCCGGAAGGGCCGCCGCGCCCACGCCCCCTGTCGGCCGGCCCGCGCCCAACGCACGGCTCGGGGGACGCCCGCGGCCGGATGCCCTCTGTGCGCTCCCTCGTCGGCCTCTTGGCGGCCGCGGCGGCGTGTGGCGCCGTCGCCTTCCTGGGCTACTGTGTTTACCTCGACCGGAAGCGGCGCGGGGATCCCGCGTTCAAGCGCCGTCTTCGGGAGAGTGAGTGGGACCGAGGCCGAGGCGCGGCCGGGCCGGGCCGGGCAGAACGGGCGGCCGGCAGGGAGGACACCCCCGGACAGAGGTGGGGCCGCGAGTGCCTCCGCCACTGCCGAGGGGCGACCACTGGGTCCACGCCTGCCTCGGGACGGGCCTCCCAGCCAGCGGTTGCCGTGTTGTGTTCGCAGAAAGAAGAGCCGAGCAGCAAAAGGCTGAGGAGCGGGGCGTGCAGGTGCAGTGCTTTCGATCCGCGCTGGGAGCTCTGTCGACGCGGGCCCGGCCTCGCTGGGCCGCGTGGCCCCTCGCGGGTTCGGCCGCAGGTGGTTCCCGCAGCCGCGCGCCTCCTGCGCCCGGGAAGAGGCCTGCCCTCGCGCCCCACGCACCGCCCCAGGCCCAGCCACTGTCCTCTCACAAAAGGGAGGGAAAGAAGGAGGGTGGAAGAAGTTGGAGTGATAAAAATGCAGCTGTAAGGCAAAACATTGTAGAACAGGCACTTCTTTTAACTGGAATAAGGAAGATTTTGCCCTGTCAGAGCCGCACAGGACACTTAGAGACCCAGGCTGGCCACGGTCACATGGCAGTAACTTCTAGATTGTTCTCTCGCAGGGCCTTTCTTGTAGCTCAGAAGCAGATCGCATCTTCATGATTTCTAAATATCTACAGCAGAATTTGATTAGTCCCTTTTTGCTGTTTTTAAGAGACAGGGGCCAGATAGGATGGCTCACGCCTGTAATCCCTGCTCTTTGAGAGGCCGAGGCGGGCAGATCACTTGAGGTTAGGAGTTCGAGACCAGCCTGGCCAACATGGTGAAAGACTGTCTCTACTAAAAATACAAAAATTAGCCGGGCATACTGGCGCATGCCTGTAGTCTCAGCTGCTCGGAAGACTGAGGCAGGAGAATTGCTTGAATCTGGGAGGAGGCAGTTGCCGCCTGGGTGACAGAGCATGACTCTGTCTTTAAAAAAAAAAAAAAAAAAAAAAAAGGCCGGGCACGGTGGCTCACGCCTGTAATCCCAGCACTTTGGGAGGCCGAGGCGGGTGGATCACGAGGTCAAGAGATCGAGACCATCCCGGTCAACATAGTGAAACCCCGTCTCTACTAAAAATACAAAAAATAATTAGCTGGGCATGGTGGCGCATGCCTGTAATCCCAGCTACTCAGGAGGCTGAGGCAGGAGAATTGTCTGAACCCAGGAGGCGGAGGTTGCGGTGAGCCGAGATCGCACCATTGCACTCCAGTCTGGGTAACAAGAGCAAAACTCCGTCTCAAAAAAAAAAAAAAAAAAAAAAAGCCAAGTGCGGTGGCTCACACCTGTAATTACAGCACTCTGGGAGGCTGAGGCGGGTGGATCACCTGAGGTCAGGAGTTCAAGACCAGCCTGGCCAACATGGTGAAACCCCTGTCTCTACTAAAAATACAAAATTAGCTGGATATGGTGGCCCACGCTTGTAATCCTAGTTACTTGGGAGGCTGAGGCAGGAGAATCGCCTGAACCTGGGAGGCGGAGGTTGCAGTGAGCCAAGATCGTGCCACTGCACTCCAGACTGGGGGACAGAGCGGAATTCCATCTCAAAAAAAGGAGAGAGAAACAGGTGTCCCTGTGTTGCCCAAGCTGATCTCCAACTCCTGGCCACAAGTGATGCACAGTTGATGCTCGATGTTTACTTAGCTGAGATTGTTAACCAGAGCACCTACACGTCTGTGTGATCTGAGATTCTTCATTTGTGTGGTGCGCTGTGTCGCAAAGGGAAAGCAAACGCGCGCGCGCGCGCACACACACACACACACACACACATATCTGTATATAGAGAGAGCATACACATGCATGTAAACTAGAACATGTGCCCATGTGGGAGAGCAGATGGTATCGCTTCTGGCAACATTGAAGCCTGCTCAATTTAAAGGGAAAGGAAATAGATTTTACTTCTCAATAGGGGTGGCAAGGTTCTGAAAGCACTTGTGGGACTGGGAATGTTGCTATAGCCATTTTTGAAACATGCAGTTTTTCTAGAGAAGACTGTAGAGGAAGTGGCATTAAACTGAACGTGGAAGGATGATGAATTTGGGACTTGGTTTCAGGAGAATGGAGGGAAAAGCATGTGCATAAAGATGCAAAGTGGGGCATCTGCCAGGCACAGTCAGTAAACCAGTCTGGCAAAGGAGTCATACTGAGGAATAGTGGGTGTAAGGTTGGAGAGTGAAAGTGGGGACTGAATTAGGGATGGTTTGTTTTGAAGTCCAGGTTAAGGAATTGAGATTCAATAGAGTAATTACCGAAGATTTCTAAGCAGGAATTTTTTTTTTTTTTTTTTTTTTGACACGGAGTTTCGCCCTTGTTACCCAGGCTGGAGTGCAATGGCGCAATCTCGGCTCACCACAACCTCCGCCTCCTGGGCTCAGGCAATTCTCCTGCCTCAGCCTCCTGAGTAGCTGGGATTACAGGCACGTGCCACCATGCCCAGCTAATTTTTTGCGCTTTTAGTAGAGACGGGGTTTCACCATGTTGACTAGGATGGTCTCAATCTCTCGACCTCGTGATCCACCCGCCTCGGCCTCCCAAAGTGCTGGGATTACAGGCTTGAGCCACCGCGCCCGGCCGAATTTTTTAAGAAGAAGGAAAGAAAGGCAGAAGAGAAATGTTCCTAGATTGATCAGGCAGGAGTGTGCTTAATGGATTGGAAGAGAAAACAAGCTATTGCATAAATTTAGATGAGAGGTAATAAAAATCCTGAACTATGGTGGTGGTAGTGGTAACAGGGAAGAATACAGTTCACGCTGACTGTGTAAAGGGTAATGGAGAGGCGGAGTCAAACACACTTCTGGGGTTTCAGAATGGAATCACAGTAGAGAGTAAAGGCCTATTTGACATAGTTAGCTAGGTAGGGAGTGTCCAAAGAGGTGGACATGGAGATGCCTTCCCTGACTTGACTGGGACAGAGCCTGATACAGCTCCATGTCCCTCTTCTTCATTGCCCTTATCCATGGTTGCACTTGCATATTTATGTAATTATTTGATTAAATGCTTTTTATTTTTGTTTTTGTTTTTTTTTTTTTGAGGCGGAGTTTCACTCTTGTTACCCAGGCTGGAGTGCAATGGTGCGATCTCGGCTCACCGCAACCTCCGCCTCCTGGGTTCAGGCAATTCTCCTGCCTCAGCCTCCTGAGTAGCTGGGATTACAGGCACGTGCCACCATGCCCAGCTAATTTTTTGTATTTTTAGTAGAGACGGGGTTTCACCATGTTGACCAGGATAGTCTCGATCTCTTGACCTTGTGATCCACCCGCCTTGGCCTCCCAAAGTGCTGGGATTACAGGCTTGAGCCACCGCGCCTGGCCAATGCTTTTTGTTTGTTACACTAAGCTCTGTGAGGGCAGACTGTGTTTTTTACTATCCATTATTTCCAGTGCCTAGAACAGTGTCTAGTGCAGGAAGTGCCCAGCAAATGTTTGTTGAATGCTGTTGTTCATTGTAGGCAGAGGGAAACATCTTGTTCGTTGTAGGCAGAGGGAAACATCTTGTGCAGAGGCACAGAGCATGAAATTACAATATTCAAGGAGTGTGATGGCCAGAGAGATAGCTGAGGGTCAGTTTAGTGTCTTACTGTGGAGGACTTTGAATGGCAAACTGAAAAGTCAGGACATTTTTCTGTTGTGGTGGGTAACTAATGATGGTGACTCTATCTCAGAGAACAGACACAATAATTTTGGTTTTATTTTTAAATAAGACAATTCTGGTTCCAGTGTGGTGAAAGGAAGTTGAAGACAGGAAAATCAGTGACAGTCCATATGGAAATAATGTTATTTATATTAATATAAATTAATCATATTTTAATTGTATAATTTAACTATATTTATACTAATTAAACCATAACTAAATCATACTATAATTTAATTATATTTATATAATTTATTAATATAAATCAATTATTAATAAATAATAAATTATTTCCTACATGGGAAATAAATTATTTCAAGAGAGGAAGCAGCAGAAGCAGGATTTTTCAAACGTTCTTTCATATAATCAGCACAATTCTATTATCTTCTTTTTTTTTTTTTTTTTTTTTTTTTGGGAAATAGGGTCTCACTCTGTTGCCCAGGCTGGAGTACAGGGACATGATCACAGCTCACTGTAGCCTCAACCTTTTTGGGTTTAAGTATTCTCCCACCTCAGTCTCCTGAATAGCCGTGACTACAGGTGCACACCACCATGCCCAGCTAGTTTTGTACTTTTTGTAGAGACAGGTTTCAACATATTGCCCAGGCTAGTCTCGAACTCCTGAGCTCAACCATTCTGCCTGCTTGGGCTCCTGAAATGTTGGGATTACAGGAGTGAGCCACTATGCCTGGCCTCTATTCTTATTTTACAGATGAATAAACCAAGGCAGAGAAAGAGGTCTCTTCTCACCTTTTCTAGAATCTTTCTTCCTCCTCTTCCCAGGACCTTAGTTTCCCAAAGTATGGTCGATTGCTACATTGGGTTTACCTGGAGCATTTGTTAAAATATGGATTATTTGACCCTGATCTCAGCAATTCTGATCCAGTCGCCCAGGGAATTCTTACTGGAATGCTTACTGGCACAGTGACTATCAGACTTTCGGATGCATAAGAATCACCTGAAGACCTTGTTTAAAAAAGCAAATTCCTGGCCCTGCTCCCAGAGATGGACTCAGTAGGTCTAGGTGGAGCCCAAGAAACTGGCGGTTTAACAGCTTCTTCAGTTGATGCTTTGTGAAACTTGGGCCTTGGGTTCTGTGCTCTTCTCCCTCTCCATAGAAGATCCTTCTCCAAAAGTGATTTCAAATGTACTACTCTAGACCTGGTGTCCCAAGTTTCATCTACCTACCAGACTCTGTCATCTGGACATTCTGTTAGCACCTCACCTTAGTGTGTCCAGAAATGAACTCATCATCTCCCCCCTTGCCACTGCTCCTACTCCTGTTTCCTTATGATGCTCCTGGTTTAACTAGCCTCCCTGGTATGACCCTGACTCATCATGTTTAAATATCAACTTCATCCATCATAAACAATGACCAATTCTTATTTTCAAATGCTCTATTTCAGATATATATATATATATATATATATATATATATATATATATATCCCACTTGTCTATTTCTGTTACTTGCATGAGACTAAAGGCTTTTAATATCTTTTACCCAGGCTACTGTAATAGCTTCCTAACTTGTTGCCCTGCCTCCATTCTTATGCTGTCAGAGTAAATTTCTTCTAAATGGCAGCTCTGAATATGTAGCTCCCTACTCCGAAGATTAAAGACCAGCCTTGCCGGGCACAGTGGCTCACACCTGTAATCACAGCACTTTGGGAGGCAAAGTGGGGTGGATCACCTGAGATCAGGAGTTCAAGACCAGTCTGGCCAACATAGCGAAACCCTGTCTCTACTAAAAATACAAAATTAGCCAGGCATGGTGGTGCATGCCTGTAGTCCCAGCTACTTGGGAGGCTGAGGCAGGAGAATTGCTTGTACCTGGGAGGCGGAGGTTGCAGTGAGCTGAGATGGTGGCGCTGCACTTCAGTCTGGGCAACAGAGTGAGACTCCATCTCGAAAAAAAAAAAAAGGCAGGCCAGCCTCAGCTTGGCACCATGCCTTTGACTGACTGCCTTATTCTCCTAGGGATTGGAAATAATATATATATATATATATATATATATATATATATATATATATATATATGTTCCTAGTCTATAGCTGGCCATCAATAATAGTAGTATTGTTGCTACATTTACCCTATCATAATCCAGCTAATTAAGTTCACTTGCTATGTTCCCTGCAATTTTGTGTTGCTTATACTTTCCTCATCAAACTTCCACTAAACCTCTCCATATCTCAAACACTTACCTTTTCTGAGAAACAAAGCTTTGGCAATTCTCCAGCCAGATGTAATGTCTCTGTACTTTGAGCCCCAGAGAACATTGGACATATTCTTGTACCTACATGATCCCTTTCCCTTTGTTAGACTGTGGCTCCTTGGGGATAGGCACAGGGGTCTTGGTCTCCAGTTTCTTCAAGCTTTTCCTTGAGTGGCCTGCCCTTGCCAGTGTTCACTAAACATCTATTGAGTAAAACCGATCATGTTACTGATTATTAGTATATTTGCTGAAACAAGCTTCAAAGGTGACCCCTATCCAGGCTCATTCCATTTAAAAAAAATGCGTAGGGTAAAAAAACCACAAAAACCTTCCGGATCTGAAAGATTGGAGCTGAAGTGACTGGCAGTGGAGTTGATATTTTGGCCTAGGTTTGCCCTTTATACCTTGAACAACCAGCCCTAGGTGTAGTACCAATGATGATGCCATCTTGTGGCCATGGTTCCCTTCATGAACCAATCACAGTAAAACGAAGCAGCCTTCGGAACACTCACTCCCCTGCCAGCCCCCACCAGGTCCTTTGTCCTTTCCTTTGGAGGGTGTGAGTACAGAAAGCTTAGCATAGTTTCTTGTTTCCCCTACTAGAGAGTTACTGCTGCCTGAAGAGGTCTCAAAACTAAAAGACCAAAATGACCTTGAGAGCCAGAGAAATCATTGCAAGCAAATCAACAGGCAGTTAATATCCTGGGCAAGAAAATAATTTTGCAACATACAAAACTACCTTTGTTATATTAACTAGAGTAGGATTTCTGCTATATGTAGCTGGTTAAAATATGGGATGAGAGTTATTTATTATAAGCATCGCAGCCTAACCAATACGTCATTTTAAAAAAATCACTTGAAATAATCCCTTTTTAGAAAATTGGTTTAAATATTATTAAAAACTACATCTGTCATACTTTGGATTTAGAGACTAGGTTTAGGATGTCTTTTTTAAATAAAAAGTAATTTGATCAGTAACCATATACTTTACATTCATTACTCATTGTTAAATATTTTAGTTGTGGGATCCAGTGAAGAATGAAAAATTCCAAGAACTTTTCTTGCAAGAGGTACAGATGGGAGAACTTTGGTTATCTAGAGGTAAGAATGTAAATGTTCTTTTGCGAGTTACTATGAAAGCTTATACTTGAGAAATATTTATCGATTAGTATTTATGTCAAATAACTAGCTAGATGTGTGTTCACCAACTTGCCTCATTAAAGAAAAACAATCCAGCATGTTCACTTCATCACACTGTACTCTTCCATTATGCTAAGAGTTAGTGTTCAGGTCATAGACTTGGAAGCAGGCAAACGGAGTAGCAAAGCCAAATATAAAAATACCTCATTTATTGTCGTGTAAAATTCTAAGTCAGTGAGTTTTCCAGATGACTAAATGTTAAGAATAAAAACTTTTTGCAGGGTGTGGTGGCTCATATCTGTAATCCCAACACTTTGGGAGGCCAAGGGGAGAGGATTGCTTGAAGCCAACAGTTTGAGACCAGCTTGGGCAACAAAGCAATATCCCATCTCTACAAAAAACTAAAACTTAGTTGGGCACCATGGCATGCACTTCTAGTCCCAGCTACTCATCAGGCTGAGGTGAGAGCATCACTTGAGCCCAGGAGTTTGTGGTTGCAGTGGTGATGTCACCACTATACTCCAGCCTGTCTCAAAAAAAAAACAAACAAAACAACTTTAAAAAATTCTAAATCCTTTATAAAAATGTTCCTGCTTTCTTAGAATATTCTTAATACTTATTTACTTTGTTGATAAATTAATTCCCTATGAATGTCCATTCTTTTACTGTTTAATGGAGTGATGCCTGTCAGGCTATCTTACAGTTAATGACCACATTTTGAGTTATAATTTATTTCTACCTAATTTCAGATGGATTGGAGAAAACTTCATAATACTGTCAGGCAAAATGATGGTAGATAATATTATTATTATATAAATATACATAATCATAACATCCTTATTCTGGTGTTAAACCCTGGAAAGGAAAAAAATTTGTCTTGAGGCTTCTTACTTTAAGAAGTAACTAATGACAAATACAAAAA
This sequence comes from Saimiri boliviensis, assembly GCF_048565385.1. Taxonomy (NCBI): domain Eukaryota; kingdom Metazoa; phylum Chordata; class Mammalia; order Primates; family Cebidae; genus Saimiri; species Saimiri boliviensis. The sequence goes on along the minus strand of NC_133450.1, from coordinate 90,885,335 downwards.
TAAAAATAAATAACAAAAAAAAAGAAAAAAGAAAACAAAAATAAATAAAAATAAAAAAGAAGTAACTGATGTTCCTGGATAAGCCTGCATTACACCCATCAGTACAATCTATATATATATTTTTAAGTGTTACAAACTCCCTTGCATATCACAGTGCCTATATCTGTTTTTGCCTCTTTCTGTTGTCTTTTTATTTTCAAAAGGTTTTGTTTTTCAGTCTGCGAACAGCATCCTCCAGGATTTATACAAAAAGGAAGTCTAAATCCTAGACAACTCATAGCAACACCCAAGATTTTTAGTGTATTCAGTGGCTTAAACCATTATAAAGGTTTTGAGAAATGAAAAAGTTGCAGGCATTCAAAATCATTGCACATTAATCAATGTAATTTGTATTTTAATATTTTATTTAGTACTGATCTTTGCTTTTAGATGGGGTAATTTTTTAAATGGACTAAAAATACCTGCTAACATTAATGATCTTTGCTTTTAGATAGGGTCATTTTTGAAATGGACTAAAAATACCTGCTAAATATTGGTGACAAAATGTACAGTTAAAACTGACTTAAATGATGTAAACAGAAGTGATTTACATAAACTAGTGAAGCTTACATCTAAAGACCTTTATTTGCATAGGCCTCTAAGGCCCTCAGACTAATTTTATTTATTTATTTATTTATTTATTATTACTATTTTTTTGAGATGGAGTTTTGCTCTTGTTGCCTAGGCTGGAGTGCAATGGCTTGATCTCTGCCCACTGCAACCTCCACCTCCGAGGTTCAAGCAATTCTCCTGTCTACCCTCTCAAGTAGCTGGGATTACAGGTGTGCACCACCACACCCAGCTAATTTTGTATTTTTAGAAGACATGGGGTTTCACTATGTTGGTCAGGCTGGTCTTGAACTCTTGACCTCAAGTGATCCACCCGCCTCGGCCTCCCAAAGTGCTGGGATTACAGGCATGAGCTACACCTGCCACCCCTACCAATTTTGTACTCATAATTCTATATTCTTTTTTGTAAACAAGGGCCTTCAAATTGTGGAGAAGAAAGTTCTGAATTATAAGTCAAAAGAAAAAAGATAATTTATCACATTTTACTCCTATTCACTTTATGAGTTATGATATAATAGTTTAGTTAGATTTAGAGGTGATCTGAACATACCTTGCAAACTCTGGTTTTAAAATTTTTAACTGCTAAATTATTTAAGAGCTTTTTTTGGGGGGGGATGGGGGTGGACAGTGTCTCATTCTGTCACCCAGGCTGGAGGGCAGTGGAATTATCTTGGCTCAGCCTCCTAGGTTCAAGCAATTCTGTGTCTCAGCCTTCCAAGTAGCTGGGATTATATAGGTGGGTGCCACCACACCTGGCTAATTTTTCCATTTTTAGTAGAGACTGCGTTTTGCCATGTTGGCCAGGCTGGTCTTGAACTGGCCTCAACTGAAATGCCTGCCTCAGCCTCCCAAAGTGCTGGGATTACAGGCGTGAGCCACAGCGCCTAGCCCCCTAATAGTTCTTTATAGAAGTTATATACTTCCATATTTTACTTATATTGCAGTTCTCAGTCTTGGCTGCTTATTCTTTAATTCTCCAAACCAATTAAATCAAACTGCAAACCAATTAAATCAGAATCTATGGAGGTGAAACCCAGGTGTCAGTATTAAAAAAAAAAAAAAAAAAAAAAAACTCCCTAGATGCCAGCTGTGGTAGCTCACACTTGTAATCCCAGCACTTAGGGAGGCTGAGGAAGCTGACTCATGAGGTCAGGAGTTCGAGACAGCCTGACCAACATGGTGAAACCCCATCTCTACTAAAAATGCAAAAATTAGGCTGGTGGCACACGCCTGTTGTCCCAGCTACTCAGGAGGCTGAGGTAGGAGAATCGCTTGAGCCAGGGAGGCAGAGGTGGTAGTGAGCTGAGATTGCGCCACTGCACTCCAGCCTGGGTGACAGAGAGAGATTCTGTCTCAAGAAAAACCCAACTCCTCCTTAGGTTACTAAAACATTGAGAACCAACCAGTACAGTATTCTAGCCAATGTGGCAATTTTTTTACCCAGTTTTCTGCAATCTTCTTAACTTTCTCCATTCCCCTTTGCCACCACCCCCAATTTTCATCATTTTGCTGTCAGGCAAAATACAGTTCTATAGCCATCTCAATGGTGGCTACGTTTATATGAGGCCATAGAGACAATAATTTTGATTGAAATTTCTGAGGAGCTGGTGTGATTCAATATATTAGTTGGTTCCATTATTTGACCAAATTGACTGGTATTGTTAGCACCACCAATCTTGAGAACAGGTGCTATTATATCTTATGTTGAAAATGTAAAATTAGATGTATTTAAGTCAGGACATATCCTTATCGTTTTCTTTTTTTTTCTTTTTTTTTTTTTTGAGACGGAGTTTCGCCCTTGTTACCCAGGCTGGAGTGCAATGGCGCGATCTCGGCTCACCGCAACCTCCGCCTCCTGGGTTCAGGCAATTCTCCTGCCTCAGCCTCCTGAGTAGCTGGGATTATAGGCACGTGCCACCATGCCCAGCTAATTTTTTGCACTTTTAGTAGAGACGGGGTTTCACCATGTTGACCAGGATGGTCTCGATCTCTCGACCTCGTGATCCACCCGCCTCGGCCTCCCAAAGTGCTGGGATTACAGGCTTGAGCCACCGCGCCCGGCCTCCTTATCGTTTTCTAGTTTGAGCTTAATACCAATCTTTGGAAAGCATTTTTTTCTGTCACGCATTCTTCTCTTCATATGATCATGTATTTCAACAGATAAATGGAAAACTAGCTTCAGCTAATAAGAATCTATAAATATATTTACCTGTAGGGCCATATTTTATTTTCTACTCACTTACATGAAATATGTCAAGATTTAAACTCCTGTGATTACTGAATACCTGAAGACAGGCAGTACTCTAGTCTCAAGGGTCAGAAAATTAGGTTCTATTCCTAATGCTGGCATTAATCAGCATTGAAACTCTACATCATTTAACTCCTCTTTGACTCACTTTCCTTAAAGTAAAACAAGGAGACCAGAGTCATTCCATGTTCTGACTTAAACAGAAATGCTATGATTAATTTTCACTCTTCACAATTTTTCATTGTTACGTCAAAGCCAGTCATCCTAAAACTCATTTTAAAACTGTGCTTACAAATCAGAGTTCGTAAATCTCTTATTTTTTTCCTCTGGGTATGTAATTCATGTTACACTAAATCTTGCTTTAACTCTTTGATAGTGAAATCTATTTTTTTTTAAAGTTCCATTTAGCTAGAACATTAGATGTTTCCTCTATATTTTATCAGTCACACGTGTAAACATAACCTATCAGATATTAATAAAAGCAGACAACTGCTTACAAAAATACCCTCAGTATACTCTTCCCTCCATACCCAAAGTATAGAACATGAGCGTTTCCAATGCAAGAGTGCACTTCTAAACAGTAAGAGTATACTGGTTGTAATTTGGCTCAAAATTATTAATATTGCAGCTTCACTGTGAAGCTCAACATCTTCCCTCATATTTGCACTCTACTCTTCACAAGACTTATCTAGTCTTTAGTTTGATATGCTTTTTTTTTTTAAGCTTGTTGCTTTCTTGGATTTGTAGAATGTCTGTTTTAAATAACTTTAAATTTTTGCTGAAAACTTGTCATTCTGTTTCAGGAGAGCATAGAATGGGGGTTCAGCACCTCAGCAATGCTCTTTTAGTGTGCAGACAGCCACGGGAACTTCTGAAGGTTTTCAAACACACACTCCCTCCCAAGGTATTTGAGATGCTGTTGCACAAAATTCCCCTCGTTTGCCAGGTGAGCACATATTTGATTGTCTTTGTGAAATGTACACAGTAAATAGCTATGTTATGCTTGAATATCAAACTATGTGTGTGAATTGCTCAAATTTTTAAATAAGTGAAATCTCTGAATTTTGGCTGCTTTAAGAGAAGCAAGCCTATTTCATGTTCCTTTTACTATAATAAATTGCGTATTTTGTTGAGTATTATCCGTATTTCAACACTTCAATTTTAAAGCAGAACAATACTGCTTCCATTAACATACAAAACAGAAATCACTGGCAAATTTAAACATCCAGGCTAACTAGTGTTTTAAATACAGGTTTAAAATGGAATCAAATGAAATCTATTCATAAGCCAGTTGATTAGTAAGTATTAGTCCACTTACATTTTACTAAACTGCTTGTTATACTTTTGCATCAACTAGAATTTCCTGCAAATGCTTGGATTTGTTTCAGGATTCATTAGCCATAAGACATTAACTTTGGTTTACTTATTATCATTGACAAGCCTTAAAATCGTTCATGTATGACTGTCAGCTTTTGAACAAAACACAAACATGAACTCCATTACAGTATAACAGTCAACTCTTAAATATTACCAAATTAGGGCAGATGGGATGGTTTCCTGAAGATATATGAAAATGTAGGTAAGATAAGAATATGAAATGCCTACCCTGACACAAGAAGGGAGGCAAGAAAAGGATTGTGTATTGAAATGATCAGCAAGTAACTATTTTATGTATTCACCAGCAATTTGAAGCAGACATGAATGAACAGAAATGCTGGGAGGATGAGCCTGATTGAAAAACATTTCAACATTTCTACAGTCCAATGAGAGTATTGTACCATACAGTATAAACAACTGCTCAGTGATATTTCCATTTATTTTACTTTTAGTAATAAAAATTTTTCTATCTCATACATGATTGAACACATAATTTGCTTTAAAATTCACAGTCACAATTGAAGAAACAATGGTTTATTTTTCTAATCAAGTGACCAAGCTGCTGAATCATAAGGCCTCAACAAATGCTGCATCTTAATTCATTGAACAGTAAGACCTTCTATTTTGATTATTCTTGGTAAATAGCAATTTTGTTTCTCCAGTGGTTTCCATTTGCCAAACAGTCATGACAGATGGTTTAACATGGTGGTTACTGCTTTCAGGGGATTCTATCAGATGAATCCTCATTTTCAGTAAAGCAGCTACTGGCAATCTTTCATCAGAGGTCCATCCATCAGGACTTCTCTATCGTGGTTGGCCAAGGAGTCCTGCTTTGGCTGCCAGGGCTTCATTCTGCTGAATATGATATTCCTGAAATCTCATGGATATTCTTTGTGTCATTTTTAAATATTTCTGTAAGCAATGTTCTGAACAGGTGGTCTAGGAATGGAAAGGGAAGATCCAAGAGGCAACACAAAAATAGGAATTTTTTTAAATGCATGAATTCCGAAAGAACCCATGGGTAGTTTGCTTTTCTTTGAATATATCTGAGAATTAAATAGTATTAATTGGCAGCAACTGACCATAGCTTTCAACTGATACTTTCATCCACTGACAAGCATTAATATATATTGAATGCCCACCAGTTTGCAGTCACTAAGAGCAATGGTAAGTCTCTGCTTTCGAGAAGCTTCTGGACTAGATTTTCTGCAGATGTATTAAGTGAAAGCCCACATTCCTATCCTCTTGTTTCGATTGTTAAAATATAGAGCCAGTAGTAACTTTGTTCCTTTTTAATGAGAAACAACATTCTTAATTCTCAATCTTTTACTTTTTATGTATTTATTTTTTTGAGACAGGTTCTCTCTCTGTTGCCCAGGATAGAATGCAGTGGTTCACTGTGGCCTCAACCTCCTGGGCTTAAGTCATCCTCCTACTTCAGCCCCAGGAGTAGCTAAGACTGCAGGCACACACCACCATGCTTGGCTAATTTTTAATTTTATTTTTTAGTAGAGATGAGGTCTCACAATGTTGCCCAGGCTGGTGCTTTTCTTTTTTTCTTTCTTTTTTTTTTTTTTTTGTTGTCAGGGTCTTGTTCTGTCGCCCAGGCTAGAGTGCAGTAGTGTAATCACAGCTCACTGCCACCTCTGCATCCTGGGCTCAGGTGACCCTCTCACCTCAGCTCCAGACTAGCTGGGATCACAGGCATGTGCCAACATGTCCAGCTATTTTTATTTCTTCTAAAGACAGGGTTTCACCATGTTGCTGAGGCTGGTTTTGAACTCCTGGGCTTAAGTGATCCACCTGCTTTGGGTTTCCAGAGTGCTGGGAGTTCAAAGTTACACTGAGCTATGATTATGCCATTGCACTCCAGCCTGGGTGACAGAACAAGACCTCATCTTAAAAAAACAAGTTAAGACTTCTAATTGGATTGGGTTTTCAGTATGGGCCACCAAATTCAAGCTTCGTTTTTTCCAAAGCCAACCAGAATTCCCAGGGCCATACAGAAAGGCTGTGCCAAGTTTCTCTAGGTTGGCCATCTTGACTGAAAGCTAATTAGTAAGAATCTTTGCTATGGAACAACAACTCAGCAGCTGCAGGCATCTTCTCTAAAATGGTCTGACTTGGCAAAATGTAACTGTCATATTAAACTTGGCGCTGTTAAACTCAATGCCATGGGTCGGTGGCTGCTTCAGTTCTTCCAAGCAATGGAAGATAAAAGATAGTCTAAATTCTTGTAATAAGTAGGAACAAATGAAATGCTTAGGGGGATCCTACTTACAGCGTTTATGACAAGCTTGGAGAATTTTAGTGAGTAACAATTTCCATACCTCTTCAGGTTTTACTTCTCTTGTTGTGAAGTCTTTAACACAGTCCAAAAAGCAGGTCTCTGTAAGTTTATTGTAGGTCCCCAGAAATTCCTTAAACTACAAACAAACCAGAATGTTCTTTAATACTTGGTTTTTAAAACAAAGATTTGAAACGTAAATTACTAGTATTTTGTATTTAGACAAAATACATGGTAACACTTGAAATCATAGTTATTATACTAACTTAAATGGGTACAATATGATCTACAACATAGTCTTATTTTCTAGTTGAATATTTAATTTTTCCTTATCAGTCAAATTAAAAATACATATGCTTTATATCATTTACTATCCATTTTGGAAATGAAATAGAAATAATTGTTTTGTGAAACCACTGGCTGACATGTTTTTTTTTTTTGAGATGGTGTCTTGCTCTGTTGCCCAGGCTGGAGTGCAGTGCTGTGATATTAGCTCACTGCAGCCTCTGCCTCCTGGGTCAAATGATTCTCCTGCCTCAACCTCCCAAGTAGCTGGGACTTTCAGGTGTCTGCCACCACGCCTGGCTAATTTTTGTATTTTTAGGAGACAGGGCTTCACCATGTAGGCCAGGCTGGTCTCGAACTCCTGACCTCAAGTGACCCACGCACCTCAGCCTCCCAAAGTGCTGAGATTATAGGTGTGAGCCACTGCACCTAGCCTGACATCGTGGCATTAGTAGCACCTTACATTTTTTTGCAGTATCTTTTCCCCCTTAATTAGAATACCTTACCTGTTTTATCTGATCAGATTCTGGTATTTGTGCAGCCATATTCTTCTGGTACCTTTATTAGTCACCTAATTAAAAAAAAAAAAAAAAGTTTGTCAATCTATAAACAAATAACTGAAGAATTTGGGAATCACTGCTTGTATTTTGTAAATCTGTGTATCTAATTGTATGCCACCCCCCAATTTCTCAGATCATTAATGACCATAGAATCTTACAGTTGAGAATCAGATTTTCTAATGCTAGTTTGGGACTCAAAGGCCATATCTAAATCTGTAGTTTTAAGATAGTTTTGCTAAGCTACTTGTTTAAAGCCCCATTACTAGGTGAGTTATAAAGGAAACCAAGAAGGTGTGAGGTTTGGGCTTAAAAAAATATATAGAAAAATCTGGGTGTGGTGGCTCACAACTGTAATCCCAGCACTTTGGGAGGTCAAGGCAAGTGGATCACTTGAAGTCAGGAGTTCAAAACCAGCTTGGCCAATATAGTGAAACCCTATCTCTACTAAAAACACAAAAATTAGCCAGATGTGGTGGTGCATGCCTGTGGTTCTAGCTACTTGGGAAGCTGAGGCAGGAAAATTGCTTGAACCTGGGATGTAGAGGTTACAGTGAGCAGAGATCATGCCATTGCACTGGAGCCTGGGTGACAAAGCAAGACTTCATCTCAAAATAATAATAATAATAATAACAAAAATAAAGGAAACCAAGAGATTTTTGCTGTTTTCCTAAAATTACTTTTTATTCCATTAGTCACCAATTTGCTGGTTTTAAATTTTTTACTATTATACTTAATCCAATGTATCAAAAATTTTAACATTTCAACATGCAACCAACATAAAAGTAAGACATTTTACATTCCTTTTCTTGTAGTAAGTCTGATTTTGGTGGGCATTTAACACTTAAAAACCATATCTCAATTTAAATGCTAAATTTTCTTCAGAAATATTTGGCCTATATTTAGATTTAATAAAATCTACAGTTGAAGAAGTAGATTCACATATCTGAGCTGCTCCAAATGCACTTACTAATTTTAACTGCATTTGGAGCAGCTCAGATATGTCAATTTACTTTTTCTTTGACTCTTGCTACAATGATCCTTTTGCATTGTAAACACAAAGGTTCTATTAATAGTTAACAAACACTATTTGCTTAGAAATCAACAACACTGGCCGGGCATGGTGGCTCAGACCTATAATAACAATGCTTTGGGAGGCCAAGGTGGGCAGATCACCTGAGGTTGGGAGTTCGAGACCAGCCTGACCAACACGGAGAAACCCCGTCTCTACTAAAAGTATAAAATTAGCTGGGCATGGTGGCACATGCCTGTAATCCCAGCTACTTGGGAGGCTGAGGCAGGAGAATCACTTAAACCCAGGAGGTGGAGGTTGAAGTGTGCTGAGATTACCCCATTGCACTCCAGCCTGGGCAAGAAGGAAACTTTGTCTAAAACTAACAAACAAACAAACAAACCCCCCAGAAATTGACAACCCTTATGAAAGGTATTCAGAGTTTTAAAAGTTACAGGAGTTTTACATGCTACTATACATTCTGTAGTTTGGAAAGGGCAATCATGGAGACTAATCAGAAACTGCTGAATATATGATAATTATAATCTAACTTGGGGGCAACAGGGAAGGGAAGACAAGTAAGTAAAAAAGCCTTTCTGAATTACTGAGATTTTCACATATCCTAAACGTAGGACTTAGGTTCAGTTAACCTAGATGTAAAAATGTGTATCACATTATTTATTTACTGTATCCTAGTGAGTTCTAAAAAGGTTGAGCATCTCATATAAAAGATTTGTATAAAATAAATCTATTTAAAATAGAAATTAAACAACATGTAAGAGGAAAACATCAATCATGTACACTGTAGACTAACATAAATACTATACATTTAGTTATGAGTTTTCTGATAACCAAGACAAAAATGATAAACTGAATGTGCAAATCTTTCTTATTAGCTCATCAATTATTAAAGTATCTCTGAAAAACATAACATTTTTATGACATTTTGTTGAAACTGAGTAGTAATTTCAAGTTTAAGACAGTGTATGCCATCATCATGAAAAAAATAACATTCTCATTTTGATTAACACATATAATCAATAGTAATTCCATTCCACTACTGCCAAACCTATCTATACTTTCCTCCTTTTTGCATTTATCCTTCCCTTTTCTTTTTTCCTTATCCTGTAAATTCACAATAACTAGGCCAAGCGTGGTGGCTCATGCCTGTAATTCCAGCACTTTGGGAGGCTGAAGCAGGTGGATCACCTGAGGTCAAGACTTCAAGACCAGCCTAAACAACATAGTGAAACCCTGTTTCTACTAAAAATACAAAAATTAGCCTGGTATGGTGGCTCATGCCTGTAATCCCAGCTACTCAGGAGGCTGTGTCAAGAAGCTTGAACCTGAGAGGTGGAGGCTGCAGTGAGCCACGATCACAGCACTGCACTCCAGCCTGGGCCACAGAGTGAGATTCCATCTCAAAAAAAAAAAAAAAAAAAAAAAAAAAAAAATCACAATAACTATTGACATTTAAATATGTCATTTCCTTCATATGCATGGAATAGCCTCCCCACCCTCCTGCCAAGTGGTCAGTGGAAACCACACAGGGAGCCTAACTTCCACCCCTATTGGCAGTAATGAGGTACCCATCTCCATCTACTCTGGGGTGGTATCAAAGGAGGCCTACTTGGCATTCAGGACTTACATTACTGTTCCATGACAATTAGGCCACATACCCTTCTGTCATGCCACGTGAGGAGAGTAATGAAGCACTGTAGTCCTTTCCCAGCCAGGGAGTTATCTGGTAAGGAGCCAGAATGCCTACTTCAACCAGCAGTGAGAATAAACTTCCTGCCCTTCCCCTCAAGTGTCAAAGTGATGAATTTCTACTTTTATCTGGCCGTAATAAAGTGGTACCTCCCACCACCTCCCCTCCTGGAGCAATGTCAAAAGGATCCAGATAAAAGGATTAAATAAAATCTAGAGCCTCATAACATGATATGCAAGATGTCCAGGCTATACTATTTTAAAAAATCACTAATCACACCAAGAACTAGGAACATCTCAAACTGAATTAAAAAAAGACAATAGATGATCATCATTGAGTAACAAGTGTTAGGATTATCTGACAAAGATTTTTAAACAGTACCTTGTAAATACTTACATGAGCAATTACAAGGACACTTGAAACAAATGAAAAAAATAGAAGGTCTTAGCAAAGAAATAGAAGATATCAAGACCAAAATGGAAAGTTTAAGAAGTGAAAAATACAATAACTAAAATAAACTCAATGAATAAAATCAAGAGGAGAATGGAGGGGACAGAGGAATCACTGAATCAGAAGACAGAAAATAGAATTCTTCAATCTGAATTACAGAGAAAAACAGAATGAAAAACATTAACAGAGAATCAAGGACTTGCAGAAGTACAAAAGAGCTAATATTTTGTCTCAGAGTCCAAGAAGGAGAGGAAGAAGAGGGTAGGATAGTAAAAGTACTTAAGAAATAATGGCTGAAAATTCTCCAAGTTTGGCAAAAGACATAAATTTACAGATTCAAGAAGCAGAACAAACCCCAAACAGCATAAACCTGATGAAACCTAAATCAAGATACATAATAGTCAAACATCTGAAAACTAAATACAAGGCCAGGCACAGTGGCTCATGCCTGTAATCCCAGCACTTTGGGAAGCCAAAGTGGACGGACTGCTTGAGGTCAGAAGTTCAAGACCAGCCTGGCCAACATGGTGAAAGCCCACCTCTACTAAGAAAAAAAATACAAAAATCAGCTGGCCATGGTGGCGCACACCTGTAATCTCAGCTACACGGGTGGCTGAGACACAAGAATTGCTTGAACCTGGGAGGCAGAGGTTGCAGTGAGCCAAGATTGTGCCACTGTATTCCAGCATGGGCAACAGAGTGTGACTGTGTCTCAAAAAAATAAACAAGTAACAATAAATAAAATAGAAAATAAAAACAAAAATATGTTGAAAGCAGCAAGTGGAAAAACTGTATCTTGACTGCAGGCATAAAACTATTAGGATGACAGCAGATTTTTCTTCAGAAACTATGGAGGTCAGAAGGAAGTGACACAAAATGTTTCAAGTGCTGAAAGAAAAGAACTGTCAACCCAGAAACCTGTATCTAGTGAAAACAACCTTGAGGAATAAAGGAGAAATCAAGACATTCTCAAATGAAGGAAAACTAAGAAAATGTGTTACCAGCATAGTTGGTTCAAGTTTCTAAACAGAAAGAAAATGACAAAAGTAGTAGTCCTGGAACATCAAGGAGGAGAAAAACATAGTAAGAAGAAATATGAATAAGTACACTTCTCCTCTTGAGTTTCCTATTATGTTTGCCAGTTGAAGCAAAAATTATAAAACCATCTATTGTGGTTCTAAACGTATGTAGACAATTAAGGTTTCTATATGTGAACTGGTAATATGCTGACATCATTACATAGTGATAAGCTAAATCAGTGCCATGAGGAAAAGTTTTAGTACTAAATGCATACATTAGAAAAGGAAACAGACCAGGTGTGGTGGCTTATGCCTGTAATCCCAGCACTTTGGGAGGTTGAGGTGGGAGAATTCCTTGAGTCCTGGAGTTCAAGACCAGCCTGGGTCACAGGGTTTGGCTGGACTCAAGGACCCAGATCTTATCTTGAATTCCCACATGTTGTGGCAGAGACCTGGTAGGAGGTAATGGAATCATGGGAGCAAGTCTTTCCCATGCCATTCTTATGATAGTGAATAAGTATCACAAGATCTGATGGTTTTATCAAGAGGAAATCCCCTGCACAAGTTCTCTCTTTCTGCCTTCTGCCATCCGTGTAAGATGTGACTTGCTCCTCCTTGCCTTCTGCCATGATTGTGAGGCTCCCCAGCCCTGTGGAACTCCATAAGTCTATTACACCTTCTTTTTTTTTTTTTTAATTTTTTTAAAGTATTTTTTTCTACTCTTTTTTTTTTTTTTTTTTTTTTTTTAGACGGAGTTTCGCTCTTGTTGCCCAGGCTGGAGTGCAATGGCGCGATCTCGGCTCACCGCAACCTCCGCCTCCTGGGTTCAGGCAATTCTCCTGCCTCAGTCTCCCGAGTAGCTGGGATTACAGGCACGTGCCACCATGCCCAGCTAATTTTTAGTATTTTTAGTAGAGACGGGGTTTCACCATGTTGACCAGGATGGTCTCGATCTCTTGACCTCGTGATCCACCCGCCTCGGCCTCCCAAAGTGCTGGGATTACAGGCTTGAGCCACCGCGCCCGGCCTTTTTTTTTTTTTTTTTTTTTTTGAGACGGAGTTTTGCTCTTGTTACCCAGGCTGGAGTGCAATGGTGCGATCTCGGCTCACCGCAACCTCCGCCTCCTGGGTTCAGGCAATTCTCCTGCCTCAGCCTCCTGAGTAGCTGGGATTATAGGCACGTGCCACCATGCCCAGCTAATTTTTTGTATTTTTAGTAGAGACGGGGTTTCACCATGTTGACCACGTTGGTCTCGATCTCTCGATCTTGTGATCCACCCGCCTCGGCCTCCCAAAGTGCTGGGATTACAGGCTTGAGCCACCGCGCCCGGCCATTTTTTTCTTCTCCTATACTCAGTTGATTGTATGGCTAGGTACAGAATTCCAAATTGGAAGTTACATCTTTCAGGATTTTTTTTTTTTTTTTTTTTTTTTAAGGATGGGGTTTCACCCTGATGGCCAGGCTGGTCTTGAACTCCTGACCTCAGGTGATCCACCTACCTCAGCCTCCCAAAGTGCTAGGATTACAGGCGTGAGCCACTGTGCCTGGCCTACACCTTCTTTTTTAAAAAAATCTTTTTTTTTGAGGAGGTTTCACCATGTTGGCCAGGCTGGTCTCAAACTCCTGACCTCAGGTGATCTGCCTGTCTAGGCTTCCCAAAGGGCTGGGATTATAGGTGTGAGCCACCATGCCTGTCCCAACACCTCTTTCTTTTGTAACTTGCCCAGTCATGGATGTGTCTTTTATCAGCAGTGTGAAAATGGACTAATACACTGGGCAACATTGTCAGACCTAATCTCTACCAAAAAAAAAAAAAAAAAAATGCAATTAGCTGGGGATCATGCCATTGCATTGCAGCCCAGGTAAAAGAGCATGACCCTGTCTCAAAGAAAAAAAAAAAAGAAAAGAAAAAAGAAAAGAAAGAAAGAAAGAGACAAAATGTCCTTGGGCTAAGATAAAAAAGAAAAAACACAGAGAGAGATATCTTAAATCAGTAAGCACCTAAAAAAGAAGAGCAAAAGAAGCCAATGAAGGAAATAAAGAGCAGAAATCAAATGAAATGAAAAGAGGAAAAAAAGAAAGATGATTCTTTGCAAAGATTAATAAAACCGACAAACTTACTAGCAAGAGAGAAGACACCAATTATACTATCAGGAATGAAATGAGGTATACATAACTACAGATTTTGCAGACATCAAAAGGATAAACCAACTCTATATACATAAATCTGACAACTTCTTTATGAAGTTAGTGTTACCCTGGTATCAAAACAGACAAAGACAGTACAAAAAGGAAACCTTAAAAATATCCCTTATGAAAGATATAAAAATGTTTATTAATATTAGCAAATATAATTCAGCAATATATTAAAAAGAATTATACATTTTGACCAAGTAGTGTTTATTCCAGGGATGCAAGACTGGTTTAATATTTGAAAATTAGTCAATTTAAGTCTGCATATTAATAAAGAAGAAAAACTATGATCATAGAAATTGTTGCAGAAAAAATATTTGAAAAAATGCAATACCCATTCATAGCAAAATGTCTCACAAAAAAAGGAAGATAAATTTGATAAAGGGCAAGTACAAAAAAACCTACAGCCATACTTAATGGTGAAAGATAATACTTTCCCATAAGATTGTAAGCGAGGACAGATGTCCACTCTCACCACTGTTATCTAACATATTGCTGAAAGTTCTAACCAGTGCAGTGAGACAAGAAAAGGAAACAGACATAAAGACTGCTGAAGAAGAGAAAATAAAACTGTTCCTGTTTGCATGTGACATAATTATGAACATACAAAATCAGAAAGAATCTACAAATGAACTCCTAGAATTAATAAGTTCAGCAAGGTCCAGTACACAAGATAAACATATTAAAAAAATTAATTGTGGTTGGGCACTGTGACTCACATCTGTAATCCTAGCACTTTGGGAGGCCAAGGTAGGTGGAATCAGCAGTTTGAAACCAGCCTGGCTAAGATGGTGAACTCGTCTCTACTTAAAATACAAAAATTAGTTGGGCGTGGTAGCAGGCACCTGTAATCCCAGCTACTCGGGAGGCTGAGACAGGAGAATTGCTTGAACCTGGAAGGCAGAGGTTGCAGTGAGCCAAGATCATGCCACTGCACTCTAGCCTGGGCAACAGAGAAAGACTTTGTTTAAAAAAAAAAAGAAAAAAAAAATCAATTGTATTTCTCTATACCATCAATGAACGTATGTATAGTAAAATTAAAAATACAGTATCATTTACAATTACTCAAAAAAGAAAAAAAAGATTTAGGGGCAAATCTAACAAAACATGTATAGGACTTGCAGGTGGAAAACCAAAATGCTGACAAAAGAAGTCAAAGACCTAAATACACACAGAGATATACTATGTGTTTAGAAAACAGAAGACTCAATATAGTAAGAATGCCCATTTTCCCAAGACTTACACAAGCTTATTTCAATTCCTATCAAGGTCCTAACAAGATTTCCTGTAAATATACACAAATTTATATGGAAAGCATTTATATAGAAATTTATATAAAAAGCAAAGGGACTAGAATAGCTAAAACAAATTTGAAAAATGAGGAATAAAGTGAGAGGAATTGGTCTACCTGATTTCAAGACATAAATAGCTGACAGTAATCAATGCTGTGTGCCACTGGTGGAGGGACAAATAAGTGGAATATAACAAAGAATCCAATAACAGATTCACACCAAAAAACCCAACTGGCTGGGTGAGATGGCTCACACCTATAATCCCAGCACTTTGGAAGGCTAAGAAGGGAGGATTGCTTGAGCCCAGGAGTTGACCAGCCTGGGCAACACAGTAAGACCTTGTCTGTATAAGTAATTTAAAAATTAGCTGGGCATGGTATTGCATGCCTGTAGTCCCAGTTACCTGGGAGGCTGAGGCAGGAGAATCAAAAGATGTGCTAACTAGGTTTCTCACCTAATACAAACATTAACTCAAAATCGATCCTAGGGGCCAGGTGTGGTGGCTCATTCCTGTAATTCTAGCACTTTGGGAGGCCAAAGTTGGCGATGGCTTGAGCCCAGGAATTTGAGAACAGCTTGGGTAACATGACAAATGCCATCTTTACCAAAAATAAAAAAATTTTTTTTTAGCTGGGCCTGGTAGCACACACCTGTAGTCCCAGCTACTCAGGAGGCTGAGGTAGGAGGATGGATTGAACCCAGGAGGCAGAGGCTGCAGTGAGCCGAGATTGTGCCACTGCACTCCAGCCTGGGTGACAGACCCTCTCTCTAAAAAATAAAAAAGGATCACGGACTTAATGTAAAAGATAAAACTACAAAAACTTCTATTTATTATTTTTATATTAATTTTTTGGGACAGAGTTTCACTCTGTTGCCCAGGCTGGAGTGCAGTGGCGCCATCTTGGCTCACGGCAACCCTCGCCTCCCAGGTTCAAGCGATTCTCCTGCCTCAGCCTCCCGAGTAGCTGGGACCACAGGCACACACTGCTGCATCCGGCTAATTTTTGTATTTTTAGTAGAGATGGGGTTTCACCATGTTGGCCAGGATGGTCTTGATCTCCTGACCTTGTGATCCGCCCACCTCGACCTCCCAAAGTGCTGGGATGACAGGTGTGAACTGCCGCACAGCCTATTTATTTATTTTTAATAAAGACAGGGTCTCACCATGTTGCCCAGGCTGTTCTCAAACTCCTGGGTTCGAGCAGTCCTACCACCTCAGCCTCCCATAGTGCTGGGATTACAGGCATAAGCCATTATGCTTGGCCAACAACTAAAACTTTTAGAAAAATATTAGAAAACCTGGCTTTAGGCCTTGCTATAAGAGTTCTTATATTTGAAATAAAAAACACAATCTATAAGAGGAAAAATTAATAAATTAGATTTCATGAAAATTGAAAACAAAACTAAAATTAAAAACTTTTGCTTTGTGAAAGAACATTAAGAGGATGAAAAACTATAGACCTGGAAGAAATATTTGCAAACTACATATCTGACAAATAACTAATAAATAGAAGATAATAAAGAACTCTTAAATCCCAACAGTAAAAACACGAACAATCCAATTAGAAAACAAGCAAGAGGCATTAACAAAGCATTTCAGCAAAAAGGGTATACATGAAAAGATGTTCAACAACATTAGCCATTAGGGAAATGCAAATTAAAACCAAAACAAGCTGCTGGGCCTGGGGGCTCATGCCTGTAATCCCAGCATTTTGGGAGGCTGGGGCAGGCGGATCATCTGAGGTCAGGAGTTTGAGACCAACCTGGCCAGCATGGTGAAACCCCATCTCTACTAAAAATACAAAAAAATTAGCCAGGCATGGTACTGTACGCCTGTGGTCCCAGCTACTCAGGAGGCTGAGGCAGGAGAATTGCCTGAACCTGGGAGGTGGAGGTTGCGATGAGCCGAGATTATGCCACTGCAATCCAGCCTGGGTGACAAGAGCAAAACTCCATCTCAAAAACAAAAAACAACCAAAACAAGCTACATACCTATCAGAATGGCTAACATAAAAAAAAACAGTGGCAATACTAAATGCTGGTGAGGACATAGAACAACTGAATCACTCACATATTCCTGTTGGGAATGTAAACAGTTTGATAGTTTCTAAAGAAGTTATATGACCCTGCAATTGCACTCCTGAACATCTGTCCTAGATAAATGAAAACTTGTGTTCACAGGAAATCCTACATGTGAATGTTTATAGAAACTCTATTCTTAACAGTCAAAAACTGAAAACAACACAAATGTTCTTCAGTGGGTGAATGGTTAAACAAATTGGTACATCTACACCTGTAATACTATTCAGCAATAAAAAGGATGAGGTATTGATACATGCAAAAGCCTGGAGAATTCTGCTGAGGAAAAAAAGGCCAAACCTAAAAAGTATATACTGTGTAATTCCACTTATACAACATTCTTGAAATAACAGAATTGCAGAAATGAAGACCATCTAGTTGCCAAGGGTTAAGGAACGGATGGGGGCAGGAGTAGGAAGAAAGTAGGTGTTGCTACAAAAAGGCAACACAAGACCTTTATAATATTCTGTATCTTGACTGTATCAGTATCAGTATCCTGGATGTGATACTGTATTCCAGTTTTAAGATGTTACCACTGTGGAAAACTGGGTAAAGGACAGGGGATCTTTGTATTAATTGTTGTAAGTGAATTTCACTCTACACTAACTTCAAAATAAAAAGCTTTTTTTTTTTTTTGAGACGGAGTTTCGCCCTTGTTACCCAGGCTGGAGTGCAATGGCACGATCTCGGCTCACCACAACCTCCGCCTCCTGGGCTCAGGCAATTCTCCTGCCTCAGCCTCCTGAGTAGCTGGGATTACAGGCATGTGCCACCATGCCCAGCTAATTTTTTGCACTTTTAGTAGAGATGGGGTTTCACCATGTTGACCAGGATGGTCTCGATCTCTCGACCTCGTGATCCACCCGCCTCGGCCTCCCAAAGTGCTGGGATTACAGGCTTGAGCCACCGCGCCCGGCCAAAATAAAAAGCTTAATAAAAAAGAGAAAAAATGATACTGTGTAACTTTCTGGTATTTGCCAAAGAACAAGATGTAGCGGGTAGATACTGTTAGCAAGTGTTCCAAGCTAGAGTTCTTCTGGATTCCCACTAGGAAAACAGTCTGAAAAGATCTCAGAATTGGTAAAACAACTTCTAAGGAAGTATTAAATGAAATCACTGTTTTGTGAGAACTTGAAAAAAAAAGACAAGGGTGATAAAATATGTATTAAGGTATTTGGCTTAACAATAGGTTCCTAGCAGAAAATACAAAAGGTCATCTGATAGACCCGAGCCTTTTGAACTGTTGAATTAGGACAGTACACTCACTGCACCTCAGGAGGACCCTCAGCAAACTGGATTTTCTACAGTTCACATCAAACAACAACAACAAAAAACCACATACACAGACCTGCTTTCCTTCCTACAATGCCAAAATCTGTTGTCCTTTAAAAAAAAAATTCCATCCTTGTATTTCTTTGGGTTAAAATTCATAGTTATTGACTTATTGACCAGAGGTCAGAGAGACAGAAAGTATGAAATCTTTAAATGTTCTCAGTTTCAGACTGGTGTACTGCTGAGTCTACACACACCCTGTCCTTATTATACACCTCATGGTGACAATTGATGGCTGCTACTGAAAAATCTGAAAAGACATAGATGAAAAATGCCTCAAGTGCTGTTGGTATGAACCTTCTTTATTGATTAATTTATTAATATACATTACTGTAACAGTGTATGTTTCCTTTTTCAATGAAATAAAGTTTATCATACTATAAAAGTAACATATTTATTGACAATTTGGAAAACCAAAGATAAAAAAAAGTTCTACCATTCACAGACCACTATGTTAACATTATGATTTATTTTCTTTAGAATCACTTGATTGTGTATTATTTTATTTATTTATTTTTGAGAGTCTCTCACTCTGTGGCCCAGGCTGGAATTCAGTGGCACCATCTTAGCTCACTACATCTTCTGCCCCCTGGGTTCGAGTGATTTTCGTGCCTCAGCCTCCTGAGTAGCTGGGATTACAGGCATGCACTACCAAGCCTGGCTAATTTTTGTATTTTTAGTAGAGATGGGGTTTTATGATGCTGGCCAGGTTGGTCTTGAACTCCTGACTTCAGGTAATCCGCCCGCCTCGGCCTCCCAAAGTGCTGGGATTACAGGCATGAGCCACTGTGCTCAGCCCAATTTCATATTTTATTTTAATATTTTTTCCAGACTTACGGTTAAACTCAAGAGCTAACAATCAGCAGTTTTCTTAAGTCTGCTTAAATCTCTAAAGCTATCCTCTGTAGTCACCAGTATCTCTCAAGACTATGGTATAGGTCAGGCATGGTGGCTCAAACCTGTAATCCCAGCACTTTGGGAGGCTGAAGCAGGTGGATCACTTGAGGTCAAGAGTTCGAGACCAGCCTGGCCAACATGGTGAAACCCCGTCTCTACTAAAAAATACAAAAATTAGCCAGGTGGCATATGCCTGTACTTGCAGCTATTTTGGAGGCTGAGGCCGAAGAATTGCTTGAATCTGGGAGGCAAAGGCTGCAGTGAGCCAAGATTTTGCCACTGCACTCTAGCCAGGGTGACAGAGCAAGACTATCTCAAGAAAAAAAAAAAAAAAAAAAAAAAAAAGGAAAAGATTACAGTATACATAATTGTAGGCAACTGGTTCAGATAAAATACTGGAGATGTTTAATAAATGATTTTCAGAGTTACTTGCTAGTTTGCAGTCTTCTAAATCTTTCACTATTCACTTTGCAGTTATTTTTTTGAGAGGGAGTTTCACTCTTGTTACCCAGGCTGGAGTGAAATGGCACGATCTCAGCTCACCACAACCTCTGCCTCCTGGGTTCAAGCAATTCTCCTGCCTCAACTTCCTGAGTAGCTGGGATTACAGGCACGCACCACCATGCCCAGCTAATTTTTTGTATTTTTAGTAGAGACGGGGTTTCACCATGTTGACCAGGATGGTCACGATCTCTTGACCTCGTGATCCACCTGCCTCGGCCTCCCAAAGTGCTGGGATTATAGGCATGAGCCACCATGCCCGGCCTCTTTGCAGTTATTTAACAGTAAGATTAGATTGACAAATTCCACTAGCCACATAAACCACCTGATGGTGAGAACAGGTAGCAGTAATGTTGTCCTTTTATTTGATCCTAATTTCCAGATATTACAGCAAATGTTTGTTATTGTAGCAGCAAAGACCCATCAGAGGTTACCTTCTGATTATATCCCTGAAACCTGGAGAGGGACAGAATAAGGGAATTTAAGAATCAGTAGCCTAGATCTTGGCGATGATTAGGATGCCGCCGCTAATCTTGCGGCAAACAAAATATATCATAGAACCAGAGAACTTAAGAATAAAGGGAGATCTTATCAGTCATCAGCTCAAACCTTTTCTGATGCATGAGTTTCCTTTCTGTTTTGGAAAAGTAGTTGTCCAAACTGCTTGAATGTCTCCAGTAAGGCCTGATTTCTTACCTGAAAAATGAGGGTGTTATAATATGATTACTTAGTCACCTTCAAGTTCTAATAGTGTTTTCAGTGAAATGTAAACTTCTGTTGGCTATTTTTTTTTTAAGTTTCACCCTTTTTAGTAAATGAAGTTAGTTTCCTCTATTCTGAAGTTACAATTCTTTGGCATATTTGTTACTATTAAAAAAAAATAGTTAATGTCATGCTATCCTTATTTGTCCAAGTATAAGTATACATTATACTTCCCTTATGATTTTCCTAATAATTCTGGGAGGGATGGTTCAGAAATCTTAAGAAACTTACATGAGGTCATTTATACAGATAGAACCTAAAGTGTCTGGACTTCAAAATCTAGTATTTTTCCCCATTGCACTTATAAAATGTCTTATAAGCTATTATAACATATATCATCTACCTAAAAATATTTTCCAAATAGCCCAACATATGTTATAAGCTAAGTGACTGACCAAGCACAGTAGCTCAATACCAGTGCTTTGGGAGGCTGAGGTGGGAGGACTGCTTGAGCCCAAAAGTTCTAGACCAGTTTGGGCAACATGGCAAAACCCCATCTCTACAAAAAAATATAAAAATGAGCCAGCGTGGTAGTGTGCACCTGTAGTCCCAGCTACTCAGAAGGCTGAGGCAAGAGGATCACTTGAGCCCAGAAAGTGGAGGCTGCAGTGAGCCATGATCATGCCACCGTTCTCTTGGCTGTGTGATAGAAAGAGACCCTGTCTCCAAAAAAAAAAAAAAAAGTATAATCTAAGTCATAAAACCTAGCATCACAAACATGGGTGCCAATCTTAGGTGTTTCTTTTTTTTTTTTGAGACAGAGTTTTGCCCTTGTTACCCAGGCTGGAGTGCAATGGCGCGATCTCGGCTCACCGCAACCTCCGCCTCCTGGGCTCAGGCAATTCTCCTGCCTCAGCCTCCTGAGTAGCTGGGATTACAGGCACGCGCCACCATGCCCAGCTAATTTTTTGCACTTTTAGTAGAGACGGGGTTTCACCATGTTGACCAGGATGGTCTCGATCTCTCGACCTTGTGATCCACCCGCCTCGGCCTCCCAAAGTGCTGGGATTACAGGCTTGAGCCACTGCGCCCGGCCTTAGGTGTTTCTTGATGGGATGCAGTAAGACAGCAACACCTGTGTGGTATTCTGGACAAAAGTTTCATATGGCTCTGATCATGAGGCAATAATTAAGAAAATCTATAACACGGAACAATTTGTGAGACAGCCTGGCTGGTCTTTTCAAATAAGCCTGGGCAACAAGGCAAGACCTAGTCTGTACAAAAAAGTGAAAAAAATTAGCCGGCATGGTGGCAAGTGCTTGTAGTCCTAGCTACTCAGGAGGCTGAGACAGGATTGCCTGAGCTCAGAAGTTCAAGGCTGCAGTGAGCTGTGATTACTTCACAACAGAGGCTCTAAAGAAAGGAAATAAAGAGTCATGACAAAGGAGTTCTAAGACCCAAATTAAGTTATTTATTTGCCATTTTAATAATTTGGAGTGCCTACAATCAGACCTTAGTGACCTAAGGTCTGTTTCTTTCACGTAAGTTTCACCTAGAAAGTAAGAGTTAAACTAGGCCGGGCGCGGTGGCTCATGCCTGTAATCCCAGCACTTTGGGAGGCCGAGGCGGGTGGATCACGAAGTCAAGAGATCGAGACCATTCTGGTCAACATGGTGAAACCCCGTCTCTACTAAAAATACAAAAATTAGCTGGGTATGGTGGCGCACGCCTGTAGTCCCAGCTACTCGGGAGGCTGAGGCAGGAGAATTGCTTGAACCCAGGAGGCGGAGGTTGTGGTGAGCGGAGATCATGCCATTGCACTCCAGCCTGGGTAACAAAAGCGAAACTCCGTCTCAAAAAAAAAAAAAAAAAAAAAGAAAGAAAGAAAGTAACAGTTAAACTGTCTCAAAGGTCTCTGGCAGCTCTGACATTGTAGTTCTTTCAATATACTCATAATATACAATAAAATTGTGAACAGGTACCACCTATGAGCCCAATTACGAAGGGAAAATGTAAAGAAAATAAAATGATCATTAATTAGAGAAACTCGGCAAGGTACCAAAAAAAAAAAAAAAAAAAAAAAAAAAAGAGGTTCTTTAACGGTGAGCCCCTAAAGTCAATTTTAAGTCTAGACTCCTATGAAAGTAGACCGCCGAGATGTAAAATAAATAAAATTCGTTAGCTTTAGATAGGATCACATTTTTTTTGCTTTGATTATTCTAAAGCCTCTTGTAAGGTGTAAAGGGAAAGCTCTAATAGCGCGTCCTAGGAAATGAGCAGATCAGGGGAGGGGTGTTACCCCTGGCGTTATGTCTAGAGACGATTTTTACTGAAAGGATCTTCCCCTGGGCAGCTCAAGGTCATGGTGTCAATACCTTATAGTCTAATTTCAGTGTCCCAAAACAAGACCCCGACTCCCCAAAGCCGGGTTGGGGGCGGCTCAGGGCCTAAAGTTCCTACCATCGCCCTGGTGGCACTATCCCCAGGAAGGTCTGAACACGACCGGGGGAAGCGCTGTCCGGCTTCGCCCCCCCCCCCCCCACTTCGCACCCCACTTGCCCCAAGTACATGCGGCGGCCTCCTCCGGAGACCCCGCCACCTTTCTGGAGCGTAACCTGCCACCTCCCGCCAGGGAACCCCGGATTCTCACGGCAGAGAAGACACCATACTTAAGCACAGGCTCTCGCATCCGACATCAGTACAAGACTAGAGGGTGCTGGGGGACGGCTGAGCCTCGGGAAGGAGGGTCGGGTACAGGACCGGCGCCGCGGCCGCCAGATGGGAAAGAACACGTGGGACAGATGATGTCAAGTGACACTTAAACCCTTAGACGCCGATTCGTTATAATGTGAAAAAATCTGGAAGAAAAAGATGGTACCACCAGCCAATTCTAAAATCGCCTAAAGAGTAAACTCTGTGATTGTCTGCTTAGACAACGGTTTGTATTCCTGACTTCCTCTTCAATAACGACCCGAATCTGTCGAAACTCTTTAGAAGCCTAATTTACCTAATCCCACCTCCCTAACGGTCTTCGGAAGCTAAACAGTGTAAACAGTCCCTGATAAACACGAGTAGGATTACAATCGGGAGCTCTTCAAGTCTTGGATGAGACTGTAGCGCGGTCATGTGCGGCAATGTGCGTCCTTAAAATAAATAAATAAATAAATGCAACCCCATTGTGTCCGGAGTTTGTTTCCACCCGGAGAGGGATGGAAGAGCACCAGAGAGCGCTTAGCTTTCCGGTTGGATATTTTGGAGGTGTTTTTTTTTTTTTTTTTTTTTGGCGCGCATGCGTGTTGTGTCTCAAAGGCGGGTTTGGAGGGAAGTGGGTTGTGACCCCCGGGCAACTGAAGCTGTTGTCAGATTACACCGGTGACGGCGCGGGTTTCGGAAGTCCTGGAGACGCGTAGGGGTGAATTTAGCTTTCCGACGATTGCATGGAAGGGGTGTGTAAAGCTGTGGCTGAAGAAAGCTATTACGCTTTTTACGTGGGTCATGCCTCTTCTCAACAAATTTTAATCCCGCCTCCACATCTGGTTTTGCCCTACCGGCTCTGGGGTTGCGGAGTGCACTGTTAGGGGTATTGTTGCTCCTGCGGCCATTCTCCTGTCATCTCCACGTTCACGTTTTGGCGTGTATTAATAGTCTGAGTGGGATTAATGGGTAAACAGGACTTTATAGTCGTTTCTAATTCTGGATTCAATACCAAAATTTAGATTTTCAACTTTGTGGATGTTCTGTTTCGACCTTGTAAAAACAGTTCATTGCAAAGAGGTGAAAATTTTGTTCTGAAATCTTAAGGACACAGAGAAAGTTTTTCCCTCCGTAAGTGTGGAACTAGTTTTGTGACCAACAATATGAAAGGCTCTGAGGTTAGCCTGCAGAAGAAAAAAAGAGTTAAGATGCCAGCAAAGAGACTTCGTGAGGTAGTTTCTCAAAATCATGGAGATCGTTTGGTTTTGCTGAAAGATAATTTGCCCTGTGTTCCTTCGGCATTGTCTGCAAATAAACGTCTTCCTGCTGGAACGGGGACTAGAGTGAATGGAACATCACCTGGTATGTCATTCCACGTAGTTTTTCAATCAGTTTTAGTATATATAGTAAATCTTTAGTTCTTGTTTAAATTCCCAAATGTATAAGTCTAGTTTGTACAGATATTTGAAAACTGACCCTGTTTCCCAGGAAAATGGCCAGGAAGCCTATAAAATGTTTGAATAGATTGAATGAATGAAACTTTAACGTTTCCTATTGTGCTTTTTTTTTTTTTTTTTTTTTTTTTTTTTTTTTTTTTTGAGACGGAGTCTTGCTGTGTCTCCAGCCTGGAGTGCAGCGGCGCGATCTCAGCTCACTGCAACCTCTGCCTCCTGGGTTCAAGCGATTCTCCTGCCCAGGCTCCCAAGTAGCTGGGATTACAGGCGTAGCTACCGCGCCCGGTGTTTTGTTTTTTTTTTTTTCTTTTTTTCTTTAGCATGGACTTTTTGCATATTGTTTTTGTTTATATCCATGATGGATACGCTTAACTTGTATAGTGTGCTTTTTTTTCCCCGAGTAGTGTTTTTTTACCTAATGACTACTTTCTGTGCATAGTGGGAAAAGCAGGACTTCTGCCAATCGATGGCTTCTGTATTCCAATTCACTTAACCTAGCTAGAGCTCAGTGAAAATAAGGATAACCTGTGCTTTATCCACTTTGCTGGTAATTGTGAGGATCAAATTAATGAATATGTGAGCAAAAACAACAAAATGCTTTTATAATGCTGCTTTTTGTGGGATACAGCAGTGACACTCAAATAGTCCTGCTGCTAAATTAGACTTTTAGGTCGTATGCATATTTCTACCCATAGTTTGTCCACATTCAACAGCGTATAGTTATATTTTAAAATGTTTTCTGCTCATCTCACTTTATTGTCAGTACCGAACCTTATTTTCCCAAATATCAACTGTAAAAGCCTTCCTTCAGATATATTTAAATACATTTTCTTAACTTTTTTTGCATGCAAATTGTCTTTCACACATAACATGTGTCATATGGAGTTTATAGTTCTTGAATCATGCCTATACAGTTTGTAAAGCTAAGGATCTGATTTTAAAGTCACTAAAATCTATTCCTTTGTTTTGTTAGGTTCATCAGATTTAACTTCTGCTGGAAATTGTCACCAGTCTCTATTAGAATATCCCATGGTGTCAGAAAGTGTAAGCAAAAGGATTCTTAATTATGCTCACATACAAATTTTCAGTATTGTCAAATAATATATTCTTAAATTATGTTTGATTAGCAACATGCCTTGTTTTTATTTAAATATCACTTACCAAAACAAATGTTTTATATACTACAATTCTGACTTTGAATGGTGTTTGAGACATTAAACAAAAGGCCTTCCCTAGAATAAAAAATACTCATTAGTAAGATAATGGCTGCTGAAAGAGATATGATAACTGAAAAGAAGCTCTCCTACTATTCAGGGAAAAGGTGTTCTTGCCCAGAGACTTAACGTATTCTTCGATAAAAGAAAAGGAATGACTAACAGTACAATTTTTTTTTAGAAGTGAAATGTGCTTATATGTCTTTCTAACACTTATGAGGTCTTTTGGTTTTTTTTAGAAGGAAGATTCTTTAAGAATAACATGAAATTAATATCTTAACTTTATAATGCTAAAAATATTTGATAAATATGTTTTGGTTATGAGATCTCATTAGATTTGGACAGCTAATCATAGTGTTGACTTACATATTGTCAATTTAATAAGTCTGTATAATGAGAGTTTCACAATATACTATTTGAAAATTGAAGCTGGTAAATAATAATTAAATTGAGACTACATGATAATTTTGTCAAAAGCTCACAATAAAATGTATTTATAAGCTGTACTTGGTCCCTAAGTAAATGCCTGGACTTTGGAGTGTTATTTTTGTTGTTGTTGTTTTCTTTTTTATTTTTAAGCAGGCCTTCTTTAATGATATCTAAACTTCTCAAATGTCTGAATACACCGTTATTATAAACGGGTGATCTTCGTGATGTTGTGCCTCCTTCTCTACTCCATTCGACTCACAGTGAGTCAGAATTCCGCATTTCACTGAAGCAACCGAGATGTGAAATGAGTTGCTAGAAGTGGCAAACTGGTTTGAGACCGAATCTCAGTGCCACATTTGCTTGCTGGTTCATTTACTCATTCATTCGCTTGTCTGATAGTGTATTACTCATTCAACAAACATTTTTCTCTTTTTTTGAGAGACTCTTGCTCTGTCACCAGGCGCCAGGCTGGAGTGCAGTGGCGTATGATCTTGGCTCACTGCAACCTCCGCCTCCCGGGTTCAAGCAATTCTCCTGCCTCAGCCTCCTGAGTAGCTGGGACCATAGGCATGCGCCACACCACTCCCAGCTAATTTTTGTATTTTTTAGTAGACACGGGGTTTCACCATGGTCTTGATCTCTTGACCTTGTGATCCGCCTGCCGCAGCCTCCCAATGTGCTGGGATTATAGGCCTGAGCCCCAACGCCTGGCTCAACAAACCTTTGAGTAGCTTTAAGGTACATCAGCATTGCTTGGTCATGGAAATGAAGAATATTAAATATACAGTCTTGCCCTCCCAGAACACAGTACTCACATAGCTAGTAAATGGTTCTGGATAAATAATGAATCATGAAGTTATTTAGCCTATCTCTTCCTTTCATATCCCAAAGAATTTTTCTAAAGATGTTGGAGTTCAAGTGTTGCCTTTGGATAAAATAGAAGAGAACAACAAACAAAAAGGTAAGAGAATAAAATTGATTTTTTTATTGTAATAAAATATACATAACATAAACTTTACCACTTTAGTTATTTTAAAATGTACAGTTCTGTGACAGTAAGTACATTCACATTGGTGTACATTCATCACCTTTCGTATCTAGAGCTTTGTCGTCTTTCCTGACCCTATACCCATGAAACACTAATTGCTCATTTTTCCTCTCCTCAGCCCTGGGCATCCTACTTTTTGTCTCTATGAATTTGACTATCCTAGGTACCTTGTATAAGTAGAATCATATAGTATATGACCTTTGTGACTGACTTATTTCACTTAGCATAATGTCTTCAAGGTTCATCCATGTTGTAGCATGTGTCAGAATTTTCTTCTTAAGGGTAGAATTTATTTTTAAACATTTATTACATAGTCTTACAGTTTTTATTTATTATTTTCATTTAAAATTAGTTTTTCCTCCAAAATTAAGCTATTGCTAGAATCTACAAAATCCAGAATAAGGTTTGTAATGGTGAAGGTTATCTTCTTATTACTAACCTATTGCATAGGTTTAGTATTAGATATGTTTATAAATTCTTTTTTTTTTTTTCTTTAAATGGAGTCTCCCTCTGTTGTCCAGGCTGGAGTGCAGTGGTGTGATCTCCACTCACTGCAATCTTCAGCTCCCAGGTTCAAGCAGTTCTCCTGCCTCAGCCTCCTGAGTAGCTGGCATTACAGGTGCGCACCACCACACCTAGCTAATTTTTGTATTTTTTTGTAGAGATGTTTCACCATCTTGGCCAGGCTGGTCTCAAACTTCTGACCTCAAATGATTCTCCCACCTTGGCCTCCTAAAGTGCTGGGATTACAGGCGTGAGCCACTGTGTCTGACCCCACATGAATTTTAAAATAGTTTTTTCTAATTCTGTGAAAAATGATCTTGGTAATTTGATAGGAACTGTATTGATTTGTAGATGGCTTTGGTCGGTATGGTCAATTTAACGATATTGATTTTTCCAATTCATGAGCATGGAATATTTTCCGTTTGTTTGTGTCATCTGTGATTTTTTTCATCAGTGTTTTGTAGTTCTCCCTGTAGAGATCTTTTACCTTGATTAAATGTATTCCTAGGAATTTTATGTTTTGGGTGTGGCTATTGTAAATGGGATTGAGTTCTTGATTTCATTCTCAGCTAGAATGTCCTTAGTATATAGAAATGCTACTGGTTTTTGTACATTGATTTAGTATCCTGAAACTTAAGTTGTTTATCAGATCTAGGGGTACTTTGGAGGAATCTTTAGGGTTTTCTAGATATAGGACCATGCCGTCAGTGAACAGAGATAACTGGACTTCCTGTTTTACTGTTTGGATGCCTTTTATTTCTTTGTCTGTCATTTGCTTTCACTGGGACTTCTACTACTATGTTGAAGAGTGGTGAGAGTGGACATCCTTGTCTTGTTCTAGTTCTTAGGAGGAATGTGTTCAACTTTTGCCTATTGTATGATGTTGGCTGTGAGTTTGGGGTTATGACCGTTCTATTATTACTTAATCACTTAATTTATTCCTTGTCCTTTTCAATTGTGAAATGCTATGGCTGAATTCCTAAACATTCTTTTAGTTAAAAAAGATTTTTTTGTTACTTACCAAATTTAATAAATATTCAGGAATTTAATATCTATTTTTGTGTCTTGATTGTGCAGAAAATGACATCCTCATTTCTCAGTATACAACGGGACAGAAAGATGCTCTAAGAACAGTTTTAAAGCAAAAGTAAGTTTCATTTACAGAAAATAATTGGATAATTTTTTATGTTTAAAATCAGTTTCATTTGTATTTTGGACATATGAAAAACTTTCTTTTCACTATGATATGTATAAAGCATTCCTCATGGTGCTAGACACATATAAAATACTCAGTAGCAGTTAGCAATTATTATTATGGAAGTGCTATAGTACATTAACTCATTTAACTCAAACACCTATAAAACAGAGTTCATTACTATCCTAATTTTATAGAATCCCCATTTCATTTTCTTTATTTTGAGATGGCATCTTGCTCTGTCGCCATGGAGTGCAATGGCATGATCTTGGCTCACTGCAACCTCTACCTCCTGGGTTCAAGCAATTCTCCTGTCTTAGCCTCCCAAGTAGCTGGGATTACAGGTGCTTGCCATCATGCCTGGCTAATTTTTGTATTTTTCTAGAGATGGGGTTTTACCATGTTGGCCAGGCTGGTCTTGAACTTCTGGCCTCCTTGTCTTGAACTCCTGATATGCTTGCCTCGGCCTTCCAAAGTGTTAGGATTACAGGCGTGAGCCACCGTGCCCAGCCAGAACCCCCATTTTATAGATAAACAAACTGAGGTATTGAGAGATTGATTTCCCCAATGTCATTTAGCAAGTTGTTACTGGACTGGGATTAGAATGTAGGCAGTCTGCCTTTAGAGCCATCTCTTTTAACCATTTCACTATACTGCTTATAGCAGTGCTCAATAGTTCCTTATACATAATACTTGTTATTTATTATCAGAGGACATTTAAACTTTTCTGGTTAGAATCTCAGAAAGAGGTGAGTTTAGCATCTGGATGCAGTGAAGAGAGACCATGGTTGCTCCACCTAAATCCCCCCTTCCAACTTTATCTTAAATACCAATGAAATCTAAAACCAACCCTGACGACAGCACATGAGAAACATGAAGGAAGACTACGTTCGCTAGTCTGGAGGCAATTATTATTATCTTTATCATCAGTGGCGGCAGTCTGAGATTATATTCGTAGGCCAGAGGTATTCTACTCCTGAACCAGAGCACTGTAGAAGTCCCCTTAGGACATAGAAAAAATTTTTACTTACTTTTGAGTTCTCTTTTTATTCAAAAGGACATTTTAAATTACTTCAGTAAATGGAAAATCTGTATTTTTTAGAATTCATTTAAAAATAAATATACAGCCACTGCTTCACTTGACTAGCCTTAAATAAATAAATAAATAAACAAACAAACAAACAAACAAACAGGCCAGGTGTGGTGGCTCACACCTATAATCTCAGCACATTTTGGGAGGCTGAAGTGGGTGGATTGCTTGAGCCCAGGAGTTTGAGACCAGCCTGGGGAACATGGCAAAACCATATCTATACCCAGAAAATATACAAAAATTAGACAGGCATGGTAGTGTACACCTGTAGTCCCAACAACTTAGGAGGCAGGAGGTGGGAGGATTGCTTGAGCCTGGGAGACAGAAGCTGCAGTGAGCTGAGATGGTGCCACTCACACCACTGCACTCCAGCCTGGGCAACAGAGCTAGATCTGTCTCAAATAAATAAATAAATTTAATTTAATAAATATGCAACTATTAAAATACAATATTTTTTCCTTTTCCACCAGCAGTTTTCCATGGTTTACTTATGTTCTGGGAAGCACTGGAGTAACAAAAAATAAATACTACCCTTAAATTGCAAAGGTATGATCTGAGCCAGCCAGAGTTTCACAGCTGGTTTCTTTGGTCCCATCAGGTTTTTACTTTTTATATTTGTTTGCACTAAAATTCCCAGTATGTAATATGACAGTTAGGTGAGGCATTTGGATGGTAAATTATATCAGAAATTTCTAAATATATAAGAAAAAGCACTCGTGAGAGCGTGGTGTAATCTGTCATCTTCTCTATCTGAACTAAAAATTGCAGATTACATCTGACTTTTTTGGATAGAAAGCAATGACCACTTCTATCCAGCAGACCCTTAGTCGATGAAGTAGCTGCTTGTAACCACAATGGGGACTTTATAAACTTGCCTTCCAATTTGGAGTGCAATGGTGTGATCTTGGCTCACTGCAACCTCCACCTCCTCGGTTCAAGCGATTCTCCTGCCTGAGCCTCCCAAGTAACTGGGATTATAGGCATATGCCACTACGCCTGGCCAATTTTGCATTTTTAGTAGAGATGGGGTTTCTCCTTGTTGGTCAGTTTGGTCTCGAACTCTCGACCTCAGGTGATCTGCCCACCTCAGCCTCCCGAAGTTCTGGGAGTACAGGTGTGAGCCACTATGCCTGGCCTCAGGAACAGAATTTTTTAAAAGACAAAACAACTAAGGAGACTCTATGAGAAGGTAATGGCATTGTGGAGAATAATAACTGAATCAAAACTATAAAAATGACTCTCAATGTTGGGTTAAAAGGGAATCTAATTTTGTCTCAAGAGGTATACCTTTTAAATGAAACAGGCTGAAAATAAAAATTCAAAGTATTTTGAGGAGAAAGCAAATAAAAAGAAACAAGAATTAGCAATATCAATATTAGTTGAAATAAAATTCAAGGCATATGTGCTAAATAGACTAAATAGGACCAATTTTTTGGGCAAAGTATACACATTTATTTTTAAGTTAGTTTTAAAAATGTTAAATGTAGATAATAAACATAAAGAGTTTTAAAATCAAATACTATGAAAAACTTATAATGAAAAAACCACCATCTTCTGCCCCACTATTCCCTTAACAACTAGGCCTATTCCCCAGAGGCAGCTGCTTTTAATTCTTTTACCTCTTTCCTCTGAGAGGTGATTTCATAAATCAAAGTAATATATTTACAGTACTAGTTTTGATTTATTAAATGTAAGTCAAGCGCAGTGGCTCATGCCTGTAATTCTCTCTGAGATGCTGAGCCAGGAGGGTTGATTGAGCTCAGGAGTTTATATCCAGCCTGGGCAACATGGTGAGACCCCTTCTCCTTTAAAAAAAAAAAATTCTGTCTATACTGAGTTGTGAAAAAATATGAAAAACAACAACGAATAAATGTAGACTGCTCTTATTCTACTACGATAAGTTTTAGCTGTCTTAAGTTACTTTTTCTGCCTTCTGCTAATTATAGTCACTCTCTATATTGGTTTACATAACAGCCATAAACTTTTTTATTTATTTTTATTTTTTTTTGAGACGGAGTGTCGCTCTTGTTACCCAGGCTGGAGTGCAATGGCGCAATCTCGGCTCACCGCAACCTCCGCCTCCTGGGTTCAGGCAATTCTCCTGCCTCAGCCTCCTGAGTAGCTGGGATTACAGGCACGCACCACCATGCCCACCTAATTTTTTTGTATTTTTAGTGGAGACGGGGTTTCACCATGTTGACCAGGAAGGTCTCAATCTCTTGACCTCGTTCGTGATCCACCGGCCTCGGCCTCCCAAAGTGCTGAGATTACAGGCTTGAGCCACCGTGCCTGGCCAATAGCCATAAACTTAAAAAAAAAAATTTTCTTTTAAAAAGTTTCAATGTTTATAGCAGTAGAGAGGATAATTTGATGAACTCTCATGTTCTCATAGTTTAGCTTCAATTATTAGCATTTTGTTTCATTTGTAACCACCTTGCACACCCAGGAATTACTGTAAAACAAATCCCAGAAGTCATTGCATTTTATCTTTATGTTTTTGTTTGTTTGTTTGTTTTGTTTTGTTTTGTTTTTCTTCTCCTTTCTTTACTTATTTTAATATATGTACTTGAAAGATACTTGTTAAAAAGTATTAGCATACTACTATTGTACTAAAACATATTAATTAACAATTTTTTAATATTATCAAATATTGAGTCAGTATTCAAGTTTCTCTCGTTGTCTCATCATTTTTTTTTTAAATGGTTGATTTTTGTTTTGTTTTGGGATTGGGTTTTGTTTTTGTTTTTGGAGACAGGCTTTCTCTGTCACCCAGAATGGAATGCAGTGGTGTGATTGTGGTTCACTGCAGCCTCAAACTTCAGGCTCAAGAAGTCTTCCTCCCTCAGCTTCCTGAGTAGCTGGGGCTATAGGTATGCACCACCATGCCTGGCTTTTTTTTTTTTTTTTTTTTTTTAATGTTTTATAAAGACAAAGTCTCACTGTGTTGCCCAGGCTGGTCTCAAACTTCTAGGCTCAAGTGATCCACCAGCCTTGTCCTCCCAAAGTACTGGGATTACAGGTGTGAACCACCACCCTGTGGTTAGTTTAATCTTGCATTAGGATATAAGGAAGAGCCACACTTTACATTTGAATGATACATCTCTTACTTTTTTTTTTGAAACAGGGTCTTACTCTCTTGCCCAGGCTGGAGTGCAGTGGTGCCATCTCAGCTCACTGCAACCTCCACCTCCTGGCTTGGAACAATTCTTCTGCTTCAACCTCCCAAGTAGCTGGGATTATAGGCATGTATTACCATCCCTGGCTAATTTTTGTGTTTTTAGTAGAGACGAAGTTTCACCATGTTGGTCAGGCTGATCTTAAACTCCTGACCTCAGGTGATCTGCCCACCTCGGCCTCCCAAAGTGCTGGGATTACAGGTGTGAGCCACCATGCTCACAGCCTTCAGTTTGTTTTAGTCTACAAATTTACCTGTATTTCGTTTTTCCTATAATTTGTTTGTCCTAAGAAATTTTCTACCTTCTGGATTTTGCTGAATGTATCCTTTTGTTGTTTTTTCACATTTCTCTCAGCCTTGAATTTCTGTCAAGTGGCAAGAATGCTTGATAGGTGATGTTGTTTACTTCCTGTGTAACACATCTGGATGCATAGATGTCTGATTATATCTCTTATTGTGAATTTAGGATTGATCTGTTAATATACCACCTTTTTTTAAAATTTTTATTATTATTATTATTTTTAATGAAGACAGGGTTTCACCATGTTGGTCAGGCTGGTCTTGAACTCCCAACCTCAGGTGATCCACCCACCTTGGCCTCCAAAGTGCTTGGATTACAAGCATGAGCCACCATGCCCGGCCTATACCACCTTTTTAAATCAAATTACAGCATATGGAAATTTGAGGTTAAGGAGGCTGAGCAGTTAATTTTAGAAATTTAGCAGGAAAGTAATTTCTTATAAAACCTGAAGGAGGCTGGGCATGGTGGCTCACTAGCACTTTGGGAATCCAAGACAGAAGGATCACTTGAGCCCAAGAGTTTGAGACCAGTCTGGGCAATATAGTGAGACTTCATCTCTACAAAGAAAAATTTTTTTTTTATTAACCAGCATGGTGGTGTGTTTCTATAGTTTCAGGAGTCTGGGAGGCTGAGTGGGAGGATCTCTTGGGCCTTGGAGTTTGAGGCTGCCATGAGCTATGTTCATGTCACTTCTCTCCAGCCTGGGTGACAGAATGAGACATTGTCTCAGTAGAAAAATACACAGACAGACAGACAGACAGACAGACAGACAGACAGATGCTGAATGTTAGGGAAAAAAGCAGGAAAAGCAGAAGAAATCAAGTATACCAGATAAAAGAAAACATAAACACAGTAGAATGTTTTCAACTAGTTCTAGAAGTATGTCAGTGTAATAAGCAAATCCTGGACAAGTCCAGGTCAGAAAACTGGTGAGAGAATGCATGTTAGAAATAAAAAGAGGACATAATAGACTTAGAGAAGGTAAAAGCAAATACTGTGGTAAGCATACTATGTACTTGAATGCGACAAATTAAGAAATCTAGATGAAAGAAATAACTCACCAAAAATAACCATATAACTAAGAAGATTTTAATAGGTTAGCTACTGGGAAGTAAATTGAAAGAAACCTTCAAAGAGCAATCTCCAAAAGCAGTCATGATTTTGTTTGAGTTCCTGAAAAATTTTAAGAACCAGATTATGATCATACTATATATTCTGATCCAAAAAAATGAAAAGAATGCCACTCATGTCATTTTATGATGCTAACCTGGCCCAAGTATCATCATCTAACAATTAGTTCCATCAGAGATATTTTCATCATACTATTGTAATTTTTAAAAAACCCAGTTCTTGAAATAAAATAATCTAATACTATTCTAATAGTTAAAGAAAAATACAATTATATTGATATATTATTATAAATAAGTTATAAGCAAATTATATCTTATCATACATTAAAAGATTAATACACAGTGATTAAGTAGAGTTTAGTCCAGGAATGCAGCAATGTTTCAAAAATGGTAATATCAAATTCTAATGTAACACTTATGCACCAGGTACTGTCCTCTGTACTTCTTAAGTTTTTTTCTTGTTTTTTTTTTTTTTTTTTTTTTTTTTTTATTTTGTTGAGACAGGGTCTCACTCTGTCACCCAGGCTGGAGTTCAGGGGTAGGTTCATGGCTCACTGTAGCCTTGACCTCCCAGGCTGAAGTGATCTTCCCACCTGAGGTGCCCCCAACCCCACCCCATAATAGCTGGGACTACAGGCATGTGCCACCACATCCAGCTTTTTTACTTTTTGTAGATATAGGGTCTCCCTGTATTGCTCAGGCTGGTCTCAAACTCCTGTGCATAAGAAGCCCTCCCACCTCAGCCTTTGAAGGTGCTTGGATTACAGAGATGAGCCCACATACTTGGCTGCACTTCTTACATACTACTCAGTCTTTACAAAGGCGTGTCTAATAATGTTTCGAGCTTACAAATATGGACTAGAAGGGTTGAAGTCATCCAGGCAGTCTGTCACTAGAGACAGTGCTCTTAACCATTGCCCTACTATAATAATTCATGATCTATTAATATATTTATATGATTTGATCAAATAAGAAAATATATGTGATAAGCACTGCAGTCACATTTAATGAAATTTTATGCCAATATGTTTTAAAATTTTTTATTTTTAAAATTGACTAATAATTGTATGTTTGTGGGGTACATAGTGGTATACATACAATATATAGTGATCAGATCATGGCAATTAGCATATCCTTCATCTGAAACATTTATCATTTCTTTGTGTTAGGAACCTTCAATATCCTCCTTTTAGCTATTTGAAACTGTGTAACGCATTATTATTAACTATACTCATCCGACTATAGTCATTCATCCTATCTAGCTGTAACTTATTCCTGACTTAGTCTTCCTAAGTAGCTGATATAGCTATAATTTTGTATCCTTTAACAAATCTCTCCCTATGCCTCCCTTCTATACCCATTTTATACTCAGTCACCACAACACATATACTCACAAGCTTCTTTAAAACTAAGAATAGAAGGCCAGGCGCGGTGGCTTACGCCTGTAATCCCAGCACTTTGGGAGGCCGAGGTGGGTGGATCATGAGGTCAAGAGATTGAGACCATTCTGGTCAACATGGTGAAACCTCGTCTCTACTAAAAATACAAAAATTAGCTGGGCATGGTGGCGTATGCCTGTAGTCCCAGTACTCAGGAGGCTGACGCGGGAGAATTGCTTGAACCCAGGAGGTGGAGGTTGCGGTGAGCTGAGATCGTGCCATTGCACTCCAGCCTGGGTAACAAGAGCGAAACTCCATCTCAAAAAAAAAAAACAAAGAATAGAATGATACGTTCTCTCTCTCTCTCTCTATTTTTTTTTTTTTTTAGACGTAATTTCACTCTTGTCATCAAGGCTGCCAGGCTGGAATGCAATGACATGATCTTGGCTCCCTGAAACCTCTGCCTCCCAGGTTCAAGTGATTCTCCCACCTCAGCCTCCTGAGTGCCAAGATTTCAGGCGCCTGCCACCGTACCCAGCTAATTTTTTGTATTTTTAGTAGAGATGGGGTTTCATCATGTTGGCCAGGCTGGTCTCCAGCTTCTGACCTCAGGTGATCTGCCCACCTCAGTCTTCCAAAGTGCTGGGATTACAGATGTGACCCACTGTGCCCAGCCAGAATGATACTTTCTTACAATGTTTATTGTAAACCTATAGTCAATACCCTCTTTTATGGGAAAATTGGGAACAAGAGAAGATGTCCATTATTTTTCAAATGTAATTTGGAAGCCTTAGCTATAGCAGTTAGGTAAGAAAATGAAATCAGGTTTAGATACTGAAAAAGAGGAGGCAAAATTACAATTTGTAGAAAATATTGTGTTTTCAGAGAATCCAAGAGACCACTAACTCAATTTTTACACTAATGAAAGTTCAGGAAGGTGATCAGATACTCAGCAATATTCAATAATAAAGTGAAATAACAATGACGATAGCAATGTCACTACCAAAAAAAAAAAAAGTTGGGAATACTCATAACCAGAAGTCTATAGAATCTATCTGAAGAAGTATGAAATTTTGCCAAGGGAAATAACCAAAGGCTAAGATAAATTAAGAGACTCAACATGTTCTTGGATGGGAAGACTAAGTACTGTAAAAATATAAGTTTTGTTAATTAACATATGTTTTGGTGTGGTCAGTCTTAAATTTTTTTGTTATTTTGAGAATAAGTGGTAGATGGAAATTGGAAATGCAATTCTAAAACTTACCTGGAAGAATATACAGTTGAGAAAAAGAAATGTGTGTCTGCGTGTGTTGTATAAATATATATTTATACTACTACATATGTGGGTATATGCATATACACAGAGTTAAGAATCCATCCAGATAGAATACAGTCAGTTTGGAATAGCAAGATACATTTGGAAAAGCAAAAACAAAAATAGAATGATGGAGAACTTGCCTTATTTGGTATTATAATGTACTCTAAAACCTTAGAGGAATGAAGAATCTGGCCAGAGTGTCTGGAACAAGGGAAGAACTCCTTTATGTGTGACTGGAGATGTAAGCTAGGGACTAGGTTATGGACTCCTCTAAATGAATTTGGTCTTTAATGTAAGAGAAATGGCAAATCATTTAAAAGTTTTAAAGAATTAGATACATTTCTTAAAATATGTCTAGGCTACTGTGGTAGCCTGCCTGGACTGTAGTCCAGGAAATGAATTATTGGCTATGGAGTTTTCAGGGAGGAATGAATTAGATTGGTCCTGAATACACTGGGAAGTGGTGGTATGGTAGTGAGAATCATGCTCAGTTGGAGAGAAAGACACAAATTTGGAAGATTATTAGAAGAGTGAATTGATAAGAATCATTAATTAGGTATGAGTATAAGGAAGGCACTAAGGATAGATTCCAGATTTTTGGCTTTCACAAATACATGGTCAGTAGTATTATTCATTGAGAAAGGAAATCCTTGGGGGTAACTTTATTCTGGGCGTGGGCAAGGGTTTGAGGTTCCTCTGAGACATGCAGGTAAGAGATGTTCAGTAGAAAATGGGATATGAAGGTGAAGTTCCCAGGCGGTGGCTCATGCTTGTAATCCCAGCACTTTGGGAGGTCAAGCTGGGAGGATGACTTGAACCTAGGAGTTTGAGATTAGCCTGGGCAACCATAGCAAGACCCTATCTCTACAAACAATAAATTAGCTAGGCGGAGTGGTATGTGCTTGTACTCCTCAGTACTTGGGAGGGTGAAGCAGGAGGTTCGCTTGAGCCCAGGAGGTTGAGGCCGCCGTGAGCCATAGTTGTGCTACTGCACTCCAGCCTGGGCGACAGTGAGATCCTGTCAAAAAAAAAAAAAATCAAAAAGTCAAATTCACAAAAGGGATCCAAGCTAGAAATTAAGATGCCAAAGTCATCATTATGTAAATGGCAGTCTAAATCTAAGCTTTGGGAATAGTTGAAGTGATTCAGTGAGATTATGGCAGTGAAAAGAAAGATGGCTAGAGCTGGATAGACTCTGAGAAAATCAAACATTTAAGGAGTATATGGAGAATGCAAGCTAGCTTCTAAATGCTGCTCAGAAAGTTTACCCAGAGATGTAGAGATGTAGCGGGTATGGTGGTAACAAAGCCAAGGGGGATTAGGTTCCAAGTGTGATATGCTGCTCTGAGGTAATGGAAGGTAAGAACTGAAAACTGGACTCTAAGTTGAGCAAGAAGGGTTATTAGTGGCCTCGGTGGGAATATTTGCAGCATAGTACTGGGATAGGCCGTGGATTTAAGAATAAAGAAAAATTGTCTAAAAGAGAAGACGAATGAAATAATTGCTTCTTAATGGGAGGGTTATATGCATTTTTCAATGTTTATATTTCATAGTTCTTTACATTTGCCACATTGAGCATTTATTAATTTAATAATTGGAAAAAATAAAATTTAAAAGCCTATAAAGAAATTTATGTCTAGCCTTATAATATTTCTCTTGTTAAGCAAAGATAAGTCACTTTTAGACTTGAGGCAGAAAGCTTAAAGATAAGGAATTCCTGAATTATGTCTACCCCTCAGTTGGTTAAAGATATATATTGAGTACTTACTACATACCTAACCCTTTGTTAGTTCCTGTTTGATATGAAAGAAGTCCCTCTACCATTTCCTACCCCAGATTGCTTACAGCTTAATTGGGGAGATAATATATATGTATATGGAGGAATTAATGATTAATTTCATTATTATTAAATTGTCCCGTACAGATATTTAAACCCTGGGATGGTTGAGTAGCAAGTCTCCATTGATAGTAAATTTAAAAAAAAGTTAACAAAGGGAGATATCAAGAGGAGGTATTGTAAGAACAGGCTTCCTGAAGAAGGTAACACTTGCATTGCCCCTTAAAGGAGGAGAAGGATGTAGTAAGTTGGATGGAAGAAGGGTGAGCGAGCACAGTGAGGAAAAGCATGGAGTCACTGTGTGCATGGCATGGAATGTGGAGTCAGGGAGGAGAAACTTGTGTGTGGGAAGCCAAACAGGAAATTAGCCAATTCAGTTCTTTATAAGGAATAATTTTTGATTTTTTAATGGTGACTTATGTGTAGGAAGCTTGTAGAAACTGGAAGAATGGACTAGTTAGTATAGGTGATGAAACTTTTCAGTTGAGAGAGAGAAGTGAGGAGGGCAAAGTGCTAATCTGAGAGCAAAAGCCCTGGTGTCATGGGAAGACCTCTGGGAATTGGATCCTAACTCTACCATTAGATAGTTCTGTGATAATGATCAAGTAAATTCTGTAACCTCTCTGGACTGCAATTTCTTCATCTGTAAAATTAGGAAATTTGAATATCCTGTGACCTATGTAGACTACAATTTCTTCATTTATAAAATTAGGAAATTATGATGGAAGACCTATAAAGTTCCCCCAGCTCTGTCTATAATTCTATGACACTCTTAATGCGATTGTGATGAAATAATTGACCAAACCTTATTACTTAATTGGGTAGGTAAGCAAGTAGAGAAGTGAAGATGACTTCAACATTTTGAGACTAAGAGAAAAATACTCTTAGTAGAAATGGGGAAATATCAAAGAGAAGTGAGTTTAAGAGTTCTGTAATACCTTTAAAAATCAAGGGGGGAGTCCAGCAGCTGGAGATGGAACATATTCCTGCCGATTTTACTTAGACTTTCTTAGGGACTCTTCCATTTTGTCAGTGGTTCCTTTCATTGTTTTCTTTGAGACCAAATCTAGAACAAATTAGCTAGCCTTCTTTTTTAATTTTAGTATTTAATTAAATGCCTTATTGAAAATATGTGTCTATTTGCTGGACTTGTTTTTATTTCAGGGTCTTTTTTTTAATTTTTAATTTTTTTAAATCTAGAACAAATTAGCTAGCCTTCTTTTTTAATTTTAGTATTTAATTAAATGCCTTATTGAAAATATGTGTCTATTTGCTGGACTTGTTTTTATTTCAGGGTCTTTTTTTTAATTTTTAATTTTTTTTTTTTGTAGTGACAGGGTTTACCATGTTGCCCAGGCTGGCCTTGAACTCCTGGGCTCAAGCAATCAAGCAGTACTCCTGCCTTGGCCTCCCACAGTGCTAGGATTAGAGTCATGTAGCATCTGGCAAATTCAGCCTTCTTTTTTTTTTGAGACAGTGTCTCACTCTATTGCCCAGGCTGGAGTGCAGTGGCATAATCTTGACTCGCTGCAACCTCTACCTCCCAGGTTCAAGTGATTCTTCTGCTTCAGCTTCCCATATAGCTGGGATTACAGATGCATGCCACCATGCCTGGCTAATTTTTGTACTTTTTGTAGAGACAGGGTTTTACCATGTTGGCCAGGCTGGTATCGAACTTCTGACCTCAGGTGATCAGCCCGCCTTGGCCTCCCAAAAGGCTGGAATTACAGGTGTGAGCCACCACACTTGACCCAGGCTTCTTAATGGTGTATTTTGTGAACATTTTAATAAATGGAGTGTTATTTATTTATTTATTTAGACTGAGTTTTGCTCTTGTTGCCCAGGCTGGAGTGCAGTGGTGCAATCTTGGCTCACTGCAACCTCTGCCTCCTGGGTTCAAGCAATTCTCCTGCCTCAGCCTCCCAAGTAGCTGAGATTACAAGCACCCACCACCACATCTGCCTAATTTTTTGTATTTTTAGCAGACACAGTGTTCACCATGTTGGCCAGGCTAGTCTCAAACTCCTGACCTCAGGCAATCCTCCTGCCTTGGCCTCCCAAAGTGCTGGGATTATAGGCGTGAGCCACTGTGCCCGGCCTGCTTGAGTGACATTTATTAAGTAAATCTAAATGAGCTAGAATTAAGAAATTGTTTTTCAGCAGTTTTAACAATCCCTCTTCGACATTATGCTAAGTGAAGTTAGCCAGGCACAGAAAGATGAATATCATTTATTCTCATTTACATGTGGAATCTGAAAAAGTCAGACTTATAGAAGCAGAAAGTAGACTCGTGGTTGCCAGGGGCTAGGGTGGGTAGGAAGTGGGAGATACAGGTCAAAAGGTACAATTTCTCTTAGACAGGATGAATAAATCTAGGGATTTATTGTACAGCATGTAACTATGGTTAATAATGAATTCTATGCTTGTAAATTGCTAAGACAGTAGATCTTAAATGTTCTCATCACATAAAAAGATGAGGGGATGGTATGCTAATAGCTTAACTGTAATCATTTTACAATGTCTACATATATTAAAATATCACATTGTACATTGTAAATATATACAATTATTTTCAATTATACCTCAGTAAAGCAGGAGGAA
This sequence comes from Saimiri boliviensis, assembly GCF_048565385.1. NCBI lineage: Eukaryota > Metazoa > Chordata > Mammalia > Primates > Cebidae > Saimiri > Saimiri boliviensis. Next base: position 90,843,414 of record NC_133450.1, on the reverse strand, counting down.
AAAAAAGCCACAAAGTGTACATCAATAGTGCTATAATTTTTTTTTTTTTTTTTTTTTTGAGATTGTGTCTCACTCTGTCTCACAGGCTGGAGTGCAGTGGTGCATTCACGACTCACTGTAGTCTCTACCTCCTCAGGCTCATGAGATCCTCCTGTCTCGGTCTCCTGAGTAACTGGGACTACAAGTGTGTGCCACCATGCCTGGATAATTTTATTACTTGTAGAGTCAGGATTTTGTCATGTTGCCCAAGCTGATCTCGAACTCCTGGCCTTAAGCTGTCCGCCCACTTTGGCCTCCCAAAGTGCTGGGATAACAGGTGTGAGCCACTGCACCTGGCCAATAATGTTATAATTCTTAAATCAAGTATTTGGAGAATAAAATTATCAAGAATTTAAAAACAACAGCAGCTTGTCTGAGGTAATAAGTTATCTCAATTGATTGCTCACAGTCAGTTACAGACCAGACTTTTTTTTTTTTATAACTCTGTTGGAGATGGAGTCTTGCTGTGTCACCCAGGCTGGAGTGCAGTGGTGCAATCTAGGCTCACTGCAACCTCCGCTGCCCAGGTTTAAGTGATTCTCCTGCCTCAGCCTCCCAAGTAGCTGGGATTACAGGCATGCACCACCATGCCCAGTGAATTTTTTTGTATTTTAGTAGAGAGGGGGTTTTACCATGTTGCCCAAGGTAGTCTCAAACTCCTGAGCTCCAGCAGTCCACCTGTCTTGGCCTCCCAAAGTGCTGATCCCCACCTGGCCCAGACCAAACTTACTCTGCTCTTTCTCCCCTTGTCACTACTATACTTGACTAATCTTTAACAAAATAATAAAAGAAGAAAGGAAACAACAGTGTTTCTTGAGTTGTCTGCCTTTAGGAGTAAAGCTTAGTACTTGAATTCTTAGAGCTTTTTCTGAGTGTTCTTTGTTGTTGTTGTTTGTTTGTTTGTTTTTTTGAGATGGAGTCTTGCTCTGTCGCCCAGGCTAGAGTGCAGTGGTGTGATTCGGCTCACTGAAACCTCTGCCTCCCAGGTTCAAGTGATTCTCCCACCTCAGCCTCCTAAGTAGCTGGGACTACAGGCGCATACCACCATGCTCTGCTAATTTTTGTATTTTTAGTAGAGAGGAGGTTTCACCATGTTGGCCAAGATGGTCTCGATCTCCTAACCTCGTGATCCACCTGCCTTGGCATCCCAAAGTGCTGGGATTACAGGGGTGAGCCACTGAGTGTTTTAAATTTGTACTTCTTGATAATATGTCTTTTAAATTGTTCCATACCTTTTTCATGTGTGTAATTTTTATTTTCCAAAATAATATTGCTATCTTCAAGGAATTATCTTATTTCTTTAGCCCTTAGCGACCTGGACCTTAGTAAATATTATTAACCAAATGACCTTGTTTAATAGGTGATTTAATTTAAAAAATCAAAATGACCTTTAGCAGATTACCATTTCTAACTATTTCTTGAAAAGATTCAATGTGTAGTTTACTGAATACATTTTTATTGCTTTTTTACTTCTAGAGCTCAAAGCATGCCTGTTTTTAAGGAAGTAAAGGTACATCTATTAGAAGATGCAGGCATAGAGAAGGATGCTGTTACTCAGGAAACTAGAATTTCGCCCAGTGGAATTGATTCAGCTACAACCGTGGCTGCAGCAACTGCTGCTGCCATTGCAACCGCAGCTCCATTGATAAAGGTATATTTTTCTTCCCAGATATTCATAACTACTTTGTGAATATAGAAGTACTTATTAAGCACTGATTCTATAAATGGTTGTGTCCAATTATAGACTAGAAACATTGTAATTGCTCTCAATTTGAAAGAATTTTCCCATTTGTGATTGTCTACTACTTCCAGGAACTGTGAAAATTACCTTCTAATACTGTGATGGCACTAGCAAATTCAGAACTTTCCCAGTTTTACCACTTAGAGTCCTACCTCCTGGGAAACATTTTGGTCCTGGGCAACCTGGATAATTAGTTATTCTTATTTGTGAGCTAGAGGAACCTTAGAGATAATCTATGCCTTGGCTGTCACTTTCTAAATGGGGAAACAGAGAGACAGGTCAGAGTAGGTACGTGAGTTTGGAACGAGAAAGTGGCAGAGCCAAAACTAGAACTCAAGGCTGCTGACCTAACTCAGCCTTGCATTAGTAAAGTATCAAAAACTACTTTGCTTTACAGTAGTTTTCTTCTTTTTAATTTCCACTTAAGTATCTTTTAGGTACCATAAAATTCTGTGTGGCAGATTTGGTATAATTTTTGTTTTTGAGAGGAAACATTTACCTAAGGATAGTTGTCTTCTGCCTTTCATTTCTGTGACTCTAAAAATAAAGGCATTAAATCATTAGACATTTAGTGGGTAAAGGCTCAAATTTGATCACTTCTCTGATTTAAATAACATTTCTAGTAATTAGACATGTTTTTGGTATCCTATAATGTGAATTTAAAAAATATTTTTATTTTAGGTACAGAGTGATTTGGAAGCAAAAGTCAATTCTGTTACAGAATTACTTAGTAAGTTACAGGAGACTGATAAACACCTACAACGTGTTACAGAGCAGCAAACAAGCATTCAGAGTAAACAAGAGAAACTACACTGTCATGATCATGAAAAGCAAATGAACGTGTTCATGGAGCAGCACATAAGAAATCTTGAAAAATTACAACAACAACAAATAGATATTCAGGTATCCATAATAAAGCCAGTACAGATTCCTTAATCTTTTATCACTTGGATCTCTCAGCTAATATTCATTGATAATTGCAGTAGCTCATTAGATTGTAACAGTTTTAATTCTTAAATCATGATTTGCTTGTCTTTGTTCTCCTCTAATGTGGATAACTCTGCATGTTATATCTCAAATGTCACTAGTTCTGTGAGACCTCTCCCTCTATTTGGCTTTTCCTCCTTTTAAACTATTTTTGTTCATATCATTTTTATTTTTATTAATTTATTTTTTGAAATGGAATCTTGCTATGGTTGCTCAGGCTGAAGTACAGTGTTGCAATCTCCACTCACTATAACCTTCACCTCTCAAGAGATTCTCCTGCCTCAGCCTCCCATGTAGCTGAGATTACAGGCACACACCGCCATGCCCAGCTAATTTTTGTATTTTTAGTAGAAACGGGGTTTTAGCATGTTGGACAGGCTGGTCTCGAACTTGTGACCTCAAGTGATCTGCCTTCCTTGGCCTCCCAAAGTGCTAGGGTTACATGCATGAGCTGCCATGCCTGGCCACATTTTTAAATGCATATATCTTATTGCAGCTATGTGTTTATATCAGCAGTTTTTAGTCTGGGAATGTGCGCTAGAATTACTTGCAAAACTTTATAAAAATATTCATGCTTTTCGTGTTTGGCATCTTGGTAGGCCAAGCTAAGACGATAGATTGAGGCCAAGAGTTCAAGACCAGCCTGATCAATGTAGTAAGACCTCATCTCTAAAAAAAAACCTGGCCTGGTGGCATGTGCCTATAGTCCCAGGGAGACTGGAGGAGACCTTTAGTCCAGGAATTTGCAGTTACAGTCAACTATGATAATGCAATTGTGCTTCATCCTGGATGACAGAGTAAGACTCTATCTTCAAAAAAAAAATTATACATACACACACTTGCTGAGGCCTTTCAGAGATTTTGAACCAGCATTTCTGAGGTAGTGCCTGGCAATCATTGAAAGCCTCATAATGATTCTGATGCACACCCTTGGATAAGAACTACCTGGTATACATAATTTGCTTTTGCATTTAATTAATTAAAAGAAGGAACATTTTTAATGCCATTTGAGAATGAGGCACTGGGGCTATTATAAAAAGTGTTATTCTCACAAGAAGCTGATAGCATACTTTCTTATTTATTTTGGACTTTTTTTTTTTTTTTTTTTTTTTTTTTTAGATAGAGTCTCTCTGTGTCGCGCAGGCTGGAGTGCAGTGGTGTGATTTCGGCTCACTGCAACCTCCACCTCCCAGGTTCAAGTAATTTTCATGCCTCAACTTACCAAGTAGCTGGGATTATAGGCTTGCACCACCATGCCCAGCTAATTTTTATATTTTCAGTAGAGACAAGTTTTCACCATGTTGGTGAGACCAGTCTTGAACTCGGCCTCAAGTGATCCATCCACCTTGGCCTCCCAAAGTGCTAGAATTACAGACGTGGGCCACTGTACCCCACCTATTTTGGAATTTCTAAGTCCTAGAACACTACTTAGCACTCAGTAAACTTTTATTTTTTATTTTTTTTGGAGTGAGTGAATGATCAGCCTTGTAAATGTGTTGGTTTTAATTTACTTTTTTTCTGATTAATGTGAAATTTATTTCTTTATATTTTTGAAATGGAGTTTTGCTCTTGTCACCCAGGCTGGAGTAGGTGACAAGATGATGTGATCTTGGCTTACTGCAACCTCCACATCTCAGGTTCAGGTGATTCTCCTGCCTCTGCCTTCCAAGTAGCTGGGATTACAGGTGCCTGCCACCACGCTCAGCTAATTTTTTGTATTTTTAGTAGAGATGGGGTTTTACCATGTTGGCCAGGCAGGTCTCGAACTCCTGCCCTCAGGTGATCTGCCTGCCTCAGCTTCCCAAAGTGCTGTGATTACAGGTGTGAGCCGCCATGCCCAGCCTAAAACCAGTTTTATTAGTTAAGATACTTGCTCATTTTAGATATTTTACTTTATTTTTATTTTATTTTATTTTATTTTAGAGACAGAGTCCCACTCTGTCATCCAGGCTGGAGTGCAGTGGCACCATCTTGGCTCACTGCAACCTCTGCCTCCCGGTTCAAGTGATTCTCTTGCCTCAGCCTCCTGAGTAGGCGGATTACAGGCGCCTGCCACCATGCTCAGCTGATTTTTGTATTTTTAGTATAGACAGGGTTTCGCCGTGTTGGATGGGCTGATCTCGAACTCCTCACCTCAGGCAATCTGCTCCCCTTGGCCTCCCAACGTGCTAGGATTACAGGCATGAACCCCTGCGCCTGACCTCATTTCAGATATTTTAATAAATAGTGCTGAAAACTATGTTGCCGCTCTATTTTCCATTTATGTGCAAATGTATATGTTACTGTTGCTGCTAAGCATGGATATTTATTTGAGAACTTACTGTCAATGATTTTCAAACCTTTGCTTCAAACAAAATCTTACCATTTAGGATGTAAAAGATGGGATGTTTTGGTTTTGAATTCTCTGATGTAAGTAGAGGTTTAGGGTGAGGGCCTCTCTTTCCTGGTCTTTTCTTAGCTGGCAGCAATGGCCCCTGAGCCATATCTGAGGTAGAAAGGAAAGCACTGAGGTTTAGAATGGTTAAGGAAAATGATTAAGGTCACACAGCAGAGTCAGCCTTAGTGCGATTCTACATCTTTCCAATGGCATCGTTGCTGCTTCTACAGTGGATATTTGCAATGTAATATGTATTTTTTTCATTGTTTAAGTACAGTAAATTATGTTTAACCCCTTTAATATTTTAATGTATTTTATTATCTCTTTCAAATGATATTTGAAAACAGTAAAATAATCTTATTTCTTCTAGACTCATTTTATTAGTGCTGCACTCAAGACTAGTAGTTTTCAGCCTGTTAGTGTGCCCTCCTCCAGAGCAGTGGAAAAGTATTTTGTAAAACCAGAACACCCTAATCTTGGTAGCTGTAATCCATCTTCATATAACACATTTGCTTCCAGACAAGGTAAAAATATGTAGTTCTCTATGAATAAAAAATGTCAGCTATGAATTCTCTTTGTGTTACATAAGCTGAGAACGTATTTCCTAATCAGTAGGAGTCTTTGTTTTATAAAATTTACTCATAAGATTTTTAAAAATAAATCTAGGTTTTTTTTAAAAAAACTTATTTTTTAAAATTTTCTTTCTCAGGCTACCTTGTCTTAGCTAAAGCTAGTTTTTTTTTTTTTGTTTTGTTTTTTGTTTTTGTTTTTTGTTTTGGTGAGATGGAGTCTCTCTTTGTCATCCAGGCTGGAATGCAATGGCATGAACTTGGCTCACAGCAACCTCTGCCTCCCAGGTTCAAGTGATTCTCCTGACTCAGGCTCCTGAGTAGCTAGGATTACAGGCTCCCACCATCATGCCCAGCTAATTTTTGTATTTTCATAGAGACGGAGTTTCACCATGTTGGCCAGAGACTGGTGTTGAACTCCTGACCTCAGGTGATGCACTTGCCTTGGCTTCCCAAAGTGTTGGATTACAGGCATGAGCCACCGCACCCAGGCAAAACTAGTTCTGTTTCTAGGTCAAGTAATTTTTAGGTTATTTTGAAATTTTAAAAAATTATGAATTATGTTCTTATCTGTGGTTTTAATTAATAACCTTCATAAATTGTCAGAAGTGCTTATAAATTTAGAAAAATATTATTTACTATTAAAATGCTTGTAAATAGATCAATTCTGCTCTCTGACAAACTACATATTTACTATTTTTCTTGATTCTGTCAGAGTACATTTTTAAACCATTTCTAAATATTTTCAGAGTTAGTAACGCAAGTCTGCTTATCTTGATTGAATTTTAAAACTCTGTAATAACAAAGCAATACATAGCTTCTTTGTTAAAACTTTAGTATTTAAAATAAATGAATACATGCGTTTCTAAGTTATTGTTATTTGAATAACGAACTAAAGAAAATCAAGGGACTATCCTTTTAGTGATATACAGATCTATATAGTACAATATTTTCAACACTTGATCTGTTAGAACATTGTTGTATTACAGTCATTAAAGATTGTCCATGCTTATAAGGTGCTTTACATTTTGCAACAAATGAGTGGTCCTTGTAAAACTTTTGTGGCCAGCACTTTGAGAGGCCAAGGTAAAAGGATCACTTGAGCCCAGGAGTTCAAGGGCAATTTAGTGAGACCCTGTCTCTAAACATAAAAATAAAAATATTAGCCAGGTGTGGTGGCACATGCCTGTAGTCCCAGCTACTTGGGAGGCTGTGGTGGGAAGATTGCCTGAGCCCTGGAGGTTGAGGCTTCAGTGAGCTGTGATCATGCAACTGCACTCCAACCTGGGTGACAGAGTGAGACCCTATCTTAAAAACAAAAAAAAAAGCAAACAACAACAACAAAGAACTGTTGTGACGTAATGAGTCCATTTTTAAGTTATGAACAGAGGACAGTGAAGCACAGAATGGTATGACTTGCCTGCTCAAGATTGCCTGACTTGCGAGGGAGGATGTCAGAGCTAGCGCCAGAACTCAGGTTTCATTATGACCCAGCTGTGTTATAGCAGTGGACACTTTTTTCAGAACTCAACTCCAGGGAATTTCTTGCTTATAATTTTGTTTTTCTTAAGCATGAGTTTTTATGAAAAAGGTATCTATTTTATTGATTGTAAACTGAATTTATTTCTTTGTATATAAAAGTAACAGTAACAAAAGAAAAAATGAGTAAATTAAAAGTTCAGTAAGTTAAAGTTTTAATTCTATGCTTTTTCTTGGGCATATATCATGTTTACATTGTTGTAGTATTTTATACAGCTTTTTTACTAGCACATAAAAGGATTTTCCATGTTTTATATAGTTAGTTGTCTTCATAATTTTAATTTGTAATGACTAAAGGTGATCTGTTGAATGACTGTTTCACAGTCTACTTGATCATTATCTTGTTTTGGCTACTCAGGCAGTTTTTAGGTTTTCATCTTCATAAATAATACTGTAATAAACATCATATTTAAAGCACATTTTCTTTCTTTTATGTTATTTTCTTAGAATATTTTCACAAGAGTAAGATTAAGGTTAAAGTATCTAAGGTTAAAGTATATGAAACTTGAATTCTTCCTATACTTATTGCCAGATGATTTATCAGTTTTCACTGCCATGAGGAAGTGTCTGGCTCTGCCAGTTTCATCACAGCTTCAGTAGTTCTGAATATTATCATATTGATTCTTATTTACTAGATGCAAGTATAAAATGTATGTTGTCTTCATTTCTTTTGATTTTTAATGGGGACAAAGTTATTTCTCTATACTTAATAATTTATTATTTATAATTTTGGCTTTATTTTTAACATGTAGGAAAGAGTAATATGCAATTATTTTAAAAGTTTCTTAAAAACAAGTTAATTTTTTAAAAAAATTTTCTGTTAAAGCACCTTTAAAAGAAATTGAAGATATGAGTTTTGATAAACAGAAATCTCCTTTGGAGACACCAGCACCTCGCAGATTTGCTCCTATACCTGTTTCAAGGGATGATGAACCATCAAAGAGGGAAAATCTTTTGGAAGAAAAAGAAAATATGGAAGTGTCATGTCACAGAGGTAACAGAGACTTTGACCAGACCTATCCCAAATTAGGAAATTTTCATGAGATTTTTTTGTGCCTAGTCATAACTAAATTGGAATCTCTATTTGTAATATTTTACTTTAAATGATACTTTCTGGGAAAATCAAGCTTCTTTAGGTTCTTTGTAAAAGTAATTGGAGGTATACATTTATAGTTATTCTGTCTCTTACAGATTATTACTTAAACCTGTAATGAATAAGTTTTGTTAATTTTTATTTATTTTTTGTGAGATAAGATATCACCCTGTCATCCAGACTGGAATACAGTGGCATGATCATGGCTCACTGTAACCTCCACCTCCCCAGACTCAGTTAATCTTCCAACTTCAGCCTCCCGAGTAGCTGGGACTACAGGTGCATGCCACTACACCAGGCTAATTTTTGTATTTTTCATAGAGATAAGGTTTTGCTATGTTGCCCAGGCTGGTCACAGTCTCCTGGGCTCAAGCAATCTGCCTGCCTCAGCCTCCCAAAGTGCTGGGATTACAGATGTGAGCCACTGTGCCTGCCTGGCCAAGTTTTGTTATTAATTAATAAAAAAATTAAAAATGCTTTGCTAATCATTTTTAGAGTATGTTTCCTCCTATTGTTTTTAGGTGTGGATTTTAATAATAAAACATAGAGAAACTTAACATTTATTACCATGTTTACTTGGAAAAAGTGCTAATATGTGAACCTTTTAATACAGAACAACAACTTTTATAAGGGACTGCAAGTAACAGTGTATTAACCAAACATCTTATGTTTTCACTCATAAATGGGAGCTAAGCTATAAGAATGCAAAGGCATAAGAATGATACAAAGGACTTGGGGACTTGTGGGAAAAGGTTGGGAAGGGGATGAGGGATAAAAGGCTACAAATTGGTCTCAGTGTATACTGCTTGGGTGATGGGTGCATCAAAATCTCCCATATCACCACTAAAGAACTTACTCATGTAACCCAATACCACCTGTTCCCCAAAAATCTACGGAAATAAAAAAAAAAAAAAGAAAAATAGTGTGTTACTGAGTCTTAAAATGTACCCCTTGTAACAAAAGTAAATCAAATATTAAACTAAATGCTTTTATTCTTGGAATCATTTAAATGCATGCAAGTCTTATCTTAGGCACATTTAAAGAGTTTTAAGAAAGGCAGAAGATAATAAAATCTTTAATAAAGAAGACAATCTCTCAACAAAAATTATTATATAGTCTTACTACATACAAACAAGGCTAAGGGATAGATCCACTTAATTGGTACTTTGAAGAAATAGATAAATCTCTTCTTTACATTTATAAAAATCTTCTATTTTGCTGGACTTTGTGATGATGACACTTCTCACTCAAATTCCTTTTTTTCGGTGATGAAAATAAATTTAGGGTTTTTTCTGTGAATTCAGACTTTTACTTATTTGTTTATTTATTTATTTTTATAGAGACAGGGTCTTGCTTTGTTGTGCAGGCTGGTCTCAAACTCTTGGCCTCAAGCAGTCCTCCTGCCTCAGCTTCCCAAAGTGTTGGGATTGCAGGCATGAGCCACAAGTAGGTTGGGAGTATAGATAAAATGAGGCTAACCATGAGTTAATGATGTTGTGATATAGTTTTTTGTTTTTTGTTTTGAGGCAGAGTTTTGCTCTTGTTGCCTAGGCTGGAGTGCAGTGGTGCGATCTCAGCTCACTGCAACCTCCGTCTCCCAGGTTCAAGCAATTCTCCTGCCTTAGCCTCCCAAGTAGCTGGGATTACAGGCCTGCACCACCACACCCAGCTAACGTTTGTACTTTTAGTAGAGACGGGATTTCTCCATGTTGGTCAGGCTTGTCTTGAACTCCTGACCTCAGGTGATCCGCCCACCTTGGCCTCCCATAGTGCTGAGATTATAGGCGTGAGCCACTGCACCCAGCTTGTGGTATGGTTTTTATGAGGTATAAATAATTAGTTTTATTTGATGAGTATCTTTATAGCCTACATTGTAGGATACACTGTAGGCTATAAATTGAGTAGATAATCATCATAAGAAACTAACTTGGGCCAGAATGCAAATATATGAGGTATCATATAAAAGAGAAATGAATTAGTATTTGGAAAATGATACTGTATCTCTTCTATTTCAGGAAATGTAAGATTATTGGAGCAAATTTTGAATAATAATGATTCTTTGACAAGAAAAAGTGAATCATCAAACACCACCTCACTAACTAGGTCAAAAATAGGATGGAATCCTGAGAAAACAGACAGGTATTGGAATGAAAACTAGGTTGAAAAGAGCTTTGTTCAGATTTTCAAATTTTCTTTGGGACTTTTAATCAATTATAGCATTGCTTCTTAAATTTATCTTAGATATAGTTACTATTTTCTGATGCTAATATATCTTCCCCTTTTCTATAATATTACTATGAAATGAATAATTTTTTTCAAAATGCAGATTATTAATTTCTAATTTATGCAGATTATTCATTTCTGATTAAATGATGTCTGAGATTTGTTTCAAAAATAATCTAATATAGGGTAGGAACAAGTAGGTTGGGAGTATAGATAAAATGAGGCTAGCCATGAGTTAATGATTGTTGTAGTTAGGGTATATGAGGTTCTTTTTAGTATTTTGTCTATTTTTGTGTTTATTTGAAATTTTACATAATAAAAAGTTTAAAAAAAAATCTAATCTGGGCCATGATAGTTGTATTTATCTTCAACATCTTTAAAACTACAGTAATAAAAACTAAAGGAGCCATATGTTGAGTAATTTTATGCAGCAATATTATACAATTTTAGTCTATTTACATTTAATGTAATCACTGATAAGGTAGGATTTATGTCTACCATGTTACTTTCTACATGCCTTAGGTCTTTTAGTTTCACTGTTCCTCTCTTAGTGCCTTCTTTTGTGTTAGACATTTTCTAGTTGCACCATTTTAATTGTTTTGTCATTTCCTTTGCTTTTTTTAAAAATCATTTTCTTAGTGGTCACTCTAGGAATTATAATTAACACATTAATTTAAAACGATCTAATTTGGATTAATAGTGATTTAATTTCAGTAGCATTCAAAAACTGTGCTCCAGTAAAACCCTGTTCCCTCCACTTTTCTTTCCTCTATTATTATCATACAAATTACATCTTTATACGTTATAAGCCCATCTGTGTAGCTTGGTAATTAGTATTTGATGCAACTGTCTTTTAAGTCAGATAGAAAAGAAAGGAGATACAAATAAAAATACGTATGCTGGCTTTTATAGTTACATATATAGTTCATCTTTACTAGTACCCTGTTTCTTCATATGGATTCAAGTTGGTCTAATATCTTTTTATCCCACCCTGAAGGATTCCTGCTAACATTTCGTATAGGATAGGTCTGTTAACAATGAATTATTTCAGTTTTTGTTTATCTGGTACCGTCTTAATTTCTTTTTCACTTTTTGTTGTTTAAACAGAAATTTGGTTTGTCATAGTTGTGGAAGCTGGAAGTTCAAGATCAAAGTGCTGGCTGGGTTGGTTTCCTTTGAGGCCTCTCTTCTGGCTTACAGGTGGCCTCCCTCTTACTGTCTCTCCACATGGTCATCCCTCTCTGTACACACACCCCTGGTGTCCCCTCCTTCACTTTTGAAGGATAGTTTTACTACATGTAGCATTTTTGGCAGATGGTCTTTTTCAACTTTTTGAGTGTGTCATCTGACTGCCTTCTGGACTCTATGGTTTCTGACGACGAGTTGTATGTTGGTGTGCTTGATGGTGTCCCATAGGTCTCTAAGACTGTTAATTTTTCTTCATCTATTTTTCTTTCCATTACTGAAACTGGATATTCTCAGTTAACTTGTCTTCCAGTTTGTTGATTTCTTCTGCCAACTCAAATATGGTGTTGATCCCCTCTAATGAATTTACATTTCAACTGCAGAATTTGTTTGCCTTTTAAAAAAATATTTTCTATCTCCTTATTGATCATTCTATATTTAGCAAGACTTTATTCTTAAACTTTCCTTTAACTTTTAAACTCATTTCTTTTAGCAATAGCTGATTTATAGTCTTTGCCTAGTACGTCTAATATCTGGGATTCCTCAAGGGAGGTTTCTTTGACTGTGCTTTTTTCTGTGTTTGGGTTATACTTTCCTGTTTCTTTGTATGTCTCATAAATTTTTGTTGAAAACTCGGCATTTTACATAATACAGTGTGGCAACTCTGGAAATTAGATTCTTTCACCTCCCAGAGCTTATTGTTGTTGCTAGTTATTGTTGCTGTTTGTTTAGTGACTTTCCTGGACTAATTCGGTGAAGTCTGTATTCTTTGTCATATGCAACCACTGAAATCTCTGTTTTGTTAGCTTAGTCTGCTAATGATTGGAAAGAGATTTCCTTAATTGCCTTGAACTGATAAGTCTCCTTCTCTTTGCCATGGATTGTGTGTGTGTGTGTGTGTGTGTGTGTGTGTGTGTGTGCGCGCGCGCACGCGTGCGTGAGCTAGAACATGCCTCCAGTACCTGGCAGATTATGAGTCTATTTTAGCTTTCACTTCTTAACTTGTACAGACTATCAAGGTCAGCTAGAAGTGAGTGATTAGGATCTTCCCAGGTCTCTCTTGGGCATGTGTATAACCCTGTATGTGGACTAGAAGGCATGGCCTTCTAAATTCCGAGGAATATGTTGGAACTTTTCAAAGCTCCACCATGGGCATCTTATTACCTAGACTTTTAAGATTTATTGACCACAATCTTGTTTGCCCCAACTAGTATCACAACCTCAGGCTTCTGAGATGTTAAACAATTGCTCGTGATTTTGAAAAATGCCCTGGGTATAGTTTCTCACTGATCTAGCTGTGAATCAGATCAAATAAAGACACACACTATGAATGAGACTTTTGGGAGAGCTCCAAGCCATCCTACTCTCTTTAGTGGTTGTGAGGCTGTTGGTTTTCAAGGCCACCACAGAATTGGATAGGCAAGTTAAAAAAATTCAATAAAGCTCGCTGTTCTTACCTAGAGTCAGCCATTTTTCCTGAATAAATGCCCCTCAGGTTGTTGTGAGTCTTTAATTTCCAGAGGTTAGCAAAATTTGATTTTGATGATTTTTGCTAGGGTTCTCATTATGCTTACAGAGCAGCAGATTTTCAGAAGTTCTTACTCCACCAATCTGGAAGTGCTTCTAGATGTTGCTTCTTGAAAGCATAACCTTTTCCTGCTCGTTTTTTGCTATGTCTAAACTTTTCTGGTTAGATGAATTTTGTCTCTTGTGATTTTCTGTGTTTCATTTGTTTAGTCACATAACTGATTAATTCCCTGGAACAATTTTAATAGGATACCACTTAGTAATGTGTAGTTAAGACTGTATCAAAGAGATGGGTAATGAAATGTTTACTGAATTTACAACAATTTAGGAAACTTAAAAACAATCTTTTATAGCATTGAAACTCTACCTTCTGAAAGATTTCCTTCCTATGAAGAGCTAGGAACAGCTAAAGTGACTGTGCAGAAGTCTGATGAGGTTCTTCATGACCTTGGCCAAAAGAAGAAAGAAACAAATGGCATGGTTCAGGTAAAATGGGAATGGGCTTAACGTTTATAATTGGTTAAGATAAAAATTAAAAGGAATAAAAAAAAGTTACAAAGATAGAAATTAGGAGGAAGGATGAAGAAAAAGCACTGAAAAAGACGTGTTAGCCATGTCTGTTCCATTTACAAAATATTTCCAGACGTCTTCACCAAGTGATTTCTCCTTATCACTCCCTGACCAGGACTGAGCCATATAGCCACCTCTGGCTTCCCAGCTTCTGTTAGAAATGGAGGAAGGGGAAAAGAGACCTGTGAATGAATAGACCTCATTTATCCAATCCACAGTGTCTGCCATATATTCCATACATAAACAGCCAACTTGTTTTTATTTTGTTTTAGCTTTCTTCAGCAGAGAGAGCTATTTTTGGTCTCTGGACTGCTCAACACGGCTATGGATTTCTCACTTCTATTTTATTTGACACTCACATTAGGATTTCTTTTCTTTTTTCTTTTTCTTTTTTCTTTTTTGGAGGGGACAGAGTCTCTCTTTATCACCCAGGCTTGAGGTCAGTGGCACGATCTAAGCTCACTGCACCATCTGCCTCCCAGGTTCAAGTGATCCTACCTCAGCCTCCCGAGTAGCTGGGATTACAAGCATGTGCCACGATGCTTGGCTGATTTTTGTGTTTTTTAATAGAGACAGGGTTTAACCGTGTTAGCCATGCTGGTCTCAAACTCCTGACCACAGGTGATCCACCTGCCTCAGCCTCCCAAAATGCTGGGATTACAGATGTGAGCCAACATTCCTGACCCACATTAGTATTTCTAAATGGAGGAAAAGCACTTTGATTGCCAAGTATTCTTTTGTAACTCTTCAGTCTGACAAATTGAGTCCTTAGAATATATTGACATAATGTATGGCCCCAATGATAGTGATAGCCCTTGTTTCGATTAAAAGAATCAGTGTGAGTTTAGTAACTTTTGGCCTTTTTTTCTTTTAAGCCAGAAGAATCTCTTAGTATGTTGAAGCTTGCAAATCTTCCACAGAATTCTGTTAAGCTTCAAACAACCAGTACAACAAGATCTGTATTGAAAGATGCTGAGAAGATTTTGAGAGGAGTACAAAACAATAAAAAAGTACTTGAAGAAAACCTGGAAGCTATTATTCGTGCAAAAGATGGAGCTGCCATGTATTCACTTATCAATGCTTTATCTACCAACAGGTAAGAGGATGTTGGCATCCGAGATTATTTATGAGGCTGACAGTTCTACTTCTTAATTTTTTTCTAAGCACTTTATTTTGCTTAAAATGTTCTAGTACTTTTTAAAAGGTTCTTTATTGCCTTTGAAAATGTAGAACTTATTATAAAGTTGGAATTTGGATATATACATGGTGGTACTACTGTTTTGTGGTGGAAATTTTTCTTTTAGCTTTTTCTTTCTTTGGTACATACCTTCTTGGATCTACATGTGTTTTTCAAACATTTATGTTTCAAATATTTGATGAAAACTAGTACCATTGGTTTTCCTTTTTAGGTGAAGGATATTAGGTCCCTATCCTACTTTCCTAATATCCTTTCCTTTTCAGATGAAGGTTATTAGGCTAGCCCAGGCGTCCCCAAACTACGGCCCAGCCCGCGGGCCACATGCGGCCCCCTGAGGCCATTTATCCGCACCCTCCCTCCCCCGGCCGCACTTCAGGAAGGGGCACCTCTTTCATTGGTGGTCAGTGAGAGGAGCACAGTATGTGGCGGCCCTCCAATGGTCTGAGGGACAGTGAACTGGCCCCCTGTGTAAAAAGTCTGGGGACACCTGGGCTAGTAGGCTCACAACTAGATAAGAGTTAGATCTGATCCAAGTCCTGCTTGGGACATTAAGTGCTAATTTGAGAAAATTCCTTTTTCTCTTTTATAGAGAGATGTCAGAGAAAATTAGGATCAGAAGGACAGTGGATGAGTGGATTAAAACTATTTCTGCAGAAATTCAGGTATGTCTTGGAAAAAACTTTTAAATGAATTCTCAGAAGATAACATTGACTCCAATTTATAGGTGTTATACTTGTTTTTAAAATATTTCTTATATGAAAATCCACTTAAATAATTTTTAATTTCACTGTCACTCTTTATATTTACTTAGTAATAAGTTTAGTTTTAACAAGCACTTCATCTCATATTATATTATGGCTCTTAATTTGGCAAATTGTTGGACAATAAAACATGAATAATCTGAAAGAAAATTTAGCGAAAGTCTTTGGAAGAAGAATTATACTTGCAAAGATATTTTAAAACAGCAGATTTAGAAGCATTGGCTTGCCAAAATGAAAGTACCAGAGTTATGCAAAGAGAAAAAAACTAGATTTACTAAGTTTACAGAAGTCAGTCCCAGATGGAAAAACAGCCTCTTTCTCACATCCACAATAGGAATGTACATCTTCAAACATCCAGCATTGTGAAGGTCTGGGAATTATCTTTCTTAGGAAATTTTAAAAATTTATATATTTGAGTGAACTGAACTAGACAGGTTAAGCTGAGTGCAAGGTGTGTTTTTTTTTTTAAACTGTAGATGTGCTTATATGCTACTCACAATGGTAGCAAGGTGAAGTATCAGTACTGCTTCCCAGCAGTAAACACAGAAATATATTTTGAAACTTTGTTGTTTAAGAATATATATTGCTTTTTTTTTTTTTTTTTTTTAAGATGAGGTTTCACCATGTTGGTTGGGCTGGTCTTGAACTCCCAACCTCAGGTGATCCACCCGCCTTGGCTTCCAAAGTACTTGGATTACAGGTGTGAGCCACCGCGCCCGGCCTTTTTTTTTTTTTGAGATGGAGTTTCACTCTTGTTACCCAGGCTGGAGTGCAGTGGCGTGATCTCAGCTCACCGCAACCTCCACCTCCTGGGTTCAGGCAATTCTCCTGCCTCAGCCTCCTGAGTAGCTGGGATTACAGGCACGCGCCACCATGCCCAGCTAATTTTTCTGTATTTTTGGTAGAGGCAAGGTTTCACCATGTTGACCAGGATGGTCTCGATCTCTTGACCTCGTGATCCACCCGTCTCGGCCTGCCAAAGTGCTGGGATTACAGGTTTGAGCCACCGCGCCCGGCCAAGAATATATATTTGTAATGAAGGTGTGAAAAATTTATTTTAGGTACTATAAGATTGACACACACAAAAATGTTGAACTAAGAATCAGAAGATTTGGAATCTAGTTTTGGCTCTACAGTCAACTGGCAGTATATCTCACTCTTTTGCCATGAATTCCATGTAAAATATGATTGTTTAAACTTTCACATAATTTTAATTTATATTTACCTCAGAGGTTTATTACGAAATTGTTTACTTTTTTTGAAACATATATTTTACTTTTTAAATTGTTGACAAAATTCATTTGGTTCAAGCATCAAAAAGTGTAGAAAGATTTGTCACTCAGAGTTGTCCTCCTACCCCTACAACCCTTCTATTATTTTCCATTCTCCCTGCTTCAGAAGATACTAGTCTTTTTAAGGTTTTGTTTATTTTTCCAGAGAATTTTTATTTTTATATACCCAATAAAGCCAATATCCTTTATTTTTAACACATTTAAAACTGCTAAACTGTATTTACATAACAGCAAAAAATAAATTCTAATACTTTCTGATGTGAAAGCATTACTATTTGGATGTATTTTAAGTAATTTTAACTTTGGTTGTATTAAGGATGAACTGTCAAGAACAGATTATGAACAAAAAAGATTTGATCAGAAGAATCAGAGGACCAAGAAAGCTCACAATATGACTAAAGATATTAGAACCAACACACAAGATAAAACTGTAAACAAATCCGTAATTCCAAGAAAACATTCTCAAAAGCAAATAGAAGAGCGTTTTAGAAATCTACCTATGAGGGGCATGCCTGCTGCAAGTATACAGAGAGAGAGAAAAGAAGTAAGATCCTAATCTGTTCTTTTAACGTGATTGTTGTGTTAAAATCGATCATTTCCCTTAAGAGATAATGAAGCAAATGTGATGGTGTTTTAAAATATGAAGGACTATACAAATGTAGGCTGTTTTTACACTATTGATATTTAGAGTTTTGGATTTATAATGTGAAAAGCACTGAACAAAATAGATAGTTCCTTTCTTCTGAGACCTCACACCCTCGTATCGTAGTTCGTAGTTAAAGCAGGTGTACCTAGAGATCATCTAGACCAAAAACTGGATTCTCTAGTTGATGGTACTCAAAATTGTGTTTCATTTGTGTGTGTGTGCGCGTGTGTGTGCATGTGTGTGTATAGTTTATTTTTTCAGTATAACAAATGCATGTTTAGTGCCTAGTATATGCAAGCCATGGTACTAGATCGTATGGAGGAAATTTTTTTGACTGCTCTAACTAGGCTATAACTTTCTTAGTGCCAAATATGGATTGTTGAGAAGATCAGCAAAGTATCTAATTCAATCCTTGGCACTTAGTAGATGCTCAGTAAATGCTACCTTTCTGTGACATTTAGATTATGGTTGAAGGTGGGTTCAGGAATATGCAAAATTATTTAAAAGTTAAGGTTATTGTATTTTTATTGTACTTGAACATAATAAATATATAAAATGTATTTAAATGTTTCTCTTTGGTGCTTAAAATACACTTAGTAAGATAAAAGTTTTCATGTTTCTTAGGTGGATGATTTTTATATTTAAAGCTTTTCAAATTAATGCTTGAAATCTATATCTAGAATTTAAGGGCTGTTTAAAATAGAGGTTATTTTTGACCTGATCATTCTTATTATGGTACTTAAACTAGCAAAAGGTGGCTTTAGAAAAATGAGATAAAATGTTTGATGACTATTTTCATGGTGAGTTGAATAACTTTATACACATAGGGGCTTTTGAAAGCATCCACAGTCATTCAAGATGAAGATTATATGTTTCAAGTCTATGGAAAGCCAGTTTATCAGGGCCATCGAAGCACTCTTAAAAAAGGACCATATCTCAGATTTAATTCTCCATCTCCTAAGTCCAAACCACAGAGACCAAAAGTAATAGAACGAGTTAAAGGTAAGAAATCTCATATTTTGTGTTTACTCTCACTTCTTAGTAGTATCAGTTTAACATGTAAAGTTTATTTTTGCTTTTTATTTATTACTTATAAATGCAGTTAAAATTATATAATGCTTGGGGATGAAAAATAATTCCTGTTAGCAGAGGTAGGAAGAAATAGGCTAAAACTTAAAAATTATACACAAGATAGGAATAATTGGGAAGTAATGTAGGATTAAATGGCATCTTCAGAAAAAGCATCATAAAAGTTTTATTTAGGAGATTTGAGACAGAGTCTCATTCTATCCCCCAGGCTGGATTGCAATGGTGCAATCACAGTTCACTGCAGCCTTGACATACTGGGCTCAAGTGATCCTCCCTCAGCCTCCCAAGTAGCTGGGACGACAGGCAAACACCATCACACGTGGCTAATTTTTTTGTATTTTTTGTAGAGACAGGGTTTCGCCATATTGCGTAGGCTGGGTGATGGTGAAGCTTCAGCATCTAAATTATAATCTAGACATTTCCCTAAAGACCTTGGTCCTTTATGTTCTTATGAACAGAAAGATCAGCCATATGCTGTTCATTGTCATAAAAGTGTTGATGGGCACTTTTGCAGTTTTGTTTTAAAAGAGACTTAGGTAGAAAAGTGAAAACGTTTTTTGTTGCTTTTGTGCACAACTGAAAACATCTTCATTTATCACTGTGTGTTTTGAGTCACATCTACTGTTTCACTGGTACTGTATATTTAAGTATAACTCTTGGTTATATACTGAGTCTGTTAACTTCGGTTATGTACTATAGTTTATCGGCTTCTACTTAGCAGTCAGTAAGCTACAGTTCACAATATGTGATATCTAGTAGACACACACCCGTTTTCCTCTCTTATCCTTTCTAGAAGTTGGTGCTATCATTGTTACTTTGGTTCCCTTTCCTTTCTAAAGGTTATGTAATCATACAGAGTGTCAGGTTAAATAGAAATTTTACTTCTATTATTTTAAAATGGAAAGCATATAGCTTATGGGTGATATTTATCCTAATGGATAATATTTACCCTAAAGTTTTCTCTTATTTAGTGTAGCCTTGCTATTTTTTTTTTTTTTTTAGATGGAGTCTTCCTCTGTCACCTGGGCTGGAGTGCAGTGGCGTGATCTCAGCTCACTGCAACCTCTGCCTCCAGGGTTCAAGCGATTCTCCTGTCTCAGCTTCCTGAGTAGCTGGGATTACAGGGATGTGCCATGATGCCTGGCTAATTTTTTTTGTATTTTTATTAGAGACGGGGTTTCGCAATATTGGCGAGGCTGCTTGAACTCCTGCCCTCAGGTGACCCACCCACCTTGGCCTTCCAAAATACTGGGATTATAGGCATGAGCCACCGTGCCTGGCCTAGTGTAGCTTTGCTAGTAATTTACATGTGGGATTTTGAAAGTCTTTGCAAAAAATAATTTGAGATTTTAAAATGCTTTCAGATCTGAAAATAGCTTTATTCAGTAACCCTTTTAATGGTCAGAAGTGATTGAGAGCCTGTATTAGTCCATTTTCACACTGCGATAAAGAACTTTCTGAGACTGGGTAATTTATAAAGAAAAAAAGGTGGAATTGACTCACAGTTCCACTTTGCTGGGGAGGCCTCAGGAAACTTACAGTCATGGCAGAAGGGAAGCAAGGCACGTTTTACATGGCATCAGGAGAGAGGGAGCATAGAAAGCCATGCCCTTTTAATCAGATCTCATGAGAACTCACTATCACAAGAACAGATTAGGGGAAACTGTCCCCATGATGCAGTCAACTACCATCAAGTCTCTCCTGTGACACATGGGGATCAGTTTGAGACGAGATTTGGGTAGGGACGCAGAGCCAAGCCATATCAGAACCTAAGGACTTATGCTCATCCTAGAGCCTCAGTACCTGCCATTTCCTCTGTCTGGAGAGCTCTTCGTTCAAACAGTTGCATGGTTCTCTCTCTCAGTTCTTCCATCTCTGCTCTTAGATGTTAGCTCCCTAGAGAGATCTACCCTGACCATTCTATTCAAAGACTTATCTACTGTTCCTCTTTATCTCCTTACCCTGCCATATTGTTCTTCATAGCACTTCACACTTCTTGTGTTATATTTTTGTTTCTTTGTTTTATTATTTATTTATTTGTCACTACTAGACTGTAAACTCCATGAGTACAGTTGGTTTAATCACCTCTGTGTTCCTTGTGCCTGAAACAATGCTGAAAAAACATTTTAAATAAACCCTCAAGGAAAATATTCATTTAATAGAATGAATGAGTATCAGAAAACAAGATGAAAGAATATAGACATGGTACTAAAATTTTTCTTCCTGGGATCATAAACAAAAGGAACCTATATTTAAAAGTCTAGATATATAGGTTGGGCATAGTGCCTCATGCCTGTAATCCTACCACTTTGGGCAGCTGAGGCATGAGGATTGCTTGAGACCTAGAATTCAAGACCAGCCTTGGTAACCTAGCTAGATCCCATCTCTACAATACATTTAAAATACTAGCAGGGTGTGCCTGTAGTCCCAGCTACTTGGGAGGCTGAGGTGGGAGGATTGCTTTAGCACTTGAGCCTCGGAATTCAAGGTTGTAGTGAGCTATGATAGTGCCACTGCACTCCTGCCTGAGCAACTGAGCAAGAGCTTGTCTCTGTAAAACAAAAATTAAATAAATAAAAACACACACATGTGAAATGGAAGTGTAGGTGATGGTCTGAGACATCACCACCAAGCTGGGTACTGGGTAGGTGGTCGAGACTGACTCCAAGACCGTGCAGGACCTCACCTCAGTGGTGAAGACACTCCTGCAGCAGATGCAAGATAAATTTCAGACCGTGTCTCACCAGATCATTAGGAGAATTGATAACCTGGAGAAGAACATCACAGACCTCATGACACAGACTTAAATGGAAGAACTGGAAGGTGAAAACAAGATATCTGCAACAAAAAGAGAGTTAAGGGTTGCTAATAATTTATACTGGAATTTGGAACACCATTTTTCCAAGCCAAGAGAAGATTGAATGGCTTTTTGCAGTTAAATACTATGTGTAGACAGGTTTTATATTATAAAATGTGCTTTCATATCACATACTATATAGTCAGTTTATAGAGCACTTTACCCTCCAGTTTCTTGAACATGGTATCTTCACATCTTGGACCTTGGTCAGTTGTGCTATTAATTATTAAACACTAAAACTTTGGGGGTTTCTGCATTTAAAAAAAAAGCACCTACATGTTAAAAGTAAAAATACAGTGTCAGGAAATTATTTAGAAAATGTTTTGGCCTCTTTTCCTTTGCCCTTTTACTTTGTTCTTTTATTCACTTTTTTTGTGTGTTCCATAGATATTTATTCACTTCTCCAAAGGCATAAAGTCATATTTTTTATTTTTTATGATTTAGGATATAATGGCAACATACAAATGTATACATCATAGGAACAGAAAAAAGTGTACAGTAGTCTTCCCTTATTCATGGGGAATATGTTCCAGTACCCTCAATGGATGCCTAAAGCAATGGATAGTACCGAGCTATAACATCTACTGTGTTTTTTAGTCTGATAATTGAGATGGCAACTAAGTTTTTAATGGCCATGTGGTGTCTACAGTGTAGATACCCTGGACAAAGGGAAGATTCATGTCCTGGGCAGGATGGAGCAGGATGACACGAGACTTTATTGTGCTACTCAGAATAACATGCAATGTAAAACTTATGACTTAGCTGGGCATGCTGGTGTGCATCTGTGGTCTTATCTACTCTGGAGGCTGAGGTGGGAGGATCACTTGAGCCTGGCAGGCAGAGGTTACAGTGAGCTGAGATCACACCACTGCACTCCAGCCTGGGTGGAGTAAGACTCCATCTCAAAAAATAATAATAATAATTTTTAAAAACTTATGAATTATTTATTTCTCGAATTTTCCATTTGATATTTTCCTACCAAGGTTGACCCCAGGTAACTGAGACAGGGAAAGAGAAACTACAGATAAGGAGGGCCTACTATATAACAATATTAATTCATAAGGTTTAGGTAAGTATAGAATTAGATTATCTGTACATAATTTTTAAATATAAAGGCTGGTTATTCAGAATTATGTTATGTATAAAGGTGTAAGGAAAAAATGAAAATCATCCAGTTCCAAAAATGATCATTAACTTTTTTGTACCTATGGAAAAACATTTAATGAATTCAAACATTGTCTGAATATTCTTTAGAATCTTTAACATTTTTTTCTAGTTGTATCTATTTTGTCATAGTAGCTGTACAAGTTGTTTATCTATCTATTCAGGGACTGGTAACTACGGCCTACAGGTGAGCTGACTATTTTTATAAAGTTTTATTTGCATGTAACTGTGTTCCTTCATTTAAATATTGTCCATGGCTTCTGTCATGATACAACAGCAGAACTGAGTCATTACAGCTGAGATTACGTGGCCTGCCAGACTGAAATATTTACTATCTGGCCATTTAAGGAGTTTGGCACCTCTGATCTATATATTACTTCTGTTTTGGGGCCCTGTAACTTCAAATATAGAATTGGGATTTTTCTGTGAAGAGCTATTGCATTTCTAGATGGCTGGATAGTAGATATTTTAACAATATTTTAAAATGTGTGCCATTGTTAATTATTATAGGCACTAAAGTAAAGTCAATAAGAACACAGACTGACTTCTATGCAACAAAACCTATAAAGATGGAATCTAAAACGAAACATTCCATTCCTGTGTTACCTCATGGCGATCAGCAGTATTTGTTCAGCCCAAGTAGAGAAATGCCTACTTTTTCAGGTACACTAGAAGGTCATCTGATTCCTATGGCAATTCTTTTAGGTAAGACCCAACAAAATATGTGGGATGAATTTTGTTTATTTATTTGTTTGTTTATTTATTAGAGACAGGATTTTGCTATGTGGCTCAGGCTGGTCTGGAACTCCTGGACTCAAGCCATTTGCCTACCTCAACCTCTCAAAGTGCTGAGATTACAGGCGTGAGCCACCGTGCCCAGCCTGTGAATTTTAAGTTCTTAATCAGCGGTAGCAGAACTTACAAGATGGTACTAACATGATAGTCACCTGCCTTTTCCTGTAAATGTTGTTTGTTTTTGTAGGGAGGGTCTCAGAGTGTATTTTATGCTGTGTAATAGCAGTCTCTGAAATGGTGGGTACCTGCTTTAGTTTCACGAACAGGAAGCGTTCTTTTGATAGGTTATAGTATATTATTGTAGATGAAATGAAGTTTTAAAAAATGTTTTGGCTGGGCACAGTGGCTCATGCCTTTAATCACAGCACTTTGGGAAGCTGAGATGGGAGGATTGCTTGAGACCAGGAGTTTGAGACCAGCCCAAGCAACATAGCAAGACTTTGTCTCTTAAAAAAAAAAAATTATCTGGGCTTGGTGGAATACCCTGTAGTCCCAGGTACTCTGGAGGCTGAAGCAGGACAATCCCTTTAGCCTAGGCCAGGAGTTTGAGGCTGCAGTAAATGATGATTATGCCATTGTACTCCAGCCTAGACAGCAGAGCAAGACCCTGTCTCTTAAAAGAAAAGTTTAAATATATCATAGACATTGATGATAATTCAAGAAGTCTGATTGGCTTGTTAATACCATATGTCTTTGGGGAAGTATTCATGTACTTTTTTGTACTTTTGAACTAGGCTATCATAGTGAAAGCTGTGTGGGTGTGTAATCTAAGCCAATGGTTGTTTATTTACTTATTTGCATTCTCTGAGTTGTCATGTTAAAAATTAAACAGAACATTTTTGTCCTCACACCAGCTCTTCAAGTCTAATTAGCTCTTTTTTTTTCCTTTTAGTGTCATTGCTATTCTTTTGTTTTGATTAATGATTTAAGTATGAATATTTTTTAACATAAGATAATTTTTTATTTTTGAAATTATGGGTTAATGGCGTGTCAACATAGTAGCTCTCTGTTTAAACATATCTTCTAGTAATAAAATAGCTAACACTTTTAATGTCCTTACTATGTACCAGGTACAGTTCTGAGGACTTTCCATATATTCTCTCATTTAATCCACCCTATAAAGCACATGGTAATATACAAATTATATAGCTAAAGAAACTGAAGCACAGAGGAGTTGCATAATTTGTCAAAGGTCACACAACAGGAATGGCATCAGGATTCAAACCCAGGCAGAGGCAGTCTGGCTTTATAGTCTGTGTTTTCAACAAGTACACTGTACTACCCCTTTTTACTTTGATATGTAGAAAACAAGTAGGACTTTGCAAGTGAAAGTTTTTGACATTTTAAAATGTGGATAGTATTAATAGCTTTATATTAGCCTTTATTTTGAGGATTAAGTTAGTTAGTGATGTAAAGTGTTAGTACATATAACTCCCTAGTAAAAGTCGCTGGATATGGTGAATGTGTCGATAATGCTGATGATGGAGAGAGAGGTGATTGTCAGATAGGACTTGTTTTTTGTATCAGAATATAGCCATTAAGATCCAGGTGGTGTATTAGACATTTCTCTTTTTTTTCTGAACTAGTTAACTTATTTTTTCCCCTAAACTTCTTAGGACAAACCCAAAGTAATAGTGATTCTATGCCACCTGCTGGAGTGATTGTCAGCAAGCCACACCCTGTAACTGTGACTACTTCTATTCCTCCATCATCTCGAAAAATAGAAACTGGAGTAAAGAAACCTAACATAGCTGTTGTAGAAATGAAGTCAGAAAAAAAGGATCCTCCTCGGCTTACTGTACAGGTATGCCAGGCTGTGTGAATAGAAAATTTTAAGGAAGAAAAAATTTTTTTGCTTAACATTAGTAGTGAAATTCATTTTAATGCTTCATGAAAATACTGCTTTCATCATGGCTCCTTTACTTTTTTTTATTTTTATTTTTTAGATGGAGTTTCGCTCTTGTCACCCAGGCTAGAGTGCAATGGCGTGATCTTGGATCACTGCAACCTCCACCTCCTGGGTTCAAGTGATTCTCCTGCCTCAGACTCCTGAGTATCTGGGATTATAGGTGCTCGCCACCACGCCCAGCTGATTTTTTGTATTTCCTTTAGTAGAGATGGGATTTCACATGTTGGCCAGGCTTGTCTCGAGTTCCTCACCTCAGGTGATCCACCCACCGTGGCCTCCCAAAGTGCTGGGATTACAGGTGTGAGCCACTGTGCCCGGCTGGTTCCTTTATTTTTAAAACTATGATATTAATGTGATGTCTCTATCCTGTTTTGGATGATTTAAGCTATTCTTCTAGGCCAATGACTTATTACAAGTGGCTTGATAATATTCCAAAGGGAACAGTTGAACTGTGTATTATAATTAATTTTTAAAAGTTAGTGTTTGTGACTTATATAATTAATACTTGAAACTTTACACTAACATATGTTAGAAGACTTGAATGAATACAAGATGTAAACAGGCTCATGTGGGAAGAAACCCTTTGACTTCCACATTCAAACATCTACCCATCGGCCTGGGATCCAGCTGTAGAAGCTGAGGTCTTCACTAGGTCTGGACAAAAATGAGCATGAGTGTTTACATGTGATATTCTATTGACCAGTCAGGAGGCATATATAAGAAAGTGTTCATGAACCATGGTAAACTTTTTGGCTAATTTACTCCAACCCTGTGTTCACCTTACCATTCTTAGTTACTTACAAGTAATTAGAACACTCCAGTCCTTAGACTGCTCCAGGGTTCTTTTATCGTGATTGAGCCAGGACAAATGAGTTTTCTTGGGCAACTTAGTATGCCCTCTGGGAAGAGAGACTTGCCTCATTCTTGGATCCTGACCACTGAGGAGAAGATAATCCTGGAGCTGTCAAATGCCACCATATGAACAGTCAACAGACTTTTAGTACTGATTTTTTACTGCACACTGCTCCCTGAACAAATGAAACATCCATTTCTACCTGCACAATTTTATACAGAACAGCCTCAACCCACCAGCCTGAGAGGTTCCCAGAGACTTAGAAATCTCCCGTGGAGCTCCACCGATTCTTCATTCTCATAGAGTGACTTCTACCCTGCAGCTAAAATTGACAATATGTTTTCACAGCTATGTTGCTAGGGTTGAGGCAGTTAGTGGGTCTCAGGAAGACTCCTTGCCCTGTGCTTGATAGGAGCAAATGTACAGTAAAACCCTGGCATACAGTAGAACCCTTCAGCTCCCAGTCATTCTTGCAGGGCAGGAAACTCTTAACATGAACCCAAATTTCTTCCTCACTTCAGCAGTCTGGCCATCCTTCTAACAGTGCAGGCTCACTAACCTAGCCGTGTGGCAGCGGTGGAGGCTTTGGGAGACTTAGGGACACTTGAGCCTGGACAGCTTCCTGAGTCAAGTGCAAACTCAGTCGATGTGTATTGAATGAATGAGCATCACTAGCACAGTCAGAGAGGAATCCAGATCGGGTGGGGAAAATCCTTAATTAAAAGGCAAGCAGTACACAGTAAGAACTTATAAAAAGAAGATGCTAGTAAAGCATTAATTTTTAAATATAAAGATCTCCATATATTAATAAGAAAACACATAGATTCAATCCAGAAATATTCAAAGGCCATGAATAAGTCTCTACAAAATAGGAAGTACAATTTATCAGCAAGCAAAATGAATAAATTTTGCCAGTAACCAAGATAATGCAAATTAAAATAATAATATGCTTCCATTTAAAAACTATTATTGCTGAAACAATCATATTATCTAATTTGGTGTGGGTTGGATAAAACTTAGAATTAATTATGTTTTTGATGATGTAAATAGAGGCTTTTTGGATTACATTTCACCAGTAATTCCAAGAATCTTAAGTATTCGTGTCCTGTAGCTCAGAAAGTTAATCCAGTATCTGTCTATGTAGCATAGTGAATTAATTTAGAGTTTAGGAGGAAAACTCTGTGTGTGTGTGCGTGTGTGTGTGCGTGTGTGTGTGTGTATTTGAAGTTTTTTTGTAGTGATACATATATTTTGCAGTGATATATATATATTTTCCTACTATCATATATATATATGAATGATAGTAGAAAAAAATGGAAAAATTTCCAAATGGAACATAATTAAATAATTAAGATGTGTGTTTATTGAAATGTTATATAGTCATTTAAAAATATAATTATGAAGTCTGTACAAAAGTATGATAAAGTATTTATGGTTCTTCATTGTAATCACAATGAAAAATCAAGAATGAAAACTATTTTTTTGTTTGGAAACGAGTCTCACTCTGTCACCCAGACTGGAGTGCAGTGGCATGATCTCAGCTCACTGCAACCTCCGCCTCCCAGGTTCAAGTGATTCTCCTGCCTCAGCCTCCTGAATAGCTTGGACTACAGGTGTGTGCCACCACACCCGGCTAATTTTTTGTATTTTTAGTAGAGATGGATTTCACTGTGTTAGCCAGGATGATCTTGATCTCCTGACCTAGTGATCTGCCTGCCTTGGCCTCCCAAAGTGCTGGAGTTACAGGCGTGAGCCACCAGGCACGGCCGAATGAAAACTATTTTAAATTTGAGTTATGTATAAGTAGATAGTAAAAGATGAAGGGAATAGTGAAAATGAAGTTATCTTAAGATAGAATTTTGTGTATTTACTCTTTATTTTTCACATTTTGTAAAATATGCTTTCATAATTTAAAAAGTTTGTTATCCATTGGCTTCACAACAAAAACTTAAAGGGTATGCTTTGTTTTTATGTATACATACATGTATACATGTATGTATACCTACATATATACATAAAAACAAAGCATCATATATATATTTACTTCATGTATATATATACACATACATATACATATATATAAACATCCACATAAAAATGTTTGAGTAAAAATGATAACCAGAAAACTAAATGTTGTATTCTGTTTTAGGTATTGCCCAGCGTAGATATCGACAGCATTTCAAATGGTAGTGCTGATGTTAGTTCACCTCTGCCTAGTCCCAAGGAAGCATCTCTTCCTCCTGTGCAAACTTGGATAAAGGTATATTTCAGAATTTTATCATATTGTTTTGAGTAACATCTGATTGTAGATTTTAACTAATGTTACTCCATTTAAAGCATTTTATCATAAGATAATTTATTATAAAAATTTAGATTTTGAGGAAAGGATTAAAAACAAATTTTTATTTTAATTTTATTTTTTTTAGACAGAGTCTTGCTCAGTCACCCAGGCTTAAGTACAGTGACATGATCTTGTCTCACTATAACCTCTGCCTCTAGGTTCAAGCAATTCTCCTGCCTCAGCCTCCCAAGTAGCTGGGATTACAGGCAGCTGCCACCACACCTGGCTAATTTTTGTATTTTTAGTAGAGACAGGGTTTCATCTTGTTGGCCAGGCTGGTCTTGAACTCCTGACCTCAAGTGATCCCCCTGCCTTAGCCTCCCAAAGTTTTGGGATTATAGGCGTGAACCACCATGCCCAGCCCAAAACAAATTTTGAATTGTTTATGAATTTGAAAGTTTGTTTCAGATTCTTACATTTATAACTGTTTGGAAAGTGATACTCTTTAGTGTAATGTTTTGGTGATTCAAGTTGTGAAACCCTCATGTGAAGAAAAAATTTCTCTTTGGTGATGAATCGTTGATTTACATGGGAATTATAGATTTCCTAAATGTGAATTTTATAATGACAATTGGAGTTTATATTTTGGAATGTTACCTTGTTATATGCATTTCTTCGTGGTATTTATTTGCTTTTGAATAATGAAGCTATGGTTTTACTACACAGCAAAATAGCAATGTAACTTACCTCAAATTTTGTTTATTGTAAGCAAATTTAGTCATCGAGGATACAGTTTTAAAAGCAGAGAGAACACCAGCAATCTCTCATGATCACAAGTAATGAAATAGAACTGACCCTGGGCTGGTCGAAGTGGCTCATGCCTGTAATCCCAGCACTTTGAAAGGCTGAGGAGGGCCGATCACAAGGTCAAGAAATCAACACCATCCTAGCCAACATGGTGAAATCCCATCTCTACTAAAAATACAAAAATTATCTGGGCATGGTGGCGTGCGCCTATAGTCCCAGCTGTTCAGGAGGCTGAGGCAGGAGAATCGCTTGAACTCAGGAGGTAGAGGTTGCAATGATCAAAGATCACGCCACTGCCCTCCAGCCTGGCAACAGAGCGAGACTCCATCTTAAAAAAAAAAAAAAAAAAAAGCCAGAAAAGAAATAGAACTGACCCTAAGTGACATTTGTGCTTAATTGAATTTTTCATCAGTAATTTTCAATAAACCAGAAGTTTATTGAAACTTCTATGATAACAAGTAATAAATTTTTGGGCTGTTTATCATTCTGTTCTCAATAAGACATTCTGCTGTCAGTAAGAGGCTATTGCGTGACTATATATAGTAAGGCCTAAAGGTTAGATTTTTTTAAATGATTATTTTGTTTATTTTCCTGAATTATTTTATTTTGTATCTGTCTTTGTGTGAGTTTGTATATGTGTATACTTAGATATCTACACATGTAAACACTTGTCTTTCTCTTAATTCTAGAAGAGAAGTCTCAATTCTATCAATCTGTTGATCAGTTAAGTTATATTACTGGTAGAGTTTTTTTTTACAGAAAAATGGCTGATTGATTTTTTATAGCTATTGAAATGGTGACCTAATGGCTTGGGGACTAGCTTGGATTTCGTTTACAAGTTAAATCAATTCTGAATAGGGTAATAAAATTTAAAAAAAGGACCATGTAATTATAAGATTATAGGTGGAAAGATGATAAATTACTTATAAATTTTAAAAGCATTAAGCACAACAAGAACTTTCTGAAAATGCTTTCTTTAGACTCCAGAAATTGTGAAGATAGATGAAGAAGAGGTGAAATTTCCAGGAACTAACTTTGATGAAGTAATCGATGTCATACAGGTAACAAAGCTTAGAAACTATGAGAAATTATTTTCTACTGGTATTTTTCCAGGTTGTTGATGATCTTTTGACTATTAATATTTTGTTGCAGTGCTTTTAGGTACCTTCTTTTACTTTTGAGTTAAATATACTTTTATTTTAAAAATTATAAAGTTGTTATTCTAGAACGCAGTATTGTCTTTCATCTATATCACCTATCTGCCTTCATGAAACTTCATGGTTGTCTGCTGTTTCCCACCTAGATTTTGTCTCTGCTGTTTTCTGCTTTCTTCTTTCTTCCCGCTTCCTTTGGCTTCTTTTCTTTCAATTTGTCTTTTCTTCATTCTATTGCATTTATCTATTGTGATTTTTGGATTCATGATGAGGCGACCAATTAATTTATATTGAGAAAAAAAGTTGTGAGGAATCTATAATCCAGAGGAAGATCCCATATAGAACAAAGAGTTATAGAAATGAGAGAAATAATGAAATAGAGGGAAAAAATAGGCAGAATTAAATTATAAAGGATGGGAGACAAAATCATAGAACATTGAAACTACTTGAATATTATGTCAGTAGACTTTAAAGAAGACATTTGTTCATGTTTCTTTGACTTTTAGAGCAAAGGCCAGTTTTGTTAATCATAAAATGAACTCCAGTTTTAGAATATGAAGAGGTGTACAGTATATTAATGTTATTTGCTCACAAGTATGTCTTTTCTCATGTGAGTGCCACATGAGAATTTTGAAGGCAGGGACCTTAGTTATATATTCCTAATGCCTAGCAAAGGTACTTGGTAATTGTTTATCTAATATACAAGTGAAGGAAACAGTTATAGCAGTAGCAAGGATTTAGCATTCAAAGACAAGTGTTCCTGTAGTAGCTTTGCCATTTATTAGCTGTAGACTTCATTTTTCAATGAGATAATATTACTGAGTTACAGTATTTAGAGATACCAAAGTGTTTTTGATTGAATTATTTATAGATAAAATGATATGATTTCTGTGTTTTACTTTAAAATGATATGTGAGGCCGGGCATGGTGGCTCAAGCCTGTAATCCCAGCACTTTGGGAGGCCGAGGCGGGTGGATCACGAGGTCAAGAGATCGAGACCATCCTGGTCAACATGGTGAAACCCCGTCTCTACTAAAAATACAAAAAATTAGCTGGGCATGGTGGCGCGTGTCTGTAATCCCAGCTACTCAGGAGGCTGAGGCAGGAGAATTGACTGAAACCAGGAGGCGGAGGTTGTGGTGAGCCGAGATCGCGCCATTGCACTCCAGCCTGGGTAACAAGAGCAAAACTCCGTCTCAAAAAAAAAAAAAAAAAAAAAAAACGCTATGTGAAGGGGAGAGTGGCTAGATGAGACAAGACTGACCATGAGTTGATAATTGTTAATGTTGGGGAGCAGATAAATGCAATTCATGTTATTTATATAACAGACACATTACATAGACACTATTTGTTTAAACACATGATATTTTTTGTAATAAAAAATTTAACAATTGCAGAAATAACGTTATTGATTATGATGTGGTAATGCAGATAATTTGTCAGGTGACTGACCTAATTGCATACTTAAATGTAGGTTATAAGTTGTATAAGAGCAAAAAGTGATTTTGGAAGTGTATTAGTCCATTTTGCATTATTATAAAGGAATTACTGGGTAATTTATAAGGAAAGATTTAAGGCCAGGCGAGGTGGTTCATGCCTGTGATCCCAGGACTTTGGGGGGCCAAGGCGGGTGGATTACCTGAGGTCAGGAGTTTAGGACCAGCCTGGCCAACATAGTGAAACCCTGTCTCTACTTAAAAATACGACAGTTAGCTGGGGGTGGTGGTGGGTACTTATAATCCCAGCTACTCAGGAGGCTGGGACAGGAGAATTACTTGAACCCAGGAGGTGGAGGTTGTAGTGAGCCAAGATCATGGCATTGCACTCCAGCCTGGGTGAAAAGACGGAAACTGTCTGAAAAAAAAAGAAAGAAAGAAAAGAAAAGAGATGTAATTGGCTCATGGAAACTTTTACTCAGGTAGAGGGCTGTGAGGGAACAGGTGTGTCACAAAGCAAGAGAGGGAGTAAGAGAGAGAGGAGGATGTGCCAGTGTCCTTTAAACAACCAGCTCCGCATGAACTAACTTATTACTATGGGGAGGGCACCAAGCCATTCATGAGGGATCCACCCCTATGACCCACGCACCGGCCACCAGGCCCCATCTTGGACACTGGGGATCACATTTCAACATGAGATTTGGAGGGGACAAATAACCAAACCATATCAGGATGCATCAATTTTTTAATGATAATTATTAAGTTCATACACCTCTAGAGAGAAACGTTGATAGTTTTTTATCTAGGATTAATTACGTTTTTTGGTTTATTTTACGATTGCATTCAATGAATATTGGGTTCTAAAAAGACAAACTGATTATATAATTAAGGATTCTTCAATATGATATGTATGACTAATGTGTATGTTGTAACTAATGTGATACCACCTAATTAGAAATGCTGTTGGTTAATTTAGCAGTGTTGGTTATTTCACCTAGTTCCTTGCCTGTGATTGGTACTCAGTAAATCTTGAACAAATACAAGAATAGTTTTGTTTTTATTACTACCAGGAAGAGGAAAAATGTGATGAAATTCCAGACTCTGAACCAATTCTGGAGTTTAACAGAAGCATTAAAGCTGATTCTACAAAATATAATGGTCCTCCATTTCCGCCAGTTGCTTCTACTTTTCAGCCCACAGCTGATATTCTGGATAAAGTAATTGAGAGAAAAGAGACGTTGGAAAATAGCTTAATTCAATGGTAAGTTTACAATTGTGTTGGTATGAATAGAACTATAGTAGCAAATATAAATGGGAAATATTAAATTGTGACTGAAAATATTTCTTCTCTTTTGTTTATTAAACTTTCTCTGCTTTAGTCACTGGAAAGTGTTTGATGTAATGCCGAGGGCTTAACTATTGTCGGAGGTATTATTTTTGTCCTTGAATATTTGTACTCAGTCTGTCTGTTTTGGCCAAGTAGACTATTATTAGGAAGCCATAAAAATGTACATGTTCTTTAATCCAGTGATTCATTTCCAGAAACTTGTCCTAAGGAAGTAATTATAGTTTGCTACCAGGCCAGGGATCCCCAACCCCAGGGCCACAAACCAGTATCGGTCTGTGGCCTATTAGGAACCAGGGAACTAGGCTGCACAGCAGGAGCTGAGCAGCTGGTAAGTGAGCATTACTGCCTGAGCTCCACCTCCTGTCAGATCAGTGGTGGCATCAGATTTCACAGAAGCCCAAACCCTATTGTGAACTGTGTATGTGAGGGATCTAGGTTGCATGCTCCCTGTGAGTATCTAATGCCTGATGATCTGAAGTAAAACAGTTTCATCCCGAATCCAACCCCCCTACCTCCCTATCTGTGGAAAAATTACCTTCAACAAAACCAATCCCTGGTGCCAAAAGGTTGGGGATAAAGGTTGACTGCTATACTAGGCCATATAATACCTGCCACTACAAAGAAGGCACTGTTCTAGGTTTGTTACATACTTAAAACAACAAGTTGTAATATGTTATCATTGTTACATATTACAATAACAATTGTAACTTGTTATTACACATGAATATGAAATGAACTCTATTACTTGTATTTTTACTTGTAAGAAACCTTAAGGAAGTTATGGAATAAGTGAAATGACTGAATATTAATATCATGAAAATTAGGTTTAGAAGAAATTTAGTGATGTTAAAAGATATTGATAATATACTGGCATGTAAACAAAGCATGATACTAACAGTGTAACCCTAGTTTACAAGATCTTACTCAAAAATAAGTGTGCAGCTTGGTACATTGGCTCACATCCATAATCCAGCACTTTGGGAGACCAAGGTGCGTGGATCACCTGACATCAGGAGTTCGAGACCAACCTGACCAACATGGTGAAACCCCATCTCTACTAAAAAAAAATTAGCCGGGTGTGGTGGCATGCACCTGTAATTCCAGCTACACAGGAGACCGAGTCAAGAGAATCGATTGAACCCAGGAGGTAGAGGTTGCAGTGAGCCGAGGTTGGGCCACTGCACTCTAGACTGGGCTAAAGAGTGAGACTGTGTCTCACAAAAAAAAAGTTTGCATAAAACAAAAGTTTGAAAAAACATATATACCAAATTAACTGTGTTTACCCTTGAACCTAGATTTATAGGCCAGCCTTATCCATTTTTTAAACTCATAAATTTTCTAAATTTTTAACAATGAACACCTATTATTTATATAATAAAAATGTTTAAGAAGTCTATTAGCTGCTCTAAAGAAATGTTCTAGAAGTCTCCTGTTCCCCTTTCCCTTCCCAAAGATGACCTTGGAGATACATTTTTCTTTACATTTTAAGAGGAAAACTAAAATAAACATGTAAGCTGTACTATATTACAGTCTATATGTTTATTTCCTTGAGGAGGGAGGGCAGCTGGACTTCTTTTCTAGCTCTGATGTTGTATGGTTTTTATATGTGCGCTCAGAGTGGAAATAAAACAGTTTAGGTACATGATGTTATTGACCCAAGTCTTATTTTGAATTTAGGAGTTCTGTTAAGCTTTTCATTAGACTAATCTGAAAGATTTTAATTTGATTTCATGAACTATCTCCCACAAGGAGATTCTGTTTAATGTGTTTTATCTTCTTGAGAGGTACTTTTTTTTTTTTCAAGACAGGGTCTCTATTGCCCAGGCTGTAGTGCAGTGGGATGATCATGGCTCACTGCAGCCTTGACGTCCTGTGCTCAAGCCGTCCTCGCACCTCAGCCTTCTATCTAGCTGGCACATACCACCATGCTCAGCTAATTTTTTGTATTTTTTGTAGCGACGGTGTTTTGCCTTGTTTCCCAGGATGATCTTGAACTCCAGAGCTCAAGCAGTCTGCCCAACGTGGCCTCCCAAAGTGCTGAGATTACAGGTGTGCACCATGATGCCCAGCCCATTTTATTATTCTTTTTCTTCTAGATTTAACTTTCAGAATGATTGCTTTCACACAAACATGTTTGTGGCATTGGTAAAGGTTCTTTTTAAGGGTGGTATGTCTAGCATTTTTAACATTTCAATTAAATTGAGGAATCTTAACTTTTATCTGCCCCTCCCCCACTCAGGGTAGAGCAAGAAATAATGTCAAGAATGATCTCTGGGCTTTTTCCAATCCAGCAACAGATTGCCCCTAATATCAGTGTGTCAGTCAGTGAGACAAGCGAACCACTGACTTCTGACATTGGTGAGTGAAATGCATCTTTTTTTTTTTATTAAAAGACAAAAGCCTTAGTTCACTTTGGATTTATACATTCCAGAGGTCAAGTAAATCCTCCAACAACAAAAGGTAAGCTCTTCTAACCTAACTTCATAGTACTTCTTTGTGATGATGGTTAGTTATCTCTTACCCTCTTATTTCATGTTGCAGCTTTCAGATGATTAAGCCACTCTTCATACCTCCCACTCCAAATCTCTGTTATCCTCATAGTACTCTGTACATACTTTTGTTATAGTAATTATCAGATTATATCAAGCTTGGTTTCCATATCTGTCTCACTCTAGACTATAACTTACTCAGGATTTAAGGATGTTTCTCCTTTTGTGCCTAGACCTTGGCTGATACCTAACAAGAGTTTATGTATGCATTGAACAGTTAAAATGAGCCTTTTTGTTTGTAAGATGGGATCATACTCTGTTGCCCAGGCTGCAGTGCAGTGGCACGATCTCAGCTCACTGCAACCTACGCCTCTCAGGTTCAGGTGATTCTCCTGCCTTAGCCTCTCGAGTAGCTGGGACTACTGGCACTCGTCACTGCACCCAGCTAATTTTTTGTATTTTTAGTAGAGACATGGTTTCACCATGTTGGCCAGGATCGTTTCTATCTCTTGACCACGTGATCTGTCCGCCTCAGCCTTCCCAAAGTGCTGGGATTGCAGGCATGAGCCACTGAGCCTGGCCTAAATGGTTAAAATGTGCCTTTTTATAGAGCCTATGCCATTCTTTTTTTTCCTTCCCTCTTTCCTTCTTCTCTCCCTTCTCTTCCCCATTTTTTCCTTCTTTTTCTCCTTTCCCCTTTCTCTCTTCTTCTTCCCCTTCTTTTCCCCATTTTTTTCTTCTCTTCCTCTTCCTTCTCCTATTCTTCTTCCTTTCCACCTCCTTCTTGTTTTTTTATGGTAAGTTTACTTGCCATAGAAGTCACCACTTCTAAGTGTGCAGTTTGACAAGTTTTTTGTTTGTTTGTTTGTTTGTTTGTTTTAAGTAGAACCACCGTCTTGCTCTGTCATCTATGCTAGAGGCTGGACTGTAGAGACATGATCATAACTTGCTGTAACCTCCAACTCCTGGGCTCAAGCAACCTTCCTGCCTCAGCCTCCCAAGTAATTAGGTGTGTGCCACCATGCCCAGCTAAAAATAATTCTTGGGTCAGGTGCAATCACTCAGGCCTGTAATCCCAACACTTTGGGAGGCTGAGGCAGGCAGATCACCTGAGGTCAGGAGTTCAAGATCAGCCTGGCCAACCTGGTAAAACCCTGTCTCTATTAAAAATATAAAAATTAACTGGGTGTGATGGTGCACACCTGTAATCCCAGCTACTCCAGCAGCTGAGATAGGAGAATTGCTTAAACCCAGAAGGCGGAGATTGCAGTGAGCCAAGATCACATCACTGCACTCCAGCCTGGGTGATAGAGTGAGACTGCCAAATAGACAGACAGACAGACAGACAGACAGATAAAGTAGAGACGGGGGTCTTGCTGTTTCTCAAGCTAATCTCAAACTCCTGGCCTCAAGTGATCCTCCTGCCTTGGCCTCACAAAGCACTGGGATTACAGAAGTGAGTCACTGCATCTGGCCCAGTTTGACAAGCTTTGACAAGTACACACAGCTGTACATTAACCACATAATCATGAGATAGAAAAACATTTCTATCTTCTCCAAAAGCTTCCTTATACCACTTGGCAGTCAATTCCTAAACCTCACCCAGGCGTGGTGGCACACACCTGTAATCCCAGCTATTTTGGAGGCTGAAGCAGGAGAATCACTTGAACCTGGGAGGCAGTGATTGCAGTGAGCCAAGACTGTGTCATTGCACTCCAGCCTGGGTGACGATGTGAGACTCTGTTTCAAGAAAAAAATAAAATGAAAGTTTGAATTACAAGCATGTTTCTTGCCCACTTACTCTGAATTTTTTTTTCCTTTAGTGGAAGGAACAAGCAATGGTGCCCTCCAGCTTTTTGTTGATGCTGGTGTTCCTGTGAACTCAGACATGATTAAGCATTTTGTGAACGAAGCTCTTGCTGAGACCATTGCTGTTATGCTGGGTGACAGAGAACCAAAAAAGCAAGATCCTGTTGCTGCAAGTGTTTCTGGGGATGCTTCAACAAATGAAACGTATTTGCCGGTATGAGGAATTTTTGATAGATTTATTGAAGAACAGTAAAATAGATAAACTTTAAGCTGCATACCATAAGATCATTGTTTGTAGTAGAAGTATTATTATTATTTTTAGAGATGTGGTCTTTATTTATGGCCTTGGGTGGTCTTGTGGTCTTGAACTTCTGGGCTTAAGTGATCTCCTGCCTCAGCCTCCTGAGTAGCTGGGATTATAGGCACCAGCCACCATGCCCAGCTTGTGGTAGAATTTTATTCCTTGTGGCTCTGATTAAAGTAACATTTCCCATTAGCATTTTATTTTTAAAACTTTTAAATCTATAGAATAGTTGAAAGTGTGATACAGTGAACATCTGCACACCTTTTACATATACAGTTGTCCATTGGTATACGTGGGGAATTGGCAAATCCTTCCATATGCAGGTCTCACAGTTGGCCCTGAAAAACCCAAATATATGAAAAGTCAGCCCTCTGTATATAAGGGTTTCTTATCATGAATACTGATTTTGATCCACATTTGGTTGAAAAAACATCCTGGTATGACTGGACTCTTGCAGTTCAAACCTATGTTTTTATTTAGTTATTTAATCAAGGCTCATTCATATTTATTGATTGATAATATTTTGGCACACTGAAAAAAATCTGTGTTATATCTGCTATATATCATATATCCTTTAAAAACCATTTGAAAGTTATAGATACCGGGCCGGGCGCGGTGGCTCAAGCCTGTAATCCCAGCACTTTGGGAGGCCGAGGCGGGTGGATCACGAGGTCGAGAGATCGAGACCATCCTGGTCAACATGGTGAAACCCCGTCTCTACTAAAAATACAAAAAACTAGCTGGGCGTGGTGGCGCATGCCTGTAATCCCAGCTCCTCAGGAGGCTGAGGCAGGAGAATTGCCTGAGCCCAGGAGGCGGAGGTTGCGGTGAGCCGAGATCGCGCCATTGCACTCCAGCCTGGGTAACAAGAGCGAAACTCTGTCTCAAAAAAAAAAAAAAAAAAGAAAGTTATAGATACCGTGACACTTTACCTCAAAAGCATCAGCAGTATCTCTACAAAACAAGTTGCTTTATTACATAACCAAAATACCATCATCAGACCCCCCAAATTTAACCTTGACATGTTAATAATATAGAATATAGAGCCCATATTTAGATTTCACCAATTGTTCCAAAAATATCCTTTATAGTTTTTTTTAATCAAGATATAGCTAAGAATCACACATTGCTTTGGGTTATTATATAAACTGATATTTTTAGTCTTTAAAAAAATACATTTCAGGAACTTTCATTGTTTAATCAACCTTACTTGTGTTAAAAAGAATCTGTATCTATTATAGCAATACGAAATTATGCAAAGCCAAAATTTACTCTCTATTACCAGCTGTTTAAAACTATAGTTACTTCTGATCCTATAGACCACAAAGACATCATTTTATATACATGAAACATTTTTTTTTTTTTTTTTTTTTTTTGAGACGGAGTTTCGCTCTTGTTACCCAGGCTGGAGTGCAATGGCGCGATCTCGGCTCATCGCAACCTCCGCTTCCCGGGTTCAGGCAATTCTCCTACCTCAGCCTCCTGAGTAGCTGGGATTACAGGCACGCACCACCATGCCCAGCTAATTTTTTTGTATTTTTAGTAGAGACAGGGTTTCACCATGTTGACCAGGATGGTCTCGATCTCTTGACCTCGTGATCCACCCGCCTCAGCCTCCCTAAGTGCTGGGATTACAGGCGTGAGCCACCGCGCCTAGCCTACATGAAACATTTAAACATCATTCGATGTATGAACATGAAGTTACATACTGTGTTTTACTTTTGTAGACATTGGTGTGGTATAATGCGATTCATGTGCCAAATAATTGATCTGTAGTTTTGATCTGTGCTTTATTAGCTCATTGGGAAGGCACTCAGTACAGATGTGGTCAGGGTTATGGTTTTTTCTAGGCCAGTTACTTTGGTTTGCTTTCTGCCTATATATTGCATATACTTTCATAAGGGTGATTGGATGAGAAAATGTGGGAAAACCAGTGTAAAGAGCTTGGACTTTGGGGTTGGTAAAATCTGAATTTGAATTCCAAGCTCCATTGCTTTAGTTTTACCTCTATAACAGAGATAGAATACTTAGTTTAAATGATGATGGCTTTACTAAAATCTTCTTACAGAATATCTAGTAAGGCAAGCACTACTCCCAGCCTGCCACTTATCATTCTTCACCTTCAGAATTGTCATAGCTTTTCTTGACCTTTTAATCTTTCACATATATTTTAAGGTTAGTTCTTAAGTTCCGTTAAAAATATTGTTGAGATTTCAATGGGAATTAAACCAATTTTGACCGGCTTCATGTAAGAAGGATTGAAATATTTATTGTACTGTGTTTTCTTAGCCAAAGTTTTGCTGAAGATTAAATGAGATGATATATGGACAGAGCTTAATCTGGTGCCTAGAACTTGGTAAATAAATACTCAGTTACTAATAGTTTATCATCTTTATTATTCATTACCAATACTAGAAAAATACCTTCAGATCCTTTCACAATGATGAGACAATAGTGTTATATTTGAAAACATTTTTGTGCTATATGTTTATGCAGTCAAGAAGAGAAAAAGATATAGTTTACTTTTTTTTTTTTTTTTTTTGAGACGGAGTTTCGCTCTTGTTACCCAGGCTGGAGTGCAATGGCGCGATCTCGGCTCACCGCAACCTCCGCCTCCCGGGTTCAGGCAATTCTCCTGTCTCAGCCTCCTGAGTAGCTGGGATTACAGGCATGCGCCACCATGCCCAGCTAATTTTTTGTATTTTTGGTAGAGACGGGGTTTCACCATGTTGATCAGGATGGTCTCGATCTTTTGACCTCGTGATCCACCCGCCTCGGCCTCCCAAAGTGCTGAAATTACAGGCTTGAGCCACCGCGCCCGGCCTAGTTTACTTTTTTCATTTAAAAATGAAGGCTGAGAGCCGGGCGTGGTGGCTCAAGCCTGTAATCCCAGCACTTTGGGAGGCTGAGGTGGGTGGATCACAAGGTCAAGAGATCGAGACCATCCTGGTCAACACGGTGAAACCCCGTCTCTACTAAAAATATAAAAAATTAGCTGGGCATGGTGGCACATGGCTGTAATCCCAGCTACTCAGGCGGCTGAGGCAGGAGAATTGCCTGAACCCAGGAGGCGGAGGTTGCGGTGAGCCGAGATCGCGCCATTGCACTCCAGCCTGGGTAACAAGAGCATAACTCGGTCTCAAAAAAAAAAAAAAAAATGAAGGCTGAGTACACTAATTATTAAGCAGTGCTATAGAAATTCTAATATGTTTCATGGTTTTAAATTGCATTTTAATTTGCAACTCATACAGAATAAAGGGTAATCACCTTATATACTTTTTAGAATAAAGAAAAAGTTAAGTAATATATTTTTTATTTGTTTTGTTTGTTTGTTTGTTTGTTTTTGTTTTTGAGATGTAGTTTCACTCTTGTTACCCAGGCTGGAGTGCAATGGCGCGATCTCGGCTCACTGCAACCTCCGCCTCCTGGGTTCAGGCAATTCTCCTGCCTCAGCTTCCTGAGTAGCTGGGATTACAGGCATGCACCACCATGCCCAGCTAATTTTTCGTATTTTTAGTAGAGACAGGGTTTTACCATGTTGACCAGGATGGTCTCGATCTCTTGACCTCGTGATCCACCCGCCTTGGCCTCCCAAAGTGCTGGGATTACAGGCTTGAGCCACCGCGCCTTGCCCAGTAATATATTTTTTAAATGGCCAGAGGACAGGAGCAGACAGGTCAAACACATAGAAGAAATACAAATGACCCATGTACATATAAAAAAAAAAAAGAAAATGATCAACCTCATAGATAATAAAAAACAGTTATTGAAATTCCATTTTTACTGATCAGATTGGCAAAACTCTAAAAGTCTAATAAATCTGGGGAAAATTGTCATTTTCCTACCTTCTGGTGGTAGTATAAAATAGTAAAATCTTGTACCAGGAAATCTGGCAATATCTATTAAAACTAAAAACATAATTTGTCCTTTAATAGAGTAGTCCCACTTTCGGGAACTTATTCCATAGATATATCCATATGTTATATATATGAAATGACTGAAGTCAAGATTATTTGATAACTCTGAGGAAGGGCTCTAGGTAGAAAGGATAAGAGTAGGAGAGAGACTTAATTTTCGCTATCCTTTTGTACCTTTTTAATTTGGAACCATTTGAATGATTACCTATTCAACAAATTAATCTTAAATTGTTCCACTTTTCCTTCTCCAGTACTTTCCGTCTCCCTGCTGTCTTCATCTCTCCCCAACTCCCACTTTTTCTTATCCTTCCATTACTTTTTATATACTTTGTTTTTTTGTGCAAAAAGACTGATTTTTTTTTTTTGGTATCTTGTCAATCAGTTAAAATGCTTCCTTTCTGTGTTATGCCTTTCCTTCATTTTTGTAATTGGATTTGATCTTCAGCTTTGTCTATTTAATCTTTCTGTCTTCTTTATTTTTAAAATTTCAGCTTTTATTTTAGGCATAGGGGATACATATGTTGGATTAGTATGTGTATATATAGGACCCAGGTAGTGTAGTATCCAAAAGTAGTTTTTCAACCCATTCCCTACTTCTTAGCTTCCACCCTCTGCCATCATAGTCCACAGTGTCTATTGTCATGTTTATGTCTATGTGTGCCCAGTGTATAGCTCTCACAAGTGAGAATATATGTTTTGCTCTCACTTATAAGTGACAACATTTGCTCCCCTGTTTGTTTGTTCAGGATTATGGCCTCCAGCTCCATCCATGCTGCTACAAATAACAGGATTTTGTTCTTTTTTATGGCTGTGTAGTATTCCATGGTGAATATGTACCACATTTTCTTTATTCAGTTCACCATTGATGGGTGCCTAGGTTGACTCCATGTCTTTGCTGTTGTGAATAGTGTGGCAATGAACATGTAAGTGCACGTGTCTTTTTGGTATAATGATCTTTGGGGTATACACCCAGTAATGGTCTCAAAAGAAGACATACAAACCATCAACAAACATGAAAAAATGTTCATCATCACTAATCATGAGAAAAATGAAAATTAAAACCACATCTTAGTCAGAATGGCTATTATTAAAAGGTAAAAAAAAAAAAAGATAGCCAGAAACATATGTATATATATTTACTATGTACCCACAAAAATTAAAAATTAAAAAAAATCTGCCAGGCACGGTGGCTCACGCCTATAATCCCAGCACTTTGGGAGGCCAAGGCGGGTGGATCACGAGGTCCAGAGATCGAGACCATCCTGGTCAACATGGTGAAACCCTGTCTTTACTAAAAATACAAAAATTAGCTGGGCATGGTGGCACACACCTGTAGTCCTAGCTACTTGGGAGGCTGAGGCAGGATAATCGGTTGAACCCAGGAGGTGGAGGTTGCGGTGAGCAGAGATCGTGCCATTGCACTCCAGCCTGGGTAACAAGAGCGAAACTCTGTCTCAAAAAAAAATAAAAATAAAGTAAAAATAAAAATAAAAAATCAACAACAAAATACAAACCAACAGTTGCTAGTGAGGCTGCAGAGAAAAGGGAATGCCTATACACTGTTGGTAGGAATATAAATTACTTCTCTATTTTAAAAGAGGGTGCCTTAGAATTCTGTGGGGACTACTTCAGAGGCAATTTCAATTGCCTGAGACTTTCAGCAGGCCAATCGTAGACTAACAGGTAGATGTTCAAGAGTTGGGGTACTTAACCCTGCTGTCAATTTAAATTATCTCTAGTCTATGAATGAGTTCATATTATTATTTCAAATTACTTTTATTTGGGTGATAAAAACACAGTTTATCTTGTTTTATTAATTTATTTTAGGCAAGAGTATGTACCCCATTGGCTACCCCACAGCCTACACCTCCTCGCTCAACTTCATCATCTCCTAAGGAGTGTGTTTTGGTAAAGACTCCAGATTCTTCTCCCTGTGATTCGGATCATGATATGGCTTTTCCTGTGAAAAAAGTATTAGCTGAAAAAGGTAGAAACTTTATTTCTGTTATTCAGTTTTAATTTTAGCAACTATTAAGTAAAGTTTCATGATTTATCTTATAAGATGCTTTTTATTAATGTATACATACTTGTTGCTTACTTCTTGCAAGGAAATTTAGAAATTGATTGCTACTTCTTTTTTTTTTTTTTTTTTTAAGATCAGGTTTCACCATGATAGCCAGGCTGGTCTTGAACTCCTGACCTCAGGTGATCCACCCACCTCAGCGTCCCAATGTGCTGGGATTACAGGCGTGAGCCACTGCGCCTGGTGCCACTTCTTAAAGTATATAATTGAATAGATGCTTAGACTAAGTATACGGTGGTATTAAAAACGATACCTTTTCAAGGGTTTGTTTTTTTTTTAATGCTTTTACCAAATTTAGGAATTTACCCATTAATGGCCACCACCACTCTCATTATTTTATTAATTATAATTGCCATTATTTGTATGCTAAAATGGTAAGGAATATCTGAAGCAATGTATCTTACCATCCTAAGGAGTTGTTTACTACTATCTTTTTTTAAAAAAATCTTTAGGAGATGATATGCCTGCCGTCATGCTTGCTAATACTCCAGCAGTTACCCCTACTACTACACCTCCTCCAGCGGCAGTTTTTACCCCAACTTTGTCAGAGATTTCCATTGATAAATTGAAGGTATCAAGCCCAGAGCTTCTCAAGCCATGGGGTGATGGAGACCTGCCACTGGAAGAAGAAAACCCTAACTCTCCTCAAGAAGAACTTCATCCGAGAGCTATGTAAATGAGAACATAACTTGTAACTGTACCTTTCAACTTAAGTTTGACTTATGTGAT
This sequence comes from Saimiri boliviensis, assembly GCF_048565385.1. Lineage (NCBI taxonomy): Eukaryota > Metazoa > Chordata > Mammalia > Primates > Cebidae > Saimiri > Saimiri boliviensis. The sequence continues at coordinate 90,798,643 of NC_133450.1, read as the reverse complement.
CCACTGAAAACATAGCAATATTATACAAAGCTTTATAAACCACAGACTACCTTATACTTTGAAAGAACTTTCATAAATGTTGAATTTTTAAAAATTATCAAATTTATTTATGCCTTCACCTTTTTTCTTAAAAGGATTGAAGTAGATTGAATTAAAGGTATCTGTTATATTGTTAATAAAATAGAAAACAGTTTCTCCCTATTATGGATCATTATTTACTATCATCAGTTAACTTTTATATTATATATCTCTATGTAGATTTATTTGATGTCTCGAAGACCTTTCAAGATGGCCTATGATTAAAGCATGAAAACAATTTTTTAAAATCTTGTTAATTATAGTAGTGCAGATTCAAAAAAATATTTTGCTAGAGGAGACATAGTCTTCGAGTCTGTTTTTTATGTCAAAGTGAACAGTGACCTAATAAGCCCAAAATATGTCTTTATTTTCTTAGTGTAATGTCTGTGGCTAAGGATGAAGAACCAGAGAGTATGGATTTCCCTGCTCAGCCTCTACCTCCAGAGCCAGTTCCCTTTATGCCATTTCCTGCTGCCACCAAGCCCCCTTCCCCCTCACAGATGCCAGGTTCTGATTCATCAACACTGGAGAGCACATCGAGTGTTACTGTCACTGAAACTGAAACCTCAGATAAACCCATCTCTGAAGGAGAGATTTTATTTAGCTGTGGTCAAAAATTGGCCCCCAAGAGTAAGTTAATTTCTGTTAATTGATTTCATTTGTTAGATTATGGTAATTCCTTAAGTAATCCTTTTCTGTTTAAAGTGTTTTTACTTAATTTTCAAGATTTAACATGGTATAGTAGAAAGAATAGGGGGTCCAGTACAATTTAGTTAACTTTTCTGGATCTTAACTTCAGAAAGTCAAATATTCCCTATAATCCCACCCTCCAGAAATAATATCACTCTTAACGGTTTGAGGTAGACCTTTCCAATCTTTTTTGTCTACACGTATATAGACACATAATAAATACATGTATATGTGGATGTATGTTTACCTTTAAAAATAGGATTCTACTGTGCATATCGTTTTGACACCTGAATTTTTTTTTCTTTTCTTTTTTTTGAGACAGGATCTCACTGTGTCATCCAGGCTGGAGTGCAGTGGCAAGATTGTGGTTCACTGCAGCCTCAACTACCTGGGCTCAAGTGATCCTCCCACCTCAGCCTTTTGAGTTACTGGGACTACAGGCGCCCACCACCAGCCCCAGCTAACTTTTATATTTTTTTGTACTGACGAGATTTCACCATTTTGTCCAGGCTGGTCTCAGACTCCTGAGCTCAAGTGATCCACGCGCCTTGGCCTCCCAAAGGGCTGGGGATTATAGGCGTGAGCCACTGCACCCAGCCTGAAATCTGAATTTTTTTAACCTAATAATATATTGTGGATATCTTTTAATATGACTCCATATAAATCTACCTTATTTTTTTTTATGGCTGTGTTGTTTGTTTAATGCCTTAATAGAAGGCATTTAGATTGTTTTCAGTGCTTTCAGTCTAGACCCAACTCTCTAATTACCATTCTTTCATGTATATATATCTTGGTGCACTTATCTGGTAGCTTCCTTAGAATATATGCCTAGAAGTGAAATTACTGGGTCTACTTTAAAGATACATCACCAACATGCTGTCTAGAAAGGATTTTTTTTCTTTGCTTTAAGTTCAAGGAAGGATTTTAGCTCTTAATTTTAATCAGTTTTAATTATATCAATAGTATATGAGAGTACTCGTTTCTCAGTTTTCATAACTACAATTGATATTTATAGTTCTTAATTTCTAACAAACTGGTAGGTTAAACAAAAATCTAATCTTTGCTATAAATGGTACTTTTGAAAAAAACTGGTAAGATTGAGTAGTTTGTGAATTACTTTTTTATAAACTTTGCCAATATTTCCATTGCAGTATAATTTTAAATCTAATATTCTATGGCTTTATGGATAGATTATTTGCTAAAGTTGTGTTTCTTTTTTTTTTTCTAAATTTTTATATTTTAATTTCTAGTTTTAGAAGATGTAGGACTGTATCTGACAAACCTTAATGATAGCTTATCCAGCACTCTGCATGATTCCGTTGAAATGGTAAGGAATGATTGACTCCAACACTGAATTCTGACAGGAAGAATATCTTTATGAATTGGTTGCCAATCGTCAAGTTTTTCTCAATTTTTTGAGTTATAGACACAAAATTTAGTGAAATAACCATGAAATAATTTAGGGTTTCTTGCACATTTCATTATATAATCTTACAATTATGAGAATGAAAAAAGTTATTATTTACCCTTGTGGCTCTAGTAGTAGAAAAATATACATTTAATGTGATTAGGTAATGAAATCTAGCTGATTGCAAATTGTTACCTCTATATGTTGTCTTTAAAATATTTAAGCAAGATCTTACCTATTTAAACCAACTCATATAATACATTTGTTATTTTTCCCTAACCATGATTATAATTCTTTGTGCTAATAAATATTTACACTTAGTGGCTTAAAAAGAAAAATGAGAACCAGGGATACTAACCCTTTCTTTTTTTTTATCTAGCTCTGTGGAAGAAAAAGTTAGCATTTAAAAATATCCTGTTATATATAAATATATAGAAATGATAGTGGGAATTTTGTTTTGAAAAACCTGTTAAGGAATAGAAATCTTTACTTTTTATATATTTTTAAACAATCTAAGCAAGGAAAGGTAATTGTACTAAACTATTATCTATATTTATTCATATCTTTTTAAAGCATTGTTGCTATTTTTTATTTCACATAGGCCTATGAAAAGACTTCGTTAAGAAGTTTTTTGCCGGGCGCGGTGGCTCACGCCTGTAATCCCAGCACTTTGGGAGGCCAAGGCGGGTGGATCACGAGGTCAAGTGATCGAGACCATCCTGGTCAACATGGTGAAACCCCGTCTCTACTAAAAATACAAAAAATTAGCTGGGCATGGTGGCGCGTGCCTGTAATCCCAGCTACTCAGGAGGCTGAGGCAGGAGAATTGCCTGAACCCAGGAGGCGGAGGTTGCGGTGAGCCGAGATCGTGCCATTGCACTCCAGCCTCGGTAACAAGAGCGAAACTCCGTCTCAAAAAACAAAAAAAAAAGTTTTTTGATAAGATTTTAATAAAACAATTTTTAAACAGTTGTTTATTGCAGGTAACTGGTTGAGCTAATTGTGAAGAGAGCACAGCAATCACTTTTTAATGAAATAATGTGGGAAGAAGGCATAAATGAGTTACATTTATTTTCAGAGAAGCATTACTAACATTTCATCTTTTTGGTCTTTTTAATGTACTGTTAGAGTATTTTTCTCCTTTCTTTGCGTTTTTCAAAGTGCCAAAGCATGTTTGAATTTCTTTAAAGTAAATAAACTGAACTAAGACTAAATTATAACTTGCTTCTCTTTTTCTACATTTGAAACTAAATTCTGATTTTGATATTTTTACTATGCCTAAATCACATATGCTACAAATTCATAATAAAGTCAAATGCAAAAGCACAATCTGGAAAAACCCCAAATAACTTGAAGTCGTGTACCAGTTGGTATTTATCTATACATAGCTAGAGTATAGGGACTTATAATCTGGAGTCGATAAACTTTATTTTATGAAAAATAAAATAAATACAAATGCTTTTAATGAATTTGGAATCATGTTAATATTTATATTTACATGAGAATCCACTTTGTTAGACTCTGAGGGTCACACTTTTCCTCGTTGTTGGGATGGACCTATTTGGAGTCATGAAAAAGCCTATACAGGGTGCTCCAGTGAGGGCCCTCAGTACTGATGCCCTCGCCAAGTAAGCCAGATGTCAGCCCAAAGGCAAGGGATATTGAGGTCTATAGCTGCCATCCCATATTTCTTCAGTTTTTCATTTTTGCTTGTGGTCCATGTTGCAGCTTTTCAATGCTTTGCCCCCATTTCCACACTGTGGCATTGCTTTACTGCAGAAATATGAAGAAGCAGCTGTGTGACCCAAAACCAATGATATCATATAAAACATTTGTGATTCATGGTAGCTCAAATGCATGGGACAGACAGTTAGATTTTTATGTTTTTATAACACATCTCCAGTTTACATGTTATACTGTGGTTTATAATTGAGTCAAATGTAGAGGCCTTTTATTATAGACAAAAGAAAATGAAAACTTGATGAAAATAAAGAGTTCATCTTTCAAAAAATGCTAATATCATTTCATGACTGCTAAGTTTTTATTAATTATAAATTGAGAAAAATCCAATTGTTCAAAAATTTTATTTTTATTAATTGTCTTTATGTTTTTTTTTTTTTTTTTAGGAGGATGATCCTCCTAGTGAAGGGCAAGTGATTAGGATGCCCCATAAAAAATTTCATGTAGATGCAATTCTTTCTCTTCTTGCTAAACAAAACCAGGATTCAGGAGTTTTACAGCAAGCAGTCTATCATTCAGAGGTACTTTTTAACCTTAATGACTTTTGTTTTGGTTAGATATAAATACAGGAAAAATTAAAATATTCTTAGTATAAGTTAAAGCATGCTAGTATTTTATTCAGGGGTCAGTGCTGTAGCAACTTTAACTTGGAGTAATGGGACTGTAGAGTTTTATAACTGAAAGGAATTTAGACCATCTGTTTCAATCATCTTGTTCTACGGTTGAAAAAGCTGAAACTTTGTGAGGATTATTCATTCGTTATTCCGCCATTTATTGAGTATCCATTATAAATGCTGGATACAACCTTGGAAAAGATACCAAGATAAATAAGACGTGACCCCTACCTTTAAACAGCTTACAGTCATGCAGGAAGATAAAGGCTTACACAAGTAATTATTCAACAGTGCAATAACTGAACAAATAGCTATTTACAAGTACTGTATGAACACACAGGAGAAAAGACTCTGCTTGAAGTCAGATGACACTTATACACAATATTGTATTGATGTCAGTCTTTAAAGATGGAGTAGGACTTTGCAGGCAGCAACAAAAGGGAAGTACATTTCAGAAGCAGAAATAGCATTTGTTGGGGATGAGAGCCAAGAAATATTAAAGCATATTAAGTATTGAAAATCTCAGTGTGGCTAGAATTTTAGATAAAGAATCAGATAAGTCTGGAGAAGTAGATTGAACCAGGTGATCATAAAGAACATTTTATTTAGGCCATGGTAAGGCTTGGGCACCGTGGAGCCCATGACGGTTTTTGGATAAGGAAGTTGCCTTAGGAAGGAGTATGAAGCCATAAATAAATGAGGGAGACATGGGGGAACTGTCAGAACGCCACTGGAGTAGTCCCAGCAAGAAAGAATGAGAACATGAACAAAGACAGTTATAGCAGAAAGTGAGAGGAGTGAGATTTAAATTTAAGGGCATAGGATTGACAGTAATTAGTCATTGTTTGAGAGAGGTCAAGAAGCATTTTTTTAAGGATAATCTTGAGGTTCCTACCTTCAGAGCCTGGGTGGGTGATTGTATAGTTGTTGGCTTAGAAGTGCAGAAAGACTGCCAGATATTATGGGGAAAGTAATGAGTTCGATATGCACATTAAATTTAAGGTGCTTAAGGAAATTCCAGGTGGAAATGTAGAGCATTGTCATTCAGACTGGTTAATGATGGAGCTGAGACTAGGATTCTTGATCTATATTTAGTGCTGTTTCTATCGTATCTGGTTGTCTTTGCATGAACAAATGTGAAACTGGCTTTAGATGAGCTGAAGATCTGAAGACTAGATAGAGTCCAAGGAGATGGTTGGTTGTCTTTTCTTTTTTTATTCTTAAAACTCGAAATGATTAGGAAAGGTAGGAGAAGATGTAAAATTTAGTTACGGGAAAAAATGAAAACAACATATTCCTTCTTATTAAAGTAATTAAATTTTCTGAAACTTTACTTAGCTATAGACCAAAAATTTATTTCACCAGAAAAATATTAGTTGTGATGTCTGTGTTGCTAAGTTCAAAAAAGTACTCTCATAGCTGCAGAAACTACGATGCTTAGTATTGAAACCAGTAAGCTGAGATTGTGAAGGGAAGGAGGGAAGAGAAAGTGCATGTGTGCGTGGAAGGGAGAGAAAGAGAAAGAGGGAGAGGGAAGGAGGAAGAGAGAATGAGACAAACAAATGGTACAAAAAGAGGTGGCAAATAGCAGAAGTGTCCACATAATTTATCAATCCCAGTGACTAAGCCCAGTTTTCCTTCTTTTGGAAATCACTAATATCAGTGTATTTATTCATTCAATTTTATCAGACCTTTTCATCTTTTAGATGCTGGGAAATTTATCTTCATTATTTCTTTCTCTTTTTTTTTTTTTCCTTTTACTCCCCCACCCCCCGCCGCCCAACTCATTTCCAGATACTGACACTTTATTTCTGTTTTTCTTATCCCTTAAATTTTCTATCCTTTCTTTTCTTCTCTATTCTGGGAGAACTCCCCAATCTGATCTGCTGACTACTAATTTGTTCTCTACCATACGGTTTATCCCATTTATCTTATTTTTCATATTTGACATTCTTGTTTTCTTTTAATTTTTTGCTTTACATTTTAATATCTTTTCTTATCTCCTTCTCTGTGTGTCTGTCTGGTTAATATCATTCACTTTGTTTTCTGTTTGTTTTTTTTTTTTCTTTTTAAACTTACTGACTCCTCAGGTATCTGGTTCTTTTGGCCTGTGAGTTCATATTTCACTGATGGGATCAACTATTCTGTCTGAGAATTTGGGTAAGGATAAAACCAGCCTATGGTCTGTTTCAGAGAATTGAAGCAGAGGGGAGGAGAGAAACCTAGGGAGGAGAGCCTCAGGCATCACAGAACCACCCTTGGTCACTGTCCCTGCTGTTTGCTGTTACTCCACTATGTAGCTCTTCTGGTGATTATTGTGTCTTTAAACCCTTAGGAAGAAGTTGCTTTGGGCAGGTTTATAATCCACCAGTCCTGGGGTTTGGAGGGGAAGAGGGCAAAGGAATGAATGCCCATGGATGGGCTTCTGGACAGACTTCATCTATAGTTTTCACCATAGCTAGGCTGACATGTTCCCTGATACTACTCTGGGGCACCAGCATGTACAGCTGGGGTTGTTACCAAGAAGACTTTTATGGTCGAGGGGCAAGCAGTGATCTCAACAGGGAAAGAAACAAGTGGTTTTCTCCAGTCATTCTTCTCACAAAGCCCCTCCAGATCTAGAGAGCCTCCTCCCCAGGATGCAACCCCTTTCTTTCCACACGTACCAGTTTAAGTTAGCTGTCTGTCTTCCCCAGTGTTTTTTCACAGTTTTTACTTTCTCAGAATCTATGGGTTCTTTTTCACCTCTGTAGTTACTCCAGTGTTGATTTTGAGAGCTGGCAGCCTTTGTTATTGTGCTGTCCTGGCTAGAACAGTAATGCAGAAGTTAGAATTCTATCTTCTTCAGATCTTTTTCTAAGCATTTAAGCATTTGTGTGTATATATATAAATATATTTGTGTATATGTAGGCACGTGCGTGTGCGCGTGTGTGTAAATATATATATATATGAGAATTTTTTTGAGACAGAGTTTTACTCTGTTGTCCAGGCTGGAGTGCAGTGGCTCCATCAGCTCACTGCAGCCTCAAACTCTTGGACTCAAGTGATCTTCCCACCTCAGCCCCCAGAATAGCTGGGACTATAGGTGTACGCCGTGCCTAGCTAATTTTTTTTTTTTTGGTCGAGTTGGGGTCTCACTATGTTGCCAAGGCTGGTCACCAACTTCTGACCTCAAGTGATCCTCCTGCCTCAGTCTTCCAAAGTTCTGGGATTATAGGCATGAGCCACAATTTCTGGCTGAGTATATAATTTTGAGGTGTGTGTATATATTGCTGTGCAACCAGCTTTTTAAAATTTCACATAAATCCTGAATATCTACTATGTTCTTTTTATCTACCCAGAAGTATACCATAGTTTATTCTCCTTTTGAAGGATTTTTAGATTGGTTCCAATTTTTCTCTAATCCAACTGTACTAGTTATAAAATCCTTTTTTTGTACTTATGAGAAATTATTTTTCTAGATTCAGATACTAAAGCATGGAATTGCTGGCTCAAAGATATAAGCATTCACAACTTAAGTTTTTAGGTACTGAAAATTTTCCCCTAGTTGTATGAGTCCCTTTCCCATGTTACACATAATGATTTCAATTTTCAGTTTTTGCCAGTCTGATTAACAGTGACATTTTGCGTATTTTTCTGTCTAAAGGGCTATTACATATTTGGTTTGTTTGTAATAAAAACTAGTAATAGTGATATACTATAAGTTAAAATATTGCTTTGGTAAGTAAATAATGGCTTTTCTTTGTGCTTGGAACTTGTTGCTCACAGGGGCATTAGGTCAGTGAGAGCTGGGTGATGGCAAAACTGTAACTTGTACATATATGTAGATTGGCCAGGTATATTACTCTATGTTATAGGCAGCCTGACTTAAATTGGTGTGAGTTTAAGCACTGAGTATAATCCAAAACTCAGCGATACTTAAGAGTATGAGAGCATTTTGTAAATAGGCAGGATAAGTCTTCAGTAGGGTCTTAGAGTATTCTTAAGAAGTTAAATAGTATTCTAGAAAACAGATTCACAACAGAGAAGTTACTATAGATGGGCAGAGTAATATAGGCATTGTGAAATATTTCTCATTAATTTCTGGGGAAAACACATCTGTCATCATTCTAAATACTACCCAAGAGTCTCCAAGGGATTTCATATTAATTATGAAACATTATTTTTTAATTTAAAGGATATTGAGGCAATCGGTATTCCTAAAGAAGAGCCAGGCTAAGGGAATAAGGGGAGATAGAAATGTACATAGGAGAATGAAGGCAAATTGAAGAGAATCTTGAATGTTGAGCTAAGAAATTTGGATTTTATTTTATAGTCAATGGAATCATCAAAGATGTTGCAGCATTGATTTCTTCATATATTTTAGGAAAAAAAAAACACTTGTTGGTTGAAATTAAACCCCTTTTGAATGAGAAACATGGGAGCTTTCAGATATTGGAATTTTTCTTCATTTCTTAATTAGTAAATTCATTAATTAGAATATCTCCAGTCATAAAATGTACTAGTAATTAGGATGTATAATTTTTTAATATAGAAAGAAAATAAGAGTCTTACATTTTGTCAATTGTTCATTTATTTCATTTAAAACAAATTTTTTTTTGAGATGGAGTTTCGCTCTTGTTGCCCAGCCTGGAATGCAATGGCACGATCTTGGCTTACTGCAACCTTCACCTCTCAGGTTCAAGCGAGTCTCCTGCCTCAGCCTCTCGAGTAGCTGGGATTATAGGCATGCCCCACCATGCCTGGCTAATTTTGTATTCCTAGTAGAGATGAGGTTTTGCCATGTTGACCAGGCTGGTCTCAAACTCCTGACCTCAGGTGATCCACCTACCTGGGGCTCCCAAAGTGCTGAGATTACAGGTGTGAGCCACCACGCCTGGCCAGCAATTTTTGTTCTTTTCGTATTTTTATTTTTTTCCAGGGAAAAGAACATTATTAAATATGACTAAAGTAGTCTTCTATAATCTCTATACTTTTATAAAAGTGTAATTATTGATACAAGGGTAACCTTTATGCTGTTTAAAGTATATTATTCTCCTCATCAGTTGTTTAATTGTAAAGTTTACACGACAAACTTTAGGCAGTTTTATTCATGAAGAATGAGAGAAGTTTTCTGTTATTCCCATTTTAAGCTGTATGAACAATGTGTAATGCATACCAGCATTTAGTGGTTTTGAGTTTTTGTTTTTTTGAGACAGGGTCTCACTGTGTTACCCAGGCTGGAGTATAGTGGTGCAATCTCGCTCACTGCAGCCTCTGCCTCCCGGGTTCAAGCTAGCCTCCTGCCTCAGCCCCCCAAGTAGCTGGGACTACAGGTGTGTGCTACGATGCCCAGCTAATTTTTGTATTTTTTAGAGAGACAGGGTTTCACCATGTTGCGAACTCCTGAGCTCAAATGATCCTCCCGCCTTAGCCTCCCAAAGTGCTGGGATTATAGGTATGAGCCACCATACTGGCCTCATTTAGTGTTTAAATTGTAATCGAATTTTTCTTATATGTTGTATGGCTATTTAATTGGAGCTTGAAAAATAGTGATGGATTTCATAAAATATATGAAATTATATTGAAAACAAAGCCTATCACTAGGCTTATTAGACTAACTTCTTATAGGTAGCAGTTTGTAAAATACTTTCCAAGGAGTCAAGTGGTATTGTTTGTGATATTGGGCAAATATTTCCTGTTTTTACTTGATTTTAATATGATGGTTTTGACAATTGTTTCTACTTTTTAAAGGACTTGGAAAACAGTATGGGTGAACTTAGCGAAGGACAGAGACCCCAGCTAACAGCAGCAGCAGCAGAGAACATCTTAATGGGATATTCTCTCTATATGCAGCCACCTGTCACTAATGCAGAGTCTTTGGATCAACAGTGTGATCCTAAACCATCACCTCAGCAATTTGGCACAGTTTCAGGTATATACCATAATACTCTTTCTTCATGTGTCATAGTAGTATCCCTAATCTGAGTTGAGAAAAGTATACCGACTTTCAGATGGGGGCTTGCAAAATTTCTTTATTAAAAGGGATTATAATAATTGAAAAGTTTGGTGACAACTTTTTTAGTAGTATATATAGCAGTGTTTTTCCAATGTGATTCATGTATCAATGTTTGTACATGAACCATTGGGTGGTAGGTAAAATAATTTTGATAATACACATACATATATGTAAAACTTTTTAATTATGATGCATTTATTTTATTATTTATTTATTTTTTTGGGAGATGGAGTCTTGCTCTGTTGCCAGGCTGGAGTGCAATGGCACGATCTTGGCTTACTGCAACCCCTGCCTCCCGGGTTCAGGCAATTCCCCTGCCTCAGCCTCTGAGTAGCTGGGATTACAGGCATGTGCTGCCATACCCAGCTAATTTTTGTATTTTTAGTAGAGACAGGGTTTCGCTATATTGGCCAGGCTGGTCTCGAACTCCTGACCTCAAGAGATTTGCCCACTTTGGCCTCCCAAAGTGCTGAGATTACAGGTGTGAGCCATCGCTCCCAGCAGATGTATTTAAATATATACTAGAAAAATATAATGAATCCATGAAAGCTGACGTAACAGATCTTCATGTGTAGGACAAAATTAAATTAGATAATACTGTAGACATTTACTCCTTATACCATATGAATTTCAGTAGTACTCAGTGCATTCAGGACTATTTTAGAGTTTAAATAAACTTTCTGCTGTGATATGTTGGAAATAAGGATAGTATATAAAATGCCCATCACTAGCGTGTATAGTTGATTCTCATCTATGAACCATTGTTATATTCTGTGGTCACCACAAACATATTAACAAATATTGAACCATTGCTACTAGGGTAAATACAGGATTAGGTTTCTGTAAGTCTTTGGTCATAACATTTTTATCAACTGATCAATACATAACCTGGTTTTATTTGTGTTTCTGTTTAAAGAAATCTTATTTAATATATATTTTGAATTCCCAACAGTGTAACTTGTGCCTGAAGGAAGCCTGTCTAACACATGTATTTTCTCTATAAGACACATCAGAGCCTTCTTGTGCTTAGAAACACTAGACAGACCAGGCGCGATGGTTCACGCTTGCAATCCCAGCACTTTGGGAGGCCAAGGTGGGCAGATGACCTGAAGTCAGGTGTTTGAGACCAGCCTGGCCAACATGATGAAACCCTATCTCTACTAAAAATACAAAAATTAGGCAGGCATATTGCAAGAGCCTGTAATCTCAGCTACTTGGGAGGCTGAGGCAGGAGAATCACTTGAACCTGGGAGGCAGAAGTTGTAGTGAGCCAAGATCATGCCACTTCACTCTAGCCTGGGTGACACAGCGAGACTTCATCTCAAAAAAAAGAAATACTAGACAGTACTTTAGCACTAAAGGGCCATTTTAAACAGTGAAATTTCCAAAAGAAAAAAAGCCACAAAAATGTGAAAAACACAGCTTTACATATACTGTGAAAAGGTCACTTGTTTACAGTATGAGAGTTGAAGTAAGATGGAATGTATCCATGTTCAGCATCAATTGGAAAAATGCATATCAGGTAATTTAAGTTTTTCACCATGCTGTACATATCCACAAACGACCACGAAGGTGATATGAGTATTGACTTCGGGTTTATAAATACATTTTACCAAGTATGTATCAAATACGTAATTTGCAAATAAATGAGGATCTTCTACATTTTTTAAATGCCCATTTTTTCATTCATTTTTTTAATGCCCATTTCTTCTCTTAAGTGAAAAGAAACTTCTGAAGGTAGGCAGATGTGCCAGAAGTCAGAAAAGGAAAAGCCTGAAGTTAGAGTATTGTTTCATATTGAGTGAAACCTTATGTTATTCCGAATTGAGAGAAATTTAACTTAATTTCCCATGTGAATAAATGTAAAGATTGGCCTTATTTCTCATTTTGTACACATAATGAGAGCATTAAATGTTTTACATTCTTTAAAATTTGTAGGATTCAAATAGCATAAAATGTGGCTTTTACATTTATGTCCAGCTAAATGGGCTGAATGCAATGAAACAGAGTTAACACTAGGTGGCTCTCGCAGATCACTTGAACTGCTAGGTACTTAAGAACTACTAGGTACCTGAGAGCAACTGGGTACTTACCTGAGATGCTACGGAATAAACTCCCTGAGGAGATAGTCTATCCAGTCCTTTCTTCAATTTCTGGTAGCCCTAGAGGTTACCTATAGTACAGTGCATTTTTAATATTAGGCACATTGTAGGTGTTTAATTGGAAAAAATAAGTAATATGTTATGACATAAGATTGAGCACACATATAAGGCAGTATCATAGAGTAGCTAAGAGTTTAGGCTTTGAGTATCTTAGAAATGGGTTTGAATTCCAGCTCTGTGTATCTTTGGTCAAGTAACTTAATGTTCCTGAGCCCAAATTTCTTCATGTGTCAAGTGGGGATAATATTGCTATGTACAAAATTACCCCACATTTAACAGCTGAAGGCATCAAACATTTACTGTCTCACACAACTCTGAAAGCCACAAATCCATTAGTGACTTATCTGGGTGGTTGTCAGGATCTCTCCTGATCTGGCAGTCAAGATGATGGTTTGAAATGAGTTCATCTGAAGGCTTGAGTAGGGTTGAAGGATCCATTTTCCAAGCTCACTCACATGGCTTTAGCAAGAGGCTTCACTTCTTCACCATGTTAACCAGTCCATAGAGCGATACATGATGTAGCAGGCATCCCTCAAGGGAAAGTAAGCAATCAAGATGGAAACCGTAATGCCTTTTTCTTTTTCTTTTGAGACAGAGTCTTGCTCTGTTGCCCAAGCTGGAATGCAGTAGTGCGATCTCAGCTCACTGCAACTTCTGCCTCCTGGGTTCAAGCGATTCTCCCACTTTGACCTCCTGAGTAGCTGGGACTACAGATGCAAGCCACCATGCCTGGCTACTTTTTGTATGTTTTTGTAGAGATGGGATTTTGCCATGTTGGCCAGGCTGGTCTCAAATTTCTGACCTCAAGTGATCCATCCACCACAGCCTCCCAAAGTGCTGGGATTACAGGTGTGAGCCACCACACCCAGCCAATAATGTCTTTTATAACCTAATCTCCAAAGTGGCATGCCGTCACTTCTGTCATATCCCATTGATAACACAGACCAATTATGGAACAACTTAAGAGGTGACTTTAAAAAGGTGTGAATACCAGGAGGCAGAGATCGTTAAAGGCTGTCTTGGAGGTAATAGTGTCCACCTTATTACAGTTATTAGGTACCATATTTGACAGTGCATGTAAAGTAGTTAGCACAGTGCTTGGTACATGGTGTTGTTCTCTTTAATAATGCTTGGACTGTGTGAACGTACTATCTTATATGTACTTAATAGAATCAGAAATCATCAACAGTTGACTAAAAGGACTTTGCCTATAGAAAATTGATTTCTTCCTCTTGTTTCAAGATTTCCTCCTGGTGATCACAAAATATAATTGTGGTCCATAGATGAGAATCAACTATATATGCTAGTTATTGGTATTGCTTTTCATCTTGATGTTTAATAACTTTGCTTACAGAGGCTCATCTGTTCTTGCTTTGCCCCTCCTCACCCCTGCTAATTTTCAGGAAATATCCTATTTGCAACCTGTAGTCCTCTATCACTGTCTCCATTCCTAAGGCTCTCAGGTTTTGTTTAGAAACCTAAAGACAAAATTGGCTTTGAGGAGTTGTCTTGGGAACTCTGAAATGTAAGCTATAATTTGAGTGAATTATATGTGGACTCTGGGATATACTACCAATTACAGGTTTTCATTTACTCAAAAAACCTATATTGAATACCCACTGTATACCTAGAACTGTGTAAGTACTGCATTTAGCACTCGAGATTCAAAGATGATAGATATTTGCTCTCAAGATGTTTACAAAGTAGTGGGGGAGAAATAAATAACAATTATAATATTGTGTGACTAGTACAACACAGACGGCTGTGGGAGTGCAGAGGAGGAACTCAGCTCATTTGTGAGGGCTTAGAAAAGGTTTTCTGCAAGAGCCAATGTGAAATTAAATCTTAAGGGAATTAGCCAGATGGTAAATTATGATAAGAGTATTCCAGTTTCTTCATTTACTTACTAAGAAGACATTTTTGAGTGCCTGCTATACACTGAGCATGTGCTAGGTGCTAGGAATATGAAACTTGGTAAGGCCCTGTTTACAGTGATTTTTTTTTTTCTCTAGTAGACATAGTAGATAAGAAAACAAAAACATGCAGTAAGTACTGTGGTTATTGTCAGGAAGCCCATATAGGATGGAGATATACAGATCAACTGAGGTTGAAGTTGGGATTTAGGAAACGACTTCATAGATGAGGGAAGTCTTGCTTGAAGTGACTCCTCAAAGATGAATAAATGCTTGCCATGCGGTGAGTGAGAAAGGACCTTTCAGGAAGAATCGGCAATGAGACAAGAAACAAAAGGGGAAAAAAAAAAAAGGCAAGCCTTAGTCACGGAAATGTGGTGCTTTTGTCAAAGAATTAGAGCTTAGGATGTAATGAAATTGCAGCAGGGAGCAGAAACCAGGTCATGAAAAGCCCTGGATGATCTATCAGGGAGTTTTTTTGTGCACAAAATAGGAAATAATAACAATCTTGCTTTATACTTATTCCCATGAAAAATTCAGTCTTAAGTTTCTGTCAATTCTGAATGTTGTGTGATATTCGTCAGTCTGTTGAAAATTATAATTAAATGAGTGATATGATCATATTTACTTTCATTTAGCAAGATTATCTGAAGTGCTATGTGATGGATAGATTGGAAGAGTTAAGACAGGATGCAAGGAGCCTGATTAAACAACCATTAAAGTTGGCCTGGTGAGACATTATTCAGTAGTGAGGATATATAAAAAGGGAGATTTGAGAGAGAATTCAGGAAATGGACAGGAATTCATTTGAATGTGAGCAGTACAAAAGAAAGGGAAAGTCTAAGAAATCCCTAAGTTTCTGGCTAGAATTACTGGATAATGGTCATCTCAGTCACTGAGAGACAGAAATGGACAGGAATTCATTTGAATGTGAGCAGTACAAAAGAAGGGGAGAGTGAGAAAGCTGTAAGTTTCTGGCTAGAATTATTGGATAGATGGTCATCTCAGTCACTGAGAGAGAGAGAAAATATGGAGGAAGGACAGAATTAGGAAGAAGAACGTTGTTTATACATACTGAATTTGTGATTCCTTTGACTTTCATACAAATGAAAAAAAATCCATTAGATAAACCAGACCAAAAACTCTTGCTGGACTGGCGATTTTAGGCGAATTTAGTCTTCTCTGAAAGTCTGCCATGCTTGCTTTCCACTACAATAAAATATTGTAGGAAAGTAAATTTGGTACCTGAGAAAAATCTTCAGTGGCTACTGGTAAATTAACATCATTTTCCTACAATAAAATATTGTAGGAAAGTAAAATTAGGAATTTCTAGTTATAATTAATTAAACTGAATCTGACTTGAGTGAAATAATATTTTAAATATCCCTCTTTTAAAGGTCTAACTTGCATTATACAGGCAAGACAAAAGATACAGGCAATACAGAGATACAGTGATGTTATTATTAAATACACAGATATCTCTGCTCCTGCTTTCTTTTTAGTGATTTGATTGAGGTGCCATTTATTTATGTATTTATTTATTTAGAGACAGGATGTTACTTTGTCACCCAGATTGGAGTGCAGTGATGTGATCTTAGCTCAGTGCAACTTCCATCTCCAGAATTCAAGCGATTCTCCTGCCTCAGCCTCCTGAGTAGCTGGGATTACAGGCACATGCCACCACACCCAGCTAATTTTTGTATTTTTAATAGAGGTAGGTTTTACCATGTTGGCCAGGCTCGTCTTGAACTCCTGACCTCAGGCAATCCACCCACCTTGGCCTCGCAAAGTGCTGGATTACAGGCATGAGCAATGCATCTGGTCAGAGGTGCCATTTAGATAAGAAAAAGAAGAGCTTGATCACTTGAAGAAAAAAGTCTACCGAATGTAGCTAGGCAATATCAACATTTTTCAGGCAGGAAATTGCCCTTTGCTATAAGATTATATTTTAATGGCCCAGGCACTGTGGTTCACACCTGTAATCCAGCACTTTGGGAGGCCAATGCAGGTGGATCACAAGGTCAAGAGATCAAGACCATCCTGACAAACTTGGTGAAACCCCGTCTCTACTAAAAATACAAAACTTAACTGGGCGTGGTGGCACGCGCCTGTAGTCCCAGCTACTCAGGAGGCTGAGGCAGGAGAATCGCTTAAACCTGGGAGGTGGAGATTGCGGTAAGCCGAGATTGCGCCACTGACCTCCAGCCTGGAGACAGAGCGAGACTACATCCCCCTAAAAAAAAAAAAGTACATTTTAGATAGAAAGTATTCTATTGACTCTTAGAGATAGGAAAGGTAAGCAGGAGTATTAAGAGTTTGTATGTGGGAAGAAAGCTGCAGATGGACTGCATGGGTAACTTGTTGATTGGAACCTTCACATAGAATATTCCATGGATTTGTTTGAACATAGGTACGTTTTGCATTCTGAGTTTTGGTTTTAATGGCAATGAAGGCTTTGTCCAGGTGTTTTTGTTTGAAGTGCACTGCTTTTTCTAATTCAGCAGGTGAGAAATATTGGTAGTTTTAGTCAAGTACTTGTTCATTTTTGAAGATAAATTTAACAATTTATTTTAACTTTTTGTTTACATTTTGATAACAGGTGGTATTTATGAAGATTCCTGTGCTAGTCATGGTCCAATGAGTTTGGGAGAATTGGAGTTGGAGCCAAATTCTAACCATGTTCTTCCCACAACACTTCTGACAGCACGAGAAAATGATGTTAATTTACCAGTAGCCGCTGAAGATTTTTCTCAGGTACCAAACTAATAGCACATGTATTTTACTTAAAATGAGAATTGAAACAATATTGCCTTAGCATGTTTTGGCCCATCAAGAGCCAAGCCTCTGGAGTCAGATAGCTTCAAATCATGCCTCCTTTATTTCCTAACTCAAGCCTGAATATAAATTTTAGCTCACCCAAGCTGTGCCCTTGAATACATTACTTAGCCTCTTTTTTTTTTTTTTTTTTTTTTTTTTTTTTTTTTTTTGAGGCGGAGTTTCACTCTTGTTACCCAGGCTGGAGTGCAATGGCGCGATCTCGGCTCACCGCAACCTCCGCCTCCTGGATTCAGGCAATTCTCCTGCCTCAGCCTCCCGAGTAGCTGGGATTACAGGCACGCACCACCATGCCCAGCTAATTTTTTGTATTTTTAGTAGAGACGGGGTTTCACCATGTTGACCAGGATGGTCTCAATCTCTTGACCTCGTGATCCACCCGCCCTGGCCTCCCAAAGTGCTGGGATTACAGGCTTGAGCCACCGCGCCCGGCCCCTACTTAGCCTCTTTTAAGCCTTAATTCCCTCATCTTTAAATTAAAAAATAACAGTAATGGCCAGGTGCAGTGGCTCACACCTGTAATCCCAGCACTCTGGGAGGCTGAGGCAGCGGATTGCTTGAGTCCAGGCATTTGAGACCAGCCTGGGCAATGTAGCGAAATCCTGTCTCTATAAAAAATACAAAAATTAGCCAGTCTCCTGTAGTCCTAGCTACTTGGCAGGCTGGTGGGCAGATTGCTTGTGCCCAGGGGGCAGAGGTTGCCGTGAGCCCAGATTATGCCACTGCACTCCAACTGGGTGACATAGTGAGACTTTTGTCTCAAAAAAATGAATAAATAAATAAAACATACAAATAATACATGTAAAAGTAAGGTTGCTATTTTACTTATATCTCAGTATCCGCATGCAATACCTAGCTCAGTACGTTGCACATAGTAGGTGTTCAGTAAATGTTTATTACATTGAAATTTGTAAAAGGTGTTTCGTAAGAAATGTATTGCATAAGAAATTTTATACTGAGTGAAGCCAATGGCCCATGCAATCTTGTGTACTGAAAAAATAGGTTAATTGCTCACCAAGCTGTTTATCTAAAAAATGTTCATTATTAAATAGTTTTTTATTTGTGTATTGACAATTCATTACTCATTTTGAACTCATTTATAAATAAGTATTTATTCATGGTATTGTGTAGCAGTACATGTGTTAAGGATGAAACCAAAAAAAATATGTAAGATAAAGATTGTTTATGGAACACATGATTACGTAGGGTTCAGTATTACTAACCTGTAACCAAGCAATGATCAGGAAAAACTAGTTAATAATAAAAAAGTATTTGTTAATAACTTCTGTATAAAAAATTTTTTGTGGCCATGATTAGGCAAACATTTCTAGAATATGATACCGAAAGTACTATCTATGAAAAATAACTTTTTAAATTGGTCTTATCAAAAATAAGAACTTCTGTTCCTCAAAACATACTGTTAAGAGAATTAAAAGGCAAGTCACTGACTGGGAGAAAATATTTAGAGATTACTTTTCTGATCAAAGACTTGTATTCAAAATATATAAAGAGCTCACATAACTCAATATTAATAAAACAAACAATCCAGTTAAAAATACACGATAGATTTGGACAAGTACTTTACCCAGAGAAGATATATGAATGGCAAATCAGCACATAAAAAGATTCTCAACAGAGTTAGTCATTAGGAAAATGCAAAATAAAACCGCAATGATGTACCACTACACAGCCATTAGAATATCTAAAATCTAAAAGACTGCCATGCCAAGTGTCAGCAAGGATGTAGAGCAACTGAACTTTCATACTTTGCTGATTGGGAATGCAGAATGATCCAACCACTATGGAAAAGAGCTTGGCCATTTCTTTAAAAATATACACCCACCAAATGAACCATGCATTTCACTCCTAGTTTCCCAAGAGAAACTAGAACATATGTTTGCACAAAGATTTGTACATGAATCTTCACACAACTTTATATTTGTGGTAACCCAAAACTGGAAACAACACAAATGTCCATCAACTGGTGAATGGACAAATTGTGGTGTATCCTGTACAGTGGAATATTTAGCAACCAAAAACATGAACTATTAATACAAACAATAACATGGGTGGTTCTTACAAAAGTTATGTTGAGTAAAGAAGCCATACCAGAAAAAAAAAAACTCATTATTTTACTTATATAAAATTCTAGAAAATGCAAACTCATTTCTAGTAATAGAAAGCATTTCAGTTCTTGTTCAAGGAAGTAAGAGACAGAGGTGGGACGGGCAAGAGGGAGAAGATAAAAGGGTGTGAGAAAACTTTTGAGATTGATGGATGTGTTTATTGTATTATCTTGATTGTGGTGATGGTTTCATGGGTTTATACGTAGGTCAAAATAGCAAATTGGACACTTTAAATATGTGCAGTTTATAGTCTATTACTTATACCTTAATAAAACTGTTTAAAAATAAAAAGATGATTGCTTCCTTTTAATTGGTGGCTTGTTTTTAGAATAAAACTATAAAGTGTTACCAGAAAAATGGGCCTAAAAAAATTTCTTTGTTAGATTTCTTTAGCTAACAGGGACGTATGGTTAGTAATATAATAGCACACACTTATTTATAGTGCTAGATGCTGTTCTAAGTTTTTTATGTATTTTAACTCATTTAATCCTTATAACAGCCTAATGAGGTAGTTGTTGTTATTATCCTTATTTCATGAATCAGGAAATTGAGATACTGAGGAGTTAAATAACTTGCCTAAGGTCAAAGCTAGAAAATGCCTTAGCCAGATTTGAACACAGGCAGTTTAGCTCCTGTGTTCACAGCTCTTATTCACTGTGAGTAAGTAAGGAAACCAATTGAGAGGTTCAAAGCGTCAGCAGCCAGAGCCAGAGATAGTCCTAGTACCCATCTTAGAAATAAACACTAAGATAATATTTCCTTCAAGGCAGAAACATACATGACTAACAGCTCTAAACTTGAAAGACCAGAGCGAAAGCTAGTTATTATTACTGCAGCTTAAAGCTACTCATTTTTACCCCTAGATAAAGAGGATGCCTGCCAAAGCTGCAGTGGCCATGTGGACAGATGTTTCAGATTCTTCTCTGGTTGTATTTATTGACAAGGGTCCAGAGATTTCTTTTTAAGCTCCTGTTAAAGTGTATCTTTACAGTCGGGAAAAGGGCAAAAATAAATAGAAACAAGAAAACAGCTATCTTATAGCTGTTTTCAGGGGCTTATTCATAAGTAAGCTCATAAAATAAGAAAGAGAAGAAAGAAAAAAAACCACACACTTTGTGCTGTATGATTATGAGATTTGTGACTACTGTAGATTTCAAATTTGATTATGTTACAGGTAAGAGAGAGAGATGATAGGGCTTATGATGAAGCATATGTTTCTTGAATGGCAAATGGAAGATAATACCTACTCACACTTCTGAGAATTAAATGATGTTACTATATGTAAAAGCTCTTCAAAAATTGCAGTGCATTATGCAGATTTTCATTTTATGCAAAAAATGGTTATATGGAAGAATTTGCTGCCAAATTAAGTGCTTATCCTATCTAAATCCATTATATATATATATATAAAGTAGTTTGATTTATAAGTAGCTCTGAATTCTCTAATAAAAATAGACCAAATTGACTTGAATATTTGAAATCCGTATATATGATCCAAGTCTTTTCAAATTTTTTTTTTTTTGCAATGTCTTTTCTTTTGTAATATCTTATCACCTATTTATTGGTAGAAGTGCTAATAAATAAATGGCAATAAAAAGCAACTAGAAAGCAAGCATATTATTAAAATTTTATATAATAAACACCTGCATATTTTGGCTTCTCAGATTAAGTAATTAAAAAATAATATTATGACCTCATATCTCAAATTATTTAGTATCCACAAAAGCGAAATCAAAATGTTAAGCAAGCTGAACACAAACCAGAACAAAGTTACCTACGCATTAGAAATAAATGTGATATTGCACCTTTACAGCAACAAGGTAAGACTTGTTTTTTATGTAATAATATAATAGTTTGATATTTGTCTGGATATTGAACAAATATGAGAATTCTTTACTTTTGTATATATCCTACTGCTCTCTAGGTTTTTGTTTTCTCTCATTTAGTTCATTTAGATGAAGAATCAGTATTGTATTTGACTATAAATTTGTTCTTTTTACCAGTAAACACTATTTCTAGTGGATTTTTAAAACTCTTAGCTGGTATCTTTCCTTTAACCTTTTAGCTCTTGTTCAATTCAATACCAAGGTCTTTTTATCTGTATATAAGTCTGTCTAAAATTATAATATGTTAAAGACAGGAATTATGGCTGTTAATATGCTCTGTAAAGCACCTTATTTAGTGCATGGTGATATTGACGAAGTATAACTTAAAAAACAATTGCCTTTCATGTTACGTACTATGGAATGGATGAACTTAACTGTTCTTTATCAAACTTGTGTGGTTACCTTTAATTCCACAGTCAGCATTCAAGCATTTTGATATTGTCTTTATGTTTCTAACATAAATATGGCTTTGTTTGCCATCTTGCTTCTTAGTCATTACATTTTATATAACCTAAAATCTGAAATTTGGCAGTAGAAACTAAGATCTCTTCTGTTTAAAAACTTTCTGTCTACAATCCTGGAAGAAGTATTAGGACTATTTTGAGAAGTGGAATTTTCTTTTTTGCTTTTATAACTGTGATCTTTATTTAATTTTCAAATAATATTTAGTTGAGCAAATACGTATTATTGGGTGTCAGTATAATTGCAAATGTAACTGTGCATTTGGTGTTTTGAGAAGGACGTAAATGAGGAAGTACTCAAGATAGCAAGGTTATGCTACATAGGGTTTAGGTTTTCACTCTTCCATTTGTTTTTTGTTCCTCTCTTGCTCCAACTTCTCAGAACTTTGTCTTGACCATTTTTTAATAAAAAATCACCATAGTATGTTAATATTAATGTACTATGGGAAATTGCCTAGAAACTCCTTTCATGATGATTTGAAAATCAATCACAGTGGTATATAGATATGAGCAGATAAATGTTTCTAAGATAATTTCAGGACTTCCTTCATGTTCTTCTACTGAGTGCTCATTCATGAACCATCCTTCACAGTCAATGATAGTTTTTTAAATTTAGTGTTTTTTAAAAAAAATAATCATTTTTGACATTATAAATAAATTTTATATTCTTGGGAATGTTGTATCTAATGAAATAATTATTTTTTTTTTCAGCTGATAGGAAAATATCTCTGGTAAGATGTTAGCTGGTGGAAGGAAGTTTTATGTGGAAACAGTTTACAACAGTTGGATTTGATATATTTGAAATGTTTGCGTTTAATTTTACATCTAATAAAAAATTAGGAGAGCAGACCTATACTAGCCTTGACTAAGACAAATAAATGTCAGTGGGCTATAAAGAGAGCATTTTAAATAGAGGCCAAGTGTTTCACTCTATAATTGATACACGTCTTCATACTGAAAATTTCTTGAATGAATATGGATTGCCTTTGCAAATATAGTCAGTTATGACATTTTTCCCATAGATTTTGTGGGTTTTATTTTTTTTCTGTGATGAAACTGAGATATTGCCAAATGTTACAGAAAATAGAAGTCAGAGTGCCAAAATAATTCTCTGGAGCTCTCAGGACTTTGGGTGACCTTGAAGGAATTCAATCCTATCATACATAGAGACCTTGAAGATAATGAAGGAAATTCACCTTACCACCAGAGAATCAAAGCCACATCTTTTCTAGCAGATAAATGCTTCCAAGAATACTAGAATGCCAATTTTTGGCTATTTCAGGGGGAAGTGTCATGTATTTCACTTTGAAATATGTAGCAGTTTAATATATGTGTTTAAAGAAAGAGAGCAGCTATTTAAATGATCATCCATTAAAAAATGGTAGGACACAGATTCCAGCACGGTATTGCTAGGAACTTAGTAAAACACTTAGTTTTTTTCTCCCTTGATTATTAAAAGAGAGGAATTCATTGTTCTGACAAGTGATCTCTTTGGAGTCTTTAAGAGTAAAATATTTTCATTTGGTATTGAATTTATTGAGTCTGTCTTTGACCACATGATACCACTTATCTGATTCTGTGTACTGGTAAGTGTATCTAACAGTTTTATAGTGAAAGCACTCTTTAAAACAGTATTTGAATGGATCATTTCTATTTTCCCCCCTTTGCTGTGCAAATTAATTTTTACTCATCTTTTGCTATTCAAGTTAACTTTCATCATTACAAAAGAGAGGCTAGTTTTAAGTCAATTTATTTGTGATAAGCCCAGGAACAACTAAATTCTATAAAGTAATGTATTAAAATAGTAAAGTTTAAAGATTATTTTCCTTCTTTTTTCCCTTTAAATTTGAAGACCGTCATAATAAATTATCATTACAAAGTCAAGCATACTATTTGCTACTATCAGTCAATGGGGAAAAAATAAGTCATATGTTTTATGATAAGATGCTATGAAAGACTAGATTGTCAAATTTGCTTGAAAAATCTCAGCAGTTTTCAGTTTTCTTATTTGTAGATTATACATGTTACTCAGAAAATAAGTATCAAAGTGCTAAAAGGAATAGGTGTAATTGCTGTTATTTGTCAAATAATTCTGTATTTTTGTGGGAAATACAGAATCACAAATATTTCCTTCTGGCATTATGTCCCAAGTTAAATTTCTAGCCAATTTAGGACCTTTTATATCTCATATAATGGTGACAGTGACTTTAAATATGTGAGCATTAGGAAATTCAAAGCTTATATAGTCTTAGAAGATGTTTCTGACCACGTATGCAAATAATTTTTCTTCTTTAATAAAATGGTGCTTTTTTTGCCTTTGTGTTTGAAATTTAGCTAAATTACAATAGCTGTTAAAATTGACCTTAGGCATTTCAAAACCATAGTTAAAAGGGTTTTAAGTTGACTTTTTAAAAAATCTTAAGGTGTGGTAGGGATGTCAAAACCATGTGTGTGAATCTCTGATAGGGAGGGGTTGAAGCACAGACTAATAAGTCTGTCAGAAATCTGTGAGTCCAAATGTGTAATAAGCATTGTCTGAATGTGCTTTCCACAAATCCATGCTATTAGTGATTAACAAAAAATAAATTCACTTTGAAATGTTGCTAAATTTGGGAATTTTGTTTCCACCTAGGATGAGGAAATTGGAAAGAATGTTACTTTCACCCTAACTATAATAAAATGTCAGATAAATTACAAAATCATAACATTTCTTGAACTCATCAGAGAGCTGCTGATGCAGAGCAACTAAGTAGCCTAAAGTCCAAGGAAATGCAGACTCCTCCAAAAAGAGATGAGACACAGCACTGTCTCACTTGTGACAGAGCACAGTCACAGGAAGAAACGCCAGGCACCAATCAAGCAAATCAGAAGTATTTGGCTAAACTTTTTAGGTGGGTTGCTAAAGGCCAAGTGTAGAACCATTGGTAGT
Organism: Saimiri boliviensis; assembly: GCF_048565385.1. NCBI lineage: Eukaryota > Metazoa > Chordata > Mammalia > Primates > Cebidae > Saimiri > Saimiri boliviensis. The sequence continues at coordinate 90,773,803 of NC_133450.1, read as the reverse complement.
CACGTATGCAAGTGGAGTTCACACGCACTTCTAGGCTTCTTCTGCACAGACTCCAAAGAAAAATTTAGCGGTAAGGCAGAGGTTCTCCTTCACTGGTGCAGGCCTGAATGTGCCATTTTGACCCTTCTGTTAAGAACAAAAGCCTTAAGCCACTGAGGAAGGGGCAGCCTATTTGTTATTTCTAGGGTATAGGTGAAAACCTATTGTGGCTGGGGAAAGGGTAAAGAAAAAAAAAAAAGAATCCACTCCTGGGGGAGAAGAAGAAAACAGTCTTGGTCCCGCAATCTTTTATCAGCGCTATAAGAAGTTTCTTTTTATTGGGAGAGTGATTGGAAACAGTCCTACACAAAACTTGCCAAAGGGACAAGGCAGAATTTAAAATTTCAGTTTTCTCGGCCAGGTGTGGTGGCTCACGCCTGTAATCCAAGCACTTTGGAGGCCAAGGAGGGTGGATCACTTGAGGTCGGGAGTTCAAGACCAGCCTGACCAACATGGTGAAACTCCGTCATTTAAAAAAAAAAAAAAAAAAAAAAAAAAAAATCAGTTTTTTCCAAATTGATCTACAGATTCAGTGCAATCTCAAACAAATTCCAGCAGGGAGTTTTAGGTAGAAGTTGACAAGCTGAATCTAAAACCTATAAGAAAATGCAGAGGACCTAGAATAACCAAAATAACTTATAAAAAGAAAAATAAAGTTGGAAGATTATACTGTATAACTCTAATACTTATTATAAAGCTACAGTAATCAAGACAGTGGGTATTGACATAAATATCAATGGGATAGAATAGAGAATTCAAAAAAAGTCCACACATTTATGATTAGTTGATAAATTGATTTTTACAAATGGGAAAGACAATTCAATGGATAAAGGATAATCTTTTCAATAAATGATGTTTGGACAGAGCTTATCTCTATACAAAAAAATGAATGTCAATCTATATTTCACAAAACATATACAAAAATGAGCTCAAAAATTGATCATAGATCTAAATGTAAAGCCTAAAACTTCTGGAAGGCAATATAGGAGAAAATCATTGTGACCTTTGGTTGGGCGAACATTTCTAAGATATTGCAGAAACTATTGATAATTGGACTTGATCAAAATAAAAATTTCTGTTCTTCAAAAGACAGCGTTAAGAGAATGAAAATGGGCAAACCACAGACTGGAAGAAAATGTTTGCAAATTTGCTTTCTGATATGGTTATGTCCAGAATATATTTTTAGACCTTACAAAACTCAACAGTAGAAAAACAAACCCAATTTTTAAAATAGATAAACGATTTGAACAGATACTTCACCAGAAAAAGATATTTAGATGGCAAAGAAGCACATGGAAAATTGTTCAACATTATTAGTAATTGGAAAGATACAAATTAAAAATTAGATACCACTGAATTGATCAAGGAAACTGATACTACCATGTATTGGTGAGGATGTAGATCAATTCTAATGCTGATACATTGCTGGTGGGAATGCAGAACATAACATAAACCTTGGAAAACCATTTGATAGTTTCTTATAAAATTAAACACAAATTGATCATATGACTCAGCAGAATATTTTCTATATATTTATTCAAGAGAAATGAAGACTTACTTTCACACAAAACCTGTACTCAAAAATTTTTTGGCAGTTTCATTTATAATTAGCCAAAACTGGAATCAACCAAAATGTCATTCAACAAATAAATGAATAAACAATCTATGTAGTACATCCATACAGTGAAATAGTTCTCAGCAATGAAAAGACGTGAACTACTGATACACACACAGCACCACAGATGAGTCTCAATTGCATTATATGTAGTGAAAGAAGTTAAATTTTAAAGGCTACATACTGTATGGTTCCATTTATATGACATTTTGGAAAGGGCAAAACTATAGATATGGAGAAGAGGTTAGTGGTTGCCTCAGAGCAGAGTTTGACAACAAATGACAAGAAGGAACTTTTTTCCATTTGGATGGAAATATTCTATATCTTAATTAGGGTAGTATCTATACAACTATGAATTTTTGTTTTTTTTTTTTTTTTTTTTTTGAGACGGAGTTTCGCTCTTGTTGCCCAGGCTGGAGTGCAATGGCGCGATCTCGGCTCACCGCAACCTCCGCCTCCTGGGCTCAGGCAATTCTCCTGCCTCAGCCTCCTAAGTAGCTGGAATTACAGGCACGCGCCACCACGCCCAGCTAGTTTTTTGTATTTTTAGTAGAGACGGGGTTTCACCATGTTGACCAGAATGGTCTCGATCTCTCGACCTCGTGATCCACCCGCCTCGGCCTCCCAAAGTGCTGGGATTACAGGCTTGAGCCACCGCGCCCGGCTACTATGAATTTTTCAATGGTTAATCTTACTGGTTATAAATTATACTTCAGTAAAATGATGTACATATTACTGAGTTTGTGACACTTCTTTTGCTTATTATGAATTTTCTTTCTTTCTTTTTTTTTTTAAGTAGAGACAGGGTTTCACTATGTTGGCCAGGCTGGTCTCGAACTCCTGACCTCGTGATCTGCCCACCTCAGCCTCCCCAAGTGCTGGGATTGCAGGCATGAGTCACCACACCTGGCCACTTACTGTGAATTTTCTTAATCAGCTTGTACTAAAAGCTTATCATTTTGGAAGGTGTGAAAGGTTTTGTTGGTAAAAGGTGTGTAAATATGTCACTGTATTACATTCATTTACTCTTACATCTTTTTCTTCTATTAACACTTAGGAGGAGATAATTTGACATATTTTACAATACGTTATATCTTCAGTACAATGTAAACTGGATTTTTAGGTGTTTAAACACACATTCCATTTAGACTAAAAGTCTGAAACATTTATGTTTTGTAATTAATAGTGACTGAGAAACAAAGAAAAAATTTTATGTGCTAATAAATTTACAGTAGAAATACTCTTGTTTAAAATTTTCTTTTTTAGATTTCAGAAAGGGAAGAACTGTCAGCTCAAAAACTTGTGTTTTTTACTGGCACGTTCAATATTATGTGTAATCAACCCAGCTCAACTCAATAAACAGTAATTGAGGCCCCTCCACACTGTATGCTTCTAAGTCTCAATGCCTTTCTGCATTATCTTCCTTCCACCCAGAGTTTCCTTATCTTCCCACTTTTATTTGCCTCCAAATTACTTATTCTTCAACATTCAGCTCCATCTTTCTGAGTCCTTATTGAACCTCCAGTTGAAAATGTTTTATTCATTTTAACTCACTCTCTTCCCCTAGCTCTTCTCTGCCTTGAACATAGTTACAATCTTAAAAATAGATTTTGGCTGGGTACAGTGGCTCACACCTGTAATCCCAGCACTTAGGGAGGCCGAGGTGGGTGGATCACTTGAGATCAGGAGTTTGAGGCCAGCCTGGCCAACACAGTGAAACCCTGTCTCTGCTAAAAATACAAAAATTAGCTGGTTGTGGTGGCACATGCCTGTAATCCCAGCTACTTGAGAGGCTGAGGCAGGAGAATTGCTTGAGCCTGGGAGGTGGAGGTTGCAGTGAGCTGAGATCACACCAGTGCACTCCAGCTTGGGCAACAGAGTGAGACTGTCTCAAAACAAAAACAAAACAAAAAACAAAAATAGTTTTCATTTACCAGAGGCTTGCTATGTGTGTTCCTATTATTTCATTTATTCCTCACAGTACCATCCTAGGTAGGGAGTTTGGTTTGTTTGTTTTATAGAGACAGAGTCTCACTGTCATACAGACTAGAGTGCAGGGGTATGATTATAGTTCATTGCATCCTCAACCCCCTGGGATCAAGCAATCCTCCTGCCTCAGTTTCTGAGTAGCTAGGACAACAGGTGTGTGCCATCATGCCTGCCTCAGGTAGTTTTATTCCTGTTTTACAATAGAGAATAAGAGTTATGAATGTTAACTAATTTTCCCAAAGCACACAATTTAAAAAATGAAGATCTGAATTCCAGCCCAGATAGACTTGATTGCAAAGCTGATGCTCCTTTCCTTGTGTAATACTATTTATTGAATAAGCATTTAATGAATATTTATTGTATGACTTAACAGCTTGTTAACGAGCTGCTTTTATCACCTCTATAGTCCCCAGACTGATTATGTAATATTCCAAAGAAAGTGATATAAGGGATAGTTTTGTGACTTGTCTTTAAGATATGTTATCTGTTTCTTATTGAAGAGAGCTTGTTTCCCACTGTAACATTGTGGTGATCAGTAAATATTTGTTCATGGAATTGAATTTGATGATTACATCATTTGCTATTAACCCCAAACAACACTTAATTCTGTTATTTAGTAATAAGATGGAAGAAGGAAGGGAAGAGAAAAATGAGAATATTTAATTACAATCATTTTTCCATTACTGACTCTTTTTAATGTAAACAATCTTGCAAACAGCCACAGTGGAATAATCTAAAGTGATTTTTAATTTGCTTTTACAGAAGATTGATTTCTTTTATAATATTAACATAAATTTTTATTCTTTGAGGACATAATAGTTGAACAGAGGTTGGGGCAACTGATAATATGCCCAAGGATGGGGAAAATTAAATCAGCTTAGACATTAGTTCATGGGCAATCTTTTGAACTTTAGATGAGAGAGAAAAATAGTGTGGGCATTCATTCACTCTTTTTAAAAAACTGAGATATTGCCGGGCACAGTGGCTCAAGCCTGTAATCCCAGCACTTTGGGAGGCCGAGGCGGGTGGATCACAAGGTCGAGAGATCAAGACCATCCTGGTCAACATGGTGAAACCCCGTCTCTACTAAAAATACAAAAAATTAGCTGGGCATGGCGGCACGTGCCTGTAATCCCAGCTACTCAGGAGGCTGAGGCAGGAGAATTGCCTGAACCCAGGAGGCGGAGGTTGCAGTGAGCTGAGATCGCGCCGTTGCACTCCAGCCTGGGTAACAAGAGCGAAACTCCGTCTCAAAAAAAAAAAAAAAAAACTGAGATATTAATCACATACTGTAAAATCCTCCCTTTTAAATTCTCATTTTTTTTTGTATATTCGAAAGTTGCGGAATTATCTTCACTTTCTAATTCTAGAAATTTTCTTAGGGTAATTTTCTTCACCCTAAAAAGAAACTCCATATCTATTAGTAATTATTCTCCATTCTCCCCTCCTCAATCCCATCCTGGCAATCACTAATCTACTTTCCCTATGGATTTCCCTATACTGGACATTTCATATAAGTGGAATCATATAAGATGTGGTTTTTCTGTTTGGCTTCTTTCACTTAACATAATGTTTTCTTTTAGTTTAGTTTTTTGTTTTTTTGTTTGTTTGTTTGTTTGTTTGTTTTTTTCTTGTTGAGACAGGATCTAGCTGTGTCACCCAGGCTGGAGTGCAGTGGCATGATCACGGCTCACTGCAGCCTCCGACCTTCTGGGCACAAGCAGTTTTCCCACCTCAACCTCCTGAGTAGCGGGGACTGCAGGTATGTGCCACCATACCCAGCTAATTTTGTTTTCATTTTTTTAGAGACATAGTCTCACTCTGTTGTCCAGGCTGGTCTCGAACTCCTGGGTTCAAGCAATCTGCCTGCCTTGGCCTCCCAGAGTGCAGGGATTACAAGTGTGAGCCACTGCATCTGGCAACATAATAATTTTCAAGGTCCATTTATGTTGTAGCAGATATCATTACTTTATTCCTTTTTATAGCTGAATAATATTCCATTGTGCATTCATTCTTAGTCTTTTTTACCATCCCTTTACATAAAGTACCATAGAAAGTGCTGTGGACCCAGAAAGGGATAAAACAAAGCATCTGCTCTCTAGGGATAAAAAGAAGAAGGAGGCCATTTTGTGAAGAGATGAAGATTGAGAGGTTGTGGCCACCTTGCAGCAGTCCTCTTTGCCACATAGAACCCGGAAGTTGGAGTCTCAGAATCGAATCTCTTCTCTCTCCCCACTCCTATGAGATTTTTTTGGTCTTCAGCTACATTTTCTGCTTTGTGAGAAACCTTATCATCAAATGCAATGGCCAACAACATTACTCACAAGACAGATCCTCCCTCCGTGAACTTCGTGTGTTCATTGGAAATCTCAACACACTTGTGCTCAAGAAATCTGATGTGGAGGTAATCTTTTTGAAGTATGACAAAACTGTAGGTTGTTCTGTTCATAAGGGCTTTGCCTTCATTCAATATGTTAATTCAAGAAATGCCCAGGCTGCTGTAGGCAGAGATGTACGGCTCCTCTTTTGACTTGGACCATGTCTTTTAACGGAATTATTATGATAGGATGTGCAGTTACCCAGCACATGTTCCACCTCCTCCTATTGCTTGGGTTGTAGTGCCCTCGAAACGTCAGCATGTATCAGGAAACACCTCACAAAGGAGCAAAAGTGGCTTCAATTCTCAGACTGGACAGAGGGGATCTTCCAAGTCTGGAAAGTTGAAAGGAGATGACCTTCAGGCCGTTAAGAAGGAATTAACCCAGATAATACTAAGTGGATTCACTCCTAGAAAACCTGGAAAAAATGGAAGAGGAATAGGAAGCAAGCAGTAGAGATGAAGCATGATAAGTTAGAAGAGGAGAAGAGCAGTAGAGACTAATGTGAAGATGGAGTCTGAGGTAGGTGCGTATGACTGCTGAGGAGGGGACCTGCTGGATGATGATGATGATAATGAAGAAGGGGGATGACCAGCTGGAGTTGATCAAGGATGATGAAAAAGAGTCTGAGGAAGAAGAGGATGACAGAGACAGTGCCAATGGCAAAGATGACTCTTAAGCACATAGTGGGGTTTAGAAATCTTATCCCATTATTTCTTTACCTAGGCACTTGTCTAAGTTCAGATTTGTCACCAGATCCTCTCCCCTAGTATCTTCAGCACATGCTCCCTGTTCTCCCCATCCTTGTCCTTCCCTGTGCCTACTCCCATTTTCACTTTCTTTGCCACTCCTAGTAGTTTTGTTAACTCTTACCCTGTAATTTTTGCTTTTAATTTTGATACCTGTTTATGACTTAACAATAAAATGGATGTACGGTTTTTATCAACTATCTCCAAAAAAATCTCTTGTTATGCAAGGAGTACAGTTCTTTTCACTCACACATAAGTTCAATAGTTGCTTCCTTAACTGCAAAGGCAGTATCTCCTTTAGATGAGTAGCTCTTGGAAGCAGCTTTGAGTTAGAAAGTATTACACCCCCACATTAGTGTGCTGTGTGGGACAGTTCAACACACATGTAATATTGTATTTTTCATGAATGAGAGTTGGCATGTCAAATGCATCCTCTAGAAAAAATAATTAGTGTTATAGTCTTAAGATTTCTTTTCTGAAGTCGATACTGTGGGTTGTTTTTGTGAACGGCCTGATGTTTGGGACCTTTCTTCCTCAAAATAAACAAGTCCTTATTAAACTGGGGGTGGGGGTGAGAAGAAAGGGGTAGTTGAGAAGAATAATTTCTTTAAAACACTGCATCTCAGAAATAATTTGTTAGAATACTATTAAATATGAAAAGACAACTTTCTATAATTAAACTGTCAACTTGTCACTTTTTTCTTGTAGTGCTGAAAAATAAACATGTAGCAACAAGTGTGTTAGGTCAACTTTCAGTTTGTTTTTATGTATATAGCTTTCTTACATTTTATGTGAGGATGTTTGGATGAGGGAGGCATAATCCATATGAGAAAAAATATTTCTCTGGCACAATAATGGATTTTAAAACAGGTGATTATTTTAACTGTTCCTCTAGATATGCATATATATATATATATATATATATATATATATATACACAATATATATATGCATATCTCTCTATATAATATCTCTATCTATATCATATATGTATAATCAAAGAGACAAATGTACATAACTAAGGATGATCCCTCAGAATGGGCAAAATGCATACAGGATTGACATGGAAAATCTGTTAAATAAGACATTGAATATTATGCAAGGATTTCTATAACATTTTTACTTGTTGGTACTAAAAGTAATTTCAGTGTAGAAGCATTTTAATTGTGGAAATCATTTAATTTCCTTTTTGTGGAATTAATTATACACTGTGAATGGAGAGCTTGGATTTTTCTCATCTTTTAGACATTAAACACATCTCACCAAAATCATACACCAGGATTATTTTGAAGACTTGCCAACATTCCAAAAACCTCTTCAACCCTTTCATTGTTCTTAGCTAGATTTCCTGAAACTTGACTTTAAAGTTTTTATTATGATTCTTAAAATAGAAATCAAATTGATATAAAATATAATTTAAACTATTAGATCAATTAGTAGCCTTTTTTATTCAACAGTGACTACAAATAATTTAACCTTATAATCACAGAGGTAAATGTAGATTTGATAAAAATCTTCACATTTTGATACTTAAGACTTAGGAGCAGAAGAAGCATCTCCAGTTCAACAGAAGCAAAGGTTGTAATTACGATTAGGAGTTGCATCTGATCTTACTTCTAGTTGAATATTATTATTATTATAGAGATGGGATCTTGTTATATTGCCTAGGCTGGTCTTGAGCTCTTGGACTCAAGTGATCCTTCCATCTCAGCCTCCCAAAGTACTGGGATTACAGGCATAAGCCACCACTCCCGGCCTCAGTATTATTTTTATTATACCACAATGTCCTCCAAATTAACTGCAAGTTGATGTATTACAAATGTTATTCTTTTAATCAACCTAGTAATCATTTACTTAAAATGTTTTAGTTATTTTAATTTTATGTAAATTAGGCAGACTATTCCAATAAACCAGTTCTGCCCTTTTTGTTCATATAATGAAAATAAAAGGAGAAGCTTATTTCAATTTAGAATACATTACCCTGGAGAGTTTGTATAAATTCAGGTCAGAGCTATAGCTACACAGCCATCCAGTGTCATAAAAAAGCAATTCATCAACGAGTGATCTCTCCATTCAGAAGTGTGCATTCTTAATGTATGGCTATGAGAAACTGTTCTTTTATGAGCAGTTTGATTGAAAATGAAAATAAATAAATTAGAACAGAGAAGTAATATAATCTTATTATACATGTAGGATGAACTGCTACTAGATTGGTAGTCTCTGCTACAGAATTTCTCAAACTTTAACAGATATAAAATTCTCCTGGAGTACTTATCTATTAATAAAATGCAGATCCTAAACTGAATGTTTGCTTGAGGTGGGGTCTGGGATTGTGAACATTAAGTTAGTACCCCTGGTTATTCAGATGCAGAAGGGGGAGCACTGCCCTTTGAGAAACACTGCTAAGGACTCCAGTTGTTTTTGATGATTCTGTTCTTCTATTTAGAATTAGAAGTACTTTGGAGACAAATGACATGAGCTCAAATTTTAGCTCATCTATTTACTAGTTGGTGACCCTGGGCAAGATACTTAACCTCTCTGTGCTTTTCTTATCTGTAATATCTTATAAATAGCTCATTATGGTAATTAAAGACATAAGATACACATACTAGAACCTGACATATATTAAGAGCTATTAAAGTGTTAGCTATACTTACTGCAACCTCCACCTCCTGTATTCAGGCAATTCTCCTGCCTCGGCCTCCCGAGTAGGTGGGACTACAAGTGCACGCCACCATGCCCAGCTAATTTTTGTATTTTTAGTAGAGACGGGGTTTCAGCATGTTGGCCAGGATGGTTTCAGTCTCTTGACCTTGTGATCCACCTGCTTTGGCCACCCAAAGTGTTGGGATTACAGGCATGAGCCACTGTGCCCAGCCCTGAAAGTGTTAGCTTTTATTAGGATGACTGTTTCTCTCCTTTTTGAATACCCATGTTATAATCAGCTCTCCTTTAGCAGATAGGAATTGAACCCATATTTGTCCTAAGCCTTAAAGGATGCTGGTGAGGAAATGCTAAAGATGGTACATGTTCTATATAGTGTTAGGGAGATAACAAAATTGTTTCTCTTCTGTGAATATATTTAAGATTATATGTATAAGATATAGCTTAGGGACCTGGGCAAGATGGCAGAATAGGAAAAGCTCTGGTCTGCAGCTCCCAGCGAGATCAACGCAGAAGGTGGGTGATTTCTGCAATTCCAACTGAGGTACCCAGTTCATCTCATTGGGACTGGTTAGACAGTGGGTACTGACCACAGAGAGTGAACAGAAGCAGAGAGGGGCATCGTTTCACCCAGGAAACACAAGGGGTTAAAGAACTTCCTCCCACAGCCAAGGAACTGTGCCCTGAGGAATGGTGCGTTCTGGCCCAGATACTACACTTTTCCCATGGTCTTCACAACTCGCAGACCAGGAGATTCCCTTGGGTGCCTACACAAACAGAGCCCTGGGTTTCAAGCACAAAACTTGGCAGCCAGACTGCTTCTCTAGATTCCTCCTCTCTGGGCAGGGCATCTCTAAAAGAAAGAAAACTTCCATCTCCCTGGAACAGAGCACCTAGGAGAAGGGGCAGCTGTGGGCACAGCTCTAGCAGACTTAAACATTCCTGCCTGTTGGCTCTGAAGAGAGCAGCAGATCTCCCAGTACAGTGCTCAAGCTCTGCTAAGGGACAGACTGTCTCCTCAGGTGGGTTCCTGATACCATTGCCTCCTGACTGGGAGATACCTCCCAACAGGATGTGACAGGCACCTCATACAGGAGAGCTCTGGCTGGCCTCTGGCAGGTGCCCCTCTGGGAAGAAGTTTCCAGAGGAAGGAACAGGCTGTAATCTTTGCTGTTCTTCAGCCTCTGCAGATGATACCAAGGCAAGCAGGGTCTGGAATGAACCTCCAGCAAACTCCATCAGACCTGTAGCAGAGGGGTTTGACTGTTGGAAGGAAAACCAAAAAACAGAAAGGAATCACATCAACATCAACAAAAAGAACATCCATGCAGAAACCCCATCTGAAAGTCCCCAGCATCAAAGACCAAAGGTAGATAAATCCATGAAAATGAGAGGGAAAAAAAAAGCTCAAAAAGGCTGAAAATTCCAAAAACCAGAACACCTCTTCTTCTCCAAAGGTTCACAACTCCTCGCCAGCAAGAGAACAAAACTGGATGGAGAATGAGTGACGAATTGTTAAAGTCGGCTTCAGAAGATGGGTAATAATGCCAGGAGCATGTTCCAACCCAATGCAAGGAAGCTAAGAACCTTGAAAAAAGGTTAGAGGAATTGCTAACTAAACCTATTTAGAGAAGAATATAAATGACCTGATGGAGCTGAAAAACACAGCATGAGAACTTCTTGAAGCATACACAAGTATCAGTAGCCAAATCCATCAAGCAGAAGAAAGGATACCAGACATTGAAAATCAGCTTAATGAAATAAAGCATGAAGACAAGATTAGAGAAAAATGAATGAAAAGGAATAAACAAAGCCTCCAAGAAATATGGGTCTATGTGAAAAGACCAAACCTACGTTTGACTGGTGTGCCTGAAAGTGACAGGAATGGAACCAAGTCGGAAAACACTCTTCAGGATATCCAGGAGAACTTCCCCAACCTAGTAAGACAGGCCAACATTCAAATTCAGGAAATACAAAGAGCACCACAAAGATACTCCTCGAGAAGAGCAACCCCCAGACACATAATCGTCAGATTCACCAAGGTTGAAATGAAGAAAAAAATGTTAAGGGCAGCCAGTGAGAACGGTCAGTTACCCACGAAGGGAAGCCCATCAGACTAACAGTGGATCTCTCTACAGAAACCCTACAAGCCAGAAGAGAGTGGAGGCCTTTCTTAAAGAATTTTCACCCAGAATTTCATATCCAGCCAAACTAAGCTTCGTAAGTGAAGGACAAATAAAATCCTTTACAGACAGCAAACACTGAGAGATTTTGTCACCACTGGGCCTGCCTTACCGGAGCTCCTGAAGAAAGCACTAAACATGGAAAGGAAAAACCGGTACCAGTCACTGCAGAAACTTACCAAATTGTAAAGACCATTGCCACTGTGAAGAAACTGCATCAGGCTGGTCCGAAGGTAGTGAGTTATCTAAATTGATTGTTCACAGTCAGTTACAGATCAAACTCCTTGTTCTACTCTCCCCTATTCTCACTACTGCACTTGACTAGTCTAAAAAAAAAAAAAAAAAAAGAAACTGCCATCAACTAATGGGCAAAATAACTAGCTAGCATCACATACAAATGGAAAAATGTTCCGTACTTGAGGATAGGAGGAATCAATATTGTGAAAATGGCCACACTACCCAAAGTAATATATAGATTCAGTCCTATCCCCATCAAGCTACCATTGAGTTTCTTCACAGAATTAGAAAAAAACTACTTTAAATTTCATATGGAACCAAAAAAGAGTCCATGTAGCCAATATAGTTCTAAGCAAAAAGAACAAAGCTGAAGGCATTATGCTACCTGACTTCAAACTATACTACAAGGCTACAGTAACCAAAGCAGCATGGTACTTGTACCAAACCAGATATATAGACCAATGGAACAGAACAGAGGCCTCAGAAGTAACATCACTCAACTACAACCATCTGATCTTTGACAAACCTGACAAAAGCAATGGGGAAAGGATTACCTCTCTACTAAATGGTGTTGGGAAAACTGGTTAGCCATATATAGAAAACTGAAACTGGACCCCTTCCTTACACCTTATAAGAAATTAACTCAAAATGGATTAAAGACTTAAATGTAAGGCCTAAAACCATAAAAGCCCCAGAAGGAAACTTAGGCAATACCATTCAGGACAGAGGCATGGGCAAAGACTTTATTACTAAAAAACCAAAAGCAATGGCAACAAAAGCCAAAATTGACAAACGGGATCTAATTAAACTAAAGAGGTTCTGCACAGCAAAACAAACCATCATCAGAGTGAACAGGCTACCTGCAGAATGGGAGAAAATTTTTGCAATCTATCCATCTGACAAAGGGCTAATATCCAGAATCTACAAAGAACTTAAATTTACAAGAAAAAAACAACCCCATCAAAAAGTGGGCTAAAGATATGAACAGACACTTCTCAAAAGAAGACAATTATGTGGCTAACAAACATAGGAAAAAAAGCTCATTGTCACTGGTCTTTAGAGAAATGCAAATCAAAACCACAATGAGATACTATCTCATGGCAGTTAGAATGGTGATCATTAAAAAGTTAGGAAACAACAGATCCTGGAGAGGGTATGGAGAAATAGGAATGCTTTTACACTGTTGGTGGGAGTGTAAATTAGTTCAACCATTGTGGAAGACAGTGTGGCGATTTCTCAAGGATCTAAAACCAGAAATACCATTTGACCCAGCAATCCCATTACTGGGTGTATACCCAAGAATTATAAAAAATTTTACTATAAAGACACATGCACATGTATGTTTATAGCAGCACTGTTCACAATAGCAAAGACTTGAACCATCCCAAATGCTAATCAATAATGGACTGGACAAAGAAACGTGGCATATATATACCATGGAATATTATGCAGCCATAAGAAAGGATGAGTTCATGTCCTTTGCAGGGACATGGATGAAGCTGGAAACCATTATTCTCGGCAAACTAACAAACTAACAGGAACAGAAAACCAAACACCGCTTCCCACTCATAAGTGGGAGTTGAACACTGAGAACACATGGACGCATGGAGGGGAACATCACCCACCAGGACCTGGTGGGTGGTCGGGGACTACAGGAGGGATAGCATTAGGAGAAATACCGAATGTAGATGAAGGGTTGATGGGTGCAGCAAACCACCATGGCATGTGTATACCTATGTAACAAACCTGCACGTTCTGTACATGTATCCCAGAACTTGAAGTATAATAATAATAATAAAATATGTATGAACATGTGTGTGTCTGCAGCAGAGAAGCCAAGGTAAAGACCTATGGCTGGAAATACTTAAGACGGCATCAAACTACATATCAAATTGTTACTTTACTTCTGTTTCTCTGGCTTACCTCAGAGTTACCTTGCATAGGTTGAAAGATCTAATGGAACAGGAAAGGGTCTTTGTGTCTAGCCTCAGCTTTTAGGATGGGAGGAGTCAATGGGAATAATCTGGGCAGTGCAACACGTTCAAAATTGGAAACCCAAGCCATGTGTCATACACCACAGTATTTTTTACAGTTCCACAGGTGAAAATGAAACCAACTTCATCCTTTTCAGAAAACATGTTTTTTAAGAAATCTATTTATTATTATAAAAGCAAAATAAAATAGGATCACTTAATTACAAAATATTTTAAAATATGTGCATGACAAATGCTTGGTAAATATACCTCATTGTTTTCAGAGTGTCCCTGATGGGTTCCTTATTCATGACCTACAAATGGTGATTACATATTTAAGACTTTCTTGAGTATATTTTTTAATTGGGAGTAAATACAGAGGTCAGAATTACTCTTGGGTTTCTAGTAAGAAGAAATGCAATACTTGTGAATTCTTTTAAGCTAAATGCTGTTTACTCTCTGTTAAAATGATAAAACAAGTTACTCTATTGTGGAATATATACCCACGAAAGTCTTTCAGTAAAATGTTATTGCTAAAAGGTATCTTAAAATCTAATTGTTAGCCTTTGTTATACTTGCCAGCTCAGAATGGACAGGTACCCTTTTGTGTGGTGAGCCTCACAGAGGCTATGGAAAACATGAGCACTTCCTTCTTGGGACTATAATTGCAGTAATACTCTACCACCTAGTAAAGTCAGAAAACACAGTTTAGGTAGAAATATACTTCTGAGAGCCTTGCGATTATTGCTTTTTGTGTCATTCTGCCTACATTACACTAACTAGGACTTCGGAAATCCTGGAAATAATAAGTTGGATATTTTCTAATTACTGTGTCAGCATGATCAATCCTTTTCTAAATTTGCCAGTTTCCTGAAATAGCTCAGCTTATGTTCATAGCACTTTAGAGGAAGCAGCACAAAATTAGTTTCTGTGTTCTCGTATATTTCTGTTGGTGTCACAAAAGAAATGAAATATTTGTCTTTAGCAAAAAGACCTGTCCACCAAACTTCAATTAATGAATACAAGAATTAGAAATCAAAACTTTGTTTAGTCTAAGGAAAAACAATTCTTTAAACTGTAACCACATGCCTGTTTCTTGTTTGCATCAACTCTGGGTGACTGTTATTGTCTTCTGTGAATTCTCTGGGGCAGGGGCCTGACTTTGTTGAATGAGCCAATTGTTTTCCTTTGTGTTGCCCATCTAGTAAGTTCCCATCTGGTTTGTATCAGACTGTTTTCACAGCCAGCAACTGCTGCCTTCTCTATATCCTGACACTTCGGGGCCCCACGCTGTCAAAGCACTGCTGCGATGGCCTTGCTGGCAGGGCCTATACAGCTGTGCCTTACAGCTTGGAACTATTACTCAGAGTAATGGTAACGTAGAACTTGGACTGGCCCTTATTCCCATTGGTGTCATGTGTACAGTGAGCAGAAACCCACCCTCTCCCTCTCTCCCCCTTGCCCCGAAACTTGCATTGAACAGAAAATCTTTAAAGCTCTTATTTTAGGATGTGGAATGGTGGTGTTCTTATTTTCTAGTGGCTTCCTGTATTTGAAAGCTCATTTTTCATTCTTTCACTGTTTCAAAAGTTACCAGGTCTGGCCTTAGGGAAGTGAACTGGTCACTATGTCACTTTAATTTTTGTTTCCATATTTAGTTAGAAATGACTAGAGATGTCAAAACCTACTGTCAAGGCTACACAGATGATACAGTGTATTTTTGGTGATAATCACAAGCCACAATTTGAGAGAAGTTTTCATATTTAGGAGGGATTTCCATATCAGAAAATGGATTTTCTGTGTATAGATATAGAGGCACTTAGCTTCAAACTGCCTAGTAAATATTAGGGAGTTACTTTGCCTTCAGCTTTGCTACTTATCAAATGACATTTATAAGAATGTTATAATAATGATCTTCTCTAACAATCTGTGACCTGTTGTAGTATAGGTGAATTAGAATTATGGGCATTACTATTGACAAAGATATTGTTAAGTGTAGTTATGATGTTATTGCTTAATAGACATAAACTGAAACAGCAAACTTCTTTTGTACCAAAGAAAGGAATTAAATGTGAATTGATGATGTATTAAGATTTTTTTGATGCTGTAAAGATTAGTTAAAACTGGATTATAGTTTGTGCTTTCAATTAAATCAAGTGGCTGATTGTCGTAGAGCATGAAGTATCCTAGATGGTAAGCCTTGTGAGAGTTAAACTGCAGCAACAACAGAAACTCACCTTCTGCTTCTGAATAATTTCAGTGCACTGGTATTTCAAGGTTCCTAGAAAATAAAATAGAAAGGAATTCATCTTTGTAGTCATCAGTACAGCCTATGACTTAGCATAACCGTTTGTTTGATATTAAAGGCTACCTAGTAATGATAGTAATTTGGCTATTTTATCATTGGAAAAAATGTTTAAAACTACAAAGGTATAATCTTCTAATTGCTGAAACTAACCTATTGGTTTTTTCAATTTTAACTTTTTTATGGAAGAATAATATAGATTCAGAAAAGTATACATATCGTAAGTACACAGCTCAAAGAATTTTCACAAATACAGTACACTTGTGCCAGCAGTATTCAGCTCAAGAAACTGAACACTGCCAGACCCCCGAAGGCCCTCATGCTCCTTTTCAGCCACCGTCTCCACTCCCACAAGCATAAAACCACTATTCTGACTTCTAACAGCCTAGATTAGTTTCCTTGTTTGTACTTTACATTAATGAAATCGTACAGTATGTATGGCATCTTCAGCAGGCAAATCTATTTTAGTTTTTAAGATTCTTTTAGTTTTTAAACTATTATGGCATGGTTTTATAAAGAATGTTCTGAGAGGAATTTGTTTTAGTAGCTGTTTCACAGGCTGTTCAACTAACAGGAAGTGAATCGTAGATAAAGTTGTCTACTAAAACATAGAGACTCAGTCCTCAACCAAATTTTAATGCTGAATGTCCCTCTAGACATTCTTGCCCCTAAAAGGCAGGCACTCTCTCTGTTATAACACCAACAGCAATACAGTCAAGTACTTAAATGCTTTTTAATGAGCTTTAATAATTAAATGTACATTACTCAAGTTAATTGTGATTTGCATTCAGGATATGTGGGTCATCTATTTTTTGAATTAATTATCAACTTCTTGGCAGTTGGATATATACTTTTATGCTGCCAGGGTCCTATTTCTGAAAATGCTATTATTTGAGAGAGTTTGTGTACCTAGTAGATATGCAGCCACTGAGAAACTTAATTTGGAGTATCTGGCCAGGTTATTTAACAAGTTCTAACTTTTTAATACATTTTTAAGTACTCTAATAATTTCTTGGATTTTCTTTTAGTGAACTAAGATTAGTATAAAAATGCAGCTATCCTGACTGTTACTAATTTTAGATTTCTCCTTATTAGATTTTGTTTTAAATTTTGGACATTATCCCTTTAAAAATTTGTCTTTTGTTTTGTGGGTTAAAAATTCACATTTAGGGGGCTTCATCTTTATATCCTTGTTTTGTGGTTAACAGCCTTATAGTTTTATACTGTTTTCTTAGGTAATTCGTAAAGAATCTGCTTAAAACAATACTATAAAGATTTACAGATATAATATTGCTATACCAGTGACTCTTACTGAAAATAGCATTAAAGAGTCAGAAGATAAACTTTCAAGCCCAAAATAATTTTTTTAAACATGAGAGTGCAACCATTATAAAGCCCAAATTTCTAGTTTTTTAATACCAATTTTTATAAATTTTATTTTATTTTAGATTCCAGGGGTACATGAATATGTTTATTACATGGATATATTGGTATATTGCTGAATTGAGGGGGATTGGGCTTCTAATATACCCATTACCCAAATTGTGACTATTGTACTTGATAGGTTATTTTTCAACCCTGCCCCCACAAACCCGGCTTTTGGAGTTTCCATTGTCTATTATTTCCATCCATATGTCCATTTGTACCTATTGTTTAGCTCCCATTTATAAATGAGAATATGTGGTCATGGGTTTTCTGCTTCTGAGTTAATTCACTTAGGATAGCGGCCTCCAGCTCTATATATGTTGCTGGAAAGAACATGATTTCATTCTTTTTTATGGCTGTGTAGTATTCCTTGAAAAATACCAATTGTTGAAAAGCTTGTATACTAACTATAATATGGCTTACTTTCAATTGGCACCGTAGATAGCAACAGTATTTTAAATGATTATTTGAAATGAAAAGCTAAAATACTGAAATAAGATGAGTGTTTGGAAAAGGCAGAGTGTGTACAAGTAGTGTAATACCAGTACCCGCTGTGTGCCTTCAATTAAAGCTTTTTCAGCAGTATCCCTGCTTTTCCAGGCTGGAATTGTATTTCCAAATCTAAGATCACTTGTTTCTTATTTTGTAGCGTCTTCAAACATTTAAGTAAAAGTTAAAAGTCAGCTTTTTGTGGCAAAGATAGAAATATAAATTATATTTATAGTTAATACATAACTCAATTTCTAGTCAGTATTGCTCATTCAAAATTTCCATAGAAATGTTAATAGAAATTTGTAGATGAAATAATTCCAAAATTTTCCTTCTAACCTTTTGACTTCAATACCAGTAAGTGGTTTGTTTTTTCAGTTTTGATTGGCAATATAAAGATTTTTAAGAACCGACAAACTTGAGAAGCAGTTTTCAAGTTGCGTTGACCTAGTTGTAGGCTATCTTTGCAACTTTAAGCATCAACTGCAGAGCACAATACTCACCCTTCCAATAAACCACATTAATCAAAAAGTGAGAATTATGAAGCTACTACTTATAAGTTAAAAGTAGTCAACTCTGATATTGTGATAGTGGCTTTCTTTTTTTTAACTGTTAAAAGATATCACTATAGAAGTCAAGATTCTCCCTGTTTTGATTGAGGAGAGTTTTGTTTATGTTTACAATAATAGCAACAACAGTATGTCGTAGTTACCATTTATGTACACTTCATGTGGCATACTTTGCTAAGATCCTTGATCAACCCAGTTAGGTAGGTAATAGTCTCATTACTTGCTATAAAAAGTGGTTCTTCAATGGAAGGGATCTCTGAGGTGATATTGATACCTGTGTTTTCATGTTTATACTATATGTTCTTTGTAGATTTGAAAGGGAGCTCTATTAAGCTGGAGGGACCAAGCAGTAATAATTTCTTTCCCTCTCTAACTCTTGGAAATTTAGAAACAGAGTGAGAAGTGAACATAGATAGCATGTAACCATTAATATCATAGTAAGTACTTTTAATACATTTAAAGATTTTTAAAAATTATATCACAGTTGAGCAGGGCATAGTGGCAGATACCTGTAGTCCTAGCTACTGGGAAGGCTGAGATGGCAGGATGGCAGGATCTCTTGGACCCAGGAGATCAAGGCTGCAGTGAGCTATGATTGTGCCACTGCGTTCCAGCCTGGGTGACAGAATAAAACCCCCACTTCTTTAAAAAACAAGCAAAACCTGTATCACAGTTGGATGTTTAATTTTGGTCTGTTTGTGTATATCAGATACCTAATTTGTATTTTTTCACTCGCCTTATAAAACTATATTTTTGTAAGTTTTCTAAAGTATAACTACAATAGTTTAGCATGAATGTGTATCTCCAGCGAGAATATATTGCCCAGCATAATGAAATACGCAATGCTTATAATATTACTCATTTAAATACCATAAAACTCTACCCAAATTTTTAGAAATTTTTTAATTTAGAAATTGTTTCAAGTTTTAATTTTTATGAATACTAAGTGACTATATGTATTTATGGGTTACATGAGATATGTTGATACAGGCATGCAGTGTGTAATAATCATATCAGGGTAAATGGAGTATTCATCACCTCAAGCAGTTATCCTTTTTGTTACAAACAATCCAGTTATACTCAGTTATTTGAAAATGTACAATTAAATTATTTTTTACTATAGTCACCCTTCTGTGCTAGCAAATTACTGTCTTATTCATTCTTTTTTTTTTTTTTTTTTAAACCCATTAACCCTTCCCACTTCCCTACCACCCTCACTACCATTCCCAGCCTGTGGTAACCATTCTTCTACTGTCTATCTACATGGGTTCAATTGTTTTCTTTTTCTTTCTTTTTTTTTTTCCAGCCTGGCATTATTTCCCAGGCTGGTGTACAATGACACCATCTTGGCTCACTGCAACCTCTGCCTCCTGGGTTCAAGCCATCCTCCCATCTCAGCCTCCCAAGTAGCTAGGTCCACAGGCACAAGCCAGCACACCTGGCTACTTTTTGTATTTTTTGTAGAAACTGGGTCTCGCCATGTTGCCCAGGCCGGTCTTGAACTCCTAAGCTCAAGCGATCCACCTGTCTCAGACTCCCAAAGTGCTTGGATTACAGGCATGAATCACCTCACGGGCTTGTTTTTATTTTTAACTCCCACAAATAATTGAGAACCTTCAAAGTTTGTCTTTCTGTGCCTGGCTTATTTCACTTAACATAATGACCTCCAGTTCTATCCATATTGTTGCAAAAAACAGGATCTCATTCTTTTTCATGGCTGAATAACACTCCATTGTGTACATGTACCACCTGAAATTTTTGTGAAATAAAAGAAGCTTGAGAGGTAACTGATTTTTATCTTAAAGAAAATTAGAAAAGAAATACTGATTATGCAACATTATAATTTTTTTCGTATCACCCTGCCCCAAGAATTTGCTTGAAATAACAGTTACAGAAGGTTGTTAATTAACTGTACTTCACAGCACAGATTAACAGCATCAAAACGAAGCCATGTCCTCGGTATTATCTTGTTGGCCTGAGATGAATATGTGCTACAGGTTTCTCTCTTCAGTTAACTTTCCAATTCTCTGTCCATAAAAGAGTTTTTCCTCTGCCTATTTTACCTTAATACTAAAAATTCACTTTGGTATAATAGCTTTTGTATAATAGTGTATTACTCTTTTGTGCTCCCTGACAGCTTTATTGGTTGTTTCCTACTGATTGTATTGAGTAACATGCCCAAGGCTGGCCTAGGAAGAAGGGAGATTCTAAACCTCTTTTTGTAACTATTAAATTATTAGGTAAGAGAATCTGTGAAAACTTTTCATGTTGGAAGAAATGGCCCATGAATTTCCTTTATTTAATATAAATTTCAGATTCTATCATGACCCTTTGCTTTCCCCTCTCCCTCATCTGTGATGCATAAAGACAATAATCTGTTACATAAAGTATTTTCTATTGATAGTCATTAAAATTCAGCTGTTCAACTTCCTTCTTTACATCGAGGCCGCTAGATCAGGCTTCCGTTTACCTGGTTTTATGAGAATAACGGTGGGAATACATTTGGTTTGTGTTCTTTTAGTGAATAGGAATGACTCATGATTATTTTTATGCTTAACTGATTTTCTTCTGAAAAGATAAATTTTTATTTGGTTTCACCAGGTGATATGGATCGGACACAAACTGAGCCCAATCTGTACCTCACATCTGTATTTACAGGTAAGATTTTTACTTTAAAAGTTCTTGAACTTGGAGCTGTTCAGATTTTTTCATTTCCTTATTCTTTCTTTCTTAATAATCAACACAGTAGAAATACTAATAGCAATTTTTAATTCTTCTGAAATATCTGTAAATTCACCCCAGGTATAAACTCAGTTCTCCAAAAGGCGTAAGTTAGGGGACAGAAAAAGAAACCTATTGTTTCGCGTTGGAAAGTTTATAAAATGATGAATTAAAAGGCTGCAGGTATGGTATTTGAGCAATGAGGACAGGACTCGAGATAATTCCATCTGGGGGAGGTTATTTGTGGGGACAGGACACTGTTTAAACTTTGAAGTCAGTTTTAAACAAAGTGAAGCAGCTGGAACCTGGCATAAGAAGAAACAGATCTTTCACATTAACGATTGCTTTTTAGAGGAAAAAGAATTGGAGTTGTTTTTACAGGTGCCGGAACATTTATTCTTCCTATAAGAACTGTTTTGTTTTTACCTTAAATTGTAAATTTTAAAATAAGCATTTGTCAACTCATTTGAAAAACAAAAAAGTAATAGGATTTATATGCCTAAAATATATTTTGGGATGTTACCCTTTTTAAAACATGAATAAGAAAAGAAATGTTTAATAGTGACTAATTCTGGAAAGCAGAATTAAATAAAATATTGCATACTATATACTTCACATCAAATGATGAGGCACCTTCTTCATCAAGACTTGTGTTTATTCTCTAACACTGGGGCTCTGATGTTGCACAATCTGTAGGATGGGGTTAAGTATGTGAAGAGAATTGAATACAGCAGGGTAGTTTAGCAGCTGCTGACACAGGAATTGGCACAAGAGTGGATGAGGCCAGGGTGGACGGGAAAAATGCTTCAAGTAGTCAATAAAACATGGGTGAAATACTGTAACATTTTCACAGACAGCTAGGAAGCAACTGCACTGCTGGAACTCAGGGCTGATTTTAAAGACAAGATCTAGTCAGCATGAATCTAAGCAAGCTGCTAGCAAAGAGCAATCACAGACTCCCTAGGTAAAAACAAATCAATTTGGTGCAGCAGTCATTTCAAGGTCCACTATTTGCCCAGCATCCTGCTGAGGCTTTGTAGAATGCTGAGGTAAATAAGACACAGTCACTGTCCTAGTAGAGCACATATTTAACGGGAACAACAGACTTACAAGTTGGTAACAGTAATACAAGGTGATAAGTCACAAATACTGTGTACTTGCTATACTAGTCACTCAGAACACAAAGACTGTCAGTTCGAGAGACTGTCCATGCTCTTAAGGAATGCATTGTCTGGAAGACATGACAGATAAACATAAATAATTACAGTGCAGTTTGGTAAGTGCTGCAATCAAGTTGCAGAGAATAAGACAGCCACAATTAACAGGAGAGGAACTGATATTTCACCACTATCACTGGAAAAACAATTCAGAGAATTGATTCCTACCATTCATTATATAGCATATTACTTAAAATAAATTATAGTTTTTCTTTTACTTATTTTTATAAATCCAACATCCAAAACAGAAAACATAAACTTTCTTTATTAATTTTAAATATTTCTAAAGCAAAAACTTGGAATTTCAAATGTCTAAAAAGTGTATTAAATTATGTCTCAGGAAGCTTCTAATGCATGGGCTGACTCCATGGCATGCCCAGCTTAAATGCATGCCAGGTTAAATGACATACTGCAAACCCATGAAATCAAGGAACTGTCTTTTTTATAGACCTGAAAACAGCTGTTGAAACAATTACATCATAATGACTTGACTGTGCAAATTTAAAAAGTCAAACTTTAAAGGCATCAAACTATATTTAATAGAGGTAGAAGATTTATATTTGCTTTCATGGTGATTTATTAAAATGTTATGTCTTTTCTTTTAAAAAATGTAAATTTTTCATGAATGTTACCCTTTTCGCTTGTTCACAATAATCTAAGTGATGCTTTTTTTTAATGTTCCCAGTTAAGGAGTTCTCTTGCAAAGTTCTAAAACTGTGGTTTAGCTTGTGTAAATGAATACTTTAAAAAGCTTTCAGCCAGGGTGGTGGCTCATGCCTATAATCCCAGCACTTTGGGAGGCAGAGGCAGGCAGGTCACGAGGTCAGGAGTTTGAGACCAGCCTGACCAACATGGTGAAACCCTGTCTTTACTAAAAATACAAAATTAGACAGGCATGGTGGCATGCGCCAGTAATCCCAGCTACTCAGGAGGCTAAGGCAGAAGAGTCGCTTGAACCCGGGAGGTGGAGGTTGTAGTGAGCCAAGATCACGGCACTGCACTCCAGCCTGGGCGACACCTCAAAAAAATTTTTTTCCCCCAAAATGTACATAAACAAATACCTTTAGATAAGATGGTACATTTTAATGATATAACTTCTTGATTAAAACACCGTTAACTAGAGTTTAAACTAGCATAACTATTTGGAGGCCTTCCAGAGTACACTCTCTCTTTCCCCCCTCCCTCTTTTTTTCTTAATTGTGTTTCAGTGAAAAATTCTTATTTTTCCTTCAAAAGCAGAGTACCTTTTGCAGCCCACCCTCAGCTTCATTGCCTCTTGGATAGTGGCTTTCCAATTACATAAAAGTAAGGACCGATCTGTTTGATCGCTTTCTATGTTCCAGCACTATACAAAGCACTTTGTATGTATTATCTCAACGAATCCTCATAAAAACCTCTGAAGTAGGTACTCATATTTTTTTTAATAGTTGAGAAAACTGGGGTTCAGATAACTTACATAACCTTTTCAGTCTCTTATTATTTTGTATCCCTCTTACCACTTACCTATTTTTCTTTATAGGTAAGTGGTAAGAGGGATACAAAATAATATACAAAACCTGTCACTTTTTGTTATATTAGATGTTTGTTTCATTACTTGTCATTCATCCCATAAACCCAACAGAATGTGCGGCCAGTGAGGTTGGAGCCTTTGTTTTCTTCACTGCTCCATTCTCTAGAGTCTAGAACAGTGCCAGGCACCGTTGATATTTTGTTGGATGGATGGATGAACGCAGCTCTGCCCTGTTCCAGAATCCATTCTCTTATCCCCCTCTGCCTTCTACTGCTTCCCATACAGAATCCTCACTCTAGCAGTCTGGGTGGGGCCGTTCCTACGTGACCTAATTTGGACCCTCGTCTTGACCTGTCATAAAAGGGCTTGTGCTTCAAACTTGATCACTGCTCATCTTCTTAGCTGCTCCTATCATTCATTACATAGCAGAACTTAAATGGAATTACCCTCAACTACCTTAAAAAGTAATAATTTTTATGTGGGTAATTAAGGTATTTGGTTTAGTGCCTTGTAGTCTCAACTCTAACAATTATTAATTAATTAGGTGAATTATACTAGGCTTTCTTTTTTGAAAACCATCCTTAACCTTGTGTGACTCTCTACTGTAAAAGGAATCTTCTTATTTTTCTCTCTGATCTTTCCTTTTGTTTTCCTTTATTCATCTTTCCTTACTCTTCCCCACATTTTTGTCATTATTGCTATTCTCAGTCTACTTTTTCTCCCTAGTTGATTGCAATTCTCATTGCTCCATTATATTTGTGTAGATGACTGCTAATTCTGTATTTCTAAAACTGTGTCACAGTCTTCAATCTTTGACTCTAGTTGCCTCCTGGAGAAGTCCATTCACACGTCTTGCAGGCGTTCAGATTCATCAGGTGGATAGCTGGTGCTAATACCTTACCATCTCTTTGTACTTCAGTAGCCCCCAAGTTTGTTGTGTTCTTATTACTGGCTAGTCAGTCAACCGTATCTGTCATTTCAGAGTGAAACTTGATTCTTGATAAGTACTAAGTCTCCATCCAAAATATCTTGACTCTTTTTCCACTGCCAAGGATCATTAGATCTTCCATGGACGATTTTTATAGATCCCTCTCCTCTCTTTATTTTCTAAAGAACTGTTAGAATGATTTTTACGTTTTTTTTTAAAAAAAAAAAACTTTTATTTTAGGTTTGGGGGTACAATATGAAGAATGTTTCTTGTATAGGTAAACTTGGGCCATGGGGGTTTGTTGTACAGATTATTTTATCACCCAGTTATTAAGCCAAATACCCAATAGTTATTTTTTCTGCTCCTCTTTTTCCTCTCACCCTCCAACCTCAAGTAGATCCCAGTTTTTATTGTTCACTTCCATGTGTTCATGAGTTCTCATCATTTAGCTCCTACTCTAAAGTGAGAACGTGCAGTATTTGGTTTTCTGTTCCTGCATTAGTTTGCTAAGGATGATAGCTTACAGCTTCATCCATGTTCCTGCAAAAGACATGATCTTGTTTTTTTTATGGCTGCATAGTATTCCACGGTAAACATGTACCACGTTTTCTTTATCCAGTTTGTCATTCATGGGCATTTGGGTTGATTCCATGCCTTTGCTCTTGTGAAAAGTGCTTCAGTGAACATCTGCCTACATGTGTCTTTATGGAAGAATGATTTACATTCCACTTAGTATACACCTAGTAATAGAATTGCTGGGTCTAATGGTAGTTCTGCTTTTAGCTCTTTAAGGAATCACCATACTACTTTCCACAATGGTTGAACTAATTTACACTCCTACCAAGTGAGTAAGTGCTCCCTTTTCTCCACAACCTCACCAGCTTCTGTTATTTTTTAGCTTGTTAATAATAGCCATTCTGACTGGTATGAGATGGGACCTCATTGTGGTTTTGGCTTGCATTTCTCTAATATGTAGTAATGTTGAGCTTTTATTCATATGCTTGCTAGCCCCATGTATGTTTTCTTTTGAAAGGTGTTTGTTCATGTCCTTTGGGGTTGTTTTTCTCTTGTAAATTTGTTTAAGTTCCTTATAGATGCTGGATATTAGACCATACATTTGCTCAAATTACTCCTCTGCTCAGAATCTTTTGTGACTCTTTACTCTTTTACCAGGCTTGTCCCTGGCCTTCCTTTACAGCCTCCTCTCACCATTCCTCCTATCCAGACAATATTTGATATCAGAATACTCAGAGTTTCCTTAACGTATTAACTTTATTTTGTTGTTCTCTTTTCCTTCATTGCTTTCCCATCATCTTTTCAGTCCCAACTCAATGGCTACCTTCCACCTTATTTAAACTAAGTATTCCTATACATGTTTATTCTCTCTATTAAGTGATGAACTTCTCGAGGATCAGGGCTCTGTCTTCTTCATCTGCGTATGCTGTTAGCTCCATACATACAGAAGAGTCATATAGATGTTTAGTTCATACATATATGCTTTTGGAGAAGCCCATTTTAGCATCTCTGGGCCTCAATTACCTTGTCTATTTCCCAGAATTACTGTGAGGATCAGATAATATGATGGAGAAAAGATAATTACAAAAGCTGAATTGTAATACATAAGTATAAGGCAGTAACTGCAAGAAATGCTTGTAGTGATTGAGTATGTTCCTTGAGACTTGGAAACTTCTAGGAGATCCCCCCAGCCCTAAAAAGTTGTAACTCTTGTTACAACGTTGAGCAATTTAATCAGTAATTTTATGCACAAAGTAGAAAATGAAGGTATAAACAGAGCGGTTTTGTGAAATTAAATAACAGAGAAAAGAAGAGTATTTGGTATCACTGTTGGTTTTGGCAGATGTGTAACTCAAGGAAAGGAGTTTTTCTTAAGAATAATTAGGAGAAGGTAACATTAAGTTGTTCGTATGAGTGGAAAATTAATTTGTTCTAGGACTTAGTTATATCCAGTGTCAGTTTTTACTTTGTTGATGAGGTAAGCTGCTTCCCTCGGTTATTTTGTATATTCTGCATCATGGCTTTGTAAAATATAAGAATATTTAAATATCATATATTATTGATGCTTATCCTATACACATTTTTAAGGCCAGGCATGGTGGCTCACATCTGTAATGCCGGTACTTTGGAAGGCTGAAGTAGGAGGATCACTTGAGACCAAGGAGTTTGAGAGCAGCCAGGGTAACATACGGAGACCGTCCCTCTACAAAAAATTTTTTTAAATTAGCCAGAGATGGTGGTACATATCTGTGGTCCTAACTACTTGGGAGCCTGAGGTGGAAGGATCGCTTGAGCCTGGGAGGTTGATACTGCAGTGAGCCATGATCATGCCATTGTACTCCAGCCTAGGTGACAGAGCAAGACCCTGTCTCAAAAAAAAAAAAATTTTAAAAAAAATTAAAAATGTTCTTAATGTCTATTCATTTTTCTTATATCCTGACAAACTGAAAAGACTCAAGTTTTTTCCTATTTATTTAAATTGATGTAAGACTTGCTTTCTTTTTAAATACTATGGTATTATATAGTTTGTGATATTGCTGTAATGGTGCCAAATCTTATTTTCCTCTCCCTTTTCATAAAAAAAATGAAATTGATACAAGTAACAAAAAGGAATGATATAGTATTTAAAATAGTCTTTTTAAAATTTCCTTATATGAAAGGAATTTGCCTTTTACAAGTATTCTGATCTTGGACAGCTGTGATTGAGTCATCATTAAAATCTCCAGAACTGTCTAATTGTACTGTGCCTCCTGTAAACATTTAATGAAACTTTGACTTTATTACTGTGGAAACTACTTGAAAAACATAAAGGGATTTTAGAAAAATTACTGTGACTCTTGTCTGAAATATGTCCTTAAGATTTTTAAGATAATTTGTTTTTAAGGTATTTATTATTCTTATGTCTATGGTAAATCCATGAAATTTAAAATGAGGATTTTTGGGTTTTGTTTTAAATAATACCAAGTTGATAGTATTCTTGGGCATTTTGCTTTAAACTTAGAGGGGTGAATTTGAGTGTAGGCAAATAGATACACTTATGTAATCAACTTTGAATTTTTTACATATTAATAAATTATTTACCCCAAACTGCCTCCCCTCTGCCGCCAGCAAGGTTTCATATTAGGCATTATAATATTGCTCTCATTCCATGGAGTGGGAATTTTTTTTCATATTTCATTAAATATAGAGATAATGTCTACAATAGTGAGAAAAGTCTATTTTATAGAGAAAAATGCTTTCCAAAGACAAGTGTCAGTATTTGGATGACCACTGCAATATGTTTTTCCTCTGACATTGCTAACCTTATATCACTTCGGTTAACTAATAGCATTGCCCCCTTAGGCACTCAGTAAATCATTATTAATGACAGGCTCCTGAATTTAAGGGTCCATTTTTTTAGGAATAGGAGGAAGAGCAAAGTGCCTTGGCAACCTTTGACTTCAAATGCCTTCTACATGGCTCATATCTTACCTCTTTAAAAAAAACGGAACCCGTTCTTGTTCTAACTAACCACAAATCTTTAATTTCAGGCTATCACAGTGTTTTATTTCTTTTCTAGCTATTTACTTAATGGTAACAGTAATAATAATGGCAGTCTTTTAGTGGTAATGGGAGGGCTTAGTATTTGAGCACTTACTGAGGTGCTAAGCTCTGTTACTGAGCTCTTCACTGCCACTCTTTTATCCTCACTATACTATGCAAGGTAGGTACTATTATCCCATTTAACATACGGTAAACTCAACTTTCGAGTGGTAAAATAACTTGCTGAAAGTCACACCACCAGCAAGAAGTTAAGTCTGGATATCAGAGACTAGGCCCTCAACTCTGTTTGATCTTACTTAGCATTTATCCTCTATATCACAACTTTTAGCTTGTATACTCTTGAAATGTTCTCTCTGACTGATTAGGAGTGAGGGTAGAAAGGAGGAAGGTATGTTTTATCTCTCTGACAATTTCTGAGCACTTTGGGACGAGAGATTCCTTTGTATGCTGTCCTTATTTGGATTCCCGCCCCCCGCCACATTATTTCGCAAAGTATAAAAGCACGTAAATACTTAGGACATGCTGTTGAGAGCTGAATGAGCTTCTCCTTTGTGCAGGTGGGAAAGCAGTGCCACTCTCCGCTTCACAGATGCCCCCCGCCGAGATGTCCGTGCCGCTGCCCTCGGGGAACCCCGAGGATTGCTTTCAGTCTCCGAGCATCAGCACGATGCAGGGGGACATGGAGTCTTCAGGGCCAGGTACCGTCTGAATGAGAAGAGAGAGCCAGCACACTGTTTATGCCACCGGTTTTAAAGTCCTTTTACCTTGGCTTAAAACCATCTCTCAGACTGTTTGGTTTTTGAGCATATTCTGAAAAAACATTTCCAATTTTTTAAATAAAACAAAAAGCATAAAAAGCATAATTTGGGTATTTAAAGTTTTTAAATAAAATAAGTCAACATAAGTCTGATTGTGAGTTGTTTTTTAGAATTCTGAGATAGCATACAATAGTGGAGAGGGCATGACTTCTGACATCCAAGATCTATAGGAATAATTATCTGTACGCATTTATAAAATTATGTAGCTCAAGGTTACTCATTCTAAAATTTTTATAACAGCAAATAATTAGAAAAAAATCCAATGTCTATCAATAATAGACTGCTTTTAAAGTGATGGTACATCAGTACAATGGGATACTATGTAATATAAAAAATATTTAAAGTTTATGTAATGATATGGAATAATCTCTGAGATGCACTGTTAAAGTGGAAAAAGTCATATGCAAAATAGTGTGTGAACTATGCAATTGTTTAAATTATTTAAAATGGGATGGGGAGGAATTCAAATATATGGTATGTACACATATTCTTTCATGTATTTGCTTGTCAATATATTAAATAAACGAGAAACTGCTGTGTCTCCAGGGAGGAGAATTTTTGGCTGGGTGATAGGAGAGGCTAAGTGACAGGAATCAAGGATAATTGTGGTTACTATGTATTTGAACTTCAGTTGTGATAGAAAATATCAGTGAGATTAATTTTTATATGCCTTATGTATACCATATAAACCTTAATAAACCTGTGAAACAGGTAACTCTGTTACCTTTTGCAACATAAATACATAAAATTAAAAGAAAATAAAAAGCATTGCTTTTGAGTCAGATACATGTAGATTCGAATGCCAGTTTCTGTAGACACTTGCCCTGTGATAGGGGCCAAAGAAGCCCCTTTTTATTAGCTGTTTCAGATTAATAGGCTTAATGCTTATTTTTGCAGCATAGTGGGCATTAGTGATTGTGTGTGGAGATGGGGGGGCAGTGCCCAGCACAGTGCTTGATACCATGTAAGTGCTTAATAAATGGTGGTGTCCTTATTATCTTGAGGGATTTCAGCACTGTATAGTAGAGGGTATAAGCACATGAAAAGAAAGGCAGCCTAGCACTGCTGAAAAAAATTCACCTCCCGGAAAAATCCTTTTCTGTCACAGCTGAATTTCAAACACACGATAATAACCGTCATCCTTGACTTTTTCAGCATTTTTGTAGGTTACTAAGTGGGTCTCAGCCCTGGCAGCATATTAGAACCTCTGGGAGCTTTAAAAAATACTAATGCCTGGGCCTTGTACCAGGGATTTCAATTTAATTGTTCTTGGATGGGGTCCAGGCATTAGTTTTTTTTTTTTTTTTTTTTTTTTCTTAAAAAAAAAAAGGACCTTTTCAGGTAATTTTAATGGGCACTCAAGGCTGAGAATTACTGAAGAGCAATTTAGAATTTCTTAAACTTCTGGTAGGGTCCATTGCCCGGGGATTTTTTTCTCACTGAACATAGAAGCTGCAAGAATGAATCCATGGAAACTCAGAAATGTATCAGCCTTCCACATGCATTTCCTCACAGCTTCTCTCAGGTATGTGGTGACTGATGTGTTTTAGGTTTCATTTTAGAACTCATTTTCTTTGCTATGGCCCTTTGGACACTTCTGCTTATAATAGTTTCTTTTAAACAAGTGGAAGAAAAATGCTGCTCTATGGATTTTAATTTGTTTTTGATATTCATCTACAAGTCTCTGGTTAAGGTGAAAGCTGGGGAAATGTTGCTCAGGACTGCTTCATTTTAAACATGACACCCCACCTCGCAACATTGGTTTCTGGTTTTCAGAGGTTTTTTCTGTTTGGGAAAGATTTTAGCAAAATCTTAGTTTAGCAAAAGCATCTTTTATTTAAAGGTGTTGGTAGTTTTTTCCTCCTAACCATAGAAAGCCTGCCTTTTCTAACTTTAGAAGTGTAATCTTGGATTTATTCTACTCTTTGTGCACTTGAACTTTTGTTTTAAAAAAAGTTAGTGTCCATTCATTAGTATTTTGTTTTATAGGATTATTTCTGTTCAGGGTTACTCCTGTACACATTCCTCTGCCAACACTTCAAATCCTTTTGGAATGAGACTATGTATGTAAAAATAAACAAAATGGCACTTTCGATTTTATAAGTTTTAAAATCTTTATTTTGCATATAATTTTACAATTTCCAACTTCTGGAATAGACTATTTATGAGACATGCTATTAAGAGGTAGACGATCAAGATCAAGGCTGTTAATATTGCTGGGCTATGCCTGGGCATGGTGGCTCATGCCTGTAATCCCAACACTTTGGGAGGCCAAGGGTGGATCATTTGAGCTCAGGAGTTTGCGACCAGCCTGGGCAACATGGCAAAACCCATCTCTACCAAAACACAAAATATTAGCTGGGCATGGTTTGCACATACCTGTAGTCCCAGCTACTCAAGAGGATGAGGTGAGAGGATCACTTGAGCCCCAGATGTCAAGGCTGCAGTGACCTGTGGTTGTGCCACTGAACTCCAACCTATGTGACAGAATGAGAAAGTGTCTCAAAAAAAAAAAAAAAATTGCTGAGCTAACATGCCTTAACACTAGAGTAACATGTATTTAAAATGTCTCTTCTGGTCGGGCGTGATGGCTCACACCTGTAATCCCAGCACTTTGGGAGGCTGAGACGTGCATATCACTCTGAGTCAGGAGTTCGAGACCAGCCTGGCCAACGTGGCAAAACCCCTTCTCTACAGAAAATACAAAAATTAGCTGGGCATGGTGGCATGTGCCTTTAATCCCAGCTACTTGGGAGGCTGAGGCAGGAAAATTGCTTTAACCCGGGAGGCAGAGGTGGCAGTGAGCTGAGATTAAGCCACTTTACTCTAGCCTGGGCAACAGAGTGAGACTCTGTCTCAAAATAATAATAATAAAATAAAATGTTTCTTTGGTTTAAATCCTAAATTCAGTCTTTGTATACTTTAATGGAATGTTGAATAAATATTTTTATTCTTAGAAGATTATTTCAGTATGTTTCTTATTAGAGATTTCTGGTTTCTTAATAACTTTTTAACATGCTGAACATATATCTTTAGATCTTTTATTGTTTTTCTATTAACTCAAAATATTTAAAAAATACATAAAACAAAAATAGCATTTTTAAGTTCATAGTGTATTACCACCCCCAATCAAAAAATAATTCTATAACTGGCTGGGCACAGTGGTTCATGCATGTAATCTGTAATCCCAGCACTTTTTGAGGCTGAGGTGGGTGGGTCACCTGAGGTCAGGAGTTCAAGACCAGCCTGGCCAACATGGTGAAAGCTCGTCTCTACTAAAAATACAAAAATAAGCCAGGCATGGTGGTGTGTGCCTGTAGTCCCAGCTACTTGGGAGGCTGAGACGGAAGAGTTGCTTGAGCCTGGGAGGCAGAGGTTGCAGTGAGCCGAAATCACGCTACTGCACTCTAGCCTGGGTAACAGAGTGAGACTCCATCTCAAAAATAATAATTATTATATAATTGAAATATATTTGCCTTTTAAAAGATGTCCTGATGCTGTGGTATTTCCTTAAATATAAGTAACTTGAACAATAATGGAGAGTACAATCCTTAATATTTCTGTGATGTTACTAAGAAGAAACTTGCTGAAGCATTCTTTTCTGTCATATATCCATATGTACATCTGTTTAACAAACATGAAGTATGAAGGACAAGGGGTGTACAGTGTGGCGTGGATCCTCAGGGAGAGGCTGGGCAGTCACATCAGGATTTGTCATTTCTGCTTTTGGTTATAATGCCTCTCCTGGAAAACAGAGATTAACCACAAGAAATTCTGTCTCTCCCTAATATGGAATCATCATTTGATCATCAAAATCAATTGCACAGTAGTTTCGAAGATTCTGTTAGAAATGCCATAGAGAAAAGCAATTTTTCTAGTAAGAAATCTGATCATTATAGTTTAGGGAATTTCATGAAGGCAGATTTTTAATTTGACCTAGGTAGGATGGGGGGTAGATTTCAAGTATCAGACTGTCAAACCTTTGAGAGTCATCAGCCTGTGTCTATTTTTTTATTTTTTATTTTTTTCTTCTTATCCTGAAGTGTTTACTTCAGGATAAGAAGAAAAGAAGATAATATTTCCTATTAGAAACAATAGGAAATATTAGCCAGAGTACAGATGCCCTCTTATGGAGGCCTATAAATAATTGTAAAGCTATTTGATGGTCCACTAATTACCAAGATAGCAAGCAAATCAGAGCTCTTTTTCTGGGTCTTTATAGTATGAATGCTCACATTTATAATTTATAATTTCAGCCATAGCGAGGAATAATTTATTGATACATCTCTGGAATTCAGGGACCCTAACAAAGTTAAAAACCCTCAAGCAGTTCAATAGACTCCTACCTTCTCCTGGGAGGTCCCTCCTACGAGACTTCTGAAGAGACCCAAATGGTGAGACTGAACAAGACTTAAAATCTTCAAAGGAGCTAATAAGGAGTCTATGTACCAGGAATACATGCTCACGAGGAATAGTTCTTAGTATACATAGAGGTTACAGATAAAAAACAGGCCCACTGGCCCCATAATATGATATATATGTGAAGAGTTATAAGTGTGTGTCTTTTTCCCAGAATTATGATGACAAACAGTGATAACTATTTCAGTTGGCATCTTGTATCCTGCTTTTCCTGAACATGGGCATATTTATTTTTTACAAGGTGTTACATTATGAGTAAATATGTAAATTGTAACATAAGGGTATTTCTACCATCAGGATAGTTGTATGGGATTGCTTGTCAAGCTTGGTAAGTATTTTTATTTCCTTTAGTCATATTCCCCAATAGTTGAATGGGTACCATGGACACTCGGGATAATTTTAAAATGTGATTGGGTTGACTTTTCTCTCCAGATAAAATATTGACTGTGTGTAGTTCTATATAACAACAGCCTGAGTAGCTGAGTCTAGAGATATTTGTTGTATGCTCTAAAATATATAGAAGATGTTCAGTTCTTCAACTTGATGGGGTTGTTTGCTAGCATTAAGCAGAGGTATTCCCACGATTTGAGTGATGCCTGGAGTTGGAAATGAATAACAGGTCCAGCAGGAGGCAGGTTAGCAGATGAAGCTATGGTCTATCATCTTTGAAAACAAGGTAAGTCTGGGCACCGTGGCTCACACCTGTAATCCCAGCACTTTGGGAGGTTGAGGTGGGCGGATCACAAGATCAGGAGTTCAAGACCAGCCTGGCCAACATGGTGAAACCCCACCTCTACTACAAATACAAAAATTGGCTGGGCATGGTGGCTTGTGCCCGTAATCCCAGCTACTTGGAAGGCAGAGGCAGGAGAATTGCTTGAACCAGGACCCGGGAGGTGGAGGTTGCAGTGAGCCAAGATTGGGTTACTGGACTCCAGCTTGGGCTGCAGAGCAAGATTCCATCTCAAAAAAAAAAAAAAAGAAAAAAAGAAAAAAGAAAAAAACCCAACAAGGTAGAGGAAATGTATTTTGCTTCAAAAAAGGAAGGGGAAAAATGAAGAAAAGTAGAGCCATAGAAAAGGAAAGCAATAACTTTTAGTTACACACACCAGTTTTACAAGGGAGTAAGTTCATTTGATCGGGCCTAACAAAAAGATCTGTTTTAGTTTCGTTGTCTTGGGTGGAATTTGCACTTACAACGTTGTCTGCTTGATCTGAAGATTTCAGGTAAGCTGTTTGCCTTGAAAACATCAGTTTCCAAAAAAAGAAAAGACAAAAAAGAAAAAAAACACACATCGGTTTCTGGAGGCTTTTTGGTTAGCCTCAACTTGTGGTCACTCATAGTAGTAGAAGTCCATTGGTTTTAATTGAAAGTTCGTTTTCATTTTGACACATGTAACTATGGGCCAATTGTAGCTCTTGTCAAGAGGACCTGAAGTGGCTACTTCCAATAACGTTCTAATGCATTTTTGTGTCTGTGTCAATGAGTAGCTTAAAACAATAATTTATTCTCATTCTGGGGAGGAGCAATTTGGGCTGGGCTCAACTAGGAGAGCTTTGCTTTGCTCCACATCATGTTTTCTGACCCTCACACATGCATTTACACTCAATTGATAGTTGAT
Source organism: Saimiri boliviensis (assembly GCF_048565385.1). Classification (NCBI taxonomy): domain Eukaryota; kingdom Metazoa; phylum Chordata; class Mammalia; order Primates; family Cebidae; genus Saimiri; species Saimiri boliviensis. Next base: position 90,738,395 of record NC_133450.1, on the reverse strand, counting down.
GGCCTCACTCATGTATCTGGTGGTTGCTGGCTATTGGCAGGAAAATGGAGGTAACGGGGTCATGTGTCTCTCATTATCCAAGAGGCTAGCCCAAGCGCATTCATGTGATGTTGATCTGAGAGTTCCTATGAGCAATAACAGACAGAAAGCTTCAGTATGCAAGCAATGTTCAAGCCTCTGCTTGTGTCGTATTGCTAATGCCTTGTTGCCCAAACTAAGTCATGTGTCCAAGCTCAGATTCAAAGAGTAGATAATTAGACTCCATTTCTTGGTGGGCATATCTGTAAAGTCGCATGCAGGGAGCATGCACATGGGATGAGAAGAATTTGTAGCCAGTTTTGCAACTTGACAAACATTGATTTCTCTTCTAGTGGAACTGGTCACTGAGCTAGAATTCATATAATGGTTTCAATGATACCTCCTTTGGAAAGGTGGCTTCTACAATCTGAGCACAAAACCGTATACGAATGAGCTTCTGATAGTATTTAGCTAAATCTGCATGTGATAAAAAATAGTTCTTGGTAAAGTTATATTCCTAACCACATAGGGCATGCTATACATGATGTCCTAGAGAGAAAATCTGTAAGAGCACCAAGGAGGTAGTCTTGTGGCCATTAACACTAGTGGCAAAACATTAGGCGATGGCAGATTAGGGATTTTTGATACTTTAGACCTGGAGTCAGCACATTTTCTCAGTAAAAAGCCAGATAGTAAATATTCTTGGCTTTGAAGGCCACATGTGGGCTCTGTCACATGGTCCATATTCCTCTTTGTTTTTTCTACAAACCTTTAAAATATGTAAGAAATATTTTTTAGCTCATGGACCATATGAAAAGGCTTCAGGGCAGATTTGGCCCATGGGCTGTAGTTTGCCAGCCCCCATTGGGACAGCTTTTATTATAGTGCCTCCATTTGTTCTTTTTTACCTTTCCTGAATGGAGAGTACATTTTTCGTGTTAGGAGAGAAATCCTTCAGAGTCCTGTAGGACTGTTATGGTGAAATGAGTTCCACAGTAACTAAACAGAAGTAGGAATTCCCTATATTGGGAACACAAAATCTAGTAATGTTTCTCTTCTGAAACAGCTGTAGTTTTTGTTTGTTTGTTTGTTTGTTTTCTTTCTTTCTTTCTTTCTTTTTTTTTTTTTTTGAGACAGAATCTTGTTCTGTTGCCCAGGCTGGAGTGCAATGGTACAATCTCAGCTCACTTCAACCTCTGCCTTCCAGTCTCAAGCAATTCTCCTGCCTCAGCTTCTCGAGTAACTGGGATTACAGGTGCTCACTACCACACCTGGGTAATTTTTGTATTTTTAGTAGAAACGGGGTTTCACCATATTGGCCAGGCTGGTGTTAAACTCCTGACCTCAAGTGATCTACCTGCTTCAGCTTCCCAAAGTGTTGTAAAGTCATGAGTCACCATGCCTGGCCCATCCATAGCTTTTCATCAAGGAACAGGTTATGTTCATCCTGATAACAGACTATTACTAATATATATTTATAACTTAATGACCTGGATAGTTGTATTAAACCCATTTGTAAATGCTGAAAGGATCTTGAGGAATTTCTGTATTTTGTTTTACCTTTTCAGTTATAGGTAAGACATTATTCTACCACTTATTGATCAAATTTTGATTTTTTTCATTATTTATTTATCATGGAGCTTAATTTGATTCATTCATAATACAAAAAAATCATGGGTCAAGTTATCCACTTGATGGATCACAGCACTCCTGGGCCACTGTCAGAGACTGCCAGCATCCAGCTTTATGAAGAAAACATCCCTGTAATTGCCAATATTGTTTCTCAGAAAGCTGGATTGTTATGAGCCAATTATAGCTTGTCTAAATTGAGCCAATTTTCCTTCTAAGTGGGGATGGATGTCAATTTGATGGAATTCTTTGTAGTTGGGGTAATAAAAGCTACTTGTTTAGCATTTGAGTTAGCAAAGGCATTGTCATTGGTTTTCAGTGTAGTAGTTGGTGAGTGTCTAACTTACTGACACATTTTTCATATTGAATAGCTTATAATGAATATTCAATGTCTTTACCATTTTTTGGTAGTTTCAGTGTCTTTACCATTTTTGATCAGAGTAACTTGAAAAGTAAAAATATCTGCTTTGTTTCTATAGCATCCCGAAGTTATGAACAATTCCAGATGCATATCTACTATCTGTTTAGTGTTTACAATTACTTCTTTGCCAAAGTGCAAGATCAAGTCAGAGGAATTCATTTATCCAGTGGGGCAGACTGAACATTGGCCCATGGAGCACTTTGATAACTGCATGTTAGGTGTCTACAGTGCATTCTGTACAGAACATGCCTTTGTTGTTTTAAGGTAAGTCATGTACAGATAATATTAAGTCAGAATTGACTAAGATTTGATCTGGGCATTCTTATGTGTTTAGTTTTTACTTTCTACTGAAAATATAATTTATGTAGTAAAGTACTAATCAAGTGGAGAGCTTAATGAATTTCTACTTCCGTCTATACCTACCTGTGTAATATCTCCCAGGTAGAACTAGAATACTTCCTAGCAACCCAGAAGTTTCCCTTGTCCCCCTTTCCTAGTCAGCACAAACCCCTTTTCCCTGAGAAGTAACCACGTTCTGAATTCTTAGTTTTATTTTTGAATTTCATGTCAGTGGAATGATATAGTATGTACTCTTCTTTCTAGTCTCTATTGTAAGTATAATATGTGAGGTTTATATATATATTTGTAGTTTGTTGTTTTTTCTGGCTGTGTGGCATTCCATTGTGTAAATATACCATAATTCATTAATTCATTCTACTGTTGATGGACATTTGGGGTCTTACCACTTTTTGTTATGAATAAAACCGCTATGAATATTGTTGTACATTTATTTTAGTAGACAGATGGACTGATTTGTCTTTGGTGCATTTCTGGGTGATAGGGTAAGCATGTGTTTAGTAGGAGCTGGGCATTCTTAACCCCCAAGGTACCACAAACAGTCGTGGATTCCTCCTTATACGGAAGAGGGAGTCAGTGGTGGGCTTCAAATCTGAATGATGTGAAATTGTGAAGTGGACAGTAGAAGGATTTCGTCATCAGTGAGGCAGCTGACAGAGAAATGCTGAGTGCTGCCTAGAAGTAGCAGGGACTGCACAGCACGTGGAATGCAAAGAGTTGGTGCAGAAATGCGCACTAGTCAGCCTGGTGCAGGAGCTCTGACCCCTGAGCTGCTGCCCCGCCTGCCCACGGAGGCAGGGAGAGTACGCTGTAGCCACGAGGCCAGGAGCTTTGTCCGGAGGGGCAATATACTTCTGGTGTGAAGCTTCTCTTGGCCCAATTAATGCTCCTATTAGGCAGCTTCATCTTTCCTCTGCTTGGCACAGTTAGGGATATACAAAGTATAGAGTTGCTGAGGGAGGCCTTCAGAGAGGGGAAGACTTTTTCTGCCTTTTCATCCCATGCGAGAGGGTCTGTAATTATGTATTAGGAAGCTCTTGTAAGGGCAATTCTGAAAAATCTTTTTTTTTTTTTTTTGAGACAGAGTTTGCTCTGTCGCCCAGGCTAGAGTGCAGTGGCATGATCTCGGTTCACTGAAACCTGTACCTCCCAGGTTCAAGTGATTCTCCCACCTCAGTCTCCTGAGGATATGGGACTACAGGTGCTTGCCATGGCACCCAGCTAATTTTGTGTATTTTTAGATAGGGTTTCACCACGTTGGCCAGGCTGATCTCAAATTCCTGGCCTCAAGTGACCTGCCTGCCTTGGCCTCCCAAAGTGCTGGGATTACAGTGGCGAGCCTCTGTGCCGGGCCCTGAAAATCTTAGCTGTCTTTGATTTGGGGAGCTTAGATAAAATGGAATAGTTTTACCTAACCAACATCATGTCATTTCAAATTTTGTAGATCTTTTGTAAATAATATGTAATTAGAACTTTTCAGGTAAATTTGTAACTTTTCAGTTGACATTTTATGTCCCTTTTCTGCCAATTTTATTAAGAGATAATTGAAGTCTTATAGCAGGAGAACACAGCGATAAAATATTGCATAAGTGTGGATCTTCATGGAACAGTTAGATCCTTAACATTATTTACTTAGACACTGAGAAAAATATGAAGTTAATTTCATAGGTCCTCAAGTCTGAGGATTTTTGCATCTGAAGCAAGCAAGCACTGACCCTCTAACTACTGGTTACTAAAATAGAGCTGCATGTTTACCCACTGCCATAAAACACGGACCCATGGAAGCAGTGAAAGACAAGATAGCATTTGGGTAGGAAACACTGGGGAAATCTAAGAATCATAATTCTATTGATTGCTCTGAATTTTTTTTAACAAATCTGTAGTTTTTCCCATTAGGCTTATTAATCAGAAATCTGAGCATTGCAAGGACTGGTACAAGCAGAAGTAGTCCTTGTTCTTAACAACAATAGAATGAGATTGGCCCCCGATATCTCTTCAGGTTTGAGTAAGTCTTGGGTAATTTAAACGGGAGTTTATAAGGACCAATCTGAATCTTAATAGGTCAGCATAAATAAGCACAGTCCTAAGCCTTTGGATGTGGTCCTTATTCTTAAGTTAGAGTCCTAAGGTTTCAGTGGAATACTCAGATTGTTTACCAAGCCCCTCTATATCAGAGGGACATGTATCCTAAACCCTGTCCTTCCAGTATCAGGCAACTGTTGACATCTTTCAGGCTTGCAGGTGTTGCTTTCCACTGGGTTCCTTGGATTTTCACCCAGCGTATGTGCAATTCACATATTAGCTAAGAATTTGAGAGAGTCTGTAGGTAGACATTGGGGGTACCCCCATCTGTAGCTCCCTTCTTTATGCGATTTTCCTGTTCCACTTTCAGCCTTTCTGAGACTCTGGATGCCTGTTCTGACCTCCAAGCCCAGCAACACTCACTACTGCTTGAGCGTGTCCTCCATGTGCATGGGTGGTGGGAGGTGCCCTGGGTAAATGTGGATTTTACCAAGTGCATTCCTCCTTTCAACGTATAAATACTCTCACTTTCTGCCTGCTTTAGGTCATTCTCCAGTGCCTTCAAACAACTGGTTTTTATATTTTGTCCAGAGCTTATAACTGTTGCTGGCAGGAGGTATAGTCCAGTATAAGGTATTTCACCATTCCTGGAAGCTGGAAGAGAAGCGGCAGTAAAATGGTAAGGGAAAGACAATCACACTTTCCTTTTTTAAACCCCTTTCTCCTTCCTTCTTTCCTCCGTCCATCACCAGTCTTTCCACCACTGGGCCCAGCATGAGAAGGCCTGAGAATTCAGTAAGAAGAGAGGAACAGAATAGGATGTCAGGATGAAGAGTAGCTCAAGAATTTAGAGAACAAAGAAGATCTCCCACTGCTATAAACCTCTCAATGAAATCATGAAATACAAAAAACGTCGTTCCAAATCTGGCTGTGGACCGTTTAAAAAAACTAAGATGCACAGCCCCCACCTGGGAATGGTGGCTCATGCCTATAACCTCAGCACTTTGGAAGGCTGAGGCAAGTGGATCACGAGGTCAGGAATTTGGGACCAGCCTGGCCAACATGGTGAAACCCGTCTTTAATAAAAATACAAAAATTAGCTGGGCGTGGTAGCATGTGCCCGTATTCCCAGCTACTCAGGAGGCTGAGGCAGGAGAATTGCTTGAACTAGGAAGCAGAGGTTGCAGTGAGCCGAGATTGCGGCACTGCTCTCCAGACTGGGCGACAGATCAAGACTCCATCTCAAAAAACAAAAACAAAAAAAGATGCACAGGCCCCACTCCACTCCATACCCACCAAATCAACAGCTGGTGGGAGGACCCAGGCGATTCTGATGGTTAGCTGGGTTTGGGAATCATTACTAGAGGACAGGAAGCCTCACATGTTTCTTGAATGAACAAATGAATGAATGCATATGTACCACTGGCAATGGTGAGATCATTCACATGGTAAATTTCCTCCTCTTTCACAGGCCGGTTCTCGTGTATGCTGGATTGTTGAGGACTTGTCTGACAGCTGTTGAAAGTATCAGCTGAAGTGCATTTTGACACTGATATATGATGTCTTACTTCACAGCAAATAGTTCAGGAACAGCCAGGAAGTCTGAAGCCCACTGAGAATGTGTTAAATGTGAGGTGTTCTGTTAGGTTTCTCAATCTCTCAGAAGTCTTGAAATTTGTTTGTCGTTGTTCCAGTTTATATGCGCCTGAAAAAGGCCTTTTACTGTCTTGCATCTGTCACTTAAAGATATCCTTAACTCAGGAAACAAACCTCACTTATCTTTAGAAGTGTTTTACTTGGATCAAAAACCAGCTGAATTCAAATGCTTTATGATACCTGAAAAATAACACCCAGAGGTACAGTTCTAAAGTGACTTTGAAATCCTCCCCTTTTAATAAGAATGTTTCTCCTTTGGGAGGTAATTTTTTGAGGCAATAATCTGGTTCTTGGCATTAAACTAAGATTCTTTTGTCATTATATGTGGTAAACAAAGCTCTTGCTTGTAAGATGAACATAGTCAAGTTTCAGGGACTTTAAACTTCCCAATAAGAAAAGAGGCATATAGTTCCCAAGGAATTGACAGCCTCATTCTGTGGCTGAATTAAAGACCTGTGGGTTAGAGCAGGGAAACTGTCCACAGAAAGGCTTACATGGGGGTGATGGAATGTGATTCCCGTTTTCCAAGTGCTAAAGATGACAAGTTAGCCCCTAATAGATTTTTAGAGAGTACATCATTATATCTTCACTTTCACTGCATGATTATTTCAGTCACATTAATCCACAGAGAAAGTGTGTGTGTGTTGAGATTTTTCTCTTTTGAAACACAATTAAGAAATACAGTTTTGATTTTAGTTGGTTTTCCTTTTTCTTGCCACACATTTACATCTGGATTTTCCCTTTTAAAATATAACTTCCTCTGAAGCAGCGATGATGATTTTAAAGAAAAACTGAACATCTAGTGCAAGACCATGGTCTTTTAATACACAAGTTTTTTTAATACCCATTAATGCTAATTGCATGTACTAATTTATAGCCTTGTGAAATCACAAATTATATGAGTAGAGTTAGAACTGGCCCTTTTTTGCCATCTATTTTTCCAATAGGAAAACAAGATAAGAGAACATCTTTTTGGAAATTTTACTAACGTATTTCCTTTTTTTATGTTAGAGTTTCTTAAGGCTTTCCCTGAGTGTTATTGTTTTATTTAATCATACACCTTGGATGAGAATTAATTAAGATATAGAGAAGTGGAGTGAGGCTGAAATGTGTCCTGGGTAACCAAAGAATTTTAAATGGATAGTTAAAACTCAAATTGTGTTGTTCCTTTTCACATCTATATGAACATAAAGTTTCATGAAAGGGCCCCTAAATTTCCTGTTTTATGGGAGTCTTCCTTCATTCCACTTTTTTTCTTTCTCCCTTAGAATGCTAAATATTCTTCTCCTCTGGAGACTAAATTAGGTGCATCTTGAATTCATTTCTTAGACAAGAAATCTTTTTCTTCCCCATAAGCCGTCAGTACCATTTATATTTCAAATGAGAGACAACCCTTTTCATGAAGGAGGGACTCCAATTTTCCTTGGGAATTATCTAAACAAAGTCACGTGTCTCCTTTTCTCTGTTCCATCTTCACACAAGAAAGCATAAATCATGTAGCCCAACAAATAAACACAATTGACGTGTTATTTCTCTTTCTATAGAGACATCAGTTCTTTAATCTCCTATTTCTTGTAAGCAGGCCTGCTTTAGAGGACTGAAATCCCAATGTATTCTGTAAGTACGAAAGAAACTCTAATGGAACTGCATGTTAGAGAAATTTAATGTAACATGACTACATGAATACTTCTTGCTGTTTTGCTTCTCTCATCCCATTTAGCTATAAAAACCAGAAAGCATCCTGCTGGAAGGAAAAGAACAGCTAGCTAAGAGGAAAAATCTAACCGTGAGTGCTGGCAATGCTCAGTGCCAAGAACCTGAGACTCTTTTTTTAAGCATGATGTTTTATTGTTAAGGTTTTATAAGAAGTTAACTTTAACCTATTAAGAAAAGATTGATTTGGAAACGAGGGAAAAGGAACAATTTTGCCCCATTCATTCCTCTCTAGTATAAACAAGGTATGAGGCTAATGCTTTCTTGGCATAACGTGAAACTCTGAACTAACAAAATGAGGTGCAATTAAAGCTCACCTGGCCTCAGAGGTCTTCTTTCCCTAAAAGTTAAACCATAATGGCTGGCACTCAGTGCTCAAGATTGGCCCGGGTTATTGGCTGTGACTTTTAATTGGTACAGAGTAGTTCAAAATAAAAGTCATGCCGGGCGCGGTGGCTCAAGCCTGTAATCCCAGCACTTTGGGAGGGTGAGGCAGGTGGATCACGAGGTCGAGAGATCGAGACCATCCTGGTCAACATGGTGAAACCCCGTCTCTACTAAAAATACAAAAAAATTAGCTGGGCATGGTGGCGTGTGCCTGTAATCCCAGCTACTCAGGAGGCTGAGGCAGGAGAACTGCCTGAACCCAGGAGGCGGAGGTTGCGGTGAGCCGAGATCGCGCCATTGCACTCCAGCCTGGGTAACAAGAGCGAAACTCTGTCTCAAAAAACAAACAAACAAACAAACATCATTAAACCAAGCAGAGGAGGCCTAAGAGAGGAGCAGCTGGGGGGAGTCCTTGTATGTGTCTATTTCAGGGATGAGACAGGGGTTGGCTTGTGTGAATGTTGGGTTTGTGAGCCTCTTAAGGCAACTTAGGTATCTCTTGGAGTCTGAGAAAGGCCAAGAAAATGAACTTTGTTCCCGAAGAAAATGAATTTTGCTGTGATTTTTTTCTTGTTCCCTTTGGTCCAAGTGAATTCCCAACATTCAGCCCACAGGGTACAGGCAGTGCAGCAAGGCATTCTGGGACTCAGGTTGGGTGTGGCAGCTGCACTGATAACGGCTAGGAGGGCTTACTGTGGAATAAATGAATCTTTCCGTCACCAGTAAATAAGGTGAACTCTTTCCCAGTCCATGTCCCAGGCAATAGTGTGCCTCCCTTCCAAAGTGAGTTACTAGAAAACTAACAGGGGCCTACAAAAGACACGATGACGACCAGAAGCCCAATATCCACCTCAAACACAGAAAAGGCTGCCGCTGGATGGTAGAGAGAATTTCTTGGAGGAGGGTTGGCTTGTGGTGGTGGCCAGTTTGATGGAGCCCAGTGGAAGGAGCTGCAAGGAGATCACTTGGAGAGCTTGTGTGCTAGGAGTTTGAGAACCCACTGGACTGTTGTCTCAGGAATCTAAAGATGAGATGGTGTGGCTATTCCTCTGAGGCAGCAGAGTAGAGAGAGTTGTGGGTCAAGATGGCTGGGGGAGACCTATGTTAATTCTAGCTAAATAATTATAAATTTGCTTGGCTCACAGTACACTGAAGTTTATACATCGAAGTAAACTATATTATTGGTGCAGTTAATTAGAAATCAAGCAGCAACAGACCCCAGTGTGTGATGTTCTCCTCCCTGTGTCCATGTGTTCTCATTGTTCAACACCTACCCTATGAGTGAGAACATGCAGTGTTTGATTTTCTGTTATTGTGTCAGTTTGCTGAGAATGATGGTTTCCAGATTCATCCATGTCGCTATGAAGGACATGAACTCGTTTTTTATGGCGACGTAGTATTCCATGATGTATATGCACCACGTTTTCTTTATCCAGTCTGTCTATGATGGACATTGGGCTCGTTCCAGGTCTTTGCTATTGTAAGCAGTGCCACAATGAACATACGTGTGCATGTGTCTTTATAATATAACAATTTATAATTCTTTGGGTATATACCCAGTAATGGGATTGCTGGGTCAAATGGAACTTCTATTTCTAGGTCCTTGAGGAATCGCCACACTGTCTTCCACAATGGTTGAAATAGTTTACACTCCCAACAACAGTGTAAAAGTGTTCCTATTTCTCCACATCCTCTCCAGCATCTGTTATCTCCAGACTTTTTAATGATCACCATTCTAACTCGTGTGAGATGGTATCTCAATTTAGTTTTGATTTGCATTTCTCTAATGACCAGTGACAATGAGCAGTTTTTCATATGTTTGTTGGCCTCATGTAATCAAACTCCCACAGCTTCTATACAGCAAAAGAAACAGTTATTAGAGCGAACCGGCAACCAACAGAATGGGAAAAAATTTTTGCAATCTACCCATCTGACAAAGGGCTGATATCCAGAATCTAGAAAGAACTAAAACAGATTTACAAGAAAAAAACAAACAAGCCCACTCAAAAGTGGGCAAAGGACATGAACAGACACTTTACAAAAGAAAATATGGAGTGATTTTAATTGCTCTATGTCCTCAATGCTCTGGAGACAAAAGCCTCTGGATGCACTGGGTGTGGTCAGACCAGGTGGCTATGCTCTGATGCAGCCACACCCTGATAACAATCAGTCATAAACTCCGAGTACTAGTTTAGCTCTTCTTAGAAGGATCTCCAGTGCTCTCCCCCAAGCTAACTTACCAAACCCTTTGCCCTCCACTTCCACGCCCACGGGATCAATGAGATTATGCACATAATAAAAGCGTTTGGAGCCCAGAGCTGGGGCCAGCGAAGTTCTCGTCCTTGCTGGGACCCAGGCTGTAAATTCTACTCTCGTGTCTCTGTCTTTATTTCCTTTTCTCAATCTCTCATCACCGCCAGGACTATGGGCGCCCACGTACAGGGTTGGGGCTGGTACCCAACAAGAGTGACAGCAACTGTGCAGTTTAGGAATTTGCCACATATCTCACCGAGGGGGAGGGGAAGGTGCAAGGACAGGTGAGAGTTTTTTCTTGGACCAGAAGTGGGCAATGTGGGAGGGAACCCTGGTAGAGACATTTAAAATCTGCCCAATGGCCTGGCATGGTAGCTCACACCTATAATCCCAACATTTTGGGAGACCAAGGTGGGAGGATCCTTTGAGGCCAGGAGTTCGAGACTGTCTTAGGCAACATAGGGAGAATCCCCACCCCGCCTCACCCCATCTCTACAAAATGATTTAAAAATTAACTGGGTTTGGCCATGTGTGCCTGTGGTCCTTGCTACTGTGGATGCTGAGGCAGGAGGATCGCCTGAGCCTGGGAGGCTGCAGTGAGCTGTGACCATGCCACTGCATTTCAGCTTGGGCAACAGATCAAGATCTGGTCTAAATAAATAAATAAAATTAGCCCAAGAGGATTGCCTAGAGGGGCGATGTTAGCCCAACCAGAAGTTGGACCACCAAATTCCCTGGGGCTGAAGGAAGAAATAAAACAGCCAGAGGGAGATGAATTACGTGTTAAGAGAATTATGGTATGAATTTTTTTTTCTTGTCTACTGCAAGAATGAAGGCCATTCTCAGTAATTAATGTTGACATCAATCTGAAAGGGACAGTTATTGTGAAGAGCTCCAGAAGAACCCTGCAGAAGGACTTCAATTATAAGCCGACTGTAGAACTCAGTCTCCTTGGAAAGAAAAAGAAGAGCCTCTGGGTTGACAAATGGTAGAAAAATAGGAACTGGCTGTCATTCACATTCTTTGTAGTCAAGCACAGAACATGACCGAGAGTAAGGTGAGCGCTGTGTATGCTTACTTCCCCAACAATGTTGGTATCAGGAGAATGGGGCTCTTATTGACATCCAAAATTTCTTGGGTGAAAAATACATCCAGTGGGTTTGGATGAGGCCAGGTGCTGCTTGTTCAGTCACTAGAAAGGTCAGTTCATCCTTGAAGGAGATAACACTGAGCTTATTTCAAATTCAGCTGCTTTGATTTGGCAAGCCACAACACTTAAAAACAAGGATTGCAGAACATTTTTGGATTTATCTATGTTTCTGAAAAACAAACAGTTCAACAGCCTGATGAATAAGACCCAACAGTTGTCCAGCTACAGAAACTAGATGTCAGATTGAGGAGGGAGACCCAGGTGTTCGAGAGATCCTTTCCCGCGGCCGCTCCTGCTGCAAGATGATTCCTAAAACCTATTTGTGATATTTTAAGGATGCAATAAAATATCTTTATTGGAACAAAAGAGAATTATTGTCTGATGTTCTCACCATGATCTCTGAAGAACCCCAAGATGAACCTTAAGAAAAGTGGTCACCTTTAACCATTCACCTAGTTTAGGGAGGATCAGCTTAAAGGACCTATCCAGCCGGAGGAAATCAAGCCCAGATGAAACTGGTGATAATCAAGGAAGCTCTTCCATGGACTTTTTCTTTCACTTCTCTTAGGGAGCCAGAGGCAGACTAGTGAGTCAGGGAGAGCATAAGTCAGAGATGCAGGCCGGTCGGGGTGGCTCATGCCTGTAACCCCAGCACTTTGGGAGGCCGAGGCAGGTGGATTATCTCAGGTCAGGAGTTTGAGATCAGCCTGACTAACATGGAGAAACCCTGTCTCTCTAAAGATATAAAATTAGCTGGGCATGGTGGCGTATGCCTGTAATCCCGGGTACTCGGGAGGCTGAGGCAAGAGAATCGCTTGAACCTGGGAGGTTGAGTTTGCGGTGAGCCAAGATCACGCTTTTGTGCTCCAGCCTCGGTAACAGGAGCGAAACTCCATCTCAAAAAACAAAAAGTAGGAGAAGCAGACAGAAGAATGGAGAAGCATCTTCTCCGCTGCAGGTCTTTGTGCTGCAGAGCCCTGATCTCTACTGAGGAGAAAATTCACTTTCAAATGCAGCTCAGATTCTCACTATCAGGTAAAAAAATGGACATTTCTGTTTTTGTGATTTGTTTTTTGTGTGATTGTAAGTGACCAGAGGACTTTTTGTTGACTAGGAATGAGTAGATTCCTGTGAGGCCTGCCTATAGTGTTTATGATTTTGCCTATCATCTAAGAATTAATCTAATAATTAGTAATGCCATTATGATATTACTTACTACCTAAGAGGAGTGGATAAGCTATTGGCTTTAGATTTCATCCAGGGGTCAAGGAATAATTCTCAGAGAGTGGGCTTGGATGGACAATGAGCTGAACAGGAAAAAAGTTGTTTTCTGATTGTAACCATCTTGAGTCAGTTCTGCTCAGTCATGGGCTGAACAGGAATAAAGTTGTTTTCTGATTGTAGCTGTCCTTGAGTCAGTTCTGCTCAGTGGACCAGGGAAATTTGAGAAATTACTTTATAAAAGATGTTTGATGCCCCTCTTCCCACACCTGACATAAATGTTTTCTGCCCCTGAAGTGCATTTGGGTAAATAAATGATCAATATGATTTCTGGAGCAGCTGAGAATGTAATTAGAGAATGTAGCACACATGAAAATGAAGGGAAATGATGCAGCCTATTCAAGATTCACAAACTATGTTGTGTTGCTTTGCCCCGGATGGAGTAATGTTTCTTAGCAATCATCCTGCCAGTGGGTAGGAATCTGGAAGTAAGAATTAATACGACTCTTTTTATGCCGTCGAGACATTACATGTAGAACTGCTACTTTAATAAAGTCTCATTTCAAACATTTCCCAACACTTTATGAGATCGCTTGTAGTTTCTTTTAAATGATGTGTTAAGTTCTAAAACATCCCTTTAGCAACCTGTTTCTGAAGTACGTTTCCTTAGAACATGACAAGGTAATCAGTTCAGAACAGCGACACTGCTGGCGAGTAGCACTGTCTCAGGTCAGGTGGACCATCTGTTCTTGAAGAATGTAAACTGGTAAAATAAATTGTAAGTAAAGATAAAGCTGTTCATGCAGGAGGGGGAAGGAGACTAACCTCTGCAAAGCTCTTGAAAAGCATCATTTCTCTGCAGTTTAGGGAGTCCTGTTAAGGAAATAGTAATTAGCACAAAAGCTGCTGGGTGTCTGATAATTAACATTTTTATTTGTGTTTTTATTTAATTAGTGCCTGCTCATCTACTTAGCGTCATGAGAGCAAGGACCCACTATCAGATTTTAAATGCTGCCCAAGTCTATGATCATTTGATTTCTTTTCTTTCTTTTCCCTTCATTATCAAAAGTATTTCTTTGAAATACTGCTGTCTCTCTGTTTCTCTTTGTCATCAACAACTTCTCCCATTTGGCCACCCAGACTCCCCACACTGCCAGCTTCCATCTTAGGACAGGGAGTGAGGCTTGCTTAGGCATATACAGGCATGGTGCAGGATGAACGAGGTCAGGAAATACTGGCCCTTTGGAGCCTTGGAAACCCTAGCTTCTCTGAGCAAATTCAGAAGTGATAACTGGACTTCAGTGAATAGCCCTTTCATTTCGGTTGATAAATGTTTACTGGTAAAAGCATACTTCAAATGAAAAACAAATGTAAACATTCTTACTGTCTTAGTCTGTTTTTCTGTTGCTGATAATACATGAAAGTGGGCAATTTATAAGAAAGAGGCTGGGTGCAGTGGCTCACACCTATAATCCCAGCACTTTGGGAGGCCAAGGCGGGCGGATCACCTGAGGTCAGAAGTTCGAGACCAGCTAGGCCAACATGATGAAACTCCATCTCTAATAAAAATACAAAATTAGCTGAGAATGGTGGCACATGCCTGTAATCCCAGCTACTCAGGAGGCTGAGGCAGGAGAATCACTTGAACCTGGGATGCAGAGGTTGCGTTGAGCCGAGGTGGTGCCACTGCACTCCAGCGTGTGCAACAAAAGCAAAACTCCATCACAAAAAAAACCAAAAACTGCATTTCTTATAGTTCTGGAGGTTAGAAAGGCCCAGGTGAAGGGGACACATCTGGTGAGAGCTGTCTGGTTGGTGGGGACTCTCCACAGAGGCCTGAGGTGGCACAGGGGATCACATTGCCAGGGGACTGAGTGTGTGAAAGTGCTAGTAGGTTTCTCTTCCTCTGCTTATGAAGCTACCAGTTGCCCTCCTAAAATAACCCATTCATCCATTAATCTATACATGGATTAATCCAGTCACTTCTTAAAGCCCACAGATTTCAATACTGCCACATTTGAGAACTGACTTTCAACATGAGATTTGGAGGGGACTTTCAACCATGGCACATACATTGCACCAGGGCTGATTGGTACATTTGAAAAGATCAAATGTGGAAATGAGCACCATCATTTGGCCTTTGCTCTGGAGGCTCTTCTCCTTCTTGTTGGCACCCACAACTCTGCCAGGCTTCCTTTCATTTAAAAAAGAGTAAACGAGGCCGGGCGTGATGGCGCACACCTGGAATTCCAGCATTTGGGGAGGCTGAGGCAGGAGGATCACTTGAGGCCCGGAGTTTGGGAACTGCCTGGGCAACATAGTGAAACCCTGCCTCTACAAAATAAAAATAAAATTAGCTGGGCATGGTGGTGCATGCCTATAGTCCCAGCTACTTAGGAGGCTGAGGTAGGAGAATTACTTGAGTCCAAGAGGTAGAGGCTGCAGTGAGCTATGATCGAACCACTGCATTCTAGCATCGGTGACAGAACCCTGTCTCAAAAAACAAAAAAGAGTACGCAGACTATTATTTTCTTTTCTTTTTAAGGGGAGAGCAGGCAGTAGGGAGAAAGTATTCCTAAAGAAGCAAGCACCTAGTCCAAGATCGTTTCTTAATGTGGTTGTCTGTGGATTTCCATTTTACAACTTCCTTTATCAGAATTTGGTTTCAGCAACTTTGCGCTCATCAACTCTCTCTCCAACAAGTGATTTCAAGCTATTCTTGAAAAGTGAATGACTTCTGATTTTATACATTGGTTCTTACGATTGGTAACTAAACTAGAAAGCCAGGATAGCTTTCGTCCTCGGAACGTTTAACTAGGGGCTGGCCTTTCTTCCTTCAGAGAGACACCGATTAAGAGACCTTTTTAACAAAAAAGTTCTCTAACACACACTTTAAAAACTTCAAGTAACTTGTGTGTACACACATACATAAACTTGTTTTACTAATGGAAAGGCAGCTTTAAAGCAAAGGCAATGAAATCCTTTCATTCCTTCTAGACTGTAGTCCAAGGTGAATATATTAGTAGAGCTTCAGATTTACCTAATGGTTTCAGAAGCCAATCCCATACTTTTGATTAATGCTCCCTCATAATGCCAATGATGTGTACCCCAGTAAATCATCCGAACACTTCCCTTTGGTAATATATTAAAGACATTCATTACAAGCTACTGTGGCTCAGGTGATGTATTTACTTGGGAGAAAAATACACTCAACTACCTAAAGGCCATATTGTGTGCACGTGTGGAGAACTAAGCCTGGCTACTTTTCTATGGAATCTGTTTGCAACTATGAGAGTCGTCATTGAACTTTTGTTTTTTTCCCCACTAACAGCAGTGAGATACTTCTCAAATTTGCATGATTCTTTTGTTCCATAGGACCAAAACTCTCTGTAAGTGCAAATGCATGTGAACAATGTTGAACACATGTTAAAAGCTTGGATTTTGGAGTGACACCTGAGTTTGAGTGCCAGCTCTTTCACTTGATGGGCTATGTGGTCTTAAGCAAGTCAGTCGTTTACACTCTTGGTTGAAGTATCTGTGTGTGTGATATCTAGCATCCTCTGTAAAGGATGACCTGCGATTGAGCATATAAAGTAGACTACTTAGCCCTTGGTCCCTAATGAGTCAATAAATGATAGCTAGTTACAAATGTTCCAACAGGGAACTCCTGACCAACATTTCTACACTCAACTTGGAATCTTCCCAAAATAATTACTTTCAGCTGCTTCGAGTGACTAGGCTTATATAGGAGTTATGGTTGATGATCCAGATAATGTTCTTCTAATTGGAAATCATAAAGCAGAGTTGCAGGGCAGCGCTAAGCAGCTGGCCCAGCAGGCCCTGTCCTACTTGAGCCAGCTCCTTGCCTGTCAGTAATAACCAGCTTAGCGGTGTGATTTGAGCATAGAATATCCTGTGGAGCCACATGGACAGAGCGCAGAGAGAGAGGAAGAACTGATCATTCTAGTTCTTGCCCATGTTTTTGGCCCTCAGTGCTGGAGGTGAAAGAAAAACATAAAACTGGAGAGACAGCCCTTTCCACCAAGCTTAGCTGAAATAATCCCAGGTAATCTCTGCCAAACTTTGGTACCAGCTGAGCCTCTGCTGGTCTGATCTCTCAATCAGCAAAACCCACGGTTACTTTTTCAAACTTGTCCCACTTGGATTGTTTTAGAAATCTACCAGTGCTTCGTGAACAACTTGTGGGGGAAAATTGTATTTCTTGCACATATAACAATAGCACAAATAAGAAATTTTTCTATAATTTCACCAGCCTGACACACAGTTTCATTGTTCAATAATCCTCCCCAAGATTTATGCTGCACACAGTTTTATATAATTACATTATTACATAGGCATATTTAGATAAATTTTATTAGATAAGCAATGTATGAATATATAATGTATGAATATGTAAACTGCCTCGCTGGCCACAAGAGTCTCGCTGGTGACACGTGGGGCTCCTCTGCTGGGAATCTACTGGTCCATGAGCAAGAAAAATTTGTCTGAAAGTGTGTCATCCTCTCCTTCTCTGCGCTTTCACTGGGAGCTACAATCCTGAGCTGCTAGTAATCAGCTATCTTGGATCTCCCTCCATAATTTTGTTTTTTTCAAAAGTGAAATCACCTGTAAGTGTTGTCTGTGACTTCCTTTTATTCATTTAACATGTCTTAGAACTTTGCATGTCAGTACCTAGACCAAATGTTATAGTCTGTCTTTTTACATTTAATATTTTTATAAGTATTTCTTCATGTTGCCAAATATTTTTATAATTTTTTGAATGATGGGTGTGATTGAGACCTAGGTGGCTTATTTATGGGATATGAAATAAGCCATTTCCAAAAGGCATAGTTCCAAATGAGCAGTGCTTACTTACTACTAAGTTTACTGGAGAATCATAGAACATAGAATGCTTCACTGAAAAGGGATTCAGCCTATTCCCATTTTACAGATGAGACAACCAGAGCTCCTAAATGGAGCACAGGAAGCAGAATGTTTTACAGATCTGAGGATGAGGACCAAATGGAAGAAGGAGCTTGTGTCCCTGATGACTTCCTTGAGCAGAGTGCCAGCCCTGGGTTGCCCAAACTTGGATGTCTTATTACATGAGAAATATAACTAGCTTTTGGTTTGGTCACTGTCTAGGGCTTCTATTACGTGTAGCCACATACACTCCCAACTGACACAGCTATGTTCATTCATTCAGTTATTCACTCACCAAACAGTTACTTAGTTTTAGTCATGTGCCTGCAATATACAGACTATATTCATAACACTAATGGTGAATATAACACTAATAGCTAACATTTATGGAATACTTGTTACATACATACAGTGTTTATACAAGAACTTTACGTGTCTTTTCATTTTGTATTCACAACAACCCTCTGAAATAGATATTATTTTCCTAATTTTACAAATGAAGAAACTGAAACTCAGATGAAATAACCCACTCAACAGCACCCATGTAATAAGCTCCAAAACTTCTCTGATACTGAACTGCAAGCAATTTCACTTAATTTGTCCTTTAGTACATAGGAACCCATACAATTTTTTCTTTTTCTTTCTTTCTTTCTTTCTTTTTTTTTTTGAGAAAGCTCAAATTCCATTTTTATAATCACAGTGTGAAGTAGATCTGGTTAGTCTCATTTTCTTTTTCTTTCTTTACTTTCTTTTTGAGACAGGATCTCGCTCTGTTGCTCAGCCTAGAGTACAGTAGTGTAATCACAGCTCAGTGCAGCCTCGACCCTCCTCCTGCCCCAGGCTCAAGCGATCCTCCCACCTCACACTCCCAAGTAGCTGGGACCACAGGAGTGTGCCACCATGCCTAGCTAATGTTTTAAAAAATTTTTTGTAGAAACAGGAGTTTCCCTCTGTTGCCCAGGCTGGTCTGGAACTCCTGGCCTCAGGCGATCCTTCCACCTCAGCCTCCCAAAGTGCCAGGATTACAAGCATAAGCCACTGCACCTGGCTATTGGGCCAATTTTTAAATGTCTCTGGCAGGGCTCTCTTCCACATTGCCCACTTCCGGTCCAATAGAAAAAGCTCACTTATCCTTGCACCTTCCTCTCCTCCTTGGTGGGATGTGTGGCAATTCTCACCTTTAAATGAAATTACGAGAGATCAACTGACTTTGATACAATTGATTCAATTTGACAAGCATGTACCGGGCACTGTGTTCGGGATGCTTTGTTAGGTGCTGAGGCTACAAAGCCAAATGAGCTAAGGCCTGGGTATGGTGAATGCTGCAGGGAAGGCAAGGCTTTTCTGGAATTACAGAGGTCACAGAAGTTGTGCTTTCCCTGACTGGCAGCAGTTGCTGACTTTCTGTCAGCCGAATGTTCCAGATGGGCTGGTTTCTATAAAATCCCTAGGGGGAATCCCAGGGTTTAGGTTCTGAGGGAAGGAAAGAGAGGAAATTGGCAAAAGATCGTGCTTGAAAAGGCTGTTTTTCAGTCTTTCCAAATCAGGTACAAAATAACGACCTGACACAGAACACTTTCTGTTTGTTAATTGTTCAGTTTTCCCAAGCACAGAGAAGAGAGTGAGAGAATGGCAACCTTTGCCACATGATTGGAGGCGGATTTGTTTACCAGATCAAAGCCCGTGGGTAATGGAAACCTCGGGGGTAGAGAGGGTGGTGCCATGGAGCGGGGCCTACAGAGGCTGCTTAGCTGAGTGTCTTATTCTGTATATTCTAGAGCTTGAACTGTACCACTTTAAAATGCCAGCTCTCTTTAGATCAGTCACAGGAGGATACCCAGTTTGCTGGAATTGCTCAGGAATTCTAAGATGTTTATAGAGTGAACCTACTGGGTCTGGATCAATTTCCCTTCAGATACTGTAGACATCTCCTGTGACTTAAGGGAAAAGCGACAAGGTCTTGGTTCCTTTAACCTGCGGGTAGCTAATTTTGAAATCGTTAGCATTTCCTGGTGTTAAGCTTTCTGAAAGACTCTTTAGGTATCTAATGATTTCTAAGGAAATACAGAATCTACACTGTAATGATTTTACTGGAAACCAAAGGAAATGCATTAATTGTAAATGTAGGACAAGAGGGAAAGAAAGCGGTACCACAGATCAACATCCTCATCGCTTCCAAGGAGGGAGGCTGGGCGGGAAGGGGGCTAGGAAAACCTGTAAGTGTTTTGCTCGCATTTTTCTTTATACTGAATCTGTACTAATGTGTTTCTTCTACAATAGCAACATTTGCTGAATGTTTCTAGAAAGAAAAAAAATCCTTTCCGTAATATGTATTCAAAGTGGTTCTTGAGTTCAATTATTTCCAATTGTGGAAATCTCATTACTCTTTTTAAAAGAACAACTTAGCATACTGCCATGTCTTGAAAATAAATGGTCCAAATGACAAGGTAGTTTGGGATTGGAATTCCCTTCTGCAGAGGTTGTTTGCACTGGGAATGGACCCATAATACTTCGCAAACAGTGGTGGTATGATTTCTAACTTCTAAGGGCCCAGAGATCAAGCAGCCCCCAGTGCATGCCTGGTACTGTTATTAATATATCCGTCATCTTTGTTTGCTCTACAAATGTTAACTGGTTCACCTTCGAGTGGTATGAAGAAGTTCTTTGCTGCAATTGGAACCTGAGAAATACATAGAGGCTAAGGGGGCTTTTTTCTTTTTCTTTCCTTTTTGTTTTTTCTTTTCTTTTCTTTTTTTTTTTTTGGAGACAGAGTCTTGTTCCATCACCCTGACAGGAGTGCAGTGGCATGATCTCGGCTCACTGCAACCTTTGCCTCCTGGGTTCAAGCAATTCTCCTGCCTCAGCCTCCCAAAGTGCTGGGATTACAGGTATGAGCCACCATGCCTGGCCAAGGGTTTTTTTTTTTTCACTGTGATTTTTGTTTGTGTTGATTTAGCAGCTGGTGAAATAGTGAGGGACTGGAAGAGTGATGCTTCTCTTAGTACAAAGACTCTCATGATCATCCAGACAGAGGTTGGGCTAATGTTTGATTACTCAGCCATTGACTCTGTCACCCTCTCTCTTCCATTTCCCTCTACTGCTTACATCAAACATATACTTGGCAAAGCTGACACAGCCACCTTTAAATCAGTCATTATGTTCATTTTAATTTTTTTTATTTTTGAGACGGAGTTTCGCTCTCATAGCCCAGGCTGGAGTGCAGTGGCACGATCTAGGCTCACTGCAACCTCCGCCTCCCCGGATCAAGTGACTCTCCTGCCTCAGCCTCCTGAGTCACTGGAACTACAGGAGTGTGCCACCATGCCCAGCTACTTTTTGTGTTTTTAATAGAGACAGGGTTTCACCATGTTGGCTAGGAAGGTCTCGATCTCTTGACCTCATGATCCACCCACCTCAGCCTCCCAAACTGTTGGGATTACAGGTGTCGGCCACTGTGCCCAGCTTTAATTTTAATTCATCTGCCCCCTGACTCTGTAAAGAAGCTGTCACCTTGCAGCACTCACCAGATAGCACATGAAAGGGACACACCAGGAGATAGCCTCTGTTGGTAGAAGTCCACTACAGGTAAAGATGACTGACCTGGGCCGGGCGCAGTGGCTCATGCCCGTAATGCCAGCACTTTGGGAGGCTGAGATGGGTGGATTACCTGAGGTCAGGAGTTCAAGACCAGCCTGGCCAACATGGTGACATCCCATCTCTATTAAAAAAAAAAAGAAAAAAAGAGATGACTGACCTGGCACCTTGGCTCACATCTCTTGAGTCTCCTGAGTCTCCTGGCCCCTGACTTTACTATTCTCATACGCTTTTGTTTACTCCTTTGAATTTTACAGCCTGGCATGCTGCAAAGAGCATAGACTTTGTGATGAGAAGGATCTGGATTTGAATTCTGGTTCTGTTACTTCCTAGCATTGCGGCTTTGGGCATGCCATGTAAACCTTCTGAGTCTGTGTTGTCATCTGAAAACTATATCCTGTTTGCAAGTAGATTATGGGCTATGAGTGAGATATTGCATGAAAAAGGTCCAACATGGCCATCACTTGACAAATGGCAGCTGTTGTCATTATTTTTGGTCTTCTGCCCTTCTTTCCAGTTTGTCGTTGGTACCTCCCCACAATGACTAGCTCTCAGTCCTGGCCAGTGACATTTCAACCATCGACACTTGGGGAACACTGCTCCTGGCTGGATCTAGGATGCTGGATCTGGGGCACCTGTCCTACAAATGGCGTTCTTGTTGAGACCCTAGTCTTTTGCTCTTTGGCCCCTATTCTATTCTCGAAATGAACATATATTGAAAAGCATTTTTCACACTGGTTCAACCTCATAGCTTTGCCAATAGTTTAGGACCTAGTGAGGCCACTTTTGGTTTAGAATTTTTAAGTAACTTGATGTCAATCTGGAATGCTTTCCTTTTAAGTGATATTTATATGTGTGCATGTATATATTCGTTCAAGTTGGTTCACTTTTTTCTTGACTGTTTTTTGGCCTTTTGAGAGTTTTGAAAAACTGTCACTTCTTGGTTTGGAAAGAATTACCTATCTCTTTTTTCTAAGGTTTTTGGAAGTCAATTATGTTTAACTCAAAGAATATTTTGTATTGTTTTATTTATTTGTTATTTTACTTTATTATTATTTTTTGAGACAGAGTCTCACTCTGTTGCCCAGGCTGGAGTGCAGTGACATGATCTTGGTTCACTACAACCTCTGCCCCCCGGGTTCAAGCAATTCTCCTGTCTCAGCCTCTCTAGTAGCTGGGATTACAGGCATGTGCTACCACACCTGGCTAATTTTTGTATTTTTTAATAGAGACAGGGGTTTTGCCATGTTGGCCAGGATGGTCCCAAACTACTGACCATAAGTGATCCGCCTGCCTTCTCCCAAAGTGCTGGGATTACAGGCATGAGCTGCCGCATCCAACCTATTGCTTTATTTAAAATACATTTCTCAGTGCTGATTACTGAAAACATAGTTATGGTAGCCTCTCTTTGGGGAAACAAATCAAATGTAGAGTTTCTGTCCTTACTGATACTATCTGAAGTCTGTCTATTCGTTCATTTGTTTATACAGTGGACACTTGAACAACACGGTTTTGATCTGCACATGTTCACTTGTATGTGGATTTTTTTTTTTTTTTCGATCAAACACACATAAAAAATACAGTATTCATGGGATGTGAAACCCAGTTATTCAGGGGACCGACTTTTTGTATCTGTGAGTTTCAAATGGTGGACTGCAGGACTTGAGTATGAGTGGGTGTGGGTAACAGTGGGGGTCTTGGAATGAATTTCCTGCATTACTGAGGGACAGTGGTGCTTATACTCTACTCAGAACTATAAAAGTTGTGGCAAGCTGGGCGCAGTGGCTCATGCCTGTATTCCCAGCACTCTGTGAGGCCGAGGCAGGCAGATCATGAAGTCAGGAGATCGAAACCATCCTGGTCAACATAGTGAAACCCCATCTCTACTAAAAATACAAAAATTAGTTGGGCATGGTGGTGCACGCCTGTAGTCCCAGCTACTCAGGAGACGGAGGCAGAAGAATCACTTGAACCAGGGAGTCGGAGTTTGTAGTGAGCTGAGATCATGCCACTGCACTCCAGCCTTGTGACAGAGTGAGCTTCAGTCTCAACAAAAACAACAACAACAAAAAAAAGTTGTGACAATGTTTCAAGTTTGGTCATTATCATGTATTTCCGAAAGGACTGACAAGTTTTAAAATCTTTTTATTATTATTTCAAGAATAACACATACTCAAATTCAAGCAATACAGAATCTGCTTGAGACAGGGTCTCACTCTGTCGCCCAGACTGAATGCAGTGGCATGATCTCGGCTCGTTGCAACCTCCGCCTCCCGGGCTCAAGCAATTATCCTGCCTCAGTCTCAGTAGTAGCTGGGATTACAGGCACACACTACTACAGTCCGGCTAATTTTTGTGAGACGGGGTTTCACAACATTGGCGAGGCTGGTGTTGAACTTCAGACCTCAAACAATCCACCTGCCTTGGGCTCCCAAAGTGCTAGGATCACAAGCGTGAGCCACTGCAATCCCGGCCCAGAATCTTTAAGATACGACACTTAACAGTTATATAGCCCCCAGGTGATCTTTCTGTGCATATACTAACAAATGTATGTGTGAAAAATATATATGTTTGTGTATGTGTGTGTATTCACATACTTAGGGTTCTGTAAAGATTTTCTAAGAGTGGACTGTCATTTTTTTGTGTCCATAAGTAAAATTTTAATCAACTGAATAATAATGCGATTGAACAGAGGTGAAATTTTAAGTTCATTGATTCATTTTCATTCCTTCCAACCACAGAACTTTTGGTTCTAGTATTTCTCAGAAAGAAAGGGCTTATTTAATTAGAAGGATTTGTGTGCTTAAGTGAAAACAGCATGACATCATGGAAAAAGCACTGTATTAGAAGCAAAAGATCTTGAGTTCTAGAGTTTTTCTCTTAGAAAAATCACCAGTGTCACTGGGCCTCAGCAACTTCTTTAAGGTGGGGATATAATATCTGCCTGCCTAAGTCAAACATTCTTGTGAGTGTTACATACATAAAACCTATGCATGCACTTTGAAAACTATCAGTTCTACAAATAAGTGTCATTTAAATATGTCAATAAGTTTGTTGAGGGATTAGGAATAAGTTGGCAGGTTGCACTAATGTAGAGATCTCTGATTATACAAGATGTAGGAGATTTAATGGCCATAAGTTCTTTGTTATACTTCCCATTGAGAGATGATGTATAATTCCTTTCACCTTGACTTTTAACCAGTAGAATGCAACTTGGACTCTCAAAGCTAGATCAGGGCTGGGTGTGACGGCTCACACCTGTAATCCTGGCACTTGGGAGGACGAGGTGGGCAGATCATCTGAGGTTGGGAGTTTGAGACCAGCCTGACCAACATGGAGAAACCCTGTCTCTACTAAAAATACAAAATTAGCCAAGCATGGTGGCGTATGCCTGTAATCCCAGCTATTTAGGAGGCTGAGGCAGGAGAATCGCTTGAACCTGGGAGGCAGAGGTTGCAATCAGCCAAGATTGTGCCATTGCATTCCAGCCAGGAAAACGAAACTCCATTTCAAAAAAAAAAAAAAAAAAAAAAAGCTAGATCATAAAAAGCCTGTAGCTTCTGCCTTGGTCTCTTGAAAAACTTGTTCAAGGTGAATTCAACTGCTGTGTGAAAAGACCAAGTACTCGGAGAGCACCATGCAGTGAGGAAGCCTATGCTAGCTACAGTTCAAAAGCTGTGAACAGTTACCTGTCCAGGACCAGCTCCTCCAGCCACTCAGGTTGAGTTCCAGACCTGTGAATGAAGAAGCAACATTGGGTGGTCCAGCTTTACGAGC
This sequence comes from Saimiri boliviensis, assembly GCF_048565385.1. Classification (NCBI taxonomy): domain Eukaryota; kingdom Metazoa; phylum Chordata; class Mammalia; order Primates; family Cebidae; genus Saimiri; species Saimiri boliviensis. The sequence goes on along the minus strand of NC_133450.1, from coordinate 90,713,274 downwards.
CATCTTGGCTTTTGTACCATATTTCAGATGAAGGACTTATACCCAGTATGTGTAAGGAATTCTTACAGCTCAATATTAATAAGACAAAATTCAATTTAAAATGGCAAAAGAGTTGAACTGACGGTTCAGAAAAGATATATTAAAGAGCAACAAATACACAAAAAAATAGTATAATTAGTCATCAGGGAAATGCAAATTAAAACCACAAAGATGGCTGGGCGCAGTGGCTCACGCCTCTAATCCCGGCACTTTGGGAGGCCGAGGCAGGTTGATCACGAAGTCAAGAGATCGAGACCATCCTGGTCAACATGGTGAAACCCCATCTCTACTAAATGTACAAAAAATTAGCTGGGTGTGGTGGTGCATGCCTGTAGTCCCAGCTACTCAGGAGGCTGAGGCAGGAGAATCGCTTGAACCCAGGAGGCAGAGGTTGCGGTGAGCCGAGATCGCGCCATTGCACTCCAGCCTGGGCAACAAGAGCGAAACTCCGTCTCAAAAAAAAAAAAAAAAATTAGCTGGGCATGGTGGTGTGCGCCTGTAGTCCCAGCTACTTGGGAGGCTGAGGCAGGAGAATCGCTTGAACCCAGGAGATAGAGGTTTCAGTGAGCCAAATTCGCACCATTGCATTCCAGCCTGGGTAACAAGAGTGAAACTCTGTCTAAAAAAAACAACACAAAACAAACACACACACACACACACACACACAAAGACATACCACTTTATACTTATTTCATTAGTTAAAATTATAAAGATTGATCATGTTAACGCTGGCAAACACATAGAACTCCCACACCCTACTGGTAGAAATGTAAAATGGTACAGGACTTTGGCAGTTTACTTAAAAATTAAATATACATCTACCATAGGAACTAGCCACTTCAGTCCTAGGTATTTATTCAAAAGAAATGAAAACATATGTTCATATGAAAACTTGCACATGAATATTCACAGCAGCTTGACTTTTAATATCCCAAAGTTGAAGCAATGCCAGTGTCCACCAGCAGGTGAACGGCTAAGCAGCTGTGATACATTCACACAATGGAAAGTTGTTGCTCAGCCTCTCAAAGGAACGAACTGTTGATGCACACAACAACATGGCTGAGTCTCAGAATAATTATGCTGAGTGAATGAAGCCAGACAAAAAGAGTACATACTGTATAACCTTATTTATATACAATTCTAGAGAATGAAAAACAATCTATGGTGATAGAAAAATGGGTCAGTGATTAGGGACAGGGTAGAGGAAGGGTGGATTGCCAAGGGGTGCAAGAAAACTTGCAGAGGTAATTTAAATTTTTATCGCTATTGTAGTGATGGTTTCATGGTATATATATGTGGCAGACAAAATCTTTAGTGACACAATGATCTCTGCCTCCTGGTGTTCACCCCTATGGGTAATCCCCCCTCTTTGAGTATAGGAACTGTGATTGGCTTCTAACCAATACAATACAGCAAAAGTGATCAACTGATACTGTTGTAATTGTATCACAGTATTTAAAACTCCATCTTAGTGGACTGCATTTAGAGACTTCCCTTGTGTGCTTGATGAAATGGCCATGTTGGAAAAACTCAGAAAGTAAGGAGGTGGCCTCTAAGAACTGTGGGTGCCCTCTAAACCCTAAGAGTGACCTCCAGCCAACAACCAGCAAGAAGTCAGGGCCTTCAATCATACAGCCATGAGGAAGTGCGTTCTGCCAACTTGGATGAGCTTGGAAGCATATTCTTCGTCACTCAGCCACCAGATGAGAATGCAGGCCAGCAAACATCTTGATTGCTGCCCTGTGAGATTCTGGGCAGAAGCCCCAGTCAGGTCGTGCCTGAATTCCTGACCACAAAACTGTGAGGTGAGATGATAAATGTTGTTATTTTAAGCCACTATGTTTGTGGTAAATTGTTATAGGGCAATGGAAAATCAATATAACACAGACATCAAAACGGATCAAATTGCATACTTCAAGTCCGTGCAGGTTATTGTATTCAATTATGTATCAATAAAGCTGTACGAAAAAGGTAGGACAAGGGAAGTGAAATCTGGGCAGAGGCCCCGGGACACGGCCCCCAGGGAAGTAGGTTGGAGAGACTTGAAAAGAGTGAGAAATAAAAAGGCCAAGGAAACAGGAAGGAAGTTGATCGGGAGCAACCTAGAATTGAGCATGACTCTTCCAAAAAGTTTTTTTTTTTTCTTCTCATTTTAGTGCTTTTGTGCAAGGAAGCAAGATAGGAATGCATAATTGTCATTCTTTTGGTCGTCCGGCATGTAAAACTCCTTACCGTTAGACAAATCGTCCTGTTGTATTGAGTCCTGCTTCCCATTATGGAAGCTGAAAAGGGGTCACATTTTCCTCCTCCAGTCCCCTGGAGGCTAGGGTGCAGACACATGGTCAAGGCTTAGCAATCAGATATGCTTTCTCAAGTCTTTGAATCCTGAGCTGGTAATGTAAACACATGACTCTTCAGAGCTTGTTCATGGTTGTGGCATTTGGAGACTGAGGCTGCAGGGCGGCAGGGTGCCTTCACCATCTGCTCCAGAGATGATACGTCTTTGGCCGTGGTTCCTGATGGCTGTACTTGACTTCTGGCCACTTTCCCAGCCTGATTCTCCAGTCTTCCAGATTATTCTTTGAGTCACCTGGTACCTTTCCAATAAGTTCTTATTCTCGGGTCACTTTCTGTAATTTGCAACCAAGAACCCTCACTCACTTAACAAAAAGCCTTCTGGAATATTAGCAAGAGAAGGTCACATGTGCAAATTCCTTCCTGACTAGGAATTTGTCTTTTTATAGGACCTTTTTAATGAGTGTTATCTAATCAAAAGAACCGGAACGAAGAAGCCTGCATAGGTGTCAGCTGTTGTACGGGAATTTCTCTGCTTAATACTGTTGATTTTTTTGCACTTTGGAAAAGAAGAACAGAAGTTATTCTCACATGTTTGTTATTCACGTAAAAAGTATATTTTTGGCTAATCATATATTTCAAAACCTCTTATTTTGGTCAAAACCATCCAGCTTGATTTAAGTGCCTTACTTATTAATTTTTGTTCATGTTTCCAGAATAAGATACAGCAGCTGAAGTTCAGTAATGGGCCCTTCAAACTCTGCATGAATCATATAAAAAAGTCAATGAGGCTGGGTGAAATGGCTCATGCCTGTAATCCCAGCACTTTGGGAGGCTGAGGTGGGCAGATCACTTGAGGTCAGGAGTTCAAGACCAACTTGGCCAACATGGTGAAACCCCATCTTTACTAGAAATACAATTAGCCGGGCGTGGTGGTACATGCGTCCAATCCCAGCTATTCAGGAGGCTGTGACAGGAGAATCACTTGAACCCGGGAGGCAGAGGTTGCACTGACACAAGATCATGCCATTGCACTCCAGCATGGGTAACAAGAATGAAACTTCATCTCAAAAAAAAAAAAAAAAAAAGAGAAGCCAATGAGAGATAAGCCTCCTGATTCCAGAGAAGAAGAATGACTAAAAAGTTAGGGGCGTTAGGACAGAAGAGGATGCCATGGCAGGAGTGAAGAGAACATAGAGAGTGCTATAAAACAGGGATTTCCAGGCCGGGCGCGGTGGCTCACGCCTGTAATCCCAGCACTTTGGGAGGCCGAGGCGGGTGGATCACGAAGTCAAGAGTTCGAGCCCATCCTGGTCAACATGGTGAAACCCCGTCTCTACTAAAAATACAAAAAATTAGCTGGGCGTGGTGGCGCATGCCTGTAATCCCAGCTACTCAGGAGGCTGAGGCAGGAGAATTGCCTGAACCCGGGAGGCTGAGGTTGCAGTGAGCCGAGATTGCGCCATTGCACTCCAGCCTGGGTAACGAGAGCGAAACTCTGCCTCAAAATAAATAAATAAATAAAAATAAAAACGGGGGTTTCTAAACCCCGGGCCACAAAACTGTACTGGTGTGTGGCCTGTTAGGAACTGGGCCACCCAGCAGGAGGTGAGCAGCAGATGGGTGAGCATTACTGTCCGAGCTCTGCTTCCTGTCAGATCCGCAGCAGCATTAGAATCTCATAGGACTGCAGACCCTATTGTGAACTGTGCATGGGAGGGGTCTAGGTTGTGTGCTCCTTATGAGAATCTAACTAGTGCCTGATGATCTGTGGTAGAACAGTTTCATCCCCAAACTATTTCCCCATCCCCAGCTGTGAAAAGATTGTCTTCCATGAAACTGGTCCCTGGTGCCAAAAAGGTTGGGGACGGGATGGCTAATGTAAAAGATATGCACTCTGGATACAGCTGCACTGCCTCTGTCCCCATCATATGCCTGCTGTTCAGATGAGACCCACTTCTAGTAGATGCAGATGAGTCGCAGGTGGCCAGCTCAGTTAGTTCACTGTGGTCCAGGAGTCAGAACTGGTGTGCTGTCACCACACCCACCCAGACCACAGTCTCTACTCTTGGTCCAGAGGTGTGGGAATGAGCACTGGTTACAGCTTCCTCTCTTTACAACATCCAAATAAATTTACCTCCTTAACTTTGCTCAAAAAAAGTCATCATGGCCAGCGTGGTGACTTATGCCTATAATCCATTTTGGGAGGCTGAGGTGGGCAGATTGCCTGAAGTCATGAGTTTGAGACCAGCCTGGCCGACGAGATAAACCCTATCTGTGCTAAAAATGCAAATATTAGCCAGATGTGGTGGTGGGTGCCTGTAATCCCAGCTACTTGGGAGGTTGAGGAACAAGAATTGCTTAAACCTGGGAGGCGGAGGTTGCAGTGAGCCGAGATCACACCATTACACTTCAGCCTGGGCAGTAGAGTGAAACTCAATCTTAAAAAAAAAAAAAAAAAAAAAAAAAGGCCGGGCGCGGTGGCTCAAGCCTGTAATCCCAGCACTTTGGGAGGCCGAGGTGGGTGGATCATGAGGTCGAGAGATCGAGACCATCCTGGTCAACATGGTGAAACCCCGTCTCTACTAAAAATACAAAAAACTAGCTGGGCTTGGTGGCGCGTGCCTGTAATCCCAGCTACTCAGGAGGCTGAGGCAGGAGAATTGCCTGAGCCCAGGAGGCAGAGGTTGCGGTGAGCCAAGATCGCGCCATTGCACTCCAGCCTGGGTAACAAGGGCAAAACTCCGCCTCAAAAAAAAAAAAAATCATTGTGTAATATTTACTATATACTAAAAGACATGTGGAACATATATGTAAGTGAAGAAGCACAGTGACAAAATAGAAACCTGCAATCCCATGACCCAGACTAAGAACTAGAAAATTACCAGTAGTAGGACATTTAGCCTTTTTTTGTCTTTTTAAAATTTCTAGTGTGAAGTAATTAGTTAAGTCAAAGTATGTCTATAGACTTGGACTGATTCAAATAGACAGTATTTCTTCAGTGCTGCCTGGGAAGAAAAAAAAAGACAGTAAAAAGACAGTAAATAGACCATAAATAAGCATCCCTCATTGATGGCTGTCTAGTCCTTAATTAAACACTTCCAATGACAGGATATTCACTACTTCATAATGCACCTGATGCCGTTATTAGACAACCCCTATTATTAGAAGGGTCTTCCTGATGTTGGACTGATACCCTGAAACCTCCATCCATTATTCTTAGCTTTACTTTTGAGAGACACTGTGGCTCAGATGAAGGCTCTGCAGCGGAATAGATCTGAGTTGACGTTTCAGCTCACTTAATTACTGTGATCTTGAACAACTTACTTAATTAACTTCTTTTTACCTCAGTTTTATCTTCTGTAAAATGGGAAGAATAATAATATGTGGGGCAAGTGAGACCAGACCACGTGTGCTGGTCTGGGTTTGAGGACTGGTGAGAATGAAGACTTGGATTTGGCTTGACTTACTTTAGCTTTCTCTAGGGGTGCAGTGGCCTGAGCCTGCAGTCCCAGCTGCTTAGGAGGCTGAGGTGGAAGGATTGCTTGAGGTTAGGAGTTCGAGACCAGCTTGGGCAATATAATGAGAACACATCTCTAAAAAGAAAAAAGAAAGAAAATTACTTTAGCTTTTGTGTATTGTCTGAATCAGGAACACTATCAGTTGTAGTTTACAGAAACTTATAAAATTTACAGTGACTTATAAAAGATAGAGGTTTAGGGGTTTTTTTGTTTGGTTGGTTTGGTTTGGTTTTTAGAGAATCAGCCTCACTTTGTTGTCCAGGCTACTCGTAAACTCCTGGGCTACAGAGATCCTGCTTCAGCCTCTGGAGTAGCTGGGACTACAGGTACATGAACACCACTTTACAGCTCTAGGATTTTTTTTTTTTCCTAGGGAAAGGGATCCAGAGATGATATCTTTCTGATCTACCAGTTTTAGCCCCTGGTTTCTGTGGCCCGAGATGGCTGTTTAGCCACTACTTCAGTGTTCTCAACAGGAAACTGAAGGAGAATGGACAGAGTGTGTGCTAGATCCTGTCTTCCTTTCAAGTAGGTTTCTTAGAAATCCTGCAAGCCAAGGTCCCAAGTTTTTTGGGTATGTACTGTGAAAAAGTACCTGCTTGTAACGGTTGCATCTTGAGTTCTGATTGTTTCAAAAAGTTCCAGGAAGAAGCTCAGCCCCAGAAGAACAAAAACTGGTTGGATCTAGAGATGCCTGAGTTAGAGATGAACTTTAGCGAAGTCTCCTTATTACCATACCAAAAACCCGGCCCATGGAGGAGTTTATTCTCCATTTCCTACATGAGTGATGTATGTAGAAGCATGATCAGTGACTGTGTTGCCCTCGCCCTGCCTCTACATACAAAGACTCAGCTAACTAGTCCAATAAAAGCCCTATTTTCACCAGTGTTTGGGAAGGCGCTGCTTTGGGGGACTATCCCCAGTATCCTCCTTACTTGTTCTGAGTAATAAAATCCCCTTGTTAAATCCTCCTTGGTTATGGTAATTGGACTGTCACCTGCAAAGTTATTGAATCCATCTGTTGTGTAACAATCCCATTTAACAATGTACACTTGGGCGGGGTGTGGTGGCTCACGCCTGTAATCCCAACACTTTGGGAGGCCGAGGCGGGCAGATTACCTGAGGTTAGAAGTTTGAGACTAGCCTGGCTAAGATGGTGAAACCTCATCTGTACTAAAAATATAAAAATTAGCTGGGCATGGTGGCAGGGGCCTGTAATCCCAGCTACTCGGGAGGCTGAGGCAAGAAGAATCACTTGAATCCTGGAGACAGAGGTTGCAGTGAGCTCAGATCGTGCCATTGCACTCCAACCTGGGTGACAGAGTGAGACTGTCTAAAAAAAAATGTACACTCACCTGTCACTGGACAGAGCTGAGCCACATGGCCTTTCTTGGCAAAGCATGCTGGGAAATAGTCTTTTTTTTTTTTTTAAGTCAGCTATTTAATTAGGTTCTCAAGACATTTAGAACACCAATTTGTGAGGATAAATTCCATTCATCAGGGCAAACATAGAGTACAGGTAGCCCTGGAGCTGAGGGATAGCTTTGACTTTTGGTAAAATCTGTGAATCCACAACTTTCTGATCAATCTTGTGCTGCTCTATAAGCTCATATTTCTTTTTCTGTGTCAAAGATCTCACCTTCCTGGTGTCTGGGCTTCCATAGCTGCTTCTTGAAGTAAGCATCAGTAAGATGTTTGGGGATTTTTACATTGCGGATATCGATTTTGGCTGAGGTGGCAATGGCAAATTGCCGATGTGTTCTTCATAGAGGAACTCGATGGAGGGCCAGAGGTCCAGTCACAAGTAACACGCCACTAGCCAGCTGCTTCAGGAAAACACCCTCTTGCCCTGGTGGCGTCCAGCGAGGATGATCAGAATGGTCCCGGGGTAATGGTGGCTCACAGTTTTCTCATGTGCTTTCTGAAGGGCTTTTTTTTTGCTGTGGCTCAACAGCTTTAGAGGCTTATCTTCAGTAGGATAATATCTAGGCATTTTGCGAAGTTTAACCACCTGGGTACCGCTGTTCCTGTCACCACCAACTGGTTTTGTAATAGTTGAAAGAACCTTCTCCTTCTTTTTCTTTTCAACCTTGGATATAGGAGCTGAGTACCTCCTCTTGTACATGGCCTTTCCGGAATACATGGGAGATGAGGAATACCTGCCAATTCCTCTGACAACGACAGGATTGAGGCTGCAATGGGGCTTCCCCTTCTTGGGCTTTTTAGCTTTGAGGTTACCTTTTTCACCTTGCCCCCAGCATCAGCCTTCTTGGCTTTGGGTTTCTTCTCTTTAGTGTTTGGCTTCTCAACTTTTTCACCCGCCATCTTGCAAGATGGGAAAGAGCGGAAATACAGTCTTTTAGCTAGAACATTACCACCCCAGATAAGGTTAGGATTCTGATACCAAGAAAGAAGAAAGAAGTGGATATTGAACAGGCAAACTGCAGTCGCCAGCACGTGACTGAATCAGCAAATAAGCAGTACAAAGTTTATAGACATCTTTGCTATGTTGTGTATCTATCTATCTGTATCTATTGATCTACCTAATCTATGTTGTATATACATATACACCATAGCTAAGATGTCTCTTTTTCTATATATAGATGTCTACATACATATATCTTTGCTGTGTATGTATGTATGTATGTATGTATCTATCTATCTATCTATGCACACATATATGGAGAGGGATCTCTATATCTCCATATGTATATCAAGAGAGAGAGAGAGATTTTAAGGAATTGTTTCATGTGATTAGCTGGTAAGTCCAAAATCTGCAGCACAGGTTGTCAGTCTGGAGACCCAGGGAAGACCTGATGTTGAAGTTAGTCTGGAGACAGAATCCTTCCTCAGGGACTCAGTCTTTTCTCTTAAAGCATTCAACAGATTGGATGAGGCCCATCCACATTATGGAGGGTCATCTGCTTAACTCAGTCCACAGGTTTACGTGCTGATCATATTTAAAAATGGCTTCATAGCAACATCTAGACTGGTGTTTGACTGCGTATCATGGCCTAACCAAGGTGACATAAAATTAACCATCACACACGGTTACTGATACAAGCAGATCTGGCTGCCTAGTGGCTGTTTTTTTGTTTGTTTGTTTGTTTGTTTTGTTTTGTTTTTTTGAGACGGAGTTTCGCTCTTGTTACCCAGGCTGGAGTGCAATGGCACGATCTCGGCTCACCGCAACCTCCGCCTCCTGGGTTCAAGCAATTCTCCTGCCTCAGCCTCCTGAGTAGCTGGGATTACAGGCATGCGCCACTATGCCCAGCTAATTTTTTGTATTTTTAGTAGAGACGGGGTTTCACCACGTTGACCAGGATGGTCTCGATCTCTCGACCTTGTGATCCACCCGCCTCGGCCTCCCAAAGTGCTGGGATTACAGGCTTGAGCCACCGCGCCCGGCCTCTAGGGGCTGTTTGTTTCGAATGGATTCAGTGGAGATGAGTTCAGCGGGTTCACCAACTCACACAAAGGAGGAACTTACCTGGTCAGAAGAACCCAGAGCCCTGGGTTGTTGCCTCTTGCATCTGCCAAGGCTGGAGGGTGGAGGGAGGTCGTGGGGATGCGTGACATTCAAGGGCCACATTGTTTTGTGGAAAGTAGTTCTTGTGTCAGAGTCACAAAACTAGTTACTTCCATGTTTTAGTTCTTATGGCCCCTAAGGCCCACACACAGCCCACTGTAGAGTTGTGTTGTGGATTGGGTCAGCTCTGTCCCATAGAACTGCCTCAGCAGTGCTTGGCACAAGCTGGGTGCCCAACAGATGCTATGTGGGAAAGTTCCAGTTCCTTAGACATATTTGACTGTAGTTCCATGTGCTTTCATAAGTATTTCTTCTCCTAGACATACCTGGACAAACCTCGTTTCAGGCTTAGGTCTTTGTTGTTGTTGTTGTTTTTAATATTTATTTTTAAATTTTTTTAAAATAAAGAGACGAGGTTTCACCATGTTGGCCAGGATGGTCTCGATCTCTTGACCTCATGATCCACCCGCCTCGGCCTCCCAAAGTGCTGGTATTACAGGCTTGAGCCACCGCGCCCGGCTGAGGCTTAGGTCTTTGTAACCTTGACTATACATTGTAATTTTGGTGGGCTGGAGGGCGGGGGTGGGAGGAGAAATGGGAATGTGTTAGAGGACTTTCTCATTTTAGCAGATGTTAGTGAGCTCTGTAGCTAAATACATCCCTAACACCTGCGAAATGTTATGTTTAAGTCGAATAACGAAAGGAGCTTGTTTATATGCTGTTAGATCACTCTCTCTCTGCAGAGGAAAGAAACCCTATTTTCAAATTTTGTGAATGTTCAGCTTCCTCCCACTTCTCCACTTCTCCTGAGTTTGATGTGGTGACAACTCATTTCACAGGCAGCACAACTGCAGACAGACCAGATCGGAGGAAAGGAGAGGAAGGGATAGACTGAATCTGTGGTATTTGGTGATACTGTGTAGCTAAATGGCAACTCTACTCTACTTTTCCTGAAATCCTGCAGGTATAAAGTTCAGGGAGACTTGATACCTGATTAATACGTATAAAGAGGTTAATATAATGTACTTGCAATTATGGATGGTGAGTTATTCTTCTACTTGCTTTCTTATGCCAAATAAGTAAGTCTTAAATTAATGAGAAGAATACTGGGATGGAGTGGGGTGGGTGGAATACATTTCAGAAGTGAACAATAACAAACTATATATGTACATATTCAATTGGAAACTTCCCTTTGGTTCTCATAGCCCATCTGTGGAAGGCCCCCCAATTAGTTAAGAAGAAAAGGGGCTGGAGACCATGGCTGGTTATTTTCTGTGCACTGAAATAGAGGAAATGACCACAACTGCTTTGCCAGGGGTGTCCAAACCCTACCCCCTCCATTAGACTAAAAAAACGCATCGTATAGCATCAGACAACTTAAAGAGATGTAATAAGGAAACTGCTTTCTTTGCACTTCTGTTAAGAACATCTGGCTCTGGAGCGAGCCCTGGCAACTTTAGCAGTTAGTTGGTGGCCCACAGATTGAAAGGGAGCAAACCCTCCTGTTGTCGGGCTCGTCTGCAGTTTCTCGGTGGCATAACCACCAACCCTAAGGATAAAAAGCATCTGGTGCATTTTTCTGTTGCGCACTTTGCCTGTGCTGAGTTTATTCCCTGACCATAGACTTAAAAGACAGGGGCTTATGGAGACTCAGGCACTGGCCTCAGAAAGCCGTATAGCTGAACTCTGCCCCAGAGGCTCTTCATCCTGAGCACTGTGGGGCTGTTTGGGGGCTCAATCCCTCAATTACTACTTCATCTCTTTTGTGGTATAGGATTATTGAAGACACGTGCCTTGTTGCATTTTCCAAAGATGGCCGCAACAATCTCTCTCATCCCACATGCTCATCTGCAATATGACCTCTCTTCCCGCATATAGATGCAGTCTTATTTCCCTCCCTTGGAATCTAAGCTGGTCTCAGTGATGCACCTGCAGCCAATAAAATGTGGAGTTGATGTGGAGTGACTTCCAAGGTTAGGCCAGAAAAAGCCATACAGCTTTCTCCTGGCTCTCTTGGAAGGCTTGCTTTTCATATATTCCTTCCTGAGATGCTCTGTTACAGGACCAGCTGGCCATGCTGTGGAAAACCTAAGTCACACGGAGAGGCCAAATGCAGGTGCTCCTGTCAACAGTCTCAGCAGAATCTGGCCTTTCAGTCGTTTCAGCCTTGATACCAGCTAGATGAAGGAAGAATCCTCCAGATAGTTCCAGCCCAAATCGAGTTTTTAGCAGGGGTCCAGACATCATGGAACAGAGAAAATTCATCCCAGCTATAACACATCCAAATTCCCGACACACAGAATATTTGAGTGCAATAAGATGGCTGTTTTATGTAAGTTTGAGGTGGTTTGTTATATAGCAGTAGATAATCAGAGCATGCGCATAGGAGATACTTTTGGAGGAATCTGAATGCAGGCTATTAATCAAAATGCCCCACTTCCCCTTTCCTACACTTTTCTGCATGTCCAGCACTGTATTGCACAATGTTTAATTTATAAGGGAGGTGCCGTTACCCCCAGCCTCTCCTTTATCAGCAATGGGAAAAGATGCCCATTCCCCTGAGACAATGCAGCCCCACTCCACAACACATAGCCTGGCAGGCCAAGTGCAGGCTCCCGCTGGCTGGATATCTTGTGCAGTGCAGGAACTATGCAACTGTACATTGCGACCTTGAAGAAGTGTAAAAGTAAGCTGTTTGTCCTCAAGGAATTTGCATTCTTATTGATGATATAAAATAGGTGTAGTTTAAGACGGAAAAGTTTTAAATGCTAAATTGTGAAATAACACTGACTTTAGAATTTTGTAAAAATGAAAAATATGGAGATGTAGAAAAAACACTGGACTTTTAAGTAGGAGATCTGGGTAGAAGAGCCAAGCTGAAGCCATGTCCTGCATGACACTAGCAAGGCCTTACTTGGTACCTGGGAATAGGTACTTGAGTTATTTGGGCTTCAGTTTCCTTCACCAGGGGAATGAAGTTGGTCTAATTGGTGCTTCTCAAACTTTCCTGTTGTGATATTGGCATAACGGAGTGGGGTCTGAGGGTTTCATCTGGATTGCCTGCCAAAAACTGGACTTAAAAAAAAAAAACTGCACACACCTTTGATTTGTTCAAATGACTCACTTCTCACTGTCTTTAGTTTTCAGGGGGAAAAATGACATTAGTAGAAAAGACTTCTTCAAACACTGTATTTCAAAAAGCTCAGCTCCTTCACCATTACCATCCTCTATCTGTGGTACCTTAAAGATGGCCACAAATTTTTTTGATACTCTTCCTGTTGAGAGGGAAGTCTATGTCCACTTAAATCTAGGCAGGTTCAGTGGTTTGAGCAAGGGAATATAACAGGAGCGGTGCTGGCCCAGTTCTCAGGACGAGGCTTTAAGAGATGAGCAGCTCCCACTTCCTACCTCTTTGAACAGTTCCTCCAGGAGCCCTGAATTTGATGACTTGAGAACACCATGCTGAAGCGGCCAAGTGTAGGTGCTCCGGTCAACAGTTCCAGCTGGGCCCTACCTTCTGATGATTCCCACCAAGGCACCTGACATGTGAGCAAAACCACTTTGAACTCTGAAGATAGGTCCATCTGCCAGTTGATGCCACTGAGGAGAAGGACCAGCCAGCTGAAGCCTGCTGGAATGTCTGGCCCACAGAATTGTGAGGTATCACAGAACAGTTCTTGTTTCAAGTAACTAGGTCTCGAGGTGGTTTGTTACATGGCACTAGATAACTGGAACGTGAACCCTCCACCTGCTTTCCTTTCTTTACCAGGAGTGCTGTCTTGGATCTGGCTCACATTGGCTCACAGGAAGTTAAATTTTCAAGAATTGTATGAGCCAGTTATTAAATAAAGCCACCATCAGAATTTGTTTTAATTTACAATTAAACTAATTACATAAAAAATGAAGTTAATAAATTCTCAAAACGCATCACTTCCTAGTTCTTTCACTACATATTTCTCTTACATATGCTCTTGAGATTATTAATGTCCATGGTATCTGCGTGGTGGAAACACTTTATCATAGCGCCCTACTGCAGTTTCCCAACCCCCATCCAGTGACATTGCATTGGTAGCTTGAAATTGATCATGGCAGAACTATTTACACCATGGAAATTTTCCAGCGCCTCTCAGAAAGCTAGTTGTTAGACATTTATGCCAGCACACCACTACCATTGTTTAGTGCGCTTATAACCATCTGATACAATTTATAATTATTATTTGCTTATTCCATACCCTCGGCCCCTGCCAATGGAATACAAGCTTCTGGAGAGGAGGAGTTTTTCTTTTTATTTGTCATTATCTCCTCAGAACCTAGAAGAGTGCCAGGCACTGAGGAGACTGCTGGCTTCATTCTCAGCAGCTTTGTGACTCTACCCCACTGACCATAGACACCTGATTCAATCTGGACCAGTGAGCATCCCCGAACTGTGCATGTGGAATTGGGTGAGATAATGCATTTGGAGAGACGGAGAGAGGGACAGAGCGAGAGCACAAGCCAGTAGTTGGGGTGAATTGGGAAACTATGGACAACCACTTTCAATTCACCATGAGGAATGAGTAGCAAAAAGACACAGCCCTTCTTCCAAGAAGAATGAAGCCACTTCTCAGATAGACACCATGATGAGTCAGAGGAAGGGAGAAGATTCCCTGGAGTTTGCCACTCCTGGGTCTCATGGTTCTGTGAGACTCCCCTACGTCTTTACAATACATTTTCGTCCTCTATATTCACTAACTTTAGTTGATTTTTGTAACCCAGAGTATCCTAACAAATGTAACCTCCATGTTTGTTTTAATATAGTCTCTCGAATTATTTATAATCATAAATTAAAAAAACAGCAAAAACAATTCCTATGGATCCTTTGGGCAAGTTTGGAAAGCTGAGTCATATTCAGTCTAACAAATCTAAAAACATTGTACATCAGGGGGGTTGGCAGCAGTAATTTCTCTTGTCTTTCTCAAAGTCACAGTCTGTTGAGAAGTAGGTTAAAATGCAACTGTGGGTTCAAATAGCAACAGTTTTCTTTTTCACAAGTCTGCCATTCCTTTCTTTTGAGATGGAGTCTTATTCTGTCACCCAGGGCTGGAGTGCTGTGGCATGATCTCAACTCACTGCAACCTTTGCCTCCGGAGTTCAAGCAATTCTCTTGCTTCAGCCTCAGGAGTAGCTGGGACTACAGGTGTGCATCACTACGCCTGGCTAATTTTTATAGTTTTTGTGGAGAAGGGGTTTCACCAGTCATTACGCCTGGCTAATTTTTTGCCCAGGGTGGTCTCGAACTCCTGGCCTCAAGAAATCTGCCTGTCTGGGCCTCTAAAAGTGCTGGTATTACAGGCGTGAGCCACCACACCCAGCCTACAAGTTTGCAGTTCTTATTTGGGCAATGACTGTGGAAAGGACACTGAGAATTGACATGGTGTGCAGTTCTGAATTGGAGGGAATTTTGCTTAACTATATCTTGTTTTAATATGGTCAGTTTGGAGGAGGGTGAGTGTGATTCCAGATGGTTTCACTTGTCAAAGAAATACTGGTCAAAGGACTTTTTCGTGAACAACTATGATTTAGGATGTTAGCCGGGCACTGTGGTTCATGCCTGTAATCCCAGCACTTTGGGAAGCCCAGGCAAGCAGATCATCTGAGGTCGGGGACTCAAGACTAGCCTGGCCAACATAGTAAAACCCCAAATGCCGTCTCTACTAAAAATACAAAAATTAGCTGGGTGTGGTGGTGTGCACCTGTAATCCCAGCTACTTGGGAGGCTGAGGCAGGAGAATCACTTGAACCCAGGAGGTGGAGGTTGCACTGAGCAGAGATCATGCCAGTGCACTCCAGCCTGGGTGACAGAGTGAAACTGTCTCAAAAAAAAAAAAAAAAAAAAGGATTAGGAAATTATTCTCAATTTTGCCACTTACCCTGACATTTTTATCACAAGTAAATGAACTAAAGGTCAACCAATACTTTATGGGTCCTCAGGTTTTATTTCCCTCACAGTAGCTGTCTTGTGTGCAGGGAAGGCTTTTACAGCCTGCCTTGCATTGGACGATGGAGAGCAGTCAGCCTCACTGTTTGCCAAGTAAGCTAGGGATGGGAGGCACTCTTGATCAGGTTGAACAATGATTTCATTCCCCCAACCCGATGTTTTCTCTTTGTTTTGATGTCTTTTTTTTCTCCCACATGAAGAAACAAAACAATTCAGTTTTAAATGTGTATTCTGCACTTTTTCTTGGTTATGTCAGTCTGTATTTTTAACAAAAAAAGGGTTTCCAAGTTACCTCTCATTGAATCACCATTCTGGCCAAACCAATTTGTCACTCAACCATTGTTTTGTTGCTGTTGGGTATTCATTAGATTATTAAAAATTCTATTTCACTACTCCACTGATGTCAAGTAAAACAAGAAGTGAACTCTGTGTTGAGTGGCTGGGAAGTTCTGAGACAGTGCCCCTGCATCCCAGAACTTCAGCTTGTTTAAATTAAAACAGATCTTTCTGCATCAAAGGGAGGGGTTTTCACTCAAAATGAACTGTTGAATGGCACCTTCTGGGCCATTCTGAAACTTACCTCGAAGGGAGCTTTGCACCGCTCTTCACTGATTGTATTTGCTCTTAATTGCGCAGTTCTTAGCCAAGACTTCTCCCTTGTATGTTGCCAAAAACCATGTTGCTTTTTCTTCAAAACCTATATAATTATTTAAAAATATTTTGGCCGGGCGCGGTGGCTCAAGCCTGTAATCCCAGCACTTTGGGAGGCCGAGGCGGGTGGATCATGAGGTCAAGAGATCGAGACCATCCTGGTCAACATGGTGAAACCCCGTCTCTACTAAAAATACAAAAAATTAGCTGGGCATGGTGGCGCGTGCCTGTAATCCCAGCTACACAGGAGGCTGAGGCAGGAGAATTGCCTGAACCCAGGAGGCGGAGGTTGCGGTGAGCCGAGATCGCGCCATTGCACTCCAGCCTGGGCAACAAGAGCGAAACTCCGTCTCAAAAAAAAAAAAAAAAAAAAAAAAATTTTAAAATACTTTCAAGCCTCCAGCCAAGCGCAGAGAGCAACATAACCAATACCTGTGACTCACCATCCAGATTTAACAAATACTTACATTTGACCATAATGGATTTAAGTCCTTTTTCTTAAGGAAACCCAACATTACAAACGAAAATAAAGCCCCTTTTGTAGCTTCCCCTTTCCTATTCCTTTCTTCCTCATGACTGGTTTTAAGATGTCACCACAAGAGTGACGGCTGCATGTCACTATTCCTCAGGGCTTTCTCACATCTGAGGCACTATGATTTAGGCCCATTTACATCTCTACGATGAAAGCCACATTTGAAACGAGCATTCAGGTACATAGCCTATGCTTTGTAAAGCGACAACTGCAACTTCCTACAGATGGACTAATTGCCGTGGGACTGTGCTCTGCTCTTTGTTTCCAGTGTCTTGTGGGGGTCCTCAGGCACCGCGTGTCTGTCAGAGCCTTCATGGTTTCCTTGGTTCTGAATTTCTCATGTATTCCATAATTTTATCCACATTACATTTGTGCTTCAAATGCCCACCCAGACCCTTGTTCCCCACCGCAAATTGTTACACTTCTAGTAAATGAAGAGTGACACAAAAGTTATAAAGCCAAGAAGTTTCGAGATGCCTGTGCTAGGGGAAGCTCCAGAGGTCCTTTGGTGATCCAGGTGAGGGGGCAACAGCCAAGCTCCATCTCCTTACTCCCTGAGAAGTGTGATTCTCACCATAGGTAGATACACTGCTGTGTCTCAGCTACAGAGCTGGGCTGACATAAGGCAGCTCTGGTGCTCGGTTTCAAGAAGGTGAATCTCATTTAAGATGAATGAAGATGACCAGGTGTGGTGACTCATGCCTGTAATCCCAGCACTTTGGGAATCCAAGGCAGGGGGATCACCTGAGGTAAGGAATTCGAGACCAGCCTGGCCAACGTGGTGAAACCCCATCTCTACTAAAAATACAAAAATTAGCCGGGCACACACCTGTAATCCCAGCTGCTCAGGAGGCTGAGGCAGGAGAACTGCTAGAACTTGGGAGGCGGAGGTTGTCGTGAGCCGAGATCACACGACTGCACTCCAGCCTGGGTGACAGAGCAAGAGCGCAAGACTCTGTCTCAAAAAAAAAAAAAAAAAAAAAATGAATGAAGAATCTGGAGGAAAATTGGGGAAGAGTCTACCAACTCTGATTCCCAAGCAACAAAATGTGAGAAGTGTGGAGGACACAGAAGAGCTAATTCAAGTGGCATCTGTCCCAGGCATCCAACATTGGCCAAACGAACTCCATTTCTGTAGGACAGAAAGCTGGACTCAACTTTCACTATGTCACTGACATCAGGAAAAACAAAAAGTGAACTCTGTTGAGCGGCTGCTGGGAAGTTCCAGGCAGCGCCCCTTCATCCCGGAACTTCCGTTTGTTTAAATTGGGCCTTTGTGCCCAAGGACTTTCCCTGCATCACACAGCAGGTGGCCTCCAACCCCAGAAATACTTCTAGGGCCCCATTTCCTTGTTGTCTGAGTGATTCAGGCCCATGCGCGTATGCAAGTTGCCAGCACTGGTGTGAGGGCCAGTCAAAAAAGTCACAAAGATAATAGCTAGTTAGAGTGCTTAACATGTGCCTGGCACTGCCCAAAGACATTTATATACCTTAGTTCTTATCATTCTCATAACAGCCCTATTAGCAGGTACTGCTACCATCCCCAAGGTCGCACAGGAGCACACTGGAACTGAGGCAGTGTGACCCCGGAGACTGGGACGGGGGGTCATGTTGCTGCATCCCCTTCCACCCAGCTCTAGGACAATTACCATAAAACCACCTCGGCAGCCAGACACTGCTAATAGCTAACTGTCTAGCAACGGCTGCATTGTCTTTGCAGCCTTAAACACAGCCCTTTTAATTGGAATTGCTTCCTAATTCAGCTTCATATATCTTCTCTCCTCTCACACAAAAGAATCCATTGTGCAGATCTCAGGAACACACTGGATGCTCCTTTGATATACTTTGCATGTAAATGTGAGGAACAAGACTCATTTGATTTCATTATACCCTTTATTGATGTGCCTGCAGCACTTTATTGTAGGTTTTTGTGACTAGAATTCCTAACAAAGGAGGGAGTGGGCTTCTAGGCTGGCAGCTCAGCAGAGAGAGGATTTGCCACATCGGGCTCTAAAGGGACACTCAACTCATTGCTGTTGTAGTTTCCAGGCTTTTTAAAAGGAAAGGTGTTTTTAGGAGCTGGTGCTGTTCTATGCCAGTAAAAGTGTTGTCAAGGCATGAGATGAATGCAAGATAATATTTTTGCTGCTATGTATTGGGCAGGGAATTTATTAAAACTGCCTGAAAAGAGAGTCTGGCTGACATCATATCACTGCCGGGAATGTGCTTGTGTGTCCGAGACTGACAGAAATCCTGTGTGTCTGCTCAGCAGAGGACACACAGAGCTGGTACCTAATCCTTCCTACTGTTGTGACAGGCTACTGGGACTATAGAACAGGGCTAATTATTCCCAACGTTCTTCATTATAATTCTAAATGAGATAATGATTAGAAATGGTACACAGTCATTGAACTAAAAATGCCCAAGGCATTTGCTGCTGGAGAAACTCGCACTTTTCCTTTGACATGCTTATTTCCTTAAATCCTATTTTTTTTTTCTCCTGGGTTGAGTCAATCTTTTTAATACAGTCATGCCTTCCTTAATGATGGGGATGCATTCTGAGAAGTGCGTTGTTAGGAAATTTTATCTTTATGCAAACATCAGAGAGCGTACTTACACAGACCTAAATGGTACGGCTTCCTACATACCTAAATGGTATAGCTTACTATATACCTAGGCTACATGGATAAGCCTTTGCTCCTAGGCTGCAAACCTGTACAGCATGTTACTGTATTGAATACTGTAGGCAACTGTAACACAATGGTAAGTATTTGTGTGTCTAAACTTACCTAAACATGGAAAAAGCTATAGTAGAAATATGGCATTATCTTAAGGAAACACTGTTGTATATGCGCAATCCATCATCGAGTCATGCTCATAATCCGGTGCATGACTGTAAGTGAAGCCTCTACAACTCTCTTGTGCTAGATAGTAAGAGCTAGCAATGATGAAAAACATGCTACGTATGGGAGTACTTTATCAAAGTCTTGCCCTTAATCCTCACACGAACCCTACAAAACTGGGATTTTATTTTTCCCACTTTACAGATAAGAGGTGGGCACAGAGGGGTTAAGAGCTCTCCTTGGGACACAGCTAGTATGCCAGGGTTCCCGAATTTCAACCCATAGAGTCTGATCACAAAATATAAGATACTGTCTCATAAGACTTTGGGCTCTCTTTCCTTAACATCCCGGCTTGAAGCCTCTGGGGTCTGTAGCCCTCCTGGTGGATGTAGCTTTCTAGAGGCCCTTCAGTCTCTCTTTTTCAGTATACCAGATCCGTCTGTGTTTATACTGCTATCTTCCAGCAAGGCTTATCTGGGACTCTCCCACATCAGCTGAGGTTTCTATGGACAACTGCACTTCATAAAAACAAATCCAGTGTAGTTTTTGGTTATCAGTTTTCCACTTTAAGAAATCTTGATATTAAAAAATCCATTATCAATATAACAGAGGCTTTAGGTTGCCTAATTATACACACTCCAAGAAGCTAATTTGCGTTACTTTGATTTACTGCAGAGTTCCTTCAGATGCTGAGCTCCCTGATGCATTTAAAGTCATGTTCAATTGATGACAAAATTGATTCACAGCTTTTCAAGAGCTAAAACATAAAATAAACAGCCTGCTTTAAGTAAACTTTTTAAAAATATATATTCATATATTTCCTATAACCTAGGATCTCCAATACTAAAAATTACTGGAGATTTTTTAAGGCTTCCCTGCATCAGTGGAGCCCAATTCTTTCCCCTTTCCTTTCATTCCATTTCAAAATGGACTATCAGAATGATAGAAAAATCAGTAATTGGGTAATAGTTTTCAATGACCCCAGGGCTAACACACTGCTTTTTCAAACTGTTTGAAAGATCTTCACATTTTCTAGC
The DNA here is from genome assembly GCF_048565385.1 of Saimiri boliviensis. Classification (NCBI taxonomy): domain Eukaryota; kingdom Metazoa; phylum Chordata; class Mammalia; order Primates; family Cebidae; genus Saimiri; species Saimiri boliviensis. Next base: position 90,692,850 of record NC_133450.1, on the reverse strand, counting down.
TGGTTGGAGAATTGATGGGAGCAGTACAGAGGGTGTAAATACTGTTATCTTTCAAAGACATTGCGAAGGAGCCAGAGTTGCTGACTAATGCATGTAGACACTTTGGAAGATAATCAGTAACCTTCAGATTAAGTTTTTTCTTTCTGTTTTGCAAAAGGAAGTCTGAATTAAATAGCAGGCTAGCTATGATTAGGGATGTGCTTCAGATAATACTCAAATGAGTGATAGTTTTTATTTCAGATCTGAAAAGGAATCTGTTACTGCCTTTCTCACTTCTGCTTCCTCATCAAGTGTCAGTCCCATGCTGGGGCTCTTAGCAGCTGTGCATTTCCAGTTAGCTTTAATTATCATCAAGCTCATCATGTCTCTGGTGGGTTAGTAGGTTCCCTATTTGGTCCTCACCCCTAATTTTCGAACCCTCTTTATTAAGTCTCCTATTGTCATGTAGCAAATTACCAGAAACACAGCACCTTAAGATAGCATACATTGATGATCTCGCAGTTCCATGGGTCAGACATTTGGGCACTGCTTAGCTGGCTTCTCTGCAGAGTCTCACAAGGCTGAAATCACAGTGTCAGCTGGGGCCAGAGTATCATCTGAGGCTCAAGATCCTCATCAATTTCATGTAGTTCTTGGCAGGATTCATTTTCTTGCAGCTGTGGAATTCATGGCAGTTCACTACTGCAAATCCAACATCTCTGAACTTTAGACTCCTTTTAAAGGCTTGCCAGATTGGGTCATGCCCACCCAAAATAGTCTCTATTAGATCAATTTCAATTCAACTGACTAGGGACCTTAATTACATTGGGAAAAATCCCTTTATCTTTGCAATATAAAGTGACATACTCATAAGAGCGATGACCCATCACCTTTGCTGTATTCTACTAACTAGAAGGGATATCTGTACTCACATGTTTATTGCAGCACTGTTCACAATGGCCACGACATGGAATCAACCTAAGTGTCCAAAATGGATGAATAGAAAAGAAAATGTTGTACATATACACAATGATATATTACTTAGCCATAAAAAAGAATGAAATCCTATTATTTGCAGCAACATGGATGAAACTGGAGGCCATTAAGTGAACTAAGCCAGGCACAGAAAGACAAATATCACCTGTGGGAGCTAAAAAGCGGATCTCATGGAGGTAGACAGTAGAATGGCCAGGCACAGTGGCTCATGTCTATAATCCCAGCACTTTGGGAGGCTGAGGCAGGCAGATTGAGTCCAGGATTTTGTGACTAGCCTGGGTAACATAGTGGGACGTCATCTTTACAAATAATTTTTTAAAATTAGGCAAGTGTGGTAGTGCATACTTGCAGTCTGAGCTACTCAGGATAAAAATCATTTATATTGATGATCTGATCTCTACAAATGATATAATCAGAATAATTATTCTCAATATATTAATATGCCTCAATTGGTTTTATAGTATTTTGTCTAATATTATGCCACTGCTCTTTTTCTTATTCTTTCTTTATACAGATGAGGTCTTACTGTGTTGCCCAAGCTGGTCTTGAACTTCTAGTGTATTAGTTCATTTTCAGACTGCTGATAAAGACATACCCGAGACTGGGCAATTTATAAGGCAAAGAAGTTTAATTGACTCACAGTTCCACATGGCTGGGGAGGCCTCACAGTTATGGTGGAAGATGAAGGAAGAGCAAAGAAACATCTTATATGGCAGACAGCAAAGAGAGATAAGAATCCAGCAGAAGGGGTTTCCCCTTATAAAACCATCACATCTTATGAGAGTTATTCACTTCCATGAGAATAGTATGGAGGGAACTGCCCTCATGATTCAATTATCTCCTACGAGGACCCTCCCACAACACATGGGAATTATGAAAGTTATAATTCAAAATGAGATTTGGGTGGGGACACAGGCAAACCATATCACCTGGGCTCAAGCAACTGGCCTACCTCAGCCTCCCGAAGAGCTGGCATTATAGGTGTAAGCCATGTACCCAGCCTTACTGGTATTTTTCTGACAAGTAAATTCTTTCAATATGGTCTTATTAAATTAAATCTTGTTTTTTTTTTGTTTTTTTTTTTTTGAGACAGGGTGCCCAAGCTGGAGTGTGGTGGTGCAATCTTGACTCACTGAAGCCTTGACCTCCCAGGCTCAAGTGATCCTCCTACCTTAGCCTTCTGAGTAGCTGGGACTATAGATGCCTGGCACCATTCCAGGCTAACATTTGCATTTTTTGTAGAGACAAGGTTTTGCTGTGTTGCCCGGCTATAAATTAAATTTTTACATATAATTTCTCAACTTATTTTAAAGATTATATTTTAGGGTTATAATACATTTTCAAATTGTTATCACCTTTAGTTGGTTCTTGCCTAAGAAAATAACCCTGTACAGGTGCTGAGGCACTTGGTAAACTCAGAGCAAATTCTGCTAAAAATATATATCTTTTCAATTTAATTTTTTTTTTTTTTTTTTTTTTTTTTTTTTTTTTTTTTTTTGAGACAGAGTTTCGCTCTTGTTACCCAGGCTGGAGTGCAATGGCGCGATCTTGGCTCACTGCAACCTCCGCCTCCTGGGTTCAGGCAATTCTCCTGCCTCAGCCTCCTGAGTAGCTGGGATTACAGGCATGCACCACCATGCCCAGCTAATTTTTTGTATTTTTAGTAGAGTCGGGGTTTCACCATGTTGACCAGGATGGTCTCGATCTCTTGACCTCGTGATCCACCCGCCTCGGCCTCCCAAAGTGCTGGGATTACAGGTGTGATCAATTTAATTTTTAACAAATGAAATATTTAATTTTTAAATTGAATACTTCACCACAAATATTTTCACAAGTGCTGTATTTTTGTCTCTATTTAAAGTAAATATTTCAAGCCGGGTACAGTGGCTCACACCTGTAATCCCAGCACTTTAGGAGGCCAAGGTGGGCAGATCACTTGAGGTCAGGAGTTTGAGACCAGCCTGGCCAACATGATGAAACCCATCTCTACTAAAAATACAAAAATTAGCCAGGCATAGTGCCACACACCTGTTATCCTAGCTACTTGGGAGGCAGACACAGGAGAATTACTTGAACCTAGGAGGTGGATGTTGCAGGGAGCTGAGATCGTGCCACTGCGCTCCAGCCTGGATGATGGAGCGAGACACCATCTAAAAAAATAAAATATAAAATAAAGTAAATGTTTCAGCAAATATTTTTATAAACAAAAACTTATTGAATAAAATTGTCTCTAGTTACAAATCTTTTCCTGAATGTTAAACCAAATGTAGGTGTCCCAAAACTAAAGACCTACTCAATATTTTTCCCATTCTGGTACGGAATATAAATTTATCCAATTAAAACAGGAATGTTATCAAAACATACTTCCCACAAGATGATATATTCTGAAGCATAATTATGGATCATTTGAGCTCTCTTTTCTAGTTTTTTAACTTTTCCTCTTGCTTTTATCAGAATACATTTTAATATCTTTCATTTGCAAACTTTTTTTTTTATTGCATTTTAGGATTTGGGGTACATGTGATGAACATGCAAGATTGTTGCATAGGTACACACTTGGCAGTGTGGTTTGCTGCCTTCCGTCCCCTCACCTGTATCTGTCATTTCTCCCCATGCTATCTCTTCCCACCTCCCCACCCCCCCGCCCCTCCCCCATTTCCCCCCAACGGACCCCAGTGTGTAGTGCTCCCCTCCCTGTGTCCATGTGTTCTCATTGTTCAACACCCACCTATGAGCGAGAATATACGGTGTTTGATTTTCTGTTCTTGTGTCAGTTTGCTGAGAATTATGGTTTCCAGGTTCATCCATGTCCCTACAAAGGATGTGAACTCATCGTTTTTGATGGCTGCGTAATATTCCATGGTGTATATTTACCACATTTTCCCTATCCAGTCTATCATCGTTGGGCATTTGGGTTGGTTCCAGGTCTTTGCTATTGTAAACAGTGCTGCAATGAGCATTCGTGTGCACGTGTCCTTGTAGTAGAATGATTTATAATCCTTTGGATATATACCCAGTAATGGGATTGCTGGGTCAAATGGGATTTCTATTTTTAGGTCCTTGAGGAATCGCCACACTGTCTTCCACAATGGTTGCATTAATTTACATTCCCACCAACAGTGTAAAAGTGTTCCTATTTCTCCACATCCTCTCCAGCATCTGTTGTTTCCCGATTTTTTAATGATCGCCATTCTAATTGGTGTGAGATGGTATCTCAATGTGGTTTTGATTTGCATTTCTCTGATGACCAGTGATGATGAGCATTTTTTCATATGTTTGTTGGCCTCCTGTATGTCTTCTTTTGTAAAGTATCTGTTCATATCCTTCACCCATTTTTGAATGGGCTTGTTTGTTTTTTTCTTGTAGATCTGCTTTAGTTCTTTGTAAATTCTGGATATTAGCCCCTTGTCAGATGGGTAGGCTGCAAAAATTTTTTCCCATTCTGTTGGTTGCCGATTCACTCTATTGACTGTTTCTTTTGCCGTGCAGAAGCTGTGGAGTTTGATTAGGTCCCATTTGTCTATTTTGGCTTTTGTTGCCATTGCTTTTGGCGTTTTGGTCATGAAGTCCTTGCCTACACCTATGTCCTGAATGGTTTTGCCTAGATTTTCTTCTAAGGTTTTTATGGTATTAGGTCTGATGTTTAAGTCTTTAATCCATCTGGAGTTAATTTTGGTGTAAGGTGTCAGGAAGGGGTCCTGTTTCTGCTTTCTGCACATGGCTAGCCAGTTTTCCCAACACCATTTATTAAACAGGGAGTCCTTTCCCCATTGCTTGTTTTTGTCAGGTTTGTCGAAGATCAGATGGTTGTGGGTATGTTGTATTTCCTGTGAGGCCTCTGTTCTGTTCCATTGGTCTATATCTCTGTTTTGGTACCAGTACCATGCTGTTTTGATTACTGTAGCCTTGTAGTATAGTTTGAAGTCCGGTAGTGTGATGCCTCCTGCTTTGTTCTTTTTGCTTAGAATTGACTTGGCTATGCGGGCTCTCTTTTGGTTCCATATGAAGTTTAAGGTGTTTTTTTCCAGTTCTGTGAAGAAGGTCATTGGTAGCTTGATGATGGGAATAGCGTTGAATCTGTAAATTACTTTGGGCAGTATGGCCATTTTCATGATGTTGATTCTTCCTAACCATGAACATGGAATGTTTCTCCATCTGTTTGTATCCTCTCTTATTTCGTTGAGCAATGGCTTGTAGTTCTCCTTGAAGAGGTCCTTTACGTTCCTTGTTAGTTGTATTCCTAGGTACTTTATTCTCTTTGTAGCAATTGTGAATGGCAGTTCGTTCTTGATTTGGCTCTCTTGAAGTCTATTGCTGGTGTATAGGAATGCTTGTGATTTTTGCACGTTGATTTTGTATCCTGAGACTTTGCTGAAGTTGTTTATCAGTTTCAGGAGATTTTGGGCTGAGATGATGGGGTCTTCCAGATATACAATCATGTCATCTGCAAATAGAGACAATTTGATTTCTTCCTTTCCAATTTGGATACCCTTTATTTCTTTTTCTTGCCTGATTGCTCTGGCTAGAACTTCCAGTACTATATTGAATAGGAGTGGTGAGAGAGGGCACCCTTGTCTAGTGCCAGATTTCAAAGGGAATGCTTCCAGTTTTTGCCCATTCAGTATGATATTGGCTGTTGGTTTGTCGTATATAGCTTTTATTGTTTTGAGATACGTTCCGTCAATACCTAGTTTATTGAGGGTTTTTAGCATAAAGGGTTGTTGAATTTTGTCAAAAGCCTTCTCTGCATCAATTGAGATAATCTTGTGGTTTTTGTCTTTTGTTCTGTTTATGTGGTGAATTACGTTTATGGACTTGCGTATGTTGAACCAGCCTTGCATCCCCGGGATGAATCCTACTTGATCATGGTGGATGAGCTTTTTGATATGCTGTGGCAATCGGTTTGCCAGTATTTTATTGAAGATTTTTGCATCTATGTTCATCATGGATATTGGCCTGAAATTTTCTTTTCTTGTTGAGTCTCTGCCGGGTTTTGGTATCAGGATGATGTTTGTCTCGTAAAATGATTTGGGAAGAATTCCCTCTTTTTGGATTGTCTGGAATAGTTTCAGAAGGAATGGTATCAGCTCCTCTTTGTATGTCTGGTAGAATTCAGCTGTGAACCCATCTGGACCTGGGCTTTTTTTGGGTGGTAGGCTCTTTATTGCTGCCTCGACTTCAGACCATGTTATTGGTCTATTCAGAGTCGGCTCGAACTGCGGCGCTGGCTCCTGGCGGATTTTTTGCCTAGGAATCTCCTGGCCTGACTCGCTATTTCAGATGAATGGGCAACTCTGCCGTCTCAGGGCTCTGATCGCCAGCTAAGAGGGCTCCCAGACCAGTGGCTTTTGTATGGAGAACCGCAGCAACAGGGTGTGGTCACAGTAGCCCCACAGGCGGAATCAGCCCCGAGGGGGCCAAAACAGCCGCACCGGCTGGGACTGCGACGCTGGCGACCCCTCTGCCTGGGTATCTCCTGGTCTGTGGGCAATAAGAGTTCGTCTGGAAATGCGGCGTCCACTCACCCTCTGCACTTTCACTGGGAGCTGAAGTCCTGAGCTGTTCTTAGGCGGCCATCTTCCCAGCATTCCAAGCTTTGTTTTTAATAACTGCAATTTGTTGAGCTTCAACAGCTTGAAATATTTCACATTTCATTCAGTAAATACTTTGACTTAATATTTCTAACTAATTTTGAATAAAATGCAGGCCAAATTCAGAAGACTTTTTAATAAAAATATTCAGTGTCATTGATGGGAACTTAGGTTAATATATAAAATAGTTCAAAGGCTCAAGTATTTCGAAAATTCTACAAATCACAGAAAAAAGAGAAATCATATAGTGCCATGCTGGCATGATTAAGAGTGTTCAACAGCCGGGCGCGGTGGCTCAAGCCTGTAATCCCAGCACTTTGGGAGGCCGAGGCGGGTGGATCACAAGGTCGAGAGATCGAGACCAACCTGGTCAACATGGTGAAACCCCGTCTCTACTAAAAATACAAAAAATTAGCTGGGCATCGTGGCGCGTGCCTGTAATCCCAGCTACTCAGGAAGCTGAGACAGGAGAATTGCCTGAACCCAGGAGGTGGAGGTTGCGGTGAGCTGAGATCGCGCCATTGCACTCCAGCCTGGGTAACAAGAGCGAAACTCCGTCTCAAAAAAAAAAAAAAAAAAAAAAGAGTGTTCAACATCAGCTTTGTAGTTTATAACACTGTGTGTATTTAATTATATTTGTTCACTTTGTCAATTACAATTTCTTCATTGATTGGTAGAATATCACAACTTGTTTGAATATGACTAAAATTATATGATAACTACACCAATTCTTAGTACATTTCTGCTCCACAACTGGAGAACACAGTTTTTATCATGACTTTCTGCTCTATCAAAACTTGTATTATTACCACACAAAAGTAAATTTATTTTTAGTGTCCTACTTTTACATAGAATTTTCAAACTCATTCACAAAGATATTAGTGTGACAGAATTAACATCTGAAAACTCTACTTCGATTCCATAAATTAAATTAAAAAATGTGAACCAATATTGCAATTAAAAAATATTCTATTTAAAATAAATAAGCTGGGCATGCTGGTTCATAGCCTGTAATCTCAGCAATTTGGGAGGCCAAGCGGGTGGATCACTTGAGGTCAGGAGTTTAGACCAACATGGCAAAACCCCATCTCTACTAAAAATACAAAAATTAGCTGGGTGTGGTGACCCGTGGCTGTAATCCCAGCTACTCAGAGGCTAAGACACAAGAATCACTTTAATCTGAGAGGCAGCGGTTGCAGTGAGCTGAGATAGTACCACTGCACTCCATCCTGGGTGACAGAGGAATACTTTGTCTCAACAACAAAAATAAACAAACAAATAAATTGATTAATTAATTAAGAAAATGGTGCTGGACGCGGTGGCTCAAGCCTGTAATCCAAGCACTTTGGGAGGCCGAGGCCAGTGGATCACGAGGTCAAGAGATCGAGACCATCCTGGTCAACACGGTGAAACCCCGTCTCTACTAAAAATACAAAAAATTAGCTGGGCATGGTGGCACGTGCCTGTAATCCCAGGTGCTCAGGAGGCTGAGGCAGGAGAATTGCCTGAACCCGGGAGGCGGAGGTTGCGGTGAGCCGAGATCGCGCCATTGCACTCCAGCCTGGGTAACAAGAGCGAAACTCCGTCTCAAAGAAAAAAGAAAGAAAATGGTGACACTGACGTAAAACTGGTGGTAATTAACTGTGATTCTGTTAATGGAAGCAACACATAACATTTCTTGTTTTACTTTTTGTATGTATACAAGGAAGCTTAAAATGGAAAAAATGCATTTAAATATGTCTAGAAGAACAATCATTTGATTTAAACAAAAAATCAAGCTTCAGAGTGATATGTAAATGGACCTCCTAAAGCTTTAGTGGTTTTCTGCCAGCACATTCTTTTTTTTTTTTTTTTTTTTTGAGACAGAGTCTTGCTCTGTTGCTAGGCTGAAGTGCAATGGTGCCATCTCAGCTCACTGCAATCTCCGCCTCCTGGGTTCAAGCAATTCTCCTACCTCAGCCTCCAGAGTAACTGGGACTACAGACACCCGCCATCACACCTGGCTAATTTTTGTATTTTTAGTAGAGACAGGGTTTCATCATATTGGCCAGGCTGGTCTCAAACTCCTGACCTCGTGATCAGCCCACCTCGGCCTCCCAAACTGCTGGGATTACCAGCATGAGCCACCATGCCTGGCCGCTAGCACCTTCTTAAAAATAACTATTAACCATCGATACCCATGCTTCCTTGGTGGACTTAGTCCTGTCATGTAGGCAATGGTATCATTATAACCCCATGGAGAATAATAAATGTCAAGAAACTTTTTGCCCAAGAAATATGTTTACTATGAACTTTCTTTAATTGGATGCTTAGTACTTAATTTTTTCATTAAATTTCACCTCTGTTGATTAATTTCATTCTATAGCTCTTGTGGCTGTCAAAGGATTTAATGCATATAAACACTTTATCAAAATAAATACCTGTAGATTTTCAATAAATGGCAAAACCTTATGTAAGAACTTAATATTGACTGGGTGAGGCTGAGGCAGGTGGATCACTTGAGGTCAGGAGTTTGAGACCAGCTTGGGCAACACAGTCAAACCCTGTGTCTACTAAAATATACAAAAATTAGCCGGGTGTGGTGGCACACACCTGTAGCCCAGCCACTTGGGAGGCTGAGGCAAGAATTGCTTGAACCTGGGAAGCAGAGGTTGTAGTGAGCCGAGATCATGCCACTGCACTCCAGCCTGGGTGACAAAAGCAAGACTCTGCCTCAAAAAGACTCCATCTCAAAAAAAAAAACTTAATCTCTAGACATTCTCACATTTGTTATACTGCAGTTTCTATACATCCTATGTTTCTCATTGACCCCAGCACCTCCCAGGCTCTGGCATTGGCCATGGCACAACTAGTTGGCACACCAAGTGGTCAGCAGGACAGCGCTTCAAATACTTCCCCTGCCACCGCCTAAAATCAGGAGTCAGTAGCCTTTGCTTGCTTGTGTCATGGTGCTGTTTGCTTATTCAGTGACTGTCCAGCACATATCCTTAAGAGAGAAGTGTCAGTTTTGCATCACATGGAACGGGTCAGGAGAAGAGAGGCAGAGTGTCACCAGTGGTCTGTCACATTTAATCATGGATTAACATGAGAACTCTGTTCACCTCACATGCATATCACATACTATAGGGTGTGAAATGGCAGACGCTGAAAATACAGAGTGTGAGGTCTCTTAAATCTACCCTAGAATATTTTAATACAACAATGCTAATGTTATTTCATTTAAAAATTAAAAATCCAGAACAAATTCTAAACCAGATGGAATATTGGATAACAGGCATAAATCAGGACTGTTCCAAGAAAATGGAATACAGAGACACCCAACGAATAAAGAATGCTAGCTGTGCTAACCAATATTCTAGGATCTAGCTATAAACTCTAGTCACTTTTCAAAATATCTCCAATTAGTGTTCTTATAATGTATTGCCCCATTGAATAAGTTCTCCATGCCAGACTGAACTCTTACTTTTTAGGAAAATGAAGCTAAAGTAATATTGAATGGGAGTAGAATCTTTTATAAGAATTATCAAATAAATATTTGCATATTAGATTAGAAAATTGTTAGTTTTTTTCAAAGGAGGTAGAAAGTTAAGTTTTCCTGTATTTGTCCCCATGCTTTCTGATGTATTGTCATCAAAAATGTCTTTTACTTAGAATAGCTAAAATAAAAATAGTAACACTACCAATGCTGCTGAGAATGCAGAGAAACTGGTTTCTGGTACAACACTCTGGAAAATATTTTAGCAGTTTCTTATCAAGTTGAATATATATTTACCACACAACCTAGCAATTCCACTCATGGGAATTTATCCCAGAATTTGCTTTGTTATGTGCAAACAAAAATGTATATGTGAATGTTTATAGAAGCTTTATTTGTAATAGCCAAAAATAAGAAACAACCTCTATATCCTAAAATAGGTAAATGTTTAAACAAACTGCCATAGAATACTCTTCAGCAATAAAAAGTAATGAACTATTCAACAACTTGAATGGATCTCAGAGACATTATACTGAGTTTTTTTTTTTTTTTTTTTTTTTTTTTTTTTTTTTTTTTTGAGACGGAGTTTCGCTCTTGTTACCCAGGCTGGAGTGCAATGGCACAATCTCGGCTCACTGCAACCTCCGCCTCCTGGGTTCAAGCAATTCTCCTGCCTCAGCCTCCTGAGTAGCTGGGATTACAGGCACGCGCCACCATGCCCAGCTAATTTTTTGTATTTTTAATAGAGACGGGGTTTCACCATGTTGACCAGGATGGTCTCGATCTCTTGACCTCGTGATCCACCCGCCTCGGCCTCCCAAAGTGCTGGGATTACAGGCTTGAGCCACCGCGCCCGGCCTATACTGAGTTTTAAAAGCCAGTCTCAAAGGGCCACATATTGCATTATTCCATTTCTTTTTTTTTTTTTTTTTTTTTTTTTGAGACAGAGTTTCGCTCTTGTTACCCAGGCTGGAGTGCAATGGCGCGATCTCGGCTCACCGCAACCTCCGCCTCCTGGGTTCAGGCAATTCTCCTGCCTCAGCCTCCTGAGTAGCTGGGATTACAGGCACGTGCCACCATGCCCAGCTAATTTTTTGTATTTTTAGTAGAGACGGGGTTTCACTATGTTGACCAGGATGGTCTCGATCTCTCGACCTCGTGATCCACCCGCCTCGGCCTCCCAAAGTGCTGGGATTACAGGCTTGAGCCACCGCGCCCGGCCTCTGCATTATTCCATTTCTATGACATTTTTAAAAGGACAAAATTGTAGATATGTAGAACATATTGGTGGTTGCCAAGGGTTAGGATCAGGGCTGAGTATAACTATATAGAATCAGCATGGGGGGAATTCCTTGGTGGTGATGAAACAATTCTATATCTTGATTATGGTAGTGGTTATGTGAATCTGTAGATGTGATAAAATTGCATAGAACACACACACACACAAATGAGTGCATGTAATTGTTATTATATAAAAAACCTAATCTGAAATTACTAATACATGTAATTTCACCTGAGTTAACAGTGATGAATCTTGAGTGTGTGGTTGCATTGATGAGCTTCTTTCTTAGGTAAGGGGCAGCGCTCAAGGGCATCCTCACTCTGTGCCCACATGGAATCCACAGGTTTGATAGGTTATCAGAGAGTCAAGGAAGACTTTCTTTAAAAGAGCTCTTAAATCTTCAGGTCAGTATCCCTTTCCTTCATGGAATTTTGAGTGACAATTATGTGAAAACATTTAATCAGTTGTAATGGAGAAGCAGCATACTGTTATTCAAGAAAATAATTTCAGATTTTTGAATAATTTTGATGGCTCTTTGGGACATGCTTATGGTTATTTTCAGGGACCATGACTCTGTGAAGCTTGCCTATTTTTAACCAAATTAGTCTTCGAGTTTCTTTGTGGGTTTTTTTGTTTGTTTGTTTTTTGTTTTGTTTTGTTTTGTTGTTGTTTTGAGACAGTCTTTCTTTTTCATCCGGACTGGAGAGCAGTGGCACAATCTCAGTTCACTGCAACCTACGCCTCCCAGGTTCAAGTGATTCTCTTGCCTCAGACTCCTAAGTAGCTGAGATTACAGGTGCCTGCCACCAATCCTGGCTAATTTTTTTGTTTTTATTTTTTATTTTAATTTTTTTTTTGTATTTTTAGTAGAAACAGGGTTTCACCATGTTGGCCAGTCTGGTCTCAAACTCCTGACCTCAAGTGATCCGCCTGTCTCGGCCTTCCAAAGTGCTGGGATTATAGACGCGAGCCACCATGCCCAGCCTATCCATCCAGTTTCACTGCCAGTCTGTGATCAAGAATCTTTTATGGTCAGTCACCTAGCTGAGTCATATACTTGCATTTCCTCTGCTTCCAACCCTAGAATTTTATTTATTTATTTATTTATTTATGAGATGGAGCCTCACTCTGTTGCCCAGGCTGGAGTGTAGTGGCACCAGCTCATCTTACTGCAACCTCTGCCTTCCAGATTCAAGTTACTCTCTTGCCTCAGCCTCCAGAGTAGCTGGGATTACAGGTGCCCACCACCATACCTGTCTCATTTTTATATTTTTAGTAGAGACGGGGTTTTATCATGTTGGCCAGGCTGATCTCAAACTACCTACCTCAGGTGATCCACCCTCCTCGGCCTTCCAAAATGCTGGGGTTGTAGGCATGAGCTGCCGGGCTGGGCCCAACCATAGAATTTGATAGTGAGGGGTCACTGAGGCCACAGATATGGCAGAGACAAGCTTGTCCCAGAATGTGTCTCATCCTTCTCACGCAGTGCCTTTTCTCCATGTCATGTTCTTTCTTGAGGCTTGAGCCACCGCGCCCGGCCTGACTCTTTCAAGCTGTAGTCCCAAAGTGTGTGTTTTGGGACAATCTCCTACCCTTTGATTACTGGTAACTGATGCTGTGGCAGTCTTCTGTGGGCAACTAGGGAGGATCTTATGGAGGGAGGAGGGAGAGGTTGAAGGCATGTTGAAAATGTAGAGATGCAGCTGGGCATCATGGCTTATACCTGTAATCCTAGCCCTTTGGGAGGCTGAGGCAGGTGAATCACCTGAGACTGGGAGTTCAAGACCAGCCTGACCAACATGGTGAAACCACATCTCTATTAAAATACAAAAATTAGCTGGGTGTGGTGGCACGTGCCTATAATCCCAGCTACTCAGGAGATTGAGGCAGAATAATTGCTTAAACCCGAGGCAGAGGTTGCAGGGAGCCAAGATCGTGCTATTGCACTCCAGCTTGGACAACAGAGACTCTGTCTCAAAAAAGAAAGAAAAAAACCGGCCGGGCGCGGTGGCTCACGCCTGTAATCCTAGCACTTTGGGAGGCCGAGGCGGGTGGATCACGAGATCAAGAGATCGAGACCATCCTGGTCAACATGGTGAAACCTCGTCTCTACTAAAAATATAAAAAATTAGCTGGGTATGGTGGCACGTGCCTGTAATCCCAGCTACTCAGGAGGCTGAGGCAGGAGAATTGCCTGACCCCAGGAGGCGGAGGTTGCGGTGAGCCGAGATCGCGCCGTTGCACTCCAGCCTGGGTAACAAGAGCGAAACTCCGTCTCAAAAAAAAAAAAAAAAAAAAAAAAAAAAAAAAAAAAAAGAAAAAAGAAAGAAAAAAACCACGGAGATGCTTTGCATCTTCCCATACTTCTTTCCCCTGCCTCTTGCCTTGACCACACTATTTGGAGCCACAGACAATACCAGAAAGAGACCTCACAGTTCTCAGGCTGATGGTGTGTGTCTGTTTGAGCATCCATTGAAGTCAAGGTCCCACAGATTTTTAATGACTAGTAAGGCAGCATTGGAGAAATTGCTTTCTAGTGCCGCCATTATTTCATTGTCTCCTAAAAGACCAGAGTAAATTCCATACCTCCTCCTTCCCCCAGAAACCTGTCCAAAGTGGCCAAATTCAAAGACTAGGCCTCCAGAGCAGTGCCCGGGTGTTTTATTTCAGAGTCCTGGAGTGGAGTGGTTTCTGACATCATTTCACTTCATTTTGCAACCACTCTAATTGCTAGCCCTCACCAGGACCAGGAATTTTTTAGAGGTCACTTGCTCAAGGCCAGTTTAGGGATCGACTTTACTCAGCTACTCCCCCAGGTCTCTTTACACTGTCCTCTGCTTTGAATTGTTAATTTCCTCTCTGAAGGTGCATTTTAACTTTGTTAGCAGGTCTGACACTGGCTGCTTGCAAAGAGCATCAGTTCCGGAGTGCCAACTGGGTGCCAAGCCCTGTGCTAGGCATGAGGCACAAGGGGCAATGACCCTCTTTCTAACCTCAGAGTGCTCACTGTCGTCTAGCAGGGAGACAGTCTGAGAAACACATCCTTACACCAAGTGTGATATCCTGTAACTGGCAAAGGAAGGCTGTAGGGTATAATGGAGCAGAAGGATGCCCAAGTCTGCTCTGGAGAAGCAGGGGAAGGCTTTCTGGGTGAGGCAATGTTGAGCTAGGACTTGGAAGGAAAGAAATCGCTTCTAGGCATATATAGATCGGGTTGGAAGAAAACCCTGGGCTATGTTACCAAAGAGAGATGCCCTGGTTTCCGATTTCTACTTTTCTACCTTCAGGGCAATTAAAAGTCTGTAGTTTGGAATTCGATCTTTGCTTCCTTCAAATTCTCCCTCCTTGCCCCTCTCCCAGCAAACTCCTTGACAATAAGTGCTTTTAAAAATTTCACTTTCCTGTTTTTGCCGCCACACCTCACCCGCAGGACAAATATAATGCCTTGGGAGCTGAATTAAATAGTGAATGGGTAAAATGGGAAATAAAAGCTGGAAAGTAGCTGGCCCAGACTGTGAAGAGCCTTCCACGTCAGGCTATGAAATCTGGGCTTTACTCAGTAGCAGAAGTGACCATCTTTTGTGGATTAGAATCTGAGAGACGGGTCAGAGCTAGAGATGCAGTTTGGGACATCATCGGCCAGCTGATGAATTAGCTGGAAGTAGCTAAATGGCAGACTTCTCAGAGAAGGGAGAACTAGAAAGGAAATGGGAGCTGTGGGTAGTCCTGAGGATACCACAATTAGACAGTAGAGCCAGAAAAGCTTATCTTTAGAAAATTTATCTAAAGCTTCAACTTCCACATCTGTATATGGATATTAATAGCACTACCTAGCTTGGCTGCTGTGAAGATTCATTGAAATAATGCAAGAAAAGTGCTTAGCACAGTAACTGGTACAGAGCACTTAATAAATATTACTCTTCATTATTATTATTAGAAAGAGTGATCTTCGGCTGGGCGCGGTGGCTCACGCCTGTAATCCCAGCACTTTGGGAGGCCGAGGCGGGTGGATCACGAGGTCGAGAGATCGAGACCATCCTGGTCAACAAGGTGAAATCCCATCTCTACTAAAAATACAAAAAATTAGCTGGGCATGGTGGCGTGTGCCTGTAATCCCAGCTACTCAGGAGGCTGAGGCAGGAGAATTGCCTGAACCCGGGAGGCGGAGGTTGCAGTGAGCCGAGACTGCACCATTGCACTCCAGCCTGGGTAACAAGAACAAAACTCCATCTCCAAAAAAAACAAAAAAGAAAAAAAGAGTGATCTTCTTTTCTCGCACTGGGATAAGGTCAACTAACGTAGAAATACTAATTGTTAATATATGCATCCATGATTTGTTGCCCAGTAACTATGATTTCTGAAGTGCCAAACTCATTTCAGTGTTTGCCTTTTAATTAAAATGGGTATTTCGGCATTTAAAATTCATTTTTGAAGGAACCCCCTACTGAGCTGCAGCATCTCAGGCACAGCAGGTGAATACTACCATTTTTAAAAAGCTAGCTCACAATTAATGTCATAATTTTATATTTATCCTGCTAATTACGAATAAGACAAACCCCAGTTTGTCCAAGATTGTACAAACAAACAAAGAAGCCTCAGCACAGAGAGGCAGGTTACTTGCACATTTGCATATTAATTACTGTTTACTGCCTTTGCCCCTGCGGCTGATTAAGAGCATAACTATCAAAGAGCAAAGAGCACAACTTATACAGGGACTCCGATTGTCTGGTAGAAGGAGACAACCTGAAATGCAGCCTGCCACTCTCTGAGCAGGCAATGAGAAGTCTACTGTGCTGACTAATGATGACCTGACCGGAGGAAACAGTCTATGCCCACCCCATGGCTCAAAAGATCACTACATAAATAGCCACGAAGATTTCTGTGACGCATTTTAATAAAGTACAGCAGTCAACAAAGACAACCCTAGAGATTCTCATTCAAAAAGAACACCTGGGCCGGGCGCGGTGGCTCAAGCCTGTAATCCCAGCACTTTGGGAGGCCGAGGCGGGTGGATCACGAGGTCGAGAGATCGAGACCAACCTGGTCAACATGGTGAAACCCCGTCTCTACCAAAAAAAATACAAAAAATTAGCTGGGCATGGTGGCACATGCCTGTAATCCCAGCTACTCAGGAGGCTGAGGCAGGAGAATTGCCTGAACCCAGGAGGCGGAGGTTGCGGTGAGCCGAGATCGCACCATTGCACTCCAGCCTGGGTAACAAGAGCGAAACTCCATCTCAAAAAAAAAAAAAAAAAAAAAAAAAAAAAAGAACACCTTTGCTTTAGTGTACTTTGGAGCAATATTATTCTTGATCTGTACAAGACAGCAACAACAACATACATATATCTATACTTTGAAAGGTTTTGTATGTATTCAAATTCCAGTGGTCACTGCCTTGGAACAGAATAATTTCCTAAGGGTCATGAACCTACTTTCTTTCCTCAGACCTGGCACCAATTCCCTGGGAGGACCGGGTGTGCTAAAAGGAAGTACCGATGACCCAGTCCTCAGTTTCCTCCTGCAGCTATTGGACTGATTGGGATGCTCAGCAAGTCTAGGGAGTACTGGAGAATTTTAACTTGCCTTTAATTGGAGACAAAAAAAAAAAAAAAAATCACGTTAGTTGATTTAAGGGAAGGACATGAAGCCTGAAAGAAACTCTTTGTACTCACCATTTAGAGAAGCAAAAGCAGCCTCCTCTCGAGACAAAGTCCTGTCCAACAAAATCCTTGATGGAGGCAGGAAGAAATCAGTGGAAAAAAATTTAATCCCGACATAAGCATAATATATTATGCATGATAATCTTCAGAACTTGAAAGCCACTTAAAGGCAAACATCTGAAATAGCAGTGGCTGGCTTACAAGGTGACTTTTCAGCTTCCTGTAGTTGTATGAAAAATATTTAGGAAGTACAGGAGTGTAAAAACAGAGAAAGTTATCTTTGTTTTTCATCCCCAAAATAATAAAATGAATACTTTTACATATTGTCTCAATAACCACTCCCTGGGAAATTTCATGGTAATTTAATAATGATGATAGATAGCAATGGTCAAGTGGTTACCTTGTACCAGGCACTTGATATACATGATCTCATTTAATCCTCTCAGTGAGGAAGGTGATATTTTTTATGCCCATGACAAACAGTGGAGGAGGCTAAAGCTCAGAGAGACTAAGAAGCCTTCCCAAGACTACAGTGGGGGACATGGCCTTTAGCCCCTTACGGGTTCACTGAAAAATCACTGACATGAGGCAGATTGATTAATTGGTGAAAAGACATATAAATGTATTTAATGTGTTTACATGGGAGACTTCAGAATGAAGATCTAGCCAGGTGCTGTGGCTTACGCCTGCAATTCTAGGATTTTGGGAGGCTGAGGTAGGAGGATCACTTGAGGCCAAGGAGTTCGAGACCAGCCTGGGCAACATGGTGAGATATTGTCTTTACTAAGAACAAGAAAAATTAGCCTGGCATGGTGTTGTGCACCTGTGGCCCCAGCTACATGGGAGACTGAAGGAGGAGGATCATTTGAACTCAGGAGTTTGAGGCTGTAGTAAACTATGATCATCTCTGCACGCCAGCCTGGGCAACAGAGCAAGACCCAGTCTTAAAACCAAACAAACAAACAAACACATAAACAAAACCAAATAGAAAGACTGAAGATCCCAAGATACAGAAGAAATCATCCATTTTTATGCTTAGGCTCAACGAAGTATGGATAGCTCTATAGAAATACCTAATATGGTCAGAGAAGCTGGACATGATGGCACACACCTGTTGTCCCAACACTTTGGGAGTCTGAGGCAGGTAGATCCCTTGAGCTCAGGAGTTTGAGACCAGCCTGGGCAACATGGAGAAAAATAGCTGGGAACAGTGGTGCATGTCCGTTGTTCCACCTGCTTTGGACCAGGAGGTGGGAGGATCACCTGAGCCCAGGAGGTCGAGGCTGCAGTGAGCTCAAACTACACCACTGCACTCCAGCCTGGGCCAGGGAGACACTGTTTCAATAAATAAATAAATAAATAAACAAAGTGTATTATCTAATGCTAATAAAATGCATAGGGAAACCCAGCAAGGCCTGTCTGTCCAGATTCTTCTTGGCCTCTCTGACTATATATTCCTTCCTTCTGGGTGTGGGTAGGGCCCTCTCTGGAATGGGGGTCTTATGACCTATAATCAAACAAAGTGGGTCAGATCATCTCTTTATGGCCAGTTTTTACATAAAATATTTTTAGGTTTTGTGACTAGTTTTGGGGAAAAGCTGTTTTGGTTTGTGTGATAGAGCTTGGGGCAAAGGGATTCTGGTTTCTATGGCTGGCCTTCGGGGAGGATCGGACTGAGAGACGGGAAGACGGGAGAAGAAGGTCAGAAAAAATCTTTTGCTTCTGAGGCTGCTGCTGAGGCCTTCATTTTGGGGCACTGCTTTCTGAACCCCAATATTACAAAGGTAGAAAGTAGCAGAGCTGGAATTTGAAGCCAGGCTCTCTGACTATGTAGGCCATCTTGCTGTGCTATTTCTCATTTTAGGCATTAAGATACAGATTTGTTTTCCTAATGCCTCATAGTGTGTTGTAAAGTTAGGATTCTATTTCAGCTTTCTGGAGTCTCCCAAACTCATTGTTTTTCTATCCTTCCTAACGCTGCGTCTCTCAATTATAACTAAGCATTCAATTAAAAAATATCATGGTATCTTAGGGCAGAAGTCAGTGAACTACTCTGGCCTATGGGCCACATCTGCCCTCTACTATTTTTTTTTTTTTTTTTTTCGAGACTGAGTCTTGCTCTGTCGCCCAGGCTGGAACGCAGTGGCACAGTCTCAGCTCACTGCAACCTCATCCTCCTGGGTTCAAGCAATTCTCCTGCCTCAGCCTCCTGAGTAGCTGACATTACAGAGGTGTGCCACCATGCTCAGCTACTTTTTATATTTTTAGTAGAGACAGGGTTTCACCATGTTGGTCAGGCTAGTCTCAAACTGCTGACCTCGTAATCTGCCTGCCTTGGCCTCACAAAGTGATAGGATCACAGGCGTGAGCCACCGCACCTGGCCCCCTCTACCTTTTTTTTTTTTTTTTTTTTGATGCAGAGTTTTGCTCTTGTTGCCCAGTCTGGAGTGCAATGGCACAATCTTGGCTCACTGTAACCTCTGCCTCCCGGGTTCAAGCAATTCTCCTGCCTCAGCCTCTGAAGTAGCTGGGATTACAGGCATGTGCCACCACGCCCAGCTAATTTTTGCATTTTTAGTAGAGACCGGGTTTCAGCATGTTGGTCATCCTGGTCTTGAACTCCTGACCTCAGGTGATCCACCCATCTGGACCTCCCAAAGTGTCGGGATTACAGGTGTGAGCCACATGCCCCACCCCTATTGTTATAAATAAAGTTTTATTGGAACACACCCATGTTCTCTTGTTACTTGTCTGTAGCTACTTTTGTGCTACAATGACAGAATTGAGTAGTTGTGACCAAGACTGTAGGGCATGCAAGCTCAAAATATTTACTATTTGGCCATTTACAGAAAAAGTTTGATGGCCGGGCGCGGTGGCTCAAGCCTGTAATCCCAGCACTTTGGGAGGCCGAGGCGGGTGGATCACAAGGTCGAGAGATCGAGACCAACCTGGTCAACATGGTGAAACCCCGTCTCTACTAAAAATACAAAAAATTAGCTGGGCATGGTGGCGCGTGCCTATAATCCCAGCTACTCAGGAGGCTGAGGCAGGAGAATTGCCTGAACCCAGGAGGCGGAGGTTGCGGTGAGCCGAGATCGCGCCATTGCACTCCAGCCTGGGTAACAAGAGCGAAACTCCGTCTCAAAAAAAAAAAAAAAAAAAAAAGAAAAAGTTTGTTGACTCTTGAACGGGAGGAAACATTTCCTTCATTTATTCTAGCTAACCTGGTCTAGTTCTTCAAGAGCAATATCTTTGAGTGAGAGAACTGATGACTAGCCTGGCAAGCAGCTTATTTTAAATCTGAGAAATTGGGGCCAGGAAAAGCAGCCAGGTGAGCACAAGGACAGAGGGCTGTGGGTGACTTCTTCAGTGTTGTCTATCTTTCTCTTCCCAGACTCCCAAGAAATTACTGTTCCCTGCTGCATCCCTGGTACCTTGAACACTGCCTGAGATATCATGGGCACTCAGGAGGTAACCGTTGAATTAACAATCAAATATCTTTTATTTTATTTTATTTTATTTTATTTTTTAAGACAGAGGTTTCGTGCTCGCTTTGGCAGCACATATACTAAAAAAAAAGACAGGGGTTTCACCATGTTGGTCAGGCTGGTCTTGAACTCCCCACCTCGGGTGATCCGCCTGCCTAGGCCTCCAAAGTGCTTGGATTGCAGATGTGAGCCACCACGCCCAGCCAACAATCAAATAGCTTGCAACTCATCTATGAATTCTGCCTCCAGTCAGTCTTCCCTCAAATGGCACCTCTACCCATTCACCCGATTATGCTTCCTAAATCACCCTTTTCATCTCGTAGTTCCCTTGATCTAGACCCCTTCTAACAGTTTGTCCTTCACGTCTCCCAGGACAGAGTTCAAACAATGCTTTTGCCTGGCAGTTATGGTCTTGTCTCTGGCCCCTTTTCTTCACCCTACACACAGGAACTCATTTGCCTAAGCGACACTTTCTATTTTTTCCAGACTTAACTCCTGACCATTTGACCACTCAGGGAGGTAGGGTTCGCTAGGTGGGCCAGATCACAGACGGCTTTGGGAGAGAACAGCTGCGATGAAAACAATGCCTATGATATGCAAAAGAACCTGTAGGAGGCAGAGACTAGGAGCTGGGAGGCCAATTAAGAGTCTATTTGAGGTGATAATTGTGTAGACAAGGGCAAAGAGAATAGAGAGGAAGGGACAAATTGAAGATATTTGAAAGGAAGCATCTCGAGGAATTTGATAAATTAGTGGCCTGGGGGATGAAAAAAGAGGTAAAAGGAATAGAAGACGCAAGCATTTTAGTGTAAGGACTAACGATTGGGTTATCATTGATAAAAATAGGTGCTTTGGGAAGAGAAGCAAGATAAACGGGGTGAGAGAAAGTGAAGGGTATTTGGAAATAAGATTGGGATTATCCTATGACCCCTTAGCAGCCTATATGGAATAGGTCATGTGGCATTTGTGTCAATTTTGAGGTCAAGACGAGAGATCTTGCTCTATTGAGACTGACTTGTTTTTTCATTCACTCAATACACACTTATTTGAACAACCACAGTGTGCCAGGCACGGTTTAGGCCCTGGAGGTATATTAGTGAACAAAACAAGATGCCTGCCTTTAGGGAGTTTACATTCTAGCAGAAGAGACAGGCAATTAACAAGGAACGTAATAAATAATTATATAGTGTAATAAGGCACTATGGAATAAAGACCAGATGAGGTAGGGAGGCTGGAGCCTATGGAAGCCGGGTGAGGCCTTTGCAATTTTAAAGTTGATCCCAGACAATACCCAGAGCTTTTTTTTCTGTGATCACTGGTTTGTTATTCATCTTCTGACCAAGGTGACAGAAGAAATTATGGAACTCTGGCTACTGTGTGATATTTTAATAAAGATTCTTCTGTATACCACATCTGGAGGCAATTTGAAAAAAATGGAACACTTCTTGTGGTTCCCATTTCCTGAATGAGTAGCACAGTGCTCAGATGAAATTCAGATGATAGAAATTCAGATGAGTTGAGGCTGATAATTTGCACCAATTTAAATGTCACTGCGTTTCCTAGAAGGAAGAGCTTTGTTTATGAACAGCTGGGTCAATAGGAAATGTAGCCTCATTACTCACATTGTTCTAACAGGATTCCTGTCTGAACTCAGAGTAGAAGGGATACATAGAAGACTCAAACATCATCACCTGGCGTTGGATTTTTGTTCTTTGTGATAACCTAGGAGAAATGTAAAAGAGCTAATTTTAGAGGCCAGGCACGGTGGCTCACGCCTGTAATCCCAGCACTTTGGGGGACTGAGGTGGGTAGATCACCTGAGGTCAGGAGTTCAAGACCAAGTGTGACCAACATGGTGAAACCGGGTCTCTACTAGAAATACAAAAAATTAGCCGGGTTTCAAACAGGCTGAGAGTGGTGGAGGGTGCCTGTAATCCCAGCTACTTGGGAAGCTGAGGCAGGAGAATCACTTGAACCTGGGAGGCAGAGGTTGCAGTGAGCTGAGATCATGCCATTGCACTCCAGCCTGGGCGACAAGAGTAAAACTCCATCTGAAAAAAAAAGCAAAAAAAAAAAAAAAAAAAAAGCTAATTTTATCTTCTTTTGGAAGGAAAACTGACAGTTTCGGTAAAGACCAAAACCTTGGGCAATTACCTGGTGATATATAGGAACACAGGCCGTATGTATCTGCATTCTTCCTTCCTTGAGTTATTAACATATAAAATCCTTGTGTGGGTCACATGCTAAACTGCTCTCAGTTTTCTGTGTTTCTTCAACAGGACCTGGTGTGCCAAGGATCCTCTTTCATTTCTAATACCTTCCATCACCAAGATGCTTATTGGGGTTCTTCAGAGGAGGGGGAATATTTAAAAGGGAAGGAGGGAGGAACGGGTTGGGTGATGTGGTTTGGATAATGTCAGAAGACACAACTGGTAGAGGATACAAGAGCGATATGTGCTGTAATTCTAAATCGGGCTCAGCTCTATTAAGAACAGAAAGTGAATTCCTTCATGTAGAGATGAGCTAAAAAGGGAAGGAAAAGGTACGCATGGAAGCTCAAGGCTCTTTTTCTGTGTTGCTTTTTCTAAACTAGTGAAATCCCCCAGGTGCATGGTGCAGTGCGATGTATACACACAGGGACACCCCCGCAGCACAGCAGAACCAAGTTTTCCTCCCTCTGTTCTGACTGAAGCAGCTGCTGGCAATTGGCAAGATATGATCCAAGTTTCCTGGGAAAATCCTGGGAAGAGCCCAGGATCAGTCAGAATATATTTGGGTCTGCTGGGTACATATTCAGCAGGACAGAAGGGCTTGGAGTTTGAACACTTTTAAAATGTTAGAAAAGCCCTCACCAAAGTAACTTCCCTAGTGGACATGGTATTTTTTTTTTTTTTTTTTTTTGAGGCATATTCTTGCTCTGTCACCCACACTAAAGTACAGTGGCATAGTCTTGGCTCACTGCAACCTCTGCCTCCTGAGTTCAAGTGATTCTCGTGCCTCAGCCTCCCAAGTAGCTGGGATTACAGGCATATATCACCATGCACGCCTGGCTGATTTTTGTATTTTTAGTACAGATGGGGTTTCACCATGTTGGCCAGCCTGGTCTCGAAATCCTGGCTTTGAGCAATTCACCTGCCTCAGCCTCCCAAAGTGCTGGGATTACAAGTGTGAGCCACTGCGCCCTGCCTCCATAGTATTTATTTCATATTCCGCTAGTGATTTCTACCCCTTCCTCCAATTCAACAGACATTCATTAAACTTCTCCGAGGTGCATAGGACTGTGATGTGCTTAGAATTATAACAAAGGGGTAAACTTGAATTAATGACAAACCAAAGTGAAACCAGTTGTTCAAGAATCTTCTTAGGAATTAATTCCATTGCTGTGAGCAATTAAGAAAGTCACTCCCCATCCTCATATGCACACACAACACACACAGACACGTTCAGGTAGAAATGCCCTCTAGGTAAAAATAGGCTGGGTTTTTCGTGCAGTGCCCATAGGCCTTGCTGGGGCTACCCATGGAGCCGCTGCACTGAGACATGCTGATTAAATGCTCCGCAATGGCCTGTGGGTCATTCTCTGTTTCTTGTCAACTTCAAACGGGCTGAGCGGGTCTGAGTTTGTTTTAACTCCACTGCGCCCAAATGTCTTTTGTCTTAATCAGACTTTATTCTTACCTTTTCAGAAATGGAACAGTTTCTCTTTTTCCTGTTTCCTCACATTTTCCTATGAGGCACAAACTCACAAGAGACATTTTTGAAAGTGAAGCAGACAGGAAAAGCACCCGTTTTTGGTTTGTTTCTAAATGTCTAAAATTTATAGAATTTTCCAAGGTCAGTCGTTCTGGTGTATCACAGATGGGGATTCGATCTCAATCTGCTTTGAAGGTGATTACATTAAATAAGCTTTTGTTGAGTATCTGCTTCATATTGGGTTTCATTCTGAGAGAGTTAGCGATGATACAGAATTTATCCCTGCCCGTGAGGAGTTGAATTGAACAAGAGAGGCCACATTAATTAAGCTAAGAATTCACTTCTGAGTTTTTGAAGTCACATTCTTGGCTTCAGTGTTTCTATGCATAATGGCCATAATTTTAATTTATGTAATATTGTGTTAAATTAACTTTAGCCTAAAGCCGCCTCCTTGCCTTTTAAAAGAAATAGAGATGGGTTCTCACTATGTTGCCTAGGCTGCAGTGCAGTGGCTACTCACAGGTATAATCTCACTTCTGATCAGCACCAGAGTTTTGACCTCCTTACATATATTTTAAGTTCAGACTAAAGGTTTCTCCATAGATAGTGAAACTTAACCTAACTGGATGTCCAGGTGGACTTGTGAATCATAGCAGATCGGTTTTAGTCAATCACAGTCAGCCAACTATTTAAATCCTGTTCGAAAAGGCAAAAGCGAAGCTGTAACCAATCCGGTTGTTTCTGTACCTCACTTCTGTTTTCTGCACGGCACTTTCCTTTTTCTGTCCATGAATGTTATCTGACCACGTGGTAGCCCTGGGAGTTCCTCTGAACCTCTTCTTGTTGGGGCAGTGTTGGTGGAGTGGGAAGGGGTGCTGCCTGATTCAAGATTGTTCTTTGCTCAATAAAACTCTAGTAGGCTGGGCACACAGTGGCTCATGCCTATAATCCCAGGACTTTGGGAGGCCTAGGTGGGTGGATCACCCGAGATTAGGAGTTCGAGACCACCCTGGCCAACCTGGTGAAAGCCCTGTCTCTACTAAAAATACAAAAATTAGCAGGGCATGGTGGCGCATGCCTGTAGTCCCAGCTACCCAGAGGCTGAGCAAGACTCCAACACCCCCACCCACCCACACACAAAAAACTCTGTTAAATTTAATTTGTCCAAAGTTTTTCTTTTCACAATAGTAAATTTAGTTCTCGAAAAATGGCTCTGAAACACCCAAAATAAAGGAAACCTAATCTAGACATTGGGAATGCTTTAACTAATTAGCAAGCTAATTTGGCTTAATGCATTCTTTTCCTCAAAGTACTTTGTTCCACACTCTATGATATATATATAGAGAGAAGGGGAAGACCTGTTGCCCAGGCTGGAGTGGAGCAGTGTGATCTCAGTGGCTCACTGTGTCATTCACCTCCTGGGTTTAAGTGATTATCCTGACTCAGCCTCCCAAGTAGTTGGGATTACAGGTGTGGGCCACCACGCCCAGCTAATTTTTATATTTTTAGTAGAGATGGGGTTTCACCATGTTGGCCAGGCTGGTCTTTTTTTTTTTTTTGAGACAGAGTTTCGCTCTTGTTACCCAGGCTGGGGTGCAATGGCTCGATCTCGGCTCACCGCAACCTCTGCCTCCTGGGTTCAGGCAATTCTCCTGCCTCAGCCTCCTGAGTAGCTGGGATTACAGGCACGCGCTACCATGCCCAGCAAATTTTTTGTATTTTTAGTAGAGACGGGGTTTCATCATGTTGACCAGGATGGTGTCTATCTCTTGACCTTGTGATCCACCTGCCTCGGCCTCCCAAAGTGCTGGGATTACAGGCGTGAGCCACTGTGTCAGGCCCCGACACTATGATTTTCGTCATGAAGCATTCACCCAGTCTTGCCACTCAACTTGGAGAAGGAAAGCTGCATTAGTGGTGGGTTCAGCTCTCAAGAGGAGCTCACTCTCTGCAGAACAATGAGAAGCAGAGGGGCAGTAACTGGAGTCTTATCCTGAGTGGCTGAGAGAAATCACTTCACTGCTCTTACTTTAGGGTATCTTTGTCTCCTCACACCATCATATATTATAAGGATTGTGGGAAATCTTCCTGTGCTCTTTGGATGAAAGATGTATTACATATGGTGTATGCAAAGGTTTTGGATAAATTTTAGAAAAAAAAAAAGATAGTGAAGATAATAATACCATCTAGCATTCATTGAGTGCTTATTATACGTCTGGCACTAAACTAATGATAAAATTACATCTCTAATCTGTAACTGTCTTATATCTGGTAGTCCCAAAATTGTCAAAATATTCATTTCTAAATGGGCCCTGTTTATAATCTGCAATTGTTAATTTGGGTGATGGGTTCATGGAGATTTATTATACCATTTTCCCTACTTTGGTGTTTTGAAATTTTCCATAAAAAGAGGCTATGCAAAAAAGGAAGAGGCTGAGTAAGCTTCATAAACCGTATTCCAGCATCTATTGCGTGCCACACCCTTCACATTAGCTGTCTGTGAATTAAGAGCAAGCCCATTTTACAAATGAGGAAGCTAAGGCTCAGGTTAAACAACTTGTTCAAAGAGTTGAACCCTGACCAAAATCTATATTCTTCCCCGTATACCCTGCTGCTGCTCTGTTGGACCATATGGTTTCAAAGGGCAGGGCCCCTGGGTTTTATCTCGGCAGCACTGCAGTCCCCATATTTTTGTCCTTCAATGGGTGGATCTGCTTATAGCTCAAAATAAAGAGTTTTTAAAAACAATGGGATGCATATGCCTTATGAAAGCTGTCAAGGCCATTGTGATGGCTAATGATAATTTTAATCTCCTAAGAATGTCCTTAATTGTATATTCTCTGTGTGTGTGTGTGTGTGTGTGCACATGTGTGTATAACATTTGGAACTTGGGGGCAACCAACATTTATTATCAGAAATATCACAGGCTGGGTGTGGTGGCACTGGCCTGCAATCCCAGCACTTTGGGGGGCCCAGGCAGGAGGAGGATCACTTGAGCCTAGGAGTTTGAGAACAGCTTAGGCAGTATGGTGAGACCCTTGTCTCTACAAAAAAGAGAAAGAAAGAAAGAAAAAAAGAAGAAGGAAAGAAGGAAGGAAGGAAAGGAAGGAAGGAAGGAAGAAATCACCACACCTCCCTATTAGGTTAGGTTTAGGCACCATTTTACTGATGAAAAAAACAAGGCTGAGAGGGGTCAAAGTTGGCAAAACCAGTGTATGGTGAATGTCATGGAGGGGCAGAATGTGGTGCAGCAGGAGTTCATCCAAACTGGTGGGATTCCAAAAATCTCTCTCTTTCCACCACCTCAGTAAGTGCCATGTTAGAATCGGATTCTTTCTCCTAAGAAAACAGCTTCTATTAAAGCCAAGAGTGGGTCAACCAAATTCCTCTATAGGACCAAACTGAACAGAAGCGAATTGTCCCATCTGTTGTCTAAACCACCCTCCAGGACTTCAAAGCATCTTGGCTCAGGAGGGAGAAGTCCCTGGGGTGGCGGGGGAAGGGGGGCGGCCGGAGGGAGATGAAAACGGAGCCCCTAGGCTTTCTATGAGTCCCTTCAGGTCTTTGAGCCGCACGCACCCACTGACTGTCATCCCAGCCGACTTCTCTTTGAATCTGAGTCTCTTCACGACCCCCATCTTTCCCCTTAGCCCAAACATACACTCTGGGCCCGACTTCTGTTTGAAGTGAATGTGCTACTCTTCACACCGCGCCCTGCGGAGGTGCCACGGGATTAGAGGAGGCGGCGCCCCGTGGGGCAAGGCGACCTGAGCCGGCCAGCAGTGTGCGCTTTCAGCCTCTCCCGGGGTGATAATGGCATTCCAGGCTTTTCCACAGGCATCTCTCAGCCCCTGATGGGTCTTAATTAAAGAGGCTGTGCGGGTCTTGGAGGCAAACACGGGCCAGGAAATCAGTGTGGGAGCTTGTTTTGAGCTCTTGCCTGGCCTCAGAGAGGCTGGGTTCTCAGGAGGAAACGAGATGGAAAAGTTGGACCAAATGTCTATATCCCAAATCAAACTCCTCCACTTCATGTTAATAATCTAGGGCTCTCCCCTCAAATGTCACCTCTTATTTTATGTAGAAACGAGCAGGAAACCATACTGGAAATTGCTCATAGTACCACGGGTTGGAGTGATGCTTTCTCTCACCTTTCTGGGATTATTCTGAGGAAAAGGTAGTAAGTAGATCAGTGCAGTAGTAAGTTCCTTAAAGCTTATTTACACGTACTAGTTACTCCCTTTCAGTGGAAGATATTTAGATGAAATATTGAACTGTTTTGGTATGCAGCAAGTATCTTCCTAAAGAAATTTCAAATGTGGCTTTAAGGAGAATAAATATTTAAAAAAATGAGATAATACAAAGTAAAATATAAGATCTCCTTTCCCGGAAAAAAATTTAAGGATTATAAAGGTCAATAATATATTTTTGTAACGTCATTTGAGTATGACTTTTTGGATATAATCATAGAATATATCTGCTTTTAAAATATTATTTTGCAAATTGTGATAGTTTCACAATTTGTAAATGCACACATACACACTTATGTATGTGATTATTTAATTAGTGTCCCATTTACCTTCTAGACCATAAGCTCCATGAATATAGGGACTGTATCTGACTTGCTCACTGCTGTATCCCCAGTGCCTAGTATATATGTTAGGTACTCAATAAATGTCGTGAGTATTCAAAAAAAAAAAAGAAAACACTAACATTTATTTACAAAAATGTGATTGAAAAGAGTCTATGAATCATGAAATCATATATACAATTGTTTGCCAGTTTGTGAAATTAATTTTTTTTTTTTTTTTTTTTTTGAGGCAGAGTTTCGCTCTTGTTACCCAGGCTGGAGTGCAATGGCGCGATCTCGGCTCACCGCAACCTCCGCCTCCTGGGTTCAGGCAATTCTCCTGCCTCAGCCTCCCGAGGAGCTGGGATTACAGGCACGTGCCACCATGCCCAGCTAATTTTTTGTATTTTTAGTAGAGACGGGGTTTCACTATGTTGACCAGGATGGTCTCGATCTCTCGACCTCGTGATCCACCCGCCTCGGCCTCCCAAAGTACTGGGATTACAGGCTTGAGCCACCGCGCCCGGCCTAAAATTTTTAAATAATCAGGGAAATGGTCCCAATAAAGCAGAATAAGGGCAAAATGCACCTAATACAATTATTTAAAGAAGCAACTTGTGTAATCCCAGCACTTTGGGAAGCCAAGACAGGTAGACTGCCTGAGCTCAGAAGTTCAAGACTAGCCTGGCCAACATGGCAAAACCCTATCTCTACAAAAAACACAAAAATTAGCCTGTAGTCCTAGCTACTTGAGTGGCTGAGGCGGGAGGATCACTTGAGCCTGGAAAGTCATGGCTGCAGTGATCTGAGATTGTGCCACTGCACTCCAGCCTGTCTGAAAAAAAAAAAAAAAAAAAGCCACTTGTCTCTGAAACACTTTTAAATTTTGCTTTGGAATGAAATCCTTTCATGGTTGTAGTACCACAGCATGTAGCTCTAGGTATGTGCACACATGGTACTCTTCACCTTCTCTCTGTAAAGATGACCGGTAGAAATGGCAGAGCTAAGGGACAGAAGTCTGAAGTTGGTGGAGCCTTAATCACCTGAATCAGTGACTAAGACGGTGGGGAATACAGCTTACTTCCAGACATTCTAGAATCTTTGGAATCCACAGTGCTCTGCATGAGAAAGTCGGAGCTTCCTGAAGAACTTATCGCCAAACTTCATGGAATCGCCCTGTGCTTCTTCAACAAAACCTGGTTACATACAACCTCTTTAACAGCACTAAAATACAGCTAAAAGATAACCTTTTCTTCTATGATGATTTATTTGGTCATGTTTGGTTGTGCACCAGTCAGAGAGGATGGAAATAGTCGTTTCATAGCCTTTCAAACAAGATCCGCATTGTCAAACTTTTGCTGTTTGTTCTGGTATTCCCCTATTCCCCTCTGCCCTCAAAAGATGTTTAAAATTTTCAGGGCCATGATGTCGCCCCGTTTTGCTACCAAGTTTCTTTTTTCTTGAACTTTTGTTTCAAAAGATCTTTCTTTCCCTGTGTGCTCACTGAAGCCTGATTGTGGGGTCAAGCTATAATTAGTTTACATACGAAGTTTAATTCACTGTGGCTCTTTTGGCATTAGACTCAAATGGGCTTTGATGTCTGGCTGGGGCTTTGATCCCAGACCCTCGAATGGTGGTCATCACTCCAACTCAAAGGATTGCCCTTTACTTTTTTCCTCCTATTAGGAGACAGCTTTTCCCAATTACATCATTTGTGTTTGTTTCGCCATAAAAGCTGCAAGGCATCATTTTGTTGCTTTGCTTGATAGCAAAATGTGCCGTTGATACTCCTTACTTTGCTTGGCTGCAATAGAATGTTCACTGCTGGACAAGGCATTTGTAGAATGATGCTCAGACTTTGGTGGGGGTGCTGTTAGGAGCTGTTCTGCCTAAGGGCAAAACATCAGACTATGTGGTATGAGGGATGTTTTCTGGCTCTGCCCAGGACAGCTCTTCGATCATAAGCCACACAACTGTAATATATTCAGCCAAGACTCCTCTTCATGCTGGCAACTTAGTTTCCAGACTTTCCATGTGGCAGGTCCACCCCATCTTTAGTGGTCCACTTTCTGAGTGTCAATTAACAGTTTTTCTGAGAAGACAGAAGTGTTCAGGGAAAGCAAAGGAACCAACGAGGGCTGAAGAACATTAGAAAGGAGATAATGAAATAGCACTCGTGGAGGAGGAAGTACCAGCACCTGCTCTAAAAAGAAAGCGAGAGAAAAATCAAAACAGTAGGGGGAAGTGAGATTCTGTTGGCAACATAAGGGAGCAGTGGGCGATGACTTTCAACTGCTTCTGGAATACCTGCAATGAAAACAAAAGAATCAAAGAGGAAAGAAAATCCAGGGAACTAGACTGGAGGGGAGAAAATTTCACTGCTAGCTTAAAAAGAGAATAGGGGCAACCCAGCCCATCTCACTTAATCTGATGACATTGGGAGTTTTCCTGGAAAAACAATTACAGCATTGAGCTCCTTGCTTCTAACTTCATTTGACAGCCGAGTTTGTTTTAATTGGCATGTGAATGAACAGCATTATTTATTAATGTGTAATGGATACTTTGGAAAGCATAACCTTTTTTCCGATTTGTGACCATTTTATTGGTGGAACCATCTGAATACATTAGTTTTAATATTTAAACTTGCTGAGAACACTTTTTCATGGAGATATACAAGCTGTTATGGCAAATGGCTTACTTTGGACTAATGAGCCAGCTCAAAGTGGCATTTGGTGAGGAGGGCAGTTGGGAGGGTGGGGAGGTTTGGAGACATAGCGACTTGTCTGCCTGCCTTACAAGATTTATTAGTTGTGTGTAAAAATGTGTTTCAGCTTTTTTCTCTCCCTCAACTATATAAATTTAGTTGTTGATGTGTGACATAACACAGGCCACAATAATAGACTCCACCCAGCCAGAGGAATCTAATTCAGAGCTAGAAAGCAAGAAGCTTGTTTAGAAATGAGTAGAATGAAACAATGACAGAGGACAAGGGCGAGTGGCATTTGGCAAGCAGGATAAGTCATTATTCTTTCGTGCCTTAGTAAAATTAGGGAGGAAAATTAGTTCCTGTATTATAATGCAGTGTTTGGCAACAGTAGGCATAAAGAATAGATAACCTGAATAGAATTGATTTTGTATGCTTGCGAACACCTGACCATAATTCCATTTTTAGATCTAATATACAACCTTGTTAATTATGAATCAAGTTTGTAGTTCCTTTCATGTCTGTGGGAGGCAGCAATGGGGAGGAAAGTGAAAAGTGGCAAGGGAGTTCTTTTGTTTTTGTATTTTTTTGTAAATGTCAACTTAATTCTATTTGTAGTAGAGATTAAATGGACACTATTAAGCTTAAAAGTTAGCTTAAGAGTATGTTAGTGAAAAAACAATTTACAACCAATCTACATTATCTTGAGTCTCTCGCTAGCAATTGTCAGGTGAATACTTGCAAGGTAATGTGCTGAAGACAGTGATACTAAGAGGGTATTGAAACAGTCTCTGCCTTGAGGTAGCTGTCGTAATGTAGACAGAGAAAAGAGATACATATAAACACCTACCTACAGAGATATGTGTGTGCACATCCAGGTAAGTCACCTTACAGGTAGCATGGGATAAGAACCAGGTATTTATATAGTTTACTGGAGCTCAAAGGAGGAACGTGAGTGAACTGAGAGTAGACCACACAGAGAGGGGAGAAAAGAAGAGGTATTCCTGGCAGGGGTAAGCAGATGGGCAAAAGTGCACGTGTCTGAAATAAGGATATAGGATCACTCCTTCACACAACACTTCGCCTGAACTTCAGCAATCGTGACTTGCGGGATTGAATTTCCGAGGTTCTTGGATGTACTGCTTTTGAAGATATATGTGGTACTTTTTCACAGATAAGCCAGCTAGTGGCATTTCCAGACCTCTCCCACCGGAAATTTCGGTGGGATAAGGGTCTGGAGTAGTGTGTTCCAAGCAGAGGTGATCAATACATGACACTTCAAGAGGGAAGACTTTTAAATCCCTCTGGAGAAAAGCTGTAACTTACATAACCCTTACTACCTATGTGCTAGCCACGTTGTGAGTGCACAGCCCCCACAATATCTATCATATGCTGCATATTATTATAATTCTTCAATAGCAGTTTCCCATAGCAGCTGCTTCCTTTCACAGTGGGGGTAACAGACACAGAGAAGGGAGTAAGTTGCCCGCACAGCTATTTAGGGGTGAAACTGGGATACAAATCCAGACAGTCTGATTTCTGAGTCAGAGCTCTTATTGTAAACTGAGACTAAGTAATAATAAAAGCTCAAACAAAAACCAAAGCGCGCACGCGCGTGCACTCAAACCGTAGGCTTGTAAAAGAAGCGATGCAACCTCTCGGTATATACAGCGATATCCTCCTGCCTACTTTTAAATGCCATCCACAGTAAGACGTTAAAAAATTAAAACGACAACGAAAGTTAACAGTTTTAGAACAACATTGCATTGTGCTCTGTATGGCTTGCCTTTACACAGTGGAGTTGAGGGACCAAGCCCTCAGGACTCCTCTGTGCATACACTCGCAGTACCCGGCTTGGGAAGGGAAAGGAACCTAACTCGGTGTGAGTGGAAACGAGGAGTGGCCGTGTGGGGAAAGGGTTAAGACGGCTGCAACTTGGTCGAGTTGCAGAAAGTTCTCCGGAGAGCCCGACTGCAGCGTCCCGTCGCGGCCCCTGTAACAGGATGCTGGGGCTCCAGGCGCTCGCCCCGAGCTTTGGGCGACGGGAAAGAGCCAATGAGGAGCGAGGGCAAAATCGGGGGCAGTAAACCCGAAAAGGGGGCGAGGAGGCCCGCGGGGAGAGCGGGGGAGGGGGCGGGGAGGGGCGGGGAGGGCCGAGCGAGGAGGCGGCGGCTCGGAGCGCCCGGCGGCGCGCCTGACAGAAGAGGGGAAGCCTGGGGGCGCGAGCGTCGCAGCCGAGGGGCCGGGGCGGGGAGGCGGGCGCCGGGCGGGGGTTCGCGGGGCTGCCGCGCGTGACGTAGCTCCGGGCAGGGCGTTATCAGCTGCCGGGCCTCGGCGAGGGACGCGCGGCGACAGCGGACGGCGCCGCCCGGGCCGGGACGGCTGCAGCCGGCGGCCGCGCGCAGGACCCGAGGGCTTCTGGCCGCCGCCCCCGCCAGCGCCGCGCCCCGCCGCGGGGCGGCATGAGTCTGCGGCCGCAGCCCTAGCGCCCTGCTCCTCCGCCCCGGCGGCCCGGCTGAGCTGACGGCGCTCGCTGCCCGATTGGGGGCCATGAAGCCGAGTCCGGTCGGGACGGCGAGGGAGCTGGAGGCGCCGGCGCCGGCCCGAGGCGAGCAGCGCGCGGTGGAGCCCGAAGGGCGCTGGCGGGAGAAGGGCGAGGCGGACACGGAGCGGCAGCGCACCCGGGAGCGGCAAGAGGCCACGCTGGCCGGGCTGGCGGAGCTGGAGTACCTGCGCCAGCGCCAGGAGCTGCTGGTCCGGGGCGCCCTGCGCGGCCCCGGGGTTTCGGGGGCCGCTGCGCCCCGCGCAGGGGAGCTGCCGGGGGAGGCGGCGCAGCGCAGCCGCCTGGAGGAGAAGTTCTTGGAGGAGAACATCTTGCTGCTACGAAAGCAGTTGGTAAGTCGTTCTGAAGGTGGAGCACGGCTGTAGCTGCCCCGGGGCTGGAGGTCAGGCAGGTGGCCTGGGGCGGGCTCGAGGTTAGCTCTGGCTGGGGAGATGCTCGCTGTTACGGGACGCCCCCGCCCACCCCGTACCTCCCTGGTCCCTTTCCTGAATGCCCGCGGCGCGTGGGCTGCCGACGCCCACGCGTTTCTGGCGTGTGCCCGCTTTGTGTCTGGCGACCTCGCGCGGATCGCAGGAAGTGGGTGGCTGCTCTTCCCTCCTCCTCTGCCTTCGAGATTCTCGGAGTCGTCTAGTTCTAACCTTCGGTCTCCTTAGTTAGTTGAGTATATGCCCTCTCCCCAGAGGTTTGCAAACTCCCACTTAAAATACCATTTTATTTGGAGGTTTTCTTGGCTTCCTCTCTTCCCGCCGAGAGAGGCCAAAAGCCAAGGAGGGGGTTTGTGGCGTGCTTAACTGTCCAACGCCGAGTTTTACGATTACCCTGGAGCGCCTGTAGGGAGCTGTGCCTCTCCCAGAGATCTCAGCATGCCAGCTTTCACCCAGGCTGGTGCTTAATTTCAAATAGAAGCCCTTTGTATAAGGCAGCTCAAACTAGATGGAAATGATGGAAATTTGGCTGGAGACTGTGTCCCCTCCGCTCATGTTTTATACGTTGTGTTCTGCCAGCTGTGATTGGTGGTGGAGGTGGGAGACGAGAACCTGCTCTCGGGGAACATTTATCTTAACTGGATTTCTGTCAGCGTCTCAGTCATTCTGTGCAGCCTTCATTAAGGGGGAAGAAAAAGAACTTTGGAGCTTAATGTATTGATGAACAGCTTTTGACCCCGCCTCAGAATAATGGCGGCAGCTTTGTTTTCAGTGACCTCAAAATGTGGTTTTGGAAACAGCAAACGTCCTCACCTGACCGAGTGATCCAGCTAAACTAGACACAGGCCAGACAGTGGCCCTCCCACAATGAAGTAGTGATGCTGCGAGGTTGTCATGTGTTTTCTTCTAGTAGCTCTTTTCAGATCATTTCTGTGTGTGTGTGTGTTTAAGCACCAAAGTACTTTTATTTGATAGGTTCATTTTTCCTGAAGAAATTAATTGTAGCAAACAAACATACGATTTATGTCTCCAAGCTTTTTAAGTTAAAGACAAGAAGAGTAGATATTCATATGCATGTGTTTTGTAAAGATGTACACTATGGTTTGTGTAATATCTCTGTTTTGGTATTTTACCGTGCTTCTTTGGTCACAGACCAGATTCGTATGTAACACTGATTTGAGCCAGTTCTCACTGGTGACTTACACTTTATTGTCTTGTGCAATTGCACCTTTTTGGCTGCATGAATCTCAAGACTGTAAGTGGCGCATTCCTATTGTCTGCTTGAGGGGAGCAAGGTAGTGTGTCAAGAAAATTCCAGTCCAGTCAGTGTTTATGGTACTATTTTCATTTGTAGACTTGGCATTCATGATTTGAACCAGATGCTTTTTGCGTTCTCCTGCTTTTCCAGCAATAGGAAGCACTAGGTGGCAGTGTGAGTTAGCACAATCCATCTCTCACCTTTGGAAACCCAGAGGCGTTCAAATCTCAAAGGGCCTTCCCATGAGGGTTTTGGATTCTGCTGGCTCACATTATACTTGGCACTGGCTATTTGTATTAGTTTCTCACTTTCAAAGGCCCTAAGACTGATTAAACCCCACAAAGTAACTAATAGAAAACAAAACTCTGCAGGCCAAGACATTTGGCCAGAAAATCTCACCTAAGATTAGTGTATTATAGGAAATCTGTTACTCTAACTTCAAATTAAAGAGTCTACGGTGAAGTATTGTTTTTTAAAAGACTGGTTATACACCAGATGATTTAGTCTCAGTCCGTTTTTCTTCTCCCTATCTATAAAAAATCTCAGTTTGTATATATTAGTTGAAACTTAAAACAACTTTATATTGCCACAAAATGTGAGAAAGTAGAATTAAGCATAGGACATATTCTTAAATTCTTGAAGTTTTTCTTTATTTCAGGTCATCCAGTAAAATTTTGGTTTTATAAGTTTTAGTGAACTCTTTGAATGCGTAATTTGAATCCTTAGAGTAGACTTTCTGGTTCTTTTGTCAACCCTGTATGTTCATGTTTCCTTTGTTTCTTCCTAATCAGAATTGTTTGAGGCGAAGAGATGCTGGTTTGTTGAATCAGTTGCAAGAGCTTGACAAGCAGATAAGTGACCTGAGACTGGATGTAGAAAAGACATCTGAAGAGCACCTGGAGACAGACAGCCGGCCTAGCTCAGGTAAGTGATGGAGCACAAGGACAGAATTCTGCACTCATGAGTGTCTATCTCAGCCCCTGTGGTTAACATTCCCAGACCTGCAAATGGTAGTGGAGTTTGTTTCCAGTGCAGAGAGAGAGAATTTAAAAAAAAAAAAAAAAAAGCAGTCTGCCATTCAGTTTCATATGAATGAGAGGGATCTGTCATTCAGTTTCATCTGAAAGAGAGGGAAATAAACTCAGACAACAAAATTTTTAGTAATGAGATTGATGTGACTGGAGTCCCCTGAGTTTAAAAATAAAACCTATTCAAATTTCTGCAAGAGCTACCCTCCTTTGAAACTTGAGTAAGTCAGAACTGGGCTAGAAAATTAGTCACACTTCAACTTCCTGAGACCACATCAAAAGTTTTTTTTTTTTTTTTCTTTTAAACCATTTGGCTCCTTAAATAGATTTTTCTCTTATTTTTTTCTGAAACAATCATGATAAAGATGAAGCTTTGACAGACCTAAGTTTCTTTCCTTGGACATCTTCAAGGCGGGGTCAAGGAGTAAGGTTAGTTTGATGGGGAGAGTAACTGAAATGTACTCCTGGTTATGGGCTCTTTGCTTTTTCCTAAGAATTGTTTGAAATAAGACCATAATATTAGGACACCAAAGTCCAGTGAACCAAAATTGGCCAAAAAACCCAACAAATCTTCTTTTCCTAAATGATTAATTTTTCTTTTAAGCATGAATATGCATTATTTCTTGACATGATCTTAATTCCAACGGTATTTTTATTTGTAGGGTTTTATGAGCTGAGTGATGGGGCTTCAGGATCCCTTTCCAATTCCTCTAACTCGGTGTTCAGTGAGTGTTTATCCAGTTGTCATTCCAGCACCTGCTTTTGCAGCCCCTTGGAGGCAACCTTGACTCTCTCAGATGGTTGCCCCAAATCTGCAGGTAAGAATTTTTAGCGTTGATAGAAACTGTAAATTGGAAGGGGTCAAGGGCCCTTAAAAGATTGTCTGGCTCCAGTACCTTTCACTGGTGGAAAAACAAAGATCCATCAGTTAGTGGCATTTAGTGCCATACTTACATCTAGAACTTAGAGCTTCATCTAGGTGAGTATCTAGAACTATTCCAATACCATTTGGGTGCTACTTGGTTATATATTCTAATAGTAGCAAGACAGTTTATCTCTAGAAATCCTGTTCCAGTATTGGAGGTCTTGAGCTCTGTTTCTGAGCCTTTGCTGTTAGGTTAACTTGCCTGTATTTTCTTTTGAAAACCATTCTGTATCTGTTTTCCTCTTTTAATTATTTAAAGCTAAAACTCGGCCAGGTGTAGTGGCTCACGCTGTAATCCCAGCACTTTGGGGGGCCAAGGCAGGTGGATCACCTGAGGTCAGGAGTTCAAGACCAGCCTGGCTAACATGGTGAAACCCCATCTCTACTAAAGATACAAAAATTAGCTGGGTGTGATGGCATGCACCTGTAGTCCAGCTACTTGGGAGGCTGAGGCAGGAGGACTGCTTGAACCCAGGAGGCAGAGGTTGCAGTGAGCTAAGATTGCACTCCAGCCTGGCAACAGAGTGAGGCTCGATCGCAGTCAATCAATCAATCAATCAATCAAACCACTCTAAGTTGTCTGTCAGCTTGGCCCAGAACTGGTTGGCACTTCAGGGAGCGGTGGCCCCTTCGTGTTCTCCAGAATGTTCTGCAAGATGGCAGCTTGTTTTTTCTTTTAGTAAGTGGGCGCCCACATGCCATTATGAGGAGTTCACTGGGGAGGCCCCCACACTGAGCCCGCCCCGCGACGCGAGGCCCCTCACAGCCGCGGAGCAGGCGGCCTTCCTGGACTTCTTGTCTAGCCCTTATTTTGGGCTATCTTTGCAATGATCCCCAGAAGGAATTATGCTATTGTACCAAAAGAGTTTCCGCATTTCCACTACGTGTCGCAAACTGTACTGGATGCTCTGCATACATTTATCTCCATTGAATCCTCCCAATAGTTCTATACAGTATGGTGGTCGTTTGCTCCATTTTATGTATTAAAAAAAAAAAAAAACGGCCGGGCGCGGTGGCTCAAGCCTGTAATCCCAGCACTTTGGGAGGCCGAAGCGGGTGGATCACGAGGTCAAGAGATCAAGACCATCCTGGTCAACATGGTGAACCCCCGTCTCTACTAAAAATACAAAAAAATTAGCTGGGCATGGTGGCGCACGCCTGTAGTCCCAGCTACTAGGGAGGCTGAGGCAGGAGAATTGCTTGAACCCAGGGGGCGGAGGTTGCAGTGAGCCGAGATCGTGCCATTGCACTCCAGCCTGGGTAACGAGCGAAACCCCGTCTCAAAAAAACAAAACAAAACAAAACAAAACGAGGCCTAATAAGGTTATTTAAGGCTTTATAGTGAGTGGCAGAAGCAGAATTCAACTCAGGCCTAATTGCAAGGTCCATGTCTTTCCATCATCCTGAGAGAATTCAGAAATTGTTGTTTTCAACCTTCTCATCTAACAGAAGAGGAATTTTGGCTTATAAGCTATTTGTCAGAGATTCTCCATCTGCTGAATGGCAGGGTTGTTGCTGGAACTCAAGATTCCTTCCTTAGTCCTGTTATATTGTGAATTCTTAGAAGAGTAAATAGGGAAATTAGATTTGCTGTAGTACGGGCACAAGTCATCATACTCCTGGTTTGTCTGTTTTCTCCACTTGAGTGTAAGGTTGAAGTTCCGAGTCCAGGCAAGGCAAATGTAACACTGAGCAGCTGAGGGAGCCAGTTGGCTGATGTCTTTGTATCTGTGTGTTGTCAGCAGCAATCATTTGGGGAAGCACAGACTGTGTTATCTAGAGTGTCTGGGCCTCAAGTTCATTGGTAATTGCTCCCCTTCATTCCGCAGATCTGGTTTCAGAGGGAAACTTTATAAACCCATTAATGGCACTTTGGTTCAGGTTTTCCTTCAAGACAGACCCCTGCTCTTACAAATGCCATATCCTCACATAATTGAGACAGTTGTACAAGGCCTTGGGGGCTGGGATGTCTGTTTTGTTCAACTCTAAAGAGGGAAGAGGGATGAATGGTAAAGTGTTGGTCAGTGTGGCTTTCAGTAAGGCAAAGATAGGGCTTAGGTTGCTGGAAGAGGAAGGATGGGGAAGGATGTTAGCTAGAGAGGTTTCCTTTTAGAGCAAGCTCTTTATAGGGTGGGGGGTCAAGTGGGTGGGGACATGGCACTTTGGTTTTATTATATTTTCTTTACAAATGAATCATATCATATCTGGGTCTAGATTATTTTTTTCCCTGAGGCTGCTAATTATCGTGGAAGTTCATGGAGCTTTCTCAACATAGAATTTGGCACATACGGGTTCTCAGTATTTGAATAAATAAATATAACAAAGGACAATTACTGATAAACTCCACTTTAATTTGCTCTGATAACTGAAGGTCATTAAAGGATTCGTTATTTGTAATATTCTCCAAATTAAGAGATCAAAATCATTTAAGGAAGCAAGCTTGATTTTGCTGTTTTTTGGCACCTACATTTTCAAGATGTGGGAAATTTATCCATTAATATTACCATTCAATCTTTTAAAATTTTATCAGTTGCTTTTATTAAAAAGCGGTGTTTAAAAAAATTTTTTTTTTTTTTTTTTTTTTTTTTTTTTTTTTTTTTTTTTTTTGAGGCAGAGTTTCGCTCTTGTTACCCAGGCTGGAGTGCAATGGCGTGATCTCGGCTCACTGCAACCTCTGCCTCCTGGGTTCAGGCAATTCTCCTGCCTCAGCCTCCTGAGTAGCTGGGATTACAGGCACGTGCCAGCCACCATGCCCAGCTAATTTTTTGTATTTTTAGTAGAGACGGGGTTTCACCACGTTGACCAGGATGGTCTCGATCTCTTGACCTCGTGATCCACCCACCTCGGCCTCCCAAAGAGCTGGGATTACAGGCTTGAGCCACCGTGCCCGGCTAAAAAAAATTTTTTTTAAGAGAGATGGGGTCTCACTATGTTGCTCAGGCTAGTCTCGAACTCCTGGGCCTAAGTGATCCTCTTGCTTCAGCCTCCCAGTGTTAGGATTGCAGTCGTGAGCCATCACACCTGGCCCGTTTTATTTTTGTGTCACTATTGAAAATATAAGGTTGCCTGGCACAGTGGCTCACGCCTGTAATCCCAGCACTTTGGGAGGCCAAGGCAGGTGGATCAGGAGGTCAAGAGATCGAGACTATCCCGGTCAACATGGTGAAACCCCGTGTCTACTAAAAATACAAAAAGTTAGCTGGGCATGGTGGTGCGTGCCTATAATCCCAGCTACTCAGGAGGCTGAGGCAGGAGAACTGCCTGAACCCAGGAGGCGGAGGTTGCGGTGAGCTGAGATCGCGCCACAAGAGCAAAACTCCATCTCAAAAAAAAAAAAAAAAGAAAAAAGAAAGGAAACTATAAGATGACTGTTATTTAAACTTGATCAGTCTTTACTGAAGTTTGATCAGTTTACCTTTCAATTGACAATTATATTTGAATGGATGTCATTAGGAATTAGGTTTAAAAACACAAAATGACGTCAAAGCCTACTGAATGTGCAGTTACCCAGGAATAGAACACAGAGGGGAGAGTAGCCTAGAGAAACAGTGATTCAAAAAATTTTATTTTTCCCAGTTGTAAATGTGGTACAGTTACTGAAAATTTAGAAAACAGAAAATAAAGAAGAAGGTAAATATCACTTGCTTCTCATCACACTGAAATGCTGCTACTAGAATCTGGGTGTGCTTCATCTCAGACATTTTTTCTTTGCATACATGTGATCCTGATAAAACGACAATATTCTAGTATTACATCATGATTTTCACTAAACTTTAAAAGTGTTTTCCCTCTATTATGCAGTAGTTTGAAAACATTCTCAATGTCTGAATATTTTTCCTTCAGAGGATGTCAACAATTTTTGTTAAATATTTCCCCCTCATCCAGTAGCCGTAACTACATGTCAAATGGTAGGGCAGCTAGTGGAGTGTTTTTTAATACTTGGCATTCTCTCTCAGCCCAAAAAGTCAAGCTGGTGCTGACCAATTCATTTCTTCAGAGTGTACCT
This sequence comes from Saimiri boliviensis, assembly GCF_048565385.1. NCBI lineage: Eukaryota > Metazoa > Chordata > Mammalia > Primates > Cebidae > Saimiri > Saimiri boliviensis. Next base: position 90,651,210 of record NC_133450.1, on the reverse strand, counting down.
TTAAATATTTTTCAGATCTCATAGGATGGTTGGAATATAAAGAAGGCCACTGTGAAGACCAGGCCTCAGGGGCAGTTTGCCATTCCCTCTCCACACCACAATTTAATTCCCTTGATGTCATTGCAGATGTGAATCCCAAGTACCAGTGTGATCTGGTGTCTAAAAACGGGAATGATGTATATCGCTATCCCAGTCCACTTCATGCTGTGGCTGTGCAGAGCCCAATGTTTCTCCTTTGTCTGACCGGCAGCCCTATGCGGGAAGAGGACAGGCTCGGAAACCATGCCAGTGACATTTGCAGTGGATCTGAGCTGGATGTCGTCAAAACAGACAGCTCCTTACCATCCCCAAGCAGTCTGTGGTCTGCTTCTCATCCTTCATCCAGCAAGAAAATGGATGGCTACATTCTGAGCCTGGTCCAGAAAAAAACACACCCTGTAAGGACCAACAAACCAAGAACCAGCGTGAACGCCGACCCCACGAAAGGGCTTCTGAGGAACGGGAGCGTGTGTGTCCGAGCCCCGGGCAGCGTGTCACAGGGCGGCAGTGTGAACCTGAAGAATTCCAAACAGGCGTGTCTACCCTCTGGCGGGATCCCGTCTCTGGACAGTGGGACTTTCTCCCCGCCGAAGCCGTGGTCAAAGGAATCAAAGGCCGAGCAAGCAGAAGGCAAGAGGTTGCCCTCGCCAGAGGGCTGCTCCCCAGGCGCTGCCTCCGACCTTCAGAGTAAGCACCTGCCCAAACCGGCCAAGCCAGCCTCCCAAGAGCATGCTTGGTGTCCCACCATCGGGACTGCGGAGTCACCTCAAGAAAGCGCTCCCCTCTCGGGGGCCCCTCCAAAAGAGAGTCCTGGCAGAGGCCCCGCCCTGCCGCAGGAGAACAAAGCTGTCCAGCCCCTGAAAAAGATGTCACCGAAAAGCAGCCTGCAGGGCGTCCCCCCGGCCGCTCCTCCCCTGCTGTCTCCAGCGTTCCCCTTGGAAGAGAGGCCTGCCTCGGATTTCAAGAGCGAGGGTTCTTCTTCCCAAAGCCTGGAGGAGGCGCACCTGGTCAAGGCCCAGTTCATCCCGGGGCAGCAGCCCAGCGGCAGGCTCCATCGGGGCCACAGGAACGTGGGCGTCACCAAGAGCTCCAGCCTGAAGCACCGCGGCCAAGTCCTCCAGGGGATGGAGAATGGCTTGCCCACCGTCAGGGAGAAATCGCGGGCCGGGAGCAAGAAGTGTCGCTTCCCGGATGACTTGGATACAAATAAGAAACTCAAGAAAGCCTCCTCCAAGGGGAGGAAGAGCGGGGGTGGGCCCGAGGCCGGTCTTCCCGGAAGGCTCACTGGCGGGGGCCCCAGGGCCGGAAGCAGGGCGCACGGCCACGGACGGGAGGCGGTGGTGGCCAAACCTAAGCACAAGCGAACCGACTACCGCAGGTGGAAGTCCTCGGCCGAGATTTCCTACGAAGAGGCCCTGAGGAGGGCCCGGCGAAGTCGCCGGGAGAATGTGGGGCTGTACCCCGCGCCAGTGCCTCTGCCCTATGCCAGCCCCTACGCCTACGTGGCCAGCGACTCTGAGTACTCGGCCGAGTGCGAGTCCCTGTTCCACTCCACCGTGGTGGACACCAGTGAGGACGAGCAGAGCAATTACACCACCAACTGCTTCGGGGACAGCGAGTCGAGTGTGAGCGAGGGGGAGTTCGTGGGGGAGAGCACCACCACCAGCGACTCCGAAGAAAGCGGGGGCTTGATTTGGTCCCAGTTCGTCCAGACTCTCCCCATTCAAACGGTCACGGCCCCAGACCTTCACAACCACCCTGCAAAAACCTTTGTCAAAATTAAGGCCTCACATAACCTCAAGAAGAAGATCCTCCGCTTTCGGTCTGGCTCTTTGAAACTGATGACGACGGTCTGAGTGACGTCATTGGTGTAGAAAGTGTCTTTTTTTTTTTTTTTTTCCCCTAGTTGCCAAAATAAAAAAGATGGTGTTTTGACTTTTGTATAATACTTTCATGGAATGCTTTTCTTTTAAGATTAAAACCAAGATAAATTATTGTCTCATCTTCATCACATATGGACGCTAGTGCCTTTAAGGGAAGGTAAAGAATGTTTTGTTAGAAGTAAATATTGAGGTTTTAATGGTGGTGATAGTGAGTTTTGTGGTACCAGCTGTTTTGTATTTTAAACTTTCTGAGCATCCGGCAAGGTACAGGTTTGGATGTTCAAGTTTTATTGGGATGAGACCTTTTGATCCCAAGGTCAGGTGGATGGGATTTTTGGATTTGTATTTGCTCCTTGAGTCTTCGGGGCAGTATCCCCACGAGGGTTTTCCTGTTGAGGGGCATCACGTACAATAGTGTGAAGTAGGTACAAGGGGCAGCCATTGTATTTTATAGTTTTTTGTAGTCTACATTTCTCAGATGTATCCTAATTCAGTTTTCTTCTCCGAACTGTTCTTTTTACTGGACTCATGACTTGTAGGCCAGACCTTAAATCCAGAGATGGCAACCTGGATAGGGACTTAAAAGGATCCACAAAAACTTTTGCCACACTTGGTGCCTAGGCCCTGTTCCCAATAACCCCTTCCAGGGCCGTTTATTCAACATTTTGATGCCTTCTTTCCCCTCCCTAATTTGTAGACGATCCATCCTTTCATTCCTTGGAGGATTTGCTTTTGGGATAAACTTTTGGTCCTCAGGCACAGAGACATTCACTTTTAATGAAATAACCCTTGGGCATGACTCCAATCCCAGAATTGCTCACTGAGCGCTATGCCACCTAAGCATCGACCTGAACTTATTAGTGCAATCCAGTCCAGATTGGACCACTGATCCTATGTGGAAGGGCTGTTTTTTAAAAAAAAAAAGTTTTTTGGTAAACAGTATTGCGTAAAATTGCTTTTTGTATACCAATATATGCATGTTTTGTGCATGAGCAGTACTTGTGTTGATATTCCTGTTGATGTTAAATTACTGTATAATATAAACAGTATGTGTTTTTATATATCATTGTGTAAATTTAATATAACACGTATGCAGTAATAAACGATTTGTTTTACTGCCGTTAAGTTTGTTATTTGGGTATAAAACCAGATGTTTATACCTATAAATCTTGAGCTGTTATTGGTGTTATTTGTGAGATTTATATTTGCCAGTCTACCATTAGAATATTTGCTGTATACAGATAGGTTTTAATGTTTGAAAGGATGATGAGCAAGCAAATGAAGGAAAGCAGACAACTTCTAGTTAAGGTACTTTAAAATTTAAGGTGCATTAAAGGTGTCATCTAAGGAAAACATTTCTGAAAATAATTATCTCTCCCAACTTTTTATTACAAAAATCTCAAACATGGAAAAGTTGTTTTTTTTTTTTTTTTTGAGACGGAGTTTCGCTCTTGTTACCCAGGCTGGAGTGCAATGGCGCGATCTCGGCTCACCGCAACCTCCGCCTCCTGGGTTCAGGCAATTCTCCTGCCTCAGCCTCCTGAGTAGCTGGGATTACAGGCACGCGCCACCATGCCCAGCTAATTTTTTGTATTTTTAGTAGAGACGGGGTTTCACCATGTTGACCAGGATGGTCTCGATCTCTCGACCTCGTGATCCACCCGCCTCGGCCTCCCAAAGTGTGAGGATTACAGGCTTGAGCCACCGCGCCCGGCCATGGAAAAGTTGTTAATACAATGAACAACTATATGCCACCTAGATTCAACAGTTGCCAACATTTTGTCATGCTTGCTGTAACTCTGTAGTTATGTATTGGGTTTACCTATATTACTGATTTTCCAGGTCAAAGACAGATTATAATAGTAATCCTCCCCTCTCCCTACCACACACTGATAGAATATTTTAAAGTAAATTTTAGGTATCTTGATATTTTATCTCTAAAAAGCAGACATTACCCAAGAACAAGGAGATTCTCTTGTAAACCCACAATATCATGATCACACTAAAGGAAAATCAGTAGTAACTCGTAATATCAAATACATCAAAAATTTCCCAGTGTTTTTCAAGAACTTTTTGATAGCAGCTTTCTGCCCCACTACTTCCCCTGCAAAGCAGGATTCAGTCAATGTTATGCATTGCGTTTGGTTGTAGGTTGTAGGTTTCTAGTCTTTGTAGTCTAGAATAGTCTCCCCACATTAAAAAAAAAAAAAAGACGCTAGGTTTTTATATATTATTTTTATTTTTTTTTGAGACAGAGTCTCACTCTGTCACCCTGGCTGGAGTGCAGTGGCACAATCTCGGCTCACTGCAACCTGCACATCTCAGGTTCACAAGTGATTCTCCTGCCTCATCCTCCTGAGTAGCTGGGATTACAGGCATGTGCCACAATGCCCATCTAATTTTTTTGTATTTTTAGTAGAGACAGGGTTTCATCATGTTGGTCAGGCTGGTGTCAAACTCCTGACCTCGTTATCTGCCCGCCTCAGCTTCCCAAAGTGCTGGGATTACAGGTATGAGCCACCTCGCCCAGCCTAGTTTTTGTATTTTAGTAGAGATGGGATTTCACCGTGTTGGCCAGGCTGATCTTGAACTCCTGGCCTCAGGTGATCAGCCCACCACAGCCTCTCAAAGAGCTAGGATTATAGACGTGAGCCATTGAACCCGGCCATGGCTGATCTTTGCCTGAATCAATGATTGCTTTGGGGATGCAAAATGAAGTTTTCTAAATATCCTTCCTTCTACTTTGGTTAGTTGACATTCTTAAAAAAGAGCCTTGTTTTCTCTTTTTTTCCTTGAATATCACTATGGACACATGGAGTTTTATTTATATGATGTTTTACAATCATTTTACAGTCTCTGTCCCGAATTTGGCCAATGGGAGGATAAATTTTGTTAAAAGCAAACTATAAAATCAACTCAGTCTCTCTCATAATTCAGATATTTATTACGAAATATATCCATTTGAAATTCTTCAAAGGCTAAATTTCAGATGCTAAATTTTAATGCAACAAAAATGCCTTACTATTTTTAAAATTGTCTTGAAAATATTCCTTTTTTTCTATACTTTGTGTATCTCTTACCTCCAGCAAGGCTTTTATCTTTAAAACATAGCAAATTATTTCTCCACATTTATAATGGTCACATCTTTTAGCAAGACATCTTTTTTTTTTTTTTTTTCAGTAAGACATCTTTTTCACATCTCAACTCAATTCTTCAAAATACAGAGTTACTAGTCTTTTAGTGTTCATATGTTTTTAAATCATTCTGCATCGACTAGAATTTCTTTGATTACTTGACTAAATCTAAGTCAACCACAAGTGAATGGATGATCTCACCATCTTTTCTAATGCTGTGATCTCTGAGGCATAGCTATAAAGTTTATTGTGTAAGACAGTTGTGACCAGCAGTCAGTTCTTGAATCATTTCCACTTTGTTCTCAATGAGCATTATTTTCGGAAGGGGACACTTTCTAAGAACCACTTCTGAGTAATTACATTGTAGGTGACAGAATGCCAAACTACGAGAAGTGTGAAAAACAGGATTTTCAAAAAATCTTGGGTTCGTCCTTCTCCTAGTTCATTACTTGACATAACTGTAGCGAGCAGTTAGACTGCACTCAGAAAATTGGGTTTCATCTATTATTTTCAAAGACAAAATAACTGCTATTGTTGCTATAAGCAAAAGGTCTCCTAAAAAGATTTTCCTTTATTATTTTTTTAAAAAGTACAAATGCTCATTGCCAAAAGAAAAAACTGTATCTGAACAATATGCAAATTTTAAAAACTCTTCTCCCTCAATCCTCCTCAAATCCTACTCTTTAGTAAGTTTTTGGTGTATACATTTCTATATTCTGTTATAAGTACATACAAATATATAACCTCTGTAGTTTTTCTTTAAAATGAAGTCTCAAGCTATGTTTATTATTTTATAACTTGCATCCTTCATTTCTTGGACCTGTATGGCAGAATATCATTCCCAATTTTTTTAATGGAGTTCCAAATATTTCTTCACGAGGAAAAGCTACCAGATTTTGTGGATTACTTGAAATTGCCCTGCTTAGAAACATTCGAATATTTAGCAACAAAGTGCTACCCAAGTGTTGTACATTTGTTGTACACACATTATTGCCTTTCTGGTTTTCTTATATATTTGGTAATTTTGTATTGTGAGCTTGCTTTTAGTGAGGTATTATTGAAGGAATCTGGTGAGGCTTGGTTAAAAATTTTGCCATACAGAGAAATTTTGTGTCTTTTTTCTGCCAGTTGCCTCAGGGATATTTCCAAGCTGGACCACTTTTTAAGTTAATGTATTTATGGTGGGTTTCCTTGACTACAGAGATAGTATAAATTCAACTCCTAAGTGCATCTGAGGGATAGGTTGTGGTTATATATTCTCAGAGGCAAACAAGGCCCGTAAGTTTCCTTCTTTTCTTTTTTCTTTTTTTTTTGAGACAATGTCTTACTCTGTTGCCTAGCCCAGAGTGCAGTGGTGAGATCTTGGCTCACTGCAACTTCCACCTCCCACATCAGCCTCCCAAGTAACTGGGACTACCACGTGCTACCACGCCCTACTAATTTTTTGCCTTTTTAGTAGAGATAGGGTTTTGCTACGTTGCCCAGGCTGGACTCAAATTCCTGGTCTCAAGTGATCACCTGCCTCGGCCTTCCAAAGTGCTGGGATTACTGGCATGAGCCACTGAGCTCTTCCTAGCTTCCTTATTTTCATCCTGGACCAGCATGTGAATTTTTTTTCTAGTCCAGCCTTTCACTAAGGGTAGCCTTTCAGTGATCTCAGGAATGTAGGGCAGTCTCATACCCTGTAAGGGCCAAGTTTTTGTCCCTGAGTGACTATCAAAACTAAGGCTCCTTGCTTAAGAGACCAGCAACCTCTCTCCCTGCTCTTCAAGGGGAGCCCAAAGTGTATGCTTAGGATGTTTGTAATAGTTTATTAATCATTTCTAAATGTTTTGCAGTGAAAAGATCAGTGAATAGAAAATCAGTGTATGGCTGGAACCCATTGCTTTTGTCAGTAAATTGTATCCTCTTCCCTCCACTATTTTTTTTTTTTTTTTTTTTTTTTTTTGAGACAGAGTCTTGCTCTGTCTCCCAGGCTGGAGTGCAGTGGCCAAATCTTGGCTCACTGCAACCTTCATCTCCTAGGTTCAAGCAATTCTCCTGCCTCAGCCTCCTGAGTATCTGGGACTATAGATGCCCAACACCATGCCCGGCTAATTTTCATGTTTTTAGTAGAGATGGAATTTCATCATGTTGGCCAGGATGGTCTCGATCTCTTGACCTCATGATCCACCTGTCTCAACCTCCCAAGATGCTGGGATCACAGGTATGAGCCACTGTACCTGGTCTCCCTCCATTTTTTTGGTACAACTTTATTGATGTAAAATTAAAGTACAATAAAATGCACATATTTGAAGTGTACAGTTTGATCAGTTTTGGCACATGTACACACCTATGTAACCATCACAATCAGTATAGAAAACATTTTCACCATACTTAATAGTTTTCTTGAGACCCTTTGTAAAACATCTCTTCTTTTTCTACAGTCCCTAGGCAACCATTGCTCTGCTTTCTGTCATTATAGATTACTTTGTCATTTGTAGAATTCTATATAAATTGGAATAAACAGTGTATACTTTTTTCCTGAATTGTCATTGAGCATAATAACACTTTAGATCCATTCATGTTGTTTCACATATCGGTGGTTTATTCCTTTTAATTGTTGAGTTATGTTCTTTTCTATGGATATGCAACAATTTGTTTATCCATTTACTTGTTGGATGTTTGGGTTATTTTCGGTTTGGGATTGTTATAAATAAAGCTGTGATAAACATTCATGCAAGGTCTATGTGTGGTCAGGCATCTTTGTTTTTCTTGTGTAAATACTTCAGAGTGGAATTCATGGGTCTTATCATAGGTGTGTGTTTAACTTTTTGAGAAACTACAAAAATACCTTCCAAACTGGTTGTATCATTTTACATTCCTACTAGCACTTAGTGAGAGTTTCAGTTGCTCCATATCCCTGTGAGCACTTAGCATGCTCATTCTTTTTACTTTTAGCTAATCTAATGGATGATTAGTGGGATATAATTGCGGCTTTAACTTGCATTCCCTGATTCCTAATGATGAGCAACTTTTCACATGCTTATTGGCTGTCTGTATATCTTTTTTATTGAAGCGTCTGTTTAATATTTTGTCCATTTAGAAAATTGGGTTGTTTGGTTTATTATTCTTGAGCTATTAGAGTTCTTTGTAAGTTCTCTGGAAAAAGTCCTTGCATATATGTCACAAATATTTTCTCCCAGTCTGTGGCTTGCATTTTCCTTTTTTGATTTATTTATTTTTAATTTTTTTTTTGAGACAGAGTCTCTCTCTGTTACCCAGGCTGGAGTGCAGTGGTGCCATCTCTGTTCTCTGCAAATTCTGCCTCCCGGGTTCAAGTGATTCTCCTGCCTCAGCCTCCCAAGTAGCTGGGACTACAGGTGCATACCACCATGCCTGGCGAATTTTTCATATTTTTTGGTAGAGATGGGGTTTCACTGTGTTGGTCAGGATGATCTCAATCTCCTGACCTCGTGACCCACCTGCCTTGGCCTCCCAAAATGCTGGGATTACAAATGTAAGCCACCTTGCCCAGCCATATTTTACTTTCTTAATGGTGCCTTATGAAGAACTAAAGTTTATAATTTTGATCGTCTGATTTTCTATTTCTTATTTTATGATTTATTATTTTGGTGTCCTATCTAAGAAACCTTTGCCTAATCCAAGTTAGCAAAGATTTTCTGCTATGCTTTTTTCCCAGAAGTTCTATGATTTTTGGTTTATATATCACCAATATCAAATTGTCTTGATTTCTATAGCTTTATAGTAAGTCTTGAGTAAGTTAGGGTAAGTCCTCTAACTTTGCTTTTCTCTTTCTCCTTCTTTTCCTCCTCCTCCTTTTAAATTCCTCTGATTATTCTAGATCCTTTGCATTATCATATACATTTTAGAATTAGGTTGTCAATTTCTACAAAAAATAAAGGGCTGCTGAAATTTTTATTAGTATCCCATAGAGTATGGATTACTATGAGGATATTGCCAGCCTGGGCAACATAGTAAGACCTCATTTCTATTAAAAAGAAAAAGAAAAATTAGCTGGTCATGGTGGTGTGCACCTGTAGTCTTAGCTGTTCTGGAGGCAGTGGTGGGAGAATCACTTGATCCCAGGAGTTAAAGGTTGCAGTGAACTATGATTGTGCCACTGCATTCCAGCCTGGGTGACAGAGTGAGACCTTGTCTCAAAAAAAAAAAAAAAAAAAAAAAAAGGTATTGCTACCTTGACAATAATGAGTCTTTCATTTAATAAGTATGTTATACCTTTCACTTTTTCCATTTAGATCTCCTGGGCTCAAGTGATCTTCCTGCCTCAGCCTCCCAAGTAGCTGGGACTACAGGCATGTCACCACGCCTGGCTACTCGTTTTGATTTCTAGTGGAGATGAGGTTTGACTGTTGCTCAGGCTGGTCTTGAACTCCTGGGCTCAGTGATCCTCCTGACTTGGCCTCTCAAAGTGCTGGGTTTACAGGTATAAGCCAACATGCCTGGCAGGTCTTTAGTTTTATCAGCAATATTTTGTAGTGTTTAATCTGGAGGTCTTGATCCTTTTTTTTTTTAGACAGTGTCCCACTCTGTTGCTCAGATTGAGTACAGTGACATGATCATGGCTTACTTCAGCCTTAACCTCCTGGGATCGACCGGGCGCGGTGGCTCACGCCTGTAATCCCAGCACTTTGGGAGGCCGAGGCGGGTGGATCACAAGGTCAAGAGATCGAGACCATCCTGGTCAACATGGTGAAACCCTGCCTCTACTAAAAATACAAAAAATTAGCTGGGCATGGTGGCGTGTGCCTGTAATCCCAGCTACTCAGGAGGCTGAGGCAGGAGAATTGCCTGAGCCCAGGAGGCGGAGGTTGCGGTGAGCCGAGATCACGCCATTGCACTCCAGCCTGGGTAACAACAGTGAAACTCCGTCTCAAAAAAAAAAAAAAAAACCTCCTGGGATCAAGTGATCCTCACACCTCAGCCTCTTAATTGGCTGGGACTACAGGCATGTGCCACCACACTCAGCTAATTTTTGCATTTTTTTTTTTCATAGAGACAAGGTTTCTCCATGTTGCCCAGGCTAGTTTTGAACTCCTGAGCTCAAGTGGTCTGCCAGCGTTGGCCTCCCAAAGTGCTAGGATTACCTGTGTGAGCCACCATACCTGGCCTTATAATCTGAATAATTTCTATTGATCTGTCTTGACCTTCATTTAATCTTTGCTTTGTTTAATAGCTCCATTCTGCTATTGAGCACCTCCAATGAATTTTTTAAAACAAATTCCAGATATTGTAATTTTTACTAAAATAAGTTCTAAAGTTTTCAAATGGCTCTTTTGTTTATAGTTTCTCTTTCTGTACCAAGAATTTTTGTCTTTTTATTCATTTCAAATGTATTTTTATGAATCTCATGGAACATAGTTATAATAGCTCCTTTAAAGTCTTTGATAGTTTCATCATTGAGGTCATTTTGGGATTGGCATGTGTTGATTGCTTCTACCTTAAGAATAGGTGACATTTTCCTGTTTCTTTGGTTGTCAAGTAATTTTGGATTCCATCCTGAACATTGTCAATGTTATAGTACATAGGTTCTAAGTCTTTTTATAATCCTTAGAAGAATGTTGATGTTTGGCTTTAGCAGGCAATCAGTGCAGTTAGGCTGTGTCTAAGTTCTGCTGATCTTCTGTGGGCAATGGTTTAAATTTCAATTAAATTATATGTCTGTGCTGTGCTGCTCTGGGTCTGTCCTGCACATGCATAATTCAAGGATTAGTCTGAGACTTATCGAGTGGTTCATATCTCAGTTAAATTTTCAAAGTCTTTGCTATACTGGTTTGTGTTTTTTCTGTGCATTCTTGGCTCAGATGCTAGTCTGAGCCTAAGGTTCATACACAGAATTGGGGGACCACTTTCTCTAGTTCTTTCCCCTTTGGAATTTCTCTGCCCCATCTGTTTAATGTTTCCCAGTTCTTCTGGCCAGAAAAACATGTTTCTATTGGAATTTTAGCTATGAATAGGCCACTGGGGCCTGCCCTCAGGATAAAGCATCAGAAAAGAAAAAAAAATGGGAGAAATGTACCAATCCCCCAAAATACACCTGCTTTTATTTACTTTTACAGTCCTCAGGTAGTTCTTTTCTCCCATGTTTTTGTCCAAGTCTTTAGTTTTAATCATCAGGAGGGATAGGATATTTTGGGCTCACAGTGCCCTGGCAGGACCACAACTCTACTGACCTGTTTATTTTTCATACGGATAAAATTCAAAGACTCAGCAGAGTCCTGCAGGGGAGCCAGCCATGTACTTCACCATGATTCCATACCCTACTCTGAAAAACATATTTTGGCTTTCTGTATTCTGGTTTTAAGATCTGTTGTAATAGCAAGTCATTAAAAGCAAGGAAATCCTTTATCAATGACAAAGATTGGCACAGTACATTTTGTTTTACTTTTTTCTAGGTGCAAACCTTTAATTTGAAGGGTAGAGGAGAGCTACATAATTATTTATTCCCATACAATTCTTTCTTTGTGGCTAAGAAAATAACATTCTCTATACATATGTATATTGCCTGAAAGGTAGCGTAAAAGTGCCTTTTGTTTCCTTGGGAGTCATTTTGCTAGATTTCAGAACTGTCACTTTTAGTTATTTACCTGACCTCAATAACTCTGACTATAATATAAATGCAGTATATAATTATGCCTTTGAAAAGGGTTTTTTTTTTCTTTTTTTACTTCTTGGCCCACAGTGGTTTTTTTGGAGCTGTTACAACCTATCTGTTAAACATAAGGATTAACAGCATGGAGCCCAAAGCTGATTCAGAGAATTATTTTAATGTGAAGACTGTTGCCCAGGTAAACAATAGCTGCTTTGGAATCATTACAGCTGAAGTGATCAATGAATGATTTACTTTTATATTTAACTATAACAGATGAATATTTCAGGGTTACCAAAGTAGGAAATATTTCTTGTCACTAGTTTATCTAGCTGTTAATATTTTAAAGAGAATACTATAAATAGATACAAGGATATGAAGTTGCAGTTTCATTGGGAGACAATGATTAATGGTGAGCAAAATCAAAATGATCAGAGTATAAATTTGGTTTCAGTACACAGCCCTAAAATCTATTTATTTATCAAAATCTTGTGCAAAATATATTATGCCTTTGAACTTGGGAAGGCAATGTTACAAGAGCAACTTTTTCCCTTGAGATTTTCTTTTAAAATTTATATTCATTACTTAATAAGAGGTTGTTCCTGAATTTTTGGCATTGTAGTGGGTTCTGGCATTTTATTCTGAATATGGTACCTAGACAAAACCAGGAAATGCAAAGATATAAACTTTTAAGATTATTTTTCATTGAAAATAATCTTCTGTTATTACAAACACAGTAAATGTGTATTGTAGAAAGTAAACACACACACACACACACACACCCCCAATAAGAAAAATATATATATGTATGTGTGTATATACATATATATATACACATACATATATGTATACAATATATATATGTTATATATCTATGTATTGTATACATATATGTATATGTATACAATAAACAAGAACATAGGCCAAGTGCTGTGACTCACATCTGTAATTTTAGCACTTTGGGAGGCCAAGGCGGGAGGATAATGAGGTCAGGATATCGAAATCAGCCTGGCCAACATGGTAAAACCCCATCTCTACTAAAAATACAAAAATTAGGTGGGCATTGTGGCAAACACCTATAATCCCAGCTACTCAGGAGACTGAGTCAGGGAGGCAGAGGCTGCAGTGAGACAAGATTGCGCCACTGCACCCCAGTCTGGACGACAGAGCGAGACTGTCTCAAAAAAAAAAAAAAGAAAAGAAAAACAAGAATATGAACTCCTTTTTATTTCCCAGGGATGATTTCTTCCAACTCTTTACTCTCTATTCTCCCAGGTCCCTTTCCAATTATGCATATATGTATTTTTTTCTGAGAATAAGATCACACTTTACTTGCTATTTTACCACTTGATTTTTTTGACACAGAGTCTTGCTCTGTCACCCAGGCTGGAGTGCAGTGGTGCAATCTTGGCTCACTGCAACCTCCATCTCCCAGGTTCAAGTGATTCTTCTGCCTCAGCCTCCCGAGTAGCTGGGACTACAGGCATGGGCCAACATACCCAGTAAAAATACATTTTTGTATTTTTAGCAGAGTCAGGGTTTCACCATGCTGGCCAGACTGGTCTCCAACTCCTGACCTCAAATGATCCACCTGCCTCGGCCTCCCAAAGTTCTGGGATCACAGGTGTCAACCAGTGTGCCTGAATTTTGCTACTTGCCTTTTAAAGTCAAGACTATCTGCTACTTAAATGCATTTTCATATTTACTAATATCCAGTCTACGATCGCATTTTTCCCAATTGTTTAGAGGTGCTTTTAAAAGCACATTAACAATTCTAAATTTAAAAAATTTCATTAAAAAATTAAATATCAAATATTGATAACTAGGATGTTATTTTAAATATTCGCTTGAATTGATTTGATTTGGGGATTTATTTCATGCAAGCTCTTTGGCAGGCCTCAGAGTTTGTATTGCTAATTATGTGATCAGTCTGTCCCATAGATTGATTTTGGTCATGGCTATAGAGTTACCAAATCACAAATGAACTACTTGGGTTCTGGTGAATCCAGGCACTGAAAGGAAATATTCTGTCAGTTAGTTTCTAATGGAAATGAAAATATATATAATGAGAGGAATGTAATAATACTTGTATTTGCGGCATTTTACTTTCTTTTGAATACTTCATGCAACATGTGAACAGGGTTCACCTTGGGAGCAAGTTAGGACCTTTGGAAAGGGTCTAGGTAATTGCTGGCCATTAGAGTGGATCCCATAAATGAGTTTTGAGTTTTGTCCTCCAAATAATATACCATGTCAGCCAAGAGTTTCAATTCTTCCAAAACAGCCACAATTCGTTCAAGAGAGAAACATTCTTTTTCCAGCAACTCATCAATTGACATTTAGAGGAAAGGATTTAGAAGGCTAAAAATAATGCCCATTGCTTAAGCCACAGAAATTTCACTGATAAGAAACAAATTTCTGGAACAGCAGTACTATTACATTCAGATAAATGTACCTAATTTATTTTTGCCTCCCTACTCAAGTTTTTAAATATAAAGGTAACCTAAACCTATACATTACATAAAATTTAACAAATATAGAGAAAAGACAAATCGCCATTTACCTGCCTAATCAATCATTAGCATTTTGGTGTGGTTCCTCTAGTTTTTTCTATGCAGATGCCATAGTTACTATCTCACATATGTATCGAGATATGTATGTTTATACATATTTGCTTATACATAGGTACATACTATATGTCCATATGTATATACATATGTACATACCGAAAGTCCATATGTATATACATATATGTAACCATATATGTACTCTTATACGTATATACATATAATTCCTTATATATGACACATACTTCATGTACAAAAATGTATATGCTTGCTTTAGTAAAGGATTTTCTCAGATTGCTATAGTTTGTCTAATCAGCATTTTGTAATTGTTACATCCGATTTTATGGCGGTATTCAATCATTTGTTCTTTCATTTTTCTCCTGATGGAAATTTATCTCGTTTCTATTTAGGACCCAGTGTCTACGGGCCCACCCACTGACTGGAACTGAGATGCTCTGCGGAGGTTCCTTCCTTCTCTTCCCCACCCATTCTCAGGGCATAGCTCCAGGATTTACATTCTGGAACATTTCCTTGGGGAGCCCGATCTCAGGGGTCAAGCTTCGTTTTGGCTCGCTTTCTTGGCTCTATCTTGATGTACTTGACATCTTGAACTTTTTCTTCTTGTAAGTGCCTCGCCAGGAATTTGGACTTAAAATCTCCTTTCTCCTCGGCTTCTTCCTAACCCTGTCTGCCTCTTCCCAGCTAGTCCTGGGTTTATAGATCTGTGCTTGGGCCAGAGTGCTAGGCCTTAGCTCACCATTGGATGGAAGGAAAAGGTCACTAGATCTCTAGTGTTTGCCTATAAATAACACTGGGATGAACTTTTTTTGATAAGATTTCCTTCATATATTAAGGATTATTTTCTTAGAATAGAATCTCAGAAATGGAACTGCTGAATGTGATTATTTTTAAGTCTGTTAATATTTATTTTTGATTGAATATAGCTAATATTTATTAACGATTTTGGAGACATTATCTCATTTAATTCTCACAACAGTCCTATACTGTTCCTGTTGTGGATAAGTAAATAGAGGGCTGAACATGACAGCTAATGTTTGTAATCCCAGCACTCTGGGAGGCAAAGGTGGCAGGATTGCTTGAGTCCAGAAGTTTAAGACCAGCCTGAGCAACATAGGGAGACATCATCTCTACAAAATAAAAAATATTAGCTAGGTGTGGTTATGCAACCTTGTGGTCCTGGCAACCCAGGAAGCTGAGGTGAGAGAATCACTTGGGCCTAGGAGGTCAAGGCTGCAGTGAGCCATGATCATGTCACTGCACTTCAAACTGGGTGACAGAGTGGGACCCTGTCTCAAAAAAAAAAAAAAAAAAAAAAAAGAAAAAGCATAGAAAAACGGGGATTTGTGCAACACTACAATTCATTATTTTGGGCATCATCATTGTTCATTCTAATTTAAAAGGTGTCAGTAGAGCTTTGTTGATAGGTTTATCTATTTTTGGTAACAGGGAAGGTTGATTAAATAATTGTCTTTCTTTTAAAAAACTGTTGTGATTTTTTTTGTTTCTGGCAACCCAGGCTGAAGTGCAGTGGTGTGATCTTGGCTTACTGCAACCTTCACCTCCCAGGGTCAAGCAATTCTCCTGCCTTAGCCTCCCCAGTAGCTGTGGCTACAGGCACCCACCACCATGCCTGGATAGTTTTTGTATTTTTAGTAAAGATGGGGTTTCACTATGTTGGCCAGGCTGGTCTCGAACTCCTGACCTCATGATCTGCCTGCCTCGGCCTCCCAAAGTGCTGGGATTACAGGTATGAGCCACTGCGCCTGGCCAATTTTCAGATTTATAACCAAAACCAGTTTAATACTAAAGGATAAGCAGTAGGGCTCATTGTGGACTCAATCATTCAATATTTCAGCCCCTACTTGTGTAGCACTGTGTTAGGAGCTGTGTGGATGCTGCACTAGAACCAAGCTTCATGATGGGCGGTGCTCTGCTTTGTTCAGTGATGAATTTCCAGAGCCAGACAGTGCTTGGCATGCAGTGAGCACTCAGGAAATCGGTTCAGAATGAATGAAAATACAGTCATGTACTGTTTTTACCAGTTAGGATTAGTTCAACTGTGGGTGGCAGAAACCCACAAATTACAATGGCTTAAACCGGATGTAAGTTTGTTTTTCGTGTGAAGTAAATCTAGAAAAAAGCAGACCTGACAGTTAGGGAAGGTTCCTAATATCACCAGGGCCCGGTTTCCTCCTGTCTTATTGCTCTGGATTTCTTGGCATATGATTTTCACTACAGGGTCTCAGCTAATTGCTTGAGCTCCAGCCATCACACCAATATTTCCAAGGAAAAGAAGAAAAGAAGAGCATACTTCTTGTTTTTCACAGCATTTCCTGCAGTTTGCATACAGCTCTTTTACTTATGTCTCATTGGCCAGAACTTAATCACATTGTCATATCTAGCTGCAGCAAGGTTAAGAAATGTGAACTTTATTATGGGTGGCCATGTGTCCCAAGTAAAATCATGAGTTCTGTTTCTCTGGACGAAGGGAAGAATGTATTTTGGGAACAACTTGCAGCATCTCTTGGTGATGAGCTTAAATCTTGGAAGGTGAAATTATACACACATTAAATTTTAAGTAACTGTATAAAACCGTATATTATTGAAATCAAACAGGTAGTACAGGTGATTGGAAGATCCTTACAAAATATTACTTGACCAACTGCAAGAATATAGTGAAGGGTAGCATCATAGTTGAGGGGGTGAACCAGATACATGAAGAGTAGTGGGGAGAATTGGGATCCAGTCCAAAAGTTACAGATGTTTTGTATTAGGTAGAGGTGGTAAAAAAAAAAAAAAAAAATTCCCAGTGATTAAGAATAAAATTCAATCTGCTTTTGATCATCAAGAAAAGATCTTAGTAATAATTTTAAAATCAATATATTTTATTTGAAAAGACTTTACCACTTTTTAAATACATGGCTTTAAAGCCATGTTACTTAGATTTCCCCTGCAAGCATCCTGGGGTTCTGCTGTGTTTAATCAGTGGTTCACCAAGGCTGTAGTTTTCTTTACAAGGCTCTTCTATTCCCTTCCAGGCCACAGAGCACTCAAGGAACTCTTGTGGGCAATGGAGGTTTCCCTTAGAGTTGGGAAACTATAGTGCCCCTGTGCTATAACTCCTGTCACAAAAACCCATAATGTTAAAAAGGGAGGAGTGAAAATTTGGTTCACATATTTGCAGGCTGAATTTCTTTCTCTTAACTTACTAGTTTAAAAATTATACATAGAGTATACATACATTAAATAATTAGAAAATAAAGGTAAACATAAAGAAAATATAACCTGTAATCCCACTCTCCAGAGATGACCTCTGTAATATTTTGACATAAGCCCTTCCAGACCTTTTAGTGCCTTTTTATAAATACATTCACTTAAACATTGATTTAAAAAATGCTTTCAAATTACTATCTTAAAACCTGCATTTTGAATTTAACGATCTAGTGTGAACTTTTTTTTTTGGTCAATAAATCTAACGGCGTCATCATTTCAAATGGTCGCCTAATATTTTATTGGGAGGATGTCAAGGACCGGTATCTAGTGACAGGAAATATGTTTGCAGTTCTTCATTTATCAGGAACTTAGGAGAGCTGCTAACTGACAGGAGCCAAGTAGGAGCAGAAGGCTTGAAAGAAGGTCATCAGAAAAGGTTAGTTGCACAGTTGCCCCAGGCTGAGAGACCGAATCTAATACCTGGACAACTGGTTGCTCCCAAAGGAGGCTGTCTGGAGATGTGATTGTCAGCAAGGATGGGTATCGCTTATAGCCTGAGGCTTCCCTAGGAAGCCCAGGTGAGGGCCTCTTTAAAAGCAGATGGCTCTGGAGAAATCACCTCGGGCCAGCAGCTGGTGTTCTGTAAACATCCCTCGTCTGCCAGATCCTTGCCTTTCCTCCAGCTGTTGTTAGAGACTAAGAGCTCTATCAAAGTGAATGTAGTTTTAAAACTTCTTTAGCTGCTACATCATCCCCCAGTAACCTCACCCCTTCACCCGAGCATTGTTCACATTCTGCTACTGATATTTGATGTACATAGAAAGCAATTACTTCATGAACTGGGTATGTGTAGTGCTTAAGTCTTCCCACTCAGGAGCCTTTAGAAATAAAACTCAGATAAGGTAACAGCTAGGGCAGGATCATTGAGGACATTTTTAAACAGTGACATAATGACTTGCCTCCATTATTTTACCATTGTTTGAAAGGGATCATTATCTCTCTATGAAACCACATTTGACATTGAGGCTTCAGTGAATTTCTGAAAGGCTGGCCCTTCCGTCTGAATGGTAAGAGCCCACCTGCCTTCTGATAATGGGCTCTGCACCATCAGGGCTCAGAATGGATGCTGGGTGCTTGCAGGCTGCCCTGATGTTATGCATTAAGGGTACATATCTAACAATGTGAGAACTATATCTGATACAGATTTTACTCCATAAGAACAAACTTGTTCTTACTTGAGGATAAATGACCTCAGGGATCATTGGCTTTTAAGTGTCATAAATTTTTATGACATTATGAATAAAATGGGGGTTGCAGTAAACCACTTAGTATTATATTTCCATTTTCTGGATAATGGATGAGGTGTAATGTTCTAGCAAAAGTGTGTAGACCTACAGAGGGGAGGCTAGAAATAGAACAGGATACAAAATATGTACAACAAAATTTCCCAAGGAAGTCAAGTTAGCTTTCCTCTGATATGACCAAATGTTAAAATATAAAGTGAATGCTTAAGAGAAGGGTTAATGATTGATGGGGAACTAAATGAAAATAAAACTTGATTAAGTTCTTAAGGGACCCTAAAATGGGGATTTGGAAAAGGCAAGGGTAGTCAGAATAGCAGAGATTAGTGCTGGATAGTACACAGTAACCTGGGAAAGTAATTAAAGATTAAAAAAAGAAGAATTCAAAGGGGGAATGCCGAGATGTGAACTTCAGAAAAAAAGACATTAAGAAAGGGACATAACTGTACATATAACCTTCATATGGTGTGGAAATCAGCTATTTAAACATTTTGACTTGGGCTTTCAACTAGGAAAGCAGGAGTTTGATTAGGATTCATAAATTCTGAATAATAAGAAGGATCCATTTTGCTATTTTTGATAAAGGGGAATTGAAAAGATACCTCATGTTTCGCGTGGACAATCTTTTTGAGGTGGGTTTCCTGGAAGCTATTCCTCCTGTATAAGTAGCTCTTTCTCTCTCTTTTTTCTAGGTGAACTAAGGTCAAAACCATTGGACATTGGGCTAGGTGTCCAAGGGTGCTGGTGTTCAGAGAAACAAAATACTCTGAGAAACAAATGGAGAAACAGAGAGCCACAAAACACTCTGGGGAAGGTCACACTGGCAAATACTGGCATAGCAAATTGCTTCATGATGTAGGTATTGCTGAAGAATTCAGTGACCCCAGGGTAAGTTGTGGATTGATGGGCAGGAGTCAAGTGAAGTGTTTGTTTTACGGTTATACATTTGATGCTGTCACTTTATATTTTTCTCAGCATCCATTTCTATACCTGTAAAATGATGGCTTTTATAATAGATGATTGTGATCTTAGCAAAGACTGAGGACTGAGTAGAGCTGTGCTCTTGGGGGTGTTGAGTGTTATTATCTAAGATAATAATAGACCAATTATCTAGATAGAGCTAGCTAGTATGGAATCTGCAGGAGTCATGAAGCTTAAGTGGTGGTAGGTCAATGGTGGAAAGGAGAACTTGTAGGACATAGTCTTTGGACGTGGTCAAATGGCCAGTGTTTTGGCATTTTGCTTTTAAGGCCTTCTTTCTGCCTGGGTCTGTGCCTGAGCCTTTTCCATCTTATAGTGGCTACGCCTAGGAGCAGCTGCTAAACACAGATGTATTTGAGAAAAGTTTGCAAGTATCAACAAAACAGTAGAGCCAACTTAAGCAAAATAGGGGAACTTATTATTGGGAGACAGGAGTGGCTTGGGACCTCAGGAACCAACTAGAAACAAAGACTGGAAGCCTGTTGGAACTTTCCATCTCTAGTCTCGGTTTGTGTCTGTGTCTCTGCCATATCTGTTAGGCATAACCTTATTCTAATCAGCACTATGAGAGCAGAGTTGAAATACAGTATCCAGGCCCGGTCTTCACATCCCGAGGGATAACATGAAGGCTGTGTAAAGGAGAGCCATAGAATGACTAAAGAGCTAAAAAAAAAAAAAAAAAAAAAAAAAATTAGGTCAGAGAAGAGATGCTAGAGGGCTGGAGATAATTCACGGAGAAAAGTCTGCTATTGGTGCATAAGACAATTTTAATTAGATGATGGATTATTAGTGTAAGAAGATGGTAACCAACTGTCCTTTGTTTTCAGTAAGAATAAACAAAGAGGGAAGAGGTATTTGTGCACAGCAAAAGGGAGTCAGGCCAGATGAAAGTAAAGACGTGATGGCAGTGGGAACTGCGGCATTGCCATGGCTTTCAGTAGAAAGTGAGGCTTCTCATGCAAGCACTTTGACAGATAGGTGACTTGTGTCTCTCTGGAATGATGTCTACTCTGTCTTCAGGCAGGAAGATGGCCTGGACCGGCCTGTCAGTCCTTCCTAACTTTGGGGGCAGGTATTTGGCTGGGTCATAGCAGCTCGTAATTTTTTTGGGTGAAGCAGTGTTTGAAGGGGCTTCTTAGGCTCTTTGGTGTTTTCTTAGGATTATAATCTCATCACATTGTCCCATTAAGTAACTTTCTACCTTTCTGGCCACTCACTTCAAGTTTCACTATCTAGCTGACAAAGTGCATTCATGTTGTATTTGCAGGGTTGGAACATATTTGTTGCTAGTTATTTAGAAAATTATTGAGTATGATGTTCATGTTGTTTTTGCTTTCAAGGCATCCAATAGCTATTTGAGAGAAAAGAGACCGAAGTGCTTATTTGTTTTGCTTTCAATTGCATGATTTAACTTTTCAAATAAAAATAATTAACATATACCCACCAATTACAAAAGAAAAATAATTAATCCTTCCTCCTCCTTAATTGCTTTAAACTCAACATTTACCTCATTTAGGTACATGTGACTCAAGTATTGAAAGCTGCTCAGCTCATAGTGTGAGGGAGAAGGAAAGAGTAACATTTTGTCATGAAATCCTCAAAACTAGCTCTAAATGTTGGCTGATTTATGTCTTAAATGACATACTTCATATGATAGAAAAAAGTCAATAAAAAGTTTCATCTAGTATTTATCAGGTAAAAATGGCTTCAGATATTTCTTAGCTAAATATACCATGGAAGAAAAATTACAATGAAAGAGCTGAAGAGTTGCTGTGGGTGTTTAGTGCCTAGGAAGTCATTAGAATAAAAGTCTAATATTTTGCTGGCCTCTCTCTGGTGCATTAATGTCACTCACAAGTCCCTCTCTGAGATGGTGTTTCTGACCAGCCAGAAGTAGTTTTAGTGATAAGCAGACTATTTTATGAAAAAAATGAAGTTGCCACTAAAAATAAGTCTCTGAATAAAAGAAACTATTTGTATCTGATAATGACACACACATTTTGACATCTGTACACTCTTTTGCTTCCAAATAGATGTCCATTTAAGTCACCCTGTTAATGCCTTCCTCCACATACTACTGATTTTCCCATTATAGTTCCTAATGGTGGAAATATCATAACTAAAGTTATTGTGGCTCAATTGTTATACTTAGTATGGTTTTGTTTTATTTTTATATATTAGGTTTGGGTGAAATTATAAAAAATTTGGGTTCAGAAATGTGCTAGCCTTCTGCAGTACCCATCGTTCAGGTGAGAGGTATTTTTGGAGAGGGTGTGCTGCCTGAAGCCACACACCACTGAGTTGGATGACAGTGGACAGGTGAGGCTCCAGGGGCGTGGGCTGCTGGGAAGGGCTTCTGCATCCAGGAGCCCAGGGTGGATGTGGTGGTAATGGGAAGGGGAAGTAGAGGTGGCGTCTCTGTGAGGGTGAGCAGGCAGTGAGAGGCCAGAAAAATGGCGAGAGAGCACAAGTTAGACCTTGTTTTTTGGAGGCATCACTGAGATGACTGTTGGAGACCTGACTGCACCCAGTGCTGTGTCTACCCTAGGAACTTTCACTCTGATTGTCCCTGAAGTCCTTTCCAAATGTTGGCACTTTCATTAGATGGGCTGTTTCATCATGATTTCACATTCCCTTCAAGTGCTAGTCTTAAAACCATTAGGATTTTTCTGTTTTTCTTATGATAACATTCCTTAACTGGACAATGTTGTTTTAGACAGTAGCCCAAGGCAAAAGCTGAGTGCCAGGCTTTCTGTTTATCCAGCCCTGCAACCCTTAGGTGCAGAGCAACACTCTCCCTCTCCCTTATGTGTTAGTATGCTTTCAGTTAGATGCCTTCCCAAATCTAAGAGTAAAGTTCTTTGGAGAGCAACACCTGTTGTATGCGAAGCAACTGGATAGAGTTACAAATCCTCATGTGGCTCTTCCACATTCGGTGAGGGAAAAGCAGGCAGGTTCACTTGGGCAAAGCTGACTCACCACTTTACAGTTTAGATGACATTTATTCCCTGAATTGGTTAAAAGTAGAAGTCTCTAAGAAGATTAATCTACTCTGCAGAGATTTTTACACCAAATAGAAATGGACCCTTTTTTGGTCTTTCTCTTAACAGGGGAAATGAGATAGCTGTCACCTGGCCATTGAAAAGACATCACTTTTCAATAAAGTTGTCTGGATGTATACATTGCCCAAGTCCTCCCAAGTCCTACCACTGAACCACATCTGCAATGTTCATGTTCCTTGTCAGCTCTGGGGACTTTGAGCCTTGAGGACATAGGGTGGAGTAGGAATGGCGGTGGGTCGGTGGGTAAAGATGATTGGCAAAATCCTGAAGTGGATGATGCTTAACTTTAATCTCTTCCTGAGGTCTGTTTTTGAATTTGCCAAAGATAGAGGACCAAGCTTTGAGAGTGAGAACAGCAGTGGAGAGAGCATCTTTTTAAAGAGGTGTTGAGATAATGGGGTCAGAAGGCTTCAGGAAAGCCAAGGATTTGTTGCTAAAGGTAGGGGCAGTGTCCTCAGGGCCACTTGTGGGTAGATGAGGAGTGAGCCAGCCAGCCCAGGGAGAAAAGCAACATGAATTCATGAGGCTTCTGAGAATGCTCAGTGATTAGATTGACCCCTGCTGCCTGGCCTCCTAGGATGGGTTCTGAGCACAGTGTGGCCTCAACATTCTAAGTAAGTGACAGCAGGAGCTCCTGATATGGAGCAGTGGAGGAAGGGTTTGCCAGAAGAAGAGCCTGGGAAAGTCTCAATCCCCAGGCTTTGGAATAAGCAGAAGAAAGCCCTGCTACCCTAAATAGTGACAGCTGGAAATCACGAGGGAGCCTTCTGTTTGGAAGTCATGACCTTTCCTGTCACACTTCTGCATTCTGGCAGGCTGTTGGAGAGATCTGTGTGACAGCCTCACCTTTCAGCATGCCTCAGTCACACCAGGGAGACGGCAGGAGTGAGGAGGAAGGAGAGAGAAGAGAGCTTGTGCGTGCTTCCTAAACAGCTCCTTCTCTCTGGGTCAGAACCAGGTTACAGAGGTCACCGGTCGTGTGGTAACATCCTGAGGATAAGGTGGAAAGTCTCTCTTCTACTACCGTGTGGTATTTGCATGGGCCATTAAAGAAGGGATGTTGATCTCACCTCGGCTGTCGTCCACACACACATCTCAGCCCCTGCTAACGCCCTCAGTAAAGGCACCCAGCTTAGAATCTAGACATTAACAGTGGGGAGCTCTTGATTTTTAATTATTCAGGGAACCACTTCATCTTTTTAAAATGATAAATGATCTAGGAGAAGCAGACACAATCATGTCTTTTCAGGATTGTTTAGATTTGGGGGTAGAAATATGATGGATTGGATTTGAATTCGCTTAGTGCTGACTAAGATAAATTGTCGCTAAAATCATAGGCGGCATATTTCACAGTCAAGCCCATTTCACTTTTAAAACTAGCCACTCTCTATAGGCTTCTTGTCAGCAACAGGAAAGGAATGGGATAATAATTATCAGATTAGAAGAACACCATTAAAATCACTAAGGTGGTCTCTTTGCCTGGTTGAAGTATTTGGTTAGGTTACTCGTCTCACTGCTTCCTGCAGTTGCAGCAAGAAGTGTGAGGAAATATCCCTGAGGCCACCATTAGAATGAAGCCTATGCATTCCTGTTGTTGCCAACACCGTGATGTTCCACAGTACAATGAAAGCAATTCTCTGCTCACATCATTAAAAATAAAAAAAATTCTGTTTCATCTTTATAATACCCAGATAAAAACAACGAACTTGCTCTGGGCAACATTTTCCTAAAGATTATATATTCATAATTACTTATATATATGGGCAACCTTTGAAATAATACACAAGAAATTGGTAACTTGACTATCTCTGAAGGGGATCTGTATGATTAGGAGTGTGGGCTATTATTATTTAGATTGCAATGTAAAAACTACTCATTAAAATATTACCTATTAATATTGAAAACATTCCTTTTGGCTGGGCACGGTGGCTCAAGCCTGTAATCCCAGCACTTTCGGAGGCCGAGGCGGGTGGATCATGAGGTCAAGAGATCGAGACCATCCTGGTCAACATGGTGAAACCCTGTCTCTACTAAAAATACAAAAAGTTAGCTGGGCACGGTGACACGTGCCTGTAGTCCCATCTACTCAGGAGGCTGAGGCAGGAGAATTGCCTGAACCCAGGAGGCGGAGGCTGCGGTGAGCCGAGATCGCGCCATTGCACTCCAGCCTGGGTAACAAGAACGAAACTCCGTCTAAAAAAAAAAAAAAATTCCTTTTAAATATCTTTCTTCTTTATTGAAAAGGGGACACCATGCTGGCTGATTTGCTTTTTCTGTTAAGCATGTGATGGACTCATAGTGTACATTCACCTGCCTTGGCTTATAATAAAGACAGATACAAAGACATCGACACAGATATTACTGCAAAATCGTAACAAAAGTAAAATTTCTCAGGATAATTATCCCACTACATCATTGGCTGGAGGCCGATAATGATTTTAATTTAAATATAAATTTAAGATAAACTATCTTTTGTTATTTATCTTACAAATATAGTATCTGTTTAGAATAGAACATTTAGAAATGCTGATAAACAGAAGAAAAATCACCCATAATCTGAGATAATTATGACTTACCTTTCAAAACGTATCCACATATATCTGTATAGGCCCTTTTTCTATGTATATCTGTTTCTATATTTGGCTGTGTCCATGCATGTACATATGGGATGCTGCCAACTAATTTCCCTCCAAGAGCCAGGCAGATAACATAAATATGTGAAATCAGCTGGATATAAGGTGAACTGGAGAACGGTGAGGATTATGATACCCTGGAGAGTTTATACTTCACCTAAAGATATCTCAAACTTTCAGTAATATGTGGCCAAATATAACAATGTAGGCCGGATTTAGCTTGTGGGTCACCAGCTGATTTCACAGGAGGTAACCAAAGTTATTATTTTCTTCTGTATCCCTTCAGAGATATTCTATGTGTGAGTGTATGCATATATTTTAGATGTGCAAATCACACAAATTCATTTTCTCCTCACCTCTGGCCCTTTTTGTTAAGCAAATGATCACATGTCATTTGCAGTTTTACCTCTGAGACTGAGACTGTGTCAAATATTTTGGCTGATAGTTTATTGTACTGTCTGCATTATCACTTGTTACCTCCCCCGATCATCTTCTAGGTTCTCCTTGGTCCAATTCAAAGAATGTAGGCGTTCTTTCCCACTACAGTATGTTTGCATTTCCTTTCAGTGAAAAATCTCTTCCTATGTTAAACCTTATGCAATTCCCTATCCTCTTCTGTTCACTTGAAACCATGTCAATTTCCTTTTACTTTCTTTCCCCTGTCTCGTTAGTATTTTCATCACCTAACAGTTATGATTATCTTCAGATTCCACTAGGGTTTTATTATGCATGCTGCAAGAATCATAATAAATGTTAAATAAGATTAACCCTGAGCTTGACCTGTGGGTCATCCTATTAGAGCCAACTACCTTCCCCAAATTGAATGCCATGTCATCTATTATCATACTTTCTAAAGTCTCTTGCCAACAGTTTTAGCTGTGATGAGCTGCTTTCAATATCAACCATCTGCTACCAACTCCTATCTAGCAATTTAACAAATTTAATGAAGAATCTCATTCAACTAATAAGATTATTAGGCAAGATTCTGTTGACAGTGCACACATTGGCAGCTTTTCTTGAGTGCTTTTAAAAAAAATTGCTTTGGCTGCAAATAAAGTGGCACTTTTCCCCAAGGTGCATAGAGTTAACAATGTATAGTGAAAATAGCAGAGTTCAAATCTTGACTTTATTGATGTATGATCTTGGTAGGCATCTAACTATGGAGCTTTGATTTCTTCATTATAAAAGTGGGCTTATAATATCCATTCCAGTTATGTCAAAGGATTACTGGAATAATGTTATAAAACAAATGCAAAATAACCTTGTTGAATGCTCTTGAAAAGATTCTTTTCCACTGTAGGGCCACAAGCAACTGAGAAAATAGGACAGCAGTGTATTTATACTTATGCTCTTTAAAACCACAATTCCCCTCCAAACCTCCCTACTCTTCTTCAGCCTCTCCCTTAGTCCTCCTTATTCAGCATCTGAATTTGATTCTGACTTCTTGGAGGCTCTGGTCCAAAGTTCTCTGCTTCCAAAATCTTCACTTTTAGCCTTTCACACCTGCACTGAAGATAGTAGGCCCACTTCTTCATCCTGTTATACATTTCCACCTATGCCTTGATTCTTTTTTTTTTTTAATCTCCTCCCTGAAGTTGCTCCATTGCACCTTTGTTTTTGAGACAGGATCTGACTTTTTTGCCCAGGCTGGAGTGCAGTGGCATGATCTCAGCTCAGTGTAACTGCTGCCTCCTGGGATTAAGCCATCCTTCCACTTCAGCCTCCCAAGTGGCTGGGACTACTGTGAACATCACCACACCTGGCTAATTTTTGTATTTTTTGTAAAGACTGCGGCTTCACCATGTTGCCCAGGTTTGTCTTAAACTCCTGAGCTCAAGCAGTCTGCCTGCCAAGGCCTCAAAAAGTGCTGAGATTACAGATGTGAGCCCTGGCACCTGGTTGCTGGTCCATCTTTTTTTTTTTTTTTTTTTTTTTTTTTTTAAGATGGAGTCTTGCTCAGACGCCCAGCTGGAGGGCCGTGGCTCGATCTTGGCTCACTGCAACCTCTGCTGCCCGGCTTCAAGCAATTCCGCTGTCTCAGCCTCCTGAGTAGCTGGGACTACAGGTGTAAGCCACTATGCCCGACTAATTTTTTGTATTTTTTTAGTAGAGATGGGGTTTCACCATGTTGGCCAGGATGGTCTCCATCTCCTGACCTTGTGATCTACCTGCCTTGGCCTCCCAAAGTACTGGGATTACGGGCGTGATCTTTTTAGGTTTTTTTTTTTTTTTTTTTTCTCAGTTGGCTCCTTCTCTCCTATGCATGTGCCCGTTTTTCTTTTTCTAAAATCCTTCCCTAAGTGCAGTTATTTTTTTACGGCTACTGCTCATCCTATCTCTCTCCTCCACACCACCAGGTATCTGATTAGGAAAATAATTCCCTTCCATTCCCTTCTCACTCATTTTGCCCTTTGCTTCTTGCAGTCCTGTCTCCCTTCCCCATACTACCTGAATGGGGTAGCTGAATCTGATTCACTGAAGGCCGCTTTCTGCATCAGTCTACTGATGTTTACCCACCTGTCTTCTTTCTTGAATTTCTTACAACTTTTAACACTATTAGTAATAAAGAGTAATTCTGTTTTTATTCACACCTTCCCAGTCAAGGCTGGTTTCTCTTTTCCTTGCTCCTCTAATTCAGATGTTCTTCAAGGTTCTGTCTCTAAATCTTGATGACCTCATCAAGTCTCACATCTTTTGTGAATAATCACCAAATACCCATGTCATATCCCAAATGTAATCCCAATTTTGAGGCCTGCTTTACCAATAGCTGGCAATGTACCACTACATGAAGGTCATGATGTAGCCATTCAAGCTTAATATTTCAGTCGAATTTACCATCTTCTCCTCAAAGCTGGTCTGTACAGTTGATATCCCTATTTCTGTTCAGACAACTTTTCCTGTAAATTGACAATTACTTCTACATTGCAAAATAAACTGAACCCCAGGTCTCTAAGCTGAAGAACTGGGTGAACAGCAAATTAGGAAAACTAATAGCGTAAAAGCAATCTCAGTGAAATTAACATGAACCACAGGAGAAAGCCAGGCAGGAGAACAGGAAATCCACATCAAGCAGTTTGCTTAGAAAGAATCAGATGACCAGTACTGTTCAATATGCTAGTGTTTGTGTTTCTAGTCTTCCTTCAAGGCTCCTGCCCAGCAGATACAAAGCCTGGGCCCTCACTGCAGTTCATTAAGAACTGCTGTATGATAACAGTATCTCTGTAGACTAATTTCTTATTCTCTGTTTTTAAATTTATACATTCTCCATTTTTTAAAATCTTACTGTGAAATCTTTTAAACATACAGAGAAGTATAGATGAGATAACAAATACTTCATTATCATCAAACATTTAGCCATTTGGTCATGTTTGCTTCAGCTATTTATAAAACATTTTATTTTGACATAATTTCAAATTTTGAAAACTTGCAAAAATAATACATAGTTGGCATATGTCCTTCACCCATTTTCTCAAATATTAACAGCTTATATAACCACAGCAAAATAATCAAAACGAGGACATTAATGTTGATACAATCTTCTTAATTAACCTGCAGACCTTACTTATGTGTCACTGATTTTCCCACTAATGTCTTTTTTTCTGGGCCAAGATCCTACCATGCACCTGGGGCAGTTCCTCAAGTCTTCTTTTGTCTTTTATGACAGGACATTTTTGAAAAGGACTGGCCAGTGATTTTACGGAATGTCTCTCAATTTGGATTTGTCTAGTATCTTCTCATGTTTAAATTCAGGTTACCCATTATTAGCAAGGATATCAGAGAAGTGATTTTGTGCCTTTTCTGGTATATCATATCAGGAAATCCTCAGTGTCAACATGCTTCATTATGAAGTGATGTTCACTTTGATCACTTGGAGAAACTAAGGTTTCTCCATCATAAAGTTATTCTTTTCCTCTTTCAGGAAGAGGAAAAGAATAACTTTGTAGTTAGTATTAATAATTTCTCATTCAGGAAGTATTAATAATTTCTCATTCAGGAAGTATACTGTTTTTTACTACAACTTTATCTACTACTTTTAACATTCATTCTTGCCTGCAACAAGTTTTACTTTGGTGTTTGCCAAAAGGTGATTTTTCTATTTCCATTATGCCTTCTCTCTGATGTATTTATTTATCCAGTTATTTATTTATATCTATATGGACTAATGGAATTTGCTTTATTCTATAAGCTATAATCCATTGCTATTATTATTTTGTTATTTAAGGTGTTCCAGATTGGGCTTCTTCATGATGACTCCTGTGTGCTTTCTAGACGCTCTGATTTTTTTTTTTTTTTTTTGAGACAGAGTCTGTCTCTGTCACCCAGAATGGAGTGCAGTGTGGTATCTTGGCTCACTGCAACCTCTTCCGCCTCCCAGATTCAAGCAATTGTCCTGCCTCAGCCTTGAGGGTAGCTGAGATTACAGGCATTTGCCAACACACCTGGCTAATTTTTGTATTTTTAGTAGAGACAGGGTTTCACCATGTTGGCCAGGCTGGTCTCGAACTCTTGACCTCAAGTGATGCCCCACCTCGGATTCCCAAAGTGCTGGGATTACAGGCATGAGCCACTGCACCTGGCCTTAATTTTTTTTTAGTACTTCCTTACTCCCTGGTACCACAAAAGTTCCAGGCTTATCTTGTACTTCCCCTACTCTACCCCAAAATGAATGTTTGTTTCTTTCTTTCAACAAGCAGAACATCACAAAAATCCTCTATAACCTATGAATTCTTCTTATTCAATTTTTTCTTGTTTCCCTCAGCAAATGTTTCTACTGTCCTGATGTGGGACCTATTAACCCTATATATATTCCCATCCATGACTTCATATATTGACTACATGTCTATGTATCCATAAATAATATAGATTTTTTGCATATTTTATAACTGTAGGTAAATGAAATATTATAAGTACATGTAACTAGACTTTTTAAACAAATTTATGCAGTATGTGTGGCTCAAAAGCTCATTCATTTTAGCTGCTGTATAACATGCCATTGTGAGATTATAACAAGCGTATTTTTTTCATCACTTGATAAACTTTTCAATTGCACCCAATTTTTGCCATTATAAACATGTTCTTGTAAGCTGTCTTCCTGAACTATTTTGTTACAGTTTTATTGGGTTACATGCTTAGAAGTATAATTAGTGGACCTTAGGGTATGTACGTATGTCTTCCATTTCGTTAGATCTCGTTTCCAAAATGTTTGTTTTAATTTATACTCCTACCAGTGATATGTGAGAGTCCCTATGTCTACATAGTTTCATTAACCCTTGGTTAATCATTTAAATTTTTGCCAAAGTGATAGGAGTGAAATGGGACTTGTTGTTTCTATCTGCATTTCCTTAATTATCAGTGAAGCTGAGCATCTTTTCACCCTTTGTGGCCATTTCTCTCCTGTAAGCTGTTCATAATCTTTTGCCCATTTTTCTGTTGGATTGTTGTCCTCTTGTTGATTTGTAGGTTCTCCTAAGTTCCAGCTACTGGCACTTCGTTGTCTGTGATGCAAGCATTGTCTTTCAGTCAATGGCTTGTTTTCTAACATTGCTTGAAATGTCTTTTCATCCTTCTAACTTCAATTCAGTCTTCCAAGTGGGTTTCCTAATAGGACATATTAATAAAGGGGCCTTTTGCATGCTACTCATAATCAATTTCTTTTAACTAAAGTTGTTCAAGAGGAGTTTGAGACAACTAGATGAGTTTGAAATGAATTTTTAGACTCAAGGGTCAGACATTTACTCAGAGATATTTAAATAGAAAGAAAGAATCCAAAAAGCAACTTTGATCCTTTCACAAGTAACGTGTAGTCTTCATCTGCTTTTTTTTTTCTTTTTTGTAATAGAATCTGAGGCTGAGAAGGGGCTCTTTGATATCTGTAATATCCAATTTAAAATTCACTGAATTCTAGAAATACAGACCTAGAAGGAGCCACAGGGACCATCTGGTTCAACCCTCTCATTTTACAGGAAATAGAGGCTTAGAGAGATGAAATAAAATATTTAGGGCTGGAACCTAGTTTCTTTTCCTTAGAGATTTCAATTTTTGAAAGGATAGATTTAGCTTTTCATTTCTCCAAGGGAATGGGACAGTCATAATTTGACTCGGACATACATAATCTCCTAAAGTTTCCCTCTTCTTTTGAGGTGTTCCCCCCTACCCCCCATTTACTAACACTCTTGGAGTTGTATATAAACCCTGGTCAAATGCTTTGGACACATAGCAACTAATATACCCCTGAACCTACTGGGTACTATAAATCAGTCTGCAGGATGGATGGGGGACTTCCATTTTCCCTTTGTTTTCTTTCTTCTTCCTTTTCTTTTCTTTCTTTATTTTTTATTTTATTAAGCTCCATTTCCCTTCTCTAGGGAGAGAATACAATAATATTCTTTCTTAGACCCTGGAAACTTTGGTTAGAAATAAATCTCTCCAGATGGTTGGGGGAGAGTCCCTTGAGCCAGACTAAAAACCCTCAGCATTTTTTTTTTCTCACTTACTTTTCTTATGCAGGGTCCACATCTAAATAGCCTAAAAGTTTATTTTGGTTAAATCAGTTTTCTTTTCTAAATAAAGTGCTGCATGAGGGGTTTTATTTCCAGTTAGAGTCCTTTTTTAGCTCTAAAATGTCTATTAATCTAGGATAAGATTCATCAGAAGGGTGTTGAGAAAAAGCAGAGCAGGCAACTGACTGTAAAAATCCTTCAGGACTGCTGGTAATGACCTTGTATCTTAACTGCCCAGTGTTGTTAAACCACTCCTGGATTACCCGTAAGCTGCTCTCTGTAGTGCTTGTCAGATTTCTCTGGGCCCTAACTTTAAAAAATAGTTCTCTACCACCACCACCAACTCAGTATGCTAGAAACCAGACTTAGCTCCTAGAGGACAGTGGCTGTGTCTTAGTCGTTTTTGTTCACTCATGCTGCCGAGTGATAATGATGACAGTGGTGGTGATGGTGATAAAAATAAAAATAAAAATAAAATAATTAGGCCATTACATGCCTGGCACTGTTCTCAGTATTTCACACATGTGAGTAAGTCATTTAATTCTCACATCTAGGAGGTAAATTACTATTATTATTATCTCTATTTTACACCTGCAAGCACAGAGAAGCGAAGTCATTTATCCAGAGTCATACTGTTTGCCATCAGGATCCAAACAGAACAGAGATGACACATAAAGTAGATAAATTGGGAGGTTTATCTACAAAGTGGGCTGGCTACAAATATGGGTGTAGAGGAGGCATTGATGGAGTTAGGAGCAGGCAAGCTGTTACTACCCCTAGGCCTGAATGGATGAGGGGAAGGAGCCATCAGCAGAACCCAGAAGGAGAGAGAACTGTGTGAAGCCAATTGCACATTGCGCACAGCAGTGATTTTCTGAGCAGGTACGCTGCCAGTCTATAGCAGTCTTGCAGGGAAGGGGTCAAGGGGATAAGCATCCTAACCCCTTTCTCTGCTCTCCTTCTGCACTCCCGACAGGCCCCTTCAGTAGCAGACTTTGACAGAACTTCAAGTGTCCTGAAGACCACTGATGCCATCCATGCAGTCTAGCACCAGGGCAGAGTGCAGAGTTCATCTGGCACACACTAGAGTAAAGGAGTAGAGCTTTGAATCCAGGCAGTCGAACTCCAGTGTCCACATTCCTAACCACTGTCCCAAATAATGCCTTCTACCTTAAGGAGG
Source organism: Saimiri boliviensis (assembly GCF_048565385.1). Classification (NCBI taxonomy): domain Eukaryota; kingdom Metazoa; phylum Chordata; class Mammalia; order Primates; family Cebidae; genus Saimiri; species Saimiri boliviensis. Next base: position 90,618,086 of record NC_133450.1, on the reverse strand, counting down.
AATGTAGAAGGTTATCTAATACACTGGAATATATTAGATAACTCATTCAAGAGGCTATGACTTGACTTGCTCAATAAATGACTGAACAGCTTTGCCTTCTGCCAATGCACGTCCTGATAGCAAACAACCATGTTGATTTCATTATTGACTTATTTGTGTGTTGCTAGCTTGATCTAGAAAGGACTGGAAATTATTGGACTCATCTTCTTTTCCGTCATTAATCATATATCTGTTTTTACTTTTTAGATAAGGCAAAAATCGACTGATTTTTCTCCAATTATATATACTTTCTTATAGGTATATTCTCTTAATGATTATTCCAAAATAATTGGATCACAGCTGCTCTGCAGTTGAAAGTTGCTAGATGTTAAGTTGCTCCCTTTTAGTTTCCAATTTTTAGGGCGATCACATAAGTTAAGCTGAATGGTTAATTGAATTTTATAAGCAATTGCCAATTACTTCAAGAATCACCCATCACTGGTATAAAAAATGTTTTGATATTGTTGTTTTCAACTAAGTTTCTCTTGCACAGAATGGAAAAATCCTGGGGCACTACATGGCTATTCTAGAGAAGAAAAGCTAACATAAGGAATTTTTGATTCTGTATGAAAAGTAATTGAGGAGAGAAATGGAGGGTGAATTCCATCCTGGGAAAGTGGCTTGAAGGCAGAGTTCATATCATCAAGGAAGTGACCCAAAGGAAATTCACAGTCTTAACCTTCTCCTTAAGGACAGAGGAAATAAAATAAAGTTAGGAGGAGAGCATGAGTGCTGTTTTAAAAGGATATGTATACCTTTGATTTTCTCTTTTAAACTTTGGGACATGAAAAATTGCCAACAGGAATAAGAATTCTGATTCAAATATGACCATACAAGTTGTGATTTATTCTGAAGTCCCAAACACAAAAAATAATTTAAGAAAGGCAGGTATAACACTCTCCAACTTCTTCAAGTTGTGTATACTAACAGCATCTGCCCAGTAGCTCCAGAGGGGAAAAACCAAACCAAACCAAACAACCCAGTACCGAGAGGGCAAAGAGGTCTCTTTTAATAAAGGAACTCACTGCCTGAGAAAAGAACAGCTAAGGTGCTGCACTGGAAGATCTGTTCTCCCAATTAGAGAAATACAAAGCACAGTATGGAACTGTGATTCATTCTCCTTTTTCAGATGTGAGCTATATTAAATTGCCAAAGCATGTGAAGAACAGCGCCAGTGATATGGGCCACAAAGCCATTTCAAGGATTGCTCAGGAGTCTGAATCTCATTGTTCAGCAAAATAGTCGAGAACAATTGAGAACTGGCATGTTCAGTGGGTAGCACCATGCCAACATGGCCCAGTAAGGGGAGCAGAGGCTCTGTGGTGTGGTGGGCTGCTCTACCAGAGGGTTCCCAGTCAGAGATTTCATTTCTGTGTCCCCACTCCTTCTCCTTCCTTTAGGAAGAAGAAGTTGCCAGTTGCTTCATAAAATGCAGATGAGGCCAAAAAGTTATTCTGAAGCACATTTTTTTTTCTTTAAAACAGTTGCTTTCGTGGCTTTCCTTAGTTGCACGTGTTAATGAGTAGCTGTCATGGTCTGGGGAAGAGGGATGGTTGAGATACTGAAGCCAGTTCTCAACTAGCCTTCCTGGGGTCAGTTTGCTCACTTGGAAGTGACTATCCATGTGAAGTGATCACTAAAAGGGGAACATCTGGGCTTCAGGTCTTTTGAGGAAGTCTGGTGGGAGAGGAAGGGATCACCGTGCCTCAAAGTGACCATAATGGAGTTCTCTTTGGCATTCATGGTAGCAGCTTGAACTGAGATCTTAGCTGCAAAATATTGCTTTTGACACAATTTTTTGGATAGTTTTCCTGGTTCAGTGATACTTCCTCTCTCTCTAGCCAGTATCTTTCTAGTTGACCACAGTCTGAATTTCTATTTTTCCATATCTGTGAGAAATGACATAGGAGTCCTCCATATCAGATTCATCTTGGAGGGCTTGGCTCCTGGTGGATGTAGCTGAGTAAGGAAAGAAAAAGCCTGAATGGAAAGTATACTGGCTAGTTTGGCAGGAAGGCTCCTTACTGAACTTTAATTTGGGGAGTGGACAATCTAGCCCTGAAGAGTTGCTAATACCTTAGCCTCTATGGTTCCTATGGGAACTAGAAACATTGCCTAGCTTTTCTGCACTTGGGAAATAAAATTCATCCGTAATATCCCACCAAAACCTCTCAGCTTCAGTCTGTATCTTGTGATGGAGCTTTGCTGGATTGAACTTATTCTTCAGATACCTGAAGGGCCTGAGCAATTCCAGAATGCAGAGCAGAAAGGATGTTAGAATCTTGGAGAGATTCGAAGTTCTATAATTACTGCCACATAGGTGTTTTAGCTTCATTCTTTTTTTTTTTTTTTGAGACGGAGTTTCGCTCTTGTTACCCAGGCTGAAGTGCAATGGCACGATCTCGGCTCACCACAACCTCCGCCTCCTGGGTTCAGGCAATTCTCCTGCCTCAGCCTCCTGAGTAGCTTGGATTACAGGCATATGCCACCAGGCCCAGCTACTTTTTTTGTATTTTTAGTAGAGACGGGGTTTCACCATGTTGACCAGGATGGTCTCGATCTCTTGACCTTGTGATCCACCCGCCTTGGCCTCCCAAAGTGCTGGGATTACAGGCTTGAGCCACCGCGCCCGGCCAGCTTCATTCTTTAGAAATTACTGGTGTGTTATTTGCATCTCAAACTCTATAGATTTTTTCTTGTTTATAGAGTATATAATTTGGACTTTCATAAAAGGTTCTCTATTTACAAATTTGTTTCTGAAAAACATAACAAACAATTAGACATTTTTAATCCCATACCAAGTGATTTGAATACCTGGGTGCAAAGCATTGGATGAATTTATTTTTGATATCTTAAAGACTAAAACCTACAGGAGAGAGGCGAAGAAATAAAATCCTTTATAATGCTGCTGTAATTGCAGATACTTATTTAAAATTTGATTTAAAAACTCTCAGGCTTTTCTTGGAAAAGTTTCTGCTGGCCTTGAAATTCTTCAGCTAACATTTGTGGGAAGCTGGTTGGAGTCACTTGGTGCAGATTCCTGAAAAAGACATCACAATGAACATATTCCTACTTGACCAAGTGGTTTAAGCGCTTCATGATAAGCAGGTGTGGTGGTGATACCCAGATTGAAATAGTGCTCCACTTTATGATCTGGGGCTAAGCAGTGAAGCAGGATCAGAATAAGGTACAAGGAGAGGCTTATAACTTTTCAGCCCTAATGCTCTTTTCCATGAAATCATTAGATCAAAGAGAAAGCTGGGGTATTAGGATTTAGGGACAATGAGACTGGCCTGAATTATGTGAATCTGTACTGTGCTGGGGACAAAGAATCACTAGGTATGTTTTAAACAACTGAGATAAAATAGTTTTTTCCATCACTTAGAAGAGAGTGGGTGTGAGCCCCACAGCTCTCTCTTTAGTTTCCTTAATTCGAGAGGGCAAGTTGTGATCTGTTTTGAGACTATCATTGGAGTTTTAAAGCAAGTCACTCATGCCAAACATATGTATCTGTCACTCTCTTTTCTGAAAAGTGGTGATCTCATGGGAGATTGTAGGAGAAGAAATGAGAAGTCAAGAGTGGCGCTAGTTGCCTGTAATCCCAGCACTTTGAGAGGCCAAGGCGGGAGGATTGATTGAGCTCAGGAATTCGAGACCAGCCTAAGCAACATGGCAAAACCCCATCTCTACAAAAAATACAAAAAAATTAGCTGGGTGTGATGGCATGTGCCTGTGGTGGCAGGAGGCTGAAGCTGCAGTGGGCTGAGATTGCACCACTGCACTCCAGCCTGGGTAGCAAAGTGAAATCCTGTCTCAAAAAGCCAAAAAAAAAAAAAAAAAAAAAAAAACAATGATGCTGGTAAAATGAGCTGTTCATTCCCAGCACCGGGCATACCTGACACATGCTAGGTCTCAATTCAGTGACCATTTATTTCATTTGCATTTATTGGTCCTTCATGTGTCAGGCAAGGTGCAGATGACAACATGCTGTCCCTGCCCTCAAGGCACTTATAACTTTTTTGAAGACCAGAAGTCACTGGTGTTACACCTCAGTAATCTTGGGACTCAGTTAAGCAATTAGCTACTTGCCTTGTGCTTAACTCCACGCTAGTACTCTTCTTTATCAGAAATTATTGTAGCCTTTACCAGACTTGGCTTAAGAAGGGATTAGAATATCATACCTGAGCAAACATCATGCAACGCTCTAGCAGTCAGGCACCCAAAGGCTGCTGCTGCATGAAGATTTTGTCCACAAGGAAGGTGATATTGTGCTCTGTGGAGGAAGTCAAAGCTATTCCATCTTCCCTTCCTCCCTTTGCTCCCCAGGTGTAAAGTTGTTTCAGAGGCTTTCTTTGTGTTAGTTATTGGCTCTGAATACTTTCTGTGTACTTACTCATTAGTTCTTTTATTTCATATCTTCAACGAAATCTGTGTGCCTCCTATGTGTGAGGTATTGTGCTAGGGCAGGGAGTAGGAGCAGAGAGGAAGACAATGCTTACTTTTATGTAGGAGAGACGGATGTTAAACACATAATTACATACTGAGTTAATTGTATTTGTGTTAAATGGATGAAAGGCAAACTACATATTATAGGACCATATCACAGAGGATTTGCCATGGTTTGGAGAATCAGGGGGAGTTTTTGGAGTGAAGGGTGTTTGAGCTAAACTTTGAAAGATGAGTAGGAATTAACCAGGGGAGTAATAGGGGAAAACACTTAGAAAGAACAGCATGTGCAGAGGCCAGGTGGGCAACACCATGAGGGGACTTCATGGATCTTAGTTCTTATTGCTTTTACAATGAGAAGTCTTCGAGAATATGAAGTAGCACAGTGAGATGAGCTAATTTGCCTTTTTTTTTTTTTTTTTTTTTGACAGGGTCTGGCTTTGTTACCTAGGCTGGAGTGCAGTGGTGCTATCGTGGCTCTCTGCAGCCTCAAACTCCTGGGCTCAAGTGATCCTCCCACCTCAGCCTCCTGAGTAGCTGGTACTACAGGCATGTGCTACCATACCTGGCTAAGTAAAAACATTTTTTTCATGGAAATGGAGTTTCCTTGTGTTGCCCAGGCTGGTCTCAAACCCCTGGACTCAAGCTATCCTCCTGCCTTGGCCTCCCAAAGCACTGGGATTATAGAGATGAGTCACCATGCCTGGCCCTAATTTGCATTTCGAGGCCATAGTCTGGGCTGTGTAGAGAGTATGTTGGAGGGAGGAGAGAGTGGAGGAAAGTATGTCAGTGAAGAAGGAGATGAAGGTTTCTAAAACTCTATGGAGGAGAGGGAAGAAAGTAGACAATTCATGACGCAGTAGGTAAAATAGGGCTTGAAGATTAATTAGGTCCAGGAGTGAGGGATAAAAAGGAGTCAAAGAAGCCAGGTCTGTGGTAGAGAAGAGGAGAAGGGATGATGAGCTGAGCACTGGATATGTTGATTTGGAGGCAACTTTAACACAAGTGAAGCTATTCAGCAGACACATCTCCTTTGGAAACACACGCATTTGGGGCTAAGCAGCAAAGCAGGATCAGAATGAGGTACAAGGAGAGGCTTATAAATTTTCAGCCCTAATGCTCTTTTCCATGAAATCATTAGATCAAAGAGAAAGCTGGGGTATTAGGGTTTAGGGACAATGAGACTGGCCTGAATTATGTGATTCTGTACTGTGCTGGGGAAAAAGAATCACTAGGTATGCTCGGATAACCCAATAGTCATTCACAACACTCTTTCCACTTTTTTCTCCCTTTCTCTAATCTCGTGGTAGAATAAACCAGAAACACTCTCATTTCCAGTCTCCCTAACAGACCTAGATGACCACTCAGCTTGGGGCAATGGAACAAAGGCAAAGCATATTGGTGGGTCTTTGGCTTTTCTGATAAAAGGAACAGATGCAGGTGAGGGACTACTTCATCATCCCTTCCTATTTCATCCTGTCTTGAATATGGATGTGATGCCTGGAGCTGCAGCAGCCATATGATTGATCATGAGTTGACAAACATGGGAATCAAAAGCAAATGACTGAGAACATCAGAGTGGAAATGTAGGAAGTACCTTGGTCTTCAATGATTTTTCTGAGCCATTGAGTGAACCCAGAGACCAGTTGCTTCCAGGCATGTTGTGACATAAACTGTAAATGTCTTTAAGGTTTAAGCCACTCTTAAGTACTCTGTTACTTGCAGTCAAAAGTATTTTTTAATAACAGTTTTGGGCTGGTGGTTCATGCCCGTAATCCTAGCACTTTGGGAGGCTGAGGCGGATGGATCACCTGAGGTCAGGAGTTCAAGACCATCCTGACCAGTGTGGTGAAACCCCATCTCTACTAAAAATACAAAAAATTAGCTGGGCATGGTGGCAGACACCTGTAATCCCAGCTACTTGGGAGCCTGAGGCAGGAGAAGCATTTGAATCCGGGAGGTGAACGTTGCAGTGGGCTGAGATCATGCCACTGCACTCCAGCTTGAGCAACAAGAGCAAAACTCTGTCTCAGAACAAAACAACCCCCAAAAAACCAGTTTTATTGAGTTGTAATTAACATATTATAAAATTCGCTATCTTAAATTGTTAATTTGTTTTTTAGTATAGTATTCAAACTGCGTAACCATCACCACTATTTAATTTTATAATGTTTCTACTCCCTCAAAAGAAACCCCATACCCATTAACAATCACTCCCCCATTCCCCCTCTCCCCAGCTCCTGGAAACCAATAATCTATTTACTGTCTATAGATGTGTCTATTTTAGACATTTCAGATAAATGATAAAATGTAATGTATGGTCCTTTGTTTTTGGCTTTTTTCATTTAGCATATTTTGAAAGTGCATCCATGTTGTATTATGTAATCAGTATTTTATTCTTTTTATGGCTGAATAATATTTATTTGCATAGACATACCCTTTGTCAGTTGATGGACATTTGAGTTGTTTCTATGTTTTGCCCATTACAAATAATGCTGCTATGAACATTCATGTGCAAATTTTTGTGTGAACATATGTTTTCATTTCTCTTAGGTATATGTCTAGGAGTGGAATAGCCTGGTCATATTGTACTTTTTTTTTTTTTTTTTTTAAAGAGACAGAGTCTCACTATGTTGCCCAAGCTGAACTCCTGTCGCCTCAAGTGATCCTTCGCCCCACTCTTAAATAACTGGGATTATAGGCATAAACTACAGTGTCTGACCCATATTAAAATTTGATGTTTAATTTTTTTTAGGAACCGCCAAAGTGTTTTCCAAAGCAGTGGCATCACAAGCAGTTCCCACCAGCAATGTGTAAGTCTTCCAGTTTCTCCATATCCTCAACCCTTGTTATCTGTCTTTCTTCTTTTAGCCATCCTAGTGGATGTGAAGTGATATTTCATTGTGGTTTTGATTTGCATTTTTCTGATGGCTACTGATATTGAACACCTTTTCATGTGCTTACTGGCTATGATGATTTGACCATATGTGTCCTTTCAAAATTCATATATTAGAAATTCAACCCTAACATGATGGCATGAAAAGGTGGGGCCTTTAGGAGTGATTAAGTCCTGAGGGCAGAGCTCTTATCAATGAGATTGGTGATCTTATAAAAAAGCTGGCGGAAACAAGTTAGACCCTTTTGCCCTTCTGCCTTCCACCATGTGAGAGTACAGTGTTCATTCCCACTGCAGGGTACAGCAACAAGGGACCATCTTGAAGGCAGAGACCAGGCCCTTAGACACTGAACCTGCCAGTGCCTTGATCTTGGACTTTCAGCCTCCAGAACTGTGAGAAATAAATTTTTGTTCTTTGTAAATTATCCAATCTCAGGTAATTTATTATAGCAGCACAAATGGACTAAGACACAGGCCACTTTTATATATTTTTGGAAAAATGTCTATTCTAATCTTGTTCGTTTTCAAATGTTTGTCTTTTTATTGTATGATTTCTTTATACATTATGGATACAAGTTCCTTATCAGATGTATAATTTGCAAATATTTTCCCATTACATATGTTGCATTTCAGCTTTCTTGATGGTGTATTTTGAAGCATAAGAGTTTTTAATTTTAATAAAATCCAATTTATCTTTTTTCTTTTGTTGTTTGTGCTTTTGGTGCTCTATTTAAGAAAACCATTGTCTAATCCAAAGTCATAATGATTTACTCCTATGCTTTCTTCTAAAAGTTTTAGCTCTGAAATTTGGATCTATGACAGAACTTAAGTTACTTTTTGTATATTATATAATTAATCTAAATTCTTTCTTTTGCCTGTGGATTTTCAGTTGTTTCAGCATCATTTGTGGAAATGATTATTGTTTCCCCATTTAATTGTGTTGACACCTTTGTCAAAAATCAATTGCCCAGAAATGTAAGCACTTATTTCTGAACTCTTGATTCTATTCCACTGATTCATATATCTAGCCTTATGCCAGCATCACACTGTCTTGATTATTGTAGCTTTGTAGTAAGTTTTGGAAATGGGGAGCGTTAGTACTCTGGCTTTGTTCTTCTTTTTTTTTTTGAGACGGAGTTTCGCTCTTATTACCCAGGCTGGAGTGCAATGGCGCGATCTCGGCTCACCGCAACCTCCGCCTCCTGGGTTCAGGCAATTCTCCTGCCTCAGCCTCCTGAGTAGCTGGGATTACAGGCACGCGCCACCATGCCCAGCTAATTTTTTGTATTTTTAGTAGAGACGGGGTTTCACCATGCTTACCAGGATGGTCTCGATCTCTTGACCTCGTGATCCACCTGCCTCGGCCTCCCAAAGTGCTGGGATTACAGGCTTGAGCCACCGTGCCCGGCCCTGTTCTTCTTTTTCAAAACTGTTTTAGCTCTTCTAGGTTACTCACATTTGAATTTTAGGATGAGCTTGCCCATTTCTGTGGAACAGCATCTTGAATTTAAAGGGATTGTTTAAAATCTGTAGATCAATTTGGAGACTATTGTCATGTTAACAATCTTAACAATATTAAGTCTTCTCATCCCTGTAAATATGAAATGTCTGCATTTACATTGATCTTTTTAAATTTATTTCAACAATGTTTTATAGTTTTCAGAGTGTAATCTTTTTACTTTAAAAAATTTATTACTATTAATATTTTATTCTTTCTGATGTTATTATAATTGGAATTGTTTTATTAATTTCATTTTTGGATTAGTTGTTGCAAGTGTATAGAAATTCAACTGATGTTTGTATACTGATCTTGTATTTTAAAACTGCTGAACTGGTTCATTAGCTCTAAATTTTTTCGGTGGATTTCATAGGATTTTTTATATATAAGATCAGGTCATCTGTAATTAGAGACAATTTTACTGCTTCCTCTCTAATCTGAATGCCTTTTATTTATTTTTCTTGCCAACTTGTTCTGGTTAGTACCTCCAGTATGTTTAATAGAAGTGTCTAGAATGAACAGCCTTGTCTTATTCCTGATTTTAGGGGAAGGCATCCAGTCTTTTATGACCAAGCAAGATGTTAGTTGTGGGTTTTTGTAGATGCCCTTTATCTGATTAAGGAAATTCCCTTCTATTCCCAGTTTTCTGACTGGTTTCACTATGAAAGAGTGTTGGACTTTTTGAAATGCTTTTTAAATTTTTTGCCAAATTATTTTTACCTGATACTGTCATTATAATACATAGCTATAGCCACTGCTCTAGGTAACTCTATGCCTGAGATGACAGGGTTAACTCAATATACATCTTTGTATTTTCAGAGCCATGAATAGTGCGTCAATTAATAGAAGTACAATAAATGCCTAAAGAGTAAACAAACAAATAAATGCTACCAGTTAGTGTGTGATATATTTAATGCCAAATAAGTGATGTGGAGTAGATAGCAAAGAAGAAACTAGAAGAAGTGAGCCATTGTCTTAGCTTAAATACTTTCAAACTGGCTTGGTTTATGGCATGCAGAGGTATAACACTTTCTTTTAGTCTTCTCCACCTCCAATAAATATTCAGGATCCAATTGTTTTTCTTTCCTGTTTTGGGTATTTTTGGATTTGGTTAGGTGGGGGCTACCCATTTGGGTTAAGTGGTTCAGAGACCAAGCATAATCTTCTCTCTGGGTATTGGTAACATGAGGTGCTGGCAGCTGTCAGCTCTTCTGGCCAGGCACAGTAGCTCACATCTATAATCCCAGCACTGTAGGAGGCTGAGGCAGACAGATCACTTGAGGTCAGTAGTTCAAGACCAGCCTGGCCAAGATGGTGAAACACTGTCTGTACTAAAAATACAAAAACTAGCTGGATGTCATAGGGCATGCCTGTGATCCCAGCTATTAGGGAGGCTGAGGCAGAAGAACTGCTTGAATTCAGGGAGCAGAGGTTGCAGTAAGCCGAGATTGTGCTGCTGCACTCCAGCCTGGGCAACAGAGCAAGACTCTGTCTCAAAAAAGGAAGACTCCTTTGTCTTCCCGGAAGACAAAGGAAAGGACTGTGATCCAGTCCTCTGGTGCTTCTTGGATTACATGATGTATCATGAGCACAGCCCTGGTGGTCATTTCTCACCATGGAGTCCCAACAGGTCCAGCAGCTTTCTTCCTCCTGATTCCCTGATGGGAGAGAGGTTTTTTTTTTTTTTGAGACGGAGTTTCGCTCTTGTTACCCAGGCTGGAGTGCAATGGCGCGATCTCGGCTCACCGCAACCTCCGACTCCTGGGTTCAGGCAATTCTCCTGCCTCAGCCTCCTGAGTAGCTGGGATTACAGGCACGTGCCACCATGCCCAGCTAATTTTTTTGTATTTTTAGTAGAGACGGGGTTTCACCATGTTGACCAGGATGGTCTCGATCTCTTGACCTCGTGATCCACCCGCCTCGGCCTCCCAAAGTGCTGGGATTACAGGCTTGAGCCACCGCGCCCGGCCTTTTCTTTTTTTTTTTTTTTTTGAGACAGGGTCTCACTCTGTCACCCAGGAAAGAGGACAATGGTGCCATCATGATTCTCTGTAGCCTCAACATCCCAGTCTCACGTGATCCTCCCACCTCAGCCTCCTGAGTAGCTGGGACTATAGGCATGGTCCCTGGCTAATTTTTCTGTTTTTTTTTTTTTTTTTTTTTTTTCAAAGACACAGTCCCACTATGTTGCCCAGGCTGGTCTTGAGCTCCTGAGCTCAAATGATCCTGCCATCTCACCCTCCTGAAGTGCTGGGGTTATAGGCTTAAGCCACCATGCTCATCTGAGAAATAGTATTTATTCTAGACTCTGCGATATCATTTTCCTTGTCCCTATTGCAGGCATTTTTATTCTAATTTCTAATCTTTTGAACTTGATTTTCTCCTCACTCTCATGAAAGTGGTGCCTCCACAGCAGCTGACATGATTCCCTTCCAGGGTCTAGGCCTTCCAGTGCAAACTCTCATACTCAAACCCACAGAGGCTGGAGGTCAGTAATCAGTGAAGCAGGTGGATGGGGATCAAAGTGAAAATGAGAGGGTTGTTACCTTTTGTTTTTTTTGGTTGTTGTTTCTTGGAGATGGGGTTACTCTATGTTGCCCAGGCTGGCCTTGAACTCCTGGGCTTTAGCAATCTTCTTGCCTCAGCCTTCCAAAGTACATGGGATTAAAGCCACAAGCCATCATGCCCAGATTCAGTGTACTGGTTTTTAGAGGGAGAAGTTGTTACTCAGCTTGAGCTAAGAGTTGCCCTAAGGAAAACAGTATCAGTGTTGATAGTTCTGCTTTTAAAATAAAAGGGAGGGTGGAAATTTGGAAGTTAATGTGAGCTCTCCTGATTTCGGAACATTGGCAAATAATTCAGAAATTTTTACTATGCTCTGCAGGGCTACAAAACAGGGCTTTGGCCTGAGAACTGCTTGCCTGAAAACTCTTTAAGCTTTTGGAAACAGAAGTGCAAGTGTCTGGCAGGTGATTTCGTTACAGGAGGTAGCTAGACAGACACGAGTGGGGTGGGGAGAGCATCCCTCCCCACCGCACTCCAGAATGTCAGGTGACCATCAGGTGATGGTCAGGCATTGTTAAACCATCTTTCTAAAATAATTGGTTGCAGCCAGCACCAGGGAAAGTCAGTCTCCCAGTAGATAGAAAAAACCTGGAGCTGATGATGAGCTTCCCTGTAAGATCTCACAAGCTGGGTGAATGGGCTCAAGCACACAGACTAAGAGGCAAAATGGTGGAGGTTAACTGGTATATGACTTTGTAGGAACATTGGACTGATAAGGAAAGAATGCCTCAAGTAAGCATGCATACAACTTGAGTAAACACACTGCGAATGCGGCCCCTCCCAAGCGCTGGCAGGCTACTGCCCATGCAGACGGCCCATCCCAGGGGAAAAATCAGGGGAGAAGAGATGCAATGCCCTCCACCCTGCCCTGGGAAGCATGCCAATGTATAAAACCCCAAGTTAAAGGTCAAACTCTGCACTTGACTCTCTCAAGTTGCCCACTTGGCCCTCTTCCAAGTGTACTTTACATCCTTTCATTCCTGCCCTAACTTTTTAACAAACTTTCACTCGTGCTTCAAAACTTGCCTTGGTCTCTTATTCTGTCTTATGCCCCTTTGTCGAATTCTTTCTTCTGAGGAGGCAAGAATTGAGGTTGCTCTAGACCTGAACAGATTTGCTACTGCTAACAATTTCAGTTTTATTGTTTTGTCAAATCCTTCCACTGAAAAGTGAACCCATAATATATTCTGTCTTTGAAGTGGGAGTTGGGAGAGAAGTAGAAAAAGGGAAATGGAATAAGTAATGAGAGAAATAAATCAGCTAATATTTTAAAATATTATACTATCTCATGTATAGCAGATTATAAATGACATGCTCACTGTTTTCATTGTGGAATGCCCACCATCACCAAGATGAACAATGTGATTTTCTTTAAGGGAAATAGGAAACTTTATATTCTATGATTTTTTTCCTGATGTATTTACAAAGCAAATAATTCAGACATACTGATTCAGCCTTTCAATTCTTTTTAGGTGGTGTTTACAGTGTTCTACCTGAAGCAAGGGATCTCTCAGCTCCTGTATTATTTATTTCTCCTATGAGATAGCTGACCTGTGCAAGCAGTTATTTCTGTGTTGAGAGGATGGAATTCAGGTACCAGCCAGAGCCAGAGAAAACTCACAATACATTCAGCATCTAAGTGTCTAAATCAGGAATGGTAAATATATGGCATGCATGCTACCAACACACGACTCTCCTTGCCCATGACCCACTTACTAATATGTTGTACCACTTTTTCTTACCAGACCCAGAGACAGCTTTGGAGTCCTCAGACAATGGGTCAGATTGGCTCATGGGAAGAACCTAGTTTGTCATCCTTGGTCCAGGAAGTCAACTCAAATCCAAGAAGTCCATTTTTTTGATAACCACAAATGTATATTAAATTATTTGAGTGTTTTCCAATTATGAGTCATTTAATACAGAAACTTTATCTTTGGACCCTTTCTTTCCAGAGATCTTTTTCTTTTTGAGATAGGGGTAGTACCTGTAAGTGGAGACCTGCTCATCTCCAGATCAGGAGGCCTGCATGCCTGACAGTTACCCAGTATTTCCTGATCTCAGGTCACTCATTCCTTTTTTTTTTTTAAACAGAATTTTTCTCTGTCACTTAGGCTGGAGTGAAGTGGCACAATCTCAGCTCACTGCAACCTTTGCCTCCCAGGTTCAAGCGATTCTTGAGCCTTGTAAGTAACTGGGACAAGTAACTGTAAGCCTTGTAAGTAACCTCCTAAGTAACTGGGACAGGTGCATGCCACCATGCCTGGCTAATTTTGACCTCATTCTTAATCAACTACAAAGTGAGAAGTCTTCAGTGGAAATGCTTAACTGTGTTTAAACAATGACGTTTAAGTCACAATGTACTGTCTTGTCATAATGTAAATATTGGGTTGCAAACAATGGTAAAACATTATTCACTGTATTCATCTTTTTAATAATCTGGAAAACTTTGCCTTGACTTCCTTTTTTTTTTTTTTTTTTTTTTTTTTGCAACAGTGTCTCACTCTGTTGTCCGGAATGGAACACAGTGGCATTATCACAGCTCACTATAGCCTCAACTTCTCAGGCTTAAGAAATCCTCCTACCTCAGCCTCCTGAGTAGCTTCAACTTGCCAATTCTTGGTCAGGTTTTTCCATCTTCACCTGCTTGTTAAGCACCTCTTAAAATCTAAGCAGAATCTGAGGCACTTATTATCTCTTAATTCTTACATTAATTGGATATAGGCTTGGCAACGTGACTTTATTTGCTTATAGGTTACACCCCTTGCCTCTTCAATGCGACTCAGCTAAGTGAGTCCTGCCCTTCTGAGCTAACATGCTTTTTCAGTTATACAAATTGGCTTGTTTTTCAGTTTAGCTTTTTCACCTGTCTGAAGTCAGACATTTGCTGAGTTGCTGCTCTCAGGTCGGTTCAGCATGGAAGCTAATTTCAGAGTTCTGTGGGATAAAGGAAACAAAATCCTTTTGCTTCCCTGTTCTCAGTGCTTTCGCCTGTTCTTCAGAAGCTGTTGAGGAGCTTTCCCTGGGGCATCAAGTGGCATGATTTAGAGGTAAGCATCGTTTGTTTTTGGCTTTGCTTCTTTTTAGGTGGTGTTTACAGTGTGTCACCAGTGGTCAGTTATTTAATTTCAGAGTGACTAGTAAATCCTGCTGAGTTTTACATGTTTTTACAGGGCCAGGAAAGTCAAGGTCACTGACCAAAGTGAGGTGTTTGTCAGTTTGGTTGTGTCTAATCAATAACCAAAGCAAACAGTTTCTGCTCGTATAGTCAAGTCTGATTTGTCAGACATTTATTGAGCATTTACCATTGGACATTACGCTTGGCCCTGGGGATATAAAGTTAATGCAAAACAGGACTTTTTCCTTTGAAAGACTTATAGTCTCCCTTGAGATGTGGGACCTACATGTAGAGTGGTGAGAATGTGAGGACAAGTATCTGAATTTGTACAAGTTGGTATTATCTACAGACTTCTGGTTCAGAGAAGGTTCTGTTTCTAAGATCCTGGGCCATGAGAGAAGGCATCATAACAGGAGAAGTTTGAGGGGCTTCTTAAGCCAGTGGGAGGCATAAACTGTGACCTGGTGGAGTGAGTGAAAGCCACGCAGCTGGGAGAGACATTCTGACTTTGAGGGACTGGGAGGGGACGTATTTGCCTGGAGCTCAGGGATCGTGGGGTGGGTGTTACAGGAGAGGAGGCTGAAGAAATAGGTCAGGGCTAGACCTCAGATGCCTTTGAATTCTAGCCCGTGGTGTTTGGAGCGTCTAATGTATGTGGAGAGACTCTGATGATAGTTTTAGATGGCATTTAAAAAGATTAACCTATCAATATTGTGTAGGAAGAACTGCAGTGGTGGCAAGGTAGAGGTAGGGGAACTATTTAGAGACATTTAGCCACAGTGTTAGTTGCAAAATTTTTAATTTTTAGTTTTAATTTTGTTGTTATTGAGACAGAGGTCCTGAGGTTTTGCCCATATGCATGGCATTTTTTATTTTATTTTTTGAGACAGAATCTCATTCTGTCACCAGGCTGGAGTACAGTGGTGTCATCTCGGCTCACTACAACCTCTACCTCCTGGGTTCAAGCAGTTCTCCTGCCTCAGCCTCCCGAGTAGCTGGGACTACAGGCACTGCCACCATGCCTGGCTAATTTATAGATATATTTTTTAGTAGAGATGGGATTTCCCCATGTTGGCCAGGCTGGTCTTAAACCCCTGACCTCAGGCGATCCGCCCAGCTTGGCCTCCCAAAATGCAGGGATTACAGGCGTGAGCCACCGTGCCAGGCCTGATTTTTTTAAGAGCAAAAGAACAAGTTGAAAGCCTCTTGCTGGGATGAAGAAAAAGCCAGGTAGCCAAGAATTTACTACCGTAGAAAGAAGTTTTCTTTTTGATTTTTTATTTGTGAAAAACAAGGAATGATTGGATGTGGACTGTAGCAGATCTGCATATCTACAGATCACTTCTGGATTGCAAGGGGTTTTAGTATTAGGTGAGGGATGTTCTCATTTATTGGAAGGTGTTCTAAGACCATTGTGCTTCGGTGACATCTGTGCTGCCTGTATCTCTGTACCCTTGGGCAGGGCAGAGTGCAGTATCTGGTGAACTAGTGCTGCTTCTAAAACTTCCCTGAATGGTTGAAAGTCATTGAAGAGAAAAGTGGATAAACAACAGAACTGCCAGAGGAAAGAGGAAGGAAAAGAGGAAGGAAGCAATCCAAAGAAATAGAAAGGAGATCACTAACCTTTCCCCAGCCTCCTTGGAGGGATGCTGGAGAATAAAGATTTAGAAAAGGTCAAAGCCATTGTGTTGCAGAGATGGAACCAGATCAGCTTACCTTAGGTGAAGAGGGTTTATGGTAAAGATTCAAGGGAGAATTAAGTAAGATAGGATGCAACCTCTGTATAATCAGTCCTTGATTATCTGGTTACCTGTTCATTTATTCAACAAAAGTTAGCAAGTTTTTATGCCTAGAAAAACCAGGCAACTGAGATGATTGGGTTGAGGGAGCAGTGTTCCAAAGCATGAAGGTCTGAAGAAGCAAGGTGTTAGGAAGGTGCTCCAAGCGTTTGGGAACTGCTAGAGGAAACAAAAGTTAGAAACGGGCTGCTGCCCACAGATGTGTGGTATTCGGCCAGAACAATGTTTTGTTTTGTGTTTAAATTTATATAGTTGTCAATGCTATAACTGGATTTCACACAAAAATACCATTTTTGTTTATCAATTACTGTATAAGAAATCATATCAGGCCGGGTGTGATGGCTCATGCCTATAATCTCGGTACTTTGGAAGGCTGAGGCAGGTGGATCACAAGGTCAAGAGATTGAGGCCATTCTGGCCAACATGGTGAAACCTCGTTTCTACTGAAAATACAAAACAGAGCTGGGCGTGGTGGCGTGTGCCTGTAGTCCCAGCTATTTGGGAGCTTGAGGCAGGAGAATTCCTTGAACCCGGGTGTTAGAGGTTGCAGTGAGCTGAGATGGTGTCACTGTACTCCAGCCTGGTGATGAGCGAGACTTCATCTCAAAAAAAAAGAAAAAAAAAGAAACTATACCAAAACTTTAGTGTTTTAAAATGTACCCTTTATTTTATTCCTTTTATTCCTTATATTATTATTTCTTACTCTTCTGGAAAATGACTGGGTTCAGCCAAGAGATTCTCATTCAGGGTCTGTCATGTTGTTGGATTACAAAGATGGCTGGGATTGGGGTCATCTTGAAAGCTTCCACCCACATGTAAGTGGTTGATGGGACTGTAGCAGGGGCTGCGAGACAGAACTACATATAGCCTCCCCATGTCCCTGGGGCAAGTGTCACAGAGAGGAAGCAAAGCTCTGTTTCTTAAAGCTTGGGCCTGGAAACTGTCACCGCCTAGCTTCCATTGTTCAAGCAGTGTGAGGGCCTGAATTGTGTCCCCCCCCCAAATTTACATGTTGAAGCCCTGTATTAGTCTGTTCTCACGCTGTGAATAAAGACATATCTGAGACTGGGTAATTTATAAAGGAAGGAGGTTTAATGGACTCACGGTTCCACGTGGCTGGGGAAACCTCACAGTCATGGTGGGAAGCAAATGAGGAGCAAAGTCGTGTCTTCCAAGGTAGCAGGCAAGAGGGTGTCTGCAGGGAAACTGCCCTTTAAAAAAACCATAAGATCTCCTGAGACCTATGCACCATCACGAGAACAGCACAGGGAAAAATTTGCCGCCATGATTCAATTATCTCCCACCAAGTCCCTCTCATGATATGTGGGGATTATTACAATTCAAGGTGAGATTTGGGTGAGGACACAGCCAAACCATATCAAGCCCTAACACCCAGTATCTTAGAATTTCAGTGTGTTTGGAAGTAGGGCCTGTAAAGAGGTAATTAAGTTAAAATGATGCTGTTGGGGTGGGCCTTAAACCAATATCACTGTGCCTTTATAAAAAAAGATTAGGACTAGAGTTACCAGACATGCACACAGGGGCAGGCACATGAGGACATAAGAAAGCGGCTGTCTGCAAGACAAAAGGAGATGCCTCTGAAGAAACCCGATCTTCCAACACCTTGATCTGGATCTTCCAGCCTCTGGAACTGTGGAAAAACAGATTTCTGTTGATTAAACCCCCCAGTCTGTGTGTGTGTGTGTGTGTGTGTGTTTGTTTTATGGCAGCCCAAGCCGACTAACACACACCTGAAGGGTTTTAGGTCCTAGATAAACATGACTCTCTCTCCACCCACCCACCATCTTTCCATCTCTCTGGAGGCGGTATGATGGCTAGGCTGCAGGCTGGTGGCCAGAAGGCAGGGAGTCCGGCCCAGCAGTTCTCTCAATAGTTAGATGGAGGACAGATGATGAACAGGCATATTGGGAATGGGAGGATTACAAAGCAGGGAAATACTTCCAATGTAAAATTGGCAGTATGTGGTGATTAGATATGTGGGGTGGAGGATCCTTAGAGGGAAAGGCCAGTGAATGCCAGATGGAGAGTAATGAGGTCCTGTGGAGGGGGAGCTTTGGTTGGCAACATTTCAATAGCATCTTTTATTGACAGCAAGTTATTATTGGCTGAAGAATTACAAGACATATATAGGTGGGCCCCAGAAATTACAGCCCACATTTCACCCTCTTCCTTCTAGGCAAGGTGAGCTAACGCTCCGTTTGGGTGGGGCATTGGCAAGGGCCATTCTCTCCTTTTGGAGATAGCCCTCTGCCAAGGGGAATCCAAGCATACCTATCTCATGGGAGTAGCTCGGTGTCCAGGTGGGCTGGGCTCTGCCCTAACAGACGTGTCCAGGAATAGGGGCAGAGATGGAGCCTCCTCTGCCTCATTGCTGCTGCTACCAAGCTTCCTGCCCCAGCATCCTCAACATCCCCATCGTCTACGTGTACTGGCTTGCCTTTGTTCTCAGGGGAGCCTATTAGTAAGGCACCACTGCAAAACAGCTATGATGGCAACACCATATGTATGGAACAGTATTTGAACAGGGAAAATGGATTAATTTGGAATTTATGTTCATTCCCAATAGGAGCTAAAGTTGACGTTTACTTTAGAAATACCAAGAAAAAATAAATAAACCAAATGAGTAGAATAGACCAGATTTCAAGAGAATGCTTACCTCCTCAAGGGAAGGAAGTGTTTTCTAGTGCTTTAGAGGGAATCATTTGCATATAAACAGTGCCCTTGTGGGCTGAGGCCAGTGTGGCTCAAGCTGTCACCTTAGAGCTAATTATAAGTCGTTTTTCTTCTTCAAAGCAGTGTTTCATTCACTGCACCTCTCCTGCTTTGATGCTGCCTGCACTTGAGGGTAAGAAAATCTCATTTCCTGGTTCACAGATATCATTTCAAACTTTCTTGATGTAAACAGATTTTCTTTCTCAAATACTGGAATACAAATTAGGGGGAAAAATGGATTAAAAAGAATTCACAAAACTTCGGTTATAAATGAATGTCATTTGACTTATTCTCCCTGCCATTCTACCTCCCTTAATTTCTATTTGCTGCTGAAAAGCCTGAGCTGGATTCAATGCCCTGGGTCTTCATGAACATGCTCCCAGCCAGCCAGAGAGTGATCCTCTTCCCAAGCTGGATCTCTGGAAATCTGCAAATCTGCCGTGTCTTACATGCCAACTGTGTAGGGAATTTTTCTTCCTAAAAAATGTACAGAGATTGTTTTCTGATTAAAAGGGGAAAAAAGCCTAGATATTTTCACTGAAGATTATAAAATCTTTCACTCATGTTGTGCACATCCACAATGCTGCTGCTGTTTTCTTTTTCTGATCATTAGACTCTCGGTTGGGCACTGCCCTTCTGAGATTTGAACATGAAGACAATGACTGCTTGAATCACCACTCAGGCCACAAACAGCCCTCAAGCACTCTCTGAGATTTTTTTTTTTCCCTTTTTCTCATATCTCTTTTTAACATTTCAACTCAGCGTGCAATGTGTCTGAAAATGGCTCTGATGAAATTACTTACAATGATACCTCTCTGCCACAGCTTGTAATTCCCCCTTGATTAAGATGGTGATACTGATTTGGCTGGGACTGTATGCGAATAAGCCGTGACATCAGGAGAAGTGTAGTTTTTCCGTCTGCCAGTGTGTCGGTGATTTCCATTTAGTAGTCGTTTCTCCCACCCATATGGTTTGACTACAGCATTTATATAGATTAATAACTGTCTACTAGGCTCAGATAGAAACTATAGTCATCAAATGTTCTCATCTGGAGTCTTTGTTTAGCTTGTGTCTATTAACCACAGCCATCTCTGCTCTCCATTTATCAGAGTAATTGAAGAAGAATGGGCTCTCTCCTTCGGCCAAAAGGTCGTGGTACTTCAGAGAGAGACAGGTGGAGGAGGCGACTGAGAAAATATTTTAGGGCAATGGAGTGATTTGTTAGTTGGCTACCACAGAAGAGTCTGTGTGGCATTCTCCAGCTATGCATTGAAGGCTATAGTCTTTTAAGCAAATAGGGCCAGTTCTCATTTACTTGGCACAAAATTTGCAGTATTTGTGGAATTTTTCAAGGGTAAGGAGAAAAATGCTTTGAGAGGACATAACTATATCTACCACCCAAACATATTTTTGCTACCTGGAGTTCCAGTGTAAGAAGGATCAGGAAGGATAAATGCCACCGAGGACTAATCTAGGAGCAGTGGGTTGGCAGGGATGCTTTGTAACATTAATTTGGAAAGTGAATAATTCAAATAAAACTGATGTCTGAATTAAAAGGGATGGTTTTGTGTATGTGAAAGTAAATGTTATGAGTTATAGAAGATTAAAGAGACATGACAACTAAAGGCAATACTTAATCCTAGACTGGATCCTGTTGCGCGGTAGAAAAAAGACATTATTAGGTCAACCGACAAAATTGGAATATAGACAATAGATTAGATAAAATTATTGCATCAATGTTAAAATTCCTGAAGCTGACAACTGCAGTGTGGTTATGCAGGAGAACATCTAATTTTAGAAAATACGTATGATATACACCACTTCCTCTTAAGAGATTCAAAAATTACATGTATGGGATATTTATCTTTATCAGAGAGAGAGAAAAGCAACAAATTGTAGCAAACAAGTGAACTATTAATAGTAGGTGAAGGTGGATAAAGGGCATATGGGTCCTCATTTTTCTATTATTCTTGCAATTTTTCAGTATGTTTAAAGTTACTTCAAAATAAAAAGCTGAAAAAGAGAGAGAATGCCTTTAAAGGTCTGACCCAAAGCTTGTCTGACTCAAAACTCTTTTGCCATGGGGTAAGTAAAAATTCTGACTTTGTTTTTTGGTGTCAGTGAACAGGTATTACTGTGCTGCTTTCTTGCTGTGCTCCTCTTTCTGCAGACAGTTCACTGGGAGAAGATATCAAATATCATTTGTTGATGAAACAAATGTTGAATTACTCTGGATGCACTGCAAGAGCAGATGTATTTTGCTAAAGTCAAGATTCTGATTGGGTGCAAGGGAGTATTGTAGAAGCCTTCTTGGCTCTTGTCTCTTTCTCTCTTTTCTCCCCTAGACTCCTTCCTAGCAGTTGGAATTGCCTTCATCCAACACTGGTTTTCTCTCATGGTTTTCTTGTTCAATCACTTAGAATTCCTTCTTTGTATGCTTTGTCCAGTCTCATCCCAAAACTCCTGTTGTTTCTTGTATTTTATTCTCAAATAGAACTTGCCTTCATTTCTGCTGATCAGTCCAACTCAAACTTTATACACTTTAACCTACCAAAGCTCTCTGGTTACTTTCATTTTCTCCTTTTGTATAATGTGACTTTTTTTCTGATAGCTTATGAAAATAATACATGTTTATCATAGAGGATTTGGAAAACATAGAAAAGTACAAGGAAAGAAAATAAATAAAACATCAATAATCTCACTACTCAAGATAACCACTGCTAATCTTTTGATATATTTTCTTTACTTTTTTCAATGCATATATTTGTGTATATATATGTAGACTACATATGATATAAAGTCTTTTTTTCACTAAACTGTTCATTGCGAAATGTCACAAAACATTATTTTTAACAATGATTCTTTTCCCCCCTTGAGACAGGATCTTGCTCTGTCACCCAGGCTGCAGTACAGTGGTGTGATCATGGCTCTCTGCAGCCTCAACCTCCCAGGCTCAAGTGATCCTTCCACCTCAGCCTCCCAAGTAGTTGGAACTACAGGCATGTGCAACCATGCCCAGCTAATTTTTTGGATTTTTTGTAGAGATAGGGTCTCGCTTTGTTGCCCAGGTTGGTCTCGAACTCCTGGGCTCAAGCAATCCTCCCATGTTGGCTTCCCAGAGTGTAGGGATTGCAAGCGTGAGCCACTGTCCTCGGCCTAAAAAAATGATTTTTTAATAGTTACATGATTTTCAGTTACATGGAGGCATTCTTGGCTGACATCTAGCTAGATGGTGGCTATCTGTAGGGTTATTTATACCTTCAGGCTAATTGATTGGTACCTCTGTTATGATTGGTTGGTCTATAGGTTTTGATTGGTTGGTAAGTCCATTCTGACTGGTTGGCGTGTTGGTTTTAATTATAAATTAGTGTTTATATCATATAAGTTGTTAAATACTTTGAATATTACCTATAATTATATTGTCACAGTTAACCTTTTCCCTATCGTTAGATATGTAAGTTGTATTTCAGTCATGCTATTAAATCTACTAAAATTAAAACAAAACAAAAGAGAAGAAAACAAAGCCAACATTAAAAATACACTGATGGTTCCTCTGGCTAAGTTTCTAAAACTCTAATAGCAGGTTAAAGATATGATAATTTTAAAGGCTTTGATGCATATTGCCCTGCATAAAGATTGGATTCATTTACAGTACACTCCTGCCAGAAGGGCACATGGGTTACACTAAACCCTGCAAGCCTGAGTATTACCATTTTAAAAAGATCTTTGCCACTCCGATTATTGAAAAATAGTTTCTTGCTTTAAGTTGTACTTATACAAATTAAATGCTTATATTTTTAATGTGAACATTTGAATATTTTTTAGGATGTATTTTGCCATTTTTCTCTGCTCATTTTTCTGTTCTACATCTTATCAGTGTTTCTAGGCTCTGTCTTGACTCTTTCTGTATATGTGACAGCTGTTGCATCCCGATTGCCAGGATTTGTTTGGCTACTTTCCTTAGCAAGGCTGGTACCGCTTTCTTCCTTCACAAACTCAGTTGCAAGCCTCCTAAAGCAGTTCCTTAGTGGGAAAATACTGTTTTTGTATTTGCAGATAGTTATGTTGTAGAGTATTTATGTTGCTTTCTGCGGGTATGTTGCTGCCTTGGCTATAATCTACATTTTCCAAGGGCAAGGCCTTCGTCTTTCAATAAAAACAAAATAACTATTTGGAGCTGACTTGATTATCTATTAATAATAAGTTGTTGCTGTAAATCTTTAAGTACTATCCCCAAACTTAGAGATTTATAACAACCTATTATTTATTCCTATCTCTTTTTTTTAATTTTTATTTTTTGGTCTGTGTTAGCTAGACTGTTCTTGAGGTTTCTCATAAAGTTGTAGTCACATGGTGGGAGAAGCAAGAGTCATCTGAAGGCTTGACTGTGCTGGATATCCAAGATGGCTTCTGGTCTCATATGTTTGACACCTCATGTAGGC
Source organism: Saimiri boliviensis (assembly GCF_048565385.1). Classification (NCBI taxonomy): domain Eukaryota; kingdom Metazoa; phylum Chordata; class Mammalia; order Primates; family Cebidae; genus Saimiri; species Saimiri boliviensis. Next base: position 90,594,553 of record NC_133450.1, on the reverse strand, counting down.
CACTTGGCAAAGCTAAGGACTGTCTGGATTTCTCTTTCTCTCTCACATGGTCTCTGTGTGTGGATACCTGGGGCTTCCTCACAGCATATAGTCTCAGGACATTTGAACTTACTTGGAGGCTGGCTTCTCTCAAAGCAAGGACTCCAAAGTCAGCATGGTGAAAGCTGCATGTTGCTTATGACTTAGTCTTAGAAATCATGCAGCATCATGTCAGCCGCATTCTGTTAGTTAAAAGGAAGTCTTAGGGTCTCAAAAGTGAGAGCCCAGATTAAAGAGGAGAGGAGCCCAGATTTACATAGAGGTGTAAATGCCAGGAGGCATGACTGGAGGGACAAGTTTGGAGACAAACTACCACAGGTACCTAACATTGGGTGGGTTAGGTCCATATGTAACATTCAATAAATTCTTATTTAACGAACAGCCTAGAGACTGGAGAAAAAATGTTTTCTGAAAAAGCCATTTGACCTTTAATTTCCTTTGCTGGTGGCAGGGGGATGGGAGTGAGCCATGAAAAATGAGACTTTGGCATAGCTGCAATCTAATCTTGGAAGAGCAAGCAACCTTGAAGAAATTCACTTGTGGGTGTAAATATATCCTTCTGACAACTGGATACTTTATTCCAAGATTCTATTATTTTTAGTTATCTAACCAATATTTTTCTGTTTATGTTCATTCTCAGCCTTTGAATAGGGAGAGAGCTGCACTGATGCCAAATCTGCAATCGCACATGCTATTGTTAAATGTTAGAAAGTAATTTTCCCGTCTCTACTAAAAAATACAAAAAATTAGCTGGGCATGGTAGCGTGTACCTGTAATCCCAGCTACTCAGGAGGCTGAGGCAGGAGAATTGCTTGAACCTAGGAGGCGGAGGTTGCGGTGAGCTGAGATCGTGCCATTGCACTCCAGCCTGGGTAACAAGAGCGAAACTCTGTCTCAAAAAAAAAAAGAAGAAAGTAATTTCAATGCCATTGCATATCTTGGTCCAGCTCACAGCATTTTGAAGTTTGATGTTGGTTACTATGACAGCCCATTTTCTTGGGAGAGACCTAGATCTCAGAATTTCTTTCTGGATATGAGTTGGGGTCAGGGGCAACCATTGTGTCTCTGACTGACTCAGGGATGTTTTTGTAAAGTCTGCTTTGGGCTAATGTATAAAATTGATCCATTCATTTCCCACATAATAATAACTTTTTCTGATAGCATTCAAACAGAAAACACATGTTGTTGTAAGATTTCATTAATTCAGCTAAAAATTATTGCTCATTTCTTGTATTTAAGATTATACCACATGCTTTCAAAAACTTCTACGAGAGAGGAGAGAAAAGACATGTATAGATTCCAGACAGCCTACAATGCATATAAATGATAAAGATGTGAAATGCTACAGCAGTTCAGAGTAGGAAGAAATTACTTAGACCAGGGTGGCATTTGTTGGCTTCTGAGTAGGGTTTTGATAGTCAGATAAATATGTCCAATTTCAGAGCTAAAAACAGTCTTAACACAGAGCTCAACACAAGTGGGAAAGGAATGGGGCTTTGTTTCTTTGGCAGCATTTTCTAAGCATGCTTAGGCACATGGAGAAACCAAAGAGAGTTAACCCTCTCCATGCCCTCTAAACAGAAACCAGACAACCAAGGGAGGAACCTTCCTGCAGCCTGTGGAAGGCCGCCTGGAGTTGGGCCAATATCTGAAACAGCGGTAGGTGTGGTGGTTTCTCTGCTATAGGTTTGTAGCTCCCCTGTTGGGAGGGGAGGCCTGGCAGAGGGATAATCCCAGCACCTTTTGGGGAACAAAGGTTCAAATATTCACTAGGGGGTGGGGGAGCGGGTGTTGAACAGCATATGTCAGTTTCAGCTCTGGAGCCTGCAAAGGTTCTCAGCAGGGAAGTGGTTAATGTATCACAGCACACTTTTCAAGTCAGAAGAATCTCTCTGCCCCTTCCCCCCATCTAGGGCTGGCTTCTAACTAGGTTTTAGGGGATTTGGAAGGGATTTGAGGTAGGTGTGGTTCTGCTCTCTCAGTTTCTAGGAAATAAAACAATCCTTTTTTTGACCTTTAACGTGATTCAGATCAGCGTCTCCTTGGCACGAAGCCTTTTCTGTGTAGCCATTTGCTGTGAGGTTATGAGTATAGCAACTCGAGACCTCAGTTGTATGCTTTTTTTCCTCTTTCACCAGCAGCCTGAATTCTGAGTGGGAAGCTGGGAGATTCGGAGCTCAACCTTTGACTCTTGTATTGCTCAGGAAGTTCAAATCCCAGTTCAAATCCTGACTCTTCAGACAATTGCTTCTCCTCCCTTATCTGTAAATGATGGAGGGGAATACGCCTTCTTTAACACTTGGTGAATGACAAAATTGCAGGGCTTAAGGAAGGACTTATAACTGGTGATTGGATGGTCAGGAGCCACGCTTTGGAGTTGTCACCTGATCCCAAATGGTGCACATTTTACTCTCTGGAGGTAAGTTGAAAAGCAAGAACCAAACCAATTAGGGAACAAAGGAATGTACAATAAACTCCCTCACAAACTGAGATTTTATGAAACCTGATGGAGTCTTGAATCTGGCTGTGGCAAGTTCTGTTTTTCATGTACTCAGTGGTGCCTGGTGCCCCTCTGCTGAAATTCTATCATATACTGAGTGCTCCCTTTTTCCCTCTGCTCTGGTGTCATATCACATTTGACTATGCAGTTTGTAGCTAAGAAAGACATATTTTTATATTACATGCAAAATGAAAGTCTAAGCTAGGTTACCAGACAGCTTTTCAAATCTGTAAGGATTCCATGTAAGAAAGGTAAAATTTTTCACTGTTAAGGAAACAGATTTTGCTTCACCAGTGGAGTTAAACAGGTTTAATCAACAGAGTTAGAGGTGAATGACCCACGCGAAGTGATAAAAGACTGTTCACATTGAACAATTAATGTTCAGAGAAACAGCATAAATAACATAAAGGACTGCAGTGGTTCTCATATTTCAATGGATGTAAGAGCCTCCATGGGAACTTGTTAAAGATGTCAGCTCCCAGAGATTCTGATTCAGCAAATCCATTTTGAAAGCAAGAAGTCAGAATTTTAAATAAGCACCCCAGGTAATTCTGATACTTTGGAGTCCACATATTGATTGAAAAGAGTGGACTAGTGCAAAATAGAGATTCAGAACACAGGTAGTTTAAACCATAGTCAGGATCGATCCCTGAAATCTTCCTAACTCCTCCCTGAGTTAAACAATCTATGTTTTGGGAATGTATTTGGCTGTGAGTTACAGAAATTTAAAAACTAGTAGCCTAAACTTATAGGAAGTTTTATTTTTTTAGAAGGAGGAGGATGAATGGGGAGTCTTGCAGTGGGCAGGACAGGTGTCATCAGTTGAAAAGTGTCATCCCCCCCTCGACAAAAGGATATGCCCATGCCCAAATCCGTGAAAACAGTGAATGTCACTTTATTTGGAAAAGGTTCTTTGCAGATGTCATTGAATATCTTGAGATCTTCCTGGATTACCTGGAAAGTAATTTAGGGTGGACCTTAAATTCAATGACAAGTGTCCTTAGAAGAGTGAAGGAGGGGAAGAATAGATAGAATAGGAAGTGGCAATATGACTTCAGGGACAGAGTGATTTGTCCACAAGCACAGTGGAATGATTTGGCCACAAGCCCAGGGGTAGCCACCAGATGCTGGAAGAGGCAAAAAACAGATTCTTAGAGCACCCAGAGGGATCTCAGTCCTGTCTGATTTCAGATGTCTGGCCTCCAGGACTATGAGTGAATATATTTCTGTTGTTTCAAGCCACCAAGTTTATAATAATTTCTTACAGTAGCCTCAGGAAACTAACACACCAGTGTTGCTATAGCGGTTCCACCAGGGACCTTATTTCCTTCTTTCTGCTCAGCCATCCTTAGCATGGGCTCATTCCCTTGTGGTCATGAGATGGCTGTTCTATTTCCCAAATGGTATCTGCATTTCAGGCAGGAAGAAAAGGAAAGAGCACAGGAAAAGGCCTGGGCTAGTTTGGTTTGTCTCTTTTTTTGCTTTTTTGGAAGCCCAATCCATAATTTTTTATTAATTCTCTGACCAGAACTGGGTCAGACAGCTGTCCTACCTGCAAGAGAGGCTTGGGAAAATATTTTTTCTAATTGTTTGATAAATTGACACATCCAACAAAATTAGTTTTAATAGTAAAGGGAAGAATAGATGGATGAATATCCTGTTGGCAACCAGAAAACTCTGCCAAAGCAAGTGTGCCCAATATACCCTAGTATCTGGTACCATGATCATGATACCTCTTTGGAACCTGGACGGTGAGAGACTGAGACTGGCTGGTCAGAGCTACCTGAAAACACTAAGTGAGGAACTGAGATTCTTTTTTGATCAATCCTCAGTCACTAATACTTTCATATTGTCAGTGGGTTAACCTAAGATAAAGGGGCTTCTGTGACTCTTTGACTTCATTTTGTACTTAAAACAACTTTTCTTTTGACCCTGAACTGACAAGTTTCTTGCCTGTGATCCACAAGTTTTGTGAACTTGGACCCCTAGAGTTATTAATAAACAACCCCTTTTAAGAATTAATTGTAAAACACCATGATTTAAAGAATTTGTTTTCTTTAAGTTAGAAGATAATGGGCTGATGATGTGGTTGAAACAACACTGAAGTCTTTTTTCCCTAGCTGTGATAGTTTAGAAAGGACTGAAAATGACTAAGGAGCTTGTTATTTTTTTTTTTTTAAATTTCCAATTTTTAAGTTCAGTGGTGCGTGTGCAGGATGTGCAAGTTTGTTGCATAAACATATGCCGTGGTGGTTTGCTGCAAAGTTCATCCCACCATCTTAGTACTAGCCCCAGCCTCCATTCGCTATTTTTCCTGATGCTGTCATTAAGAAGCTTGTATTTTTTTAAATGAAAGTTTGACTTTTCTTGACCAGCCTTCGGTGAACAAATACTTCACTTTCCAAAGGGGCCATTGCAGTGGTGGTAGGAGCTCTGGCCCCATCATGAATGGACTGTAAGCAAAACTGTCCCCTTAGACCTGCCTATAGGCAATGGTGCTTACGAGCTTCACCGCCTCCATTTCCTATTTTGACAGCCATATGACTTTGCTGTAACAGGATTCCTTGAGCCAAGCTCTTGGATTTAGTGGTTCTTAATGGGGAAGCATTTGGCGACATCTGGAGACATTTTTAATTGTCACAACTTGGGAGGCGGGTGTGAGTGGGAGGAGGTGCTACTGATATCTAACAGTTAGAGACCAGAAACGTTCTACAATGTGTAGAACAGCCCCCTACAACGACGAATTATATCACTTTAGAGATCAATATATTTGAGACTGAGACACTTCGGCACGAATGAACAATAACATTTAAGGGTAAAAGAAAAAAATTCTAAATCCTTAAGTTAAAAAATAAAACCTCTTTTCCTAATATCCTTCCAATTCTTTCATGAAGGCAAAAGAGGCAAGAAAGAACCAAGTTGGCTGCTTGCTGTGAGTGAAATGATTATTATTTTGTTTGGTTCTACTTCTAGGCCAGACAGTAATAGGTAAAGCTTTTCAAAAATAAATAGTTAATATTTTAGCTGTGTTTTCTTGCTTGGCTTTTGTACAACTTTTAAATAGAAAACATTTGTTACTGCCACGAATCTCTGTTAGACGTTCTGACAGCACTTCCGGGTGTCAGGATCTCTGACAAGTCCCATACATCTCCTGACCATCAAGAGCAGGCGATCTCCTTCCTATACAGTCAAAATGTTATAAAGTATTTTAAACCAGCCGTTTACTAGTGATTATAAATGCATCAGCACATATTGGTTAAAGGGGTAATGTCGTACAACATGGCCAGATATTTTTAAGAAAACTTGTGTAACGCCATGAACTAATAGTGTTATTGTATATTGTGTCATTATTTTCCTTTCCATTTACTGGCCTCTATAGTTCATGTCCAAGTGAGGATCTGTTAAGTAGATTAACTTAAACCCAAGAGAGATAACATTACTAATTTGAAGCATTCCAAACAAGCATGGATGACTTCATCTGTTAACCTTCAGTTAATTTATTTAAAAAGTTGTATTCCCGTGAGTTGACTGTATATGAATCAAGTGCATCAAATAATGTTCCTTAAGAGTTTTTAAGTTGCTTCATCATCTTTCCACTCTAACTTTTGTCCATAGTCCTCTGGGGTTAGCAGGCAGACCACGCATTCAGATGCTTATTAATAGTTACACCTATTTGGATGCTCCAAGGGAAAAAGTTGGTGAAAGCATCTGTGGAGAATGCAGTCCTTCACTGCCTGGAGGGATTAGCCACATGAGAAAACTCTTAGAAATCATGTTTATTTCTCTACCAGGCACTATTTGTATCCAAGCTTTGCATGAACCCAACTTAAATAGATAAATTTCTTTTCCTGAGTATTGTTATTTACATAACTCTCTAGGCTTTGGAGTTTAAGCTCATAAAAGCCAATATGTAAATGTCTTTAAGCTTTTTAAAAATTGTAGATGATCTTTGGCTTCACTAGAGCATTCGCCTTTTGAGAAGAGAAGTCTATTAAATAACTGCTTTTACCCATAAAATATAACTGAGATTGGCTAGTGGCTTGATGATTAAGACTGAATTCTTTCTAGGCAGACAATCTGTTTGAGTCTTGGATTCATGGTCAAGAAATGCAAATACTTATATGTGAGCTTACATGGAAAATCATTCCTACGCCAGGGAAGAAGTATGTGGAATTAATTTTGTTTGTTTCTTGGCCTGAAAGTTTTCTATTTCATCTCCTCCATTTCTCCTTCCTATCTTTTTGCCCACCATTTCTGCTAACCTATTGTCCTGATGTTGAGAGAATTCCTAGCGTTAGAAAACCAGACTACATTGCTGCTTCTACTTGCAGAGGGACTTAGCAGACGTTTTGATTCTGAGTTAAAAATAGTTAAGGTCTGGAGGGCCTTTGGTTTGATAAGAAAGCTTTCTTAAAGTCCATAGTAGTTTGTACCTTTGGGTTGTCTTAGAAATTCTCACCTGGAAATTTTGCAGCTTTAATTATTTGAAAGAAATGAGACAGTTTGTACTGATTGAAGACATCTATTCTCAAATTAACCACAGAGGCCTGCATCTTAATCTTTAATACTTTAATCAGGGAAGATTTTCACAGTTTGCACAGCTATAGCCATGTAATTTGGGCAAATCATTTAGCCTCTATGGATCTGCTTCCTTATCTATAATATGAGAGAAATTTCACTGTGACCTCTAATGTTTCTTCAAGGTCTTAAATTATATGATTCTATGATTTCTTTTTCCATATGCAGATCGTCCTTTGTTGAAATGAAGTCGAAGGTCTGTGGCACACACCACAAAGAAATAAAATCCATATTACAGGTCTGGAATAATATCCTAGCTTCTCACTCCTTATTTGGTATGTGAACTTGAACTACTTATATATCTCTCTGAGATGGGTATCTTTTATCCATAAAACTGGGATAATATCACCCATTGCATAAGATTCTCATGAGAATTATAAAAGATAATTTTTACAAGGTGCCGGTAATAGTGCTTGGCACTTAGTAGATGTTCAATAAATGTTATTTTTCTTCTTTTTTGGAGCTCTATAATAAAACTCTCTTACATGCCCTGATTTCTTCCAAGTTTGTGCATCATTCCTTATCAAATAAACACTGGCACAGTTGCTCCTCCATATTAAGAGAGGGCCAAGTGGGGCACGGTAAAATCCTGCCCTAGAGGTCTGTCTTTTTTTTTTTTTTTTTTTTTGAGACGGAGTTTCGCTCTTGTTACCCAGGCTGGAGTGCAATGGTGCGATCTCAGCTTACTGCAACCTCCGCCTCCTGGGTTCAGGCAATTCTCCTGCCTCAGCCTCCTGAGTAACTGGGATTACAGGCACGCGCCACCATGCCCAGCTGATTTTTTGTATTTTTAGTAGAGACGGGGTTTCACCATATTGACCAGGATGGTCTCGATCTCTTGACCTCGTGATCCACCCGCCTCCGCCTCCCAAAGTGCTGGGATTACAGGCTTGAGCCACCGTGCCCGGCCGAGGTCTGTCTTTTGATACAGACACAACGTCCTCATTTTTGTTATTAAGAGCACTCAGCAACCAAAGCAATTCAGGATTTAACAGGAAAATGATATTAGTCAGATTGACCCTTGTCAAAAGCTCTGTTTCAATAAACATTTACAAGAAGGGAAGCTTTATAAGTGTTGCCCAATCTAAGAAACATATGCCAATGGCAGCTTTGAGTCTGACACAGAGATCCTTCCAGGTTATTTTTCCATTCTGCATCAGTTTCCCTCCACTACAGAAGTACTTGAAACCGAGTATCTATGAAGTTTATAGATAGCAACACTGCCTTGTTTAAACCAAGGAAAATAAAGGAAGAGATGTGCTTCTAAAATAAGACGGATTTCCTTCTGCACTTGAGGCAGGACCTTCCTTGCCTTCTTGCTGCAGATGAACCTGCCATTCTTCATGCCGATCAAACACAGCAGAGATTTATTTTGACCAAAGAAAACTTTGTTTATTCAGGCTTTTGCTATGTTGATGGAATCTTAAGATTCTGGAACTGAAAGAAAACACAGAAATGATTGAATGTTTCTTCCCCAACTTACAAGCCAATGGCGTGGGCGTAGGCTGGGATGTTAGTCTAGCAGATCAAAACCCAAGCTAGAGAGTGGTATTTGAGGGTAAGCCAAACTCATCATCATCCTTTTTGGAGAGTCAATAGACAAAATGGCAAAGTCCATCACGAATGGGGGCAGGAGGGTGTCCGGACATGGCACTAAGAGAAAGGAACCAACAGGAGCTGGAAGAAATGAAGGAGAGCCCTGGACCTTCGCAGCCAAGAGTGAGAATGTGTGTGCTTATAGTGTGGAAGAGTCAAGCTGCTTGAAAATCCAAGCAGACAAGAAAACCCAACCCCTTCATTTTGAAGGGAAAACTGCTGCACAGAGCAGTGAAGGGACAATGCTGACATGGACACAGCCAGTTGGCAGGAAGGAATAGCTCTGGAGTCTGTAGTGTCTTGTTTCTCTCTCTTCCCATAGCTGTTTTTCTTTGGTATTGAGTTGATGGGCCCCCCTTTACAGAAATTATATTCTGTTTATCACAGTGATTCTTTGTTTCATTTACAATTCTTGTTTAAGGTGAGTGGAGGATGTTATTCTGTTCAGGGTGGCCTGTTTCTTTTTTACAAGACAAAGTTGTACTCAAACTGCATGTTCAGCAACCTACCTGTTCAGAAATGCATTCTTCACAAAGATGGAGTGAGAGTAAACGTAGGACTAAATTGTAGAATACGATTCTCAATTTCCCACCAGCCGTTCCTTAGGAATTTATTATTATTTATTTATTTTTTGAGACAGAGTCTCACTCTGTCAGCCAGGCTGGAGTGTAGTGCCACAATTGTGGCTCACTGTAACCTCCAGCTCCCGGGTTCAACCGATTCTCCCACTTTAGCCTCCTGTGTATCTGGAACTACAGGCAGATGTCACCATGCCTGGCTAATTTTTGTATTTTTTGGTAGAGATAGGGCTTCACCATGTTGGCTAGGCTGGTCTCCAACTCCTGACCTCAAGTGAGTCACCTGCTTCAGCCTCCCAAGGTGGTGGGATTATAGCTGTGTGCCACTGTACCCGGCCTCCCTATGACCTTAGAAAAGAATTTTACTTTGTTTCTTTGTAAAAGTTTTCTTGTATCAAAGGTAAGTTATAGAAAATTACTTAAAAAATTTTTTTGAGATGGGCTCTTGCACTGTCACCCAAATTGGAGTGCAGTGGTGTGTTCATGGTTCACTGTAGCTTCGACCTCCCAGGCTCAAGGGATCTTACCAGCTTAGCCTCCTGAGTAGCTGGGACTACACACACATACCACCATGACTGGCTAAGTTTTTGTATTTATTTATTTATTTATTTTGCTAGAGATGGGGTTTCACTGTGTTGACCAGGCTGATCTCAAATTCTTGGGCTCGAGCAATCTGCCCACCTCAGCCTCCCACAGTGCAGACATTACAGCGGTAAGCCACTGTACCTGGCCTAGAAAATTATAAAAAATTTTATTAGAATATTTTTCTTAAATCATCTGTGTTAATACGTGTTTTATTAATGCCAACAAAAACTTTACAGGATAATCTTACACTTATTAACACGTCACTTGACAAAATAATTAGTTGACAGAAGTCTGATAAAACATGGGTGAAATGTATACCTGTATTTATATTTTATTCATTTGCAAATATTACTAAAATGAGACGGGTATTAAGAATGGAAAAAGAGCTAAACCCAAAGAAGAAAGATTATGGGTGAGGCAACATCACCAGGTGAAATAAACCCACAACGTTTGGCTGACAGAAGCAGATGGATGAGTAGGAACTGACTTAACAGAGTATAAAATGCTGAATCCGATGTGGGCAGCAGGAGAGGCCACCAAGAAGCACCCCAAAGTGTGCTGCGGAGCCCTAGAAAGCCTGCAGAACTGGAATCGCCAGCGATCTCTGAAAGCAGAGGTAGGGAGTGGAGCTGAGAACAGAAAGCAGATTGGCTGGATCTCCACCAGCTCCAACCTTGCTACCTCTTTGTTAAGAAGAACTGCTAAATATCCCTTTTAAAATGTTTGCAAAGATTCACTTTACATTTTACAGTTGGACCTTGTCTCCACACACAAATTGAATTATGGAAAAATTGGATTTAAAGATGCTTATTTTGGAATTAGTTTAATTGAGCAGACATCTGAGTGTCTACTGTGCTGAGCAGATACAAGGAGGACTAAGCCAAAACTGCCTTCCCTCTGGGTCTCACAGTCTAACTGGGGAGACCGATAGCCCAGCTAATCATGAACATGACAGAATGTGCTCAAGGGTGTGAGAGAGGCACACACACAGGGATGAGCTGTGGCCAGGCCTGTGGGAGGCACGGAAGGCCTCAGAGGGCAGGTGGGGTTGACTAGATAATGAAGTGGCTTCTGCAGAGCAAGAGGCTTCCAAGGAACAAAGGCCCTAGGGACTCAAAGAATGTTCCTGGGCATAGTGAGCTGTCAGTTTGTGTCTGATGAGCGTTATGTGGCCATGGTTAGAAAAAATAGTACATGTAGGGCTTATATTGAAATAGATATAAGCCTTACATGTACTTATATATAAAATAGATATAAAAGTTTATCACACTGGATTTGGAGACGAGAAAATGATTTGGGTTTCAGCTTCTCTCAGTCCATTGTTTTAACACTGAATGTAAAGCTCAGATAAATGTAAGGAATTTAATTTTTATTGCAAGTGAGTTGTTGTTGCTATCATCATTTAGTCAGAGGGCTTAAAGGGACATTCTAGGAGAAGTAGGCTGATAGTCACAGCCCCTTCTGTGGGGGTCCCTCCCCTGGATATCCAGATCTTCAGTGGAGGGCGACTCTACTGATGGAACCATCAGACATCACAAAATCCTTGAGGGAGATATCTTGGGGTACATGGGGATAAGGGACACTCAGTGAGTAGAGCCCACTTGGGCATCAGATGGGTCATAACCTCCAAGGCTCCTTTACCTGGTATGGTGGAGAAAATCAATAGAAAGACAATGACTGAGGAAACTCCACTGCCTATTATGGTGGCTCCTGGAACGTGAGGGCCATGGTGTACTCTGCCTGCCATCCCCAGAGCCCATGTAATCCGCCACCTAGGAATGAATGGTACTGAGTCTCCCCTTCTCACTGGTAGAAGCTAATGCTGTTCTATCAACTTAGCTACTCTGTAGCAATTAACTAATTAATTCAACAAATAATTATTGAATAGCTTCCATGTATAGTTGAGTTCCTTACATCTTGGAAACCACACCTGCTTTCGTAGGTCCCATGGATTTTCAGGGATGAGCTCTTTCCTAAATTATCCCACTAAAAGGCCCCTGAGTCCTGGATAGCATAGAATTGAGTCACCATATTATGTTTGCCAGATTTTATGATCTAAAAACTTATTATTTGACTGTTAAGTTCTGAATTTTATTGGCTATTTATAATGATTTATGTTCTACTTATTTACCTAACCATTTGGAGTTATAAGAGTTATTTTATAAGCATCATAACTTACTGTCCTGGATTAAGTATCCATTTTTAAGAGTTCCTAGTATTTGCTGCAAATCTAAAACTTAACAAGCACAAGGTTTATTTTGAAATCACAGCAGTGAAATTGTATGGTTTTCAGTGTCCATGAGGGAACAGCTTTCCCCCCACATTCTGAACCACAATTTATTATTGTTTAAATCAATGCATGACTCTTTGCATACCAGCCTGTACTTTGGGTCATACGAACTTAACCTCAGAACAAAATCACTTTGTTCAATAAAAAACAGGGCCCCTCTAGTTCTCTGAACCCCTTTCCATGTATTCCATATGAAAAAAAGTTTATTTGACTGTGTGATAACCTCAAGCATAATTCCTCATAGAAATAAACCTGACGAAAGTCTTACCCACCCTGCCATAGAGAGGAACTTACTGTCATCTTCAGCATTAACTCCTGCAAGGAAGGTAGACAGTAGTCTTTAAAAGACGGTAGTCTAGGAGATTAGGCCCCCAAATGCTTAATAAAATGCAATATAAAAATTCTCTAATTTGTGAAAAGTTTTTTTTTACATACATTCTCTACTTTATCCTCCCAATTGTGTCTCTTCTTTCACAATTATTATGCTACCAAAAACATTTCCTAGAATTATAGAAATGACTTCAGTTTTAATTTCCCTAAAAACAAGGTGGTTAGAAGGTGAGCAGGGTTTTTAAAGTTTCTGCCATGTCTGTGGTTACCTGCCCTTTTAAGAAAGACATTCGTCCAATAGCCCTGGTATTTTGGTGTCATCTTAGAGATGAAGGTGCTGCTCCTTAAAAGGTCACTGCATGAATCTGAGTCTACCATGGTATAGTGTTTTAAAATCTTGCTTGGTTGAGGTATCTAAGACACTTATGAAAAGTGATTTTACTTAAATATTTGAACTTTTGGAGAGCTTCGTCTACCTCTACTCTTGCAATGTGGTTCCAGTGAAAGCTGCCATGGTTTTACATATGTGTACAGTGACCCCATGGCACAGCTGATTAGCCTAGAGTTGGTATTAAGTCTGGGCCAAGCAGAGTCCTGCCTTGAGAATTTTGCAAACTAGAGTAAAGAAGAGAGTCAGTCCCTCTCTGGAAGTGCCGGTGGTTGTAAAGCTCAGGGAAGCTTTTGGAGTCTTTATTTCCTGCTATTGGGAGGAAACTTCCCTGCAGTGGTGCTGCTAGGTTGAGAGAAGCAGAAATGAGAGATGAAACCATGATATGTGCTTCTGGTTCCAAGAGTTCCTAAGCAAAGCTGGATCCTTGCCTTTCTCTCACTTTGATCCTTCAACTCTTCCTTGGTTTCTGTGAACTAATACATTTCTCCTTCAATTCTGGTAGTTCAAATTGAATATCTGTCACTTGCAACCCAAAGAGCTGTGTCCAACACCCTCTCGCCTCTACCTCTAGTATTTGAACAATACCTATCTTGCATCTCATCTTTTCTATGCCCCAAATATCAACTATCTAACTTGATTAAATAACTAGTTACTCATGGTTTCGAGGAAACAGAGGTCAGTTGTCACTGGACTCTGGAAAAACATTCCTGGTTTGTTATTTTATTGATTATTAACCCTTAAGGTGGGGATTTTCAGGTTTGGCAGAGGGTTTCAGGCTTGGGGAGTCTAGGTGCACTGGCTCATGCCTGTAATCCGTGTACTTTGGGAGGCTAAAGCAGGAGGATCACTTGAGGCCAGGAGTTTGAGGCCAGCTTGAGTAACATAATGAGACTCTGTCTCTACAAATAATAATAATAATTACATGGCACATGCCTGTAGTCCTAGCCACTAGAGAGGCTGAGACAGGAGGATCACTTGAGCCCAGCAGTTCAAGGCTGCAGTGACCTACAGTCACACCACTGCACTCCAGCTTGGGTGACAGAGAATACTGGCAATATGTCTCAGTTGCATGGAGGCAGCTTAATGGATCACTGCCATGCATTAACACCTTCTGCTCTTGGAACAGGAGAGCCCTAGAAACTTTGCTGACTAAAGTGTTAAGAAATAACCTGAAAGAGTGCTTCTGATATTAACTGTGCTAAACTGTGTAGTTTATATCAGCACAATTTTGTTACACCATCTGGGTCACACTTTAAGGAATTTTATCTGATGGCTTTCTCAGTCTTGCTTTTCTTGTGGAGGGGTATTTTCTCTATCTGAATGTTGAAACCTTTTAGGTTGACATAATTTTCTGGGAGTAAGAACATTAATGCCTTAAATGAAAGTAGGTCTTAGAAGAAGAGAATAAGTAGAGATGGGAGAAAAATGTAGAAACTGAAAGAGACAAAAAGAATAGAGAAGGAGTGTGGCAAAGGAAATGGGAAAATGAGGGAAGGAGTGATAAGCAAACATAATGAAGCAGGAAATGCGGTAGAAAGATCAGTGAAATTATAAAGAAATTTAAATGAGGAGCTTGAGTCCTCTTCATCTGTTTTGGAAAAATTGAGAGCTTCTTACGCTTCCAGAGGAGAAAAATGTCAAAAGTGTAAGCAAAGTTCTAGCCCACGATTTCCTGTCCAGCTGGAAATGAGTTGTTAGCTGAGGATGAATGCCAGCAGTGTTAGCCCAGCGTTTCCCACTTGCTTGTGGTCCAGGTTGGTTCTGATTTGGCTCTGGACATGATGTTCTGAGCCAAAGTAAGTTCTGTCCAGTTTGGGGTCGGATCTGGTTTTACCAGGATCCTTTGGTTTGAGAAGATCCTGCCAGGAACAGTCTGGTGTCCCAGGTGCCATTCCCTGGCCTCTCCCGGTAGGAATGACTTGAAGACAGGGATTCATGTAGCACCTTGGCAAACTTTCTCCTTGACTTAGACCTCTGGGAAGGCATGTGCCATGTCTGTGGAAACACTGCTCGTAATTTGGATTCTTGAGTGAGTGAGCTGAGTACTGTCTCCTGAAGATGATGCATCTGTCATGTAGTCTCATTTTTTTCTTTGTTTTTCTTTATTTGCCATCGAGTATTGGTTACATTTTCTTGCATTTTCATTGATGCCTCTGAGAGCTTGTAAAACACGAAGAATCACCTGATTCATCTGGAAAACAGCTTCATGTTCCCTACCCACTGTGGATTCAGCATAAATGCAATTTAATCCTATTACCTCCCAGACAAAGTCAGCCTTTCAGTTCTTTCTAGAAGGGAGGACAAGAACAATATGAATGTGTTTCAGTAGTTTCAGAATAGTTAGGAGCAAGAATGTTACAAGCCATGGAATATACAAAACCTTTGCCAGCCAGTATGTTTGATAGATGATAAATGTGTTTGTAAAATAAATCCACACTTAGGCAGGGATCCTTTATTCACAGCTGCAAAGCTTAAAGAGGATATCCTGCAGGGATATCATTCACAAACACGACAACACATAAATAAATGCCAGGGTGGTTTCTGATCGATTCTGTCATAACCAAAAAGTCACATTTTAGAGGAAAAAATGCCACCCTGAGAGTTTCATTGCTTCAAGAATGACCTTAGCTTTGTTATTTATGGACTAGGATGGATGATATGGCCTTTTTCTCAATATGCAACTTTACTGAGCTGGAAATCAAAAGGAGGAAAGACGGTGGGGAGGAATTGTTTGTTTTGTGTTGTGATCGAACAGCATGAAGACCCCAACTGCTAAAACAGCTGCATCATAAATAACCCACGTAGAACAGATGCAATGTGGGTGTGTGTGTGGTGAGGGGAAGGGGTTCAGTGGGGGCTGCAGAATGAGTTTGTGAATGAAATGGTTAGTCACAGAAGACCTATAAATACTGAAAGATACCTAAGATTGCTGGCGTGTATTTTTATTAAACTTCTGAGTTGGAAAGTTAGATTCAAGACTTGATGATGATGGAATGGCCAGTATTTACGAATTTGGTATTTTAGTGAAACTGCATTCCATTATACACAGTCCTCTACGTCAGAAACCTGAACAAGGAATCGTCTCTTTCTCTTGCGTCCTGCCCCTCTCCCCCATTTCAGTCAGTCATCAGGCCCATCAGCTCTACCTCCTAGATATTTCTTGAGTTTAGCCCTACCTCTTAATCCTCATGGCCAGTTCCCATGGTTCAGGTTATAGAATACATTTTTGACTGAGATTCCACTCCATTCCCATAGCCCTTCTGTCCCCAGTCCAACACATCTTCCATGTTGCTCCAGAGATCAAATGCTTGCTCAATGTATCTGCCTCAGTGTTCCTCATCTCTCCATGCATGATAAAATTCTACATCCCTGTGTACAACATGTAAAGTCCAACACAATCAGCCTACTTGTATCTTCCCAATTATGGCAACTTCCAACAGGCACATCTATGAACAGATTACTTGGATTTCCTTGAAAAAAAAAAAAAAAAAACATGACTTTTTGTCTGTCCCCTGCATTTTTGCATGTTGTTCCCCTCGCTCTGAATACCCTGTTTACTGTCACTGCAGCCTTCTTTGGCCTGTCAAACTCCTACTCATTCTTCCCAACTTGGTTCTAAAATCTCTTCTACTCCCCTATGAAGCATTGATCACCCCTGCAGAGTTGGGGAAGTGTAATGAATGTTTGCTAACTTTGCCATTCAGCACCTGCACAACCTTCTTGAGGACACAGTTTTACTTCCGTGGCGCCCCTTTCATATTCTTAGTCCATCTGCTTCCTGTGAGGCTTTCATCCCTGGACCCGAGGGAGTGGAGTATGTAACTAGGTTGAAGCAATCTGTGCAGTCCATTATCTTGGCCACAGCCGTTGTTCAGCTATGGACATAGGATTGAAAGTGGGCCAGTGAGAGCCAAAAGAAATTCGACTTTGGAACTGGTGTTTGAGCTGCTGGGGAAGCAGATTTTCTTTTTGTTGGACTGAGGTTTCTGAATACGTAAGCCTGAATTTGCTAGAAACACTTTTGTGAAGTCATGGATTGGAGCTTAGCCACAGGAAGAACTGCTAGAAAGAAGAGCCCAGAGACATTGTGACTGATCCAAGCATCTTCAACAGGTAAGATCAAACATGGACTTTTCAGTTGTATAAGCCCATAAAATACCTTTTCCCCACCTGGTTTACTTATATCAGGTGGGATTGGGTTGTTTTTGTTACTTGAGAGCCAAAGAATTCCAGCTTTAACTAATTTTTTTCCTCTGCTTCAGAGCACCTTTTGTATTCTTATATTTTGTTCTTGCCCTACTGTTGACTAATATCTGGTGTTTGGGTAAGGTGGAGAATCTAGGGCTTTCTTGTCTAAGGGAGGCATGGACATCAACTACAATGGTCATCCCTCAATGCTAATGACTGGGCATATTATGTATGTGGCATAGAATTTGTATGCCTAGGGGAGGAAGGGAAAAAATGGAGAAGGCAAAAGTAGAAGGAAGTAGGGCAAGGAGAGAGGTGGTTTCCATACTAAATGGAGAAGGATGGGATTATCTCTGGGTCTTTACCTCTATTCAGATACAAAGAAAAGGAAGGACTGAATTGGGAACGGAGGGAGATTGGAGATTCTTACCTAAACCTCTCAGTGAGGACCAGGGGAGATATTAGCTTCCTGTTTATATTTGTAAGGAATATGGAGGCAGGAGTTGGGCAAACCAAGACTTGACCTGCCTTAGGCATGATTTCCATAGATATTTGTCACGGCATAGATATTTTCACAACTTCCACAAGGAGAGTCCTTGATTAGAGCTTGAGAGTGAAACCAGTGCAATATAGTTTCTTAAGGCGGCAACCTGGATACTAGGGATTTATTTAATAGGTCAGTTTGCAAGCAGCTTAGTGATCATGCTAAACAAAGCCCTCGTGGCAAAGCTGGATTTACTTCAGACACTTCCAGGAGCTCTGATTGATAAAGTCTTCCTGCTTTGCAAACTAAGCTCAGGTTTTTCTTATTTGGAAAATATCGCTTTGAATGTATCCTCAACAGATCATATGGTGGATGCTGGAATAGCACAGTCAGAGGAAGTATGTTATTTCAAAATTCCCTTGGATTAAAGAAGAGGCCAAAGACTATTTGATTTTTGTGCTCAAATATCAATGAATCCTTCTTATTCTGGAAGGGAGAGGTACAACAGTCAATAATAAAGACTACATAATAGCTAGTCAAGCACACACATGGAATCTAGAAACACTTTTAATCTACTGTTTCAAATGCCTAACCCAGTGCTGTATTCTGTCTCCTTCCAAGTCTTCTCGGTTGTGGAAATTGGAAAATTCAATTTGTCTCTGACCTCTGCTCATGCCTCTGGGGTTTTAGTGTTAAATATTATACTTGGGAAACATTGTATGGTCAATCTCAAGGAAAATGAATACTTTTTTGGACTCTCTCCCTCTGGTTTTTTGTTTGTTTGTTTGTTTGTTTTTGCCGTACAGATCCTCAGTGCTCTTGTACTTTATTTTCCTTTTCTCCTAGACTCTTCCTGTCTAATTTTGTGTCTAACTTTAGGGGAGGGTTGTCTGTCATCCTATGTTTTGCTGGGGTGGGAGTTGGTATAAGGTAGGGGCTTTGGGTCCTAAATGCCAAGGAGGGCTGGAACACATTTTCTTTGAAGATAATCTTAGAATAGAAGATTTAAGTAATTAGATTGCAAATATTAGTTTTCTGCTAGCACTTGTTATTATATACCCTTGTTATTATATACATTAAAAGAGTTTCCGTCTTCATGGTAGGTATCCTTGGTAGATATCAGGCTCCAAGAACAAGTGTAGGAGAGACCTATTGCACAAGAAAAGGAACTGTACAGAGAAGAGGATGCCTATACCCCTAACACCCAGGGCAGGAGACACTCAGATATTCTTTTAAGCTTTTACTTGGTCGCATGGCAATTGCCCTGGGCCATCGCTTTTTTAAAATTGGAATTTCTAAACTAAGACATCAGACACTGAGTGGATTATGTTTTCTTGGCTGTCACTAGGAAAAGGAGTCATGGTCTCAGCAGGGATAGTGACACTGCCTTAATTTTCTACCATCTCAAAACAGATGGAACCCTGGCTCAAGTCCGGTTTTGGCTCTGCGAAACATTGAGTTTATGGAAGTTGAATATTTAAGTACATTCTATTTATCCCATCATGTTTTAATTACCTGTTTACTTTTCCTGTTAGACTGCTGGTCCCTGGGTCTGCCTTTTCACCTTTATCCCCACTGCCTAGCACATAGCCTCACAGCCTGGCACATCATTGGTGCTCATATCTGTTGACTATGAGGGTGAAATAGCCCCATGGCAGAAAAAAATCCAAAATGTTTATTTGGCATGTTGAGAAGGTGGGTAGGAACATTTTCTTGATTTTCTCATGTGTGAGACATTTTTACTGACAAACTCTGTTTTTAAGGATGCAATGATAAAAATAAATATAAAGAGGTTGAATAAGCTGAAAAACATAGTCACTGTTGACAGTGTTTCTCAAAATGTGGCCTGAAGGCCACTGGCTTCCTCCCGTCAGCATGCTTACGGTCCACATTGCAATTTTTTTCTTTTTCACTCTGTGTCCTGTGTTCCCTCATCTTCTACAATTTATGAAGTTTAATTTATTCTTGTTTCAAATCAAGGAAATCATACGGGGTTTTTACTTTCCATTTTTAAAGGAAGAAATTGAGGCCAAAGAAATGCAGCGACTTGTCCTATCATGCCCTAGGAATCCCTGGACTTCAGATCTGACTGTTTTTCAACCCCTTTTTAAACATCCTGTTTGCGATTGGGCTGGGCATCCCTTCCTGACCCATTCTGTAGCAGATGGAAGAAAGGTCAGCAAGGATGAAGTGGAGATATATGGGTTTGTTTTCTGAAAAACAAATGTAACTCAAGGATTTTTTGGTATGTATTTTACTAATATGATCTTCAGAAATACCCAGCAGGATCAACTAACATTTATAGTACAAACACAAAATGGCTCATCCTCAGAGATACCAGCTGTTTGTAAATTGTACCCAGAAGATAAAATTATAAGATGTATATTTCTTTACAGAAACATATAATTTGTTTCTCTTTTCATCTTTTTAGTCTCTTCTAGATAGGCTATAGAATTATTTTGCTTGGCAAATTATGGAATAATTGCTTGGCAAGCTTACAAAAAGAGAAGTTAAAGCAGAAAAGGATTAGTTCCTAGACACAAGAATTTTGCTCTAAATCACAGTGGAGTTGAGCTTGATTTTTTTTTTTTTTTTTTTTTTTTTTTTTTTTGAGACGGAGTTTCACTCTTGTTACCCAGGCTGGAGTGCAATGGCGCGATCTCGGCTCACCGCAACCTCCGTCCCCTGGGTTCAGGCAATTCTCCTGCCTCAGCCTCCTGAGTAGCTGGGACTACAGGCACGCGCCACCATGCTCAGCTAATTTTTGTATTTTTAGTAGAGACGGGGTTTCACCATGTTGACCAGGATGGTCTTGATCTCTTGACCTCGTGATCCACCCGCCTCGGCCTCCCAAAGTGCTGGGATTACAGGCTTGAGCCACCACGCCTGGCTGAGCTTGATATTTTAAAGAATTAACCATGACAAAAATGTGTTGTTGTTCCATCTGTTAAATGGTTGCTAAAAATACGATAATATCTGGGGAAGAGATTCCTTTATTTCTCCTCTCTCCCCTCCCCTCCCATTTCTTTCCTGTCTTCTCTTTTTAAAATTTCTTTTTAAGTACGCTCCATATATTAAGAAAAAACACCTGTGAGGGTGTTTGGTTGGAGTAACATCTTCTCCTTGATCCCACTTGGAGAACCCATTTGTGTGTGGCTCTGGGTGGTTAGGCTGCATGATGCCTTTCAGGTCGTACTAAGGCACTCATGCTTAAAATATCGAACTACATCCAGAGTTCCATATTTTATTTTATTTTATTTCTTCCAACTTTTATTTTAGGTTCTGGGGGTACATGTGTAATTTTGTTACATGGGTAAATTGCATGTCACTAGGGTTTGCTGTATAAATTATTTTGTTGCCCAGGTAGTGAGCATACTACCTGATAGTTTTTTGATTCTTACCCTCTTCCCACCCTCCACCCTCAAACAGGCCCCAGTATCTATTGCTGCTTTCATTTTTTTTTTTTCCTTTTTTTAAAATTGCATTTTAGGTTTTTGGGTACATGTGAAGAACATGCAAGATAGTAGCATAGGTACACACATGGCAGTGTGATGTGCTGCCTTCCTCCCTATCAACTATATCTGGCATTTCTCCCCATGCTCTCACTCCCCAGCTCCCCACCCGCTGCTGTCCCTCCCCTATTGCTTTCTTCGTGTTCATGTATATTTAAGGTTTAGCTCCCACTTATAAGTGAGAATATGTAATATTTGATTTTCTGTTCCTCCGTTAGTTCACTTAGGATAATGGCCTTCGCCTGCATCCATGTTGTGGCAAAGGATCTGATTTTGTTCTTTTTTATGCCTGCATTTGTACCACAGTTGCATATGGTGCATATGTACCACAGTTTCTTTATCAGCTCTACCTTTGGTGGGCATCTAGGTGGATTCCATGTCTTTCCTACCGTAAACAGTGCTGTGATAAATATATGTGTGCCTTTGTCTTTATGAGAGAATGATTTATATTTCTTTGGGCATATAACCAGGAATGGGATTGTTGGGTCAAATGGTAGATCTGTTTTAAGTTGTTTGAGAAATCTCCAAACTGCTTTCCACAGTGACGGAGCTAATTTACATTCCTACCGGCAGTGTCTTAAGTGTTCCTTTTTTCTGACCTCCAGAGCCCCATATTTTATACCTTCAGTGTCTTGGTAGAGGTCAGGGGTCTCCTTTAGCTGTGAGGGGATGACGATGAAGGCAGTAACAAATATTTCACTAATAATAATGTCAGATGGAGGTGAAACTTTAAATTTTCAATCAGCATATTCTTTGGAAGTTGCTTGCTTAGATTTACTTTTTTTTAGAAAACTTTTTAAATGGATTCATAATATTTTACATATTTATTGGGCACGTGTGAGCGTTTGTTACATGCATAGAATGTATAATGATTGAGTCAGGGTATTCAGGGTATCCATCAATTTGAGTATTTATCATTTTTATGTGTTAGTATCATTTCAAGTCCTCTCTTTTAGTTAGTTTGAAATATACAAAGTATTCTTGCTAAGTTTACTTACTCATTAACCAGCCTCTCTTCACTCCCCACCTTGCACTCACCCACTCTTCTCAATCTCTGGTATGTATCATCCTATTTTCTGTCTCTACGAGATCAACTGTTTTAGCTCTTGCATATAGTGAGAACATGTAAAATTTTCTTTCGGTGCCTGGCTTATTTCACTTAACATAATGGAACTTCCAGTTCCATCCATGTTGCTGTTAGTAACAGGATTTTATCCTTTTTACAACCAAATAGTATTCCATTGTGTACCTATATCACATTTTCTTTATCCGTTGTCTGTTGATTCAATGAGAATTAAAAAAAAAAAAAGTTTTAGTAACTCAAGAAAGGAGGACCTAAACTGAAGGACCTCACAGTTTCATTCTTTTCTGCTGGTTTTATGTTTTCCTGGACCAGAGTTGCAATAAAATGAATATACAGTTGACCTTCTTCCATGGGTGTCTGGAGGAAAACAAAGGAATCATAAAAGAGTTTTTCTATTCTTACATGAAAAGTACTATAATACTACAAAGTGCTGCTCTGTTTTATAGAGGGAACCATGAAGTAGTAGTCTTTATGATGAGGTTTCTTGGAATTTTTTTAATGCAAGAGGATCTGAGGATGCAGATTGGATGTAAGTTATTAAACATCAAGACCATGGCAATAAAGATGCCACTGTTCTTTTGATAATGCACAGACCTTTGTACTTCTGTGTGTGGGCTTTCCTTTCAGAAGATAAATATGTTTTTAAAACTTTGACAAATGAAGTGTGTTTTGACTGTGAGCTAAGACAAAAAAGAATGATGGCATGAAATCAGTAATGTGCCCAGTGATTGATTCCACACTCATATTGAGAATAAATCCATCTTAAAATGTTTCTTTTAAAAAGTTTTTCCATATAATATATTCAAAGTTTTACATGTCAATATTTTTAAATTTTACTTCTAATAAATTTTCTCTTGTAAGACATTTTTCGTTAACTGCTGTTTCATGGAATAATGTTTAAAAAGGGATTTGCTACATATGTATGAGATTTAAATATTTTGAAATTTTTTCATCTTTTTTTCTTCTTGAAAGTCAAAACACCTCTGAAGATCAAAGGAGTCTCTTTTTCCGATTATCAAGGAGTAGAATTTGGGATTTTTATCTCAGGAGAAGTACACTTAGAAAATGTAGAAAGAAAAACAACAAAAGTCCCAGCTGGAGTGAGAAAAATCAATCCCTCACAGACGTTTTTGTCTGTGGCCAACTGGTGACTTTCCAACAGGGTCTGTCTTTTGAAATCTGGTTTCCTCTCTCCCAAATTAAACCTCAGTTGTGTCTTAAAAAGAAAATCCTCCACCGTTCTGTCTACCATGACTCTCTATAAACTTTCCTTCATGAAGGAAAGGGAGAGCATTTTGAGAGTCTTGGAATAGTCAACATGGTGGTTTCACAGTTGAGTTCACATTCTCTGCATTCTCCCCCATAATTGTTCCTTTACCTAAAACAAATTCCATATTGAAACCTCAATAGCATCAGAAATCTTTCTTAAAAACAAGGAGTCTCAGTGACTGTTCATTGTAACACAATACAGCATTCACAGACTGTTCACAAGAGGCTTTTAAAATTTGTTTTTCATTTTTTTAAGATTAAAAAAAGTGTTTTTTAGAGACAGGTTCCCACCATGTTGCCCAGGCTAGTTTTGAACTCCTGAGCTCAAGCAATCCTTCTGCCTTAGCCTTCCAAAGTGCTGGGATTACAGACATGAGACACCATTCCTGGCACAAGTGGCTTTTAAGTTGAATAATATTAACCACACTGGCGATCTGTAGTAATCCCAGCTACTCAGGAGGCTGAGGGAGGAGCATTGCTTGAACCCAGGAGGTGGAGGTTGCAGTGAGGTGAGATTGTAACACTGCACTCCGACCTGGGTGACAAGAATGAGACTCTGTCTCCAAAAAAAAATCACAATTTGACATGTATAGCAAAATAATCAGCTATAAGGAGGACCTGAAATTTTAAAAAAAGTTATTTTATGATCGTTTGTCTTGTACTCAGAAGCTCTTCACTGAAGTAGAGTTGTGCTGTGTGTCTTGAATAAAGCTATAAACAATTGTGTGCAAATGACTTTTTTTTTTTCTGGTCATGGACTTTTTGAGTTATTAGACATCACAATGGTGGACAGTGGACGTCAATAGAAAAGCCCACTCTTGCACTTCAAATCATGTTACAGTCTCCCTCAAATTCAGGAATAGCCATTTGGTGGTATTGATTCTGATAGTGGCATTTGGTTTCTTAATGAATCAACTTTTTCCAGAAAAGTATTTTAATAAGAAGTGTTACCTAATGTGATGATGACATTGATGAAATTACAAGAGACTTGTATTTATTTATTTTTAGATTTCTGTTACAAAAAATTGCAATGGATACAAAGTGAATGGAATAGTATAATGACACTTATGTATCCATCATCCAATTTCAACCATTATCAATATCTTGCCATTCTCACCTCATCCATAATTTTAGCCACTCCCCACACTTTCTACTTGATATACCTATGTAACTCACATCCCAATCATGTTATATTTCCATCTCTTCAGAAAATTCCTTCATGTTTCTTCCCATGTAATTCTTCTGCCCATCCCCCTCTCCCAAGAGGCAGCCACCATTCCCATATCTCTTACCTGAGATTTGTGTTGCCTATGTCATAATGTCATGTAAATGGAATGATATAATATGTAACCTTTTGTGGCCAGCTTTTTCCACTAACAGTATGTCTGTGAGATTCATCTGCGTGGCTGTGTGTATTGGTAGATTGTGCATTTTTATTGGCAAGTAGTCTGTTATAAAAATAGATCATAATTTGTTCACTCACTCAACTACTAATTGGTATTTGGATTATTTCCAATCTGGATCCATGAGCATTCTTGTATAAGCCTTTGTGTGAAGACATGTTTTCAGATTTTCTTGGGTAACTATGTAGGAGTTGAATTTCTGGGTCAGAGGGTAGAGGTATTTTAAGTTTATAAGAAACTGCCCACTATGTTTCAATTTCTGCCAACCATATATGAGAGTTCCGGTTATTCTTCATCCTGGCCAACATTTGCTGTGGTCAGTCTTTTTAATTTTAGCTATTCTAGTGGCTGTGTAGTGGGCATCTTGTCATTTTATTTTGCACTTCTGTGATGACTAACAATATCAAGCATTTTTAAATATGATTATTGTCCACTTAACTTTTTTTTTGTGAGGTGTCTGCTCAAGAGACACTTATTTTTCAGGATCTGCTGAAGTAACCTCATGTCCTAGGCACTGTTTCTTTGGTTATGCCAGCGGACAGGGTAAGAAGTGCATTTCTCAGTGTAGGGTGCATAGGAAAGCTCTGCAGGGTCACAGATTGCCTCTGTGCTTTGTTATACCTTTCTCCTCCATTTGTGGTACTTCTTTAAACTCTCTGGTATGGCTCATTTCCTACTACTTGATTTCTGGACTTCTCCCTTGGCTGGGAATGTGATTCCCTTTGCCTTTGCTCTGTCTGCTTAGGGCAAGGTTTACTGGGAAGAAGCCATTACCAAGGTCCTTTCGCTTTGTGGTTTTAACTCATAATGTGTCAGCATCTACAAAGCTCCACTGAGAACTTAGGATCCCTTTGTAATCCAGAGTCATGAGAACTAAAAATATCTCAAATAACTCTATTTTGAAACATTGAAATTGAGTCAAGAAGTAATATATTTTGGGACTGCCAAGCGACACCAGCATTATTCATAGGAACTTAAGAGCATTTGGAGAGGGGCTGTGATTTATATCTAAATCACTGTGCTTATGTGATAAGTTAAATAAGATTCCCCAAACTCTATGGTAAAAGACAAGAATGTTTTAAAATTTCCAATCTTTTGCAGATGAATAGTTTTAGAAATAAAAGTGTTGTAGCAATGTTGACTTGTTGGAAAGGTTTCTATACACACACTTTCAGTTTTCTCCACAAAGATGGCTGATAGTTTGTAGACTGGCACCAGCCTGTGGTCAGTCTTTGAGCAGTATTCATTCAGAGCACTGAATCTGGAGCCAGACTGCTTATATTTGAATCCTGGCTTCATCGTTGCTGGCTGGGTGGTCCTTTTTTCCTCCTCCCTCATCATTCACCTTGAAAGCTGGGTGGTCTTAAGGGAGCTTTTCGGTGTCCTCATTTGTAAAATGGAGATAATGATGATAATAACAATGCCTGCTGCACAGAGTTGTGAGGAAGTTTAAATGAGTTAATATATGGAAAGCAGTTACAAGAGTGCCTGGCATATAGTAAGTGCCATGCTAATGTTAGCTGCTATTATCATTGTCATATCCTAAATCCCAGGAGACTTTCAGTTATAGCTAACAGAAACCCAGTTCAAGTTACTTAAACAAAAGGAATTTACTGGGTAGTTATAACCAGGAGCTTATATGATGCGATCTAAATCTGAGACTCTTTTTTCTTCTGTGTTGGCTGTGTTTTCACATGGACTTTCCCTGTAGATGTTGAGGTGGCTGTCAGTACTCCAGCTTACATCTTACCAGTTCACAACCCAGTGGAATGAGGGTCCCACCTCTTACCTTCCCAAAGTTGTAGTTGTTAATTTCATTGCCTTGGCTTGGTTCTTGTCATGAGCCCACCAAAATCATAACAACTAAAAATTCAGTAGTGGTACTCCTCTGAAGAAAAGTGTAGCGCTGTTACCAGAATAAGAGAGAATGATTGTTTCTGTCAAATGATTGGGGAAATAGGTTAGAATCTACTGGCCTTTTAGAATACACAATGGTTTTGATCCATGTTGGAGCTCTTAAAAAAAGATGTCCCAGAAGAGAATACCATTTCTTTCTTCCTTTTTTTTTTTTTTTTTTTTTTTTTGAGACAGAGTTTCGCTCTTGTTACCCAGGCTGGAGTGCAATGGCGCGATCTTGGCTCACCGCAACCTCCGCCTCCTGGGTTCAGGCAATTCTCCTGCCTCAGCCTCCCGAGTAGCTGGGATTACAGGCACGCGCCGCCATGCCCAGCTAATTTTTTGCACCTTTAGTAGAGACGGGGTTTCACCATGCTGACCAGGATGGTCTCGATCTCTTGACCTCATGATCCACCTGACTCGGCCTCCCAAATTGCTGGGATTACAGGCTTGAGCCACCACGCCTGGCAGAGAATACCATTTCTTTACTGGGAGAAACTTCTGGCCTATGTGGTAGAAGGATGTGGGGGACAACTTAATGAAAACCATTATTTGGGTCTTCTAAAATGTGATCTTCTTAGCAGCAGGATATGGTGCTTTGGAAACTGTCTTTGTCTTGTGCTGGTATAGCAGAATACCTGAGACTGGGTAACACAGAAAGAACAGAAATTTATATTCTTACTATTCTGGAGGCTGGGACATCCAAGATCAAGGTGTCAGCATCTGGTGAGGGCTTTCTTGCTGTGTCCTCTGGAGAGGAGGAATGCTATATCCTCATGTGGCAGAAGGAAGAGAAAGAGAGAGCGAGAGAGCGAGAGAGCGAGAGAGCGAGAGAGAGAGAGAGAGAGAGAGAGAGAGAGAATGAGAGAGAGAATGAGAGTGAGTGCAAGAGAGACCGCTCCCCTTTATCAAGCCCTTTAAAACAGCACTAATTTAAACTCGTCCCATTGGGCTTCACCTCCTGACACTGTTGCCTTGTAGATTGTTTCCAGTTTCTGACACGTGAATTTATGAGAGACACATTCTCTTATAAACATATTAGCAGATATAGTTAACAAAAATGACTTAATAAAATTAGACAACATGAACCGGAAAAGTCAGACTTCTCACCAGTAAGAAACTTAAGTAGATTAAATGTGGAAAATCTGAGTTCAGTGGCCATAGAGGGACGCCAGGAATGTGAGGGAAAAGAGGGCATGGATGTTTTGCTCAAATCAAATGAGAAAGTGAGTAGGTGCCCCTTCCATTGCATCATTTGTTGGGATATTCTGTGCTGTGAACTCTATAGGTTCTTTCAATGATGTGTTGGAGGAAATGATTGGGGTTGTGAATGTTCTCATCTGTGCCCTTAGTGCTTGCCAGGTTGTGAGAGGTTGGGAAGAAATTGGTTGATAAAGGGTATGGAAACTTAGTTTATTTCTCTGTAAGCAGATAGCTAGGTCATGGAAACTTGTTGGGAAGATGGAACTTTTTGAGCTGCTTTCTTAGATCAGAGGGTTTTTTGAATTAAAGGGGCTCCCAGAGACCCAATGTATTGGATCCCAGAGACTCATGAGACTGTGCTTCCTTACTGAGGAGTGAAGACATCTGAACACAATTCATCTTAAAACTGCAGATGAAAAAACCCCAACACTAAGTGATATGGTTAAGGGAGTGTAGGTATTCACATTCATATCCCAGGTAACTGTATACTTCACTCATTTTTAATGGCTGAACAGCTCTGAGCTCCCCAGAATCACAAGATTTGGAGAACTGCATGGGTATTTAATAGAAGCAAAGCCCCTTTTGCAGATCAATTTCATAAATTTTGATTCATGTGAATCCTACTTTAAATTTTTGTAGCTATCTATTGGAGCTCTATTATAGCCTCAGAATTACCAAGCTTCCCTTTACAAGATACCTTACTTTAAAGAAGTGCTTAATTGAATTCCAATTCTGTCCCCCAAGATGAAAAGTATCTTCAGAGTTTTGGAGATGGGTATGCAAATTTCAAATAATCTGGAAATGTGGCCAAATTTTAGGAAATGTTTGCATCAATCTGGCTTTGTGGTGCAAACTGACAGTTATGCATTTGAATCTTCACTGCTGCAGTGGCATTAGAAATGTGTAATCCCAGCACTTTGGTAGGCTGAGGTGGTTGGATTGTGTGAGTCCAGGAGTTTGAGACCAGTCTGGGCAACATAGTGAAACCCTATGTGTACAAAAAATACAAAAAGAAAAAAAAATTAGTTGGGGATGGTGGTGTGCACCTGTAGTCCCATCTACTTGGGAGGCTATGGTGGGAGGATCATCTGAGCCCTGGAGGTCGAGGCTTTGATGAGCTGTGATACGCCAGTGCTCTCCAGCACAGGTAAAGAATGAGACCCTGTCTCAAGCAAAAGAAAATAAAAAACTGAAAAAAATCCAAAAACAACCCTAGTATTGAAATTGAGCTGGGCCCACATTAAAAATATTAAGTGATTTTCAAGCATGATTTAAGACCTTTTGCCAATCAAAGTTTGATCCAGAGAATCAGCATCATAGGCATAATTCAGCTTGTCAGAAATGTAGAATCTCGGGCTATCCTCTCTTCCCCTGGAACTACAGATTCAGAATTTGCATTTTAGCAAGATTTCCAAGTAATTCCAGTGCACGTTAAGGTTTGAGAAACATTGGTATATGCTTTCTTTCCCTTTCACGGTCAGACAGCCAAGATGATGATGAAAACTAGATTTTTCTGTCCTACCTGAGACTTGTGTTCTGAGTTTTTCATAACCTCTGGGAGATTCCACCGAATGGTCTCAATTTACTATTCAAACTAGAATCTCTAGTTAGTCTCTTAAATCGGATTCTTATTCATTTGATTAAAATCATTAATGAGTAATCCACTGTCCCTGTGTGCTTTTATCTAGGTAATATTGATAGAGCTGATTTTATGTTACCACCAAGATTCCATGGTTTCAGGTAGTTACCAAGTCAAGTCATATTTTACTAGTATTATCAACAGAAACTCATGTGACTCCCTTCTGCCCTACACACACACACACCACACACACACACACACACACACACACACACACACACACACACATTCATGGATTTCTGACACGACAGTTACCAATAGAAAAAAAACTGGACTGTTTTGACCACCATGAAACTTTTTTGATCATAGCTATTCAGATCCATGTATTATCTTTGCTCCTAGATTCTATGAGAAGTAAAAACGTTTTGTGAAGTTCCCAATGACTATAGATAAGTTGAGAAACAAATGATTAAAGATCCTGTAGAGCACAAGTTCTAGAGATTCTTAGCTGGAAGGGAAAAAATTGCAATGAATGTATGTGTGTCAGGAACAACTTTGCTGAGATCTGAGATTCGTGTGGAAAAGCAGGGAACTGGGCTGGCTATTGGGAAGGACATTTCAGACAGAGGAACCATGAATAGAAACTCAGAGGAGGATAGGCATGGTGACTGTTCCTGGATGGAATCAGAAGCACTCTAGTTTTGCATCTATACTTACTTAATTTATATAAAGTATAAACTAAGTAGATGTGAGGTTTAAGGCTTAAACAGAAAATTAAGGCGATAGTTTGGAGAGTATTAATAAAATGAGGAGTCTGGACTTCATTATTTGGGCAGTTAGAAACTGGAAGTTTTGGGGAACAACATGACCAGGCCTCCGAGTTTGGAAGATATATCTGGCAAAAAGACTTTGGAGGGATGGGAGGTGGGAAGAAATGGAGGACGAAAGACATGGGGAGATTGCAGAGGCAGTGGCAGTGGGACTGGACAAGAGGGAGCAGAGGAGAGGTTCACCAAGGATTTGAACTATTATGGTGGTAGTAGGAATAAAAAGAAGGAGGAGAAGGTGAAACGTGTAGGGGAGGTTGGATCTATAGAACTCGATAATCTCTTGGGTCTTTAAGGCTAAGGATTGTGAGATGATACCTCTCACCTACCTATTCATCAAAATTACCTCTTGATGAATGGGAAAACCATGATACCTTTAAAAGAAACTGTGAAATTTTGGCTGGGTACAGTGGCTCACACCTGTAGTCTCAGCACTTTGGGAGACAGAAGTGGGAGGCTCACTTGAGTCCATGTGTTTGAGACCAGCCTGGGGAACATAGCAAGACCCCATCTCTAGTACAACTTAAAAAAAAAAAAAATTAGCCACGTGTGGTGCTGCATGCCTGTGGTCCCAGCTACTTAGGAGGGTGGGACGGGAGGATCGCTTCAGCCTGCGAGTTCAGGGCTGCAGTGAACTATGATCACACTACTGACCTCCAGCCTGAGTGACAGAGCGAGACCCTGTCTCTTAAAAAAAAAAAAAAAAGTAAAATCAGGGAAAGACTTTTTAGTTTGAGGTAATATCATTACTTAGAAAATGATGGGTGTAAATGTTAGTTGCCAGATAAAAATGTGAGTCTAGAGCCAAGGAATTGTATACTCAAAATACAATAACTGAAGCCACAGCAGGGGAGGAGCTCATGTAAGGAGGAAGTGTTAGGAAATAGAAATGGAACAATGATGAAAGTTAGGGGCCATCTACATTCAGGGGTGAATGGAGGAGAAAGAATCTTCAAGGTAATCAGAGACCAGAAAGGTGGGAAGAGAATGAAGCCCTGCTATTTTCTCTTCCCTCCCCTCCCCTCCACACTCCTCCCCTCCCCTGCCCTCCCCTTCTCCCTCCCTCCCTCCCTCCCTCCCTCCCTCCCTCCTTCCTTCCTTCTTCCTCCTCTCCTCCTCTCCCCTCTCCTCTCCTCTCCTTTCCTCTCCTTTGCTTTTTTCTTTCATTCGTTCATTTGTTTGTTCATTCTTTCGGTTGTTCTGTCTTTCTTTTTCCTCCCTCCCTTCCTTCCTTCCTTCCTTCTTTCCTGTCCCTGTTTCTGCCCGGGCTGGAGTGAAGTGGCATGACCTTGGCTCACTGCAACCTCTGCCCCTGGGTTCAAGCGATTCTCCTGCCTCAGGCCTCTGAGTAGCTGAGTTTACAGGCGAGGGCCACCACAACCAACTAATTTTGTATTTTTAGTAGAAATGGGGTTTCACCATGTTGGCCGGGCTGGTCTTGAACTGCTGACTTCAGGTGATCCACCAGTCTCAACGTCCCAAAGTGTTGGGATTGCAGGCATGAGCCACCACACCTGGCCGTCACTGCTATTTTCAAAAGTCAGACAGAACCTTTCCAGCTGAAGCAGGTAAGGAACGGTGTAGCAAAATTGAGAAGAATTGAGCATGAGGAAAGGCTGTCAGAGAGAAAAGGCAGGTAAGTGGCTCCCAGTGACCATGAAGGGAAACGGTTTCAGAAGAGCAGTAGGAACTGACGCCAGAACACAAAGCTTCATGCAGTAAGTGAGTATAGTTATGCACTGCTTAAGGATGTTTTGGTCAATGACTGCGTATGTGACAATGGTCTCTTAAATTGGGATGGAGCAGAAAAATTCCTATCCTCTAGTAATGAAGCAAACATAATGTCAGAGTACCATGCATTTCTCATGTGTATATAGTGATGTAAACAAATCTACTAGCTGCCAGTTTTATAAAAGTATAGCACATATAATACTTTTATATACAATGTGTATACTACCTAATACTTGATAATGAATGACTGGGTTTCTGGCTTATGTATTTACCGTACCACATTTTTTGTCATTATTTGAGAGTGTATTCCTTCTACTTATGCAAAAAAAAAAAAAAAAAAAGGGTGGGGTTTTGCAGGACAACCTCAGGCAGGTCCTTTAGCAGGTATTTCAGAAGAAGGTATTGTTATCACAGGAGATGACAGCTCTGTGCGTGTTATTGCCCCTGAAGACCTTCCAGTGAGACGAGATGTGGAGATGAAAGACAGTGACATTGATGATCCTGCCTCTGCGTAGGCCTAGGCTAATGTGTTTGTCTTAATTTTTAACAAAAAAGTTTAAAAAGTAAAAAAAGAAAAAAAAATAGAAAAACGCTTATAGAATAAGGACATAAAGAAAAAAACGTGTGTACCGCTGTACAGTGTGTTTATGTTTTAAGCTAAGTGTTATTCCACAATAGTCAGAAAGTTTAAAAAGTTAAAAAGTTTATAAAGTAAAAATGTTATAGTAAGCAAAGGTTAATTTGTTATTGAAGAAAGAAAGTGTTTGTAAATTTCGTGCCACCTAAGTGTGCAGGGTTTATCATCTCTAGTCATGTCCTAGGCCTTCCCATTCACTCACCACTCACTCACTGACACCCAGAGCAACTTCTGGCTCTGCAGCTCCATTCATGGTACCTGCCCTAGACAGATGTACTATTAAAAAAACCTTTTCTATTGTATCTTAATTGTGCCTTTTCTATGGTTAGATACATAATTACTTACCATTGTGTTGCTGTCGCCTGCAGTATTCAGTCAGTAACATGCTGTGCTGGTTTGCAGCCTGGGATCAATAGACTATACCAAATAGACTTGGTGTGTAGCAGGCCATGTGTCCAAGTTTGTGTGAGTACATGCTATGATTTTTGCATAATGTCAAAATCTCCTAGCAATGCATTTCTCAGAATGCATCCCCATCATTCAGCAATGCATGACTGCACTTCAGTTGTGAAGGCAAGAAGCAAAGACTCCTCTCTCAAGAAACTGGTGGGGAAAGAAAGCACAAAGAACAGATGGAAGAAGGAAACTGAAGGAGAGAAGAAGTCAGGACCACCAAACTGATGTAAGTTATTATTTTTTAATAGAATGACTACAGTTTAAGACTGAGACAATGGACCCAAATGTGGGAGAAAACTGATGTAATCATGTTTTGGGGTAATTTATGGGACACAGGGCCCTGGAGGCCAGGAGGCGTGGGAGAGGTTGTAATCAAACACAAGGCTGAGTTGCTTCTCCTTCAGAGATGGATTAGTCTCAGCAACTGCCACTCCCTGCGCTCCAGATTTCCAAGCTAGTAAAAGAGATTAGAAGTACATCAGATAAAAAGAAGTAAAGAACCCCCCCCCCCCATCAAGAAACTGGTGGTGAAAGAAAAGTGAGGCAGAGGGTTTCACTACACACCACAGTCCCTCTATGGTGTGTTCCTGAAATTCTTTTTCTCCGTTTACATCCAAAGCCATAAGTAGCATCAAAAATCACTGTTATTCTCTTCTGAGTTGCGTGTACTTTAACAAAAACAAACCGAACCAACCAAACAAAACAAAACAGCAGAAAAGAAAGAAAAGCTTCATCCAAGGCAGAAGCTCCGCTTTACCTCCAGAACTCTAGTAGGCTCATCCATATCACCAATGTTTTGTCAGCTTGTGTTACAATAGAAACCTGAGCTTGCAGTGGGGAGAGTGGGTTGAGTCTGATTTTTGCAAATTGGTAATTATCTTGGGGAAAGTTTACCAAGTTAACTGAGCCTTAGTTCTGTTCATCTATAAAATTGAGGGTAGTAGCGACCTTGAAAGTTGTCGTGACTGTTTAATGAGAAGATACACGAAGTAGGTGGGACATGCACTTATATTGGTGGTTCCTCAAAAAATGCTTTTTGAGAGGAGATTCCGTAATTTTCAAGATGGCAGAGTCCGTGTCTTATATCCTGGGTTTGTCTCCTGGGGCAAGGAGGCTGACATCTTCCTGAATATATCTTGTTTGAAGACTTACCCCTGTGGTGTTAGTCTCTTTCTGGATTGGTTTCACCTTCAAAACTGTTGCCTTCTGTTTCCCTTCCCTTTTTGGCCATTATTCTCTGTCTGTGCTTTCATTGTTCATAGGCTACACATTCTGCGATTGTTGCCAGTTACATGCTGAGATGTCTGTGGTGAACCTGTTAACCTTTCAAGGGGTGCTTTAATTTTAGGACAGGATGGTGGGAAGAAGGCCGCGCTCAACACTGTTGAGCAACATGCTAACACTGTGGACCAACAGGCAGGTTCCAAACACAGACGAAACTTGCAAATGTGGTCTACAGATGTGCATCCCTGGCATCCCCTGGTATCTTGCAAGAAATGCAGATTCTCAGGTCCCACCTAGCACCCTTTGAATTGGAATCTGTATACTAGCAAAATCCCTAGGTGATTTATGTATACATTCAAGTTTGAAAAGCACTATTTTAGGGAAATAATTATTTCGTAATATGATTTTGAGGATTTCATGGGAATATATGTATAGAACATCTAATGCCTATAGATGTGTAATTGGGTGCTTAATAAATACTCTTGGTAAATTGCGAGAGAGGAGAGAGAGCCCTCTGCCTCTAGTGCCAATGATGTATAAAGCAGATAAAAAGAAAGGGCAAACAACGCAGCACTCTTTAGAGAACTAAAAAAGGAGGGGTGTGTGTATGTGCTTTGTTTTGTTTTGCCAGAGGAAAGGAAAATAATAAAGGCAGAGGAAGGAATGAAAAAAAACTGGCAAGTAAGAGTGAGAAAACATGGAACGGAAAAACAAAGTACTTAGGAATGAAATGCCTTGAGGTGGTGAAAGAAGAAATAAACAAGGGGTAAAGAGCTCCTAAGATGTACAGTGCTGAAAATTTGGATGAGGGGAAAACTAGAGTTTTCCAGATTGGCAGGGAGGTGTGAGTGTGTGATGTGTAAAGAGAGACAGCCAAACCCAAGTGATTTAGCATAAGGCTGGCTGAAAAACTTTAATAGTGCTCGTGTAACATGGTAAGCTTGTATTCTGAATTTTCTCTCAAGGACATCTTTGTTCAGAAGAGCAGCATGGTTTGGTTTTGTGCCTGGGTGACTGGAAGGAGTGGGAGGCAGACGGCCAAAATGGGGACCGTGGGGTTGTGTTGAGGTGTCAGTCAACAGGCAGGGGAAGCGCTGGCCCTCAACCACAGATTCTTTTTTGGGGTCCAGATGACTGGGTGAATTTACCGTTAATCACATCCGCACAAATGGGTGAGAACAAAATCACAGCCCCCGTTCTACATCATGTGGGTGATCGAACGGTTGCCAGCATATGGGGTAAGTTAGGAACATGGTAACTTTTCCAGGAAGTGAGGGAAGGTCTCAGCATTGCCGGAGGGTGGAAGGAGACATTCTAGTTCCCTTCTGTCCCATCTCAGCCATTGCCAATGAAGCATTTCAAAGCGGGATGGGGAAGAGGGGGAGCCTAGCAATATAGAGATGAGAGGGAGTGTGGGGGAGGGAGGTTAGTTTTTGGTTCTGTGATAAAGTGCTCGCTAAGCTTACCTAACTTTTGTGAATCTCTACTTTTCATCTGCAAAAAGGGCCCTGCCTCTATAAGATGTCATGAGGTAAATTGGCATCCGTTCTTAAGAAAACATTCTAAGACAAATCTTAGCCTTAGACAAAGATGGGAACTTAGAAATCTGGTAGAACCGAATCCCTTCCTTTTAAAGGCAAGGAACTAAGACTGGGGCAACCAAGAGTCTTGCAGTTCTTGCTTAGGGACACAGTTCTCAATAACAGATCTCAAAGTGGAACCCAGGTTTCCCAATTCCCAACCGAGGGCTTCAAGCATTTAGAAGCTCATTCTACCATTCTGTGTGTTAAAATCAGAAGATGAAGGTACTTGCACTTTAATTTCTGGATCATTTACTTTGTTGATCTTTACTGCTAGGGCAAAGATCTATGCTTGATGATAAGTGTTTTAACAGTTGGTGATTCTGAGTCTTTTTATTTTACTGAAAGAAATAGCCTTTATGTTTTACCCGAATTTTAACTTTTGGTGTGGCTCATTTTTCTTACCCTTGTAAATCCAGTGAATTCAGCGTGCTTCACTGTTGTGGAATTTGTTGGTGTCTTGGAAAGATCACAGATAGCCTTGTCGTCACAGAAACCTGGCCCAAATCCTGCCTCTGCCACTTATTTGCACTCTAACAACTCTGGACAAGTTCCTTAATTGTTCGGAGCCAGTTTTCTTTATAATAGGTTCTGTCTATTTTATTATTTGTAATAACTATCAAAGGTGTTTAGAATTAGAAAAGGGTCTGGGATATAATCAGAGCTCAATAAATGGTAGCTATCTACATCAACAAATACTGAGCATCCAACTGAACAAAGTATGGTGGTTGACTGGGAGCTCAGGCTCACACAAATAAAATATTTGCCAGGTGTCTTCACTGATCTGCCAGGGTGTTTACATTAGAGGTAGCAAAACTAGTAATTTAACAATCTATTACCCGGCCCCAACCCATAACTGAACCCCTGACTGCAGATAATTGTTGAAATACTCAAATAATATTTCCTGCAATGCCTTAGCCACCCTTCTTTCCCATATTTTTTTTAAAAAAACATTTGTGATTTATTTAAATGTCAGAGGTGAGAACAAAGCATATATTTCTGTATTTATTCAGTACATATTCCATATATACGGTAGGTGCTGAATTACAGAAACGATTCTAGAATCTTTTTTAAGCTAATCAATTTGTGTAATATAAAAAGTGGCAATTCAACAAAGTTTTAACCTATCAATGGATCAAACACTTTTAGCCAATAACACTTTTAGCCAAATAACAAACCGTTGTCTCTCAGTTCATCACTTCTCCTCTATTTTGCTTTGTGATGCTGGGCATGAGGCTTTGAAATTTCCATTTCTCCTTTACCAGCTGGCTCTGCGTTAGACTCTATGATACAAGGACTGGAGGAAGACTGTAGGGCGTGAGGAAAAAGTAGGGACTTGTTCCTGTGCATTTCCTATTTTTGCCAGTGTTGCCACAAAAATGGTCCTTTAATCTATTCACCTACAAATGGTACCGGTAGCATTTGGTTACCATTTCCAGATTTTTCCCTTACTCTGAGATGTATTAGCACATGTGACAGGCACCTGTACTCAGAGGCCTGATCTAAGCTCCTCAGGGTCCCTCTTCCCATCTGTTAGGGTATCAGCACAAGCTGGGCAACGTTAGCTTCTTTGTGATACCCTGCCCCACTAATATACATACTACTACTATATAGGCTTAGTTTTATATAGTACATGCTGTGTACTACTACCGCTCATAAAAATTGTCGAAAACACTAAAATAAGCATTAACATGTTATTCATAGTAAAACATAATACATATTATAGATTATGCTTAATTGTGTTTAACGTTGTCTCTATGAATATTCTTTACCAATAGCTAGTCTTCCATTTATATAGAGCATAAAATCTCTAATTCTAAATAGTACATTCTATTAGTTAAATCCCTGTCAACATTCATATCAGCTATGCAGAAGTCTACGTTCCAATTTTCTTGGGAGCCTTCTCCAAATGTCTGTGTTCTAATAGTTCAAACTCTTCCCCTTTGTTCCTTCAGTAATGACTCTAATAGGCAATAGCATTCAGGACATAGGCATGGGCAAAGACTTCATGGCTAAACACTGAAAGCAATGGCAACGAAAGCCAAAATTGACAAATGGGATCTAATTTAACTAAAGACCTTCTGCACAGCAAAAAAAAACAAAAAACAAAAAACAAAAAACAAAAAAAAAAAACAAAAAAAACTATCATCTGAGTGAACAGGCAACCTACAGAATGGGAGAAAATTTTTGCAGTCCATCCGACAAAGGGCTAATATCCAGGATCTAAAAAGAACTTAAAGAAGTTTATAAGAAAAAACAATTCCATCAAAAAGTGGGTGAAGGATATGAACAGACACTTCTCAGAAGAAGACATTTATGTGGTCAACAAACATAGGAAAAAAAAGCTCATCATCACTGATCATTAGAGAAATGCAAATCAGAACAGCAATGAGATACCATCTGATGCCAGTTAGAATGACAATCATTAAAAAGTCAGGAAACGAGATTCTGGAGAGGATATAGAGTAATGTGAACACTTTTTACACTGTTGGTGGGAGTATAAATTGGTTCAACCATTGTGGAAGACAGTGTGGAGATTCCTGAAGGATCTAGAACTAGAAATACAATTTGATCCAGCAATCTCATTACTGGACATATACTCAAAGGATTATAAATCGTTCTACCATAAAGACACATGCACATATATGTTTATTGCAGCACTGTTCATAATATCAAAGACTTGGAACCAATCCAAATGACCATCAATAATAGACTGGATAAAGAAAATGTGGCACATACACACACACACACACACACACACACACACACACACACACACCCCCATGGAATACTATGTAGCCATAAAAAAGGATGAGTTCAAGTCCTTTGCAGGGACATGGATGAAGCTGGAAATCATCATTCTCAGCAAACTAACAGGAACAGACAACCAAACACGGCACGTTTTCACTCATAAATGGATGTTGGACAATGAGAACACATGGACACAGGGAGGAGAACATCACACACCGAGGCCTGCTGGGGAGCCAGGGGGCTGGGGAGGGATAGCATTAGAAGAAATACCTAATGTAGATGATGGGTTGATGGGTGCAGCAAACCTCCATGACAGGTGTATACCTATGTAACAAACCTGTACGTTCTACACATATACACCAGAACTTAAAGTATAAAAGAATCAGTAAGTTTTAAAAAAGTCGTTGTCAGACAAAAGGGCATAAGGGGAACACTGGAGTGCCACAGGTGTGAAGATCTGAAAGTTTCTCCCCACCACTCTCCTCGCTGCCAAAATTCATGTTGATCTCTTAACCCCTGAGGTGAGAGTATTTGGAGATGAAGACTTTGCAAGGTAATTAGGAACTGAGGGCAAAGACCTCAGGAATGATGTTAGTTTCCTTATGAAAGAGACCTCAGAGAGAGCCCTTGAACCTTGTGCCATTATGAGGACACAGTGAGAAAACAGGCATCTATGAGGAAGTGGTTCCTCACCAGATACTGAATCTTGCCGGTGCCTTGATCTGGGACTTCTTAGCCTTCATAACTGCGAAGTAAATATCTGTTGTTTATAAGCCATCTACTTTATGCTATTTTGTTATAGTAGCCCAAGTAAGTCCCACATTCTTTGAGATTCTCTTGGTTACTTGCTCGCTTGCCTTGTGGCCAGCTCTCACACGAGCCTGGGGACTACGCTCCCATCAGGAAGTTTTCTTCTTTTCATGGAGGTCTCTTGTTTGTCCTGATGTGGATGGGCTAGCAGTAAATTCTAGAGATAGGGTAAATCTGCAGAGGCAGCTGCTTTTACAAAGAAACAGGGCAAAGGTGGTCTGCTTGCTTGCTTACATTTTTTAAAGAAAGGACAATTCACTTTTACTATTTTGCAACAAGTGGTTAGTTTGGGCTTCATTCACATTGTAAGTAGTAAAGGAGCTATTCATGTGGGACAACTGGGAAATGACTTTTTGTGACCACGATAGGAAGAGACATGCTAATGTGATATTGAGCAGGGTCAGGATTTCCGTTTTGGCCTGTGGTTGGTCCCTCTGTCCAGGGAGACATACAAATGCAACTCTAGAATACTGCTGAACAGCAGCATTAATATTCAGTGGCAAACCTCGATCTGTTGATCTTAGAATACTGGTGTGAAGAGGAATACAGAATAAATAATTAGAATGTAATCTAATATTAGCAGCTATGGTCTGGCTTCCTGTGAGCTGGATTTAGGGATGCTTCAATTCTTAATACCATCAACAAGCAGTTGAAATATACACATACATCAGAAGCCAGGTCACAGCTGGTATGCCATTGGGGTATTTTCAGGAGAGGAAATAAAGGATTTAGACAGGGCAGAAATAAATAAGCCACATTTCCCCTTGTTTGTGTTGTGACAGACTGAGGGACTGTATGTTTGTGAAAGAATCGACTTCACTGTATATTTCTTAAGTGTCTTAACATGCACAGAGGAAATGCTGCCCATCCTTTTAACAAGTTTCATATAATTGCCTTCACAAGTTTGGATGAAATGCCCTTTGACCCTCTAAGGCTGGATAAATGCCGCACAAACTCTGGGAGGTTAATGTATCAAGACAGATTCTCGTCTGCTGATCTCAAGGTCAACAGACCCAATTTGGAGTTATTTTACCCATCCTCAAAAGCTTGATTTTAACACACTGTTGAGAAATAGATGTTTAAACTTCAGCAGCAATTCTATTTATACCCTACATGACATTTAGGGCTTAAGGGAATAGAAGAAATTGCTTATGGGAGACATGAAACAAACAAACAAAAAATAAGATCCTGATTTTCTCCACACTCAGAATAGGGTGAAGGGAGTGAATCTCAGGGTTTTGTTTCATTTCCACAACGACATCAGGCAGTCAGCGCATGTGTGAAATAGAGAACTCAGGCTGGGTTGTGACTAGCATCCGGGATGACTGATTTATGTTTAAATGGCGCAGTAAAAACTGTAGTAATCATAAGGCAAGTCAGCAAGGATTACCAAAAAACGTTAGTTCTCAGACATCCTGTCTCAGAAGAAACAATCTGTCCTGCAGGGTTTTTCTGTCCTGATGATTATATTGATTGCATTGGTCTGCTGTATTTCAGTAAAACTTGTTGATCCATCACTCGAGCGGGTTGCTGCTAGCCTGGATTCATTTGTTCTTTTCCAGCCACGTTCCACTGTCGCTTGCTTAGGGAGCTTTTGGAGAGCACGCTCGGTGGGTGGTGAATCCTCAAAACTGCAAGCCATCAATCTCTTACTTTCGGAAGGTTGGAAATACCCTCAAATTATTTTCTCTTCAACCATCAGATTTTAGGGAAGATAAGCCTGAGAACGGCTCTTCCTCGTGTCCATCCTAAGCTGATTTTGGCACCCTTGAGGCGTTGAGTGCGGAGGAAGTATGACAAAACACACCTGAGTGGAGCTCGCTGGGATCTTGTTTCCCAAATGCTGCTTTGGGATGTGCCATCCCAATACAGGACTCTTTATAGATCAGTAGCCTAGTGATCTCTCATGTCCAAAGGACAAAGGATTGAAGTGGTTCTTTTCCTGGTAAGGGATAATCATTTATGCATTGGTAGAACAAATAAAAATGGCCCCTACTCTAAAGTCTATTGTGCCCCTGTCAAGACAACCCAAATGCCTCCCTGCCCTTTTCTCCTTTGAGCAGGGCTATTGGTTTTGGCTAAGCAAATATGAGGTTCCTGTATTGCAGGTGAGCGGGCTGTCCCATGGGGAGAAAAGGTGCTTGTGGGGTAAGGCACGAGTGTAAGGAACTGTGGATGTGGAAAAAGCATGCTAAGATGGAGAGGACTAAGCTGGTGGGAAGGCCTGTCCTCCTCTTCCCATCCTCAGAGAGGGTGAAAGATGGCCACATAGCAGGGCCTGGCTTGTCCAAAGGCTCCCAAGGCTGTGTTAAGACTCTCACAACTGTGCCATTGCCTCACCTTCATGGCCAGAGCACTGTTGCCTCAGTGTGGCTTCACCAATGGGTTTAGGCAAGGCCCAGGCAATGTTTAGGTAGCTCTCTTAGAAGTGCTAAATCTGGCCAGTTCCTGAGGCTTCTTTTCTGTTCTAGTAAAGCCCTG
This sequence comes from Saimiri boliviensis, assembly GCF_048565385.1. NCBI lineage: Eukaryota > Metazoa > Chordata > Mammalia > Primates > Cebidae > Saimiri > Saimiri boliviensis. The sequence continues at coordinate 90,552,551 of NC_133450.1, read as the reverse complement.
CATTTGGGAATCACCATCGTGTTGGAAATCTCTCTCTTCTTTTTGCAGTTATGTCATTTGATAGTCATCTTGTACAGTTAGGGACCATCTAGAATTCACCTCATCGCCTGGAAGAGGGACAGTGGGGAGTGGCCAGAGGTGTGGACTCCTGTGGGTTTTTACAACAACGTATCAATCCAGCATAGGACCGGATCTTGGGGGCCACTGTGCCTGTGAATGGAGCCCTTGGAAGAGAATCAGAAAGATTGATAATAACTTCTCATGTCTCAGGCTGGCTGGGAGAGAACATAGTCTGATATGCTGCATTTGTCTCTAAGTGAAGCTTCCTCCGAGAAGTGGCTTGAAATGTTTTATGCATGATAAATAACAAGGGCTTACTTATATAGTTCCCACAGAGGTTACTGTGTCATCTGAGTTTGCAGATGACATTCCAGGAGGCAGTTGTCACTGCATTATCATGGCTTTTGTCCAAGAACTCCAAAGCCCCAGCAGCTCTCTGTTCATAGCATCTTGATGAGAAGGTAGGGCATGGGAATGGCCGTGTTCTCCAGACAAAAAGAAGACAGAGACAGGAGTTCTTAGGACTAGGTAGCCTGGATTTATGCCCATTTCTTGTTAATTGCAGACTTTTGGAAAGCTCACTTTCTTGACAAGGCCTTTTTGCTCCAAAAGAGTGAGTATTACTCCTGGTCACGTGAATTGCTAATGATGCTCATGTTGTTCACATGGGGATTGAGAGACATCTGAGGTTTCTGAACAGAAAGTGTGCTCCTAAATGGCAGAGACTAATTATATTAGTATTTCCCCCTTGTTATAGAGAGGGAATGTCTACAGAGTGCAAGAATTTCTATTTGGGGCACTAAAATGGTACAAGAAATAGGGTCAGTTCAGCTGGTCATTACTCACTCAGCAGACGATGGACTAAACTGTCCTAAATCAGGCAACTGTTTAGTAATGATAATTTCTGTTTTCCTGGAGTGACTTGAAAATGCTTAATAAAATGAAACTATTTCTTCCTAACCAGTTCCCTCCATTTAGCTGGAAGGGGGTTTGTGAGTTTACTAGTCTCTGGGATGGGGATGCGCAGCTGGGAGGCCGTGGGGAGCAGTGCTGGGTGACCTGAAGGCGAGCAAGCCTTCTTCAGAGGAGCATCATACCCACTGCCTGACTCCCTTCTGGGTTAGCTCACTCCGCTCTTCTGTTAGGTTTTGCCAAGCAGGCCAACCACAAGGAGACATCCGTAGATCTTGGGTGGCCACAGTGGTTCAGAAAGTAGATACAGAAGCTAATTTTATTTGCGGCAACAAGCAAGAAGGCTGGGGTTTATTGAGCAATAGCTGGGTTTCATCAGGCTTGCTTGAGCATTGCCTAAGACCAGCAAAATAAACATGATGAGGATGAAGAATGACCAGTTTTCCACTCCGCTCTGTTTGGAGGCTGACAGCATTGTCACTGACAAAATTGCCCTGAATAAGATATCAGGAGCTATTGGGACCATTTTTTTTTTTTTTCTCCATGTGAAATATTTTCTGGGATGGCAACTTGATTTTATTGTGAGTAATGAGTTCTGAGCATACCAGGGAGAGAAACAGTGAGAAAGCCACCTACGGAGATTTTTAACTCTCTCTCCTCTGCTACAAAGATGTCATTGTTAGATTTATACTCAACACAAAGACTCAGGAAATACTTGTGGAGTAATTGCTTGTTTATTTGTTTTATATATTATCATCATTTGTCTATGTATGACCCTTTTAAAAGTTAATTAACTGATACCGTAAGTCCCTGTGAAATCATCACCCGTGCCAGAACTGGAACCTCATCAATTGTCATCAAGACCCAAGAACTCCTCCTTATTCTGTCTTTTGTTATCCTCAGAGGCATACATTATTCATTCTTTCTTTTTCTTTTTTCTTTTGACTTAAGACAATCTATCATTCGGTTTTATTTATTTTGAAAGTTTATATAAAGAGTATCATGCCATGCAAAGTTTCTTGAAATTTGCCTTTTTCACTTAATAGTATGATACTAAAATTTTCTGTGTTGTCAAACATAGCCGTAGTTCATTTATTTTCACTGTTGCATAACTCTTCATTACATTGATATATACCATTTATTTATTTATCTTACCATTGATAGGTATTTGGTTATTTCCACTTTTTTAGTATTACACTATTCAATGCTATGAACTTGCTTCTGTTCCTCTCCAGGTATATACGTGTAAGTATTACTCTTGAGTATATACCTGGGAATGCGATGCTGAGCTGAAGGCTGTAAAAACAGTCAACTTTTGTTTTTAATTTATGAATTATTTCTGGAATTTTCCATTTAATATTTTTGAACCACAGCTGACTGAGGATAAGTAAAAACAGGGAAAGTGAAAGCATGGATAATGTGGAACTACCGTGTGTGTGTGTGTGTGTGTACAGATATATATACACACACTATATAAATGTGTATATCTATGTATACTAATATGTGTTTATAGATATACATTCTATGTAAACTAGATTATACATTCTTTGACACTAGGAAATGAAGCATGGCCAACCTTAAAAGATAATGCCAACTGGTCTTCCAGGAGTTGTATTTTTTTTTGAGATGGAGTTTCGCTCTTGTTACCCAGGCTGGAGTGCAATGGCGCGATCTCGGCTCACCGCAATCTCCGCCTCCTGGGTTCAGGCAATTCTCCTGCCTCAGCCTCCTAAGTAGCTGGGATTACAGGCACGTGCCACCATGCCCAGCTAATTTTTGTATTTTTAGTAGAGACGGGGTTTCACCATGTTGACCAGAATGGTCTCGATCTCTCGACCTCGTGATCCACCCGCCTTGGCCTCCCAAAGTGCTGGGATTACAGGCGTGAGCCACCGCACCCGGCCCAGGAGTTGTATTTTTAATTTAAGAACAAGTGTTGTTTAATTCTTTAATAACATGCAACAGATCTGTCCTTTCTGGGATCCTGTACGAATTGTGTATCATCTTGAGGGTGAGTACGACTTGGTGAGTTGTGGTGGGCAAATGAGGCTATGTGGAGAACTTGGCAATGTTTTCAAAGAGGCCTTGCCACAAAATGCTTTCAGAGTTTAAATGACTCAGGGAGCTGTTTATCTTTTGCTCAAAGCCATTGCCTTCTGGAGCTGAAGAGTGCTTCTTCGGATGGGTTGGGATCAGCAGAACATCTCCCACAGAAGTTCTAACAAAATGAGGGTCGCACCTGTGATGAGGGCAGCATCAGCAGTGAGGGCCTCTGGAAGCTTGGTCACCACAACTACTACTACTGCATGTAGTTGAACTTCCTGCTTTCAGTTCCCAGGGCCACTCACAGACTTGTCATCTGCTCTTCCCAGGACTTCAGAGGATCTCAGTGCTGCTGTTCTCACAGCCTGCCAGGAGGCAGGAAATTTGCAGATTTGTCTTCATTGCTGCTGATGGTATGGTTAGAAAATGTTTGAGTTAATATGGGAAATATGTAGATCTATCATGACCTTCTTTTTTGTAGGTGGGGCTACTTTTCCTTCCTTAATAGTTGCCCTTCTGCTGGGGCCCCTGTGGGAAACACTAATCTTTAGGGGACTTAATCCCTTTTTTTCATTCTTCCCTGGGCTAGTGCCCAAATCGTCTATATATTTTCTGTCAAATCAGAAAAACCAGCTTTCTTGTTTTTCTTGATGTTTTCTTCCCATACGATTGACATCTTACAGTGCAACATGGAAGTCTGAAATAAAGGCACATCATTGCACATCTAAGTTGAGATCTAGAGACGGTAGGTTGCAGTGAAGTTTTAATTAATAGGAGAAATGGGATTGCTAACTTTGGCTCTTCCCAGGAATTCTTAAGGTCTGGGACAGATATCCCACCGATCTAGAGGGATTAGGGTTAATTGTAGTCCTGCTTGGAGAAAAAGGAACTAAAATGTGACTACTGGCTTTTTCAGCTATAAAATTTAAGAGTCTCTGCATGGTCTGTTCCAGGCATCTCTCTGAGCCAGTCCAAGGAACTGCCTTTAGATCTCTTCCTCCCTTCCCCATTCATTCTCTCTCTCATGCCTTATTCTCTTCCCTGCCCTTCTTCCTGATCTCTCTCTCACTTTCATTTCTTCTGGAAGCTAGTGGAGAAGCCAGAAAAAAAAAAACCCCATAATTAATTAAGATGGTCATCAATTTGGACAGTATTCTGTTCACATTTATTTGAGACTTGTTCTGTAGTATATGTAAATATACTCAAGACATACAGGAAATAGAATAGTGAGCCTGAAAATTGTGATAGATAAAGGTGCTTCTATCCATATTTTGTTAGCATGTTGAGTGGCGCATGAGATTAAAAGCCATGTGACTTTGCAAATATAATGAGGTAGATGACTAGTTTTTGCTGTGCCTAAGGTCAACAATATCACCCAGCAAATAGCCAGTTCTTTGCCACACTCTCTTCCTTTGTTCTAGTCACCTATCTTACAAGTGCAATCTCATTAGAGCCTCATTAAAGTCTTATAAGGCACACACTACTGACGGTAGTGGAGGCCTGTCTGGAGCGGCTGCTGCCATGATGTCAGCTGTATGGGGTGAGGCATGGCCAGGGCTGCACCCTCCAAAGAGCCAGCAGGAGCTGGGAACAGGCAGGCAGGAACCCTGCGCTCCCCAGGAGCAGCTGCGGCTGTGGACCTGGGCATCCCTGTGCTTTTGGGGGCTGGGATTGGGCAGGAGCCCTGACCTTCTGGGTATAGCTACAGCTGCCCAAGCCATGGCCACGGACTTGGGCATCTATTCTTGGGGGCCTGGGAAGGGCCCTCCGACACCCACAGGCTTGGAAGTGCCTGATCCCACTACGTGGCCTCTCCCTGCTCCCTGCACCCACTCTGATTTTGGAGCAAAGTTGAGCCCAAGCCTAGGGGCTGTTGCAACCTGGCTGGGTGTGCACACATTCAGGGCAGCACTGACACTCCAGCTCCCTGCTGTCTTGGCCCCCTCCAAACTTTGGGTGCTGATAAGCATGGGAGGGAGCCTGAAGAGAGACTGAGGGTGGCTCTGCATGGGCCTGCAGGTGCCCCTTGGCACAAACAGCCTGGGTGATTGCAGGAAGCAGGCAGGTTCCTCGGTGGAAAGGGATGAGTCCCTGGTGAAGCCCTACCTTCAAGCTGGGGAAGGGCTGAAGCCCGGGTGCCAGGCTGCCAGCCCCACAGACCAGAGTGGGAACTTACAGCACTTTTTCCAGGCCTACCCATGGTCACTCATGCATCAATCAGCAGGCACTTACTCCCCTCTGAAACCCATAAAAACCCTAGACTCATCCAGACTCAAGGAGATGACAGAACGACCTTCCTGCAGAGAGGCTCCCCCCTCCAGAACTGAACACTCACTGGCATGCCCTGCCTGTAGAGAGGAGCTACCCGATGCAGGTCTCCTCTGAGCTGCTCTGTCACTCAATAAAGCTCCTCTTTGCCTTGCTAACTCTCCACGTGTCCATGTACCGCATTCTTCCTGGATGCAGGGCAAGAACTCAGGACCCACTGAATGGCGAGGCTGAAAGAGCTGTAACACAAACAGGGCTGAAACTCGCCCCTTCCTTGCCACATTTTGAGTGACAAGGAGAGATCAGAGAACGAAAGAAGAGTTGCGGCCCTTCAGGGTGCCCAGACCTAGGAGCTCCCCCAGCCAGATCTGTGACACCCTCTTTGGGGCTCTGTGGTTCCTGGTGTCTCCAAGCTTATGAGCACCACTGCATTCCACAGTGCTAGCTGTGGAAGCTGCTTATGGTACAGCTGGGCTGGCACCTGGAGCTGTCCACTCCGCCCACTGCCAGCGTACCTGGGTGTGCTCAGTGGTCGGACCCCATGCTTGCTCATTCACATACCCCTTACTACTCCACTTGCTCTTGGCAGGTGTGGGATCCAGGCCAGGAGAGCAAGCCAAGTGCAGCCTGCCAGGTTAAGTGGGCAGGATGAACTCCGTGGGCCTGAGCAAAACTCGGGCAGAGATGCCACTGGCCACAGAGGTTTTCGGCTGGAAAAGCAACACCCCAAGAATCCCATGACAGTACTATAGTGGCCATTTTACAGATGAGAAAACCATGACTTAGAATAACTGCCTTGCCCAAAGTTACGTATTTGGATAGAGAAGAGCTATAGTCATTGCCCATTGGCAGCTGGAGTCCATCCCAATCCAAGGACTGGGACTCAAGCCACAATGACCTACTTCAGTGTGTTTCTTAATTCAAATTAGGAATACTTTGATTCACTCCGTAAAACAAGTCCGTTTAATTATGAGTGTGGTTGTTCCATATAAACAATCAAAAGTAAAGCCTCTTTCACACTAAAGAACTTACTGCATTTTGAGGAATGCAAAATTGGCCTCTTAGCTAAATATATGACAGAATGTGAGGTTTTAATGAAAACCTTAGGAAACTTGAAATTATTGTGAATCTAGTCCTTATCCCCAGCTCAGAGAATGGCCCAAACTCTTTGGGGTTCTATTCATACTTTCAGCTAAGGATCAGGACTCGGGGAGTGCCCATGGCAAAGACTGGGCTCAGTCACACAACAATAGAAAACATAGTTCCAAGCAAAAGGCAGGAACAGGCATGTTGCTGGCAAACAACGGACTTGGCAGGCAGTGGCAGAGCACCTTCTGGAACTTTGCTTAATAGTCCAAGTAACTCCAAGAGTCCCATAAGAGAAGCTCAGAAAATCAGAAGGGGATCACATTCAATCAATCCACTGTGTCTTCTGAGGAAAGGCCACTGCATGTTTTATGGGGAGGCTGGCACCCATGTTACTAGTTCCTGTTTTTCTATTAAATGTTGCTGTTTAACTGAATAACCTTCCTGGTGGTGACTTGACCAACAAAAATAAATTTAATGAGATATTAAACTTTTGAGAGTCAAGTGTAGAAGTGTAGAAGAGGGAGTAGAAATTCTTACAACTGATTGCGACTATGCATCTGAAAGCAAGGGGGCCAGAAGCTTTGTATTTTAATTGCGAATTTAAAAATTCCCAATCTTGGCCAGGCATTGTGGCTCACGCCTGTAATCCCAGCATTTTGGGAGGGCGAGGCGGGTGGATCACAAGGTCAAGAGATCGAGCCCATCCTGGCCAACATGGTGAAACCCTGTCTCTAAAAATTAGCTGGGCGTGGTGGCGTGCACCTGTAGTCCCAGCTACTCAGGAGGCTGAGGCAGGAGAATTACTTGAACCCAGGAGGCAGAGGTTGCAGTGAGCCGAGATCACACCATTGCACTCCAACCTGGCAACACAGCGAGCCTCCATCTCAAAAAAAAAAAAATCCCCAATCTTGTCATTTTCTTCCAAAGCGGTTGTTACTCAGCTCCTAACATTTTTTTGTATTCTACACATCTTTAACCACTTGTTTCATTTTCGCCTTGGAGAAGTAATATCCAATTTATGAACATAGTAATATGCAGCTATTGCTACAAGGAAGTGAGTTCCTCATTCTGATTCTAAATTGAGTCTTTACCTTATCAATTAACTCCTGTGGGATCTTCACTGTTACAATAAAAAATAAGAGAATAGGCCAATCATGGTGGCTGATGCTGTAATCTCAGTGCTTTGGGAGGCTGACGTAGAAGGATTGCTTGAAGCCAGAAGTTCGAGACCAGCCTGAACAATACTGTGAGACCCTGTCTCTACAAACAATAAAATTGAGCTCGGTGTAGTGGCAAATATTTGTACTACCATCTACTTGAGAGTCTGAAGAAGGAGGATCCCTTGAGCTCAGGAGTTTAAGGCTGCAGTAAGCTATGATTGTGTTGCTGTGCTCCAAAAAGAGGAAGGTCCTGTCTCTAATAATAATAATAATAATAGAACAATTCAAATCAAGAAATATCAAGTGTCTATGTGGAATGTAACATAAGCTCAATATTATAATGTCACAAAGAGTGGCATGAAAGCAATTAGGCCAGGGGTCCACGGAGGAGGGTGACTTCAGCTAGGCCTTGAAGAATGATTCAGATTTGACTTGGTGGAGGAAAAAGGGAAGAGCATTTCAGGCAAAATGAGCAAAACCATGGAAATAGGAATCCTGGATGGAAAATGAGACATGGTAATGGGGAAATGTTGGAGAAACTAAAGCTTTATATGGAGAGTAGAAAAGCCTCGGGATGGCTGAGCATTTTGACTGCCTCAAATGAGGAATTTGGAATTTAAGGAAAGAAAGTGTTTAATAAATATTTGTTGAATGAATGAAAGGATGTCTTACTTAGATTATATTTTGGTTCCTAGCTTTCTTTCCCTCTGATTTATTTTATCTCACTGTCTTCTCCTATTTCTTTTTTCTCAGGCCTCTTGAACCTTCTAGTTGGTTTTTTCCAGCATACATAAAACTTTCCCCATCTTCCTACACAAGTGAGCAGGAACATTTCAGAGATTCTTAATTAAATCCAGTAGTTTTTGGAAATCCTGCTAATGAGGCATTACATTTCCATTTGCTGGCTCTTTATTCCTGTTACAGGCCGCCTACTCTCCCCACTGTGGGCCTGAGAGGGCGTGCACATGGGCATCTTTAAGGTTTCTGAGCCAGCTGCTCAGCAGTGGTCTTCTCTGACAGACCCTTAGCAACCCAGAGTCCTGAGGTTTTGCCCATATGCATGACATATTTTATTTTATTTATTTTTTGAGACAGAATCTCTGTGGCCCAGGGTGGAGTGCAGTGACATGATCTGGGCTCACTGCAACTTCTACCTCCTGGGTTCAAGCAATTCTTCCACTTCAGCATCCCCGAGTAGCTGGGACTACAAGCATGTGCCACTCTGCCCAGCTAATTTTTGTATTTTTTTTTAAATAGAGACAGCGTTTTGCGATGTTACCCAGACTGGTCTCAAACTCCTGGACTCACGTGCTTCACCCGCCTTGGCCTCCCAATGTGCTAGGATTACAGGTGTGAGCCACCACACCTGGCCTTATATCTATATTTCAATCAAAACAATCCCCATGAAATTTATAACTGGATCTGAATTCCCACTCTTAGAGAGTCATTTCTTTTCTTTAGGTCAGAGTCCAGTTAATAGTAGAAACATGTGGGCAAAGTCTTATTGTTCATTCAGTGCTGAATGTGAATTAGTTTGATGGCCTTGGAATCATTAGAGCTTCGAGAAACAGGCTCCAAGGAGTTGCTCTCAACCTGTAGAAAACATCAGATTATAGGGTCCCACTCTTGGGAATTCTGATTTGCTAGGTTTGGGGTATGGCTGGGGATTTGCTGTCCATGGCAGACAGAAACTCTCCACATGATTCTGATACTAGTTAAAGCCATATAGCCGCTGATTATAGCACAGTGCCTTTCCCTTAGCAGAGAATCATAGTGTGGACTGCTTGAAGGGGAAGACTAAGCTGGAATGGGCAGGCAGGCCTGGGGAGGATTCAGCTGGTGGGAGGCTTGTTTGAAATGGGGCTGTGTGTTAAAATAGGAGCAGTCTGTATAAAGAGTTTTTGGCCACTTTGGGCTACTCACTTGGGAGATGATGTCTGCTGTCGTTCAGAAAAGGGGGAGATTTTTTCCCACTTCAGAGGCTTCCTTTAGGTATGCCAAATTCAGTTTATTTAGACTCTGTGCTGTGCAAAGCAGCTTGAGAGAGGAGGAGCTAGCAGCCAGAAGCGGGCTCTGAAGTTAGCATTCTGTGTAAACACCTTGGTACCTACAAGCCAGCGGCTTCAAGGTCTTTTGTGACACCCCCTCCCTGGTAAGTTATTATTCATTGGCTATTGTGCCTACTATTTCTACGTTGGTCCTATCATCAGGGTAGGCTTGTGGCCCTCAGATTTTTCCAGTGTAGAACTAGATTTCTCCAGTACAGAAATATTTGGTGGGGGAAGGAAATCTTGAACCAAGTTACTCTGCAGTCTCCCTGGTGACGGCTTTTGGCATGGCCTTTCTGTGTTTACTTCACCCACAATATTTGTGTAGCAAAGACAAAAACAGTAATGATCCTCTTTCTCGATCATTATAATTTGGAGGGTTTGCCCAGGTTGGGTGTAGAAGAAGGAAAGGAATGATAATTTAGAGCAGATGTGCTATTCTTATGTAACCTGATCTTGAGGTACCACAGGAAAACTCTGGAATCATTGAGGTCCTGAAACTGTATCTCTGAAAATTCGTTTTTCTGACAACCACCTTCCTTCCTCTTCCTACTCCGTTTCAGCCCATGTTCAGGAGAAAAGGCAATCATTGTAAACCCTTGCCAAGAAAAAATTCACCCAGGGATGTTCATCAAAGCTGGGGGTAGTTTCTGCCTTTTGCCCAAGCTGCAGGGTTGGGAGGCACTGGCATGGCCGACAGAGTGGCCCCCAAGAGATATCATACCTCTGCCATTCCCCTTTTTCTAACCAAAGAAATAGGTCCTTCCACTTGTGCTCTTTTAAAAACACATTCCTCTAGAGTTAGGGGGGACATTCCAAACTTCCCTGGACTCTAGCAATTTTGTCATTGTATCCCAGCATAAGTCCAGGGTCTTGGCACATAGTGAGTGCTTTGAAATTTGTTGAGTAGACGGTGAAGACCATTCTACATTCTGATTTTGGTAAGATTATGACTGCTTATTTTTTCATTTTATAGATACTGAGGTTTTTTCCTTATCTCAGTCATAACTTTCATGCCCTGCCCATACCCCTCAAAGACCATGTTTGGGCCCTTTGAGGTAGAATAATACTCTTTATTTTCTTTCATCACATGGCAAATTCTCTCGAGATTTTCTTTTTTGTTCCCTTTGACTTTTGGTCATCCATGTAGATGTGTGCAGCTACGGCTCTTTGGTTTTCTCTGCAGGCAGTCTTCCATGTGTGGAATCATTGGGTCATAGGTTCACAGGTATATGTAGCTTTACCTTTACAAAATTAGGCCAAATGGTTTTCCAAAGAGATTGTCTCCATTTCATTCTGTTCCAATTATTTAATGGTGCAAATGACCCCAAGTCAAGTGGCTTAAAACATCAATTTTATTTTGCTCATGATGTTGTAGGTCATGAGTGTGGGAGGAGCTTGGCTGAGCAGCTTGTCTCTGATCCATGTAATGTAAGCTTAGGCTGCTGGCACAAAGGATCCACATCTAACACAGCTTCATCACTCATAGCCACATCTTGGTATTTTTTTGGTCTCTCCACATGGCATCTCATCCTTCAGGTCCTGTCCACTTGACTTGAGGTTAAGAATGATGGCCTCGCTGGGCGCAGTGGCTCAAGCCTGTAATCCCAGCACTTTGGGAGGCTGAGGTGGGTGGATCACAAGGTCAAGAGATTGAGACCATCCTGGTCAACATGGTGAAACCCCGTCTCTACTAAAAATACAAAAAAGTAGCTGGGCATGGTGGCACGTGCCTGTAATCCCAGCTACTTAGGAGGCTGAGGCAGGAGAATTGCCTGAACCCAGGAGGCGGAGGTTGTGGTGAGCCGAGATTGCGACATTGCACTCCAGCCTGGGTACCAAGAGCGAAACTCCGTCTCAAAAAAAAAAAAAAAGAATGATGGCCTCCGGGTAGTCTGACTTGCTACCTATGGTGGCTCAGTGTCCCAAGAACAAATGTTCCAAGTGTCTGGAAATGAATGCTATCAGTCTTTTAAGGCCTGGACCTATAAGTTTGCATAACATCATTTCTGCCACATTATATTGGTAAAGGGGTTACAGGGCCTGCTGAGAATCTTGGAGAGGAGGCGCAGAACTCCTGAATCTTATTGGGGTAAATATGATAGAGAACAATAATTTGTGGTCGTCATCTTTTGCCTGCCATACGTTCTCTGCAGTAAAATATCAAAGTTCTTGTTGTTACACACCCTTGTTAACCATTACTAATATAAAACTTAAACTTTTTTGCCAATCTAGTGACATGAAAAGATATGAAGTCTGTTTTAAAACACCGTTTATTGAATATTTATTGTGTGCATTTACAGGCATTGGGCTAAATGCTTTTCATTCCCCACCCTCATTTTAATCTTAGCAATAACTATGTGAAGTAGATACTATTACCCTCAGAGAGGTTAATTGACTTGCCAAAGGTCATCTAGCTAATAAATGTACATTTGAACAGAGATTATCTGTCTTCCAAGTCCATGCTTTTAATTTTTCTTTTATCCCAAGAAGTGAGCTCAGATGATGATTTGAGACACAGGTAGGACTATAAAGGAAACGTAAAACTATTGAGCTGTGATGATTAAATAAAATGTAAAGTAACAACAAAGAAAATATAATGTTAACATGTTTATTCATTTCATTTGGGGGTATGATGTCTCCCTTTCTCTTTACCAAGCAATAAAAAATATTTAACTCCAAAAGTAAAAACAAAAACAAAATGATAGTCTGCCACCCCCAACCCAAAACTTTTGAGTGCTTAATAGGAATTGGTACTAATTTTCAAAAAGGGGCTAGAGCTGACCTCATTGTGCACAGAGCATGACTGAAGATGCAGACATACTTCTTTTATCTAAGTTAAGGCAACATTGCAGCTTTCCTGGTTTGACTAACCCAGAAGGAAAGGATGAGAATATTCCTGCATGGTAGGTTTTGGATCACACTTTCCTAATAGCCTGTATCAGAGTCTCATTGATCAATTTTCTATTCTTTGCCGTCCCTTTTCTCAAAGAATAAGAACAAAGCCGCATGCATGAGCACGTCACCCACCAGCCAGATATTTACAGTGAACCAATCTATTTTTCCACAATGTGAGGATTTCCAGGGCAAGCGCCCAAGTCTCACAGTATCACATGCAGCCGTTTTATGCTGATAGAACTTCATGACCTAACACATTTTTGTGTCCTGTTTCATTCCTGATATGGATCCCTCATTCTTGGGAAAAATATGTGTTCTTGGTACATTTCCGAAATAACTCGTGAGTTCAAATCAAAACTGATTTCCATGGCCACATTAGTAGCTTTAAAGCCTGGACTCTCAGATTCCAAATGACTTGGAATAATTTTTTAGATTATTTCTGCCTCAAACTTCAATCCCTCTCACTGACTGAATTAACCTCCTTCATCCTTTCCTGAACCTGTTCTTTTCTAGGTAAACTTCTTGGTTTACTTTTCCTGCTCTGAGCACCCTTTGAGGAGTCTCAGTATGTTTTCTTCACATTGATTCTATGTCATCTCTTTTTTTTTTTGTATAGATAGAGATTTATTGTCAGAAATTGGCTCATGCACTTATGGAGGATTGTATACTGTGTTTCGTCTTAATCAGCTTCTCTTTCATTAAAAATTGGTACTTCTAGGCTTTCACTTTTTTCTATTGTTTTCAGTGTTGCTAAAAGCGGTTAGAGTTTTAGCTATAATATTTAGCCAGGTTTGAATATCTCCCCAAAGGGATGAGATGTGGGCTATATATGGGATCATTTGTCTTTGTTTCCTTGTGTTTTCTATCCTCAAGAAGTTTGATTTAGCGGTTTAGTAGTTTGGCCTAATTTTCTGCTGCCCTGTTATTAGTCGAAAGCTGGACTCAAGCATTTCTGATCACAAGGAAAATCTCTAGCTGCTAGTATCACACACACAAATTATTGACTTAATATAGCAAAATTAGAAAACCTTTAAATATTTCATGCAGAATGGTATTTAGGATCTATTAATATATTTGTGGTTTAAAAAATACAGAACTAAAAGGAAGAAAATTTGGACCTGAGGATAAAATACCACCCACTTGATTGCAGGGGACCTGAATTCCTTCATGGTGGTATTCCTGGGCCAGACAGCTCTCCTCTCCTGGTTGATTAAATAACCTTCTTAGTTCTTAGGAATAGATTTTCAATTGTGGTGACCTTTAATGGTGACCATATGACATGGAGTCTGGGAGGAGTGTGCAGATGTCTCTTGTGGAAGTGATGATGTCGGTGAAGTGTGAAAATGTGTCTGTCTCTTTCTTAAATCAAAGCTAATAGTCACTTTAAAAGATGCATCAATTATTAAGAGCTCTAGGCTTAACTTTATGTTAACATTAATAGGAATAGAACTTTTGGGTTTACTTAGCCTGGGTAAGATGCCTGATAAGATTTCCTAGGAAAATATCTCTTATTGGGAATACGAGTAAAAAAATGTGTAAAGGGATATTGTCCTCTTTTCTACATTGAACCAGAAATGTGTCCTTGACAATCTCTAAAAATTCTTGCTCCAAATTTCTATGATCTTGAGTAGAAATGAAATCTTTAGCATGAAACAAAGAGTCATAATCTTAAGAGCCCATTTTTCCTCCTTCTGGCTTTTTCAGTTTACAACGATTGTCAGGTGGCTTCTTTTTAGACTTTCAGGGATGTTCAGAACAAAACATGACACAACAAAGTGTTCTTTCTCCACAGGCATCATTGGTCTCTACAGGCTATTGTGGGTGAGAGATGATTTAATTAAGAATCGGGCACCTATACCATTGGGGAAACAAGATCTTTGTGTAAAATGTGTTCCCAAGGGGAATTTCGAGAGGGATGCTGGAACCAGGACAGCTTGATATACCAGACGCTGTGCTCCAGCAAATGGGCTGTTGCTTTTCAGTCTCCTCCTCCATTCTATTCAGGCTGCCTCTGTCTTTTCTTTTTCCTTTGAAAGGCTATGAATGATTTATTTGTCTTTGCTTTTTAAGTGATGCTCCATTATGTTTAACTACAATACTACATACTACATATACCTAAATAAAAGACAATTAAGAGCAAAAAATATGTTTGGTCAATTTGGAAATTCTTTATATATCCATATATTTTGGAAATATAGATGAGATAGTCAAATGTCAACAGATATTTAATTTATTAATACAGGTACTCATTTATATTTAAGGGAACATCTTAATATTAAAATATTATTTTAATTTTGTGAAAATAAAATCATTTCCTGAAATGACTTTGTTCAAAAACTTTATATGTATTTTTCTTGACTTCTATTTGAGCCACCTAACACAGCTTTCTAGGCTCATCTTACTCACTTCTAAGTTGTTTGGGAAACAGCATTTCTGAATCGCTCTTCAGTGTGGTAACAGGAACTGCTGTGCCCAGCCACAAGGACTTATTTGGGCAACATTAGGTGGTTGGCTTTTCATTGTCAGGTAGGCATATATTTGTGATCACCAAAATGTCACCACTTACTGTGTTGCTTTTAAAAGTTATTTTTAAATGCTTGTTGTTCTATTTTAACTGCATTTGATAGTTGCAAATATAAATTTTAACCTTTATGAATAAATGACTGAATCCAGGTTAAAAATCTTATTTCTTTTTTTAAATCTATACTAACATCTATAAGGACCACAGGCAAGCATAGATTGAGGTTGTTTTAGGCTTGTATGCCTTTTCCATGAAATACTTTGTAGTTCAAAATCAAATAATTGAAAAAAACAACTTCTTTGTGAGATTTTGTAAGGAATGTAATATAAGGCACTCCTTTTTTAAGGAACAATCCCAGGAATGTAACAGAAAACGTTTGTCTTACATTAGGACATTAGAAATATAACAAAGTGAGTTCCCTAACATGAGATAGAAGGTGTATTAGACCATTTTCACACTGCTATAAAGAAATACCCAAGACTGGGTAATTTATAAAGGGAAGGGGTTTAATTGACTCACAGTTCTGCATGGCTGGGGAGGCCTCAGGAAACTTACAGTCATGGTGGAAGGCAAAGGAGAAGCAAGGGCTTTCTTCATAGGGTAGCAGGAAAGAGAGCACGTGAAGGACGAACTGCCAGACACTTACAAAACCATCAGATCTCATGAGAACTTACTATCATGACAACAGTGTGAGGGAAATGCCCCATGATCCAGTCGTCTCGCATCAGGTCCCTCCCTCAATACCTGTGGATTATGGGGAGTACAATTTGAGGTGAGATTTGGGTAGGGACACAGAGCCAAACCATATCAGAAAGACTACAAGAATTCTATGTTTCCATTTAATGTCGATTTTATTTGTGTAATATATGGAAGTGCCTGTTAATCCATTCTCTGTTCCTACTTTCTGCTTAAAGGTAAGGCTGATAAACCAGGGGGTAAAGCTTGGAGAAGGCCCCTCTCCTTGCTTGTTGTTTGTCTCATGGGTACATCCAGAAATTCCCTTAGAAAAGAGACGGGAAGGATTATGTTTGCTGTTGAAACCCTTTAAATGAACCTCACACTTCGGACAGAGAAAGAAATCAGATTATGTTAAAACAATTTTAAGCATTGAAAAGATCATGAATGATGAAAAGCCCAGTGGTATACCTGTCAGGAGGCATGAGATGATTTTCTGTCTGCTGCTTTGGAGTGACCTTGGACATTTCTTAATACAATCCTTACCATCATTGTCATCACTGTCATTATTTTCACCATTACTGTCTTTCACTGATTACTTGCCATGCCCAGGACTGCACATGTTGATTTTCACAAATCCTTTCTCTTGGTTCACACAGTTAATGTTCTAGCCTGGCTGTGGTTGGAAAGTTTGAAGAAGAAAATAGTTTTATGCAGTAACTGTCTTGTACGCCTTGGGAGCTTGTTTTCAGCCCCACCTCAATCTTTGCAAAATTAAAATCCATAAGGTTGTGAAGGAAACTAGCCTTATGCGAAATGACAAAGTAAGACAAAGAGGTTTTTCGGTCTTTTTCATTCTTTTCATCTTTCCCTTGGCTGCATTCCCGGCTCCAGGACCATACTTTTTTTGACCTTCCTCCTTCCTCTTTTACTCTTGCTTTCTTTTGGGATTCTGTCCCCTGCTAAGGCTAATTTGAGGCAATTAAATTAGTCTAAGATTGAAATTTTGAAGGATTTGGCTGGAAGCTTGGGTTTCCCACTTAAGAATTGTGTTATCTTGAGCCAATCATTTAAGCTTTCTAAGCCTCAATTTTCTTATCTATGTTGAAAGTGGCTGTGTGTGAATTAAAAGAGATAATGTGTGTTGCTGAAGCTAAAGGGTGATTATGGTCCCACATATTATTTGCATTTTAATGTGGCATTTAATTTGAAGAAGTGTCTGAATTTGGGAATTTGAGCTACAGAAGTCTGATGAGGGAAATAGAATGTGTGTTTGGGGGACAGGTTTGGATGCTGGGCTACCTGCAGCCCTAGAATAATTTATGGTTGGGGGTTGTGTGTGTGTGTGTGTGTGTTTTTTTTTTGAATGAATGAATTTTTTTTAATTGCGTTTTAGGTTTTGGGGTACATGTGAAGAACATGCAAGATTGTTGCATAGGTACACACATGGCAATGTGGTTTGCTGCCTTCCGTCCCCTCACCTGTATCTGTCATTTCTCCCCATGCTATCTCTTCCCACCTCCCCACACCCCCGTCCCTCCCCCATTTCCCCCCAACGGACCCCAGTGTGTAGTGCTCCCCTCCCTGTGTCCATGTGTTCTCATTGTTCAACACCCGCCTATGAGTGAGAATATGCGGTGTTTGATTTTCTGCTCTTGTGTCAGTTTGCTGAGAATGATGGTTTCCAGGTTCATCCATGTCCCTACAGAGGACGTGAACTCATCGTTTTTGATGGCTGCGTAATATTCCATGGTGTATATTTACCACATTTTCCCTATCCAGTCTATCATCATTGGGCATTTGGCTTGGTTCCAGGTCTTTGCTATTGTAAGCAGTGCTGCAATGAACATTCGTGTGCACGTGTCCTTGTAGTAGAATGATTTATAATCCTTTGGATATATACCCAGTAATGGGATTGCTGGGTCAAATGGGATTTCTATTTTTAGGTCCTTGAGGAATCGCCACACTGTCTTCCACAATGGTTGAATTAATTTACACTCCCACCAACAGTGTAAAAGTGTTCCTATTTCTCCACATCCTCTCCAGCATCTGTTGTTTCCCAATTTTTTAATGATCGCCATTCTAACTGGTGTGAGATGGTATCTCAATGTGGTTTTGATTTGCATTTCTCTGATGACCAGTGATGATGAGCATTTTTTCATATGTTTGTTGGCCTCCTGTATGTCTTCTTTTGTAAAGTATCTGTTCATATCCTTCGCCCATTTTTGAATGGGCTTGTTTGTTTTTTTCTTGTAGATCTGCTTTAGTTGTTTGTAAATTCTGGATATCAGCCCCTTGTCAGATGGGTAGACTGCAAAAATTTTTTCCCATTCTGTTGGTTGCCGCTTCACTCTACTGACTGTTTCTTTTGCCGTGCAGAAGCTGTGGAGTTTGATCGGGTCCCATTTGTGTATTTTGGCTTTTGTTGCATTGCTTTTGGCGTTTTGGTCATGAAGTCCTTGCCTACACCTATGTACTGAATGGTTTTACCTAGATTTTCTTCTAGGGTTTTTATGGTGTTAGGTCTGATGTTTAAGTCTTTAATCCATCTGGAGTTAATTTTGGTGTAAGGTGTCAGGAAGGGGTCCTGTTTCTGCTTTCTGCACATGGCTAGCCAGTTTTCCCAACACCATTTATTAAACAGGGAGTCCTTTCCCCATTGCTTGTTTTTGTCAGGTTTGTCGAAGATCAGATGGTTGTGGGTATGTTGTATTTCCTGTGAGGCCTCTGTTCTGTTCCATTGGTCTATATCTCTGTTTTGGTACCAGTACCATGCTGTTTTGATTACTGTGGCCTTGTAGTATAGTTTGAAGTCCGGTAGTGTGATGCCTCCTGCTTTGTTCTTTTTGCTTAGAATTGACTTGGCTATGCGAGCTCTCTTTTGGTTCGCTTTTATTGTTTTGAGATACGTTCCGTCAATACCTAGTTTATTGAGGGTTTTTAGCATAAAGCGTTGTTGAATTTTGTCAAAAGCCTTCTCTGCATCAGTCGAGATAATCATGTGGTTTTTGTCTTTGGTTCTGTTCATGTGGTGAATTACGTTTATGGACTTGCGTATGTTGAACCAGCCTTGCATCCCCGGGATGAATCCTACTTGATCATGGTGGATGAGCTTTTTGATATGCTGTTGCAATCGGTTTGCCAGTATTTTATTGAAGATTTTTGCATCTATGTTCATCATGGATATTGGCCTGAAATTTTCTTTTCTTGTTGAGTCTCTGCCGGGTTTTGGTATCAGGATGATGTTTGTCTCGTAAAATGATTTGGGAAGGCTTCCCTCTTTTTGGATTGTCTGGAATAGTTTCAGAAGGAATGGTATCAGCTCCTCTTTGTATGTCTGGTAGAATTCAGCTGTGAACCCACCTGGACCTGGGCTTTTTTTGGGTGGTAGGCTCTTTATTGCTGCCTCGACTTCAGACCATGTTATTGGTCTATTCAGGGTTTCGGCTTCTTCCAGGTTTAGGCTTGGGAGGATGCAGGTGTCCAGGAATTTATCCATTTCTTCCAGGTTTACTAGTTTATGTGCATAGAGTTGTTTGTAATAATCTCTGATGATGGTTTGGATTTCTGTGGAATCTGTGGTGATATCCCCTTTATCGTTTTTTATTGCATCAACTTGGTTATTCTCTCTTTTGTTTTTTATTAATTTGGCTAGTGGTCTGTGTATTTTGTTGATCTTTTCAAAAAACCAGCTCCTGGATTTATTGATTTTTTGAAGAGTTTTTTGTGTCTCTATTTCCTTCAGTTCTGCTCTGATCTTAGTTATTTCCTGTCTTCTGCTAGGTTTTGAGTTTTTTTGGTCTTGCTCCTCTAGCTCTTTCAATTTTGATGATAGGGTGTCAATTTTAGATCTCTCCTTTCTTCTCATGTGGGCACTCATTGCTATATATTTTCCTCTAGAGACTGCTTTAAATGTGTCCCAGAGATTCTGGTATGTTGTGTCTTCATTCTCATTGGTTTCGAAGAACATCTTTATTTCTGCCTTCATTTCATTGTTTATCCAGTCAACATTCAAGAGCAAGTTGTTCAGTTTCCATGAAGCTGTGCGGTTCTGAGTTAGTTTCTGCATTCTGAGTTCTAACTCGATTGCACTGTGGTCTGAGAGACTGTTTGTTATGATTTCTGTTCTTTTGCATTTGCTGAGGAGTGATTTATTGCCAATTATGTGGTCAATTTTAGAGTAGGTGTGACGTGGTGCTGAGAAGAATGTATATTCTATGGATTTGGGGTGGAGAGTTCTGTAAATGTCTATTGGGTTTGCTTGTTCCAGGTCTGTATTCAGGTCCTGGATATCCTTGTTGATTTTCTGTCTGGATGATCTGTCTAATATTGACAATGGGGTGTTAAAGTCTCCCACTATTATTGTGTGGGAGTCTAAGTCTCTTTGTAAGTCCTTAAGAACTTGCCTTATGTATCTGGGTGCTCCTGTATTGGGTGCGTATATATTTAGGATCGTTAGCTCTTCTTGTTGCAGTGATCCTTTTACCATTATGTAATGTCCTTCTTTGTCTCTTTTGATCTTTGTTGCTTTAAAGTCTATTTTATCAGAGATGAATTGCAACTCCTGCCTTTTTTTGCTCTCCATTTGCTTGGTAGATCTTCCTCCATCCCTTTATTTTGAGCCTTTGTGTATCCTTGCATGTAAGATGAGTTTCCTGGATACAGCACACTGATGGGTTTTGGCTTTTTATCCAATTTGCCAGTCTGTGTCTTTTGATTGGGGCATTTAGTCCATTGACATTTAGGGATAGTATTGTTATGTGTGAATTTGATATCGTCATTTTGATGCTACCTGGCTGTTTTGTTGGTTAGTTGATGCAGCTTCTTGATTGTCTTGATGCTCTTTTACCATTTGGTGTATTTTTGGCGTGGCTGGTACTGGTTGTTCCTTTATATGTGTAGAGCCTCTTTCAGGAGTTCTTGTAGAGCAGGTTTGGTGGTAATGAGATCTCTGAGTGCTGGCTTGTTCACAAAGGATTTTATTTTTCCTTCACTTATGAAGCTTAGTTTGGCTGGATAGGAGATTCTGGGTTGAAAGTTCTTTTCTTTAAGGATGTTGAATATTGGCCCCCAATCTCTTCTGGCTTGTAGGGTTTCTGCTGAGAGATCTGCTGTGAGTCTAATGGGTTTCCCTTTGTGGGTAACCCGACCTTTCTCTCTGGCTGCCCTTAGCATTTTCTCTTTCATTTCAACCCTGGTGAATCTGACGATTATGTGCCTTGGGGTTGCTCTTCTTGAGGAATTTCTTTGTGGTGTTCTCTGTATTTCCTGGATTTGAATATTGGTCTGCCTTGCTAGGTTGGGGAAGTTTTCCTGGATAATATCCTGAAGAGTATTTTCCAGCTTGGATTCATTCTCTTCATCACATTCAGGTACACCTATCAGACGTAGATTAGGTCTTTTCACATAGTCCCACATTTCTTGAAGATTTTGTTCATTCCTTTTTGCGCTTTTTTTCTCTGTTCTTGCCTTCTCTTTTTATTTCATTGAGTTGATCTTCGACCTCTGATATCCTTTCTTCTGCTTGGTCAATTCGGCTGTTGAAGCTTGTGCATACTTCACGAAGTTCTCGTGTTGCGTTTTTCAGCTCCATCAATTCACTTATACTCCTCTCTATGCTGTCCATTCTCGTTAGCATTTCGTCCAATCTTTTTTCAAGGTTCCTATTTTCTTTGCGTAGGGTTAGAACACGTTCTTTTAGCTCACTGTAGTTTCTTACTACCCACCTTCTGAAGTCTGATTCTGTCATTTCATCACCCTCCTTCTCCGTCCAGTCTGGTTCCCTTGCTGGTGAGGAGTTGTGATCCCTTTTAGGAGGAGAGGTGTTCTGGTTTCGGGAGTTTTCATCCTTTTTGCGCTGGTTTCTTCCCATTTTTGTGGGTTTATCCACCAGTTGTCTTTGTAATTACTGTCTTTCAGATTGGGTCTCTGAGTGAGCTTCTAGTTCGTGGATGCTGAAGTTACTTCTTCTTCTTTTTTTTTTTTTTTTTAAGCTTTCCTTCTAACAGTCTGGCCCCTCTGCTGTAGGACTGCTGAGGTCCTTTCCAGGCCCTGCTTGCCTGGGGATCACCTGCAGCAACTGCAGAACAGTAAGGGTTGCTACCCATTTCCTCTTCTGCTATCTTTGTCCCAGAAGGATGCTCGCCTACTGTCAGTCCATTCTCTCCTTTATGAGGTGAGTCTTTGGATCTATGGGGTCAGGGAGCTACTTGAGGAGACAGTCTATCTTTTATTGGGGCTTAAGTCCTGAGTTGTGAGCTCCGTTGTTCGTTCAGAGCTGCTGGGCAGGCATGTTTAGGTCTGCTGCATCTGAATTCATAAAGCACTTTTTGTTCCCAGGTGCTCTGTCCCAGGGAGTTGGATCTTTATGAGTTTCCGTTGCACTACTGCCTCTTTTGATTTTTCTTTCAGGTCTGACCCGCCCAGCTAGCAGCACGCCTAGCCACTGCCTGCCCACAGGGGCTTTGCTGAGCTGCTGTGGGCTCTGCCCAGCTGCCCTGAGCTCTTCCCTGCAGTCCTGCTTATATGGGAGTAGTTAGAATTGTCTTGGCAATGGTGGCCCCGCCTCTGTTATGGCGGACTCTCTCTGTTGTGGCAGGTTGCCTCGGCAAGGCAGGTTGCCTCGGCAACAGCAGCCTGCCTCCCTAGCGGTGGAGAGTCTCAGTAATGGCGGAAGCCCCTCCGCCACCGAGCCGGACAGTCCCGGTTCAGCTGTGCTTGGTTTGGAGGGCTCAACCCAGAGGGTTTCCAATTACTGTTTTTGTTTTCGTTGTTGTTGTGGGTGGAGGGGTGGGACCAACCGAGCCTGATCACCTGGCTCCCTGACTCAGAGTCTTTTCTTTTAAGTTGAAGGACCCCGCGTTCCGGTCGCTTGTTGAAAAGGCGCCGGGATCTCCCGTGCTGCGACTCACAGAGTCGGCTCGAACTGCGGCGCCGGCTCCTGGCGGATTTTTTGCCTAGGAATCTCCTGGCCTGGCTCACTATTTCAGATGAATGGGCAACTCTGCCGTCTCAGGGCTCTGCTCGCCAGCTAAGAGGGTTCCCAGACCAGTGGCTTTTGTATGGAGAACCGCAGCAACAGGGCGTGGTCACAGCAGCCGCGTGGGCGGAATCAGCCCCACAGGGGCCAAAACAGCCGCACCGGCCGGGACTGCGACGCTGGCGACCCCTCTGCCTGGGTATCTCCTGGTCTGTGGGCAATAAGAGTTCGTCTGGAAATGCGGCGTCCACTCACCCTCTGCACTTTCACTGGGAGCTGAAGTCCTGAGCTGTTCTTAGGCGGCCATCTTCCCAGCATTCCCCCTTGAATCGGGGGTTGTGTTTGTTATCCATCGGCATCTGCCCCCATCTTCTTAATTCTCAGATTAGAATAACAGACACTTCAAGCCCAGAAGATGTTGTTTAGGCCCATATGATGTAATCGAAAGGTGAAGGGTCCTGCCCAAGACTGCACAGCTCGCTAGCGTCAGAGCTGGGGCGAGAGCCATTTGTCATCACTCCCACTAGTGGAATTGGCAATGTTTAGTCTGAAGGAAGCTTGTTAAATTCCATTTCCTCCAAAGAGTTCCTAACGGAAGCTTTTAGATACCTAATGCTTACTTTTTTGTGACTCCTCTGGGTGGAATGATTTCACAAGAGCCTTAAAAAGGGAGTCCTCTGGACCCGACAGTCCCAAAGCTGGTTAGGACTGCAGCAGGTGGAGATTAGCATCTCTTGGACTCCAGAGGCCCTGCCTGAGGTCCCAGATATTGAAAGAATTGGGGAGAGCTCTATGAATTAATTCAGTGGATGTCTGAAGTCATAAACTGACTTTCACCTGAAGACTCTTGTCTGAGGCTCTTAACATTTTTATGTTAAAACACTTCAAGCATGTAGTAAAGAATTAAACAAAAGTAGTGAACACTGTGGATTCACCACAGCTTCTCAAATCTTTCTCTCTCTCTCTTTTTTTTTTTTTTTTTTTTTTACCATGTCTGTTTCATATCACTTTTTTTTTTTCTGAGACAGACTCTCTCTCTGTCACCCAGGTTGGAGTGCAGTGGTACGATCTTGGCTCACTGCAACCTCCGCCTCTCGGGTTCAAGTGATTCTCTTGTCTCAGCCTCCTGAGTAGCTGGAATTACAGGCATGTGTCACCTTGCCTGGCTAATTTTTGCATTTTTTAGTAGAGACAGGCTTTTGCCATGTTGGCCAGGCTGGTCTCAAAATCCTGACCTCAGGTGATTCGCCTGCCTTGGCCTCCCAAAGTGGTGGGATTATAGGCATGAGCCACCATGCCCAACCTCATATCACTTTTTAAAGAAATAAAATGAAACAGGTAGTATAGTTGTTTTATTTTTTTAAATCTGCGATCCTTGAGTATTCTTTCCCCTTAGAAGCCATTGCTCTAAACTTGATGTTTATAGTTATTTTTGCACATTGTATACTTGACTTAGGACTTTACAGACAGAAGTACTTAGCCCTAAGTAGTGTATGTCAAGTTTTGCATGTTTTTAAAATTTATATAAACAGCATCAGACTATATGATTTCCAGACCTTGCTTATTTTGTTCAATATTATGTTTTGGAGATTTATCCATGTTGAGACATGTAGCCCATAATAGTTAAACTGCAGTAATTTACATGGTAGGGATGTATTCATCTGCTCATTAACCACTTTGTCGTTGCTCACCTGTCTCACTATCTTTATACTGCATTTGAATCTCCTCTCAATTATTTCATTTTGTGACTTCTTCAGAGTTGTGCAGTGAACCAGGGCTCACCATTATGACATAAAAATGCAGGTCACAGCACAGAACCTAAAGGTCTGCATGTAGGGTTTTGAATGGTAGCAACGTGGAATTCCATTCTGGATGCTCGGAGGGCCACCTCTAAGCTTGGAGTAAGAAATCTGTTTTTTCAATGCTAGGTTTCATTTTTTTTAAGGTATATTTAAAGCAGACCTCAGAGTGACTTTGGAGGTTTATTTTAAAGGAACATTCCTTTTTGAAACAAACTGTCATTCCCCCCTCCCTGCCTGCCATTCTTGTGTTTTCTTCATCCAGCTTGGGATGAGGCCCAGTTAGATCCTGATTGTTGCCCAGGAGTTTTGCCCTGATTTATCCTCTGTTTGCCCCATATTCTTGAAAATCCATAAAAAGGAGAAAAAAGAAACGGCCTTAGGAGGTTAGTGTGGTTATTGCAGGGAGGAATGTCAGGAAAGACTACCCCCCACTCCCTACGAACCCCCAGAACCTCCCTCTTCTTATCCTGCTGGGCTCCCTGTGATACCCTTCTCTGAGCAGCGTGGCTCTGTCTCCACAGGTCCCCTTCTGCCCCTTCTGCTCTTTTCCTGGATCCTTGAGCCCCACTGAAGCCATCCCATCTGGTCATGGGACATCTGTGATTTCAGTCTAACGACATTTCGTGAGGCTAAGATCCTGTGTACCAGCACTCTTTGGGGAGAGCTATTTCCAGGAAGGCGAGGGCCTGTGGGCAGTGAGGCAGACAGCACAGCTGCAGGGGACAGCCTGGACAAGACTAAACCCTCCCACAGCTGAGTGCATGTTATCAATGTAAATGTTGATCTCCTTTTTTAAATCCCGAAGGGACCTGGAGGAGAGGGCTCTTTCTCTGGAACATTAACTAGGCAAAAGTTGGTATTATGGTTGGGAATGCAGCTGACCAAGGCAAAAAGCTTTAAGAGCTGAGAGGGTCACAGAGAGGTCAAGGGGAAGGGAGATGCGGGAATGAAGGGCCTCAGATGAAATATTTCAGGGATTGTAAGCTTTTAAATAAATATTCCCACCCCTATCCTTAGCTTATCAAGCCCTTTTAAGCTTTTGAAGTTTACTAATCTTGCCACCCGTAAACTCCGTTTTCCAGTCGGTAGAGACTGGATCAGCTTTTGACTGTCACAGTGTCCCAGAAACAAGGCAAATGAATGCTGGGAGGCTTGTTATCAAGGGAGCAGTATCTGTGAGGGCCTGGGGCCTGCTGAGAAAGTCAAAGTAAAGGTAAGTGGTCAACCCTTCTGACCACTGGATGGGATCACCTCCCTCTTCTTCTGTCCTGGTGCTTAATTAAGGACTGGGGTGCTGGCTGGGGTCTCCTAGGTTTCTCTTTCCGGTATAAGCTGATTATTTATCATATGTAATTTAAGAGATGTTCATTGTTTAGTTACAAAATTATCAAAACCGAAACAGTAAGAATAAGGCACGGTGAGCTGGCGGTTAAGTGGTCATAGGATTGAAAATGTTTGAGAATAATAATTTTCAAGTGTTTCCTGCTGGCCACTTGGACGCCACAGCCTATTTCAGGACATGGTGAATGATATTAAAGAAGAGTTCAAACTTTCTGAACGCTTATCGTATCTCTCATACTTTGCTAAACCTCTATATGTATTCTCGTTTCATTTTTCCTCATCTCTGTTTTACAGATAAGACTGAGGCTTAGAGAGATCCAATAATTTCATAGCTGATATATGGAGGAATCAAGATGCAAACCCAGGTCTGAAAGGATCTGAAGTGCATGTTTTTTTTGCTGTTATACCACCACTGTGTGGGCCACACATCTCTCTGTGTGGCATACAGCATACGGTATTGTATTTCACTTTGGTGACTTGGTGATGTCAACCAGTTTAGAAATTGCTTTTCTTGTGTTACTGTTCTATACAAAGTCCGCTGGGCTTATGATATAAAATTAGGAGGAATCTTTGAGTGTTCCAGGAATGTCCTTTTTTTTCCTAGTCGAGCTGACCACTTAAATCATTTGTTCATTGAACATTTATTAGGTGTCTAGTCTGTGCCCGATACAGTGCTAAATGCTGGGGAGATGATGGTGAGCAGCAGCAGCTATGGATCCGGGCCCATGGAGCTAGAGTCAAGTGTAATCAAATAATTACAACCATGAAGAGTTTCTCTTGGGATAAGTGCTGTGAAAAGTGGGGTACAGGGTGTGAGTGTTCATAGTATGTGGATGTGACTGGTCTGAAAGTCGGGAAGGCTTCCTGGGAAGCAGTGCAGGAGCGATGCACGCATGGAGAGACTCCGTGACTGCTGGAGGTAGATGAAACCTTGTGGGACTGCCTTTGGCTGCTCAGCAGAGGAACACCCATTGGGCAGGGTCCTTGGATTTGGCCAGGCATCCCCCAACTATGGCCCGTGGGCCGCATGCGGCCCCCTGAGGCCATTTATCCAGCCCCCCACCGCACTTCAGGAAGGGGCACCTCTTTCGTTGGTGGTCAGTGAGAGGAGCACAGTATGTGGCGGCCCTCCAACGGTCTGAGGGACAGTGAACTGGCCCCCTGTGTAAAAAGTTTGGGGATGCCTGGATTTGGCCTTTCATTTGGGATCGCCTATCTGGCCTTGCAAAAAGATGCTCTAGGTTATGAGAAGTCCAGACCCTTTTGGGGAATCAACCAAGCATTTCATAATTCAAGTATGACTTAGCATGGAGTGATCAGGAAGCAGGAGGAGCCCATTTGTTCAGTCTAAAAATGGACCTGAATATCTCTCATTTGTTGGAGGGTGGTTATAATAGGGACTAGCGCTGTTTATCTTATAGAATGTCAGTCTCTAGCATAATGATGTTTCTTCTACGCAGAACAGCACTCACAAAGTCCTTGGATCTTCATGGTAGAAGGATGTTCATGACTGTTAATGGAGAAGGATCATATTTAGGTCTAGCACCTCGTTAGGTAATAAGGGAAGTCAAATGCAGTGGTCAGGTTTATGTGGCTAGGCTCACTGATGTATTCAATCTCCTGGGTGCTGTGGCCACAGAGGTGATCAAACTAGACAAGATGCCTGTCCTCACTGAGGTACATTTTACTGGGTCTCCAGTTTCCTAGTTCCAGTCCAGTTCTCTTTTATGACATACTCACCTTCCAGACCTTACTCCTCATTGGAAATGAGTTCTCCCTGGGGCAAAAAGGCATTATTTTAATTAATGGCCCTCCTAAATTTGGAGCCCAGAGTCAAAGTAACCAGGCGAATGTCTGTGAGAACCTTCGCGTCTGAATGATGCCAGCATTTTCCTTAATTAACATACAGTTGCTTTCTTGGAAAAGGGAGCATTATAGCCCCATGACAAAGCTGTGCTCATTCTTGACTCTTAGTATTGATTACAGTGGGCTTCATATGGGGGACTGCTAAGAAAATATTGTCAGGTGTGATGGCTCATGCCTATAATCACAGCACTTTGGGAGGCGGAGGATTGCTTGAGCCCAAGAGTTTGAGGATGTGGTGAGCCGTGATCATGCCACTGCTCTATAGCCTGGGCAACAGATTGGGACCCTGCCTCAAAAACTTATTAATTTTTAATTTTTTGCTTTTTTATTGCATCAGTAAAATGTTGATTTTTAATTACTGTTTTTATTATTGTTAGGCTAAGGGTAATAGTCTCCAAGCTGCAGTCTGAAAAATCATCTATTTCTTATCATCACTGAGGCCTAGAATCTTCTTTTGAGATAACTTTTTCATTTTATTATTTCTGTGTTTAATGGGGAATTAGATGTTAAGAGTCTTTTTCCCTATAAATAGCTATCCCTGAAAAGTAGTATGTATCTGCCGAGTGATTGCCACCAGTTTTAAATTAATTCACTGTTTTCAATGGATGACTTTCCTAGTGATGCCACATAAATTTTAATACCTGATAACTCATTGGGGTCAGAACTAGATACCTGGATATCCCAAATCGATGTAATGTTAGCCTGATGATAATAATAATGATAGTTATATAGTGCTTGTTAGGAGTTAGAATCTGCTTCAACTACTTTAATATAACTCATTTTCATTCTCACAATAATTCATAGGAGGATTTTGTTTTCGTTGTGCAAAGAGGTTATAATAGGGGTTAAATATCAGTATGTTAAAACATCAGTATGTATAGAGTTTTACAATAACTGTAATTCATCACTTTACTCCCAAATCTTCACTAAATATGCTGAACCCATCTCCAGGATAGTCGTTTGTTGTGCAAACTCACATTGATCTTTCAGTTTCTCAGAGTCAGAGCTGATAATGACTTTGGCCACCAACTGGTTCAACTCTCCCCCCACCCTGCCACCCCGTGACTCTCTTCTCCAGACTTTCCAGGGAAATCAAAAGCTTCAGGTAGAAGCCCCAGCATACGCTTCCCCCTGCTTGAGTTGCCTTTCATCTAAATCTCTCTAATGATAAGCTCCTAATGAGCTGATCTTTGCAATTGAAATTCTGGTTTTGTTTTGCTCTATATTGTTGTGTTGGCGCTAAGGGAGGTCATTTAGCACATGAAAATACCCCTTGCCCCCTTCCAGGCTACAGACTGTGGCCTATTTTATCCAGAGGCTGCTGGCTTTTGACACAAGTGATGGATGGACGGGATTCTGAGGTCAAAAGTTCTGCTTCCTTGCTGCTCAGAGTGTGGTCCATGAACCAGGCAGCATGGGTGTCATCAGGAAGCATGTTAGACCTGCACACATCCAGGCCCACCCCATACTTACTGAATTAGGATCTGCATTTAACAGGATTGTCATTAACATTTGAGAAGCAGTGTTCCACTTTACAGTCTGGAGAATGAGATTGCTGAAGTCCGTTTTATGATTTCCCCCTCTTTCACTTGTGTTTCTCTCCTGTGTTCTCATCCCTAAGTGTCCAGAACAGATCTTGGCTTTCATAATTTCTTTCATTAACATGCATTTCTATAAGTCTTATAAATAAAAATAGATGTTCCCTTTTGGGTCTCACACCTGTTCTTGCTTCATGAAGTCTTCAGGCAGCTCACATTTGGAAAAAATTCTGAAATGCTGTGTGTGTTTCACAGTGTGACACTATTTATTTCTCTGAAGTTTTCAAGAAATATTCCTGTTTTCCCATGCTTCATATTGGTTGAAAAGAATAGTTTTATTTTCATAAGCTGACTACAATACAGCTGCTTTTGATATGTGATTAGAACTAACATTGCCAAGTCAAATGGTTTTTCTTTGAAGTCCTGTAATTGCAGCGTGATTTTGACTAGATATATTTTTAATCTAAACAAACCGACAGTTAATACTTCATTGGGAGCATTCTACTGTTGTGATATGTTTGGAGTAGCACTTTACTTATCAAACTATTTATTTATTTTTCAAGCGGAAAGGCATATATTACATCTTCACCATATTTTAAAGTTCCCAGGATTTAAGCGGGAGCCCTCAGGTTTTAGTTTTCTATTTAATTTTAATTTTAAAAGGAAAATGGTTATATTTGTTGCATGGACCAGGCAAAAAAGACACATAGCAAATTTTCATAGTCCTGAGGCTGAAAGAGTTTAGGATTTAGAAACTACCTAGCTGTGGATAAGAATTCTGAAGAAAATCCAAGATGCCTTTTGGAATGCTGCTGTAATTTTTAAATGCAGGCATTTGTTAAGCACCTACTGTGTATATTGTCCTGGGTTGCTCTGTCTCTGGAGAACGTATACTCTAGTTCTTCTGGAATAGTCTTAATTTCATTTTTTCATGGCCAGATCACGTGTGACCATTTTTGGTTCAGCACATATGTTCACAACAGGGGAAGCAAAGAGAGCAGAAGGTGGAGGACATGCCTCTCAGTGAGGAGTCATGAGGCCTGTGTTTCCTTACACAGACCAGCCCTTGCTCTATCTGATAAGTGTAGGAAATGGTTCAGAAAGCACACAGGGCTGTGAAAAGATGATGCATACAGCAGGATTGTTAGGGAACTCCACCACCCAGCTCCCCAACCACCTTCTTCATCTCACCCCTCCCCAGAATAATTTAGTTATCTGCAAAGCTCAATTATAGGCCAGTTTAAACCTCCACTGGCCTTTGGGCTTGGAGATTTTTCCAAACAAGGTGTGCAGTCAGTGAATCAGCCATCAGGCAGTGAAGTACACATGTTAAAATATTCTCATTGTTTTTATACACAAGGCTAACAGCTCAAACTTGTCTGATTTTTATAGCTGATTTAGATTAGGCAGAACAAGGAGTTTAAGGATAGCAAATTGAAAGACAACCGCAATCATTTGTAAAAACAATGTCCTTTCAACTTTTTTTTCACATTCATACCTTCCTAATAGTCCCTATCTCTTTAGAAAACAAAACAAAAAGACTTCCACCCCCAAATCCCTATAATTGGTTACATGCAGCAATAATACTTGCTTTGGATTTATTTTTATTTGATTGGTATAAAAATAATTGTGGTTTTTGCTATTAAAAGACACAAATACTCTTGTTACTTTTAATGGCAAAAACCACAATTACTTTTGCACCAAAGGAATCCATTTATTTCTCCTCTGTAGTCTCTAGTAGAGGTGCTAATAAATAGAACAATAAGGGAGATTCACTTGCTGGTTTTCTAGGTAAGAATCTGAGAGTGAGGAAATTAACTGGGCCCTGAGTCTCTGCTTTTCCATATATTCTGTGTTGAAAGGCAGAATGATGGAAGCGATTTTGGAGGTGGTGGAAGCTACGATGATTTTGGCAATTACAACAGTCTTCAAATTTTGGAGCCATGAAAGGAGGAGACTTAACAAAACTTAGCAGGAGGGGAGAGCCGGAGAAGTGACAGGGAAGCTACAGGTTACAACGGATTTACCAACTCAGTCCAGCACGGTGGTAGCAGGGCCTAGCTGCTACAAAGAAGCAATGTTGTAGACAAACACTCCTGTGTATGGGCAAAAATCTCGAGGACTGTATTTGTGACTAATTGTATAACAGGTTATTTTAGTTTCTGTTCTGTGGAAAGTGTAAAGCATTCCGACAAAGAATTTTAATGTAGTTTTTTTTTTTTTTTTTTTTTTTTTTTTTTGGCACCCATGCTGTTGATTGCTAAGTGTAATAGTCTGATCGTGACACTGAATAAATGCCTTTTCTTTTTTTAAAAAAAGAAAGAAAGACTACATGTGCCCAGCTGGCTTGAAATGTTCAGAAGAAAAAGGTCAGGAGTTTTCAGTGTAGACAGTGTCCTCACTTTCCTTTTGCGTGATCATTGTTCTATTTCTTTGCAAAGTTTTTTGTCATGGGTCTTTCTAGCCCAGACTTGGAAGAACACTGTAGCATTCTTCTCAGAAGGAAATGGGCTCCTTCAGCATGCCGTGGAGGAAAGAGTGCGCTAAGGAGCCAGACATACGTGTTTGCATTGTGGCTTCACTACTTTCTCACTCTACAACTTTGGGTAAGTCAGTTAAACTCTATGAGCCCCAATTTCCTCATCTGTAAAATGGGTGTAATAAAGATTTCATGGGCTCATTATATCAAATGAGAGAACATATATCAATGTATCTAGGCAGCTGCAAAGAAAGTCCTCAAAGGTTATTAATTAATTTTTTTTTTGAGACAGGGTCTCACTCTGTTGTCTAGGCTGGAGTGCAGTGGTGTGATCAAGGCTCACTGCAGTCTTTACCTCCTGCAAAGGCTGCAGTAAGCCTTGATCACACCACTGCTCTCCAGCTCAAGCGATCCTCCTACCTTATCTCTGGCGTAGCTGGGACCATAGGCACATGACACGAAGCTTGGCTAATTTTTTAATTGTTTGTAGAGGCGCGGTTTTGCCATGTTGCCAAGGCTGGTTATATTTTCCCTTTATAAATGCATTTAAGCATTTTATATGCTGTGCAGTTGGTACAATCTCCTCACCCCCATAGCCCCCACCCTGCCCTCAGCTCATGCTCCTAACTGTGGTATATCTCAGGAGGTGCTTCTCTCATGGAAAAGCCTGTAAATCATCCATTGATTCGTTTACTCATTCACTCAGCATATATATGCATCAGGCATTAGGAATACAAAACAAATTAAGACAGTCTGCTCCTGAGGGACTCTTCAGGGACCCCTCCCCATGTTTATCTAAATTACCCTC
Organism: Saimiri boliviensis; assembly: GCF_048565385.1. Lineage (NCBI taxonomy): Eukaryota > Metazoa > Chordata > Mammalia > Primates > Cebidae > Saimiri > Saimiri boliviensis. Next base: position 90,520,064 of record NC_133450.1, on the reverse strand, counting down.
TTTTACAAAGGCCTCTTTTATGGTCTCGTATTTCTGGCCTGCCACCTGGAAGCCAGTGCCTGCTTTCATTTTGAGTCCATTGGCTAATTGCACTAACCAGAAGACCATTAAAAAAATGCAACAACTCTTAGTTTCTTTTTATTTAAATTAATATTAATTCACATGATTACTGCTTGTCATCTTTAAAAAGAATTATTGCTTGTGGGGATTAAAATGCATACTATCTAAAACAAGACACAAACATCTTCTCATCTGTCTAATATTTAGTGATGCCCTGTAATATATATACTTGGTATCACATTGACTAATATGGCCTGGCACATAGTAGGCACCTAGTATTAACTTGGGTGAGTTATGGTTCTCAGAGGGCAGATAAGATGGCATTTATTATTCTGCTGCCCTGTAAATGAATATTTGAATTAAAGGCCATTTAAATGAAAGAACCTCAGAGGAGCATCATGTGTAGCCTCTGGTTGAACTGGATTATTATTATTTTTTTCCAAGTGGGAAGCTCTAGGGTGATTGTTGGGACAGTGTGGAACAGGGCAAAAGCACAGGCCTTGGAGTAGCTACACTCTCAGCTGGGCCACTGATGTGAGTGAACAGATCATTAAATGTTAGCTGTTAGTTTGGGCAGGTCACGAGAGCTCTGTGAGCTTCTGTTTCCCCACCTGTAACATGGGCATCATAACAGCACACAGCTCCTGGCTCGTGAGGCAAAAAAGAGGCACTGAACGTAAAATGCCTGGTCCACGGGAGCCATGGGTAAGGGGGTCTTTTCTCATTCAGTCAGGTGTGGGGACCTGGGAGGTTGGAATTTGGGGTGAATGGCTTTGCCTTTGGAGATTAACATTCCCATGATTATCACATAAATCAAATAGACAGTCTTTGAGGGTTTATGGCCCTTCCATCATCCTAGGGGGCACTGCTTCCTCCAGATGTAGTTCTTAACCCACGGGCCACCTGGAGGGGTTCCCTAGGAGTCATCTATTAACAAGCTCAGGGAAGAGGCCAGAAGGGAGGAGGCAGCCATTCCTTGAAGGGGCAGGGGCTGCAAGTCTGGGACTGCTCCCTGTCCCTGCACCCCACCCCCATACTTTATTTAGCTTTAGTTCAGGGGAGAGGGCACACAGGCTCTCAGATGTGGCTGTTTCATCTTAGCTGGGTCAGAGGTTAATGGAGATAAGTAGTGTCCTCTTACCAGGAGGCCTCAGGAGAGCCCAGTGTGTTGCTGGGGTTGAGTCAGGATCTTAGAGATTTAACAGACTGATATTCTCTTACCTTGGGAAGGGAGAGTGAGGCCCTGGCAGAGAAAACTGCAGCTGGGACAGGCTGGGAAGGAGGGGACAGCTAGAGGAACATGTCAGTCATTGAATGGCTCAGAGTGAGGCAGGACAGACGCCTGCAGGGCAGAAGTCTGGGATCTGTATATTTTGCTATACTAAGTTGGCAGCTTCTGCACAGTCCCACTTTGAAATAAAGGCAGCCTGCTCCTCTCCTGTGCCACGGTAGCAGGGTAGACTTCTTCACACAGGCTGCCACTGTGGTAAGTCATGGCCTGGCTACTACTGTGACTATGGGCCTCTTCCCTGGAACCACCACAGCCTACAGTCTGATTCTGAGCTCCCTCTGGCCAGGATCTGTTCTGAAACATGCAGAATGTCTGCAAAGTGCATGAGGTTTAGGACGTGGGTTGAAGCAATTGCAACAAGTCAATCCAGATTACTAAAGAAGGGAAAGTATGTATAGGTTAGGAACGTTTTGAAACACCCAGAAAACCCCTTCTCTTCTCGAAAGTCTTCCTTGGTCATCTCACATAGAAACTATAGAAAATGTTTTTTTTTTTTCTTTTTTTTTTGAGATGGAGTTTCACTCTTGTTGCCCAAGCTGGAGTGCAATGGTGCCATCTCAGCTCACTGCAACATCCACCTGCCAGGTTCAAGTGATTCTCCTGCCTCAGCCTCCCAAGTAGATGGGATTACAGGCATGTGCCATCACGCCCAGCTAATTTTGTATTTTTGGTAGAGATGGGGTTTCTCCATGTTGGTCAGGCTGGCCTCGAACTCATGGCCTCAGGTCATATCTCAGCCTGCCTCAGCCTCCCAATGTGCTGGGATTACAGGTGTGCGCCGTCACACCCAACCCATATGCTTGGAGCACTTGGTGTCATTTCCTGTCTGTGGCCTTAGTGGCTGCCCTGCATGCCAAATTCCCTCTCACCTCTGGCCTAATGTCCTTAAAAAACCCCAAAACTGCCTCTTTCCCTCTTTCCTCCCTCACTTCCTCCTTCCTTCTCATCCTCCCTCTCACTCTTTCTTCTAACAACATGTAGTAGGCAACTACATGACAGGTACTTTCTAGGTGCTGCGAACAACTATGAACAAACAGGCACAGCCCTTGCTCCTGTGGAGTAGATATTCTAGTTGGCATATTTACTCACCTGTTCCTCTCTCTGAACCACACTCTTTGGGAAGCCAGAGTGTGGTCCAGAGAGAGGAAAAGGTGAGTAAATATGCCAACTAGAATATCAAACCTCATCTCATAGTTCTATGTCTCTTGCAACCCTTGTAGCTTGTGCCTTGCTGGGGGCTTAAAATGCTTGTTGAATGAATACATGCTCCTTGACGGAAGCATATATAGAGGCCGCCAATTCAGAAGATCCTGGGACAGGAAAAAAGTGAAACAGGCTGAGTGTCTGCGATACACAAGGGAATGGTATACACAAGTGACATTGACAAACTGGAAAATGTGGGCTCTGGATGATAGCCACTGCTGTCATTTCAGTTGGATGTGGCCATCTGGGAATGTGAGCCCTGTTTGCCAAGTGTGCTGATTTTGCAAGAGAAGCCAGAAATGAAAATTTTAACATAAGATCTCATTTTTAAATGTTGGAATTTAACGCAAAAACCCAAGAAAATATGTCTGTGGGTCAAATGAAGCGCATGGGCTCCCAGAGAGCGTTCATGTTGGTAGGTGGGGATTTACCACTTTAGCTGTTTGTGAAGAGCTGGAGTACCATGTCCCAGGCCACTGCACTAGAAAGCTGTACTGACTCACAGATTCCTCCTTCTCCCGTCCCCTAGAGTCTAGCCTCCTCTTGTTGCAGAGACAGGCTTGTCACTTGCTGGTCCTTTTAGTTCCTCCTGTATGCACCTGTGTTAGTCCATCTTCATGCTGCTGATAAAGACATACCTGGGGCAATTCTTTACAAAAGAAAGAGGTTAAACTGGACTTACAGTTCCACATGGCTAGGGAAGCCTCATAATCATGGCAAAAGGCAAGGAGGAGCAAGTCATGTCTTACATGGATGGCAGCAGACAGAGAGCTTGTGCAGGAAAATTTCCACTTATAATTTCTTCAGATCTCGTGAGACTCATTCACTATCACAAGAACAGCACAGGAAAGACCTGCCTCCGTGATTCAATTACCTTTCACTGGGTCCCTCCCACAACGTGTGGGAATTCACGATGAGATTTGGGTGGAGACACAGTCAAACCATATTAGTGCACAGAACAGTCAGATGTAGCTGTGGGGAAAGGAAATCCCTAGAAAAGTAAAGCCGGCAGTGATAAGCCCCAGCCTGGCAGCATTGCAAGGTGGCTACTGCATTTTTTTTAGAAGAGAGACAACGCTGGGTTTGAATCTTGATACCACCAGCTAATGGATATATTACTTCATTTCTTTGGCCTCGGTTTCCTTGTCTATAAAATGATCATACTATCTGCTTTGCATGATGGTGATAAGAATTAAATGATATATGTAGGTTATTAATTATATACGAAAAGAGTAAAGATTAAGATGTATATAGTTTCTTATTTGGTATTCAAGGAAGCTCTGGAGAGCTAGCTACTTAGGTCCTGAGGATCATGACCTAGACGAGGCTGACCTTGGATTTGTTTTGGGATTTGAGGGATGGAAATGGGATGGTGGGGATTAACAAGAAATTGAGGGGCTTGGGTTGGGAGCAAAATTGGGAGATAAATTACAACTCACAGTGTGGACTAGTTTCACACCTAGTGATGGCCTGGAATGTTATCAGCATCTTTATTTTCAATCAGTGATCAGAACATTGCTGAAAGAATGGAGGTATAAACACAAATGATGTTCTTTCTATCTCTTTCAGTTATGACCAGCTTACTTTGTGTTTCAGACAAGCTGCATGGTTGATGCAGATTGACAAAGAGACTGCTGGGGTTTGGGAGTGGTGTGTGGTAGGAAGTTGGGGGTCTCTTTTGTATATTTCTCAGGTGCATATTGGAAAGTGAGGGGACCACGGTTTTGTGTAAGCTGTTGGACAAAGATTCAATCCATGGAAGGCCCACTAGATGGGTGATACTTCACCATATCTAGACTTATCCTGGGGTGTGTGTGTGTGTGTGTGTGTGTGTGGTGTGGTTTTCTAAAGATGCTGGTGAACTGAGATACTTCTGAGAGAGTAAATATACTACATGGACTAAGGGAATACAACCTTAATGTCACAGTATTTCTCTGAAGCCTGCCACATCTTTGCTGTTGCGGTTTCTGATTCTCTAAGCTCTGACCAACAGAGAAACCTCACTGAGCTTGTGACAATGAGGATTTACCTTACTGGCTTCTAACATGGATACAAAGTAGTGAAGGTGAAAGGTGGTACGCGTCTCCCAGACTGGATAACAGGTAGTTTCTCTCTCGGCACTGAAGACTTGGACTTCTGCTTTCTTTGAGTCTCTTAGGAAGATTATTAGACCTGCTGCGTGCCAGTTTTCTCATCAGGAAACTGGAGATGCCACTACCCATTCTACAGGCTCTGGCAAGCATCACATTAAATGATGGATGGGAAAGGGCTTTCTAGGTGGTCACCGCCTAGAAAGGTGGTTGCAGGTGATCACCTGTGTCTTGAGAAGACAGGCACTTTGTATATATTACTCCGGTGTGTATTTAAAGCCAAGGCTGATCCCAATAAGGTACAAGAACATATAAGATTGTTACTTTCATAGACTGAAGAAAACTTTTCCACTTTTATTCCAAACCCCAACCTTACCTTGAAAAAGCCTAGAAATAATGTCCCTAGAGCTGGGTACTAAGAAGGACGGAAGGTATTTTCAGCTAAGAGGGCCTAAATCCTAATTAGCTGCAGAGAAAAATGACCAGCTTTACAGCTTCTGGGGCACATTTGAGGGGAAGACATAGCACCAAGCATCACTTGATTTACTGATGTTCCCACTTCCACCCCTGCCCAGAGTTCCCATGGCTGCTGTGAACTGGGAAGTGGAAATACAGCAATTGGGCTGTGAGAGCCTCCTGGGTCTCCTACTGGGTGACTTCCTCCTATAAATCAGCCATAGACAGCTGCATCCACTCACACCATGGGATAGAAAAATAGACCCTGTTGCTAGACAGCAACAGAGGCTCCACAAACATCATGGGATCAGAGGGCAAGGGGGCTTAAGCCAGGCACTAGCCAAGCAGACCTGGCAGCCCCGTGGATCCGTTTGTTTATTTTCACAGTGGCATTGCCTGTCTGTACTACATGAAGGAGGGAGACTCCCCTGTCCCTCTGCTCTGCATGTGTAGGCCCCTTGCTGCTCACCACCGGAAAGGCCTGCTGACCTGCTGGCTAGTTTATTTATTTTAGTTGCACGTAGACTGTCTGCTAGGTTTAGTTTAAGCTGACGGGGAAGTCATCAAGTCTAGTACTTGATGAGTATTTAGCAATTGAATTTTATCTGGTCTGTTGAATATCTGATTGAGCAAGAAAAGGAAACCTTGTACTTTGTACTGATGTCTTCACAACCTCCCCTCCTTCAGCACCTCCCTCCGGGGCCTCCCTTTCAAATCAGCTTCTAATCCACCAAGAGAAATAGGCTTATGACAGCTGTGAGTTTGCGCTCTCCTTCTTCCTTTGACTTGAATCAATCTCTTCAAAAATAACTTTTCCAACATTTTATTATGACAATTTCAAAACACACGTTGAAGTGGAATGATTTTTATGTGAACACTGTAAACCCATCTAGATTCTACCATTAACATAATACTATACTAGCTTTATCAGCTTTATCACATATCTATCCATCAAGTCATCTTATTTTTGACACATTTCAAAGTAAACTGTAGACATATGTATGCTTCCCCTAATTACCTCATCAGGTATACCAGTAACTGGAGTTCAATATTTGTTTGTAGTATTTTTTTTTCTTTTGATATAAAACTAACATACAAAAAAATGCACATATTTTTGGCATACGTTCCCTGAGTTTACAAATGCATACATCTGTGTAACCCAAACCCCTATCAAGAAATAAAACATTGGCATCACCCAGAAAGTTCCCTCATGTCTCTGCCTAGTGAATATCCATCTCTACTTAGAGATTATTTTGCTCCATAGATTCGGTTTGCTTGTCCTATGGTTTCATATAAATAGGATCACATATTGTACTCTCTCTGGGTAAGGTCTCTTTCACTCAGCCTGATGCTTTTGAGGTTCATTCATGAAGTTTTCTGTCTCGATAGTTTGTTCCTTCTGAGTAGTATTCCATTGTACAGATGTTCCACAGCACAGCTATCTAGTCTTCCCTTTCTGGACCTGTACTCTTTTCCGTTGTTGGTTCTTATTTAAAAAAAAAAAAAAAAGTGCTATGAATGTTCTTGTTCAAGTCATGTTGTGAATATATGTTTTCATTTCTTTGGTATAAAGATCTGGATTTGGAATTGCTAACTTGCAGAGTATTATACAATTAAGCCTACACTGACTTTTTTTGTTCGACTTTTTGTTGCAAAACGATTTGAACATTTTACACTTCACCAAAAAATGTATGGGAGTTCTGGTTGTTTCATGTCTTTATCAACATTTGGCGTATTCAGTCTTTTTAGTTTCATCTATTCTGGTGGATGCATAGTGAGTATTACCTCGTTAGGGCTTTAATAAAGCTTTAACGTTGATAATTGCTTATGTTTTCTTTTGTCTTAAGTAATGTAATAATATCATATTTCTGACTTGACTTCAGGCTTTAATTTTCATTTAATGGCAGTAGGTTGGAGCCTATGGATACTTACCTTAAATATTCCTGAGGCTGAGTTAAATATATATATTTTGAAATTATTACGATCGTTGTCTATTGTTACTAGACTAGTTTAAGAATTTCTGTTACAACACTTTTCTGTGAGGAGTCTGTTTTAGGAAGTGAGTAAAGGATGTGTTTTCAGGAATAGAGTTTGGTAAAAATAGAATCTTGAGGATGCAGTCTTTGAATGAATGAAGTCAGCAAGCATATCAATTTTTAGGATTGTTGGCATAGCATGTTTTGTAGCAGCACTTTGAATACCATTGACTTAGCTCTTGATTTCTTTCTATTCTGAAATAGTCATAATAGGACTTTAGTCCTACTTGTGGGCCTCCTCGGCTTCCCTAGTCTGTGCTGATTTCTGTCCTTTCTAGCTGCTGCATGGGTTGCCCCTTAAATAGGCCCTTTTCTTCCTTTGCATGCACCGCCTCTGCCCAAATCCCGGGCTCTTGGCTTCAAGTCTCAGGCCTATGTAAATTTATTGCTGCAGCTTTGCCCTTCCTCCTGAAAGGAGAAACACCTCATCAGGGTGATTTTCTAAAAGCCCAAGTCTGTTTATGATTGTTTTATAATTCCCATCACCTATAAGAGAAAGCTCATAGCAGCTCATGGCATTTTTGGATGCCACTCCCAGCCCAGTTCTGTCCTAACCGCTTTTCAAGTACTGCCTCGTTTAATTTCCACAGCAGTATCTATGAGGTAGGTTGTAGCTTTAGCCTTGTGTTTAAATGAGGAGACTGAGCCTCGGAGAGGTTTCGTAATTCACCTACAGTCACAGAGCTGGTAAATTGTGAAATCAGCAGTGAACCCCAGGCAGCAGAATCCACGCTTTTAGGTTGGATCTTGTTCCTTAGTAACATTCCCCCATCTTGTTTTCCCAGCTTCAATCCTGACACTTCCAATCTCCCCCTTACCTCACTCTGGGCTTCACACTGGGCTTCAGTCACAGATTGACTATAACTTTAAACAAACCAGACTCCTTCCTGCCTTCTCGGCTTGACAAATGCTGCCGCATCTCCCGGAACGCTTGGCCTGCTCTCCACCTTCCCCAGCAGGTGGACACATCCCTCCAGAAAGAGCGCAAGTGTCACCGCTCCTGGGGAGGTATCTAAGTCAGGTGCTCTTCCTTGCTCCCTTTCGGTTTTTCATTTTGCTTTCTTTCTTTCTCCCCCCCCGACCCCCACCCCGAGACAGAATCTTTCTCTGTCACCCAGGCTGGAGTGCAGTGGTGGGATCTCAGCTCGCTGTAACCTCTACCTCCTCGGTTCAAGCAATTCTCCTGCCTCAGCCTCCTGAGTAGCTGGGATGACAGGTGTCTGCCACCATACTTGGTTAATTTTTGTATTTTTAGTAGAGACAAGGTTTCACCATGTTGGCCAGGCTGGTCTCAAACTCCTGACCTCATGATCCACTTGACTCAGCCTTCCAAAGTGCTGGGATTACAGGTGTGAGCCACTGTGCCCAGCCTCTCCTTCGATTTTTCCACAGCATGTGTTGTTCTGGTGTTTCGGCCTGCGAGTTACCCGAGGCAGGACGACCTTGTTTTACTCATTTTGTACTCTAGAAGTCAGCCAGTGCCTAGAACATCATGGTTACTCCACCTCTTAGGTAGGGTTCTCTGGGAACCAGACACTGAAAAGTGTTTTGGGAATAGCACCTGGGCAGAAGTGAGGTTAGCAGAACTATGCAGAGGGACAAGTTGAGCTGAAGTGTAGTTACCCAGGAGCCTCTGTGGATGAGGTGGGAGTGTCCGTGGACTAGTCCCTTATGGGGGTGAGGTGTCAGGTCTTTATGCACCAGCACCTACCAGTCATTAGACGTGTGCTGCTCCAGGGAAGGGGCATAATCTTAGGTGGCACTAGAGCAATTCTGGGAGAAGAACTTAGCTTTGAGTCTGCAGCATGCAAAGCCCTTCGGTCAGCTCAGGAGTGAGTGCCTCAGTTCTGAAGGGGAACCAGGTAGCACTCCACTGCATGTACTACCCTCAGCAGAGATGCAGAAAAGGAGTGAATCCAGGAAGGGAGCCTGTCTTAAGCAATTGCGTATATAAATACAGTGTTTAGTGTTTACTGTATATAGTGGTCTTTAAAAAATAGAGGAAAAATTATTTTTAAAGAACTTAGAAATGAATTATTAGTATAGCATTAATTGACCACGTCTGTGTTAAGAAAATAGATATTTGTTTGCTCTTACCAAAATAGAAAAGTTGCTTGTATACTGAACATTGGCTATCAGTACATTTGATATTCTTGGAGGATGAAGGGTGTATGTCTCTAAACTGAAAAGCTTTTCATTTTGATTTGTGGTCTGATAAGCATGCTATGTATAACAAGTGTATGCTGAGCATGTTTAATAGTCATCGCTAGATCCTGATACCAAGGATGTAATGTTAGCGCATCCTTTTTTCTTTTCTAACTGAGTTCACTTAGGATTAAATGGGCCTGTTCTGGCTTTGTCTGCAGACTTCCTTTGTCTAATAGATCTGGTGCCACAAGGCCCCCCTGAGTTATGAGTGTTAGGTTCAGCTTTATGCCCTAGAGTTTGTAAGGCAGCCATGTGCCCCTCTCTATTTCTGTTGTTTTGTTGATGTAATCCTTGGATTTGGTTTAGTTGGTTTATAGCTTTTTAAAGGTATATTGAATTTGTCTCCTGGTTTCTCTCTCCCAGAAGGAGGCAGAAGTAGCCTTTTGGGTTAAGACTCTGGCCCCGGAAGCCAAGGAACCTTTGACCCCAGTCACCCTGTGGAATCTGAGCTTCCTCTGGAGAGACTCAGAATGACTGAACCTGTTAATGGACTGCATCTGTTTGTGGAGTACCTCAAATTGTGGTCATTTAGGGCATCATTATGGAATTGTTTATTAGTCTGTATAAACACACATACCACTTATCACTATAATGAAACAGGTGCCTTCCAGGCTGCCAGCTGGAGGGACTATAGGCCCTCCAAAATAGTCACAAAACAGTCTTTTGCAGGCATGACTCTCTTCACAATGAACTGCAGAAACCTCAGCCTTCTTTAAATGCTTCCTTTGGATTCAAGGCAGGGCAAGTTTGGGAGAGCGGTGCTGGTATCTTGCAAACTGATGTCTTTCTTCACACTTTGTCTAATGACCTGAGTATTGCAGAAGCCATTGTTATAGAGCATAGTGACCCGACCATTGAAATCACCCTTGATAGAGCATCCCCCGACGATAGCACAATGGATGTTCTTATTTGTCTTTTTCATCTTGGGGGAGGGGAGTTCTTAATATGTTATACCAATGGACTCATTCTTTTTTTGTTTAGTCAACACTTAAGTTGTGTGCTTATTATGTGCTAAGTACTGTTTTATGTACCAAGGGTATAGCTATAAAAAAAAAGATTAAGTGACTGCTCATGGTGCTTGTAAACTAGTAAGAGGAAAGACGTGTTCTATGAACAAATCAGGACAAATTAGATGCTGATATTTATTACAGCAGAGAGTAAAGAAAGAAGAGGGAGACATCACAGTGGCGGGATGGGCGCTATTTGATACAGAAAAGGTGATAGTTAGGTAGAGGTCTCAAAGAGGTGAGGGAATGAGCCAGGAGGATATCTGAAGAAAGCACATTGCAGGCCAGGGAGGGACTTGGGGTTTTACTTGGAGACAGGAAGCACCAAAAGGCTCTGAGCAGATACATGACATGTGCTGACTTTTAAATTTTTTTGAGACAGAGTCTTGTTCTGTCACCTAGGCTGGAGTGCAGTGGTGTGATCTCAGCTCACTGCAGCCTCCATTTCCCAGGTTCAAGCGAATCTCCTGGCTCAGCCTCCTGAGTAGCTGGGATTACAGGTGCACGCCATCACATCTGGCTAATTTTTTTAGTTTAGTAGAGGTGGGCCATCACCATGATGGCCAGACTGGTCTCGGCCTCTTGACCTCAAGTGATCCGCCCCGCTTGGCCTCTCAAAGTGCTGGGATTCGGAGCCACTGCATTCCTGATTATAATTAAACGACATCACTCTGCTGTATGAATAGACTGTAGTAGGTGGGGCAAGCATAGAAGGGAGACCAGTTAGGAGGCCAGTGCAGTTGTCAAGGGGAGGGAGTGTGATAGATTGTAGTAGGATGATGACGGGGGTGTGCTAAGAAGTGGTCAAATTCTGAACCTATTTAGAAGAAAGTGAATGGAATTTGGTGATGAGTTAAATTCGAATGTGAGAGAAGGTGAGGTTGACTCCAAGGATTTTGGCTTTAACAACTGGTTAAATGGAGAGCCATTTAGTGACGTGGGGACAAATGAAGGAGGATCAGATTTGAGTGGAAAAAGAAGAGTTCTATTTAGACATATAAGGTGTTGAGTAAGTGGTTGAAAATATGAACTTGGCATTAAGATGTTGGGATTGCAGATATGAATGTGGGAGTGTTCAGCATATAGATAATATTTCAAGCCGGAGTACTGAATGCAATCACCCAGAGAGTGAGTGTCGGTAGAGAAGATAGGAGTTCCAGGGATAAGGTCTGAAGCTCTACAGTATTTAGAGGCCAGAAGAGATGGAGAAAGAGTGACCACTGAGGTCTTCTTGGAAACAAAGTGAAGAAAGTGTTTTAAGAAAAAAAAAGGAACAATTACATCAAATGTTTCTGGTAAGTTCGGTTAGATGAAGCCTTAGAAAAGAGCATTGGTTTTGGCAATAGAAATTCGTTGGAGACCTTGTCGTAAGCAATCTAGTTGGTATGTGGGATTGAAATCCAAATTGGAGTGGGTTCAAGAAAGAATTGAAGGAAGTAGAAATAAAAAACATGTGCAAGTCTTTGTGGTAGTTTTGCCGTAAAAAGGAACCGAGAGATGTAAGTAGAAGGGAATGTGGGGTCAAGGGAAGCTTTTACAGAAAAAGATGTGGGATGCAACTGAATGTTTGTATGGTAGTGGAAATGATCCAGTAGAGCAGAAATAATGGATGAAGTAGGAGGAAGATGATATAACTGCAGAAGCCACGTCCTTTGAGTAGATGAGAGGGAGTGGGATTCTGTGCGTAAGTGGAAGATTTGGCATTTACCAGGCTGTGGGTAACTTGCTGCAGCAAGAGAGAAGGCAGTCCGTGGGCACAGATACAGATAAGAAGGTTCACCAAGTGGTGGAAGTGGGTGCAAGTCCTCTTTCCATTGCTGCTGTTATCTTGATGAACTGAGAAACAAGGTCAGAGGCTAAGAATGAGGATGGGGAGTGTTGGAGATGTGAAAAGCAGTGAGAAGGAATGAAACTGTTTAGAAAAGTGGCAGAATAAATTAGCGATGGAAATGGAGCGTGACGCACAGCCAAGGTCTCACTTGAGAATCTGGGAAGAGACCTGTCCCCGAGGTTGTGCCCTTTTCCCCAGCCACGTTCAGTTAACCTGGATTGACACGTAGAGTAGGGAAGACATTGCGGCTTTGTTAGGTGATGGCAGAGTGAGTGAGTAACTGACTGTGGACTCTAAATGGAACATAAATGGGAAGAGGTTTCACACTCTAGAAGTTATTTGTCTATGCCAGAGAGCATACCCCTTGGAATCTCTGAAATTTGTCCAAAGTGAATGGGACGAAAATACCATTCTCATGCCATCCAAAAACAATCCCCTGTGCCACTGGATATCATACTTCTGCCACGGGCATGTGCCCTAACCTTCAGTCTCATCTGTACACAGGTGATAGGAGCCTAGAGAGGGTGTGACTGTAGGATAGGATAGTCTTTATTCCGCAGTGGCTGAAGGGGTGTCTTAGCACCATCTTCATCCTTTCCCTAGCATCCAGTCATTGTCTTTTCCCAGTGCTGCAAAGACTTTGGTTCGTCAAGTCGCGTAGGAGCTCTTTGATGGTGCCCGCGGCATTCCTCCCTGCTATACAAAGAGTCTGAATGCTGAGACTTCTGTCATCACATTGCCCCATTAATTTGTTTTCTCGGCGTGTGTAGATCCTATCATTTCCAGGAGACTTGAAGAATAAATAAAGAAAAAACATTCATATTGTTGCTGTCGAGGTCCACTCTTGCATTTCTTTAGTAACAGACTTAGGCATGACCAGAAAGCCCTTCCTTTCGTTTGAAAGCCTTTTGAAAATGTATGTCCCAAATAGATTTTATGTTTAAAGCAGCAATGATATCCCTGTTCTGTGAACTGAGTGTCAGGGATCCATCACCTGAAAATGATCCTTCTGTCATTCTGTGGCTTAACACATGTTTTTCTCCAAAATTAACTGGAGTTTTCCATTAAACAATGATGATCTTACAAAAATTGTCTTTCTCATTTACAATGTCTTGACACACAGCATCCAATAAGCGGTAATGTAAAATTGAAATCACAGAAACAAGCCTTCTGTTATTGTCTGGGGGTTAAAAATCCAAAATAATGAAAAGCACCATGCATTTTTTTCCCAATTGTCCCTCGATGTTTTTCTTATTGTGTGCCCCGGGCAGCTAAAGTTTTGTATGCATGATTTCTTGTATGGCTTGGAATTATAAATTATCTTACCATGTCAGATGTTTCTTGTGTTTTTGCTATGCAAGCTTTCTTTTCTGAAACCCAGCCCTCTTCCAAGTGTTAGCAACAGGGCCAAGCTGGCGGCCGAGCAGAGACCAGCACTGCTATATCAATCACAGCAGCTTGACTCACATAAGCCAGACCCTACCTTCCATCCCCCGAGGCTAATCCTCCACAGAGAGCTCTCTTTAGAATGACCATGACTTCTGCGACTTGACTTGGTTGAGGGCTGACATAGAGGCCGCTGCCCAGGCCCTCTGCTGACGTCAGAGGAGCCATGGGAAAAGGAAGAGTGGAAGTGAAGGATGATCTTGAAATGGCCACATCCCAGGCAGTGGGAAAAGAAGACACCCTAGAAGTGTTGCCTTTTAGCTCGAGGAGCCTGGACCTCTCTGCCTTGTAGGGCGTGGTAGCTCAGCTCTTGGCCAAGCTTTAGAACTAGGAGAGCAAGACTTACAAAGGTCAGAGAAAAAGGGCTGCCCTGGAGCAGGGATGCTCTTGAATTCTTTCTGCCCAAACTTATTAAATCGCTGCAAATTCACCTCCTGAGCCGCCAGTGTTGAAAGGGAATTACGAGAAGACAATAGTCTGTTTAACAAAGCAGATGTTTCCAGCTCCTGTTTTCACCTCCTTCACATCCTGTCATCACTCCTGGAAGTGCCGAGTTTTCACAGATTGGAAAGGAATTGTCCGGGAGAAAGGCCCATCCCCACATGTATCCAGCACGAGTAGGGGGAGGCTTAGCATCTGAGTGCAGGTGAGGGTGAGGAGTGCCGACAGGAAGGGCATGCGGGGGACAGTGTAGCACCTACACAAATCTCATCAATGGTTTTCCATTGTACTTAACGCACAGCCTAACCTTTCTACCATAGCTGCATTCATAGCTTGCCCCCCTGCTTGGGGTCCTTACAAATGCTCTTTCTAGCAAGAGCCCTCCCATGATGTCCATAGCACCTGCAATACTAGCTAACATCCATCACACGCTTACTAGGCACTAACCACTATGCTGAGTACTACATACAACTGCAATGATTCCATTTAATTCTCACAGCTGCACAGTAGAAATTAGTACCCCCAGTTTAACAGATGAAGAAACAGAGGTATAGAAAGGTTAAGGAAATTGTCAGAGTTTCACAGCTAATGAGAGGCTGAATCAGGGTTTGATTCTAGGTCTGTCTGACTTCAGACCTAGACCTTCTGTTTTATTTTAGCTTTTTAAAAAAGCATTCAATCCTGTTTTATTCCACTAGATCTAAGCTTTGTGACAATAGGCGCTGTGTCTTTTTTTGTGCAATACTTTCCCCCTGATCCTAGTAGAATACCGACCTATACTGCATATTTATTAAAATAATGAATACAAAATGAAAGTGTGGTTACAGGCCCCAGATGCTTCACTGTGGACATGCTGATGTTTCATTATAGTTCTCATTCTCAGGGAGCATGATCCTCAGCCCCTGACATTCCTATACTTTTGAGTTCTGGAGTAGTAATTTGGAAGACAGATTTGGGAAAAGATTCTGAGATCTGTACCTACATATCCAATTATCAACTTGACATGACTACTTGGATGCTTAATAGGTTTCCCAAATGTCATGTCTCACCTCTTCCTTCCTCATTCTTCACATTAGTCAATGGCTGTGCCACCCACCCACCTGCCAAACAGCAGAACCCTGAGAGCCAATTCTTGAGACCTTCCTTTCCTTTATTCCTCACTCCCAATCCAGTTGCATGGCCTGATGTTCATCCTTAGACTGTGTATATCTCCCACCAATATCCTAGTCCAAGACAACATCGTTTCTTGTCTGGTCCATTGCAATAGCCTCCTTATCTAGAGGATCCCTGGTTTGGAGCGTGGTTTCTGGATCTTTATGGATTCTCAGTGAATCCACAAAGATCCTCATGAATTCCTGTGAGAAGAAAAAGATATGTTTTGTCAGGAAAGCATCACCAGTCAGGGCCATGCACAGCCCAGGAGGTAAGGTTGGTTCATTTGGGTGTAATATTGGGAGATGTAGTCTGGATAGAGTCGGCAGGATTCGGTGATTAGAGCATCCCTCTACCTGGCAAAGGGAGGTCATGGCTGAACTTCAGGCTCTGACATGGCTGTGGTTGTGGCCCCTCTTCCCTTCCCACCATCTCTGTGCATCTCCTCTCCGCTGGAGACTGGCGATCTGGAGGCCCCTGTGCTGGCTGCAGAGTCTTTCCTATGTCTCTCCTCTCTTTCTTCCTGTTCTTATCTCAGTCCATTTGCATATTTTCCAAGGCACACAGACAAAGCCTCAAGAAGAGCTTCTGACAGTTGGGAGGCACCTGGGAATATCCTCATTAGCTTTTCTCAAATACCCCGATACCATGAAGCTATACTGATTGCTCTAAATAGACGACCTTGAGAATTCAGAGGCTTGGGTAGATAGGTAGGTTGGTGGGGAAGTCTGAACTGGCCTGTTTATTCTCCTTATTTCCTGGCATGGCTCAAGCTTGAGACTGGAGACAACTCTGGTCTCATGAAGGGAGAAGAGCTTTCTGGAAGGGAGCTCCGTGGTTTATCCCTCAACAAATAATTCTGCCCCTTATAAAAGTACCACACCCCCCTTTCGCCCTCCCCACAACTACAACACTGACACTTCTAGAACCTTGCTAAAGCCTGAACCAGAGAGGAGTAAAAATCTGTATTTTCCATACAATATAGACAGTAAAGACCAAAAGCCAAGAGATGGGGGCCAAGGGAAGAAGAGTTCACAAGCAGAAAATAAGATTCAGAGCAAATGAGGATGCTCGTGGGAGAATAAGCATAAAGTAAACCTTGCACATTTCGTGATTTTTAAAAATGGTTGTATAGGAAGAGAGGATTATTCCTTTCACATTGGAGTGCAAGTTTTTTGAAGGAGAGGGTCATGTTTTGGTCATTTTGTGTCCTTCCCACCACCCCAGGGCCGTGTATAAGCTTATCAAACAGTAGTTACATTTATACAGAGCCTCAAAATAATTGACACAGACTCCATGTGAAGCATTCTAGGCACATCTCCATCCTAGCCCACCATCTGGGCTTCTGGGAAGATGGGAAATAATTTCTGTGTCAGAGTGGCTCCAAGATTATTCAGAATTGGCATATAGAGGATTATCAGAGAAATTTTACAGTCTCTTGGGGATTTCTTTCAAGAAGGTGTTTATAACACATTTTGCTGACTGCTTCCATAAATCCCAAGAGCACTGATAATTTTTCATCAGAAAACAAGAAGTGAAAATGAAGCAATTTGGCTGTGAAAACACCCTTGAATTTCTTTCTACCGGTCGCTTCTAATTGTAATTTGGCTATGACTCCATTTTTATCCTTTGCGTTAGAGCATGAAGAGAAACACACCCTTATGCTTTAGAACAGAACAATATCTAAAAACATCCTCAAGTTCAGAGGGCAAGGAGAATTCTCAAACACTCTTGGCCAGGACTTTTGAGAACACAGGGAGGAAACTTTTCATTCCCTAAGAACCATGGCCTTTGGAGTGCAAATACTACTTTTGTGGAAGCATTTGGCCTGTCATTAATTTGCAACTAGTGGTCTTTAAGTGTGGGGCGCCAATGTTTAGATTCAAGGGTCTGAAGTTTGGGATGAGGCCAGCTTTCAAACATGATATATATTTTTTATTCTCTAGTAACTAAAAACAAAAACTTTGAAATAATGAGACCAATAAGAGCAAAGAACTGAAATAATAACAGTTAACATTTATTGAGTGCTTTCTAGGTGCCAAGAGCTATTTTATGTGCATTAAGTCATTTAATCTTCACAACAACCCAGTGCTTAGAGATGAGAAAATCTAGTCCCGAAAAGTGAACTAAGCCACCCAAGGTCACAGAGCATAGCCACGTTAGTCTAATGCCAAAGTTGAGCCCCTACCCAAGTGATACCACTTAGAGTTTGTGCTTAACTAAGTAAAAAGGTAAAATAACTAGGACTAGAGGTTCCATATATTGTGTTGACCTCTGATACCTAGGCCCCTGACAAATAACCCAGTAAGAAAAAGTAAAAAAAGACTAAAACAGAAAAGCCCGCCCTGTGTTTTTTCTGAGTCCATGGCCAGGCTAATGGAGTCAGTTTTGAGGCAGCTTAAGATTTTCCCTTTCCATGGCCAGATCTGTTTTAAATTGAATCTTCCAGCTGGTCCTGATTTGCAGATTGGTGCTCAGCTTTCCAAACAAGCCTTGTACTGGCATCTCAGAATTCCATTCCAGCTAATGCATGTTCGTTGTGCCACAATTCTGATGGTTGGGGTACATGTTCCCTCACCGCTTTTTTTTTTTTTTTCTTAAAAGTGGAGCATAACAGTTCATTCTTAGTGTTGCATTTTGTCATATTTTCACATGCAATTTTCTCCTTCAGTTCATTGCTCCCTATTAAAGAGGTAGTGAGTAGATTATTGTATTATATTTATAATTGAAAACAGCTGACTTCATGGATTTTTACATTTTACCTAGTTTTCCAGCTGCATCTGACTTTGGCTTGTCCTGTAAAGTGGGGGCAGATGGTTGAGTGGAGAAGGGGGTGGTGTCAAATCATTGCTTGTATAGCCAACATCAATAGTAAACTCGTTCTGGAGAGAAGAGGGCAGGATTCTTTTAGCAAAATACTAAGAGCCAAGGAGGGTTTCTGGAGAGCAGCTTATAAATATTAAAAGGGGAGAGAGAAAAGGTGTAAGTGAGTGAATGTGTGGATTATGATACCAAAGCCATCATTGTATTGAGTGTTCATTATATGCCAGGCACTGTGCTCAGTACTTTATATGAGTTATTTCATTTAATCCTCACAACAACCCCATTTTTCAGATGACACAACTGAAACCAGGCAGCTAGGATTTAAGCATGAGACTTTCTGAGGTCAGAGCCCGGGCTGCAACCTCTCGTTCTACTCTTCCTTCCACTGGGCTTTCCTGCAGGGGTGATGTTCTAGTTGGAGAGCCATTCAAAGACCCCTTTAGAGGACACCTCAACCTTGTTCCACCTCTGTGGTTTCCTGGAATTCCCAGTGGGAAGGCAAATGCCATTTGTAATGAAGACCCCTCTTCTACTCTGTTCAAAGCTCTTATTGTCAACTCTGCCCCATCACTTTTTTTTTCTTTTTTTTTTTTTTTTCAATTTTGACATTAGGTTCAGGAGGTACATGTATATGTTTGTTACTTGGGTTAATTGTGTGTCGCTGAGGTTTGGGGTGTGAATGATTCCATCACCCAGGCAGTGAGGCACCTGATAGGTAGTTTTTCAACCCTCACCCTCCTCTCACCCTCCACCCTCAATTAGGCCCCAGCGTCTTTTGTTTACCCAATGTTCAGCTCCCCCTTTTAAGTGAAGACATGTGGTATTTGACTTTCTGTTCCTGCATTACTTTGCTTGGGATAAGGGCCTCCAGCTGTATCCATGTTGCTACAAAGAACATGATTTTGTTCTTTTTTATGGCTAAGCAGTATTCCGTGGCGTATATGTACCATATTTTCTTTACCTAGTCCGTCACTGCTCCATCATTGCTACCGTTAGGCTGTCTCTAAACTTCTTGGGGCATTGAAAAGAGCAGGGGTTCCCTTTTATGGAGTTGTTATACCTGAGAAATATTTATGGTAGTTTAATACATGGGACATTGATGGCTTCATCTGTGTATTGTTCTATTTGCTAGAAATTCTTAGTGTAGGGAGTCCCTGAAGGCCATCTCTTGATCCAGCTACTTGCCCATAAGGTAAATTTCCTGTGAATTATTCAGGATTGCAGCCATACAGCTGTCTAACTTCATTACCTATCTTTTCTCGGATATGTTCTCTGCATGTCAGTGAGTAGATGAAGAAAGATGTCCCAGAATTTTATGTTGACTTACAAGAAAAAAAGAATCATTTTTTCTTCTTGGTCCTGTGTCATTGACTCCCAGGGCAGGCAGGCCGGCCAAATGCATGACCCCTCTGACCTGCTGTTCCCATCTGTGCCTCCACTCTCTTAGTTATTGAGTTTGCCCTTGACAAGGAATGTTAAGGCACCTTAGGTAAATTAGATGGGGAACTGAAAACTGAAGACAAAGTGCAATGCTCCAGTTTTTCTTCTACTTTTGCTCTGTGTTGTGACAGTGACATTGAAAATCGATGAGATTATTCTAGCCCAAAATCTACCTGTAATTTTGTGTAATTATTCCAAATTCTGTGCAACAGAACTGAATTTTTGAGGGAAATGTGTAGTACTTAATGACTTGCAGTCTGGATTTTCTATAGAAAAAAAAAAAACCCCTGTATGATTTTGATATTCTTTTTGGCTCTTTCATTATAGATTTGGCCACAGACTTGCCATATTTTCTTTATTTAGTGAGATACTTTCAGTACCTTCAAAAAATGTTTATGTCTGTTTTTTTCTTTCTAGAAAGAAATAAAACATATCGATTTTTTTCTTAGTGAACAAACTATTATCTAAGATAAATAAACATGGAGTCTGATGACATTCATCATTGGGTTTTTCCACTGGTGTGATATATTTCTCTGTCTTCAGCTTCAGCGTCCTCTCCCTAAGGAAAACTATTCACTTTCTCCTGAGTAGTAAGTATGTTTTGTATTTGGGTGGCTCAGTGTTGTTTAGGCTACAGGCTTGAGATATAAAGGGCAAGTCTTTTCCCTTTTAGGCAGGGATAACTTTAGTATATAAAATGTTTCCCATCAAAATGAAGGGAAGAATTTTATTCATCTGAAATTTTTCATGAAATTTATTTATGAAAAGCCATCAGAGGAATTCCCAGAGGGCCACATGCTTCCTTCTTAGAGGACTGAGAAAGGATAGGGTGACATGGGGTTACAGAGTGAGTTCTCCAACTAGGTGGCCAGAGCGTGGGTAAGTCCTGGTGGTCATGCCTGGCTCGGAAGCCAGGAAAGGTGCTCACAGGCAAATGGAGAAATGAACAGAATTGTGATGAGGTACCCCCCAATATGAGAGAGAGTAGGAGACATTTTAGCAATTGTGCTTTGTGTGGAATTTCAGAACTAAGTACTGGAGCCTAAAGATAATTTCTGGGAAATTTTCTGTTCGATATCCTGTGTAAAACCCCTGAATGGCCTACTTGAAAAACCTACAGAAAACATCTACAATATAGTCCTAAGTTTATGAAGTCATATTTATGATTCCTTTAACTGTGACTCTCAACTAAGACTGAACCTCATGGGGCCTTAGGGATTATTTAGGTTAGATTACATATTAACAAAATATTAACATATCCTTTAGTAAGGTATCAATGCATTAATGTCAATTAATCATGGTAGCATAGCATTTGAAGGGAGTTTTGAGCAGGATTGAAAGAGATATGAACAACTAGGTATAAGTAGGAAGTTTCATAAAGGGATGATTTACGGAGCTGTGGCAGGGTTAAAAGGACCAACAGGGAATGTTGAAGTACCCAGGGGCCAGCAACAATGGGAAGCTGTTTCCTAGAACTGAAGAGGGGAGGGGAAAGGAAGAATGTTGTTACTAAGGACCATTAAAAATTGGGGCTATAGAAGGGGAGCCGACTGTAGCTGCGTCAGGAGCTACAGTCAGAGAGGGATGGTGCCACTGCCAGATTATGAACCATGAAGCTGAGTATGGAGTGAGCAGCAGAGGAATACCCTCATCTCTCCTGCTGTTGCCTTCCATTGGCTGAGCTGTCCAGGGCATCTGAGGCTAAAGAACTCTTAGAGAATACTGCTGGGTATGATGTAATCCCAGTACTTTGGGAGGCAGAAGAGGATGGATCAAGCTCCGTACCAGTCTGACCAAGATGGTGAAACCCCATCTCTGCTAAAAATACAAAATGAGCTGGCGTGGTGGCGCATGCCTGTAATCCCAGCTACTTGGGAAGTTGAGGCAGGAGAATTCCTTGAACCCGGGAGACGGAGACTGCAGTGAGCTGGGATCTTACCACTGCACTCCAGCCTGGGCAACAAGAGCAAAAATCCTTCTCAAAAGAATCATAAAAACCTAGAGAATACTATCTGTAAACATCGGTTCCTCAAGGTCCTGGGCTGCCATGGAGGAACAGAGAATGGACAGAGGGTGGTGCACAAATGGAGAACAACCCGCACCTCGAGTCTCACTCTAGTGAATTCTGACCCTTCTTTAAGAAAAACAACCAATTTTGGGATCTTTCTTGACGTGTCCAGGCTGTCTAGAGCTCTAGGACCTTTATAACTCTCAGCCACAACAGGCTTTACATTCCCTCGAGTTTTTCTTCTGCCAAAACAGAAGAACAGAACTATGGTACATAGTTTTCGAAACCATCTTCTGCCTTAGCACGGGTAAATGACAGAACACAGTGACGTTGCACATCCATCATGCCAGCGCACAATGGGGCACAATTCTCACTGGAATTAGCGAACACCGTGCCTTCAGGAAGGTATAAGAGAACTCCAGTGTGGTGGTAGTGCACATTTGAAAAAACCCTTACGAATGATTCTGATAAACTTCTGTGCTTCTCTGAGAATGACACTGCCAAAAGCTTTAACAAGGAGTGTCTTGATGACAGGATCTTTCTCCTTCTGATAGGGAGGGTAGAGTTTTCATCAAAACACTCAAACTTCTACACATGGGTGTAGTGAGAATGCTTCGGAATTCAAATTTGAATCTCATTTTATCTGTGCAGTCTTGGGCAAGACAGTGAATGTCCCTGAGCTTCAGTATCTTAATCTGTAGTCATCTAAAAGTGCTTTGTAGGTGAAAAAATTCTAGATAATTGCTATTTATATTATTTTTATCTTGATGTCTTTTCACATATGGGAAAAGCTGGCTTTTTATTCCATGCAGTTGGCTTAAAACTGAAAGACATAAAATCATTTATAGAATCACTCAAGTTTGAATCTTTTCCATCGATCCATTACCAATCAGAAGGTGGCATATTCTGACTGTTATTATATTCCTTGCTCTAGTTTTTGAAGTCCTGAGCTTATGTAAATACGGGTTTTGAATTAATGTATAACTCTTTTTAAAATTGCGAACATTTCTAGCTTTGAGTTTTACTAACAGTTCAGCCACAGACAATTTTCTCCTTTTTTATTTCAAACTTCAAAATATATTTATGATAATAAACTAAAATTGTCAGGTTGCCAAGTAATGAGATTATAGGCGAATCCACACTCCCAGTTTGCCTTAATATTGTTAAATTACTTCTATAAATAACAAGGTAAACATTCATTTAAACCAAACATAGTAAGTTTTCTTTGTAGTTTATTTCCTTTTGTAAAACCTGTATAGATATGTGCTTGTTGTAACAAATGTAGAAAATTAAGAAACATTGCATCTGTGGACTTATTCTTCAAAATAATGTTTTGAAGCTATTTTCACTCTTCTGATGCATATATTTTAATAGTTGTGAACATTCTCATGTTCCATTTCCTTCTACTTTACAACATAAATATTTCACATTATTAACTACAAGTTTTTCATTGATAATTTTAATGGCTATGTAATAGTTCATTAAATGGATATATCTTAACACTAGACACTTGGATGATTTGCTTCCACTAGGTATTAACATGTATTAAATTGAATAATAACAAGAACAAGGGGAGTTTAAAAAAAGAGAAAATTCTCCCTGTTTTTTACAACTTCCTTATGGTTTACCTGGATCTCCTCCATGTCTCATTAAAATTTAACTAATTGATTTCGAAACAGCACGTAGAATTTCCGGTAGTGTGATAGACATATTCCTTTTACTCTTGACCACACAGACAAAGCTATAGTACCACAATGACAGAGACCAGCAAGCCAGAGTCATGTGTTATTTTTGGAACTTCTCTAGAGAAAATGTGAACTCAAAAGTCTGGCCTTAACAACTGTTCCTGTTACACACATACACAAACACACTCACAGATGTTAAAGACTAGGATTCTAGATGTTTTGTTTTCATTATGCAAAGACATTTCTCTCTTTCTCGTGATGTCTAAAATAATGCTATGAATTTCAAGAATCATGGAAAGTTAAGAAGTTTGGAAATGATCTATATGGGATTTTTAATATATAACATGTCTGCTATGCTAAACACATGGCAGACATTACTGATCACTTGTTATTTCCTGAGACAACTTTAGATTCCTTTCCAGCATAGCACTACCAGAGTCATGACCAATCCTTCACAAACGGTTCAAGAGGGCATACCTGCTCACCATCGAGAGCTTTTCAAACCTCTTACTTCATAGATGAGGAAATGGAAACAGTTTAGATTCTGGGCAACAAAAATAATGCGTGTGTTTGGCTTATTGAGTGTAGGTAGAGGTTTACATATTAGAAGGATCCCCAGGTGATTTGAAAGCACTCTAAGCTTGAGAAGCACTGATCTAAACCGCTGAATGGAGGATGCCACAGGTACAGACAGGTCCAGAGTGAGGTTGTCCAGCAGCTGTGGGCGGGACCCCAGAGGAATCAGTACCTTGGAGAGGGCTGTGGTCTTCACAGTCTCAGAAACTTAATTTGCTTAATTACACAGAGATGATTAACCATTAGGAGACCAGGTCTTACTAATGAAACTTACAAGGCATTGATGTGCAAACCAGAATTCCTATTTTGGTACCAAAGAATTATTCTAACAGGTTTTTGTTTTTGGTACCTCACCGCCCCCCACCCCCCAAAAAAAAACAGAAAGAAAGAAATTAATCAGTGATTATGTAACATTAGCCAAATGTCTTTCTCAAACCAAGGCAGACTTTACACTTCTTAGGAGCACGATCCAATGGTGCTTTCTTATTCAGCAAGGTAGACGTGGATTACTAAGGCTTTGTTTTAGAACTGTAAAAACTGCACTGTAGGTACAACTGAGGGCTGGAAGGGAATCTTGCTTCGTACTCGGTCACTGGCTGCAGCAAGGGAGACTCAAGTGAGACCATACAGCAGAAACCTTGCAAAGCTAAAAGTTCTAAATGAATGCAAGGGGATTTGCAGGTAAATAAAATGTTGTTATACCTTCAGCTTCCTCTTAGCTGTCCAGGAACAAGTGAATTCCTTTTCTCAAGCTGCTTGAGGAAGTAGATTGTCTGAAGCAGTGTTCCTTGCCACTGTATTTACAGTAGAGTTGTCTTCTATTATTCTCAACATGTTTGCTTTTTCATCTTTGAGGAAGCAATTTTAGAATCTGAAGCTGGACCTGTACCTTGATTTTTATCTTCATATACTATGATGCTCAGCCTCTCGCTGTTACTTTATCTCTTGTTATGAAATTCTGACCCAATTTCAGTTTGCATGCAAGTTTCAGTTTCTTCTTAAAGTCCAGTTTCTCCATAAAACACCTCTGAGTTCTTAGTAGCATTTTAACACTTATTATCTGATCTAAGCAGTTGAGCCTGATTATATGCTGTTTTATCTTGCTTTTTAATGGTTCCATGTACATAGGCTCTTCAAAAAAAACTGTACATTAGTTAAAAGTAGGAGTTTCTAATGCCTCTTCAATGCTATGTGTTTTTATTATAGCTATAGAAACTATGTGTGTGTATATATATATATATATATATATATATATATATATATATACTTTTTTTTTTTTTTTTTTGAGATGGAGTTTCACTCTTGTTGCCCAGGCTGGAATGCAATGGCATGATCTTGGTTCACTGCAACCTACCCCTCCCAGGTTCAAGCAATTCTGCCTCAGCCTCCTAAGCAGCTCGGATTACAGGCATGTGTCACCATACCCCCACTAATTTTTGTATTTTTAGTTGAGACGAGGTTTCACCATGTTGGCCAGTCTGGTCTGGAATTCCTGACCTCAGGTGATCTACCTGCCTCAGTCTCCCAAAAGTGCTGGGATTACAGGCATGAGTCACCATGCCTGGCTTAGAAACCATATTTCATACTTAAGATAATCAGACATGAATTGAACTCAACATCTATCAATGGGGCAGAATATTTGAAATCTGGCTTATGCTGGGAAATCCAGAAGACAGTGTTACTGTATGGAGTATATGGTGCCACCATATACTCCTGTCACAGCCACACATCTATCTGCCCTGCTAGATTTTTAGCAACCCGAGGTTAATAAAAGTAATATTTATCTTTGTAGTACTAGTGCCGACTAGTGTTTTCAACAATGTTATCCATTGTTAACTTTCATTGAGTGCTTCTTCTGTGCCAGACACTGTACTAAGTACTTTACATGAATCATCTCATCTAATCCTCACAAACTTTATCTACATAAAATAATAAGTTTCAGTTATCTCCATTTTAAGAATGAATCCTCACTGGTGCATAACTGGTAGGCACATCGTAAATTTTAGACTAATGAATGAATTGATGCAGAAATGGTTGATGCCTAAGACAACTTCATGGGAATATTCTTCTTGCTCAAACTAGAAAGATAACATAGAGACTCAGACCACTTCTTCATTTTTTAAAGGTAGATTAGGGAATATGAGTGTGGCATTTTCTTTTGAAATAGTTATTGGTTTGTCCACACTGATACCTCAGTGTTAGAAGCTATCAACTTTCCTGTATTAAATTGATATATTTGTGAAGGAATTATTGTTTAGGGATACATGGGAGAGAATAGAAAGGTTTAGGGAGAATCAAGTTGTGAAAACATTTATGTATTGTTATATGTATTTAAATATACCTTCTGCCCTTGAGGTTCTTGATTCATTTAGTGAAATTGTAATTAAATATTTGGATTAAAAATTAAAATTTTATATAAAAGAGAAGGAAGAAGAAAGTTTAGAAAATGGATTATTTCATGTCCTTTGTGGGCAGAAGTTATTTGAGAGATTCAGTGAGTATTTCAGGAGAACAACATTTGCAAATAGTTTTGTTTAATGGGTATAATTGTCAACTGCAAATTTATTTTGCTGGATAAAAATACAGATGATACATTTCAAAATTATAGCAGCCTTAGGCCATATAATTCTTGTGAAATAGTCCCTGGGATTACTCAATAGGGGGAAAAAAGTAAATTTTGAAGCCTTACAGAATGCTATTCCAGGTAGAGTGCTCAAAACTCCACATGAACAAGGACCTGTCAAATATTTTATGACCACGTGACAGTTTATTTTATTTTTAAATGTTTTGTACTTAAGGCTTTTTAAGTTAAGGGATACACATGCAGGTTTGTTACATAGGTAAACTTGTATCATGGGACTTTGTTGTACAGATTATTTAATCACCCATGTATTAAGACTTAGTACCCATTAGTTATTTTTCCTGATCCTCTCCCTCCTCCCACCCTTCACCTCCAGCAGGCCCCAGTGTGGTGTTATTCACCTATATATGTCTAAGCATTCCCATCATTTAGCTCCCACTCATAAGTAAGAACATGTGGTATTGGATTTTCTGTTGCTGCATTAGTCTGCTAAGAACAATAGTCTCCAGCTCCATCCATGTCCCTAAAGGACATGATTTTGTTCTTTTTTAAGGCTGCGTAGTATTCCATGGTATATATGTACCACATTTTCTTTATGTAGTCTATCACTGATAGGCATTTAGGTTGATTCCATGTCTTTGCTAGTGTAAATGGTGCTGCAATGAACGTACATGCGACAGTGTCTTTATAATAGAAGATTTATATTCCTTTGGGTAAATACCCAGTAATGGGATTGCTGGGTGGAATGATATTCGTCTTTAGGACATTGAGGTGTTGCCACACTGTCTTCCACAATGGTTGAACTAATTTACACTCCCACCAAACAGTGTAAAAGCATCCTTTTTTCTCTACAATCTCACCAGCATCTGTTGCTTTTTGACTTTTTAATAGTAGCCATTCCGACTGGTGTGAGATAGTATCTCATTGTGGTTTTGACTTGCATTTCTGTAATGAATGGTGACGTTGAGCTTTTTTTCATATGTTTGTTGGCTGCATGTATGTCTTCTGAAAAGTGTATGTTCATGTTCTTGGCCCACTTTTTAATAGGGTTGTTTGTTTTTTTATTCTTGTAAATTTGCTTAAGTTCCTTATAGATGCTGGATATTAGACCTTAGTCGATGCATAGTTTGCAAAAATTTTATCTCATTCTGTAGGTTTCTGTTTACTCTGTTGATAGTTTGTTTTGCTGTGCAGGAGCTCTTTACTTTACTTAGATCTCACTTGCCAATTTTCGCTTTTGTTGCAATTGCTTTTGGCATTTTCATCATGAAACGTTTGCCCGTGCCTATGTCCTGGATGGCATTGCCTAGGTTATCTTTCAGAGTTTTTTTAATAGTTTTGGGTTTTATATTTAAGATTTTAATGAATCTTGAGTTGATTTTTATATGTGGTGTAAGGAAGGGATCCAGTTTCAATCTTCTGCATTTGGCTAACCAGTTATTCTAGCACCATTTATTAACTAGAGAATCCTTTCCCCATTGCTTGTTTTTATCAGGTTTGTCAAAGATCAGGTAGTTGTGGGTGTGTGGTCTTATTTCTGAGTTCTTGTTAGTCCATTCTCACACTGCTATAAAGACATACCTGATATTGGGTAATTTATAGAGAAAATAGGTTTAATTGACTCACAGTTCTGCATGCCTGGGATGGCCCCAGGAAACTTCAATCATGGTGGAACGTGAAGGGGAAGCAAGGCACATCTTACATGGTGCCGGGAGAGAGCATGAAGGGGGAAGTGTCACACTTTTAAACCATCAGATATTATGAGAACTCACTATCATGAGAACAGCAAGGGGGTATCTGTCTCCATGATCCTGTAGCCTCCCACCGGGCCCCTCCTCTGACACATGGGGATTACAATTTGAGAAGAGGTTTGGGTAAGGACACAGAGCCAACCATATCAGCTCTCTATTCTGTTCCATTGATCTGTGTGTCTGTTTTTATACCAGTACCATGCTGTTTTTTTTTTTTTTTTACAATAGCCCTGTTGTATAGTTTGAAGTTGAGTAGTATGATGACGCCAGATTTGTTCTTTTTGCTTAGCCTTGGCTATTCAGACTCTTTTTGTTACGTATGAATTTTAAACTAGTTTTTTTCTAGTTCTGTGAAGAATCTTAATGGTAGCTAAAAAGGACTAGCATTGAATCTATAAATTGCTTTGGGCAGTATGGCCGTGTTAACAATGTTGATTCTTCCTATCCATTCACATGAAATGGTTTTCCATTTATTTGTGTCATCTTTGATTTCCTTGAGCAGTGTTTTGTAGTTCTCCTTATAGAGATCTTTCGCCTACCTAGTTAGCTATATTCCTAGGTATTTTGTTCTTTTTGTGGCAATTGTGAATGGGAGTACATTCCTACTTTGGCTCTTGACTTGACTGTTATTGGTGTATAGGTGATTTTTGCATGTTGATTTTGTATCCTGAGACTTTACTGAGGTTGTTTTTTAGCTTAAGGAGTTTGGGGCTGAGACTATTGGTTTTTTTGGATGTAGGATCATGTTGCTTTTGACAGTTTATTCGATAGAAATCTCATATGTCATAGTATTATAGAACCTGGAGACGCATTGCCCATTGTGATTAAATTTTCCCTGGAGAAAAGAAATATAGCAAATTAGAAGATGTTATTCCCTGCTCATTGGAAAGGGGCTAGTCCTCAGTCATAGGGACACTTGTGAACTACTGAAAAAAACTGAGGATGGAGAATTACTCATTTTTTTGATGTATGCTTTATCTGAGGTCAGTTTGGCTTTGCCTGATCACTTTCAGTTTAAGGGTGTGGATTCATTGTCTCAGTCTGGGCTCTATAAGGAGAACCCATTTTCAGGCTTTTTTTTTTAATCCTCCTCTAGGTTTCAACTTCCTTGGCAGGTTTGGCCTCATCTGGATCTTCCTTTAGAAGTCCAGTGTGCTATCCACCATGCCACAGAACCTGGGCCTTTCTTTTTTTTTTTTTTTTTTTTTTTTTTTTATTTTAGATTCTTATTTGCCTTTTTTTTCTTTTTTTTTTTTATTGCATTTTAGGTTTTGGGGTACATGTGATGAACATGCAAGATTGTTGCATAGGTACACACATGGCAGTGTGCTTTGCTGCCTTCCGTCCCCTCACCTGTATCTGTCATTTCTCCCCATGCTATCTCTTCCCACCTCCCCACCCCCCGCCCCTCCCCCATTTCCCCCCAACAGACCCCAGTGTGTAGTGCTCCCCTCCCTGTGTCCATGTGTTCTCATTGTTCAACACCCGCCTATGAGCGAGAATATACGGTGTTTGATTTTCTGCTCTTGTGTCAGTTTGCTGAGAATGATGGTTTCCAGAACCTGGGCCTTTCTTTATAATCCTGGTGATCTGAACTCTGAAATGAAACTCCTACAAGCCCACCGCTTGGGTTGTATATGATGAGAACAGCCCTTTCCAAAACTCAGCCAGCACCAAACTAGCTTTTAACAGATCATGAGCTGCACCAGGCCTTGATCGATGCCAAAAAATCCCAGCCACTTCTGGTTGGCTGGCATCACAGTTGACTGTGGCCGGTAGTCACTGAGTGCTGCCTTTCTGAGGAAGAAGCATGATATAAGAAAGTAAATGTGTTTGTTTATAGTGATCTGGGGAGAGTAGATAAGAACAGCAACTGAGGTGAATGTGGAGATTAATTGCTAAGAGAATTTTTATACTTATTAAAAAGTATAGGCTGGACGTGGTGGCTCATGTCTGTAATCCTAGTGCTTTGGGAGGCCAAGGTGGGTGGATCACATAAGATCAGGAGTTCAAGACCAGCCTGACCAACATGGAGAAACCCTGTCTCTACTAAAAATATAAAATTAGCCAGGCATGATGGTGCATGCCTGTAATCCCAGCTACTTGGGAGGCTGAGGCAGGAGAATCACTTAACTCTGTAAGGCGGAGGTTGTGGTGAGCTGAGATCACACCATTGTACTCCAGCCTGGGCAACAACAGCATAACTCTGTCCCCTCAAAAAAACACCCCAAAATTAGCTGGACCTGGTGGCATGTGCCTGTAGTCTTAGCTACTCAGGAGGCTGGGGCAGGAGAATTGCTTGAAGCTGGTAGGTGGAGGTTGCAGTTAGCTGAGATCTTGCCACTGCACTCCAGCCTAGGTGACAGAGTGAGACTCCATCTCAAAAAAAAAAAAAAAAAAGAAGTAAAGTCTGGGCGTGGGGTTTACGCCTGTAATCCCAGCACTTTGGGAGGCCAAGGTGGGAGGATCACTCGTGCTCAGCCTGAGCAACTAGCCTCAGCAACATGGTGAAATCCCATCTCTACAAAAAAACACAAAAATTAGCCACATGTGCTGGCACATGCATGTAGTCCCAGCTACTTGGGAGGCTCAGGCAGGAGGATCACTTGAGTCTGGGAGGCAGAGATTGCAGTGAGCTGAGATCATGCCATTGCATTCTAGCCTGCGCAACAAAGTAAGATTCTGTCTCAAAAACACAACCAAACCAAACCAAAACAAAAACACGAAGTATAAAAGTATTTCAATATTTTGACAATCAGTATGACTGTATTGGTTTATATCAGCTGAATTTCTGTAAGTTCTACTGTAGTCTGTGAGACTGTAAGTTGCTTAAGACCAAAGTTGCAGTTTGCTTTACAGTTAAGATTCACACTGAAGGCCATATTTTGTGTCCGTCTCGTCACAATACTTTTTGTTGGACACAAACTTTTGAGTACAGTAGAGCCGAATGGAAAGAATTACTGTTGTGGAAGGAGGGGGCTGCGGAAAAAAATGGGTCAAGGGAGAAAGCACTGGCCATCAGTCATTCATCCCAGCAGAGATTTCAACAGAAATTTAATAAGTCAGCCTTCATAGTGCTTGCAGAACTCTTAGGCACAGTTCAGACTAAATCGGGGCGTAGATGGAGGCCAGTTGCTTTTGATAAATGAGTCAACATGGCTGAGTGTTCTGCAAAATGCAACCTTCAGTACTGCGAGCTTGCACAGATGATGTCATGAACCCTTCAAATGGATGAAGGCTAATGGATCAAAAGCAGAACCTGGTGCCAAAAAAAAAAAAAAAAAAAAAAATGGCTTCACTGAGCGAGAACTCAGGGATGAAGTTACTCCTTTACACAAGGGATTCAGCAGTTTTTTCCTCGAGGCCTTAGTTTGTGGCATAACTCCACTTTATTTAGCTTTAACCAGAAAACACTAAATGTTCTTAAACTTTTTTTGCCTAATGGATTTGATACACTTAAGTATTTTCTTTATCTAAATTTTCCAAGGCAGATAATTGCTCTAGGGATTGTTAACATTATAACAGGAGATCAAAGAGACTAGCTGGTAAATCCCAAATACTTGTAACCTTTGGCAAAATTCTGCATGCTTGGTGATCTCTAACAACATCTCTTGAAGTCTGCATGGGTCTAGGAAGATTTGACTTGGGAAGATGAGTGTCAGCATTTAACCTTTCAAATGTGTGGCAGGATTTTCAGGTGAATTTGTTCCACAGAGTGGGTAGATGAGTAATATGTGCAATGATTGCCTGAGTGGACAAAATCCTGGAAAGACTTGCTGGATGTAGTTTACGATGTTAGAAAAGTGAATTTCCCTAGACATTTGTGCAGCCCCTAGTTCTTAGATGTTCAATTTTATTGTAAAAGAACAGATTACAGGAGATAATTCAAGAGTTGTGGTCATCTATTCACTTTAAGAGACCGGTCATACTAACTCTCACCTGGCTTACTTCTAGTTAGGATAGTGCTAGCTGAAATAATTAACAATAGTAGATGAGTTCGCCAAGAGACTAAATACAGGTGAAAGGATGACAGTGCTAGATCTTGACACAAATGACCTTAATGGCTGTGCAAATAGTAAGCTGGATAAGATCTGTTGAAAACAAACCAAGCTAAACAATCCATTGAAGTGCTCTCTTCCATCTATACCCAGGAATAGCAATTTAGCTTTTGGGATACTTGGTAAAATAGTAGCTTGGACTAGTGCCCAGAGCTCTCCAAGATAATGTAAAAGCAGAGTGTGTGTCTTGGACCAGAGCCATTTCCCTACAAGATGCAAAGCAAGGCAGGGAGCCTTGGGAGCATCCTTCCTTATTAGAATGGAATTCTCCTCTGTATATACCTTAGCAACGCCTGGTCTTGAAGGAAAAAGCGGATTCTAAGCTCTTCGCCCTGAATAAGGTTTAATTGAGCTGCTCTAGAGCACAAGCATTGTGTGGCATATTCGATTCCCATGACTGCCACTTCCCTTCTCTCTTGGTTGGTGTCCCTCCCTCCATGTTGCCCCTTTATTTTTGGGCTCGGATGAAACACTGCTTTCCAGGGGTGAGATCTGGAGTCTTGAGACTCCTGAAAAGCTGGATAGTACAACCAAGAAGGGAGTGGGTGTTTGCTCCTCACAGGGTGAGCCTTGACCAGTAGGAAATGGGAGATGAGAGATAGCTGGGCAGGTAGACTTCTTCATTCTTTCTTCTACAGACTATCTGAGATGCAGTTCCTCCGCACAGCGCTTCTTGAGAAGTCCCATGTACCATGCACACATGCCTGCTGAGTGACCTGCTGAGTCTCTTTCTGGGTCATGGGGATGAGGGAAGGCAGAAGACAGCGTGTAGCGAAGTGCACCATATTGCAATACAACTGTGCCTTAACTCATTTTCTTTTCTTCTTTATCTTGCTCCCATGGGCTTACATCTCCCCTCAAAAGTGGCGGCACCTTAAATCCTTGTCTCAATCTTTCTAGATCACCTAGGCTGTTAGACTCCAGACACATCATTAAATATTTGACCAATTCATTAATAGACTGGGCTAATCAATATGTGATACTATCCTTCCTAAGGTCATACTGAAAACTGATTTAAGTCTTTTTCATATTTATAGTTTAAATTTGTGCAATAAGAATCCCTATCAGCCCTTCTCAACCGTGTTCCAGATAACTAAGCCCTAACATCCTAAGGCACCTATTATATGTAATGAATTAATTTCTCTTCTGGGCATCTAGAATGTATTGTCCCCGAGAGACTTGAGAAAACAGTTACTCAAATCATTCTTTGTAGACCTTAATTATTTTGAGGAATCCTGGTTGTTAAGAGCTGATCTAAATATTTTCCTGAGGTTGTTTATATTCACATTGTTACTAGACAAGAAATGAATATTTAACTTATTTATAAGTTTTTCAACTCTAGTCCATGTTTGGCTTAAGTAACAAAGGATGTAAATTACATGATTATCTTTTACAGAATAAATATTTGAATGCCAACTAAGAGCTGGGTCCTCGGAAAACAAAGATGGCCGAGGCCTGCTTTCTGTTCTCCTGGAGCTCAGAGTCTAGTGGGAATTGATGTAGACAAATATCACACTATGTGTACTGTAACAGAGGTATGTAGAAAGTAACATGAGGATTGAGGACACAGATACTATTCTTTTCAAGCCACACATAGCCTACGTAACTCTGTTGTATCTTAGAAAACATAACATTTGTCAAAGAAGCAAGTCTTCAAACATTTTTGATAAGTGAGGGTCCATTTAAACTCTGTTCTCATAATTGTATCTGTGAAATTACTCTGCTAATTCTAAGGTAGAAATCTATCACAAGAATTTGCAATTTTAGAAGGTAATCCAAAGCATTAAAAATTATATAAGCAGCTCTAATTGAATCCCTTAAGGAGACTTGGTCTGGGATAATGGCCTCCAGGGAAAGGTGGATTTAGTTGTTAAAAAACAAAACAAAACACTTTTTTTTTTTTTAAAGGAAAACAGTAAAGACTAAATTCTGATAATTTTTCTGATGACAGAGATTAGACATCTGACATTTACAAATTAAAGTTGTATTGCTAAGATAATGAGGATGAATGTTTTAATTTCAAATACGATGGAAGGTTTTTTAGAATTAAGAGAAGCAAATAGGGACAGGTTTTTGTTTTGGGACACAATTTCATAATTGGATTTTAAAATGAAAACATTAAAGTTCTATCATAAGCTTTGTTGAAAATCTGCCAGAAGTACTATTTTTTTTTAATGAAGAAGGGATAGAAATAAAAACTCTTTAGGTTGAACTTTTTAGTTTGAAATTCATCCTTCTAAAATTCTCTAGCCAGCCATCTAGGAGAGAACTATTTAGCAAGTTATCTGGAGTTTTTGCATGGAGTCAAAGCTTCTGTTCCTTGGGCTGCGTGATTTGCCTTTCTAGTCAGCCTTGCCCTTGAATCAGTAAGAGTTCACAGAATGAAATGTTCAGGGCTCTCTTGGTCATGAGCCAAGGATAGCTGTGCCTGCAAAGCAAAACAAATCCTCAACAAGAATGTGTAAACAAAATCATCTGATTAATTCCTGGTACAAAATGATGGCTGGCATTTGTACTTTTGGTGGAAGTTTGTGCAAAGGAGCAAAATGATTTTGCTTTTGTTATCCCTTTTTTCCATTGAGTTCTCCGGGGAAGTATCATTAATTTGGAATTCAGGTCTGAGCCGGGGTTAGGCTGTCTTTTGCAAGTAATTTTTTCCCTAGCGTAGCTTTATCTTCCTTTGTTTGCTCCTACTTGAGATTATTAGGAAACCATTCCTTGTTCAGAAAAAAACAGGGTCCTACCTAGACCTCCTAACTGATTTTTAAAGGCTTATTAATTTCTTAATTTTTTATTTGTATACATTTATGGGGTATAAGAATAATTTTGTTTCATGCATAGATTGCAGTGGTAAAGTCAGGACTTTTAGGGTATCCATCATTCAAATAATGTGCATTGTACCATCAAGTAATTTCTCATTGTCTGCCTTTCTACTCCCTCACTCTTCCGAGTCTCCTTTGTCTATCAGTCCATACTCTATGTCCATGCATACACATAATTTAGCTACTACTTAGAAGTGAGACTTGTAAGTAGTAGTAGTGAGAGTATGGACTGTAGTAGTAGTAGTAGTAGTAGTAGTAGTAGTAGTAGTAGTAGTGAGAGTATGGACTGTCTACCAGTCCATACTCTATGTCCATGCATACACATAATTTAGCTACTACTTACAAGTGAGAACATGTGCTGTTTGTCCTTCTGTGTCAGACTTGCTTCACTTCAGATAATGGCCTCCAGTTCTATTCATGTTACTGCAAAAGACATGATTTTGGTCTTTTTTTATGGCTGAATAGTACTTCATTATATATATATACCACATTTTCTTTATGTAGTCATCGCTGATGGCACTTAAGTTGATTTCATATCTTTGCTATTGTGAATAGTGCTGCAATAGACATATAAGTGCAAGTATCTTTTTGATATAATACTTTCTTTTCTTTTGGGTAGATACCCAGTAGTGGGATTGCCAGATTGAATAGTTCTATTTTTAGTTCTTTGAGAAATTGCCATACTGTTTCATTGATGTTGCACTAATTTACATTCCTACTAACAGTGTTTTTAGTTTTTTCTACATCTTCACTAACATCTGTTATTTTTTGTCTTTTCAATAATAGCTATTCTGACTCGTGTAGGATATCTTATTGTGGTTTCAATTTGCATTTTTCTGATGATTAATGATAAACTTTTTTTTTTCAGAAGCCTGTTGGCCATATGTATGTCTTCTTTTGTGAAATATCTATTCATGTCCTTTGCCCAATTTTTAATGGAATTATTTGTATGGGGTTTTTTTTTTTTGTTAGTTGTTTAAGTTTATAAATTCTGGATATTAGTCTTCCATTGGATGCACAATTTGCAAATATTTTCTCTCATTTTGCAAGTTGTTCACTCCGTTGATTATTTCTTTTTCTGTGCAGAAAGAAGCTTGTTAGCCGACGTAAGTCTCAATTGTCTATTTTTATTTTTGTTGCCTGTGCTTTTGAGGCTTTAGTCATGAATTCTTTGCCTTGACTAATATCTACAAGAATTTTCCCTAGGTTATCTTCTAGTGTTTATATAGTTTCAGGTCTTACAGTTAAGCCTTTAATCCATCTTGAGTTGATATTTCTGTCTGATTTCTTATCCCTGTGAACTGACTGAAGCCATGGAAGACCTCTAGGTCCCCAGTGGAAGTTGAGAACAAACAGCAGGCATAGGAGAGAAATGATACTCAGGGAGCAAACTTTTGACTAATAAATATTGACTCATCTATGTTTAATTGCAATATCAATTGCATTTTAATGAGCATATACTATGTGATAAGTGCTGTCATAATTGCTTCAAAAGAACAACTTAAATTATATTGAGCCCTACTATATGCTATTTACTGTTCCAAGTGCCTAATATTTATTAACTCCTATAAGCGTCATAACCCTCTAAAATAGGTGATATTGTTACTCTCATTAAAAAGTGTAGCCTTCATGGGGGCAGGGATGTTATTGTACTTACAGAACTCAACATATAAAAACTAAATGACTCTATCATACAGTTGTGGAAACTGAGAGGCCAAGTGTATTGCTCTGGCCCAGGATTTCTCAACTTCAGAACTAAGAACATTGGTTTTTAAGAACTCAGGCTGGTAAATAGAGTCATGACGGTGTCAGGGATGAGGTTATTTGTGAGCTTAACAGTAAGGACTCCCACCTACCACAGTAGATCTACACTGCCACAGCACATGTCAACTGCTGGAAACAGACACCATCACTTGAGGAGACCAGTAAGTCTCTTGGTGGCATATTGACTACATTAGACTTTTCCTACTCTGAAGGGACAGTGATTTATTTTGACAGATATCCACACTTAGTCTAAGAATGAGTTTGCCTCATCTGCCTCAGCAGGGGCTTCGGCTAGCCCATTTTCTTGAGATTTCTTTAATATTTGAAGCAGCATAAGGCTGAGCAGGGTTAAGAACCATGGAGAATATCTACCTTTTGGCTTGCAAATGGATGTCCAGGATTTGTTATTCCCTCAGGAGAACACAAGTATCTGTTTAAATATCTATCATGGGCTTAGATGATTGGATAAAATGTCAAGGGCCACTAGCTATATTTAAGTTAGCAACCACACTGTGCAACACACCACAAGCATTAGTGGTGGTGATTGTTACTAACTAAAGATGGAAAGAAAGGAGGAAGAACAGGTTTCAAAAGAAAGTTATTTCAAAATTGGAAAGCTTCTCCATGTTATAGCTGTGGGAAGGAATAGGGAAATGTGGGAAAAACAGATTGCATTGGGAAGTTGAGGAATGGAAAGGAGGAAACAGCGGAGTCTGAGCTATGAAGCCAGTCTCTTGGGACTTTCCAGCTCATATTCAATTTTCTGTTTCAAGGTTTGAATGGGGATCCCAGTCTTTGGGGATCCTGCTCCAGATGGACATATAAGGAACATGAAATAACAAAGGATAGTGTTTTTGGGTAGTAGAGAGGCTAAAGACCTGAGAATGTGTTTGGGAAGGGCATTCTATGTGAAATGTAAGTTTTCTAGGAAGAGGGGACATAGTTTTTAATCTCTTTATTGAAGCTTTCTGTGGCTTAAACATTATTTTTCTCTGTCAAAAGCCATTGGCCTGAACCATAAGAATCAGAATGATTCTGGGCATAAAGAATCCTTCATGATTTGTTTTTAGTTTGCCTTTCCAGCATTTACCCATTCCTCACGCTACTGTTTGCTGATGATAATGACCTCCTCCTCATTTTCCCACTGTTTTCTCCTCCCCATGCTTCTGCGAGGCCATTCGTGTCTGGAATGCCTTTCTCTCCTATCCCCCTCAGAGAATATCTCCTCATCTTTCAGAGAGCCAGATGAGCTGTTGTTTTTTTCCAGATGGCCTTCTTCAGTGCCCAGAGAGAGTTGGCTGGTCCTCCTTTGTACCCACCTCTTTTGCATGCCTGATAAAGTAGCATTCGCTTGATTTGTTACAGGCCTGTTTTCTTCACAGGTAAGTTTCTTAGACTGGGGGCTACCTTATTATTATTTTTTTAATATGCTTCAGTGGTTGGCAGACAGCAGGTGACATAATAAACACTTATCGAGAGTGTGACTTTAGAAATGAGTCACTCTGGAGGTGGCTGATCAGGTGTCTTCAGTGCAACTCACAAATAACAAAACATTTTGGAAGAGTAGTAGAAGTATGAGTTTGTACAGGGAAGAGGTGTAATAACTATATGTAAAATAAGTGTTATATAACATGATAGGAAATATTTTCCAGGGAATCTAAGACCAAGATAGAAATCCATCTGTCTCTGCTGACAGCGACCGTAGCCTGGCTCATGTTTTCTTTTCTATAATTTTGTAATTTAAGATTTAAATCCCATAAAGTGAACAGCTGATAAACTCGACAAGTGTCAGAATACAGATAATAAGAAAAAAAACCCAAATATTTTCTTTATTTTGCCTTCTCTCCGTTGTGTCACTCAATCAACTATTCCCACCCTGACGTGTTGGTCACGCTAAAGGACAAGGACATGAATAGAGGCTTGTGAAGGGTTGTATGTTTTGGTGGAGGAAGCATTTAATTTTTCATTTTGTTCCCTTGAGCTAGAGGCAACATTTATTTTTTCAGATCTCATATTTTTAATTTATGAGGTATCGCTTATGCTCATTTTCTTCAACATTTCCAAAACCTCACCAGTTTAGATTAAGTTAAACTACTATAAAAGTGAAATATCATAGAATATTTTAAAACTAGCTACATTAGCTTTTTAGAAAGTATATCATTAACAGAAACAACATTAGAAGAATACAACAAAGCATTGATGAAGAAATTTAGTTAGGTATGCTTTAATAAATACATGACTTTTTTTAAAAAAGCCTGAATTCTTTTATGTGCAAATAACTACTAATAACTATAAAAGTATTTGAAAATCTAGTTCTCACAGGTAGTATTAATATGGTCTGTCAAATATTAATATATGTGCTATTTATAATAGTTATTTGCTTAAACAGCTTCTTTTGCCATAGATGTTAAAGATATAAGCTTCAGCTCAATTCTGGTCCAATTATTAAGAATTAAAAAAGAACGATCATTCAAGAGATTGAGTTTTAAACTGTACTATGTTTAACTCCACTGTTTGCATTACATGAACTATGGACTTGCATCAAGAAAATAATGTATATTTCTAGAGACATTTTGAATGCTGGGGGAAGAATTTGACCAGCAGGACGTCCTATTGTCAAAACAGTATGAGGGCCTGTTTGCTTCATGGTGGGAAGATCTGCTTTCCTAACAGATTCCGAAGGTAGAGAACAGAAGGAGATGAAGGACCCTAGTCCTGCAGTGTGAGCAGATAACGGCACTTCAGCTGCTTCTCTACACAGGCAGGAGGTTGGACTTAGCAATTTTGTTAGAGACTTCTTAGTTCTTAATATCTGTATCATTAGTTGACAGATGGATTTCTGTCTGGAATCTTATTTCAAGAAAGCTGCCTCCTGCTAGATAATCTCCTTAAACTGTAATTGACAAATGGAATGAATTTCATTTGCCTGAATTTTGGATGAATATACAAAAATGTTATCCATGCCTTCAATCTGTGGAGCCCCTTCTTTTAATAAATATTTATTGAGCATTTACTATGTGCCAAAAATTCTGCTAAAAACTGGGATACAGTGGAGAATAAAAAGGATACTATTCTCATTCTTCAGTGTTAGCAACAAACGAGGATTTGAGTGCAAATACTCTTATAATAATTTTGTGTGTGTGTTTATCAAAATTCTGTCCTCATTTTCCTTACCATTTTAGGTGAAAAAGGGAGAGATTTGTCTAGGATGTAATAACTTCTTTTTTTTTTTCTCTATAAAAAGTACAGTCAATTTCTCCAGTTAACTTTTTCAGACCACAGTTTCTTAACTTGGGAATAGTCACAACTGAGGTCAGACAGAAATTCTCTTTGAATTTTGAAGGCCAGTTATTACAGATATATCTAATAAACCACAGTCCACCCTCTCAGCCCAGACTTTGGGACTTTATGGCTGATGGTAAGAGAACCTATATTTATACTGGTCTCCTACAGAAAACCCTGCCTGAGTTTCCTCACTGCTGCCCTGGCCTGCAGATTTCAGACTCCAGATCACAACATCGACTCTTATTGAATTGCTAGCCTACCAGACTGCTCTGCAGATTTTGGACTTGCCAGCCCCCCAGAAGTTCATGAGATAGTTCCTTAAAACACATAAATGTGTTTCTCTTTTTCTTTCTAAATATACATGTATGATATATATGAGTATATATGTATATGTTCTATATGTATGTGATATATATATATATATACATATATACATATATATATATACATATAAAATTAGATACGATTAGTTTCATTTCTGCAGACAACTCTAATACAGGCAATTTGAAAGGGAACAGATATTTAGTGTATTGTACCAGAAATACTCAGTGTCCTAATAGATTACGTATATTTTGCTGAATTCCACCCGGAATCCATAAGAACATGTTGTCAAACCCTTTGTCTGGTGAGGAAAGCATGAAAGACACTGCCCTCAATCCAAGACCTCTGCTTAAAAATTTTGAAAGCATTGTCTGCCTGCCTCCATCTCCTGAGTCCTGTTCTGTGGACCAGAAAAAGTCGATACTGAGACCCTTATGTCATCCCATGCTGTCTTTGTCCCATCAGCAGCCGCATGTGGCTGTCTGTGGTTAGTAATCGAGCAATTGCTCAGGGAAGTACATGTGCTAATGGTGCATGGCAGCTTTACAAACACTGCCCGTTTGAGTTA
Source organism: Saimiri boliviensis (assembly GCF_048565385.1). NCBI lineage: Eukaryota > Metazoa > Chordata > Mammalia > Primates > Cebidae > Saimiri > Saimiri boliviensis. Next base: position 90,479,161 of record NC_133450.1, on the reverse strand, counting down.
GACCTGAATTGTCCTCTGATTTAAAGATTCCACTGTGATTATCAGAGCTTTGGGGATGATGCTGGCCAGAAAGAATGTGCATGGCTATTATTGTGCCAATTTTATAATTCATCTTTTAATAATCTGTAACTGAAGAGCTGAATGGAATTTATCAAACCCTGCCTTGTTTCTCACTGGGGAGCTTTCTGTGTTTTGTTACCGAGCCAAGGCTGAATGCAGCTGTTAGAGCTGTCACCAGCATTCTGGTTCACCCAAATATTGATAATGATTACTCCTGCTTCACATGGAAAGCATTTATTTAAATATCTGTAATGGAAAGACCGTTATTATTGGTATTACAGCTTTACAGTGAGTATATCAAAATGTAGATATGACCTTCATAAACCATGTTTGCAAAAAGCTACATCTCTCTCCTGCATAGTACACAGGATCCTGGGCTAGTATTGTTGCTCATCTGTTCTTCATAGAAATAGGGAGAAGTTATTACTAGAGAACAATTAAACCCACAGAAATGTCCAAATGTTGGCAGGCTGCAGCCATCCTCAACACCATACAACAGCCTGTTATGATCAGCAAAATCCAATAGCCGGAGCTTTGAGCCTAAGGAGGTAAACAGCATAATGAATTTTCTTTACCCTGTCATTACTCCTCTCCCGGCTTTCCTGGATTACGGTCACAGGCAGGTCACAGCCCATTTATGCACGCTTCATGCAAAGTGCTTTGGGGTGGAGGCTGGGTCTTGGTCTAACTGGCGGTGACCAACGTATCATTGTGAGGAATGAAAAGCTGCTGCTGCCCCTTGCCAGCGCCATCACTGGGAAGCCCTGTGCACAAGCCCACTGCCTCATATTTCCTTCTCAGGTGTTTCCTTTTCTTTTCTCCTTGCTTTTCCCTATTTGCTTGCCTGGGTAGTCTTCTGTCTCCTGAATCAAATTATCTTTGTTCTTTATCACATGAGACACGCTTGTTGCTCCAATTAAGAGAATTTTATTTCATAGATCATGTCCAGTCACCTCCAGGGGAATGTTTGAGTAGCCACCTAGTACAGTGAGGACCTCAGCTGAGGCTTACTTGTATTCACAGCAACGGGTTGCCCTATTTGCAGGGGCTAAGGAGATCTTGTGAGAAATATTCCTAGGGAGCAAGGACTTTTCTGTCAAAGCCTTACTTGTCAGAGGGAAAGAGAAAGACTGAGTCTAGCCCTAGGGCTACTATGAAACTTGAATCATAGCTTAGCCCCTGGAAGCATATTTGGGCCTGGAGGAGAGAGAGAGCAGTAAGTATAAGTCATGCCATTATGCTCTGTGACAAATTGGGGCTCAGTGACATACTGGTTAGGGACCCATCCAGCAGAGTGTAACACAGAGGTGGGGAGCCCCCTCCCCTGCAGGAGAACCCCAGTGCCTGGAACAACCGGGGCCACAGCCCTCCGCCTAGTCTGCCAAGGGGCCACCAGCAGAGGCCTGCTGTGCCTCCTGAGCTGCAAAACTCAGCCAAACAGGATGGAGATCCCTGGGGTGGTCTGAGTTCCATTGGAATATCCCTGAATGAATGGACAATATGCCTTTGCCCTTTTCTGCCACATGTGGTCCATCTTGGCTAGTTCGTTCCTTCCTCCATGTATTGTGAGTCCTTGGCCGGGAGGGCTGAGCTAAGTTCCTTAAGGAGGGCTTCTGGATTTCCCATGTGAACACTGCATCCTGATCTTAGCTTAAAGCAAGAATAAGAATATTTTGCTTTACAATAGAGCTGAAGTCTAAAATTGGACCTGCTTTCCAGTATCCTGCTGGCTAATAAAAAAGTTTGTTTTCAAGGAATAGCTTTTGGGACTTAACATTGCTTAAGTAGATTCCCTGAGAAGAAAACCTAAAAGAAAATTTAGGAGACATTGATGTCCTTAAGACAGAAAAACACTGGGTGAAAAAGAAAGTGATGAAAAGAATGTTGTGCTTCGCCAAGTCAGCCATTTGAAACAAAACTCCTCTTGTTTAAACTGGAAACTGTCTATTTTGGCCCATGAATGTAGTCTTAAAGTATATTCTTAATTTCAGGAGCCTTTGTTACAAGAAAGCCAAATAATCAGCGCTTCCAGTTTCAGAGAACTTTTCCTGTTTTAAAATGGCTTGGGGTTCAGATGATGAATCATGTAATTTTGTAAGAATTTCCTATAATGTAGTATGAAATTATGCTCACATGCTCTGAAGTGTTTCTAAATAGCTCTGGCCACATCTTAGATATTCACTGTCTGAGAATGTATGATTTAAGAAATCGTAACAAGATGGCAGAATTTTGTTCTAAAGGATTTTCAAGGCACTGATCTCCACTCACTTCAATGTTGTTGAAGATTTTCCCTAAGACAGCTCTCAACTCCTGCTACCTTCACACCCCAAAACCACAATTTTCAGAACTTTCAAGACAAGTTCTTCCAGCTTGGGATGGTAGTCTGTAGCATTAAAGGAGCTGATTCATTGAATTCTTTCCTCTTATTCGATGCCATGAATTTAGGGCCTGTCTCCTGTTTGATATTTGTTCTCAGCTTGCTGCCAGTTCCCTGCTAAGTGATTATTATGATCTTACTTAAGGCAGGTAGACTGACCCACCTCTTAAAAAATTTCACAAAGTTTCGTGTGTTTCTGGCAGGAGAGAACATTTTAGGAGAGATTTTACATCAGAATCTTAAAGGGTTTTGTAACATTAAAAAATGTAGAAACCAAGGAATTAAGGAATGTGCTTACTGGGCAGACGTCTTGAGGACTCCAGGCTAAAGAGAAATAATGATAAAATAAATGGTGACGTGATGGATAATTTGAGGCCTGGGAATGTTGATCAATACCCTTTAAATTCCACTATCTACGAGGCTGGAATTTTTTGTGAGTTTTTCCAAGCAGCTAACAATTTCTTTCTTTCTCTCTCATATGAATCAGTGCTTTGGGTTTCTTAATTCACGTTTTGTTCATAGGTATACTTCTTTCACAGGAGTTGTTTCAGTCCAGAGAAGTTGTATGCAAATGAATATATGATAAATTGAGTACTGCTTTAACTCTTTGAGGTTAGCAGATTTTTAAATATATATATATATATATTTTTTTTTTTCGTGAAATCTTTGTAAGTTGAGGTATGACCAAATAATTAGTTTACTTGGAAAAATCTAAATGTTTTATGTGCTGACTCTACTTAAAATGGGGAGATGTTTCCCAGTTCAGTCTGCACTGAACCAGAGCTTTATCTGTGAAGTCAGATTCCCTGTCTTATCCCACACTGCTGCTGCTTCTGAATATTGTACTTGTTTTCTACTTGGACATTGATTTCAGTAGAACTACATGTCTAAAGAGTTAATTTATAAAAAAGGAACCTGTTCAAAAAGGAAACTCCTGGAGAATTCGAATTGCTAGATTTTTATTCTTATTTTTTAAGGAGGAAAGAATAAAAAAAGCCCACAATTCTCAGGAAAGATTGTAATTTTAATCTGTTCAATTTCTTTATAGAGGACACAAGCATTTAGAAACAGAGTCTCATGATATTCAACACGTTCTTTAATTTTTGAAGTTGATTTAAAAAATACACATATGTGTTTCTGGATTTTATTTGGATATATAAATACTTACGTACTCTGTTCCACTTTTTATTTTATCACTGTTGTTTATCACAGAGCATTGCAGGCACCAGCCTTCATGTGGGCAAGGCTGTGGCACGGTGGAGACAGTACTATGGGCTGGAGAAAGAGTGTAAATTACAACCCGAGTGTGTACGGGTCATCGTGTGCTGTTGGCTGTGTGGGTTTGGGTGGGTTTGCCTTGGACGCAGGGATGAGGGGGTGAAGGAGGCTGAAAGCAAGCCCCAGAATCAGCACAGCATGAATGTCATTGGAGCAATAAAATGGGGAAAGGATGGAAAGAGCTAAATTAAAGAAAGGATAAAATACATGAGAGAGAATCATGAAGAGGAGGAAGGCACAGGCCCTGAAGTGGAGGGAGTGGGATGGTAAGTGAGAAACACTATGGTTGGTGCCACTCATCTGTGGTCGCTTCCTTTCATCATCACAGGAGGCTGGGGTAAGGTGTGGTGGGGCAGAGAAACAGGTTCAGGCTGAAAAAGGGATGAGAGACATACCGGGAAGAGAGGAAGTGAGGGGAATAGGAAGTACTGTAAATGAGGGCACAGGGTCTGAAGGGAGGGGTTGGCCTGTTTACGGCTTTAGGAATAGGAAGTGTTAATGTAAGACTGAGAGCAGAGGGTTGGCCTCAGAAAAAGTTTTCTAGAGTATTCTGCTTCTGCTTTCTAATTTGCTCTCTGCCACTGAGAAGAGGAAGGAGGAGGCCTGATAAGACCCTCTCTCACTCCTCCAGCTGAGAACGGGCTGGGTGGGAACGCGCTGGGTGGGAACAGGCTGGGTGGGAACGGGCTGGGTGGGAATGGGCTGGGTGGGAACAGGTGAGGTGAGGCAGCGCTGTCCTGCTGGTGGAGACACAGTCCCTCAGAGAGAGCCTGTGGTGTGAACAGACCATGGCTGTGGAGTTTTGCACATCTGCCTCTGTGTGCTTCCTTGGTGACCTTGCCCAAGTAATTTAACTGTTCCAAGCTTCAGACGTTTTATCTAGAAAGTGGAAATGAAAACATCTACCTTCCAAGGTTGCTGCTACCAATGAGATATTGGCCGGTAGTATGGTTGAACTGGATTCTTTTTTTTTTTTTTTTTTTTGAGACAGAGTTTTGCTCTGTCACCCAGGCTGGAGTGCAATGGCGTGATTTCGGCTCACTGCAACCTCTGCCTCCCATGTTCAAGCAATTCTCCTGCCCCAGCCTCCTGAGTAGCTGGGATTACAGGCACCTGCCACCATGCCCAGCTAATTTTTTTGTATTTTTAGTAGATATGGGGTTTCACTATGTTGGCCAGGCTGGTCTCAAACTCATGACCTCAGGCAACCCACCTGCCTCAGTCTCCCAAAGTGCTGGGATTATAGGCATGAACCACCGTGCCTGGCCAGTTAAACTGGATTCTTAATCTCCCCTCGGATTTTTTTGGTGAATTGTCTAATGGATATTGGGAATTCTTGCTCTGCTGGAATGCCCAGGGACAGCCACCGAGAAGCACATGGTTACCTGGGGATTGGAGTGGCCTTTGGTCCATCATGGTCCTGGTACCAGTTTGACCTCCTCTAGTGGTGACAGAACTTTGCTGTTGGGGAGGTACAGGCATCTCCAAGACAAGTGGCCTGAGTGCCAAGGTGCCCTGGGATGGCATCAAAGTGAGCAGTGTATGGCTTATGCATCCTTTTTGGGTTAACGTGCTTAATTCTTCTACAATCCAAAAGTATACAAAGATGAACATAGTCTTGACTTCCAACTTTTAATTTTGACTGTAATAATTATATGAATTTTCTAAAATATACCTGTAGACCTCCATGCCATGGAGTCAATTATAAATAACAGTGGAATAACTGAATATTGCTTTGATATTGGAGGCTGGAAACTTCGACTAGCACCCTTAAATTCTATAAACTGGCCTTGCCTTCAGGTTCTTAAAATCAGTCCAGTTCTCTCTTTCTCTGGAGTAAATAGATTTTGGTATCTTGAACTTCTGTTTCATCTCCACATGCATTTTTCTGCTCTTCAAGCTCAGGGTTGAGACTTCATTCATTTCCCTCTACCCCTGCACTCCTCTTTCATGTGCTCATGCTCATTTTCCTCCTTTTCAATTCTTAGTTACTAGATTTGGGCTCTTGTCCACTCTGCCTGTCTGAGACTTGGTTTTTGGATCTAATACTACCTTCCCCCAACTCTGAAGCTATCATGAAGATTAAATGCAATTATGTAGTTGTTAAGCTACCTAAAAGGCTTCTCCACAAACAATAATCATGAACAAACACATTATAAAATGAGTTTCTAAATATATTTATATTATTAATCTGCAAACAATGGGATGAGAGAAGAATCAGAGAAGGCAACTCAACTAAGACTGAGTATGTGTATTTATATTCATATGGAATAGCTCATCCCAAATTTATTTTCTGGGAATTTTCCTCTATTGCTGTGGAAGCAGTCACTGTGTGACCAGTTCCTGGTCTGTGGGTAATTTTGTCAAAGATGGGCATCTGAACTAGACTATTGGTCAGTGAGTCTATTCCTTGGGATCTTTGGAATTCATCTGAGGAAGTCAGGGAAGTGGGTTGAGAAGGAAGGAGAGCCAAGCACAGTGAAGTAGCTAGAGTGGAGGGGAGAGGCAGCAAGACTCTGGACAGAGCTTGAACTCCAGTTCCGTCTGGTTCTGATGCCTGGCTATGTATCTGTCCCTGGGTTCCTTGAGGAACCCCTATATCTCTGTAGTGATTATTCTCCCTTTTGCTTATCCTAGTTTGAGATGAAGTTCTGTTGCTTGCAACTAAGTGCCCTAACTAATGTAACGATCAACTAGATACAAAAATATCTAAGGACCTCATGAGCAGTGTAAACTGAATTATCTATAAGGCCCCTTTGATTTCTGTAATTTTATTTAAATTTATTTATTTATTTGAGATGGAGTTTCACTCTTGCTGCTCAGGCTGGAGTGCAATGGCATGATCTTGGCTTATTGCAACCTCTGCCTCCCAGGTTCAAGTGATTCTCCTGCCCCCGTCTCCTGAGTAGCTGGGATTATAGGTACCCACCATCATGCCTGGCTAATTTTTATATTTTTGTAGAGTCAGGGTTTCACGACGTTGGCCAAGTTGGTCTTGAATTCTTGATCTCAGGTGATCTGCTGATCTGTGCCTCCCAAAGTGCTGGGGTTACATGCGTGAGCCACCGCACCTGGTCTTATTTTAATTTGTACTTTTTTGAGACAGAGTCTTACCATGTCACCTACTGGAGTGCTGAGGTGTGATCTTGGCTCACTCCAACCCGGGTTCAAGCACTTCTCCTGCTTCAACCTCCTAAGTAGCTGGGATTACAGGCACAGGCCATCGTGCCTGGCTAATGCTATATTTTAGTAGAGACGGGGTTTTACCATGTTGGCCAGGCCAGTCTCCAACTCCTGACCCCAAGTGATCCGCTGGTCTCAGCCTCCCAAGGTGCTGGGATTACAAGTGTGAGCCACCACACCTGGCCTTGATGTGTGTGTGTGTGTGTGTGTGTGTGTGTGTGTGTGAAGAAAGTGATAGTGGGCTCTGGACAATCACAAGGTTCTTCATCTCCTGCCAGATAAATGCAGAATAGACCACAAATGGTAAATGAAACTAAAAACTGTAATTTTATAGACAGTAAGCAGTTTGAGGAGGTTGCAAGCTGCATATATACTATGATTGCATAAGTATTAACAACACAGCTTTTGGTTACTTTCCTTAAGTTACTTTTTAGTTCTAGATGTTGATGGGCACAGTGTAAAGGTGGCAGAGGAAGGTTTCAAATAATCATTCCAGGAAAACAAGGAAATACAATTGGGAATTGGTAAGTCTGATTCTCCAGACTGAGATGATGTTAGTGCCATGTGATTGTTCCTGAACCCTGAGTCTAGGATAGCTCTTTTCAAATAATTTCTGAGAGATGAGGGGTATCCTGCCTTTGAAACGGGAAGGACAGATGCCCTGCAGCTGTCCTTTCAGAAGGAAATGTGCCAGGTGCAAGATGCCATTTTGGCCTCTTAATGATGACTTATGAGCTCTGAGCTTCAATTACCATGCACTTGATGGAGATGTCATTTGTCTTTGTTTCAGGGGATGTGGTTTTAAACATTTGAAAAAATAAAACTCAGCCTTTCCTTATTAATTTTTTTTAAGGGATCTTTGTGCTAATCATTTCAGATGGGTGACTTTTGTTGCCTTATCTATGTGCTGAAAGTGTAGTTGACTACCTGTCTTTTAGCTGGGGTTAGCTTTCATCTAGTCTAAATTAACTCAGTTTTGCTCCCTACTACACATCAAAAAGCCACTAATTTATCAATAAGTACTGTTATGTTCAGCTGATAGGGTGGAACCAGCCGTCTACGGGGGTAACATTCTCTTCTCCCACAAACTCTCTTGGGTAGTGGCTAAGAGCCCAGACTCTGTCACTGGACTGCCTGGATTTAAATCCTAGCTCCGCCACTTATTCGTGTGAACTTAGACAAGTTACTTAATATATCCACATTTCCTAATTTATAATGCGAGGCGGTCTGGATCAAATGGGTAAATATATGTCAAGCACTCAGTACAGTGCCTGGCACATGGCAAATGCTACGCTAATGTTTGCTAAGTGACTTATTTCTCCATTAGAATAGACTTAAGTGTCAAGTCTTCTTCCTTCAGAGATTGCCTAAAACCACACAGAGGTAACATTTTTTTGGTGTCTGATGCTGTTGTAAGAATGGATCCTGAAGAGATGGGCTGCGGTAGCAAGGGAAGGAGGTCCCTTGAAAAAGCGCAGGGCTTAGAAAGAGGAATCCTGCAGGAGAGTTTAGCCACAGATTCTACTTGTCTGGCAACCTTTCACTTTCAAGCCAGGAGCAGCAGGGCAGGTGGCGAGATCTGCCTCTTCTTCATAGTTCCTGCTGCCATCTCTCTGGGATCCTACAAGCCAGGGTTTCCCATGGAAACTCCCAGTCAGAACTGTAATGCTTTTTGCACTATAATGGCTCAGTTGTTGAGTGGGTTGGAAATAAGCAGTCTTCTGATTCTTCACACTGTGTTGATAGAGAACAGGGTTCAGGTGAAAGAAATTACCAATCATTTTTCGTTATTCAAGGTATCACTCACCCACTCCAAGGAACATGACTGAGGCAGCTGTGAGGATGTAGAGTATCAGGCCCCAAACCATCTGGCAGATCAGAAGGGGCATTCTCTGGCTTGGAGAAGCTGACATTCAGTCAATCGTTGTTGCTGGCTCCTGCAGTGATTAGCCTCGTTTCAGACAATGAGAAGTTATGGGGGGCGGGGGGGTGGGAATGAAGCCTTGATATACAGGTTGCACAATTGTAAGAGTTTTTTGTTGTTATTGTTGTTTTGAATGGCATTTTCTCTCCCAAAAGGATAATTTGAGAAGCTTTTGTATATATTGTCTTGTTACATTGGTGGGTGACAATTTTCCATGGGTCTCTCATGTTTCTGCATGTCTTGTGAGCAAAGACACTGCCTACAGATAGCAGAGATACTGTCTTTTCATGAATATGTGTTTAGAGATAAGTCTGAAGGAACGATCTCCCTTTTGAGGAAAGGGTAGGCATGCTTCTAATCTAATCTAATAAAGATAGCATCTTCTTCTGAAGAAAAGGCAGGTATGCTGATGCTATCCATTGTGAAAGTTGTGGGTATCCTCAGTGCAGGATCCGTCTCCTGTGATGTAACCCACAATGTGTACAGGTATTTATCTTTCTTTCTTCATATAGTCTCAGACTTGGGAGTTGGGACTTGAGGACTGGCACAGATTTTTGACCTGCATTCTTTCTAAGCTTGTGGAGCATGTTCATAGCAACAGTGATTCATACAACTGAATGTAATTCTCAATGGTGCATTCTAGCTATATGTTTCCAAAATATTTTTTTTCTGCCAGCTTCCTGCTGTATGTTGCTTTTGGAAGATCTTTTTATTTCTGTTCAAAAATGGAATATTGGCCAGACGTGGTGGCTCATGCCTGTAATCCCAGCACTTTGGGAGGCTGAGTTGGGCAGATCACTTGAGACCAGGAGTTCGAGACGAACATGGCCAACATGATGAAACCCCGTCTCTACTAAAAAAATACAAAAATTAGCTGGGTGTGGTGGTGTGAACCTGTATTCCCAGCTACTCAGGAGGCTGAGGCAGGAGAATTGCTTGAACCCAGGAGGCAGAGGTTGCAGTAAGCCGAGATTGTGCCACTGCATTCCAGCCTGGCATCTGGTGACAGAACCGGACTCTGTCTCAAAAAAAAAAAAAAAAAAAAAAAAAAGGAAAAGAAAAAGAAAAAAATGGAATATTTTGGGTCAGGGTTGAAGATTTAATACGATAACTTGCACATTATCGTATCTTTCCTATTAAAAAAAATCTACTTCCCTTTTCCAAGATCCATCCTGGTTTTACTCTTCTCTCCCTCCAAGAAAGAGTTCAGCCTTTCTAAGATTCCATTCCTGGACAACGGTTCCGCATTTGATTAGCTCCATAAATAGTTAAGTGACTAAATGGGGCCCTGTTAATCCAATCCAAGGTCTCTCTGAATCCAAATCTCATATGCTTTCTGCTATATCGTTCTGCTTTTTCATAGTGAAAAGAGCAACCACAAATGTTTATTGAAAATCCATTCTGGCCAAGCACTGAAATAAGAGTTTCACTTGTATTCTCTTCCATGATCCTTACAACAATTCCACTGGGGTAGATTCTGTTGTTATTATTTTCACACAGATGAAAAAACTCAGGCTTAGACAGTTATCTACTGTGTGCTAGGGCAGATAGCAACTGACGGCGGATGAATGGGAGCTCAAGTCTGTCTTCTTAACAACCAGACCACATTGCCTCCCAGGAAGGTCCTGCCCAGTTAGTGTCTGAATAACATCTGAATGAAGGAGGCTTTATCGAAATGAATTATGCTACACACAAAATATTCATTTTACGTTTTAAAGGTGTCCTAAAGCTAATTGCAGTGAAGATTACAGAGTCTTGATTCTCTATTGTGAAGAATCTTCAAGAAGAAACAGTTATTCTCCTTGTTAAATTTTTCAGACTTGCTGTTTTGTCATTTAATAACGTACATCAGTTAAGGTCTTTTCCTCTACTAATGACAACTCTTGAGTAATTTATTCATCTTGGTTTGCTCAAATTGAGACTATGTTGCTTTTATAGTGGTGATCATAGTAGAATAAAAATAATTAAGTCATAATACAACTGGATATCTATTTTCTCATTTATACCGGAGCCAGGTATAAATAACTATCAAATCTCCCACCAGCTGAGAATGACGTTTTAAATCCCTTTGTTTGCTTACTTGCACAAGCTTTATATTGCATCACAGTATTTTCTTTAAATCTTTTGTTAGAGCTCTTAAGTTCCATCCAGTAAATGGTACATTATTTGAGCTTTTTTATTTGTACGTTATAATATTCATGAACCATTATTCTAGACAAACAAAAGAAAGCCTCACTAAGACCATTAGATGCTTCACAGTATTGCAGAGGCAGCATAGTAGGCAGAAAAGAATGTGGTGAGTTAAATATGCATCCGAGTGTCTCCATTTACCATTGGAGTGATTTTTGGTAAATTTCTTCATCCCAATAAGCCTCAGTTTTTCACCTGTAAAATAAGATATTATCTAACCTGCAGAGCCTTTGTGAGCATTAGAAATAATGCCTATAAGTTAACTGGTCCTTCGACAAAATTCAACGGCCCTTTATGCTAAAAACCCCCAATAAACTAGGTATCGATGGTACGTATCACAAAATAATAAAAGCTATTTACAACAAACCCACAGCCAATATCATATTGAATGGGCAAAAACTGGAAGCATTCCCTTTGAAATCTGGCACTAGACAAGGATGCCCTCTCTCACCACTCCTATTTAATATAGTATTGGAAGTTCTAGCCAGAGCAATCAGGCAAGAGAAAGAAATAAAGGATATTCAATTAGGAAAGGAGGAAGCCAAATTGTCTCTATTTGCAGATGACATGATTGTATATTTAGACAACCCCATCGTCTCAACCCAAAATCTCCTTAAACTTTTAAGCAACTTCAGCTAAGTCTCAGGATACAAAATCAATGTGCAGAAATCACAAGCATTTCTATACACCAGTAATAGACAGAGAGCCAAATCAAAAGTGAACTCCCATTTACACTTGCGACAAAGAGAATAAAATACCTAGGAATACAACTAACAAAGGATGTGAATGACCTCCTCAAGGAGAACTACAAACACTGCTCAGTTAAATAAGAGAGGACACAAACAGATGGAAAAACATTCCATGCTCATGGTTGAGAAGAATCAACATCGTGAAAATGGCCATACTGCCCAAAGTAATAGTTTCAATGCTATTCTCATCAAGCTACCAATGGCCTTCTTCACAGAACTGGAAAAAACCACTTCAAACTTCATATGGAACCAAAAGAGAGCCCACTTAGCCAAAACAAACCTAAGCAAAAAGAACAAAGCTGGAGGCATCACACTACCTGACTTCAAACTATACTGTAAGGCCACAGTAATCAAAACAGCATGGTACTGGTACCAAAACAGAGTCATAGACCAATGGAACAGAACAGAGGCCTCAGAAGCAACACCACACATCTACAACCATCTGATCTTTGACAAACCTAACAAAAACAAGCAATGGGGAAAGGATTCCCTGTTTAATAAATGGTGTTGGGAAAACTGGCTAGCCATGTGCAGAAAGCCGAAACTGGACCCCTTCCTGACACTTTACACTAAAATTTACTCCAGATGGATTAATGATTTAAACATAAGACCTAACACCATAAAAACCCTAGAAGAAAACCTAGGCAAAACCATTCAGGACATAGGCATAGGCAAGGACTTCATGACTAAAACACTGAAAGCAATGGCAACAAAAGCCAAAATAGACAAATGGGATCTAATTAACAGAGCTTCTATACAGCAAAGGAAACAACCATTAGAGTGAACCAGCAGCCAACAGAATGGGAAAAATTTTTTGAAATCTACCCATCTGATGAAGGGCTTATATCCAGAATCCACAATGAACTAAAACAGATTTACAAGAAAAAACAAACAAACCCATTCAAAACTGGGAAAAGGATATGAACAGACACTTTACAAAAGAAGACATTGATGAGGCCAACACACATGAAAAAATGCTCATCATCACTGGTCATTAGAGAAATGCGAATCAAAACCACATTGAGATACCATTTCACGCCAGTTAGAATGGCGATCATTAAAAAATCTGGAAACAACAGATGCTGGAGAGGATGTGGAGAAATAGGAACACTTTTACACTGTTGGTGGGAGTGTAAATTAGTTCAACCATTGTGGAAGACAGTGTGGTGATTCCTCAAGGACCTAGAAATAGAAATTCCATTTGACCCAGCCATCCCATTACTGGGTATATACCCAAAGAATTATAAATTGTTATATTATAAAGACACATGCACACGTAAGTTCATTGTGGCACTGTTTACAATAGCAAAGACCTGGAACGAACCCAATGTCCATCATCGACAGACTGGATAAAGAAAATGTGGCGCATATACATCGTGGAATACTACGTGGCCATAAAAAAACGAATTCATGTCCTTCATAGGGACATGGATGAATCTGGAAACCATCATTCTCAGCAAACTGGCAGAAGAACAGAAAATCAAACACTGCATGGTATCCCTCATAGGCGGGTGTTGAACAGTTAGAACACATGGACACAGGGAGGGGAGCATCACACACTGCGGTCAGTAGTTGGGGGCTAGGGAAGGGACAGTAGGGGATTGGGAGGGTGGGGAGGGATCATGAGGGGAGAAATACCAGATATAGGTGATCGGGGAGGGGAGGGGGATGAAGGCAGCAAACCACTTTGCCATGTATGTGCCTATGCAACAATCCTGCATGATCTGCACATGTACCCCAGAACCTAAAGTACAATTTAAAAAAAAGTTAATTGGTATGTATTAGCTGCTCAAGAAGCTGAAGAATCATCACCATTGTTTTTAAGATAATTAATATCACTATTACTCCCTCATTATTTATGCCTCCATATACCTATTAATCTATTTAAATGTATAGCCATGAGGTCTTACTAACTAAATGGTAATCACAGAAATATTCCTTTTTATTACATTTTTTCCAAGCAAATTTAAATATTTTTCTAACTTTCTATTTTCATGAAAGTTAAATTAATGTTCCCTGGGTGCAAATATTATATTCTGCCACAAGTAGGTATTTCTTACCAAGCATTTAATTCATTAAATTTCAACTTTAAACATTAAAGATTTCAAACTGTCAACATTAATTTCAAAGTTTAAACATTGATAAATTTGACCATAAACCTCTCTTAACTAGAAACTTTTGAACCTTGAGGCATTTAGATACATTTTCTTGGCCCTGCCACCAGCTGTGATGCCTAGCTTCCTCTATGGCATTTGACTGCTATATTTCTATGGCAACTGCTTTAGCATTTTGCAAGGGTCAAAAGAACCCATTCTGATATGTTAAAGGCACAAAATAGCAATAGTCATTTAACATCAGTTTTAATCGTGTCTTCAGTGTTTCTCTTCTATTCAAACACTTCTTCTAATTAACTCCATACTAAGATTTTGAAAACAAGCTGTTGTTTCCTCGTTTCATTTTATTCCCTTTTCTTAGTCCTCTCTCTTCTTTTCCCCTACTGAAATTCTACCCACTTTTGCAGGGAGAGCTACAATGTCATTTTCCTGGAGGCCCATCCCATTATTATACAAGACAGGTTTCCTACCTTGGCAACATTGAGGTTTTCCTGCTAATTAGACCCTTAGCTCAAATATATTTAGGTTGGTGAGTCATCTGAGCACTTTGTTCTTCCAGAGAAAAACGTTGTTGTCTGCATATCTTTATGTGTGCATAGTATCTAAGAGAGTCCTTTACAATCACAAATGCTCAATCTAGGTTAATTGAAAGAATAAATAAATAATGAACGATTTGTTTGGAAATAAAACAAACACTGGCTGGGGTAGCAGGGAAGAGCGAAGCTATAAAAGGTTGGTCTGGAGACCTAGTCTGGTTGCCTCTTACATGCATGGCTTGGGAAAATAACCTCTCTGAACTCAGTTTCCTCATCTGCAAAAACACAAGTGATCCTGCCATGTCCTTTCCTCATGTACTTATGGGATAGTCGTGGGAACCAAATAAAGAAATGCATGTAACTGTAAATGCTAGCCTGAGGTATTAAGTTCCTAAACAGCGACACTTTGAAGAGCCAACTTTACACATTCTTATCTCACCCCATCAAGACTATGTTATCAAGCTGTTTTGATATTATATAGCAAAGATGATTCATTTACTCTCTCATCTGTTGTTCTGTTCATCCATTCATTCACTAAAATGTAGTGAGTGTCTACTACATACCAGGTACCATGCTAGGAACTGAGGCTGTGAACGTGACAAGGCAGATGTGGTCCCGTGCTCTGAAGGACCTTGCATTCTTCTAAGGGAGCACTGAAATAGGCAGGTCTGCAAACAAATGAGTCCACAAGTAAGATACTTTTAAATTAGGATGACTGCCAGAAAGCAAATAGAACAAGGTAATGGGCTGGGAAGTAAGTAGGCATTTATAGCATTGGAGTGGTCAAGAGAAGCCTCTCGAGAGGGACCGGAATGAAGAGAAGAGACAAGCTCTGCAAAGTGGGGACAGTGCAAATGCTCTAAGGTAGGACCAGGTGGAGGTTGATCAAAGAGTAGAAAGGCCAGTGGGCTGAAGCAAAACGACCCAAGGAGAAGGGAGGCATTCGCTGATGGAAAGGTGGTTTATTTGCACAGAAAGTTTCGGGAAGAGAAAAGCAGTGTATTTTCTTTGGCAAACAGATCAAGGAGTTGAAAACTGCTTTAATTCTTGTGAAACACAGATCATTGGATAATATGTTAGGGTATTTACCTTTATATAACTATTCTTGTAGGGAGTTTTACGACTATTTTAAAAAATCATTTTAACATTAATAAAAGCAAAGAGATGTTAACATTGTCCATGGTTGTCGATATCTTACCAGAATGTGATTTTTTTCCTTTCCATAAGTTGTTACCATTATTATTTTGGTGATTTGCTGCACTTTTTGCTGTCATTCATTGTAACTAATATTTAATGGAAAGTCTGAATTAAAATATTTAAAGAAGATATTTAATTGTATTGCATTCACAGTATTTTTCCAGTAGGAAATGCTAGGTTCTTTGTAGGTACTATCTGATGGGGGAAAATAACTCATTCCTCATGGAGTCCTCATGGAGCGTGCACATGTGCGCGCACACGCACACACACACATGCACACACACACATACCCACACACACACACACACACAAATTTTTAACTGCCATAAGTACTGAGAAAGAGAGATTGTATGCTATCATGCTAATTCTTAACAGCAGGAATTTACCAAGTAAGAAAGTTACTAATCAAGATTATGAACTATCTGTCGGTCCTACTTTAATGACAATTAGAATGGCCTATAATAAGTTTCTATCCCCACTGTAGCCTTACCTTCCTTAGAGATAAGTTGCATGTAAATAAATATACATACATAAAAGTGCTTCAAGTCCATTTTGTCTCTTAAATATATATTATTTTCTTTGTAATCTGCTTATACTTTAAATTTGCACAGCAAACCAATATCCTCTCCTTACCGTTTTTCATATTCACAGAAGAGGAGTCAGCCCTGTTGTTGACACTAATTAATGATCACTCATATTTGGTTGGCAAAGAGATTTATCCCATGTCTTGTGAGTTCTCTTCTCCTTTTTTTGCACAGTCCACCCTAGACATCTGGGCTACAGTTGCCAGAAGCCTCTGACTGCTTCATCTCACTTTCCTCCCTCCAAGCCTCCCCATGTGTCATCTCTCTGGTCACAGTGGTGCCCCAACCTGTGGTCCCTGCAGTTTCCCGACGCTGAAACCTGCTCAGCCAGACGGCACAACTCCCTCCAGGCAGCAACTCTGTGCCAGGCATCGGCCTTCCAGGCTCATAAATGTGGAATCTGTCAGGCTGAGAACATAAGTGCTCCAGCCCATTATTAGCTGGTAGAAAGCTTATAAAAAAGGACTTTATAAACCAAGGCACAAGTAAATAATTTCATGAGCAAAGCTGCAGTGTGGCGGTTCTCGGTTTAAAGCTGAAAGCCTTTCTAATGTGTTGCCAGAGGATTAAATGCTATCACCACGTTTCAGGCAGTGATTTTTATTGCATGTTTCATTCAGGATTTGGCATTGGAAAAGAAGGAATTCTGCACATGTCAGATTGAAATTAGAAGGCAGTGCACTGCTATTTGAAGTCGAGATGCTATTGTTTTAAGGACATTGTCTTCTCTTAAGGTGATTCCCATCTTGTGCGCACTCTCTCTCCATTTTTCAAGAGATATTTACCATTTTCCATTTCTTGATAAATCCTTTATGTAATGCCTGGTGCTTTTCAAAATTATTTTTTATATTGACAAATAGAGTGATGCATTGATTAATGATGGGGCTGTATCCTGAGAAATGCTGCGTTAGGCAATTTTGTCCTTGTGCGATAATTGTAGCGTGTACTTACACAAACCTAGATGTTTAGCCTCCTACACACCCAGGCTATATGGCATGACCTATTGTTCCTAGGCTACAAAGCCGTATAGGATGTTATTGTACTGAATACTATAGGCAATCGTGACACAATGGTAAGCATTTATGTATCTAAACAACTCTAAGCATAGAAAAAGCACAGTAAAAATATGGTATTATAATCATATGGGATCACTGTTGTTTTATGTGGTTCATCGTTGACTGAAATGTTGTTATGTGGTACATGAATGTAAGGTGGTCTGTTTGCAGTATTAGAGAGAAAAAATCAGGCATTAAAATAGGCAGAGCAAAAAGCGACTTACCTCTCTTACTTCAAAAAAAAAAGTGTCCGCAAAGGAGGTCATTGGGTACAAGGTGATAGCTTTGGATTGGTCACCCTGGGTTAGAGTGAGACTTGAGAGTCTGAGTCTCAATTAAAACTTATTTCACATCCTGGTTGATCAGGCTCTTTGAGCGTATAGGCCTTGTGCTACTTTACCTCTGGGATGGCAAACAGAAGCACCCCAACTCCCTTCAATCAGCGTCCTTTGCTTTTCTATCATTTTCGGTCTTCGTTTCTTCCTGTTAATAAGAGAAACAAAACTTCTTTTAATGACTGCTACCAGAGCTCCTCTTTGCATGGTAACTTTACTGTGAAAAGGTGCACGACACTGATAAAGACAGCTCTAGGCAGAAGATGAGACTCTAGGATGGGGAGCAGGCTGGTTCCAATGCCCCATTAAGGATGATGAGACAGCTCTGCAGTAAACCAAGCGAGCAAGGGCTCCAGAAAGGCCAGGGAGGGAAGCACGAGGTAGAGGGCCCTGAGGCTGGGAGTGTGGAGTGAGAAACCCATGGTACCCTGGAGGTAGAGAGACCGAGGCACACTTCAGAGTAGTAATGCCTATTTTGTTGTTTTGCATTTACTGAGATGTAAATGCCCTTTCCAACTCCCTCTAAATTCCTTTAGTAGTGAGGACAGTGCTGATGAGCTCCTGCCTAAGGATGGGTGGGCCTAAGGAGGGTCTGAGTTTCCTGTATGTGTATTCTAGAACAACTATAGCCAGCAGCACGTCAGGAGACCATCACAAGAGTTAGGTTCTTCTAGGGTTTGAGGAAATCTTGAGGGTAGAATCTTGACTGCCCTAAGCCATGACATCTGGAGATTTGAGCCAATTTTTCTTGGGTCTCCAAATGTCAGCAGAACCTACTATTGACTTTGGGTTATAATATATTTTCAATAGGCCTATACTACAGTACTCTGTAATAAGTAATAATGGAAATGAATGTTAGTGAGGTGGTTTGCAAAGATCCTGGCTTGCAGCCAGACAAAATGAAGGCAAAAATATGCTTAGTGCAAATAGATAATTTAAGAGAATTTTTAAAAATCCGATGAACTGGTTCATGGTAGAATAAAATGCTACCCTACTGTGTTTATAGGAGCATTTTTTTTTTTTTTTTTGGAGATGGAGTCTTGCTCTGTCACCAGGCTGGAGTGCAGTGGCGCAGTCTCAGCTCCCTGCAACCTCTGCCTCCTGGGTTCAAGCACTTCTTTTGCCTCAGCCTCCCGAGTAGCTGGGACCACAGGCACGTGCCACCACACCCAGCTAATTTTTGTATTTTTAGTAGAGACGGGGTTTCACCATGCTGGCTAGGATGGTCTCCATCTCTTGACCTCGTGATCCACCCACCTCAGACTCCCAAAGTGCTGGGATTACAGGCGTGAGCCACCGTGCCCGGCCTTATAGGAGTATTTTTAATTGGCAAATATTAGAATCCATGGGAAATCAGTCAGAGAAAATCCTGTTAAAATTCTTCATGGGCTCATGCTCTAGCAGCATTCTTAGGAAAAAGGCTTTTAGAAAAATATTATGTTGTATTTTTTATTGCTCATGCATTTAGGGAACATTCTGTAGATTACCTCTTTCTGGGATTTTATCCTGGGGCTCTTCCTCCCACCTTTGCTCTTTTCACTGTTACACATATGTAGGCTGTACTTTCTCTGTGAAAAGCCATGGTAAGTGGCTGCCCCACTGCAGCAGCTCGGGGTTTTCCTCCAGGTGCCATCCCCCGGTGGTTGCATGGATGTCCTGCAGAGCTCTTCCAGCTCCCTGCGTGGTGGGCCTCACCTCCTCCCAGAGGATTTCGATGGACTCTTCACTTCAGAGCTTCTCATTCTTCTTATCCAGCTTCTCCACATAGGCGGAGGCCTATGTGCAGAAAGCTCGGAATAGCCCAAGGCTGATTTTCCTCCAAGGATGTAATAGAATTCCAGACTGTGTAACTCTTTGAAAGGACTTTCTTCCATTCTGTTTAGAAAGGTGTTAACTGATAGCACAGAGAAGTGCCTTTGTCTTTCTCCACTGGTCTGAGTGAAAAAGAAGGCAAGGTGTGTAGGTGTCTGTGAGGGTGTGTAGGAATGTACTTGCGAGTGTGTGCCTGTGTCTGGGTGGAGAAGGATAATTGAAAAAGAAGTGGGCTGGGCACAGTGGCTCACACCTGTAATCCCAGCACTTTGGGAGGCTGAGGCAGGTGGATCATGAGGTCAGGAGATCAAGACCATCCTGGCTAACATGGTGAAACCCCTTTTCTACTAAAAATACAGAAAATTAGCTGTGCATGGTGGCACATGCCTGTAGTCCCAGCTACTCAGAAGGCTGAGGCTGGAGGGTCTCTTGAACCACAGAGGTGGAAGTGAGCCGAGATTGCGCTACTCTGCACTCCAGCCTGGGTGACAGAGCAAGACTCCATCTCAAAAAAAAAAAAAAAAAAAAAAAAAAAGATAAGAAAAGGAAGGGAAACCTAAATGACTTGACTCAGTAGTAAGAGCAATAATTTTTCATGCAGGACAGTTAGGAAGCATACTGTATACAGTATCAATACATTCAATATTTACATAGTACTTCAAACATTTATTATTTTGTCACCAAAAGGTGTCATTTTGGGAGGTGAATTGTGAAAGTGACCTAAACAGTACAGACTACAGAACTTGATGGTGTACCGTGTCTTTGAACACTTTCTGTTTAAAAGCAGTGGAGCTGAGGGGAGGGATCTGCGGAATTTGAGAACGAGACTGTGAATTGGCACCACCAGATCAGGGAGTGATGCTTTGGTGCCCAGAAAACCTGAGGACAGAATCTGTTTTCTAAGAGAGTACTCAAACAAGAATGGATTTTAAATGCTCTGTGAATACCTGTCCTTACTTTTCTGCCCATAGCCTGTACCATTTGGGTTGCGAGCAACAGAAACTGGTTCTATTTAATTTAAAGAAAAGGGGGATTTGTTTTAAGGATATTTTCAATGGGAAGCTGAAGAATAAGCCTGGAGAATAGGAAGCAATGTCTCCTCAAAACCCACGCAATGGAACTATAGCATTCCTGGTCCCACTGCAGAGACAGGCCACTCTAGACTCTGCACAGTTGTGAGAAGTGTGACCCACAATCATCCCCTGCTTTCCTTGCATGCTCAGGACCACAGTTCTGGGGAGAGTGTACCCTTGGCTAAGCCTAACTCATTGCTGCCTTTTCTCCCTCAGAATACAACAGGGGTAGGGGAGAGAGAGGCCTAGCCCTTTGGCATCGATAGTAATTTCCTTTGTCTCTAAGACTGTGCAAAATGGGGGTTCTCCAATAAAGAAAGACTGATGTGCAAACAGAGGATGTAGGAAGTTGAAGGCTGCCAAACTAAAAAGTGATTCAAGTTCATCCCATGCCCCACAGCTTAGCCAGAAAAGACTGGGATACTGCAGCATGTCCTTATAGGTTTCTTCCTGGTTGGAATGTTCTTCCTCTCTCCTCTACTCCAGGCTCAGCTCCAAATGTCACATTTCTGGGGGCAGCTACTAGATGAAAGCATAGAATAAGAGGCTGGCTTCTGTAAAACAAGAATAGCCCTACCCATCTCCCAGTGTTTTTGTGAGGATTCATAGGCTCTTTGTAAGGTGCCTAGTACTGTGTCTGGCATTGAGCAATGTGCCCAGCAGATGTTAGGTCGTGGCCCTCACTGTGCTGTTTCCCAAAGGGCAGTGGACGAGAGGATGTGCCAGTTGTCATTTTGTTTATTCAACCAATATACCAATGTTATTGAGTGCCATTGCTCTTATCTTCCTCAGATTGGCAAGGACTGGTGGAGACTTTGTCCAGGAATGTTACCAGTTACTAGTTGTACAACCCTAGGCAAGTTATTTAGCCTCTGTGAGAGTCCACATGAATGGCTGTGAAGGAGAGGTAATAATCATACCAATGTCAAAGAATTTTTCTAAGGAGTAAATGAGATAATCCATGTAAAGTACTTAGCATAGAGCCTGACAGCAGGAAATACTCAGTACCTGTTAATGATTAATAAGAACCCGAAGAGTTTAAAACGTTTTTCTTGAACCCACTTATATATTCAACCTCTTCTACCAAAGCGTGATACACTTCTTGAGTTTACCACAAGCTCTTTGTTCTAAATGCAGCTTATCTTCTAAGGATGCAAGAAGCCACCATGTAGCCATGGAGCTGGCAGGACATTAGGGATGTTATAGTTCATCCTCTTCATTGTGTGAAGGAAGACATGGGGGCTGGCCCGTGGCAGATTTGCTGACCCCTCCACGTGGTGCTCCATCAATCTCATTTCATGAATTGATCATCATCAGTAGCAGTAGGCTTTTTTTTTATTTCTCCCCACCCCAATTAAAGTAAAAATTCAGATGTTGGTGAGGCAGGGTTCAGGTACCACCGGGTTCTGCTATTTTACTACTTCTCTTCCTGCTGTCAGTAATGCAAGTGATCAGGCCATGTAGTTAGGTAAGGCCTGTCAATCTCACCTTATCTAATCATTCCCATCTACTCATGGCAGACTGCCATAAGAAGGAAATGGAAATGGTACTGGGAGGCTTTGGCTGTCTTTTATTTCCTCTCATCCTTGAAGTGGTTACTTAATATTCTGTCTATTATTCCTTGTAGAGTCTCTTTGGCATTACCAATTGCCTTCTTTTCTCAGGGATTAAATTACTTTGAAATGATTTTTCTCATACTGTGGTAGCTTGCATTTTTCTAAGCTGACTCTGGTTTATAATTTTCTGGCATTAGATCCAATCCCTTCATCTTTGTGTATTTGAACACAATCTTTGCCTATTCAAAACAGAACTTCCACTAGTATCAATAACCTAATGTTCATTCTCTATTCCAAGTCATTAACAGAATTTTTATTGGGACCAGAGAGAATAGACCTTCTGCCAAATATCTTGTCTGAATTGGATACTGAGCCATTTATCAATTTCCTTTGTTTAAAAAAATAGCTTAGCTATTTTAAAATTTATTTGACAATGTTTTTTTTCCAAGCTAATTTAAATTTACTTTAGATAACATTTTATTAAATACTGTATCGGATGCTTTATTAGTGTCCTTCCTCATGTAATTGTGCGTTATTTCCTAAACAGATTATTTTTATAAGTTCCGCAAGAACAGCTATGTTATTTTATTTGAAACAACTTGCTTAAATAAATGCTTGGCATTACTTTGCAATTGCCTGGGATTTTAAAATTAATTTTCCTGAACGTAATTGCTTTAAATTAAGAGTTGGACTTGTGTTGAAATTTTGAAGGTTATAGTTTTGATTTTTCTTGTGCTTTTAAAAAATAGGTAAGCTGAGTAACTCCCTTTAGTCAAGAATTTATAAGTTATAAACATTGATATTTTCCATACCAAACAAAAAGATAATTCTTTAAAAATCGATATTTCTGTAGAGACAGCAATTTTTTTTTCAGTGATACGCTTTTAGACTTTAGGAAGAGAGGGTTTTTGTTATTGTTGCAATTTTTAAAACTTCTTCAATATACTTCAGATTACCACTCTTTAATGTTATTTTTAAAGACAGATTTAAATGTGACTACTCTTCATGTACAAGCTTTTAAAACATGTTGTCATTCATTTCGTACCTGCGCTCATTTGTGTTGCGTATATTCTCTGTCATTCCTATTTTCTGATCTACTTATTTAAGCTAGGATTTCCTAGGTGGTTTTTGTCAATGTGAGTCTTAATGTAATCACCTAGCACAGATTTTCTTTGGGTTTATTTTTGTGCTCTCTGGCTCAAAATGCCCTTCATATAATTTGGGACTTTCTGATGCCAACTGATGGGCTGTCATTAGTCTAACGTGTCTATTCATACAGCATTGTGAGGCCTCCATGGTCTACATAGTCTTAGTTCTCTCTCCCCGGGGGTTTAAAATCAGTATCTACTGTAATTTCTTTTCCCTGTTTTTAACTACATACTCTTTTATTGGACTACAGATTACTTTTTTCCCAGAATTTTTCCAAATATGATATTAAAAATCTTTTCTATGTACTATGCTATCTTTCTACATCTTTTCTGTTACCTTTAAGTTCAATATTGATCAATTGGCAACATATTTATCAGGAACACTCTTAATGGTTAATCTGAGTGATGAGGTCACATTTTCAACTTTATCTCAATATACAGTTCAATCAGTTCCTCACATCTTTTGCATATGAGGCTGTAACTATCTGGCATTTTTCTTTTCCACAGAATTTAAGATTCTGGATTAAGCCTACATTCTTATGCAGCATTAAACAAATTGAAGGGTAATGTTCGTTCCTTTCTTTCACCTCACGATTATATCTAACATTTTATGTAAATAAGATTAAAGTCTGGCCAGGCGCCTATGGCTCCACCTGTAATCCCAGCACTTTGGCAGACCACGGCAGTGGATCACTTGAGGTCAGGAGTTCCAGACCAGCCTGGCCAACGTGGTGAAAACCCTTCTCTACTGAAAATACAAAAATTAGCCCAGGTGTGGTGGTGCACGCCTGTAATCCCAGCTACTCAGGAGGCTAAGGCATGAGAATCCCTTGAGCCTAGGAGGCAGAGGTTGCAGTGAGCCAACAGTATACCACTGCACTCCAGCCTGGGCCACAGTGTGAGACCCTGTCTCAATAAAAACAAAAGATCAAACTCTCCTTTGTTTACTTTGGGTCAAACTTTCACTTTCAGCAGAAATATTCAGTCTTTGATTTTCAAAACTCATTTTTTTTCTCCCCTAAAGGGCTTCCCCCCTGCCTTTTTTTTTTTTTTATAATGTTATAAAAAAAAAATTAAGGAATAGATGAAGTTTATTCAAATATTCACTACCAAGAAGTAATTCAGGGAAAAAAAAGGACCAACGTTAAGTATAAAATGATACCTTGAGCCCAGGAGTTCAAGACCAGCCTGGGCAATATAGTGAGAAGCCGTTTTCCACAAAAAGGAAAAATAAAAATAAAATAAGGCCATTCCCTGTGTTGCCTACCCCAGCTTCACAAGACAATACTAGTGTCTTGGATGTCAGGGGAGTTCTGTTGGGGGCTGACAGAGACCACTCAGCATACTTTTTTGGGACTAGGCTTCCTTGATATCCAGCTCTAATTTAAGTCTTTAATTATCATTGCAGCTGAAAATGCCACCAATTTGTTCTTTTAAAAAAATATCCTAGTCTGGGTGCCGTTGCTCATGCCTGTAATTCCAGCACCTTGAGAGGCCTACACAGGTGAATCATCTGAGGGCAGGAGTTCGAGAACAACCTGACCAACAAGGAGAAACCCTGTCTCTACTAAAAATCCAGAATCCTGTAATCCCAGCTACTAGGGAGGCTGAGGCAGGATAATCGCTTGAACTAGGGAGGCGAAGGTTGCAGTGAGCCGAGATAGCACCATTGCACTCCAGTCTGGGGAACAAGAGCAAAATTCTGTCTCAAAAAAAAAAAAAAAAAAAAAATTGTAGTAAAATATCATTTAGTCATTTTTAGGTGCATAATTTAGTGACATTAAGTTCATTTATGTTGTTGAGCAACCACCACCACCATCTGTCTGCAGAGCTCTTTATCTTGCAGAACTGAGACCATATGCCCATTAAACAGTAACTCCCTATTCCCCGCTTTCCCAACCCCCTGGCAAGCACCATTCTGCTTTTTGTCTCTAAAAATTTGACGACTTTACAGACGTCATTTAAATGAAATCATACAATGTTTGTCCTTTTATGTCTGGCTTATTTCACTTAGCATAACGTGTTCCAGGTTCATCCATGTAGCATGTGTCAGAACTGTCTTCCTTTTTAAGACTGAATAATACTGCATTGTATGTGTGTACTACACTTTGCTCACCCATTCTTTTGTCAATGGACTTTTGAGTTGTTTGTATCTTTTTCCTATTTTGAATAACGCTGCTATGAACATTGGTTACAAATATCTGTTCAGGTCCCTGCTTTCAATTATTTCGGGTGTATACCAGAAAGTATTATTGCTGGGTCATGTGGTAATTCTATGTTCAATTTTTTTTTTTTTTAAGAATCCACACATCTGTTTTTACCTGTAAGATGATAATTTCCTCCGATTATATTCATTCTTAGCAGAAATTTTATTCTCTTGTGGCTTCTGAATTCCTTTTCAGTTTTTAACAAGTACAAAACAAGTACTGTTTTTATTTAACAGTGGTTAAATAAAGGGCCAAGATTTATGGTACTTCTGGTTTAGCAACTTTTTTAAAAAAGCAAAAAATTAACTTTTAGAAATGATAAGCTACAGATTCTCTTTCTTTATTCATAGTTTAACAGTCTACAGCAAAACCAATTTCTTTGATTTTCAAAATTATCATTTTAAAAACTGAGTTTTACTCATTATCTTTTCACAATGTTCTAATATTTGAAGTTTCATAGTATTTTTTGCTACCTATAAAGCTTACTTTAAAAGGAAACAAAGGGAAGTATTATTTGCTGAGGCAAAATTATAGGGGATCCTTTAAAAAATAAACTGTTCCTAAAGATCTGAACTTAGAAAACAAGTCCATTAGAAGATGATTATCTGTGTTGTCAAAAACAGATCTTGAATTGATCAAAAGGTTTCTTTTAACTAGTTTCTTGATGTATTTTTTTCAAAAGGATTTATTAATAATTTTGTAAGAATGCATTGTAAAGGCATTATGGTAAAATTGTCTTGATTTGTAGTTGAGTAATTAGAATTTGTGATATTTGTACAGGGTTCATGAAGTTGGCTTTTTTTTTTTTTTTTTTTTGCAAAAGTTGTTTGAGGAAAAATAAAAGCCTGTTAACAAGATTATAAACAAGGTTCCAAAAGAAAATGATTGCCTATTGAAGAGAGCCAAAGTGTTTTCAAGCATTTAAGAAATTGTAATTTAGGGACAAACTGCCATTTGAGTATCCTGCAGAGGCTAACAACTCTTATGTTGAAGCTGTAATATGCTAACTTCAAGCCATTCTTATTGATTAATGCTTTAATGGGCTTTTTGCTGGGCAACATTTAGTTAGCACAGTTATTATACATGTTTGACTGTATAAAACTGAATTTATTGAATATCCAGTTTGGGGAAGATAAAGGAGAAAATTACACTTTTCTTGAGTTGTCTCTGGCACTACGGTTAGGTTACTGCATTTTAAATGCTTGAAATTAAAGCTTTCATCTTGAATTATCACAGTATTTCTACTTTATTTTCTGAGTATGGTCTATAGTTACAGCTGCTGACAAAGAATGGAATCTGGCTAACATAAATTTGAGAGAAGGAAGAAAAAGCTGGTTGAATTCCCTGTAGATCAGGACTTTTGGTTCTGGGACAGACATTTACCAACATCTGTTTCAAAGGAGAAAATAGAAGCCCACCCTAGAAGTCTAAGGGTCATCAGGAAATAGACAAACATCAGGATATTATATTAAAGCACATCTGTCTCCACTTTGGCATGAAAAGCCTATATTTAGATATTATTTTAAGAGCTGTGTTTAAAAATGCTGATAAAGTAAATTCCATGCTCATTTTTTAGTCAACTGTGTTATTTTTCTTTTTCACAGATGTGCACACTTGGTACTATAGTCTGAATATATTTTCTACCAAGACCAAAATTTAAAAAGTAAAAGTATGGAATTTCTGTCTTCTACAGCCTGGCTTAAAACTTTGGAGCATACCTTGAATAGCTTATGCATCCTTGGTGGAAAGTCGTCTCATTATTTTACCTTGTGTGTATATATGCATGTGTGTATTTTACTGTTGCTAGCTGGGGCCTCCTCAGTGGGTGTGGTATATTGCTGGTCTTTAATCACTTGGTCAAACCAGGCCTGTTTGAATCAAGTCTGGTAGCACCCTTCTGTAGACCTAATTCTTTCATGTGTGAGTTGTTATAGAAAAAAATAACTGGGTCTGAGATCTAGGCCAGCTCTTATCAGCTGCTGAGAGTTCTGTTTGTGGAGGTGCCCCCTGTGCATGCTGAAGCCAGATTTTGGCACAGTTACAGAGACATGCAGTGCAGCATTCGTTTCACAGTTTCAGACGTAAACAGCTTATTATGGGTTGGGTTTAGAGTTATTTACTGTAGTAGTTTAGTCAGTTTGGGCCGCTATACAAAATACAATAGACTGGGTGACATAGACAATGGAGATTTATTTCTCACAGTTCTGGAGGTTGTGAAGTCCAAGATTGAGGTTCTTAGAGATCCAGTCTGGTGAGGACTTTCTTTTTGGTTTGCAGACAGCTGTCTTGTGTTCTTATGCTGTGTGGGGATGGGGAGGGAGAAATATCTCTTTTGTGTCTTTTCTTATATGGGTACTAATCTCATTCATGAGGGCACCACCCTCTTGTCCTATTAATGATTACACCCCAAAGTCCCATCTCCCAATACCATCACACTGGGGATTTAGGCTTCCACGTTCATTCTATGGTGTATAGTTACTGATTCTTAAAATAAAAAAATGTATTTATCTTTTTCTTCCTGTTTTCTCTTCCTGGTCACTGGTTTGTTGTTTCATTTTGGAGAAGAATAAGAGGTCATTTCCCCCCAATTATGATTTATTCCTGGAATCAATCATAATTTATTCAGCAGCAGGAGTGTTAATTTGCAAGTTTGAAAGAAATAAGAAGATATGCTTGGCTTTGCTAAAAAAAGATATTATTACTATTATTCAGTTATTAGGAGAGGGACAGTCTTAGGTTGGTGCTAATATACCTTTAACAACAACCTAAAATCTCCTCTTTTAAAAAAGAGAGAGTAGGACTCAGGCTTAGAGTCTTTAGTAGGCAACTGTTTCCAGTGAGAATTCAATGACATAATTGTGTTTTTATTTCTTTAGAGTTTCCTTCTATTTATGGCAGATAGAACAGCTTTTAAGACTTCTTTCAAACTCTTGTTGGACCAGAGTTGAGGTAAACTCTATTTGGATTGTTTTATTTAATCCTTATAATAACGCAGTGTGTTTGAAGCTGTTTTATTTTATTTTATTCTTTTGAGACAGAGTCTTGCTCTGTTGCCCAGGCTGTACTGCAGTGACACAATCATGGCTTACTGCAACCTTGACCTCCTGGGCTCAAGCCATCCTCTCACCTCAGCCTCCCAAATAGCTGGGACCACAGGCGTGCACCACCATACCTGGCTGATTTTTTAAAAAAATTCTGTAGAGACAGGGTCTTCCTATGTTCCCCAGACTGGTCTCAAACTCCTAGGCTCAAGCAATCCTCCTGCCTTGCCCTCCCAAAGGGCTGGATTATAGGCATGAGCTACTCCATGAGGCCTGAACCTGTTTTAAACTAAATTTTACATATGAAAAAACAGAGACTCAGGGAGATTAAGTAACTTACCTAACTAAAGTCACTTACATTGTGGAAATCTAAAATTTGGATTCAGCTCCTTCTGAGTCCAGAGCTCAAACTTTGACCCACTGTGCACGTGGTCTGTGCTCTGAACTGGCCTCATCGACACACCACAGCCTCTGTAACAGGGAAAAATCAAGTTGTAGGTCATCTCTACTCATGTCCAGCAGTTTTTGCTAATATCCTATGGGTAGCACAGAAATTTACATGTGCCCAATTCCCAATTCCAATGTCACATACTGTAATTCAAGGTAATAACATTCTTAGAGGGATTTTCTTTCTTTCTTTCTTTCTTTTTTGAGACAAGAGTCTTGCTCTGTTGCTCAGGCTGGAGTGCAGTGGCATGATCTAAGCTCACAGCATCCTCTGCTGCCTGGGTTTTAAGCAATTCTCCCACCTCAGCCTCCCGAGTAGCTGGGACTACAGCCATGCACCACCATGCCCAGCTAATTTTTTTGTGTTTTAGTAGAGACAGGGTTTCACCATGTTGGCCAGGATGGTCTTGATTTCCTGATCTCATGATATGCCCCCCTCAGTCACCCAAAGTGCTGGGATTACAGGCATGAGCCACTGTACCCGGCCAGCTTTTCTTTTTAGGATTGGGAACAGTTTAAAATAAAACTACTTTCCCCACCAATGGCATGTTTTTTAATATATATATATAGAGAGAGAGAGAAAAAAAATGGGAGAAAAAATAGTAAAAATATTTAACCCAACTTATTGTCGCTCATAGGCAACTGAATATCCTGGAAGAGACATTAGACTGCACACCAGAGGGGAGTTCTAGTGCTTAACCCAGCAAAGCAGGTCCAGAAACCACCAGAGATTTCCACTGGGTCACTGACCTAAAGTGTGGTTAAATTAAAACAATGATTTTTGGCTGGGCGAGGTGGCTCACGCCTGTAATCCTAGCACTTTGGGAGGCTGAGGTGGGTGGATTGCCTGAGGTCAGGAGTTCGAGACCAGCCTGGCCAACATGGTGAAACCCTGTCTCTACTAAAAATACAAAAATTAGCCAAGTGTGGTGGCAGGCCCCTGTAATCCCAGCTACTCGGGAGGCTGAGGCAGGAGAATCGCTTGAACCCAGGAGGCAAAGGCTGCAGTGAGCCAAGATTGTGCCGCTTCACTCAAGACTAGGTGAAAGAGCAAAACTCTGTCTCAAAATAAATAAATAAATAAATAAAATTTAAAAAATTATTTTTAAACAATTTATTTTTAAACAATATTTGTGATTTTTAATAATTAAAAATTATTTTTAAACAATATTTTTATATTTAAAATTATACACTTTTTATTATATTTAAAATTATATACTTTTTAATCTTTCGCATAAAAATGGATAAAAGTGGAGCTGTTCTGATTTCTAAATTAGGAAGGAGGGAGGGATAGTACTCCGATCTGTCCACATAAGTTTAATTCCAAACTCCCCCTCAACTTCCTACCTCTGTGTTCTTTGGTGAGTTACTTATCGCTCTAAGCCTCAGTTCCCTTATCTGTAAAGTAGGGTGTAACAATAATATTCATCTTATAGAGTGATTGTGAATCAATGTAAAATCCTGAGAACAGCACCTGGTACATGGAACAATTGTTTATGTTATGGTTTTATTTTTGTTCGAAGCTGGTTGAAGAAAAGATACAAGTCACTGCTTAAGAGCAATTTAGCTGGTTCATCTCTAAAATCTCAGACTCCTATTCTGTGCTTCTATGCTAGAGATTCCTAGAGCATAACTCAGAATGCCAAACGTAAAAATCCATCAAATTACCTTGTTTAGGAGTGTTTTGTGCTTGCTTATTAACTCTATGCCTTAAATTCTAGGAAACGTTGTTGATAGCTACGTGCCTATCATCTGTGCTATTTTTCTCAATGTGATTAGTCTCTGGAAGGCTGGAATCAAAATGTTTTGGAAGTGACACCAAAGAAAATAAGTCTAGGCTTTGTTGGTTATCCCTATTTGTTGTGAAAATGTCCTTGAACGACTAGAGAATAACACTATCACGGAGCACCTGCTTTCCTTGATGTCACACATTGTGTTATTTATTACATCTTGGGAACAACAATGTCTGCTCCAGAGGCATATTGCTGAAGTGTTTCACTAGCCAAAGGCCCTTGATTTCATCAGTACTTCTGGGTCCTTGACCCCTGACCTTTTTGGCTCCAGAAAGGCTGCAGGTACAGTTTTGTTTGCTGGTCAGGAAGCTGGTATCAAGTCTCCTGTTTGCCCCGTTCCTACCCTCTTTTCAGTAAACAATACATTCTAATATAAAATAGATGAGATGATAGCTTATCAGGGAAACTGCCAAGATCCCAAGGGTTTCTGTCTCCTTGGAAAATTACTAAGCCACATCTAATACCATGGAAATCAACTTCCTGAAGCCCAGAATTAGTCTGCCCTTTTAGTGTTAAGCAGCACTGCTGATACCATCTATACTAAAGGCAGAAGAGAAATGGGGATCTCTACCCTAAGGTCTTAACATAAATACAGGCAAATTTGTTAGAGGAATTCATTACATTTTAAAACTCGGAGAGATGTAAAAATAAGTATAAATAGATAGCTGCGAATGGAGAAAGGAGAAATGCCTTTGGCACGAATTCTTCATTATATAGGAATTAGAGTAGATGCTAAGAAGAATCAAAATGTTATACACGCTCTGTCTTCAGAAGGTAATCATGATTTCAAAACAGTTCAGTGGAGTGCCTATGATTATAAGCTTTCGAGGTGGGCTGCCTGATTTGGAATCTCAGCCGTGCTATTAATTAGGTGTGTGATCCGGAACAGTTATTTCCCTTGCTGTGATTTTGCTCTTGCATCTGTGAGATGGAGTTCCGGTTATCCACTGCTGTCTAAGAAACTACCCCCAACAATGAATTGCTTAAAGCAACATCCATTTTATGAAAACTCGTGATTTTGTGGGTCAGAAATCTGCACAGGACTCTCCTGGCAATTCTGCTCCATGTGGCACTGATTGGGTCACCTGGTGACATTCAGCGGGCAGCCGCTCAGTTCTGGAACTCCATAATTTCCCTCACAGTCTGGCATCTCGATGGGGCAGCTGGAAGGCAGGGCTCAGAGCCTCTGGAGGTGATGTCTTCAGCAAGGTAGTTGGGCTTCTTACAATGGAGGCCCAGGGTTCCAAAAGTAAGGGTACAGGAGGCAGGAGAGGGAAGCTCTTAAGGCTTGGTCCTGGAAACGGGCAGTGTGTCATTTCTCCATAAACTCCTGGTCAAAACAGTCACACAGCCTGCTTAGATTCAGGGATGGGGCTTTGACCTCACCCCTCCATGGAAGAGGTGTCAGAGAATTTGCAGCCCTCTTTAATCAACCATAGATGGGGAGTATAGTAGTGCTGATCTGATAAAGTAATTGTGAGGGTTAAATAAGACCGTATCTATAAAGTGTTCAACAGCATCCATCAGATTAAATGTTCCATGTGTTAGATGTTATATGTTTATATATATATTACTGTATATAAATGTATACGTGTATAATTATATTTATAAAACATCCTATTTTTAGACTATCTGACATGTATGCATACTATAGCTATGTAGGTAGGTTATCTATGTATAATTACATTTTTATAATCACATTACAATAAACCAGAAGCCAATGTGGATATGAACAATTCTCAAGTAATTTCTGCATCAGCTTTCTTAGTATTTACATAGTGAATCGCTTTCCCTACTGGGGGAAATAAGAGCATCCCTGCAGGAAGCGTGTTTTTATTGAATTGTTTTAACTAAAACGAAACATCACCGAACACGAAAGTGACAGACCTGCTCCTGTGTGTGGACTCTCAGGAGGGGGTGGTGGCTGAGGTGCTCAGCCCACTGGCCTTGAGGAAGGAAAGTCAGTCAGTCAGTATGTCTGATGGGGAACAGAGGACGCTGGGAGAATTATTTTACTCCTAAGAATTATTTTACTGTGTTGTGCTTTGAAGTCCCACCTTTGAGGAGCCACATTGTAATCAATAATTGGAGAGTTAGCTTCCATGCCGAGAGACTGAGAGAAAGAAAGTAGTGGTCCTCTAAGAAGAAAAATTTCCAAATACAAAATAAGGTCACACATGAAAAGGCTAATGTGACAATGTGCCAGCGTGTTGCAGGAAGGCCAAGGATCTAGAAAAGAAATGGAAAATCCTATACATAAAGACACCAGGGGCAGCCTACGCTCATGAAAATAAAAAGGGTTAGACCAGGGAATGGGGTCAAAGAACATTAAGGGGTTTCAGAAAGAATAGCTGAGCCCCAGAGGGCCACTAGGTAGAATGGGTTACATTGCAAAGGTGTTACGGTAGCACTTCAGGACGAGAGATGCAGCATTTGCCAACAGAAGGCTGTGAGCAGGAATAAAGTCAATCAGGTTTAGGCAACTCTTATAGCAGGATACAAGGGAAAAGTTAGGAAAATTCTCCGTTTTTAACTCCTAACTCAACTGGGTAAGTTTGTCTTTTTATACTCCGGTAACATGAAAGCCATTTAAAATGATCATCCCGGAACACAGACCACAGAAAGGTTCCTGGTTACAGCTTGTGTACTTGTGTTGTTGCTGGTGAACAGTCCAGGCTCTGTCCCTTGCTGGGTAGAGGAGTCTGGTCTGAGCACAGTCCTCTGGTCCTCTCTGGCCTCCCTGAGGTCAGCTTTGGGACTTGTGTTCCTGGGTTTATCCCTGATATTTGTTGGATATAGACGTTTATTTCTGCAAACTGTGTTATGAGCCGATTGCCTTAATTCATTTTATTCTTCAATTGTGTTAGCAGTTTTTTTCTAACAGGTTTTTATGAAGTCTTTGTAAATTTAAAAAATTGGCCCTTTTTGTATATGTTACAAATATGTTCCCAGTATGTTGTCGATTGACTTTATTTATAATATATATTTTTCCAAATGGATGTGTGGATAAATTTGACCACATAAACATTTATGTTTCTTTTATGGTACCTAGGTTTTATATGAATTATCTAGAAAGCATTTCCTAATGCCAAGATTGTAAATAAATTTGTCTGTTTTCTTCTATTCCTATAATAGGTTTATTTTAAAAAATCGATTAATCTGCTTTTATAGTCTCATTAAAAAATTCTTTGATTAGTCTGGATTTACTTGGTATAGAGACTGAAGAAGGGGCTGAGTGCCTTGATGTGTGCCTGTAGCCCCAGCCACTCGGGCTGCTGAAGTGGGAAGGTTGCTTGAGCCCAGGAGTTTGAGTTTAGATTGGGCAACATAGTGACATTCATCTCTTAAGAAAAAAGGACTGAAGAAGGAAGATATCTTTTTCTAAATAGATAGCTGGTTTTCTCACTGTAATTTGCAGATACTTAATTTTTCTTCTTTTGATTATAATGTAAATTCCCATGTGAATTAAAGTCTATTTCTGCATGCTCTATCCTTTGATCTTCTCATCTCTTCTTCAGCACCAGCCTGTTTTTAATTATTGTAGTTCCCTGGATATATTTTAATATCTGGTAGGATTCATCCCCCTCATAGCTTTCCTATATATAAACAAGATTAAGTAAGATAATATAATGGAAGAAAAGATTTCAATTACAATATTAACTAAAAAAAGGGTTTTGAAACTAAAGAAATGTGTAGACACATAAATTTAAAAGAATATATACTTAGAACATAAGAAAAAACTTGAAAAGTTATACTGAGAACATAAGAACAACATGCCTTGATGTTGGATAGGCAGGCTCGGTAATACGAAGGTTTTGTTCTCCCTTGATAAATCCATAGATTTAATACAATGCCAATTAAAATACCCAACAGATTTTTAGGAAAACTTAATGAAATGACACTAAGACTCTCCTGGAGAAACAGATACATAAGAATGGCCAGAAAACTCCCCTTCCTTTTTGTACATTATTAAGTCTCTTTATTATTGTCATTTAGCTTTTTAATACTTACATAAGTCGCTTACACTTGCAAAGTGACTGCAAACATTACATTAGTAGCCGACGGTGATAGAGGGTTGTAGATGCTAGGCCCTTTTATGAATGCAACATATGTGAAATGTTCATGATCTCATTTCAACCTCGTAACAGCCTTACCAGGTTATCCTCCTTCTTTTACAGATGGGTAAACTGAGGCACGGGGGGACTCAATACTTCTTTAAAGATTACTTAAGTGGTAAACCTGCAGAGCCTGGGTTTTTAACCAGTACAACATTTTGTCTTCCATTGCATGAATAAGAAAAAAGAAAAACTCCCTCCCTCACCCAGCCTCATTTCCCAGACTGTGTATCCGGTTCACTTACGTACATAGAATCATATAAAGTATTTTCATAAAATGTTGTAATTTAATATATACAATGTTCTGTGCTTTTTCACTAAACACTGTACAAAGGGTTTCTCCATGTCAGCATATATAGAACCACAACATTCTTTTTAGTAGTCACTCAGGATGCAGTTGTATCATAATTTAACTACCCTTTATTAATGTGCATCTAGGATGTGACCTCAAATTGTTACATTTCCTTTTTCCTCAATCAGTTATCATTAACTCGTATTATTTTGTTGCGATGCTCATTTCAATCTTCCCTTGTAGGCCACTGACATTCTCAGCTGTTTTCTAAGACTGCCGCAGTGAATCTGCTCCACCCGGGAGCCCTTCTCTGCAACAATTTGACAGTGCAGCTCACCTTTTAAGGTGTATTTGTTCAATACAACATTTGAGAGCTGTTTTTTCTTTTAATTCTCAAACATTATTTCCCATCTCGCTCTGCATTTTATGTGCCCTTCAAATAGTTTCTCAAAGACATCATACGTACTGTCTGTAATTTCTCATGCAGTGGTCCCTACTGGTTTTTATCTTTGAAGGTTATCATAAAGAATTAATCACCGTCATGAACATTTATTGGCTGTTCCCTATGAACCAGGCCCCATGTTAATAGTTTCATTCTCATCTCATTTCTTCCTCAAAGCAATCCAGGATAGAGAAGGTAATGCACTGTTAAAGGCTTTTTTTCCTCTGTCTTACACATAAAGAGAAACTGAGGTGCAAGGATGTTAAGGAAGTTGCCAGAAAAAAGGAAAATTCGAAGAACAAGGAAAATTGCCTAAGACATGAGGCTGGGACTAGAACTGCATGTGGCTAACTTTTAGACCCAGCCTTTTAACCTCTGTCCTTTATTGCATCTTTTTAAAGCCATCACCTCTTTCTCTGCTTTTTGGACACTAAAATGTCCTTGGGAAGAAGTTCATTCTTTCTTGATTTCCCTTTTCTTTTCTCTTTGCCTCAAACCCTTCTCATTTGTTCATTTATTTGTTTTTTGGCTTCAGTTTCCATTCTTTTCCCCTTTCTTTGTGCATTTCATGCTACCACAGCTGGGAGCACTTATTTTCATTTTATTTTTTATTTCTTTTTATAAAGACTTTGGCTTTCTCCTTTCTTTGAGTTTTCTTCATATCACTTTTAAAACATATTCCGCCATTCTCTTCTCCCTTCCAAAGCCAGGAGGGTTTTCATCAGTTTGATCATTCCTCTTACATCCTTATTTCTTCTTGTTTAAAGAAAATTTGATCATCTGCCATATTCTTCTGCAAAGTATCCCTCATTTTGATAAATTGTTTCAAGTTATTTTCTTATAATTAATAAAGTAGCTTTATTTCTCTCATAGCTGTTACAGTTTCTTGGACCATTTCTCTTTGTGGGGACAGTGTGCTCAATAAGTAACCTTTAAGGTATATGTTCTTATTGGGTGATTGTAACTAGATTTTTGGGTCACTTTGATTTACTTCCAATACTGTCACTTTTTCGAAAAACTCATTTGAAATTCTTTCTTGTTATTGCTGCAGCTAGTATCATGTGTAGAAAGTGAAAGTTGAAAATTCCCCTTTGCCCTTCCCAATTCATCCTGATGACCATGCATAATCCTACACAAATCTTACTTATCTTTGAAGTTTCATGATTGTATATTTTAGAAGAGGAAAAAAGAAAGAAAGGACCCATCCTCCAGTTTCATTCTTTTTCCATATTGATGAGTATGATGATGTTCTTTTACTTAGCCTTTCTAATATATTTCTTATTCATATTTAGACCTGTTTTTCTTATTCTAAAATGTTTTCTATTTTCTTCATCTCTCTAACCTCTCAGTATACTAACATCTTTGTTATTGGGAGGCCATGTGATACACTTGAAAAGATCAAAGCTTTGGAGCAAGATAGAACTGGTTTTGAACCTAGTTCTGCCATTTACTATCCTGTGTGACCCTGAATAAACTACTGAATGTCTTCATATTTTCTCATCTTAGTGGTAAGAAAATTTACCCTGAGGTTGTAAGTATTAAAGGAAATGAATAAAAATGTTTAGTACAATGCCTGGACATAGCAGATGCTCTAGAAATGGGAGCTGCTATTACTATTGCTGTCATTAGTATTTACTATTAGTGGTCCTCTGGGTTTATGTTATGTAACTTGGATTTAACTGGTTGTACTCTTCCATGTTTTTTAGGTAGTTGTTTGCATTTTCTTTGTCCTTTTCTCTTTTTTCTTCAATTCTTTGCACCTTACCTTCTACGTCTCAGGATTTCTTTTACAGAACAGAAATTTATTCTCATGGTTCTGGACGCTAGAAGTCTGAAGTCAAGGTGTTGGCAGGGCTGTTCTCTCTCTGAAGGCTCAAGAGGAGGATACTTCCTTGCCTTTTACTAGCTTCTGGTGGTTGCTCGTAATTCCTGATGTTCCCTGTGTTGTAGACACATACTTTAGTCTCTACCTCTACCCACGCACGACATTCTCCCTTTGTGTGTGTATACGTGTCTCTTTTTTTAAAGACACTAAGGATTGGATCTAGACCCTACAATGATCTAGTATGACATAATCTTAACTTGATTCTGTCTGCAAAGATCCTGTTTCCAAAAGATCACATCCATGGGTCCTTGGGGTTAGAATTCCATTTTGGGGGAGTGGAGGGCACAATTCAACCCCCAACACAAGGGGGAGAAAATGGGATAAATGAGTACAGACATCATGTGAGAGTGGTAGAAAGACCACACCACCAGGTTGCCCATCTGTACAATGGCCACATGACTACCTACCTCTCTGCCACATTAACCTCTTCTGCTGATCTTGTGGTTACAAGGACCAGAGCTGAGGTTTAAGTAAGGGAGTCGAATTAGACAAAAGGTATCTGGACTCAACAACGAGCACTTGCTTTATTGGAGGGAGACAACTGCAGCTTGACAGTTCACCTACTGAGCAGCTATGGGCAGAAGACACAAGGGGCCAGGCTGGATGTCACCAGTGAGTGGTCAAATAAGCCCTCATGAATATTGAGAGTCTTACATGTCTTGTGTTTGAGTGTATCATGAATATTCATGTTACATGGTCTGTCCCTTCTTTTTAATCATTTTATCTTCCATCCCTTTTTTTATTTTATATTTTTTTAAACTAGTAAACATAAGTAGAGTAGATGAAATATGCTCCACTTACGTTTTCTTTGTCTAAATATGTTGCATATATACATATATAACATTTATCTGTTTAGTGACTTATGAGTTTCATGTATCCCAGTTATTTTCTTATCTTTTACAGCAGTATTGAGTATTCCCAAACAATGCAGTAAACATATATTACAAGCATTTAAATAACAGAAAACCTCCACTGAGTCCTTACTACATACCATAAGCATATTATAGGCATTAATGAAGTTGATCTAATTACAGCCCTGTAAGGAGGCAGTTATTAATGGAGTAAATTATAAACTGACTCATAAGAAAACAAGATTTTGGTACCTGGAGGTGAGATGGCACTGTACCAAAAACTTAAAACCTAGATTTGGTCTGAGACCAGGTAGAGGGTTGAAGATGCCTAGGCCTCTAGAAGAGTGCCAGCAGGAGCCTAAAGGATCTTGAGGAAGCTGTCAGTGAGGGCCAAAAGGAAATTTAAAAAAAGATTAATGGATGCTGGAGGAAAGTGGACTCATGTAGTTGTGAAAATTTTGTTAGCAATGTTGCCTGAAGTAATGTGACCAAAAAATGCACCTAGTGAATGCTCTGGCTAAGGAGATTTTCAGGAATAATGTTGAAAGTGCTGCCTGGTTTCATCTCACTGTCTGTAATAAAAAGTGGGAGGAGATAGAAGAGCTAAAGAATAAACTACTAAATATAAAAAGCCAGGACTTGTTGGTCTTAAAAATGAGACTATTTCTCATCCCCAGCTTCTCCAGATGGCCAAACAACTATCAAATTAAGAAAGGGCTTCAGGCCAAATGTCAAATCCAGGATGGTACTATCAGGTCCTTTGCTCAAACTTCAGGCAGATCTGGGACACTCTGTAGCAGGGCAGTTCCTCGTAAAACTTTTCACATAGATGAAAGTTCCTCTAAGGATCTTTTTTAAAAAATGGCTACTTATTTTACACATTTATGTGTTACATGTTATATTTTGTTACATGCATGGAAAGTAATGATCCAGTCAATGTATTCGAGGTATTGATCTTGAGTATTTATCATTTCTGTGTTTGGAACAATTCAAGTCCTCTCTTCTAGATACTTTGAAATATACAATATCTTATTATTAACTATAGTTATTCTACTGTGCTGTTGAACTTTAGAACTTAAACCTTCTATCTAACAGTATGTTTGTACCCCTTAACCAACCTCTCTCTTTATTTTATTTGATTGATTGATTGATTGATTGAGACTGAGTCCCATTCTGTCATCCAGACTGAAGGGCAGTTACGCAATCTCGGCTCACTGCACCTCTTGCCCCCCAGGTTCAAACAATTCTCCCGCTGCAGCCTCCCGAATAGTTTGGACTACAGGCGTGCACCACCCTGCCCATCTAATTTTTGTACTTTTAGTAGAGACACGGTTTCACCGTGTTTCCCAGGTTGCTCTAGAACTCCTGGCCTCAAGCGATCCACCCACCTCAGCCTCCCAAAGTGCTGGGATTACAGGCTTGAGCCACCGTGCCTGGTCCAACCTCTCTACTCCCCACTCCCACCCATACCCCTTTCCCTGACTGGTATTTATCATTCTGCTCTCTACTTCTATGAGACAAACTTTTTAAGTTCTCAGATAAGAGTAAGAACATGTGATATTTGTCTTTCTGTGACTGGTTTATTTTGCTTAAAATAATGGCCTCCAGTTCCATTTGTGTTGTTGCAAATGGCAGGATTTCATTCTTTATATGACTGAAGAGTATTCTATTTGATTGTGTATATATATAACTTTTTTTTTTTTTTTGAGACAGAGTCTTGCTCTGCCACCCAGCCTGGAGTTCAGTGGTGCAATCTTGGTTCACTGCAACTTCTGCCTCCTGGGTTCAAGTGATTCTCGTGCCTCAGTCTCCCAAGTAGCTGGGAAAACAGGTGCATACCAACATGCCTGATTAATTTTTGTATTTTTAGTAGAGGGGTGCATTTCATGATGTTGGTCTGTCTGGTCTAGATCTCCTGACCTCAAGTGATTTGCCCTCCCCAAGTGCTGGGATTATAAGTGTGAGCCACCATGTCCAGCCTTATATACCACTTTAAATAAGTCATCTGTCCATTGATGGACAGTTAGGTTGTATCCATATCTTTGCATATTGTGAATGGTACAGCAATAAACATGTGAATATAGGTATGTTTTTATATGTTGATTTCTTTTCTTTGGCTAAATATTGAGCAATGAGGTTGCTAGATCATATGGTACTTCTATTTTTAGTTTTTTTGAAAAATCTCAATACTGTTTTCCATAGTGGCTTTACTAATTTACATTTCCACCAACAATTTACAAGAATTCCCTTTTCTCTGCTCCTCACCAGCATTTGTTATTATTTGTCTTTCTAATCATAGCCATTCCAACAGGTAAGATGATATCTCATTGTGTTTTTGATTTGCATTTCCCTGATGATTAGTGATGTTGAGCATTTTTTTAATATACCTGTTGGCCATTTGTATGTTTTCTTTTGAGAAATGCCTATTCATGTCATTTGTCTACATTTTAATGTAAATATTTGTTTTACTGTTGAGTTGTTTGAGTTTCTTATATATTCTAGATACTTGTTCCTTGCTAGATCAATAGTTTGTAAATATTTTATCCTATTCAACAGATTGTCTTTTCTTTCTGTTGATTGTTTCCCTTGCTTTGCAGAAGGTTTTTAGTTTAATATGGTTCCATTTGTCTACTTTTGGTTTTAATTTCCCCGGTTTTAAGGTCTTAGTGATTAAATCTTTCCCTAGAACAAAGTCCTGAGATGTTTTTTCCTAGGTTATTTTTCTGGTACTTTTATAGTTTGGGGTCTTATGTTTAAGTCTTTGATCCTTATTGAGTCGATTTTTGTATATAGTGACAAACCCAGTTACCCTAAATAGGGGCCCAGTTTCGTTTGTCTACATATGAATGTCCAATTTTCCCAGCACCATTTACTGAAGAAATTTTCCTTTCCCTAAT
This sequence comes from Saimiri boliviensis, assembly GCF_048565385.1. Taxonomy (NCBI): domain Eukaryota; kingdom Metazoa; phylum Chordata; class Mammalia; order Primates; family Cebidae; genus Saimiri; species Saimiri boliviensis. Next base: position 90,438,020 of record NC_133450.1, on the reverse strand, counting down.
GTATATTCTTGGCATCTGTAAAAAAAATCAGTTGGCTATCAATATGTGGATTCATTTCTGGTTTCTCTATTCTGTTTCATTGGTCTATTTGTATACTTTCAAGTTAGGTTAGTGTCGTGTCTCTAGCTTTCTTCTTTTTTTCTCAGGATTGCTTTACCTATTTGGGCTCTTTTTTTATTCCGTATGAATTTTGGATTTTTTTTCTATTACTGTGAAAAATGACATCGGGATTTTGATAGAGATTGCATTGACTCTGTAGATTTCTTTGGGAAGTATGATCATTTTAACAATATTAATTACTCCAAAACTTGTGCATGGGATGGCTTTCCATTTGTTTCTATCCCCTTTCATTTCTTTCATCAGTGTTTCATAGTTTTCCTTGTGGAGACTTTTCACCTTCATGGTTATTATTCCCAGACATTTTTTGTAGCTGTTCTACATGACACTGCCTTCTTGATTTCCTTCTCAGTTAATTCATTATTGGTCTGTAGAAATGCTAATGATTTTTGTGTGTTGATATTGTATCTTGCAACTTTACTGAATTTATTTATCTATCAGATCTATCTATAAGTGGTTTTGGCCAAGTCTTTAGGTTTTTCTAGATCTAAGATCATATTATCTGTAAAAAGGGACAATTTAACTTCTTATTTTCCAGTTGAGATGCTTTTTTTTTTTCCCAAATTTTTTGCAGTCATGAATTACATTTACTCTTTTTTTATTTTTTTTATTTTTTATTTTTTATTTTTATTGCATTTTAGGTTTTGGGGTACATGTGATGAACATGCAAGATTGTTGCATAGGTACACACATAGGAGTGTGGTTTGCTGCCTTCCGTCCTCTCACCTGTATCTGTCATTTCTCCCCATGCTATCTCTTCCCACCTCCCCACCCCCCGCCCCTCCCCCATTTCCCCCCAACGGACCCCAGTGTGTAGTGCTCCCCTCCCTGTGTCCATATGTTCTCATTGTTCAACACCCGCCTATGAGCGAGAATATACGGTGTTTGATTTTTGTGCTCTTGTGTCAGTTTGCTGAGAATGATGGTTTCCAGGTTCATCCATGTCCCTACAAAGGACATGAGCTCATCGTTTTTGATGGCTGCGTAATATTCCATGGTGTATATGTACCACATTTTCCCTATCCAGTCTATCATCATTGGGCATTTGGCTTGGTTCCAGGTCTTTGCTATTGTAAACAGTGCTGCAATGAACATTGGTGTGCACTTGTCCTTGCAGTAGAATGATTTATAATCCTTTGGATATATACCCAGTAATGGGATTGCTGGGTCAAATGGGATTTCTATTTTTAGGTCCTTGAGGAATCGCCACACTGTCTTCCACAATTAATTGAATTAATTTACATTCCCACCAACAGTGTAAAAGTGTTCCTATTTCTCCACATCCTCTCCAGCATCTGTTGTTTCCAGATTTTTTAATGATCGCCATTCTTACTGGTGTGAGATGGTATCTCAATGTGGTTTTGATTTGCATTTCTCTGATGACCAGTGATGATGAGCATTTTTTCATATGTTTGTTGGCCTCCTGTATGTCTTCTTTTGTAAAGTATCTGTTCATATCCTTCGCCCATTTTTGAATAGGCTTGTTTGTTTTTTTCTTGTAGATCTGCTTTAGTTCTTTGTAAATTCTGGATATCAGCCCCTTGTCAGATGGGTAGGCTGCAAAAATTTTTTCCCATTCTGTTAGTTGCCGATTCACTCTACTGACTGTTTCTTTTGCCATGCAGAAGCTGTGGAGTTTGATTAGGTCCCATTTGTCTATTTTGGCTTTTGTTGCCATTGCTTTTGGCATTTTGGTCATGAAGTCCTTGCCTACACCTATGTCCTGAATGGTTTTGCCTAGATTTTCTTCTAAGGTTTTTATGGTATTAGGTCTGATGTTTAAGTCTTTAATCCATCTGGAGTTAATTTTGGTGTAAGGTGCCAGGAAGGGGTCCTGTTTCTGCTTTCTGCACATGGCTAGCCAGTTTTCCCAACACCATTTATTAAACAGGGAGTCCTTTCCCCATTGCTTGTTTTTGTCAGGTTTGTCGAAGATCAGATAGTTGTGGGTATGTTGTATTTCCTCTGAGGCCTCTGTTCTGTTCCATTGGTCTATATCTCTGTTTTGGTACCAGTACCATGCTGTTTTGATTACTGTAGCCTTGTAGTATAGTTTGAAGTCCGGTAGTGTGATGCCTCCTGCTTTGTTCTTTTTGCTTAGAATTGACTTGGCTATGCGGGCTCTCTTTTGGTTCCATATGAAGTTTAAGGTGTTTCTTTCCAGTTCTGTGAAGAAGGTCATTGGTAGCTTGATGGGAATAGCGTTGAATCTGTAAATTACTTTGGGCAGTATGGCCATTTTCACGATGTTGATTCTTCCTAACCATGAACATGGAATGTTTCTCCATCTGTTTGTATCCTCTCTTATTTCGTTGAGCAATGGCTTGTAGCTCTCCTTGAAGAGGTCCTTTACGTTCCTTGTTAGTTGTATTCCTAGGTACTTTATTCTCTTTGTAGCAATTGTGAATGGCAGTTCGTTCTTGATTTGGCTCTCTTGAAGTCTATTACTGGTGTATAGGAATGCTTGTGATTTTTGCACGTTGATTTTGTATCCTGAGACTTTGCTGAAGTTGTTTATCAGTTTCAGGAGATTTTGGGCTGAGATGACGGGGTCTTCCAGATATACAATCATGTCATCTGCAAATAGAGACAATTTGATCTCCTCCTTTCCAATTTGGATACCCTTTATTTCTTTTTCTTGCCTGATTGCTCTGGCTAGAACTTCCAGTACTATATTGAATAGGAGTGGTGAGAGAGGGCATCCTTGTCTAGTGCCAGATTTCAAAGAGAATGCTTCCAGTTTTTGCCCATTCAGTATGATATTGGCTGTTGGTTTGTCGTAAATAGCTTTTATTGTTTTGAGATATGTTCCATCAATACCTAGTTTATTGAGGATTTTTAGCATAAAGTGTTGTTGAATTTTGTCAAAAGCCTTCTCTGCATCAATCGAGATAATCATGTGGTTTTTGTCTTTTGTCCTGTTCATGTGGTGAATTACGTTTATGGACTTGCGTATGTTGAACCAGCCTTGCATCCCCGGGATGAATGCTACTTGATCATGGTGGATGAGCTTTTTGATATGCTGTTGCAATCGGTTTGCCAGTATTTTATTGAAGATTTTTGCATCTATGTTCATCATGGATATTGGCCTGAAATTTTCTTTTCTTGTTGAGTCTCTGCCGGGTTTTGGTATCAGGATGATGTTTGTCTCGTAAAATGATATGGGAAGAATTCCCTCTTTTTGGATTGTCTGGAATAGTTTCAGAAGGAATGGTATCAGCTCCTCTTTGTATGTCTGGTAGAATTCAGCTGTGAACCCATCTGGACCTGGGCTTTTTTTGGGTGGTAGGCTCTTTATTGCTGCCTCGACTTCAGACCATGTTATTGGTCTATTCAACGTTTCAGCTTCTTCCAGGTTTAGGCTTGGGAGGATGCAGGTGTCCAGGAATTTATCCATTTCTTCCAGGTTTACTAGTTTATGTGCATAGAGTTGTTTGTAATAATCTCTGATGATGGTTTGGATTTCTGTGGAATCTGTAGTGATATCCCCTTTATCGTTTTTATTGCATCAATTTGGTTATTCTCTCTTTTCTTTTTTATTAATCTGGCTAGTGGTCTGTCTATTTTGTTGATCTTTTCAAAAAACCAGCTCCTGGATTTATTGATTTTTTGAAGAGTTTTTTGTGTCTCTATTTCCTTCAGTTCTGCTCTGATCTTAGTTATTTCCTGTCTTCTGCTAGGTTTTGAGTTTTTTTGATCTTGCTCCTCTAGCTCTTTCAATTTTGATGATAGGGTGTCAATTTTAGATCTCTCCTTTCTTCTCATGTGGGCACTCATTGCTATATATTTTCCTCTAGAGACTGCTTTAAATGTGTCCCAGAGATTCTGGTATGTTGTGTCTTCGTTCTCATTGGTTTCAAAGAACATCTTTATTTCTGCCTTCATTTCATTGTTTATCCAGTCAACATTCAAGAGCAAGTTATTCAGTTTCCATGAAGCCGTGTGGTTCTGAGTTAGTTTCTGCATTCTGAGTTCTAACTCGATTGCACTGTGGTCTGAGAGACTGTTTGTTATGATTTCTGTTCTTTTGCATTTGCTGAGGAGTGATTTATTGCCAATTATGTGGTCAATTTTAGAGTAGGTGTGATGTGGTGCTGAGAAGAATGTATATTCTGTGGATTTGGGGTGGAGAGTTCTGTAAATGTCTATTGGGTTTGCTTGTTCCAGGTCTGTATTCAGGTCCTGGATATCCTTGTTGATTTTCTGTCTGGATGATCTGTCTGATATTGACAATGGGGTGTTAAAGTCTCCCACTATTATTGTGTGGGAGTCTAAGTCTCTTTGTAAGTCCTTAAGAACTTGCCTTATGTATCTGGGTGCTCCTGTATTGGGTGCGTATATATTTGGGATCGTTAGCTCTTCTTGTTGCAGTGATCCTTTTACCATTTTGTAATGTCCTTCTTTGTCTCTTTTGATCTTTGTTGCTTTAAAGTCTATTTTATCAGAGATGAATTGCAACTCCTGCCTTTTTTTGCTCTCCATTTGCTTGGTAGATCTTCCTCCATCCCTTTATTTTGAGCCTTTGTGTATCCTTGCATGTAAGATGGGTTTCCTGGATACAGCACACTGATGGGTTTTGGCTTTTTATCCAATTTGCCAGTCTGTGTCTTTTGATTGGGGCATTTAGTCCATTGACATTTAGGGATAGTATTGTTATGTGTGAATTTGATACTGTCATTTTGATGCTACCTGGCTGTTTTGTTGGTTAGTTGATGCAGATTCTTGATTGTGTTGATGCGCTTTTACCATTTGGTGTGTTTTTGGAGTGGCTGGTACTGGTTGTTCCTTTATATGTGTAGAGCCTCTTTCAGGAGTTCTTGTAGGGCAGGTTTTGTGGTGATGAAATCTCTGAGTGCTTGCTTGTTCACAAAGGATTTTATTTTTCCTTCACTTATGAAGCTTAGTTTGGCTGGATAGGAGATTCTGGGTTGAAAGTTCTTTTCTTTAAGGATGTTGAATATTGGCCCCCAGCCTCTTCTGGCTTGTAGGGTTTCTGCTGAGAGATCTGCTGTGAGTCTAATGGGCTTCCCTTTGTGGGTAACCCGACCTTTCTCTCTGGCTGCCCTTAGCATTGTCTCTCTCATTTCAACCCTGGTGAATCTGACGATTATGTGCCTTGGGGTTGCTCTTCTTGAGGAATATCTTTGTGGTGTTCTCTGTATTTCCTGGATTTGAATATTGGTCTGCCTTGTTAGGTTGGGGAAGTTTTCCTGGATAATATCCTGAAGAGTATTTTCCAGCTTGGATTCATTCTCTTCATCACATTCAGGTACACCTATCAGACGTAGATTAGGTCTTGTCACATAGTCCCACATTTCTTGAAGATTTTGTTCATTCCTTTTTGCGCTTTTTTTCTCTGTTCTTGCCTTCTCTTTTTATTTCATTGAGTTGATCTTCGACCTCTGATATCCTTTCTTCTGCTTGGTCAATTCGGCTGTTGAAGCTTGTGCATGCTTCACGAAGTTCTCGTGTTGCGTTTTTCAGCTCCATCAATTCACTTATACTCCTCTCTATGCTGTCCATTCTCGTCAGCAGTTCATCCAATCTTTTTTCAAGGTTCCTCTTTTCTTTGCGTTCAGTTAGAACATGTTCTTTTAGCTCACTGTAGTTTCTTACTACCCACCTTCTGAAGTCTGATTCTGTCATTTCATCACCCTCCTTCATCCAGTCTGGTTCCCTTGCTGGTGAGGAGTTGTGATCCCTTTTAGGAGGAGAGGTGTTCTGGTTTCGGGAGTTTTCATCCTTTTTGCGCTGGTTTCTTCCCATTTTTGTGGGTTTATCCACCTGTTGTCTGTCTCTGTCCCAGGGAGTTGGAGCTTTATGAGATTCCGTTGCACTACTGCCTTTTTTTAAATTTTTCTTTCAGGTCTGACCCACCCAGCTAGCAGCAGGCCTAGCCACTGCCTGCCCGCAGGGGCTTTGCTGAGCTGCTGTGGGCTCCGCCCAGCTGCCCTGAGCTCTTCCCTGCAGTCCTTTTTATATGGGCGTAGTTAGAACTGTCTCGGCAATGGTGGCCCCGCCTCTGTTATGGTGGACTCTCTCTGTTGTGGCGGGTTGCCTTGGCAACGGCGGGTTGCCTCGGCAACGGCAGCCTGCCTCTGCAGCGGTGGAGAGTCTCAGTAATGGCGGAAGCCCCTCCCCCACCGAGCAGGACCGTCTGGGTTCAGCTGTGCTTGGTTTAAAGGACTCAACCCAGAGGGTTTCCAATTACTGTTTTTGTTTTTGTTGTTGTTGGGGGTGGAGGGGTGGGACCAACCGAGCCTGATCACCTGGCTCCCTGACCCAGAGTCTTTTCTTTTAAGTTGAACGACCCCGTGTTCCAGTCGCTTGTTGAAAAGGCGCCGGGATCTCCCGTGCTGCGACTCACGGAGTCGGCTCGAACTGCGGCGTCAGCTCCTGGCGGATTTTTTGCCTAGGAATCTCCTGACCTGACTCGCTATTTCAGCTGACTGGGCAACTCTGCCGTCTCAGGGCTCTGCTCGCCAGCTAAGAGGGTTCCCAGACCAGTGGCTTTTGTATGGAGAACCGCAGCAACAGGGAGTGGTCACAGCAGCCGCGTGGGCGGAATCAGCCCCACGGGGGCCAAAACAGCCGCACCGGCTGGGACTGCGACGCTGGCGACCCCTCTGCCTGGGTATCTCCTGGTCTGTGGGCAACAACAGTTCGTCTGGAAATGCGGCGTCCACTCATCCTCTGCACTTTCACTGGGAGCTGAAGTCCTGCGCTGTTCTTAGGCAGCCATCTTCCCAGCATTCGAGATGCTTTTAAGTTCTTTCTCATGCCTGATTGCTCTGGCTTGAATTTCCAGGATTATGTTGAATAAGACTGGTGAAAGTGGGCATTCTTGTCTTGTTCCAGTTTTTAGAGGAAAGGATTTCAGATTTTTCCTAGTCAGTGTACTGTGCAAGATGTTAGCTGTGGGTTTGTCTTATATGACCTTTATTATTTTGAGATTATATTACTTCTATGACTAGTTTGTTAGGAGTTTTTTTTATCATTAAAAGATGTTGAATTTTATCAAATACTTTCTCTGTCTCTATTGAGACGATCATATGGTGTTATTTTTCATTCTTCTGATGTACACCATATTTATTTATTTACATATGTTGAACCATACTTGCATCCCATTTGATCATTAAAGGCCATTTGATCATTAAAGGTCATTTGATCATGGTGTGTTATCTTTTTGATGTGTCGTTAGATTTGGTTTGCTAGTATTTTGCTGATAATTTTTGGGTCTACGTTCATGAAATATGTGGGCTTATTGTTTTCTTATTTATTGCACCCTTTTCTGGTTTTGGTACCAGGGTAAGGCTGGTCTTGTAGAATAAGTTAGGGAGAATTCCCTCCTCTCCAATTTTTGGAATAGTTTGAAGAGTATTGTGAGTTATTCTTTGAAAGTTTGGTAGAATTCAGCAATGAAGCCATCTGGTCCAGGACTGTTCTTCGTTGGGGACTTTTTTTTTTTTTTTTACACTGATTCAGTTTCATTACTTGTTATTGATTTGTTCAGGATTTCTATTTCTTCCTATTCAATCTTGGTAGGTTGGCTGTGTCCAGGAATTTATCCATTTTCTCTAGGTTTTCCAGTTTGTTAATGTATTGTTATTCGTAATCATCTCTGACATCTTTCCTATTTTTGTGGTATCAGTTGCAGTGTTTCTTTTTTATTTCTAATTTTGTTTACTTGAGGCTTCTCTTTTTTTCTTGGTTAGTCTAGCAAATGGTTTATCAACTTTATCTTTCCAAAGAGCCAACTTTTCATTTCGTTGATTCTTTGTATTTTTTTTAGTCTCTATTTATTTAGTTTAGTTCGCTCAGATTCTGGTTATTTTTTCTCTTCTAACAATTTTGGGTTTGGTGTGTTATTTCTTTTCCAGTTCCTTGAGGTCCATCATTAGATTGCTTATTTGAATTCTTTCTACTTTTTTTTTTTTGATGTAGACACTTATTGCTATAAACTTCCCTCTTACCATTGTTTTTGCTCTATCCCATAGCTTTTGGCAGGTTGTGTTTTATTCTCATTTATTTCAAGAAATCATTTGATATTCTCCTGAATTTCTTCCTTGACCCATTGGTCATTCGAGAGCATGTTTGTGCAGTTTCCAAGGTTCCTGTTATTTATTTCTAGTTTTATTTCATTGTAGTGTGAAAATATGCTTGATATAATTTCTGGTTTAAATTTTTTTGAGATTTGTTTTGTATGTTAATGTATAGTCTATTCTGGAGACTGTGCTGTATGCCAATGAGAAGAATGAATATTCTGTAGCTGTTGGATGAAATTTTCTGTAAACATCTGTTAGATCCATTTGGTCTAATGTGCAGTATAAATCCAAAGTTTCTTTGTTGATTTTCCATCTAGATGGTCTGCCTAATGTTGTGAGTGTGGTGTTGAAGTCCCAAACTATTGTTGTATTGGAGTCTTTCCCTTTCGATCTAATAATACATGCTTTTATATATTTGCATGCTCTAGTGTTGGGTGTATATAGGTTTAGAATTGTTATATCCTCTTTCTGACTTGGTCCCTCTTCACCATTATACAATGATATAGTAGTTCTTTGTCTCTTGTTACAGTATTTGACTAAAATTCTGTTTTTAGCTGATATATGTACAGCTATTTCTGCTTACTTTTGGTTTCTGTTTGCAGGAAATATATTTTTCTATGCCTGTATTTACATTCTGCATGTCTTTACAGGTGAGATTTAGTTCTTATAGGCAGCATATAGTTGAGTTTTTAAATTAATATGGATATTTTTAAGTGGAAAGTTTAATCAGTTTATATTCAAGGTTATTATTGATATATGTGGGCTTATTTCTATCACCAAAGTAATTAATTTCTGGTTGATTTGTATATCTTCTGTTTCTTTATTTCTCTCTTATTGCTTGTTATTTTAGTTTGGTGGTTTTCTGTTGTGGTAACATTTGAGTTTTTTCCTTGTTTATTTGCTCTATCAGTGGGCTTGATATTTTTGTGGGTTTTCATGATGGTAGATATTGTTCTTTCACTTCTGGGTGTAGAAATTCCTTAAGCATTTCTTGTAGGACCAATCTAGTGCTGATGAATTCCCTCAGATTTTGCTTATCTGGAAAAAACTTTATATCTTCTTCATCTATGAAAGATAACTTTGCTGAGTATAGTAACTTTGGCTGGCAGTTGTTTTTCTTTCAGCACTTTGAATATATCATCCTAATCTATTCTGGCCTGTAAGGTTTCTGCTGAGAAATTTGCCATTAGTCTGATGGAGGTTCCTTTTTAAGTGACTAGATGCTCTTCTTCTGCTATTTTTAGAATTCTCTCTTTGTCTTTGACTTTTGACAGTTTGAGCATAATGTGCTACAGAGAAGACTTTTCTGAATTGTATCTGTTTGGTGATCTCTGAGTCTCCTGTATCTGGATGTCTAAATCTCTTGCTAGACTTGGGAAGTTTTCATCTATTATTTTGTGAAATGAGTTTTCTAAACTTTTGGTCTTCTTTTTGCCTCCTAGGGTACAGAAACTGGAATATTTGGTTGCTTTATGGTATCATACATGTCATGTAGGCTTTGCTCATTTTTTAATTCTTTTTCTTTAATTTTGTCTGGGTTTTTTCAAAAGGCTTATTTTCACGTTAAAAAAAATTTTTTTTCCTTCATCTTGTCTATCCAAAGCTTGCAGAAGCTTTTGAGTATATTTTATAATTCACCCAATGAATTCTTCAGTTTTAAAATTTATGGTTGGTTCTTTTTTATGAGATCAGTCTTTTTGGTGAATTTCTCATTCATATCCTTAATTGTTTTTCTAATTTTTTTGTATTTTTTTCACTATTCTCTTGCATCTCACTGAGTTTCTTTAATATCAATATTTTGAAATGTTTCATAAATTTCTTTTTGATTGGAATCTGTTACTGGAGAGTTATTGTTTTCCTGAAGAGATGTCATATTTTCTTGCTTTTTTATGTTTCTTGTGTCCTTACACTGATATTTGTGCATCAGTGTAGCAGTTGCCTCTTTCAATTTTTTGAATTTCCTTTCATAGGGGTGTGCTTTTTCCCTGAAGACATATTTATGGTGTTGATTGAGTAGGGCACTTTGACTTTGATTCTTGGTGTATGTAGTAGTGTAGTCTCTATATGATTTCTTTACCTATAAACAGTCAGTGGTGCCTGTGATTTACTCGGTGGCCTAGGCTTCACTTGTTAGTGGAGATTGTGGTGAAGTTTTAACAGAGTGAGACACCAGGTGGGCCAATCTTCTGGCCCTAGTGGTAGCAGTGGTGGGCTGAGTATGCCTATTCTTTAGCTCCAAGATGGTATACATTGGCACTGGTGTTACTATGCTCAGGAAGGCCAATTCTTGGGCCTCCAGGTGACTTTTGAGAGTGCCAGGAATGGCAGCCATGGGCACCATAGGTGGGCAAATTCTTGGGTCCCTAAGCTGCAGATGTGGCATAGGTGATGACAGTAATAGTGGCAGGATACCCTCTGTGTCTCAAGTGGTCCACATTGGTGTTGGCAGTGGCTGTAATAGGCTGTGCTTGCCAGTCCCCAGGCCTGCAAATGGCGTATATTTGTGGGTGTCAGCTGTGCTGGTAGCAGCAGTTAGGGTGGGCCCAACCTCAGACCTCCAGGAGGAATGCTCAGGTGCTTATGATGGTGGATTGGGATGCTGGACTGGGCTCTAGGCCTCAGATGGTGTGCTTGCATACTAAGAGTATGGAGTCCCGTTGGGAGGACCTCCCTTTACCCTCCCACCTGGTGGTGTATTCAGGTACTGGCTGTGGTAGGCACGGGCAGGGTGGTCCCCAGGTCACTGGTGAAATGCTCAGGTAGGGTCAGCAGTGACTGTGCTGCGGGCCTGCTACCAGAAGGGCAGAGTTGCTTTCACTGGGAGCAGCCACAGCAGGTAGCTAGGGGTATGTGTTTTGTTATTGCTTCAGCCCCTTTGCAGCAGTGCACAGCAGCACCAGCTGCAAGCGTGTGAAGATGCACGGCCACCCCTCTGCTGGGGGTTGGGTTAAAGTATCCTCTGGCAGTTCAGCCTTCGTCCTGGCAGCAATTGGCATTGGTGGCAGCACAGTGTTGGGTAGCTTTTGTGATGGCCTGCTCCTCTGCTGCTGGCCTGCCAGTGACTTGTGTTTTGGCACTTGTGTTGGCAGCAGTGGCAGTGGCTATGGGTAGTTTAGCCTTCAGGGGAAGTGGCTGCTGGTGGGGAATGTCACTGGGGCTCTGGGGATATGCAGATGCAGGGGTTGTTGGACCCCAGGGCAAGATACAGACTGGTAGGAAATGGACTCTCAAAATGGTGCTGTGCTGCAGCTGCTTAGGACTTAGGAGGTGTGTGGGACTCAGTGTGAGCTTCTTTTCTGGAACGATGCTGTTGTGCAGTCTCCAGGCAGCTCCCTATTTGGTGTTAGGTCCTATGAGGATTAAGGGACTCTCCTGTGGCTATAATTGTAGGAGTCTGCTTATCCGTTTTCCACATTGAGCATTCTCTCCAGGCTCCCAGCCAATTCTGGATGAGCAGGCTGCTCCTCTCCTTCCTTGCCTTAGGTGTGTCCTGTTTCGCCTCTGTTGAATTTCAGTGTTCTCTCTCAGACGACGTATTTAAAATGTGATTATCTACTCACTCTATTGGTTCTTCTTTGTGAAAGAGATGGTGAGTACCGTGTATCCAGTCAGCCATCCTGAAGCTGAACCTACTAAGGATCTTAAAGGGTGCCTCCTGGATGCATCTTGTTAAGCACAAAGGCTTTTAGGTATCTTAGAAATGTTTGGGGCCTCAAAGGGAACCTCAGGAGCCTCAAAGGGAACCTGAGTAAGAACTGATCTCAAAGAGATTTGCAGTTGCAGCTTTTGTCTAATGGAATAAGTTTTTCAGGGAGTTATAGTGAAATTAACCCTAGCTGGGCCTAAAGAGACAGAAATTTCAAAACAAAAAGAAGCTTGTTGCTATAAAGTTTTTTATAGTAGAAGAAATTTGAGGGTCTTGGGAAACAATGTATTTCGCATGTGGGAGGAATAAAAATAACTTGTGGGCAGAGGGCAGACTCCTGTGGTTTTTAAAAAATGACCCCACAATTTTTTGATACTTTCTTCATTAGAGGTATATATAGCCTTATGTCCTCTCCTCTTGAATCTGTGCACTGTGAAAGGCATATAAATTGTGCCTGCCAAGGCCCTGCTCAAATGGCAGATTTGTAAACAAAATAAACGATAGTTGTCTTAAGTGACTGATATGGTTTGGCTGTGTCCCCACGCAAATCTCATCTTGAATTGTAGCTCTCATAATCCCCATGTGTCATGGGAAGGACTCAGCGGGAGGTAATAGAATCATGGGAGCAGGTTTTTCCCATGCTATTTCCATGATAGTGAGTAAGTCTCATGAGAGCTGATGGCTTTAGAAAGGGCAGTTCCTCTACACACATGCTCTCTTGCTTGCCACCGTATAAGACATGCCTTTGCTCCTCCTTTGCTTTCCACCATGATTGTGAGGTCTCCCCACCCGTGTGGAACTGTGAGTCCATTAAACCTCTTTTTCTTGATAAATTATGCAGTCTTGAGTATATCTTTATTAGCAGTGTGAGAACAGACTAATACAGCAAATAAATTTGGAGGTGCTTTGTCATATAGAAATAGATAACCGAAATGCCCCATTTTATAGATGAGAAAATTGAGATACAGAGAAATTAAATAGCTTGTCCAAGGCCACATAGCTAGCAAAGCACAAACTCATGTGCTTCATAGTCTAAGCTTTCACTCTGTATGCTACAGGAATTGTCTTGTGCCAATGTCGTCTTCTCCAGATGATCTTCCAATTATTCTTTGCTTTCCTCTGAACACTGCCTGAAGAGAAAAGTACACTATCGCATGTGTACGTTGACATCCTGGTTTACCTACGATTTGTGAGCCTGAGCTCTGGATCTAGCCTCAGCTCTGGCAAAATTCAGCTTTTGAACCAGCAAAGCTGAAATCCGGACCCTGAAGCTGGGTGGATCAACTCCATCATGAGTGCATGCAAGGCTGCACAGTGAGCTGGCAGTCAGCACCTTCTCTGGCCCATAGGCTGGTGGAGTCTTCAAATAAAAAATCTTTACTGCTACAGTATATATTAATGTATCTCCTTTCTGTTTCTTGAGGTATATAATTTGTGCCAGTTTTTTTTTTCCATGCATTTATTAGGGTCTTTTGATTCTGCCTGTTTCATTTTCTAACCGCTTCACTCTCACTCCGAAATCCTAAATCCATCGCCTTTATTTTTCTCATTCTCTTCCGGAAGCCTCTTCTCTGCTTTCTCCTTTTAAAGCCTCTGGAGTTCTCTCTACATTCATTGGGCAGATGTTGCTGGCTAAGTTATTCATTCAGGTTAACTGGCCCAGCTGTGCAGGCCTCTTCTTGTTTGAATGTGAATTGGACCGTTTGTATAAATATGTTTTAATTTTGTCATTAAAGAGATTGCATAAAATTTGTTTTGAAAGGGTGAAATATGGGTGCCTTGTGCTTTTAAAGTACCTACATGATTTTTGCGCCCATCGCTTAATCTTTTGGATTTATGTATCAATCAGCTGATCTCATTTTCTTTATTCATCTATCCATTCATCCATCCATACTTCCATCTGTCCATACTTCCATCCATCCATCTTCCATTTATTCTTCTGTCATGTTTTTTTGGCTATCTAATCTTACCTTTCCTGCCTTTAATTGAAAAGAACATTGTGGGAATTTAACCCTACCCTTCTCTTCCTACGATTCTCTTTCTCGTGTGTACTTTCTGTGTATGTATTTCAAATGTGGTGTTGCTTTCCCTGCAACAGTTAAAACACCAGTATGTCCCTTTAACCCGAGCACACATTGCTTGTTTTTATTGTCATTTTTAAGAATAAAAACCTTTAGTCTTGGCCTGCTAAACAGAATTGCCAAAAAATATTTGTAGATGTAGTCTTTTTCTCTGAAATAGGCTTAAAAAAAATCTACTTATGTTGATGATTTGAAGCTCTTCTATTTCCTGGAATTTAAATGATTACAAATGATACCCTGTGAGTTCATCCTGATTTCATTAATAACCAGAGTTCTTACCTCAGTATCTGTCTGGGGAGTTGCTCTCATCAATGCCGAGTGAATCCACACCACAAATCTCCCCCTGAAAGGCCTTCCTGCTGTCCTCCCTTCACTGAAGTGGCTTAGCTTTTCTTATCTTCTGCTGAAGCCTTAATGGAAGACGCAGTCGACAAGCTAGCATGCGCTGCTTGGCTTCTCTTCCTGCCCGCTCCTTCTTTGTTCCTTCTCTCCTTTATCCTGCCTCAGTTGTCAGCTTTATCCAGTCTCTCCTGTTTAGACTTCCCATCTGCTGCTGACAGTGGGTGCTGTCTCGATTTCTGAGGACATCAGGAGAAAAAGCAGTATTTAGTCCATCTCAACTTTCACAACGCTTTTCTTTCTGCTATTAGCTCTGAGGTTCCTACTTTCCTGAGTGTTTATATCTTTTGTTTAGAGCATATTTGTACTACAGCTTTCTCTCCCCCTCTAAGTTAGCTCATAATAACCGCGGCATCCAGGCTCATTAGCTTATCTACTATAAATTATTTTCAACTCCCTACTTCAAACAAAACAGGAAGCTAGTTCATACCTCCCGACTTTCTTATATATGTTACAACCTGAATAATAAACTTACTCTATATGCAGATACCCATTTCTAACTCGTTCCGGTGAAGTGGCCTATTTAGGACCATCTAAACTATTAAGAGTCCTGTCAGCTTTGCCTTGAGATGATTGCAATCAGCTTATATTTTAGTAAATACAACTAGCTTTCCTTGATTTCTTCTTCAGAATCCCTGAAGTATATTTTTTTTTAAAGAGAGAAAAATGTTTTGAAATTGTAAGACTAACTCCCTGTCAAAAATACTCGAATAAATATTCAATTAGAATAAACATGCTTGGATTCTGTAAGACTGTAGTATATAATGGTTGGATCCATGAGGGTGAATAAAATTTGTGGATGTTATTGTGTGGAAGACAATGTTTTACTTTTTATTCATGGTAAAATTTTAAAGGGAAATAACAACAAATATTTTTCTTTCCCATTTATTTCTAGTGAAAGTTATTTAGCTCTTTTTGTTCCTGATGGAAATCTATAATGACTAAGTCACTGAAACACATGCATCTCTCTTAGGAGGGATGTGTGGAATTTTTTTCACGAAAGGAAGAGCAGGCTGTTATAAATGCTTCATGTAACCAGTTTAATACCTCTCTGAGTAAGAGACACACGGAGAATAATTCCTCTTGTTCGGTCCTGGGAGACTGGGCATATGCTTCAGTGTAAAGGTGGAAGGCTTGTGAGCGCTTATTTCCTGGAAGTTAAGAAGCATCTTTAGTCTACTGGGTTGACAACAAAGCTAGGATCGATAGACTGTTTTATGAATTTGTTGTAGATTGAGCTGCTTTTGCCTCTGGGCATTCCCGTGTTCAACTGGGGCTTTTGCCAAAAAAGCCAGAACTCTCTTAATCTCCTCTTTCCTCATTAAACTCACAGCTTTGGTTAGTCACAGAGCTCGCAGATCTTGGCGGTGCTCTCCTACTCCCCAGTTTTGTCTCAGCACCATATGGCTTTTGACAAAGTCAGGCCACAGCTTCAACCTAAACAGCTTAACATTATCGAAAGCCCAGCCCACTGAGGAAGTAACAGTCCTCGTTTGTTTCTGTAAGTCATATGGCTGGGAGTGGGAAGAGGGTAGGGAAGTCATCATGGTGAGAGATGGGGAACATGTGAAACATGCAAAGAAAATAGGTGGATGTAGGAGCAGGGAGGGGGCAGTTCTAATAGACAAGATGTAGTGGATTCTGACTAATATTTTCCAAGTCCAAGAAAAATACTTTTCTCATATTCATTGTTTTTCCCCTAAGGATAAAGAACTTTCACCTGGACTTAGAAAGAAAGGAGGAGCCAATGTCTGGTTTCAATTAACATGTTTTACAATATAAGGGGGTGTTTTCCATATTGCTTCCGTAGTTTGCAATGGATGCTTGGGATATAACGATGTCTTACATGCTTGGCTGTGGGAATGTGAATGTTGGAATCCTCGGGGCTGGGATGTGGGTGGTGGTTGTTTGCCTACACTGGGGTTCTGTGTTCCAGACCTCACCCAACTGCATGCTATTTTTGGCTTGCAACCTCCTACCAGGCAATCCTGATGAATGTCTAACTTCAAGGGAAAAAGAGAAAAACGAAATGTTAGGAACTGAATATTTCCCTCCTCCCACATCAGATTTCACGCCACTCTGTAAGATCTGGAGAACAGAAGCAGGTTTCAAACCTTTCCACTAAGATCCACAGCAAACTGTCACTCCTGAGTGAAGATGAATCTAGTGATGGCTGGAAACCAAGAAGGCCAGATGCTGCTTTTTCTGGTCTTCTAAGAAAAGACAAATGATGTATCTATCCAGTGTATGATTGCATGAACTAGCAGAACACACTCGGCCTTGTGTAAACACTCTGTTCCAAAAGCCAGAAGGAGAGAAACTCAGCAGAGAAGACCAACGTTATTTTTTTAAAATCCACAGATGAATTCGAGGTTCGGAAAAGAAAACACATCATAAGAATGCCTACTATTGTTCTGGGACATGATATATCTTCAGTCAGTTTGTGAAAATTAACTAGGCTACTCTTCTAGAGCTAAGGAGTGAATTGAATTATATAAGCCACTCATCTAAAAGCAGAGAAATGGGTACACAAAGGAGAGCTTTCTCGAGGTCACCTCTAGAAGCTCAGTCCTCACGAAATCTGTATGTCACTCAGCTCAGGCCATGCCCTCTCCCTGCTGGGAAGCCTGCTTTCGTTCACTTCCCTCCTGGACTTCACTGGTCAGACAGTATCGAGCTCTAACCCAGTTTTCTTTTCTTTCTTTCTTTCTTTATTTTTTTTTTATTGTACTATAGATTCTGGGGTACATGTGCAGATCTTGCAGGATTGTTGCATAGGTACATACATGGCGAGGTGGTTGGCTGCCTCCATCCCCCTGTCACCTATATCTGGCATCTAATCCAGTTTTCTAACTGTTCTTCCCACTTTTAACTTTTTTTTCCTCTCCAAGTTCTTTATATCTAGGCTCCACTGGTTTACTTACTCTTCTCCGAAGATACCAGGGATTCTTTGGATGCTGAATTTTGCTCATGTTTTCCTTCTGGAGTTGGAATGTCTTACCCGCCTATCTCAAATATGTGGACATTTACCTCCCCGTTGGGAAGCAGATCAAATGTCATGATACCTACAGAGTTTACTTTAGTTGGCCTGTTAGGTCTAATGTGTAGCACAATGGGTAACAGAACAGGCTTGGGTTAGCTAGCGCCAGGTTCGGGTTCTTTCTCCTTTTCTGGTTCTATGACACTGGCAAGATACTAGAGTTCTGAGTTTTTCAGCCCCTCCTCTATAAAAAGTATGATGAATATAAAATGAATACGAGGCAGGTGGATCACGAGGTCAAGAGACCGAGACCATCCTGGTCAACATGGTGAAACCCCGTCTCTACTAAAAACACAAAAAAATTAGCTGGGCATGATGGTGCAGCCTGTAGTCCCAGCTGCTCGGGAGGCGGAGGCAGGAGAATTGCTTGAACCCAGGAGGCAGAGGTTGCGGTGAGCCGAGATCGTGCCATTGCACTCCAGCCTGGGTAACAAGAGCGAAACTCTGTCTCAAAAATAAATAAATAAATAAATAAATAAAATAAAACCAACAAATAGGATTAATAAAATTGAGATCAACTTAACCAATATTATTTCATGAATTTAAATTTCAGGGATAAAAAGAAATTTCAAATCATCAAAGTAGATATTTATACCTCTATGTATCTATTAATATCTATCTGAGTATATATTTTAGCCTATTCCAGAGGAAAAAACACTAGACCTACTAAATAGTTTATAGCAAGTCCATTCTTCCATTTGTTTGTATATTGACTTAACAACCATTTGTTGAGTAGCTAATGTATGCCATGTATATGTTAACATGTACAGTTTATTCTTTCATAACGTTCCACAGTTTACCAGAGTATGAACCTTATGAAAGAATAAACTTTCATAAATCGCAGAATATTTAGCCAAAAAATATGAAAGACATGGATCCAGTGGCTGACATCTGTAATCTCAGCACTTTGGGAGGCTGAGCTGAGAGGATTGCTTGAGGCCAGGAGTTTGAGATCGGCCTGGCCAACATAACTAGACTCCTGTCTCTACAAAAAATAAAATTAGCTGAGTGCCAATAGCATGAGTCCCAATTATTCAGGAGGTTAAGGTTCAGGGATAACTTGAGTCCAGGAGTTCGAGGTTGCAATGAGCTGTGATTGTACCATGCACCCCACAGACTGGGGAACTGTGTAAAACCCTGTCTTAAAAGAAAACATTGTCAAAGAGAATTGTCGGATGTTGAGGAATAACAGAAGGGTGAGCTAAACTATCTTGGGTTCAGGTTTTGGAAGGAGCCTCCTCCTGGGCCTTTCTGCTTCTGGTTTTAACCCATCCATGCATTTATTTTTTATTTATTATTTTTTGAGACAGGGTCTCACTCTGTCAACCAGACTGGAGCGCAGTGGTGCGACCATGGCTCCCTGCAGCCTTGACTTCCCAGGCTCAAGCAATCCTCCCATCTCAGCCACCTGACTAGCTGAGACTACAGATGTGCACACCATGCCTGGCTTATTTTTGTTTTAGTTTGTTGTAAAGATGGGTCTTGCTGTGTTGAATAGGTTAATCTCAAACTCCTGGGCTCACGTGTTCCTCTCACCTTGATGTCCCAAAGTGCTGGGATTATAGGTGTGAGCCACTAAGCCCAAACATACTTTTTATTATTATTATTTTAGGATTGCATCAAAGCCGAGTGATTATTCTCAATCTACTTATGACAGTTCTCTCCTTCAAATTCTTCCATGGTTCCCTGATACTTATGCAAAGCTGTCTTTGAGTGAGACATGATACAGATGTTTCTTCTGCTCTTCTCAGTCAAGCCATCTTTTCTGTCTTTTTCCTAGGGTGAACCCCTCTGGCAGAGAATAATTGTCTGCTCTTGGGGGTCTGGAGGTGTAGCTCTAAGCATACCACTGTAAGTTCTCGATTTCATTGAAATCCCTTAAAAAGTTATGCAAATGTTACAGTCCATGCCACAATATCTGAGTTTATTCCGCAAATGTTGCAATCCATGCCACGATATCTGAGTTTATTTTAATAGAAAAATAGGAATGTACGTTGTCATGCCTGTTGTTAAGTAAACTGTGCTTCTAAGGCTGGAAGCACCTTTTGACATATTTTCTCCTGAGACTCCAGGTTGAAAGAAAGGAAGGCTTTACAGGATAAAGTTCGAACTCACAGGCATGAAATCTGAGAAGCTTCTTGCCCTGATCTCTGCTGACACGTCACAGCATCTTCTGTCTCTTCTTCCCTTCCCTTCCTCTCTTTTTTTTTGAGACGGAGTTTTGCTCTTGTTACCCAGGCTGGAGTGCAATGGCGCGATCTCGGCTTACCGCAACCTCCGCCTCCTGGGCTCAGGCAATTCTCCTGCCTCAGCCTCCCAAGTAGCTGGGATTACAGGCACGCCCCACCATGCCCAGCTAATATTTTGTATTTTTAGTAGAGACGGGGTTTCACCGTGTTGACCAGGCTGGTCTCGATCTCTTGACCTCGTGATCCGCCCGCCTCGGCCTCCCAAAGTGCTGGGATTACAGGCTTGAGCCACCGCGCCCGGCCCCTTCCTCTCATTACCAACCTAAGTACAGCCTGCCTGACTTAGTTTTATGCTCCCGTGCCTTGCTCCTCTTCAAGGTTTCTCGTGGATTATTATGCTTCCTTGAATGTCCTTCTTCTTCTTGACAAATTCCAACAAACTCTACAAGACTCCGACTTCCAGAGAAAAGACTATTTTAGTTTTGTCCAGCATCCTTGGATAGAGATAAATACTTCCTTCTTCATGATCCTATGCTCACCGCTTTATATCTACGGTATCAAACCTTTATTGTTGATGTAGCCACATTCTCTGCTGAATGGGAAGCCTTTGGAAGCCAGGGCATCTTCATGTCCCCAGTTTCTAGCCAGTGACTGAGTATAAAGGAGTGACTTTAATAGCTGGCATTTTGAGCCCTTAGGTTCCAGACACTGTTTTATGTAAGTTATCAGTAAGTAAATTAAATATCATCTAATCGTCACAGAACTCCTCTAATATATTATGCCTATTTTATACATGAGAAAACTGAGGCACAGAGAGGTTAAGTAACTTGTGGAAGGTCACAAAATAAGAGCTAACGCCAGGATTTGAACCTCTGAAGTCTAACTCCAGCGACCATTCCCTAAAAAATATACTCCATTGCATGCAGTAATTATTTGATGAATGAATGAGAACAAGTTATATAACTTGTGATTCACTCTAGAAATATCAGGGGGACTATTCTCACCCAGAAATATAGTTTAAAATTGAATGATGAAGGAAGATATGGTCACATGTGGCCACTTCTTATCTGTTATCTCTACTTTATACACGACCCAGAACATCACCTCCATTCAATGGAAAGCCAGTGGTGACTGCTGACAAGGAAAGGCCTGGGTAGGAAAACGGGGGTGAGCTGCCCGGACCCTGCAGGGCTCCAGGGATGGCAGCCTGAGCTAATTTGCACTGGCTTAGAGGACGTCTGAGATGCTGAGGAAGGTACTTTCTCCAAAGAGCCTGAAGTAGCCTCTAAAGAGATCTGCTAACCTCTGTGGTTCTCCCTTGAACCTGGGCTACCCTTGGCTCCTAGGACTTCTGAAGACAGACCTATTCTTTTGGCACTAATTCACCTTGACCTATGTAAGCCCACTGTCATAAGGTGAATGATCAGAGACTAGGCTGGCCCTGCTTCTTCCATGATTCCTAGGACTGGGCAGCCCCTGGAGGGGAGTGTGAGAGGCTGGTGCCTACTTGGTCCCATGTCTACCCCCTTTGAAAAATGGTGGAACATTTCATTAGTTTAGAAATCACAAGAGCTCATTTTGGCTGAGCAGGTAATTGTGGTTACTAATGTTAACAGAGCAAAGCAATCATGCAGAATACCAAGCGGTATTTATAGTACATTCTGGATCATATAAGATTTTTATTTTTAAAAAGATACCCTGGATCACTGTCTATGAGAGGGTAAATTGATTCAAATTATCCGGAAAGCATTTCAATTATATGTGTCAAATGCCTAAATTGCCCTAGACTGGGTGCCATGGCTCACACCTGCAATCCCAGCACTTTGGGAGGCCAAGGTGGGTGGATTTCTTGAGGCCAGAGGTTCGAGACCAGCCTTCCCAATGAGGTGAAAACCCATCTCTACTAAAAATACAAAAATTAGCCAGATGTAGTGGTGCATGCCTGCAATCCCAGCTACTAGGGAAGCTAAGGCAGGAGAATCGTTTGAGCCTGGGAGGCCGAGGTCGCAGTGAGCCAAGACTGTGCCTTTGCACTCCAGCCTGGGCAACAGCAAGACTCCGTTTCAAACAAAACAAAACAAAGGCTTATCCCTTTTTATCCAGCAATTCCACTTTTAGGAATGTATCTTACATAAATAAAAAGCATGTGAAGCTTTATATTCAGTGATGGCCTGCAAAGCATTATTTATAAGAGCAACTAAAGATTTAATCACAGAGAATTTGGTTAAAGAAATTATAGTTTACTTTTACATGACACACCATACCATTACTAAAATAATATCAAAGGTGAATATTATTGACATGAAAAAGTGTTTATCATATATTAGATTTATAAAAACAGTAGATGTGTATAAGGTATTTTTCTTAAAAAAAATTCTGAAAGGGTATACACTAACACGTGAGGTGGGATTATAGGTGATTTAAATCTTTTTTTAGTTTATCTGTATTTTCCAATTTTCTAACATAGCCAGGTATCATTTTTGTTAAAATATTTTACATTTCAAAGCTAAAAATATATAACATGGACATCAATAGGCTCTGTTCTGTGTATTCGGTGATCAGCTGCCCTGGCACAGCTCGCTCTGGCTATGGCTTGGGCACATTCAGGTGTCTGTCACTGTCATTAGCAGGGAGATGAATGTGACAGCCCTGGGCTGGAAACTTCATGGGATGATGAACAGCCACTTGTTCTGCTCTCTAGGGTATGAAATGAGGCGTTACAAGCCCACAGAAATTACTCAAAGCTTGGCTTGCAAAGGGTTGCAACCGTGCCGCATACATCTGTATCAAACACTTTTCTTCCTAGAATATTAATTTTATTTAATCTTGAGATAAACCTATGCTTCTTCTAAAACTGTCCAAGGCTGGGCTGTATCGTTTTAAAGAATTGGACAATGGGCATTTCAATTCTTCAGTGTCATTGATTACAAAGGCAATTCTAAAATCCGTATTGTGAAGCCAGTAGAGGAAAAGAAGCAGCAGCATGTGGCAAGTCAGGAAAAGAGGCACGAGCTCAGGAACTCGGGCAAGATGAGTAGGATGGTGGCATCCAGAGACTCCTCAAACTGCCAAAAGCCAGCAGTGCACTGCCTTCACCGAGTAAAAACTTTCCCAGTCTGGAATCAAAGGATTTTTTTGGCCAGTCAGCAAAGATTTCCCAAGCACCTATCATGTGCCAAACGCTGCACTGGATCTTACAAAGTAATGAGATTATGATTGTGACCTCAGTCTGGGACATGGCGGGAGGGTTTCTACTGTGTTTCAGGGCTTCTGAAAAACAGCAAATGCGTTGGGTTTAGATAAAGGTGGCACTGGGCTTTGGCCTTAGTAAGAGTGGGGTTTTTCTGCCTTTGTGTCATATGATTGTGGAAAAGTTACTGAACCTCTTTAAACCTCAGAATGAGGATGGTAGTGACATTTACTTAACCTGTGGTATATCTGGGGAGGAACGAATGAAACAAAACATACAAATTATATTTTAATGGCATTTAGTATGTGCTAAAAATATGGACGATAATTATAATGATTTTATTATAAATTTTCTTTGTGTGAGCCATGATTTGTCCCATGAGAGCTCTGCGTCAACAACACAGCAAGTGATGTGTTAGAGGCTCCTTAGCTGATCGTTGTTAGCCAAGTACATCATTTTCTACTGTGGGATGCTCTGTCTTCTGCCCACCAAGTTTCCGAATTAGCGAGTAAGTGCTTGCCTCACGAAGCGCAAATACAAGACCATATTTTTATTTTGGACACAGAATTGAGCAGGATCTTGGTTGTGAAATACCCGAAATGTTATTTAGATTTATCACGTAATGTTTGAACAGGGAGGAAATGGGCGCCACCCTGGGGAATGGGAGACAAAGAACTATCTGTGACAGTGAGGACCGTCTAATTTTGAAAATGTCCTTCCTTTTCATTATTCTTTGTGGGTCTACCACAGCACGAGGCATGCAAGCAATTTGCTTACTGGGGAATGAGAATGTTCCCTGAGGAACATTTGGATTCCAGCTCATATAAAACTTTTAAAAGGTATGCATTCATTATTTAAACAGGATGGTAAACGTAGGTGCTCTGTTTTTACAACAGGTATAATGTAGCACATCATGCCATTAAGTGCCTCGAGACTCATCTGAGATGGATACCTAAGATGAGCCTGTTCCTTTAGGTTTCCTTCGGGAGACGGAATGAAATTATTTTGGTTGCATTACTTTGTTTCCACCTGAGAAGCATTTATGTATTCAGACAAATAGAAAGGTCGTCCTTCAGCAAGCTGGCCACAGGTGCAATACCCTCATCTGTGATTTAAGCAGGAATCCAGGGCTTAGTGACAGTCCTGGTGGCTTGCTGGCAGAGGGGTAAGATGGACAAAAATACCCCATAGTCAGGGTTTAAGCCTCAGACTGAAGACTGACTGCCAGGTGTGAGAAGACAGCTGAGATTCTACGCCCCTCCTAATTTCAACTGGAAAATATCTCTGTCCAGAGCCTTTTTGTGCCCCATAAGAACATACCATGCCTCACACGTATACCTTACATAGCAATGGCTAGAAAAAAGAACATTTAACATATTGTCCCCAAGACATGATGCAATTCTTCAAGTTAAATGTTAATCGGTGCAATTAAGTTAAAAAACTCAAGTTTCTGTCGAAGAACCAAGTTCAGGAAGCTTGGTTGAAAGTATCGTACCACCATTAAAAGTGTTGGGTTTGTATAAGCATTTTTATAGCATTTCCTGTACAGGCCTTATTGGCTGTCACCTAGAAGAGATAGTGTGAATGATCCATTCTGAGCCTGACCAGCTTGCTTGTCATTTTAGCAATTGGCTATGGGATGAATGCGGGGACCAGTTGCCACAGCAACAGCGTCTTCAGTCAAGGTGATGAGAGAAATCATTTCTCTCTGAATGCTAATGGGCTGTCACTTCAGTCTTAAACCGGCTGTTTCCCACTGTTTTCCTGATTGCCATGAAGCCAGATAGATTATTTACAGATTAAGGGCTACAATTTGATCCGATCATCTCTGTCCTAATTTATGCTGCATCTTTCAGGAGTAGGAAAAAGAAAAGATTTGAAGTAAAATATTAAGGATTATGTTTTCAGAAATTTGAGGTTTGTGACTTTCACTCCAGAGAAGGAAGACTTTTCCATAGTACTTAGAAGGTCATTCTTCAAGCAGAGACCATCCAGTGTTGAAAGTGGTTCAGCTGCTGCCTGTAAATTACCTGTCCTGTAAAGGCTGGCCCTGGTTGTCAGCACCGAGCTTGGGGCTGGATGTGAGGGTGGTTCGTTCACTAAAAGGCAGTGTGAGGTTGTGAAGCTAATCATCCGAAGAAGAAATCTGCACACAAGACTATATTTTTAAATCCTGGAAGTTACTTGAAACAAAGCGTTTTAGTTTATCTCATCCTTTACTCCAAAACACAAGATTCAAGACCTCATTCACTCATGGAAGTAAAGGATTGTCGAGTAAATTGTGATTGTGTGATAGGACAAATAGACAGTTGCCATGTGGGCTGTCACCCTTTCATTCCTGAAGAGAGTGGAAATTATTATTGGGAAGGCATGGGACAAATTATACACAGTGTCCAATTATGTGGATCAATTGAGGTTGAGCCCTATGTCTGGCACATACTATTGTGATTTTAACTAAATTACATAACCTCTTTAAACCTCCGTATTTTTAATGAAAAAAATAAGGACAATAACTGTTTTATGTTAAAGGGGGTTGAGGTAGTTAAATGAGAAAATGCATGGGAAGTGCTTGGCACAGTGTCTGCCATATAATGGGTGTAAAAAACTTATCTATTATTAGCCGGGCGCGGTGGCTCAAGCCTGTAATCCCAGCACTTTGGGAGGCCGAGGCGAGTGGATCACGAGGTCAAGAGATCGAGACCATCCTGGTCAACATGGTGAAACCCCGTCTCTACTAAAAATACAAAAAATTAGCTGGGCATGGTGGCACATGCCTGTAATCCCAGCTACTCAGGAGGCTGAGGCAGGAGAATTGCCTGAATCCAGGAGGCAGAGGTTGCGGTGAGCCGAGATCGCGCTATTGCACTCCAGCCTAGGTAATAAGAGCGACACTCCGTCTCAAAAAAAAACAAAAACAAAAACAAAAAAAACTTATCTATTATTATTATTTTCTTGACATGAAAAAATCTTGATGGCCTTAAGCCTTGGTTGAAAGTGCTGTCTAAGGTACAGAATTATAAAAGGTGTTTGTTTACAGTATCTATTGCAAACACCGGGGTCCATCAGAATAAACCAGTTCCTGACAAGCCTGTTTGTTCTGACCTGTGGCTGGCTTGAAAAGCATGATCTAGATTGATGCAAATATGTTTTTAAAGAAAAAATTTATCCTTGAATAAATACTAAGCATCTACTAAAAATAATACTGGAAAAATTTTCATGACATGGGAAAATGTCCATGATAGACTGTAAAATAAAAAAGTAAAGTATGAATCGTGAATACAATATGATTCCATTATAGGATGATATAGAAGAAAAGAAGGTATGAAAACATATATATGTACACACATACACAAATGTGCACAAACATACAAATGTGAATATATACTCACTGAAAGAATATGCTTGAAAATATTGAGTAGATATCTCTGGGTCGTAGGATCATCAGTGTTTTATTTTCATCTTCTATTTACTGGATTTTTCACAATGAACATGTACTATGTTTGCAGTTTGTCATTTTTTTTTTTAGGTGGAGTTTCACTCTGATCATCCAGGCTGGAGTGCAGTGACGCAATCTCCACTCACTGCAACCTCTACCTCCTGGGTTCAAGTGATTCTCTTGCCTCAGCCTCCCAAGAAACTGAGATTACAGGTGCCCACCACCACACCTGGCGAATTTTGTATTTTTAGTAGAGACAGGGTTTCGCCATGTTGGCCGGGCTGATCTTGAACTCCTGGCCTCAAGTGATCCACCTGCCTAGCTTCCGAAAGTGCTGGGATTACAAGCGTGAGCCACTGTGCCCGACCTATGTTTAGAGTTTTAAAAAATAGTCACCTTAAAAGCAAAGGTGGGATTGACCCTGAAATGTGAATTAACTGGAAGCTTCTTGTCTTTCCTATGATTAAATCATGCCTGTGGCTGGAGAACAGAAATGGAAACCCCGGCGGGGCTTGCACACTAGTCTGATGCCTCGTTAGAGTAACCGCTTGTTTTCTGAGAACACTGAAATCAGCTTCTGTGCTTGGGCTTAGGGTGTAGGCAGACTGAGTCACAGATGTGACCTTGTCATCCTGAGGTCCCTCTCAAAGGCATCTGCTTTGGACAGGGCCCCTGACAAACCCATGTGTGCTGCTGTCTAGTCATGTCTCCTACTTACTGCTCACCACCGCTCTGAGTGATCAGCTCTGAGCCCAGAAAACTCTCTCCTTGGATCTGAAGCCAGTGAGAATGGAGCTGCTAAGGCATCTGGAAAGGGGTCTCTTTTCCTCCCACCACTAGGGCATAGGGGATTTTCAGTGGAGACCAGATGAGCTCCTTTAAGAAGAAGTTACGCCGTTAGATTCAGAGGCACGCTTGGATATAATAAGGGGTTACCTTTCCAAAGTGGCACTTTGGGCCCCCTGTGCTGAAATCCAGTTACTATTTTCTGTGGTCACCTCTATCTCCTGTGCCGTGGAGTGCTGTGAAACTGTAGCCTGGGGCTTGGAGGAAATGTCTGTGTGCCTTTGTGAAGGTGAGCAGACCTGGAGTTAAGAACTCAGAAGTCTGCTAATGAGACTGAGCTATTGTTACCGTGCTAGAGAAAATAACCTGAATCACTGCCCCTAGCTTCCAGATGTTTTCCCATGATTATCAATTACAATAGTTTTTTATAATTTATCATACTGAGAAACCTCAACCTCGGAAATAGAATTTAATGAGTAGACCCAGTGAAAATCTGCTGTTGAACCATTTTAAAATTTAAGAAAAAAAATCCATTCAAATAAAATTTTGTTGCAGTCATAGATATTTCAGAGGGCCATGTAAGAAGCCATTTATTCTCTCTCTAAGGTCAGAGAATGCCTTATCCTAAATCTCTGGCATGTCTTAAGTGTTACATGCAGTAACAAATGAAGTGAAAAGTAGCTCTTGCCCAAGAGAGCTGCAACTGATGCTTTGGTGAACTGCCAGTTTCTTGCAGCTATGGGAAGACCTTAAGATGATGAAATGTGTGTTGTCTATCACTGGGTTGGGAACATTGTCAAGATCCCACTGGAAACTCATATACTGGGAAGTGGAAGAGGGAAAACTGTGCTTTAAGAAATTACTTCAGTAAGTGTATGTTCCTGGGAATCTTGGAGGTGAGATGATATCAGGGACTCGGTAAAGAATCACTGGCAGGATGAACAGAGGGATGGATTAAGAGGGGGCAGGAGAGTTAATGGGTTGTGCTCAACATGCTCTCACAGCAAACTGACCATGGAAGTCAATCACCGAGAGGTTTGTGGTTGGGTGATAGGTATTCATCACAAAAAAAGACTGGAGGAAGAGCTGGTTTGGTCGGAAAGTAAGGAGAGGACAGTTTTGCATTCAATTGCTGATTTGTGATAACAGTGAGACAACCGGCCGAAGGTCGGTAGCAGGCAAATTTAAAAGGTAGGTCTAGAACCATCAGGGATACTGATCTCAAAGAAAGAACTAGGCATCATCTACATAGAAAAGTTCAACAGTGGACAGATAGGAAAATATTATGCAGAAGAGTTTAGAAAATTAAGAGAAGAGCACTGGAGAGAAAGTTTTTGGAGCAAGAGGGAAAAGGAGAGCTGGCAAAGCACCCCTAACTTTTGCTAGCGACGTGATTATTCCAACAGTCTGGGTTTAAAGTCTTAAGACAGTTTTTCCTCTTTATCTTTCTTAAATTTCTATATTTAATTTGGTCAAGTCCCATTGATTGTATCTCTAGGTGACCCTTAAATTAATTTTTCATCTTCATTAGCAGGACAAGTACCCCAGTTCTGACTTATGAAGAAAATCAAACTGACACACAGGCCTAGAGTTTACGTGTTCTTAAACACTGCACCAGCTAGGATATGTTTCTGCATTTTTTGGTTTATTCATCTTCAGTGCCATCTCTAGAAGTGACTTGTAAAACAGCTTTTATGGCATCACTGTCTCAATATCTTTCAATGATTATTCTTCACCTACAAGATAAATTCCCAAGTACTGGCATCTCGTTTAAGGCCATTCCCTGCACAGTTTGGTTCTGGTGCACCTTTCAGTGGTATTCTTTACCATTCTCCCACTACAATAGGACAACTACACCACACAACTTACCAATGGACGGTGCTTTTGTGCCCTTGCTCGTGCTGCACTGTCTGCCTGTAATGCCATCTCCCTACTCATTTGCTACATCTGACATGCTCTTCATTCTTCAAGGCTCAGGGCAATGTCGCCTCCTTTAGGCAGCTTTATTTGATCTCCATTCCTGTCCTTTGACGGAGATAATGCCCCCCTTTTCTATGTTCTCATTTCATTCATTCTACTGACGATAATTAATTACATATATAATAGTTTTCTTTCCAAGACTGAAAAACTTGAAGGAAGGAACCATGTTTCTGATTTCCTCATTGCCTGGCAAAATGCGTGATTCATCATTGGAGTTCAGGAAATGTTTTGAATACTAAAAGGAAGCAAAGAATGAACTGTCAGATATATAGGAGGAAAAATCCAGGTGAGAATAAAGATAAAAGATTAAGATAAGAGAATAAAGATTTATAAAATAGAGGGGAGTTACAGGATCAAGCAAATTCCAAGGAGGGAAGTTTCTTGAGTGATGACAATCTCCACTTACTAGCCACCCACTCACCCCTGTAGCCTGATTGTGTTTCTGTATCTTAACTATAACTGGAAGATCACCACTGATGTCCTAACCATAAAATCCAGTGATTCTTCTTCCTCTTTATACTGTCCTCGGCATGCTCCACGCTGGCCTTAGACGTGCAGCCATGGCTAAGGTTGAGCAAAAGTGCAGTGGTCATCAATGTTCCTGGAATTGAGGAGGTTGAGTAATCGTGGGTCAGGATGTTTTAAAGGCCATTTTCTGGATACTGATGATGGTAGCAGAGGTTTGGTTTAAGGAGATACATTACTACTAGTGATAACATCATAGAGGAAGGTAAGAATAGAGTATTGGAAGTAAGCATGTGAGAGCAATGAGAACTGAAGTTCAGTGGTGGTACAGGTGAGAAAGGGAGGTTGTCCAGTGACGAGAGCAGCACAGTCATTGGAGAAGGAGCCGTGGGAAGCATGATGTGTTCACTCCAGGCGGTGGTTTGACTGAAGGGGATCAGGTTTCAGCCAGGGTGAGGAGCAAAGGCAAGCATGGATTAAGATCATTATAGGAGTTGTACAGGGTAACGCGAAAGGGCTGGTGGGGAAAAGGGCAGGGAGGAAATGGAATCGGAGTGGAGTCTGGTTGGGGACAAGGTTGTGGGAGAACAAACCAAGGGGCAGGGTTTTCTCCTAAAGTGGGAAGGAGAGTTCAGTGGTCCCTAGATGTAGAATTTTACAGGCCTTTTTTTTTTTTTTTTAAATGGTGATTGTTTAACTTCCATTGACTATCATTTCATAAAAGCCTAGACATTTGAGCAAAATCTCGGAATATAGAACAGTTTGATACACTTATTTACAATTATATGTTTTAAATTATATCTATTTATCAGAAAATAACTGTGTGGTTCTTACTGTTTTCAGTTTGCTATATAAAACTGAAAAGCTTGTCTATTTACTACCATTTACCAGCATTGTGACCTTGGATAATTACGTAACCATTCTGTGACTTGGTTTCCACTTGTGTAAAATGGACATAATAACAGTATTAATAACACAAGGTTGTTGTGAGGACTAAGTGAATTAATATTATAAAGAATACTTAGTGCTTGGCACATAGTGAATTATTATTCAGGAACCAGCATTTGGGACCAGATGGGTAAGATAATTGAGATAAGGAGAACATGACACAGGGTAGTAGCCTGAAATCAAATGTTAGTGATAAGAAAAGGGAATTTTGAGAGGCAGAATTTTGCTACTGGAGGATATTTTAGGATTAACCATCTCTGGGTTTTCAGTGGAATGTCACCAACTTGATTTCCTATGAGATTGGCTGGGCTCAGTGGGCTCTGGATCATATTAATTAAATGAAAGATTGAGGCATCCTTATTTCCCCACTGCACATGGCTCTCTGTCCTCTGTAGCCTTTGCTGTTTCCGCCTTCAGGACATCTCCTGTATCCTGCCTTGGATGATAATTTCCATGAGAACATGAACCTCCACCTGTATAAGATTTATGAGCCCCGCAGCACCTGACACAGGGCCTTACATACTGGCCATTCTTTTTTAAGTGAATGAATAAAATACCACCTAGGCCAATACAGCTCTCAGTCCTTCTCATGTTCACATTTATTGACGAGGCTTTTCAATACCTAATAAGAGAGGTTATGGAACATGCCCATAGTGCAGGTGCTTTGGGCTGCCCATCTAATTTGGTGCTCAGGGGAGACTGGCTTTGTAGCCTTGAATCCCTCAATTATACCCTGAATAAATGAGATGACAGGGCGTGACTCTCAATTAGGTGAGGTACTTCTATGCAGTGTTTTCTCTCTTTTTTGCCTATTAACTCAAGTAATAGACTCACATGCTGAGTGATTAGCTTTTATCTTCAAATGACTCTAGGAGATTTTCTTTTTTTAACATGCCAGTTAATTACTATGAAAATTTCACCTAAGTCAGTCCCCAATTAGGACATATTCAACTCATTCCTATGATGATCTCATTTTAGATTTATCTTAGTGTCTTTGAAACAGCTGATAAATGTTCTTCCATTAACTGGCAGTTACTAATATTCACCCTAAAATTTTTCTTTTCTACACACTCCCTCCCAGCTATCCCTTGGCATTACCTATGACAATGCCACTTGAGTGTGATTACCAATTATTATTATTATCGTTATACCTTAAGTTCTGGAGTACCTGTGCAGAGCATGCAGGTTTCTTACATAGGTATACACGTGTCGTGGTTTGCTGTACTCATCAACCTGTCACCTACATTAGGTATTTCTCCTAATGCTATCTCTTCCCCCATCCCCTACCCCCCAACAGGCCCTGGTGTGTGATGTTCCCCTCCCTGTCTCCACGTGTTCTCATTGTTCAATTTCCCCTTAGGAGTGAGAACATGTAGTGTTTGGTTTTCTGTTCTTGTCTCAGTTTGCTGAGAATGATGGTTTCCAGCTTCATCCATGTTCCTGCAAAGGACATGAATTCACCCTTTTTTATGGCTGCATAGTATTCCATGGTGTATATGTGCTACATTTTCTTGATCCAGTCTATCACTGATGGGCATTTGGGTTGGTTCCAAGTCTTTGCTATTGTGAACAATGCTGCATAAACATATGTGTGCATGTGTGTTTATAATAGAACGATTTATAATCCTTTGGGCGTATACCCAGTAATGGGATTGTTGGGTCAAATGGTATTTCTGGTTCTAGATCCTTGGGGAATTGCCACTCTGTCTTCCACAATGGCTGAACTAATTTACACTCCCACCAATAGTATAAAAGTGTTCCTGTTTCTCCACATCCTCTCCAGCATCTGTTGTTTCCTGACTTTTTTAATGATCGCCATTCTAACTGGCATGAGACGGTAGCTCATTGTGGTTTTGATTTGCATTTTTCTTTTTTTTTTTTTGGAGACGGAGTTTCGCTCTTGTTACCCAGGCTGGAGTGCAATGGCGCGATCTCGGCTCACCGCAACCTCCGCCTCCTGGGTTCAGGCAATTCTCCTGCCTCAGCCTCCTGAGTAGCTGGGATTACAGGCACACACCACCATGCCCAGCTAATTTTTTGTATTTTTAGTAGAGACGGGGTTTCACTTTGTTGACCAGGATGGTCTTGATCTCTCGACCTCGTGATCCACCCGCCTCGGCCTCCCAAAGTGCTGGGATTACAGGCTTGAGCCACCGCGCCTGGCTTGATTTGCATTTTTCTAATGACCAGTGATGATGAGCTTTTTTTTTCCATGTGTTTGTTGATCACATAAAGGTCTTCTTTTAAGAAGTGTCTGTTCTTATCCTTTGCCCACTTTTTGATGGGGTTGTCTTTTTTCTTGTAAATTTGTTTAAGTTCTTTTTGGATTCTGGATATTAGCCCTTTGTCAGAAGCATAGATTGCAAAAATTTTCTCCCATTCTGTAGGTTGCCTAGGCCATTTTGATTACTACCTCTAACTCCAAAGATGACAGTTCCTGAGAAGTGGGATCTTGGAGTTCTTGAAGTGCCTAACACATTTCTGATACTTTTTTTTTTTTTTTTTTTTTTTTTTTTTTTTTCATCAGGATCTCATTCTGTCACGTAGGCTAGAGTGTGGTGGTGTGTATATATACATGACCCACTGCAGCCTTGACCCCCCTGGGCTCAAGTGATCCTCCTGCCTCAGTCCTCTACATAGCTGGGACCACAGATATGTGCCACCATGCAGCTAATTTTTGTATTCTTTAGAAAGACAGAGTTTCACAACATTGCCAGGCTGATCTTGAACTCCTGGGCTCAAGTGATTTGCCCGCCTCAGCTGGGATTACTGGTGGGAGCCACCATGGCTGGACCCATTTCTCATACTGATATTCTCTCTTGGCCATTTTAATTTAGAAGGTAGTAGGGCCAACCTAACATTTGGGCCTTTAGAGGTTTGGTGCAGACAAAATATGCACAATTGAAGAGATTTTTGTAGTGAAAGAGATGGTTTTGTTACAAATACTGTAATGATGGATGTTGTCTTTTACATTGTTCTGCATAAATAGACTTCTCATGTGTCCTAATATATGTAACATTCTGATTAAAGGCCTTGAGGAAAAATTTGGCATGTGCTGAATTAACAAAGGCAAACTCCACTTACATCTGCCAACAGCTGAAAGGCAGATTCTTGCGGTAACATCTCTGAATTATAAACAATGCCATAATAACACTTGTCATTTGCGATGTCATCAGCTAACATAAGAGACAATTATTACAAATCATAGTGCTAATATTTTGAGAAACTGAGATCTAATGTTGCTAAATCAAATTCCTGTAAATTCCACAGAGCACTGAGCACATTATAATATTACCCTGTGCTCTGAGCGTGTCCTCATTAAGGCTGCTGGCTACTGTGTTTTTATTGCTCCCCTGGGAGGTTTGTGGCGTTAATGCTGCCAATAAGAAGCCGTGTTTTCCTAGCCTCCCTGGTACATGGGGGCCTCCCAAATAGGTCTGCAGCCAGTAATGTGCTACATTAGGTTATGATGATTTGTCTTGTCTTCTCCCTGAAAAGTGAAGACAATTAGACGTCAGTGTGAAGTATGTTGTAGCCATGTAAATATCTAAATAATGTCATCACAAAATGAAATGCTATAATAGATCCAGGATGAAAGTATTGAAGGATAAGTAAATCAGTAGTATTGACGGATTAGGTTGGTGGTCATGGGAGTTTGTGCTTTTGTTTAATTACAGTTAGAAAGGGCTCCTGAGCACTTACTGTGAGCTAGGCACTGGGCAACATGCTTCATATACATTATTTGATGATCCTTACCAAACTTTATTGATCCAGGTGCTATTTTCAGCCCCATTTTACGGAGAAGATAACTGAGGTTCCCGGTTTACAGACAATGTTTGTAGCCATGTGGTTAAGAAGAGGCCAAGCTGGGATTTGAACCCAGGTCCTCTGGACTCATGAGCCTTAATTATTAACAATTACACCATGCTGCCAACTTTATAGAAAAATTATAAATCTAGCAAGGAAAACACCAACTTAGAATAGTTACAAAAATCTTTGTTTATTGGGTTCTTTGTGTTTTTTTTTTTTTTTTTTTTTGATTGTAAGAGTTAAAAAGTAAAGAATAGAGTTTTAAAGTATTAGAAGATGACAACTTTTTGGTAATCACTTTATCCAGTGTAAGACAAAGTTTTTCTAATTTCATTCAGAACTACAAGATAGGTATCATTATTCATCAATAAGCAAACAGAGAACCAGAGATTTCAACTGTTCAAGGTCATAAGTGGTAAGCAGTGGAGCCAAGATGTGAGGCCCCATCTACCTAATTCCAAACCTTAAATGCTTTCAGCTTCCTCTGACAGCCTCCGTTGCGTGTGTGTGTTGGGAGGTGGCAGGATGTGGGTGCATTATTTTTGTCTCTGAGAATAGTGAGTTATGTATGAGTTTTCTAGAAATAGCCTACTAGTCTTTAAATAAAAAGTTTACTATAAAAATTATTGGATTTGGAATAAGACTCAAAGGTTACCTTCTAAGGCCAGCAACCCATTTGATGCTTGAGCGTGTCCCACAGTCACCCTATCAAGTGAACCTCCAGATTTTTGGTTTTTGAGTATCCCAAATGTTGAAAAATTCATTGCCAAATCAGTCCTCCCATATTCTGACATCTTTTGCTAAAGAGTGTCTAGCTTTGTCTCCCTCTTTCTCCCCTCTATAGGTCCTGGTTCCCAAACCTTTGAAATGTACAGAACAAGTCTCATGAATCTTCCATGCGGAAACCAAATCTTTCCTA
Source organism: Saimiri boliviensis (assembly GCF_048565385.1). Classification (NCBI taxonomy): domain Eukaryota; kingdom Metazoa; phylum Chordata; class Mammalia; order Primates; family Cebidae; genus Saimiri; species Saimiri boliviensis. The sequence goes on along the minus strand of NC_133450.1, from coordinate 90,402,969 downwards.
GTCCTCAGGATATTCTGCAAGCATTCTTCTTGTGAAACAGATTTGGTTCTTTCTTGATGCCACTTAATCTATATTTTGGCTGTACAAAAACACAGCTCCTTCAGGGGATCCGTTCATTTTCTTAGGACATGATGCTTAGAATTAATCACTTTTCTCCAAGTGTGGTATTACCAGAATAGACCAACAGAGCATGTCCATAACTCTGTTCTTTCTGGATACCACAGTAGCATCTTTCGTGGCCTCTCTCTAAATTTTTTCTTATATGATGCTGTGAAGTTATATGGCCTCTAGCCTATGGATATGCAATTGCTTTGTAAAACTAACTACCAAACTTTTATCCTTATTCAGATGTGTCATATGATATTTGCCTTTAACCTTAATTCTGCCATTCAACATATTTATCAACTCTTCTAAGTCAGTCGGTATTCAGTGCAGGAGACAGAAACCTCTCTAGGGATTTTCAGCATGAAGAAATCTCATACATACTATTAGGTGCTTAAAAAATTATTGGAAATACTGCAACAATAGATTTTAAGTTGAACCTTAATGAGTAACTCTCAAAACAATACAGAATTGACCCAACAGAGGAGCTAGTACCTCCGAAGCCACTTCTGAAGTTGTGCGTTCGAGAACACGAAGTCCTACCTGTGATCTAGGAATGAAAATGCTACCACCACTGCACTATCGCACCTTTTGACACCTAGAAAGATATCGAAGAGGCACTGGAATACTGGTGCAGAAGAGCCTTGCCTCCCCACAGCCTCTCTGTGAAAAGTAGAGCACAAAAATATCCAAAAAGGGCAGAAAAGTGGGATCTGCTTCCCTTCCACCCTCCAAATGGTGTGTGAGAGGCGGTAATGATGTAATTTGTATCCAGAATCCTAGTTACAAGAGTTGTTTGCTTTCTCTGAAGTTCTCCAAAATCTTCAGCCAGAAGGAAGGTGAGGTATAGATTGAGCAGCTGAACTCCCAGAGTAATGTCAGGATCTCCAAGATGAGTTGTAGAACTCCACTTTCTCTCTTTGAAAACCAGGTTTCCATTGGTTTATCATCAGTTTCTTGCCCATTTGCTTCTCTCCACATGTAGTAAGTAGTATTGAAATCCTTCTTACACTACCTCAGCTCTCATCATTCTTGGCAAGCCTATAGAGTTCTATCACAAGCACCTATAAATCTCTACCAGAGTTTTTTTCTTTGGGCTCTAATGATGGGAAAGGTTGGAATGGTGGAGAGTCAATGACCCAGAAGGAACTTTTGGCAACTGACTTAGAGTTGGAGGTGACATCCCAGCTTCCTTATATGTTGGATGGGACCACTCCTAGACATTTTTACACATCCTTATGCATTTTGTACTTAAGAAACCCTAACTAGGCTGTGGTCATTATTCCCAACCATCCAGAAACCCTGGAGAATCTTCACTGGAGTTAGAGGCTCCCTTACAATGCCCTGCTGTGGTCTTCTTCTCTATCCAATTGACCAATCAAAAACAAGTTTATTGCTTCATTGCCTGTGCTTGAGTATAACTAAAGTTTCCATGGATCATCTGTGTTTTCCTTAAGTTTCAGTTCAGTTGATACCAAAGTTAACCTACCATTTTTTTTTTTTTTTTTTTTTTTTTTTTGCCATTGTTCATGCAAGTCCATGTCATCCTCCTATAATTGCTTTTGGTCACATATCTCTCTTACTATCTTTGTTTTTTAACGTGCTTTCAAAGACGAGTTCTTCAGAGTTCCCTATGGTTTAAAAGAAAAGGAAAGATCTAGAGAGTAGTTATTGAGAATTACTTATCATTATTACACTTCGAAGCCAGCTTATTGCTTCAGGAGTGAAGAATAAGGGCCGCTCCCCAAGGTATGCTTCTTCTGCATCCTCCTCCTGTCATCAGTACCCCAGTGCTTTGAGTTATATGGCCTAATCCCATTTGGCCAGAGAGAGGTATGTGTTCAAGAATTCCCTCAATCCTGTGAGAAGAATGTGGAAGAACATTATTATAAAGATTTGTACGTAGAGGCAAATTTCAACACCCTTTATATAACACTCACATTTATTTCTGTCCATGAACTAAAGTTATCTAGCTGAGTCAGAATATCCTCTGCTGCACTCTGCAGGTACTAATTTTCACATTATTTTGATGCTTTTTGTCTCCTATTAGAGTCCTTATCTCTCTGTACTGCAACTATATTTGGTTTGCTTGTCTTATCCCTTGAGTTGTGAGATCTTGGAAGCTGCATCACAGTCGTGTGCATACTGCCCAGTGTAGGGTCAGGGACATGGATGGTACTCAGTGAACATTTGTTGGACAGAGCCAAGCATGCCTGGCATGTGCTACTCAGGAAAGACGGGCCTTTGTGCAGCATAGGTAACTGACCTTGGGAAGCAGAATTTCCCATGTAAAGCCTTGAGCCTGCTACTGGTTACTGAGAAACCAACTCAGTGACTGGCATCTTGCCATATTTGTAGTCCTCTGGAAATTACATTTTGAGAACACAACCTCCCCTTGGTGACTGGCAATTAAATAACACATGACTGACTGAATATAAATTATACAGGTATTTTGATTTTTAAAAGTTTTGGGTACTTTCAATTTCAAAATATTTTTACTATCGATGACATGTTAGTGTTCGTTTATAAATGTGTCTCTTCTTCCTGTCTAGTTCTACTTGTGAATCAGTACATGAGTAATAGTGCTTAAATGCTGGTTATGTGGAATCTGATCTCTACCTTCTTACTAAGGCAGGGCTGTGAGTGGCAGGGTGGAAACCATGGGATTATCATTAAAAAAAAGTCTTCATTTGAAGTCAGTGAAAAAAACAGTGGCCCAAGAATTTGGGTCAAAACTCATCTACTTGGAGAAAACATGTACTTCTCTTTTAGAGTTCTTTAATAGAATGTGAGCTAATGGTGAAAGTGAAATTGAGGGTTTTATTAGCATAACCAGGGTCTTCTGCTGTCCCATTCATACCCTCTGCCCATCTGCTTCAACATCATTGCACAATGAATCTATTACATTTTGTGACATTTTACTCTTCTCTAGTGATATTTTGGGAAATTAGAGTTGGCTCTTTCATATAGTAAAGCTCAGAAACCTTCACCCTCCCTGAATGACACCTGTTTAACACACTGCTTGTAGAAAGAGCTGAAAGAGTTGTGGACTTAGCAAAATGCAGCATCATTAAGGGTTTTCCAGACATATTCAAGCATGCTAATACTCTAAGAATGATACTTTAGCAGAAATATCTAATGTTTTGCCAACAGGTTATTTACAATACTAAATTAAGTTCAAGGAGTCTTTGGCTTTACTTTTAGTTTTTCTATAAGTTATTTTCCAGTCTCTGTGGATTTTCTGAATTTTGTCTTTGTGTATTTCCCAGAACTGACTACAGGATAAGATTCCCATTAAGACTCTTCATTCTCTGGTTCAGAGGTTTGATGTAATGGTTGTCTCATTGTACATGGTCAGCCACACTATATATTTCATCCATTGCAGAACTGTAGAGTGAGTTCCAGAATAATCAATTTTTGAATTTTTAACTTCATTCATATATGTAAACATTTTAAAAGTACAATTATATCCAAACACATTTTTAAAACTTTGATTTGTGTTTAGATTACACCAGTAGACAAAAGGCTAGAAGATACATTCAAGACACCTGTAATCCCAGCACTTTAGGAGGCTGAGGTGGGTGGATCACGAGGTCAAGAGATCGAGACCATCCTGGCCAACACAGTGAAACCCCATCTCTACTAAAAATACAAAAAAATTAGTTGGGCGTGGTGGCACGTGCCTGTGGTCCCAGCTACTCGGGAGGTTGAGGAGGAAGAATCGCTTGAACCCAGGAGGCAGAGGTTATAGTGAGCCGAGATTGCACCACTACACTCCAGTCTGGTGACAGAGCAAGACTCCATCTCAAAAAAAAAGAAAGAAAGAAAGAAAGAAAATACATTCAAGAAAATGTGCTAATCTTTCGGAAGTCAATGGAGTTCAATGGCAGCAGAACTATTGATTAAAAATCCAGAGTCAAATGTTTACATTTTGTAATTCAACAAATTAGATTGATTTATTACACGAATCCTAGTTGCATAGGTAGACAGATAAGTAAGTAGAACAAATCATGTTAGTGTTCTAAACACTGTGATAGAGATAAGGTTCATGAATACATGAAACAGGGACACCCAACTCAATTGTTGGTTTTAACAATAAACCCTTTTATGGAGTGTCTATTTAATGTGCCAAGCACTGAAGTACTTTATATACATTATATTTAATTTAGCTACGCTTTATGTACTCATTTATTTCATAAACCGTAAACCGTATGGTCATTGATGTTGCTATTAAATTTGAGCACCACTTTTATTGGCCAACTCTTACTTGCCATTTCTCATGAAGTATGATCATAGCAATAGCTTTGTGACATACAAGTTGGTTAGAATTAGAACCATACTTGGTATAATTCATTTTCTCTGAACCAGACAAAAAAGTAGGACTGATTACAATAGGACTTCTGAGCTAATTACTTAGTGGCAAGCTGTAATCCCAAAACCACAAAAGAAGAAGGCAAAAGACATTCTAATAAAAATATGCTTCAGTAAGGCCTCAGGTCATATGGTATAAACATTTGCAGAATTTTTTTTTTGTTTTGCAGCCTAAGTTCCAAGCTATAATCAGAAATATGTAGCATATTTTGAACGAAGGACATATGTACCCAACAAAGTGTCAAAATGGAGCTGCCAACCAGACAAACCCTAGAAATATGTAGTCACTTACCAGACAGAACACAACTACATGTGCTCCCAATGTGGAAGGGAAGGATTCTGGATGTGTATGCATCCACGTTTATATGTGAGGTTAGTTTCACTGTCAATGTAGTATCAAAAGTGGGAGATGATAATATGCAAATTACAGCCTTTCAAAACAGGAATTCATTGTCTTAATTTTTGTTATAGTCATTAAAAGTGAACAAAAGCTCAACTTCCAATAAAATATTTGCATTTCAAAGGTGTAGTTTTGACAACCATCCGGGGATTCTAAAGATATTTTACTTTTTTCCAAATCTCCAATGGCCACCCACCTTTTCTAAGATTCTATTCCTCCCAACAGCTTGGAATTGCTTTGGGGCTGATATATTTTATTCATTACAGATATCCTTCAAAATGCACCTTTACTTCACAAGTAGAAACATATTGACAACCTAATAATTGGGTTGATAACTTGTTAGGTGGAAATGCAATTCCTGAGAAAGAAAATGCAAAATTCTTCCTTTTCTCAGACAACACCACCACACAAAACTGAGCAGATCTACCAGTGGACAAGAGCCTAGGATTGATAAAAATAGAGCTTCCTGTCTTAATTTTTCTTCTCGCCCTCTGTTTTCTCCAGGACATCCTACCACCTCCCCTCACCTCCCAGCTTTAGTTGCTGGTGCCCAAATCATATTCGTACAGTAAGTTTAAAAAAAACAAAAAACAAAAAAAACTTAGAGCAAATGATTTTCTTTTGATTCCCTACCCAATCTACACTCTTCCCTGTCCCCTATATGTCATTCCTGGTGGGTGAACATGAAGCCTGTGGATGCAGGTCCCAGGTGAGAGGCATGCATCCGTGTTCAAATTACCATTCCCACTTGAAACAACTTTGCAGGGTCTTCCTTCTGCTTAACTAAATTTCCACCCCACCACCCCACCACACACTTAAAATCCCTTTAAAATTTGTTGATCCTTAGTCACCTCCCTGGAGCTCATTCTATTGATACACAATAACTGGTTTCCAAGTATTTAAAATCGGCTCTTGCAGCCCCTCTAGTTTTTGTTTACTCACTTGCTTCCTTCCCCACAGGCTGAACTCTCCAGTTCCCTGGACTTTTCTCATGTGATATGTACTCTGGTTCTTTATGCCCGGATTTTTTGGGGGGTGATTTACTATCTTAGCAGACTATCAGATCTCTGGCTTTGCTCCCCAGCATAGGACTATGCACCTCCCCACATTGTCTCCTTGCAGCCTGCAGCCACACCTGATCTGTGTCTCTGCTTTACTTTATATTTCAGTAGGCCTCTTAGGTTGCAGCTTTTCTTCCTAAAAACTCATGCTGAGCACCTCTGAGGACCCAGGTGTGTGACTTGATGTCTCTGCTACTATCTTCTTTTTGTCCATTAGTCTAGACTGTCGAATTTAATTTTCGTTTTTATTTTTCATCTGGAAGCAATTGGTCAGTGTGCCTTTTATATCCGTATTCATTCCTGTACAATTGCTGAACAAGACTGAGTTAAACACAGAGTTCAGTAAAAAGTGTCGGCTAAGAGAGCAGTCTCAGGAGTTTGGCAGCTTTGGGTTAACCTCTCAAAGTTTCCATTTCCTCACCTTTAAAATGGTGGCACTAGCTCTGCCCTCACGAAGCGATTGTGTGGATTAATTAGATAAAGTGTATCTCACAGCATCTGGTCTACAATAAAGACTCATAAAACGTTAGCTGCTCTTACTATTCCAGTACCATTAATGAATTATAAATGCTGTTGCCCTAATAAACATCTTCTCTAGCTCCTATTGTATCGAGAGGAAATAAAGAGTAAGGTGTCCTGGGTCTCCAGGGATGCTGGAGAAATAAGTAGAGGCTGAGAGCGGGGAGACTGAAGCTCCAGCATAGCTGCTCACTGAGTGACCCAGGCAAGGCATTTACTCTCCCAGTGTCTTAGAGTCCTCATTTGTAAAATGGGGATGATAGCATTGACCCCTATAGGACCCAAAATGTGGATACCTTTCTTTACCCATCATAAGGGTCATGGCCAATACACCTATAACAAAAGGTAGGTTAACAAGAGAAAACCATAACAAATTGATTTAATCAAAGTCTTGCATAATAGAAAGCTTCAGAAATGAAGACCCAAAGACCCAGGGAAAATGGCCGATTGCTATGCTTAGGTTCAGTGAAGAATGGACAGCTGTGTAGAAATGTGATTGGAAAAAAGAATATGATCTAATGATAATAGACGGAGAGGGAAATCCAGCAAGGCCTGTCTGTTCACATCCTTCTCGGCCTCTCTCTGTGGTATTCCTTTCCTCTGGGTATAGGTCAGGATACCTGTCACATTGAGAGTCTTCAAGGGAGAAGGCCACAGAGTAACCTTTCTAGGTTTTACTGGCTCGCTTTGGGAAGAGGAACTCTAGTGTCTAAGATCTACCTGGGGGGAGAGAAAGTTTGGTTTCTATGAATTGCTTTGAGAACAGAAAAAGGGGCGGGAGACAGGAAGATGGGAGAAGGGCAGAGAGAGCTTGCTTCTGAGGCCTCTCCAATGTTCTTGGGTTCAAAGGACTCAGCATGCAAAGGCTCTATACTTTTAGGGTATGGTGTTCTGAGCCCAGACACTTCATGGGGCACTGTGAGGATTTAATGAGTTAATATATGTGGAACAGCACCTGGCACAATAGAAATAATAGTGTTTATTATGGTTGTTATTGTAAAGGCCTCCATATGTTCACATTTCAGCATTCCTACTAACTGCTTGTTTTATTCACAAATTGATTCTGGTATGTTAAGGTATTATACAAACCAGATCTTCAAGCAGCCCACATTTTGGGAAAGATCTAGGGAGAGAAGATCAACTGAAGATAACTTTTAGTATCAATATGAGTAATTTGATATCTGAGGATGTTACTGATGTCTGGGTGGTGTTATGACAATGACAACGCTATCCACTGTTTAATCTATTAAATCTGAATCTAAATGAGAATGTAGGAGAGGGTGAGACTGTATATTTTAGAAAAGATATGCTTTTCTCTATTTCCCAAGTTTTCTCTAAGGAGGACATATTCATTTTATAAATTAGTAAAAAAAAAAAAAAAAAAAGTTGTTTTAAAAATAAAAAAATATAATCTAAAATCTAACTCTTTCCATCTGCCCTAACCCTCACAACCCTCTAATGTACTGAGTCCCTGCCATGTGGCTGGCTTGTTTCTTCTCTGCTTTAACAGGAAAATGTGTATTCAAAGTTATGTACAAATTCTGTTAAAAGGATTGGAATGTGACTCTCTTTCATGCCGTTTAGAATTGTAGATTGCTTCACTGAGAGCCCTGGTTATCAGTATGTAATCCTGAGAAGAGATTTTGAAGTACTTAAAAGTTTAGTTTCTAAATCAATATCATACTTTCATCTTCGTTCACAGGCGTTGCCTATACAGGCGATCAAAAGATGTTCATGGATAAGTGTTGCAGGCAGAATAATGGCCCCCAAAGCTGTTGATACCAGAATCTCTGGAACCTGTGCATATGTTACCTAACATGGCAAAAGAGACTTTGCCAATGAGATTACGGTTAGGAACTTTGAGAAGGAAAGATTATGCTGGATTATATATGTAGGCCCAATCTAATGATGTAACTCCTTAAAACCAAAGAACATTTCTCAGCTACAGAGAATCAGACAGGTGGCAATGTGTATTCTACTGTCAATGACTTTGAAGACAGAGGAATGGAGTCATAAACCAAGGAATGAAGGCAGCTTCTAAAAGTTGGAAAAGGCAAGAAAATGGATTCTTCCCTAGAGAGGAACACAACCCTGAAGACACTGATTTTAGTCTATTGAGACCTGGGTCCAATTTCTGATCTACAAAACTGTAAGATAATAAATGTGCCTTGCTAAGCTATGAGGTTCGTAATAATTTGTTGCACCAACAATGGAAAATTAATACAATAAGTAAACACTGCTAACATCGTAGAATATGCTTATATTTCTCAATGAGCAAGCAGTGTTAACAGTTACATCTAAAGCCCAGTTGTTCATTGTTGAGTATGTTAAAAAAGGAGAGACCCAGATCTGAAGTTTATTGACTGTGTCGCAATAGGCAGACAGAAAAACACCCTTATTGGGGAGATTCTTGAACAAGATAACCAAGAGGAACTGGTACAAACATGAACAAAGAGCCCTTGGAAAGCTCAACCTTTGTCCTGAACTTCTTGCAAAGGAAAATGACTTGACAGTGGTGAAGTAGTGGTTTAATTTAAAGTCCTGAATAGAAATGTGATTCCAGTTTGCCTTTCGATTCTCACCTGCCCTTCAAATGGGAACTATAGTGATGTCATAGGTTTACATATACATATGTGTGAAAGAAAGCATTTTAAATAGTAATACTATCACAGTCATTAACTTTATTATTAGAAAGATAGAGATTTGATGTGTTTTGCAGGCTAATCACGCTAGGGTTTTTTTGTTTGTTTGTTTGTTTTCATGAAAAGAAATTTCATAATTGAATTGCACTGAAACTGTGAATTCACGGCACTAAGGCCAGAAAAGAGGAAAGAAATGGTGTGGATAAAAAAGGAGTGCGGATAGAGTGGACAGTGGAACCACAAAAAAATTATAGGAACTGGTCTTTAGCTAGAAAAAGATTATATTATAGAAACTGCTGAAAACACAAGTGTCCAGGCTTTTGCTGTTGATAACATCTCTTTGAGGTGGAGAGCATGTAGCTATTTGAAGAATTAAGCCCAATGGAAGATGGAGGTAACTATGGTTTGAGAGTATGAGTTAGAAATCTTTAGAAAGAGTTTTAGTCATAAAAATAATACACTTCCATAGCGATAAAAATTCACAGAAGGCAGAGAGTATCAAAAACCTTCCTGCTGCCTACTACCCACTGCCATTGACCCTTCCCAGTTCAGAGAGAGCTTCTTCTGTTGGTGTGTCTTTATCTTTTGGCAGCTAGCTGACCAATGTCACAAGCGGGCATTTACCTTTATTATCTACCTATTCGGGCTGAGGAATTTAGTTCACTAAGACTAATCTTACCCCATTCTCAATTTTATTTTTACTTGTCTTTTTATTTTCAGATCTTCTATTCGTAACTTTAACAATTTCAAATGATACCATCAAACGTACATATCTTGGTTTATTATACATAGTCAACACTTTAAAGGCGATCACATGAGAAAATTGTGTTCCTATGGTGCTTTCTGTCCTCAAACACTATCTCCTCTTTCCACTCTTTATCTTGCTTTGCACAGGTACTTTCTCACCTTTTAAAGATTATTTGTTTTTTAAAAAAGGAGCACTTGGAGGGGAATCTTGACTGTTATGTCTGAAAGTCAGTATTTTACTTTTATACTTAATTAAAATTTTTCTGCCTATAGAGCTCAAGATTCAAGATAATTTTCCTTGTGAACTTCGGAAGCCTATGTCCCTCTTTTTCTAAAACCTGCTGTTGGTGATAAGAAGTAGCATGTCAGTCTGATTCCCTCTTTTGTAAGTAACCTGGATTTTATTTGTCAAAATTTGGGAGATCTTCTCTTCAATCTTCATGTTTTAAGGTTTTCGTGTCCTTTTTCATTCTGTTCAGCATGATAGGACCTTTTAGCCTGATCTTTTAGAAAATCTTTTATTGTCTCTCAGATAATTCCCTCCCTCCACTTTTATCGTCCTTCTCTTCAAGAACTCCTGGTAGAACGCAGTTGACTATCCTGATGGGTTTCCTTCTTTCTTCCTTTAAAATTCTTTCTCTTGACTTCCATCTTTTTTTCATTTCAGTTTTGTTCCTTCCCCATTCCCCTGAATTATCTCTGAATCCCTTACAGTTCATTTTTCTGTTGGCTTCTCTTTTCTTTTTATCTTGAACTCTTAATTTTCTTCACATTTCTGATAATCCTTTCTTTTTTATTCGTATTTTTAAGTGCAGGATGAAGTCGGTTTGTACAGGGAGCTGGTGTTCACGTCTTTCGTCTTTGTATGGATCTTTTTCACTAATAGATCGCTTTCCTGAATGTGAAGACCACGATAAGCTCTATGTTTGGGATGCAGTATGTATTCAATGACAGTTTTCACGTTAGACTGCACGACTAAGGAAGATCAGGCAGGTTGGGGTTCCGAGCGCCTAGGCGAGCAGAATTCTACTTTGGGATACCATCCGCGTGCTAGATGCCTGAGCTCCATCCATGCTGACAGCCCAATTTCCTTAGAGCTCTGTATTCTGACTTGAAATGGCAATACCTCTGCATGAGCAGGGCTGAAGCTTAGCCAACACCAGTTAGCCTTTATTTACTCAGATCTTTAGGCAACCGCCCCTATCCTGGGCCTCCTTTCCTAGGTACTCTTTATAGCTGACTTAGAACTGGGAGCCCTTCAGAGATGCTCTCTGAAGATGGCGCTCACATCCACTTCAGCCCTTTCTTCACCCTTGCTGACTTGTGCCTATCTCTGGATTATCCGTCATTTGATTTCCAATTATCTTTTGTTTCCAAAAATTTATCTAGACCTTTCCTTACTTCATGCCACGACTTGCTTTTATGGACTGAATTGTGTCTCACCCAAATGCGTATTTTGAAGCTCTAGCCCCCAGTACCTCATAATGTGGCCATGTTTAAAGAGAAGATCTTTAAAGAGGTAATTAAGGCTAAATGGGGGCATCAGGGTGTACCCTAAGCTCATGACCAGTGTACTATAAGAAGGTGAGATAGGACATAGACATGTTCAAAGCAAAGATGGTGTGAAGACACAGGGGAGAAGATGGTCATCTATAAACCAAGGAGAGAGCTCTTAGAAGGAAACGACCTTACCGATACCTTAATCTTGAGCTTCTATACTTTAGAACTATGAGCATGTACATTTCTGTTATTTGAGCCACCCAGTCTGTGCTATACATAGTACTTTGTCATAGCAAACTAATATGCTTCTCATGCTGGGGGCTTTTAATAAATAAATTTCTTATACTTCTTTACAATGATTCAATGTGATTTGGGGAGAGGAAGTTAGTACATATGATCTGTTGTTGATCTTGAACTGGAAGCCCAGAGTAACTTTTGAGTTACTCTCTCTGCCTTAGTCCATTCAGGCTGCTACCACAGAATACCATAGACTGGGTGGTTTACAAACCACCCATCAGAAATTTCTCACAGTTCTGGAGGCCGGCAAGTCCAAAATCAAGGCACCAGTAGATTTGGTGTCAGTTCCTGGTGAGGCCCTGCGTCCTGGTTCACCGTCTTTTCACTGTCTTCCTACATGGCAGAAGGGCAAGAGAGCTCTCTGGGGCTTTTTTCATGAGGGTACTAATTCCATTCGTGAGGGCTCTGCCCTCATGACCTAACCACTTCCCAAAGGCCCCACCTCCAAATATCATCACACTGGAAATTAGATTTTGACACGTGAATTTTAGGGAACACCAACATTTGGTACATAGCAATTCCTGTGAGTGACTGAGTATAGGAAGGTAGATTATAAGGCCTGGGGTTTGTTTCATTCTCATGGATAAATACAACTATGGGTCTCCTTTCTTGAATCTCTCCTATGTACCAGGCCCTCATTTAATCATCCAAGCACTGTAGAGGGAGGGTACATGATGTGGTTTGGGTGTGTCTCCATCCAAATCTCACCTTGAATCATAATAATCCCCATGTGTCAAGGGCAAGACCAGCTGGAGGTAAATGACTCATTGGGGCCATTTCCCCCATTCTGTTCTCCTGGTAGTAGATAAGTCTTATGATATCAAATGGTTTTATAAATGGGAGTTATCCTGCACAAGCTCTTTTGCCTGACACCATGTAAGACGTGACCTTGCTCCTCATTAGCCTTCCACCATGATTGTGAGGTTACCCCAGCCATGTGGAACTGTGAGCCAATTAAACCTCTTTCCTTTATAAATTGCCCAGTTTTTGGTATGTCTCTATTAGCAGCATGAGAACAGACTAATACAGTACTCTTATTACTTCTACTTTGCATATGAGAAAACTGAGCCACAGAAAGGATGAGTAATGCTGACCAATTGGCTGGGTATTTGGAAGATTGAGGAAACTCACCCCACATGCATTTTCTTTATCAGATTTTAGTAAAACTTTAGATTTTGAAATCTTCATTTTATTTCCTTTTTAACAGTTGTTTAAAGAAGTAATTATTTAACTGATATTTGAGGCAGTCTGTCATTGACATTGTCCCTACTGCTAAATTAATTGCTAACCTACTGGCTTTAACATTTGGCTGCCAGGCCGGGCACGGTGGCTCAAGCCTGTAATCCCAGCACTTTGGGAGGCCGAGGCGGGTGGATCACAAGGTCAGGAGATCGAGACCATCCTGGTCAACATGGTGCAACCCTGTCTCTACTGAAAATACAAAAATTAGCTGGGCATGGTGGCACATGCCTGTAATCCCAGCTACTCAGGAGGCTGAGGCAGGAGAATTGCCTGAACCCAGAAGGCGGAGGTTGTGGTGAGCCGAGATCGCGCCATTGCACTCCAGCCTGGGTAACAAGAGGAAAACTCCTCCTCAAAAAAAAAAAAAAAAAAAAAAAAAAAAAAACATTTGGCTACCTCACTGGGAACATGAAATGAACAGATTTTCATAGTGCTTCTTTTGATTGACAGCACTGGTTTAATGGTGGGTATGGTGGAAGGAACTAGGAAATTCTACTTTATCTTTTTTTAACTTTAACAATGTCACATGTATGAATATAGCATAGTTGCTACTCTGCAGTGAGATGGAAAGTACACAGATAACTCTGGAAAGAGAGAGATCCAGTTTGGTTTCTTTTCAATCTGTTTTGTGGTCCTAAAACTACTACAAAAATAATGAAAGCTTTACTCTCACAGTTCCTTGACCTTCAGCTTCATTGACTTTTGTCTCCATTTGTTTCTAATTTCTCAATCCATTGGACATATTCTATCTTTAGTGATAGTTTCATCTTGGAAATTTTAAGAGCCAATTCTTCTACTGTCTTATTCCACTGAATGTTTTCTTCCCCCGTTGGACTCATGAAATCCTCTGGCCTGGTGAGATATTGTCACTCTATCTCGGTTTAGCAATGTTCCTGTGGCTTCTCTTCATTCCCATTGCAGTTTGACACCCTTGTGTCATTCCCATAATTTTCTTATATGCGCCTCAGTTCTTTTCCACACAAATTATTCTTCCATTCTATGCATCCACAACTCATGCATTCTTTATGATTTACTTTTGCATGAATTCTGTTCTTTTAACGGCTATTTAGTATCTACTCTGCACCAACCATTGGATGTAGTGGTGAACAAGATGGACAAAATGTCTACTCTCAGCTTACATTTTGGTGATGGGAGATGGACGATGCATGGGTCGACCCAGGCCAATGGCAGATGCTGGAGCAGAAAACACAGCCATATAGGTGGGGGCACTGCTCGTCTAGGGTTTCCAGTTTCACTGAGGCTCTCAGCCATACTCATCTACTGTAATTGTCTTTGATATTCATTTTCTCCTGTTACTTTTAGCAAATACTCTTTACTACTCATGCCCATTATCTTGTCCCATCATGTTTACTAACAGCAAATAATCTTCGCTCATACTTCTCTAATAAAAAGAGGTTATCAGTCATGGACTCCATTAATTTCACAGCTCCTCTCCTTCCAGAGGCAATCATTTCTATTACCACTTGTCACTCCCTCCTTCTCCCTTCCTGGTCAAGGCCAACCTCTCCACCTAGCTAATTAATCTCATTTATTCCAGTCACAGGACTTTTTATTATCATTTTTTTTCTAATATATCCATTATTTTCAATCCTCCCCATTAGCTTCTTCCTGCTAGCCTAGAAACATGCTTAATTTCTCATGTTTCTCCTTAATTAATAATGGCTATCATTTATAGAACATTGCTGCATGCCATATACCTTGCTCTCATCTAATTTCACCCTCACAACAACCCTGCAAGGCAAGTATTACTATCTCTATTTAACTGAATTGGAAATAGGCACAGAAGGAATATGTACCTTTCCCAAATTCACATGGCTTTTTAAGTGGTAGAACTGAGGTTCAGACTGAAGTTTGTTTGACTCTAAACTGGAATTCTTACTGTACCTGAATTCTCTGCATTTTGAAAGAACAGCTCTTTCTAGTTGATATCTGAGGTCTCCCCTTTTCTTTCAGAGGCAAGTTTCTTAAAAGTGTGTCTCCATTTCTAACTCTAATCAGGTTTTGCCCCATGATTCTATGGTGCTTAGGTCACCATTGGCCTCTCAGTTCCCAAATGCAGGGGACACTTTAAGTCTCGATCTTATGTGAACTCTATGTAACACATATGTTTGCTCTCCCTCGGAATTCTTGCCTTCTTTGGCTTCCACAATATTGTTCTATACTGGTTCTCTTCTTACGTGACAACCATGGCCTCTTCGTCTTCTGTCTCTTATCACTCCTTATGTGTTAACATTCTTTGAGGTTCTTTTCTCAGGGTTCTCTCTCTTCCTCTTCCTTCATTTTTCCCTTTTTTATATTCAGAATTCTTCCTGAATAATCTTCATTCCCATTTTTGACTCTTAAACTATATCTCTAGCTCTGACACCAATTAAAATAAAGACTAAAAAATATTGATTAAAATGAGCACCCTAGAGGTCTTTGTTGATTTCAGCTACTTCTCTGTTGGTGCAGTGGTGGGACAGAGCCATGAAGGGCAGGCTGAGAAGTGGGAAGGAAGTGAGAAAAAGGAAACAGCAAGGGTAAACAACTCTTGACAAACATGGCTATGAAAAAAGGCTGAAGAGTGTGATCCTTAGGCAGAAGGGCCACCTTCTTCATCAGAAAGAAGGAAGATGATGTAGATGCAGGTATATTTGCTGAGAAGGAGGGAGGTCCTGCCTATGAGGCAAGGTCACCCTGTAGGAGAGTATGTAAGCGGGGGATATTGCTGTCTTTGGAAAATGAATTCTGCCACAGGGATTAAGGTGAGACATGGTGTTGGGGAGCAAAAAGCACACCAACCCTAGGTGACTGGTATATGAGAGAATAAACCACCTCCATATGGGAGAATTAGGTGGGAGTAGGTATCCTTAGGAAGAGCCAGCTTTTAGTTGATACAGAGAAAAGGAGGAAAACCTTTAATGCAAGGGGAAGCTGAGGTGGAAGGGAGCAATCTGATAGGAGAGTGGTGACTTGGGAGCTTAAGGGAGTGATTTGGTTTGGCTCTGTATACCTACCTCAATCTCATCTTGAATTATAATCCCCATAATCCCCACGTGTTGGGAGAGACCTGGTGGGAGGTGATTGGATCATAGGGGTGGTGTCCCCCATGCTGTTCTTATGATAGTGAGTGAGTTCTCATGAGATACTCTGGTTTTATGAGTGTCTAACAGTTCCTTTTTCATATACTTTCTCTCTTGCCTGCCACCACGTAAGACATGCCTGCATCCCCTTCTGCCATGGTTATAAGTTTCCTGAGGCCTCCCCAGCCATGTGAAACTATGAGTCAATTAAACCTCTTTGCTTTATAAATTACCCAGTCTTAGGTATGTCTTTATAGCAGTGTGTGAACAAACTAATACAGTAAATTGGTACCAGGAGTGGGGCGCTGCTATAAAGATACACAAAAATGTGGAAGTGATTTTGGTACTGGATAAAAGGCAGAGGTTGGAACAGTTTGGAAGGCTTAGAAGAAGACAGGAAGATGTGGGAGAGTTTGGAACTTCCTATAGACTTGTTGAATGGCTTTGACAAAAATGCTTATGATGATGTGGACAATGAAGCCCAGGCTAAGGTGGTCTCAGATGGAGATGAGGAACTTCTTGGGAACTGGAGCAAAGGTCCCTCTTACTGTGCTTTAGCAGAGACTGGCAGCATTTGGCCCCTACCTTAGAGACATGTGGAACTTCAGAATTGAGAGAGATGATCTGAAATTGGAACTTATATTTAAAACAGAAGCAGAGTGTGAAAGTTTGGAAAATATGCAGCCTGATGTGGAGATAGAAAAAAACCCCTGATTTTCTGAAAAGAAATTCAAGCTGGCTGCAGAAATTTGTCTAAGTAATGAGGCGCCAAATGTCCATCACCAGGACAGTTGGGAAAATGTCTACAGATCTTGTCAGAGATCTTGGCAGCAGCCCCTCCCATCGGAGACCCTAAGGCCTCGGAGGAAGAAATGGTTTTACCCCAATCTCACATTGAATCGTAATCCCTGTAATCTCCATGTGTTGAGGGAGAGACCTGTGGGAGGTGATTGGATCGTGAGGGCAGTGTCCCTCATGCTGTTCTTGATATAGTGAGTTTTTATGAGATCTTATGGTTTTATAAGTGTCTGACAGTTCCTACTTCACACACACACTCTCTCTCTCTCTCTCTCTCACCTGCACCACGTAAGATATGGCTGTTTCCTTCTCCACTATGATTATAAGTTTCCTGAAGCCTCCGCAGCCACATGGAACAATGACTCAATTAAACCTCTTTTCTTTATAAATTACCTAGTCTTGGGTATGTTTTCATAGGAGTGTGAGAATAGACCAATACAGGAGGAAAAGGTTAGGATATTGAGCTGAGACAAGGAAGAAAGAGTATTAGGATGACAGTAATGCTTACAGAATAGATTAAAGGAGCAGGAGGTGGACACTTTGGGAGCTGAAAACAGGGATGAAAGGCATGTCTACATCTAGTCCTGATAGTCTCCTGTTGGAAGGTGGGTACTGGACACAAAGAGTAGGTATCCTGGCTCCAAGAGCTCAGTGTAACTTCAATCTGGCCTCAGGGGTTTCAGGGCACAAGGCTTAGAGAGTATAGGAGCCTGCAGATGTAGGTGTCTTGAACCATCAGTCTAGTCATTCTGCGTCCTGGTTAGTGAAGCCTCCCCTAATGGAGGGAAGCTTTTGAGGCCAGGACCATGCATTACTTACTTTTGTATCTAGTGTCTAGCACAGTCTTAGGTATATCCAGTCACTTAAAGATAGTTGAGTAATTTAAAGAATTAATGACAACACATATGTTCAAGCCCCAGTTTGCTAAAGCCAAAGTTTCCACTGATAGCATGCTACCTTTCAATTCTTTGTTCCTGGGGCCTATAACCAGAGAGTTAAAGGGGCATTTCCTCTTAGATTATGTATAAACTGCACAAAGTTTCAAAAAAAAAAAAAAAAAAGAAAAGAAAAAGAAAAAAACCCTGACAGTTTCTCAGGGAGTTTTTTCAAAATAAACATTCAAATGAGATATTTCAGGCCAAATTACATGACTCAATATAATTACTAGAAATCTACTCTCTTCCATGCTGCCTAAGGCATATGGCTTGTCTTCAAAATGTAAAAAGCCACAAACCTTTAGGATGAATGCTATACTGCAGAATTTGTGACAATGTGCTTGATTAACAGCTGCTACCAATTAGGCAGATATCTGTGAAAAAGATAACTCTCTTAGGGCCAACTCATGCACAAAAGACATACTTCACAATGAATGTAAGGCCATAGGAGCAGATTGGCTTGGTCTAAAAATATATTTGTGAGATTTTGTTTAGGAGAAAAAAATGTTGCCTTGGTATCTGTTGTAAGTCCCATATCATTGCCTACAGTACAAATAAAATCTTTTAGTAAATATATTTAACTCTTCATACACTTGCCGGAAGTCAATTGCTACAAGATAATATTTTCCCATGAATTCAAACTTTGGGCATATCCTGCTACAAGGAAACACAAATGTGTCAAGTCTGAGAACATAAAGCCCCCAAATAAAGGAGTGATTTATTCACATTACCAAAAAGGATATGTTTTTACAAAAGACACACGAAGATATTTTTCCTTAAATAGTGAGTTCTCATTGGATATTTAAACTCGAATCTCAACAAATTTTTAAAAATTGAAATTATGTCAACTATCTTCTCAGACCAACAGTGGAATAAAGCAGGAAATTGCTCAAGAGGAACTTTGGAAACTATACAAATACATGGAAATTAAACAATACGCTCCTGAAAAACCACTGGGTCAATGAAGAAATTAAGACAGAAATTTTAAAATTCTTGAAACAAGATGATAGAAACACAGCATATTTCAACCTATTTGATACAGCAAAATCAGTGCTAAAAGGGAAGTTTATAGCATTAAGTGCCTACATCAAAAAAGTAGAAAGATTACAAATTAAAATCTAATGATGTAATTAAGGAACTAGAAAAGCAAGAACATAGCAAACCTCAAGCTAGATGAAGACAAAAAAACAAAGATCAGAGCAGACCTAAGTGAAACAGAGAGAAAAAAACAAACCCAAGAGAAAACAAAACAAAACAAAACAAAACAAAAACAAGGAATCAACAAAACAAAAAGTTGGTTTTTTGAAAAGATAAAATAAAATTAATAAACTGCTAGCTAGACTAAGCCAGAAGAGAGATGAGCCAAATAAACAAAATCTGAAATGAAAAATGAGACATTACAACTGATACCATAGAAATACAAAAAAAATCATCAGAGACCATTAAAACAACTTACACCCACAAACCAGAAAACCTAGAGGACATGGATAAATTCCTGGAAATGCGCAACCTCCCAAAATTGAACCAGGAAGCAATGGAAAACCTGAACAGATCAATAATGAGTAGGAAGATTGAATCAGTAATTTAGAATTTTTCAACAAAGCAAAGCCCAGGATCAGATGGATTCACAGCTGAATTCTACCAAGCATATAAGGATATAGTAATATTAATCCTCCTGAAACTGTTCCAAAACACTGAAGAGGAGAAAATTCTCCCAAACTCATTCTATAAGGCCTGTGTCACCTTGATACCAAAGCCAGACAAAGACGCACCAAAAAAAAAAAAAAAAAAAAGAAAGAAAGAAAAGAAAAAGAAAACCACAGACCAATATCCCTGATGAATATGGGTCAAATAGCCTCAATAAAATACTACCAAACTAAACCTGAGGGCACATCAAAAAGATAATACACCTCAATCAAGTGGGTTTTATACCAGGGATTTCAAGGATGGTTCAACATATACAAATCAATAAACATGATACATCACATCAATAGAATTAAGGATAAAACCACATAATCATCTCAATAGACACAGAAAAAGCATGTGGTATAATTTAGCACCCCTTCATGATAAAAACTCAACAAGTGAGGATAGAAGTAACATAACTCAAATTAATAAAGGCTATATAAAGCAAACCCACAGCCAACATCACATTAATGGGGAAAAGTTGGAAGCATTTCCTTTAACTAGATCAAGACAAGAATGCCCATTTTCACCATTTCTATTTACTATAATACTGGAAGTCCTAAACAGAACAATCACGCAAGAGAAAGAAATAAAAGACATTCAAATTGGAGAAGAAATCAAATTATCCCTGTTTGCTGATAACACAATCCTATATCTGGGGAAAAAAACAAAAACAAAACCCAAAGACTCCACCAAAAAAAAAACCTTCTTATTTGATAAATGAATTTAGTGAAGTTGTAAGATACAAAAATCTTCATACAAAAATCAGTAACATTCCTATGTACCAATAACAGTCTAGCTGAGAATGAAATCAAGAAGGCAACCCTATTTGTAATAGCTACAAAAATGCCAAGGAATAAATATAACCATGGAGGAGAAATATCTCTACAAGAAAAGCTACAAATCACTGATGAAAGAAATTGTAGATGACACAAATAGACATTTTGTGCTCATAGATCAGAAGAATTAATATTGTTTAAATAACAATATTGCCAAAAGCATCTACATTTTCACTGCATTGCCTATCAAAATATCAATGTCATTTTTCACAGACCTAGAAAAAACATCCTAAAATATCTATAAAACCAGAAAAGAGCCCAAATAACCAAAGCAACCCTAAGCCAAAAGAACAAAGCTGGCATCGCATTATCTGACTTCAAATTATATTACAAGCGTATAGTAACCAAAAAAGCATGCTATTGGTAAAAAACAAAACAAAACAAAACAAAACAAAACAAAAATAGACACATAAATCAATAAAACAGCATAAAGAACCCAGAAGTAAAGCCACATATTTACAACCAACTAATCTTTGACCAAGCTGACAAGAACATGCAATGGGGAAGGACACCCTCTTCACTAAATGGTGCTGGAAAAATTGGATTGCCATATGCAAAAGAGTGAAACTGGACCCCTATCTCTCATCATATACAAAAAATAAGATGAATTAAAGACTTAAAAATAAGACCCAAAACTATAAAAATACTGCAAGAATACCTAGGGAATAGTCTTCTAAACATTGGTCTAGGCACTGTATTCATGACAGAGACCTCAAAAGCAAAGGGAACACAAACAAAAATAGACAAACAGGACTGAATTAAAAAGCTTCTGCCAGCCAAAGAAATAACCAAGAGAATGAACAGACAACCTGCAGAATGGGAGAAAATATTTGCAAACTGTTCATCTCACAGAGGACTAATATCCAAAATAGACAAGGAACTCAAACCACTTAACAAAAAACTCTCACTAATCTCATTAAAAAGTGGGCAAAGAAATGAATAGACAAGCTTGCTTGCCAGCCCACCCTGCTGGTTTTGGATTTGCCAGCCTCCATAATCATGTAAATCAATTTCTTATAGGACATCTCTTCCTATATATATAGACATCTTACTGGTTCCGTTTCTCCAGGTGGATGACTATAGAATGGTTCTGTTTCTCCAACATGATGACTAATATGATCTACCTAGTTCAATGCCTATAGTAAAGCAAATACCTAACAGGACTCTGTAGTTTTCAGTTTCTGAAGTTCTCATCCTCAGATTTATCTGGCATTGGGTGGATTTCAGCTGAGCATAACTGGCAAACTCAGAAATAAATGATAAAATGATAAATCAGGAAGCTTATAACTGGAAAGTGGAATAGTATTTTGTGAGGCCAAAATTCCTACTCCATTCAGTATATATAGTAGTTATTTTTCAACCTTTTAATTGTCAAAAGCACATAAATGTATAGCTTAACAAAATATTCTAAAGCAAACAGATGTGTAACCACCTCGAGGTCAAGAAATGGAACTTTGCCAGTGCCCCAGGAGTCCTCAGTACTGTCCCTGTGACTTTTATAATAATCCCTTCTCAGGTTCCTTACAGCTTTGTCAACCAAGAATGAATCACTGAATTATTACCATACAAAAAATAATAATAATAAGCCAACCAGGCAAGCAGTGGCTCATGTCTATAATCCCAGCACTTGGGGAGGCCAGGTCACACGATCACGAGGTCAGGAGATTGAGACCAGCCCGGGCAACATGGTGAAACCCTGTCTCTACTTAAAATACAAAAATTACCTGGGTGTGGTGTTGTGTGCCTGTAATCCCAGCTACTCGGGAGGTTAAGGCACGAGAATCACTTGAACCCAGGAGGCAGAGGTTGCAGTGAGCCGAGATTGTGCCACTGCACTCCAGCCTGGCAAAACAGCGAGACTCCATCTCAAGTAATAATACTAAGCCTTGTTTTATTTTAATAAAATCGTATCTATATATATATATAAAAAGAAATGAATAGACATTTCTCAACAGAAGATATACAAATGGCCAGGAGGTGTATAAAAAAATGGTCAACATCACTAATCATCAGAGAAATGCAAGTTAAAACCACAAGGGATATCATAGCTGAGTCAGAATAGCTATTATTAAAAAGACAGAAAATAACAGGCATTGGTGAGAATGAGGAGAATGGGGATGCTTACACGCTGTTGCTGGAATATAAATAAGTAAAACCTCTGTGGAAAACAATATGGAGATTTCTCAAATAACTAAAAATAGAACTACCACTACACCTAAAAATTCCACTACTGAGTATCTACTCAAAGAAAAAAATCAATTTATCAAAAAGATATCTGTACTTGAGTGTTTATTACAGCACTAGCAAAGATATATAATCAACTAAGTGCCATCAATGGATGAATGGATAGAGAAAATATGGTATATATTCACAATGAAATAAGTATTCAGGCACAAAAAAGAATGAAATTATGTCTTTTGCAGTGACGTGGATAGAATTGAAGGTCTTATCTTAAGTGAAACAAGCCAGACACAGACAGTCAAATATTGCATGATCTTACTCATAAGTGGATACTAAAAAATGTGTATGAATGGATGTGGAGAGTGGGATGACTAGAGACTCAGGAGGGTGAGAAGGTGGAGGAGGTTGTATGATGAAAAATTACCTAATGGGTATAATGTACATTCCTCAGGTGATGGATACCCTAAAGCACTGACTTGACCACTAGGCAAAAATCGCACTTGTACCTCATGAATTTATACAAATAAAAAATTATGCCAGCTCACACCTGTAATCTCAGCACTTTGGGAGGCTGAGGTAGGCAGATCGCTTGAGTCCAGGAGTTCAAGACCAGTCTGGGCAACAAAGTGAGACCCCCTCCGTCTCTACAAAAAATGCAAAAATTAACTGAGTGTAGTGGCCTGTACCTGTAGTCCCAGCTACTCGGGAGGCTGAGGTAGGAGAATGGCTTCAGCCTGGGAAGCAGAGATTGTAGTGAGCCGAGATTGTACCACTGCACTGCAGCCTGGGCAACAGATTATTTTCAGACCCCGCCTCAAAATACTACTACTAATAACTTGATTTATAGAATTTAAATAATTATAACCATAAGATTTTTCGGGGGACACATTAGTATGAAGTGAAATACGCATGCATGTTTCAGTGAGAGCCTTATTATTTTGTTGACAAGCTCACATTAGTTGAATTTGTTGGATTCACTTAGGTTTTTTTCATACGTCTTTTAGGACCCAAAATAGTTTGGGTTTGTTTAAAATCTTCCAGCTTTAAGATTGATAACTCTCAGAAATCCCTCTATTCACTGCAGTAGCATTTGATCTTCTAAATGTAGTTCCATGCTGGAGGATGCGATTTAGCCCAGATAAATCCAGTTTGCCAACTGTAACAACTATATTTGCTCATCTTATTCAATAACTGCTCAGTTATTTTTGACAACACACTTAGCTTTTCTGAATTCAATTTTTTTCTTCTTTTAAAGAAGGGATAATAACTATTTGCCAGTTACTTGCCTCATAGGGGTGTCAAGCACTTGTGAGATCGCTTCTCATGGGCCGTTACAGATGGTCATCAGGAGCTTTGTTCTTCAGGTTTTTGGAGTGAGAAACTGAGGCTCAGGCAATTTGGGGGAAGTGTTTCATGACTTTGGAAGGTGTTGACAAAGAAGATAGTCTTTAAGTTGCCTAAGAAAAGGAGGCATGGTCATAACATTGTCAAACAATGTCATCATCATAACCTTTTTAAAACTCCTGTAAAGTACTGTAACAATACTGGTGTTTCATTTGTGATACTGAGCAGCAGCACTTCTTGCTCAAGGATATTATATGACCTTTTGGACTGAAAGGGTAAGGTGACATGTGGTTTTTGATAAATGTTGTGATTTCTGAGTCTGCCTCAATATTCTCCAATGTTTTAGTTCCCTCCCATTGCAGAATTCAAATGCACCTTTAAGGATTGGCTGAATCTGATTTACTATAAGTCTACAATGTGTCCTTGTATGTAGCTGAATTGCCCTCTGTGAGATGGAAGACCAGTAGCTTAACCACAGTTCCTTTTAATATTTTAATACTTTCCTTAACAAGGCCTCGTAGCCAAGAACCTACATTTTACTTTTAGTTTAAAAGTCTCAGAAAACTTCAGAAAAGTCGGGAATCAAAATATAGAAGATAAAACCCATCAAACAGCAACAAATCATAATGCTATTCTAAGACCTGCTTCCAACAAGAGGCTCTTTGTTCTTTGCCTAGGTCTCAACGTTTAGTGCTTTCTGAACTCTCCTGGAGGATTGTCTGCCGCACTCCAGCAGAAGGACAGATTTGAAAAAACAACGTAAGGTAGACACTGTGTTCCTTACTTTGGGGAGAAGGAGTGAGAGGGTCAAGAGAATGACCTTGTCAGCGCAGGATTGGTCCCACGTGGCTTATT
This sequence comes from Saimiri boliviensis, assembly GCF_048565385.1. NCBI lineage: Eukaryota > Metazoa > Chordata > Mammalia > Primates > Cebidae > Saimiri > Saimiri boliviensis. The sequence goes on along the minus strand of NC_133450.1, from coordinate 90,378,367 downwards.
TGCTTCCTGGTGTTTCCTACTGTCAGAGTCCAGGCAGCTGCTGGTGACTGGGATGAAGAGGTAGGCAAGCGAATGGGTTAAGTCGTCCTTCAGCCAAGTAAATACGTACACAGGCCCCCAAAGAATGTTCCCTCAGTTCTTTGCCAGAGGTTCTAGTGACATAACCCAACCAGCGCAGACAGCCCCTCTCTCACTGACTTCTCTGTATGTGTTGTCCATAGGTTTTGCCTATGAGACTTTGCTCACAGACTCTCCAGATGTCTCAGGGGCTCCACTTGGCATCGGTCAGCATCCCCCTTTATCCTTTCTTGCATTTCTTGTTTGCCTCCTCAGCTTAGGCCCTTGGCCTTGTGGTCAGTTCTCTTCTTTTGAAGTTTCTCGATTCTCATCTGTGCAGCCTCTGGCAGGGGTGATCATTCTCTCCTAAGGCATGGCAATGCTACAGGAAAGCTCAAGGACTAAGATTGTGATGGAACAGGGAAGAGGAGACTCTAAGAGAAGAACAGACAGCTTGCAAATAAAGGCTAGCTCTTTTTTAGCTTATGTTCTGTACCTTATTATGCCAAAAGAGGGTCTGGCTTTGCTTAGATGCAAGTTTTACAATAACACTTCCCATACGATTACTTCATGATCGTGTTGCCCAGAACTTAGGAAAAGAAGGAGAAGGGAGAAAACTTTAATCAACCCCTGTAACAATATTTACTTATTTATTTATTTATTTTGAGATGGGATTTCACTCTGTCACCCAGGCTGGAGTGCAGTGGTGCAATCTTGGTTCATTGCAAACTCAACCTCCCGAGTTCAAGTGATCCTCCCACCACAGCCTCTTGAGTAGCTGGGGCCACAGGTCTGCACCACCACATTCAACCTTCCGAGTACTGGGATTCAGGCATGAGCCACCACACCAGGCCTAACCTCATAATGATAACTTATTTTGCACAGCACTTTGCAAATTACTAAGATCCTCTTCCTCCCTAAAGACAATAGATTTGAAATTGTTTTCATGTGTTTCACCTCGTAGCACACTCTGAAAAAACTCATGGCATAGGCAGGAGAGCTTATGAATCTTCTCTGTACAAGCTCAGATGGTTGTTTCCCCAAAGTTGCATAGTTGGAAAACGGCAAAGCTGGGGTTGGAACTCACACCTTTTAACTCTGTCCAGTGTTCTTCCCAATTTTTGTGAGTAATCATAACCTAGATATTTATTAGACATAGCTTCCCTTGTTTGGGGACGCTAGCATGGAAGTCTTAGGGACCAGAAATCAGATGCGCTATTTTTCTCCCTTCAACTCTCCCTGCTTCTTCAAAAAAAATTTTTTTTGCCAGATATCAAGTGGATATGCTTGTTAGTTTCCATCATTTCATTTCCTTCTTTCCACTTTGTGTTCAGGCCTTCACTTTCTCTTGCCAGGCCTATTCTCATGCATCCAAACTGTTGCTCAATTGTGCCTTAAGCATGATTTTTCCCCAAAGTAACTTCGGTGATAAAAAGTCCCTGGCTTTAAATTCCTCAAGGCCTCCCTTTAGCCTAGACCAGTGTCCCAAGGCCCCTGAAGTGACATTTTGTGAGAATAATGAGGTCATGCTCCAGTCTTCTAAGAGTTTCCTTGAATTTTATGTTTCTAATATCAATTTTAAAAATCTATAAAAATAATATGTGTAGTCTGGATCATTTAACTGAGTGTCTTATCACTGTCATAAAATTTCACTTGTCTGTTACGGATCTTTATGATCCTGTTGGTGCCAAATTGTACATCTTTAAATGTCGTAAGTTAATGAAAAATGTACACAAGTGGATGTAATTTGTAATGATGAGTTTGACCCACGTGAAGGTCACATGCTGTGACAGCAAACTTTTTGAAGACAGGTTTTCAAACAACCTATTAGTAGCTCTAATAGCGACAACTCTGAGGAGAAGATGGTTACTAAATGTCACTTCATAGCCTGGGCTTGCCTAATTAGATTACAGATGTGAGCAACAACAACAAAACCAGAGCCTTTGTAATCCAGTCACGTGCTTTTTGCAACTGCTTGTGCAATTTGTAATTTTATAATACAGTCACGTGCTACATAATGATGTTCCAGCCAACAATGGACTGCACATGTGACAATGGTTTCATAAAAGTACAACAGAGCTGAAAAATTCCTATCACCTAGAGACATTGTATACCTTCCTGTGGGATAAGCTGTTCAGGTAGGAGACAGTGATATTGATGATCCAGACCCTATGCAGGCCTAGGCTAATGTGTGTGCTTGTGTCTTGGTTTTTCACAAAAAATTAAAGAGTAAAAATAAAATAAAAAACAAAAATGCTTATAGAGAAATGATCTACAGAAAGAAAATATTTTCATACAGCCGTACAGTGTATTTGTGTTTTGAGCTGTGTTATTACAAGTCGAAAAGTTAAAAAAATTAAAAGTTCATAAAGTAAAAATCTTATAGTAAGCAAAGGTTAATTTATTACTGAAGAAGGAAAAAAGTCTTTAAATAAATTTAGTGTAACCTAAATGTGCAGTGTTTATAAAGACTATGGTAGTGCAGTAATGTCCTAGGCCTTCATACTCACTGACTCACCCAGTGCAACTTCCAGTCCTGTAAGCTTCATTCATGCTGAGTGCCCTGTACAGGTGTACCATTTTTTGTCTTTTATACTGTATTTTACTGTACCTTTTCTATGTTTAGATATGTTTAAACACAAAAATACTTACCACTGTGAGTATTTAGTATAATTGCCTGCAGTATTCAGTACATTAACATGCTGTACAGATTTGTAGCTGCCTAGTGTGCAGGAAGCTACATCATCTAGGGTTGTGTAAGTACTCTCTGTGATGTTTGCACAATGACCTAAACACATAACAAAACATTTCTGAGAACACATTCCTGTCCCAAAGGAATGCATGGCTTTATTTTTCTCTTGGCGAGTGGCATTTTCATTTTACCAACACATTTAAAGCAGTGAATACTAATTTGAACTTTATTGGTTTTATACATTTTTTATAAAATTCTTAGACTCCTATAACATTGTCTACATCCGTATAAAATCTATAAGCAAAAAGAGTTTAGCCTAGTTTTGAATTTCACATGTAAGTTCTTCTATTTTTCAGAAGTATTTATCATCCCTCCCTACTGGGTCTTTTGTGTGTGTGTGGAAAAATTATACTTCCCACCCTACTGACTTTAGCTTTTGGCTGTGTCACTTGATTTGCCAGATAAAATGTGAGTGGGAGTGATATGTGTCATTTTCAAGTGGAAGATTTCACAGCCACTTCGTGTTCTGCCCTCTTCCTTTTTCGTTCCTGTCATAAGCCCGCTAATATCCCAGAAAGGGATTTCTCCTTTGTCCTGGGTCCCAAAATGAAGATTAGGCAGAATCAAAGAACCAGGAGCTTCAGCCAACCCTGAAGGACACCTAACATGACTAGGAAATGTCTAGATGTGTAAACGTAAAATCTGCGGGTGTATATAAATGTATACGTATGTGTATAGAAATACATATGTGTGTGCATATATGTGTGCCTATGTCCATGTGTACACGTGTATGTATCTATAGGAACCTGTATTTCATGATTTAACACTAGGAGTCAGGAATAGTTGTTTCCCTTTAGCAGCGGCTTTGTAAATCACTTAAGAAACCCTGGTCTACAGAAAATATCTATATTGTTTAGCTTCATGTCTTTTTGAGACCTGCTGTAGTAGCCTGTCTCTCCAATGTCATCTTTTTTACCCTATTTTTCCATCATTCTCATCATTCTTTTTTTTTTTTTTTTGAGACGGAGTTTCGCTCTCGTTACCCAGGCTGGAGTGCAATGGCGCGATCTAGGCTCACCGCAACCTCCGCCTCCTGGGCTCAGGCAATTCTCCTGCCTCAGCCTCCTAAGTAGCTGGGATTACAGGCACGCGCCACCACGCCCAGTTAGTTTTTTGTATTTTTAGTAGAGACGGGGTTTCACTATGTTGACCAGGATGGTCTCGATCTCTCGACCTCGTGATCCACCCGCCTCGGCCTCCCAAAGTGCTGGGATTACAGGCTGAGCCACCGCGCCCGGCCCATTCTCACCATTCTTAATTGTGTTCTGTTCATGTAAGCATTTCTACCTTTGTTTCTCCTTTTTCTGATATTTGGGAAAATAGCAATAGTCTGATGAATTTTGTGGTGATAACTAAGGTGAGGCGAGCCTGCTTAAGTCCCAGAGGATGCAGAGCTGGTTTCAGCTGCTGTCTGCATGTGTGAGGGTTGCTAACAAGTGGTAACCCTGGAGTGTGTGAGTTTCTCCACCTTCTCTTGCCCAAACTGGCCTCACACAGAGGTGGCAGCAAGTAATGAAGTCCCCAGACAAGTGCACCAGCTTCTGAACAATGGAGAGTTTGACCATATTCAATTAACAAGCCCCTTCTAAAACGTCTCTGGGTGAACTCTGTCTTTGAGTTCCCATAAACTGCACAAACAGGAGGTTCTGAGTTGTTGCATCGGAAGCCTGCCGCTCTGTTTCCAAATCATCCTTTTCTTAGATAGCTCAGGGACTGTGGTTAGGCAAATTAATCCTAGGAGAAGTTAAGCAATTGTAATCTTAGAGAAGAGATTCTGTGCCCTCAAGGCCCTGGCAACCACACACATCAAAATCTCACATTTAATTTATATCAAGCATGGAATTAATAAGAGTCGGTGGTAATTAAGTGTCAGGGCAAGAAATGTAAAATAGGTATCATAAAATATTTATGTAATAAAAAATAATCCCTTTCACTAATATAACCCACATCTTTTCTCTTGATAGCACCTAGTAATAAAAGCATTTAAATCCCTGTAAGGGATTACTATGCTCTATATGATACATGTAAAGATCCAAATACAGGCCACTTATCAAAAGCAAAGGTGCAGCTGGATACTTCTCAATTTCTAATGGCAAATTCAGCATATATTCAATAAATTATCTTTTCCAGAACTGTTCTGAAATTTATAATGAATGTAGTGGGCAGAAAATTGAAATGTAATTGAGTGACATCTTCTAATCCTATGTGCAGGATGGAAACAGGAAATATAAACAGGAAAGGCAGCTCCAGGATTTCTTTTTTATCACTCATGTTAAATGGCTCTCTGTATTGTTTTAGCCACTGAACAAAGCCATCAGGGTTTTCTATGAAGGCAAGCTGGTTTTATCATGGGAGGATGAGTTATAAATGATACTATTGTATATGCAATTGTGAGTTTCTATCTTCCTGCTGGCATATTATGTCATTTCAATTTTTTAAAAAATCTCCTCTAGAGAAGCTGTAATAAAATCAACCACTGAATAGAAGAAATGTGATTAGGGAATGCAAGATTTTAAACACTATTTCATTTTGGTTTGGAGACACTCACTTTGTGTGTATGTGTTGTGCAGTCTCCCATCACGACCTGGACTTAAAGCCTTAAAGGCTGCTAAGTATTTGGCATTCCTGAGTGAGCACCTTTGGTGACACCTTCAAATGCTCAGTATGTCTATATGAAAAACACTCTTGCTTTGTTTGCATGAGTTTTCTGTTGTACGTTGTTTTAATAGAGTTTTCTGTGACAGGAATATGGAAATAGACATGATGATTCAAATGCTGTCATCTTCTGTGGTCTAAGTTTTTGTTGACTGCATTTTCGTTCAGGAAATTACACTTAAGCCATCTTTCATAATTCCCTTGGAGTCTGTGCTGCATAAGCACATTATAACAAGATTCTTTTGATCCTTTGATAATTAAATGCTCTACTGAATGGTGAGAGAGACAGATCTGCCTTGTATTAAATTCTCCTCTAAGAAGAAAGGAGGTTAATGACACCTCCAGATAGTAATAGGTAATATTACTATAAGATAATGAACAAATTGCCACAGGCTGGGCCTCATGTCTTTAGACCATGAATATAAAATACCGTTTTATCTTTTTACCATGAATGAGCAAAGTACATCATGGTTCAAATTTGGCTTTCAGAAAGAATGCAGGCATCTATAATTCTGTGACCTGTCTTAAGTAGTTAATTTGTACCTGTTAGTTCCATTTGCCACATAGATTTCACTGTAAAAACAGTATTCTTCAAATGCCTAAATTCAAGCCTATAGACATCTACCTAATTGCTGGGACCCCATCTGGTCCACCTTCTCAAAAGGTCCTCTTCTCATAGAGGTCCTTGGAAGGAGGACAGTGTGATGATGGTCAGTTTCATGTGTAAACTTGGCAGGTTGTAGTCTCCAGTTATTTAGTCAAACACGAATCTAGATGCTGCTGTGAATTTGTAAATGTGGTTAAGATCTAAACTCAGTTGACTTTAAGTAAAGAAGATTACCCTTAATAATAGGGGCAGGGCTGAATCCAGTCAGTTGAAAGTTTTAAGAGCAAAAACTGGTTTCCCAGAGAAGAAATTCTGCCTCAAGACTGCAACGTGAAGTCCTGCCTGAGTTTTCAGCCTGTCCTACAAATTTCGACTTGCCAGCTCCCACAATCATGTGAGCCAATTCTTTAAAAAAAGAATATATGTGTATATATATATATATATATATATATATATATATATGTGTGTGTGTGTGTGTGTGTGTGTATATATATATACACACACACATATACACCCACGTATTTAAAATAAAACATTTATATAACTATATATTTAAAATAAAACACACACGTATATATGTTTTAAGTATATGTATCTGTGTGTGTATGTGTGTATGTGTCTCCTATTGGTTGTATTTCTCTGGAGAACCCTGACTGATACATGTGGTAAAAGAAAGATAAAGGCAGGTGACTTGCAAATCCCAGAGGGGCTTATTGGGCCCCTGATTCAGGCAGCTGTCATGGACATGGACTTAGCCATACCCAGCTTCCAGGAGTAAGTTTTGGTGACAATTTATACAGGAAATTACCCTCCTCACTGCAACATGTTTAACAAGCCCCTTCCAATTCAAAGCATCTCTTTGCATGTCTTATCCATCCCATTATAAACAAGGAGCAATATTTTAAAAAATGGGAGCAACATGCTCTTGAATACAATCTTTGGTTATCAGTTTGGAGTTGCCAGTGTCCAGATTCTAATCCACAACCGACAGATGAGCCAGTGGCCACACAATATGCGAAAAATCGTTAAATGTTAAATGCTTCCAAATTCTTTTTTTTTTTTTTTTTGAGACGGAGTTTCGCTCTTGTTACTCAGGCTGGAGTGCAATGGCGCAATCTCGGCTCACCGCAACCTCCGCCTCCTGGGTTCAGGCAATTCTCCTGCCTCAGCCTCCTGAGTAGCTGGGATTACAGGCACGCGCCACCATGCCCAGCTAATGTTTTGTATTTTTAGTAGAGATGGGGTTTCACCATGTTGACCAGGATGGTCTCGATCTCTTGACCTCGTGATCCACCCGCCTCGGCCTCCCAAAGTGCTGGGATTACAGGCTTGAGCCACCGCGCCCGGCCCAAATTCTTGAGACCAGAGGCCCTTCTTAAAATCAGTGTTCTCTTCAATAGCTAACTTGTAATCTCTTATCTCTGCACAGCTAAATGCCTTGAGAAACTTGCCTACAACTCATGGCCTTCATTTCCACATTTGCTGCTCACTTTGTTACCCAGTGCAATATGATCTTAGTTCTGTAGACACTGTTTTTGTTAACCTAACCAATAACCTTCCTGTTGTTAAATCTGATGTGTACTTAGTCTTTCTTTTACTTAATGTAGTAGTTTGATCAATTCACAAATGTTGGCCCCTCCCTTATGCTAGAAATCTCTTCCTTTGTCTTCTGCAACCAATTCTCTCTTTGTTTGTGTCCTGTTCATCTGATCGCATTTCTTCAGGCTCTTTAAACCAAAATGGTCTCTCCTGTTGCGCTCCAAGAGGAATGCTGAACTCCTAACCCCTGTACCTGTGATGTGATCTCACTTGGGACTTGTGTCTTAGTAGATGTAATCAAGTTAAGATGAGGTTAGTAGGGTGGACCCTAATCTGACTGGTGGTCTTACAAGAAAAGGAAAACACCCTGTGAAGACACACAGAGACAAGATAGCCGTGTGACAATGGAGAGAGAAGTTGGAGTGATGCGTCCTCGAATTGAGGAATGCTAAGGGTTGATGGTGAATACCAGAAGCTAGAAGAGAAGGAGGCAAGGGAAAATTCTCCTCCACAGATTTTAGAAAGCGTGGTCCTGACAACTTCCTGATTTTAGATTTGTAAACTCCAGAACTACAAAATCATAAATTTTTATTTTATGAAGCTACCTAGTTTGTGGTCCTTTGTCACAGCAGCCCTAGGAAATTTAAGACCTGGTCCCACAGGGTGTCCTGAATATCAAAGTGCTTTTAGTATATTCTCTATTGGAAGTTGCTTCCTCAAGCTAATAACATCTAGACTCATGTGTGGGCAATTTCTCTTAGTGAAAACTGGAAAGGCACGCTTCCTATGAGCTGACACGTGCACAGACTATGGTTCTAAATCACACTGACTCACGTCAAACCAGGATGTGCAGCCATTCAGGCCTGTGGTCGTGGGGCCTTGCACTGCCTGTCCGTCGGGACTGTTCTATCCATGGATTTATCCTGAATGGCATACAGCAGTCTGCCTCTTGTTTGCTTATAGTATCTGGGGATTTGACAATGACAAAAGGCCAATATAGTCTCAGGAAAGATTCTCACTGCCGTATTCTACTGTTGAGGCTTTCTAGCTCAGTTTCCGCAGCTGAATTTCAATCCATTAATACATTCAGTAAGAAACATGTCCTTGGGCAACTATTCCCAATGGAGTTGTCTGATGAAGTGGGCTCTGTTAACTACTCAGGAGTCTTCGTATGCTTTGATTACTGCTCATGAGGTTTCTGTTTCTTCAAGAAGCTTAATGAGGATTTTTTCTGGGGGGCAAAAATCATAAATTTCCATTTTTTAGTAGCTCTGCTGATAGGAGTACAAATCATACATCCCTTTCATGGCCCATGAAACAGTGTTCCTCATTTTTTTCTCTTGTGAGGTAGCAATGCAGATGTCATCTGGCCCATTACATCTAAGACATATTGAGAAAAGCATAATTAAATATAAATATTAATTACCTTTTAAAGCCACATACTTTAAAACATGTAATTTCTCAAGTTTGCAAAATATGTGATGGTGAATGTGCCTTAAATAGAAATCAATTTCAATGGACAAATGAAGGAGTTTGTAGCCTTAAAATATCTGCATTCATTTACTTTTAAAATTACAGAGGAAGGACAAAGTCTTTTTAGTAAATTCTTACTAAAATGATTTTTTTTCTCTACATAAATCTTCCTTCCTTTATTTATTTATTTATTTTTGCTTCTTTCATTTAAAAGTACTTTTATTACTTAAATGATTTGAACTGAATTCATGGTTGACAACCAACTGTTTTAATAACTCTCTCCCTTAGCTTTATGGTAAATACATCAATGTGTGCTCGACAGTTTGTCAGAGCACCAGCAGTGGCATCCATTTCTCTGAGGAGGCCAGAAATATAAAAAATATGCAATCGGAAGCATTCTAAATGTAACGGCAAATTTAGCTGATAGATTGTGCAGAATACTAATGAGCAGTCTGCTGGGCCTGCTGTGCACTCGCGCATCGCAGACTGAGAATAATGACCTTGCTCGAGACTTAAGCAGAGAGTCATTGCAGCTGGCAACAAATAGATGCCTCTGATTACGCTCCAGCCACCTAACCTCTCCTGGGACCTTGACATGAAAACTACTACCGCAATTCAGGTCACGTATTTGCTTACTTCTGGGGGTGGGGCACAGACTAGGGGAAAGGTCGGGGACAACCTTTAAAATCCACAGCAGATAAACCTTAAAATATCTTACCATGTCTACTGACAGATTCTCGAAATTAATTTGAAAAATTAAATAAAACATCTATCCACTACTTTCCCTTGCTGTTGACAACCTTTAAAAATAAAAAAGTAAAGCACCTCTTAAGAGATATCTGCCTTCTATAAAAATCAAAAAGGACTTCTTTAAACAAAAGAAGGGAAAGTGTTAATGAAATTAGTAAATAACTTCCTCAAGATCTTCTTCCCGCTGTGGGTATGATGCAGAAACACAAAAGCTTTATTATTGCCAGTCATCAAATTTGCTAAGCACTTTCCTGATTCTCATTCAACAAAGCTCCGAAGTTGCTAGCATTGATGTGCCCATTTTAGAGATGAGGAAAGAGATGTGGTAAGGCTCGGTTTGTTTAAATAGCTAATGAGGAGCCGAACGAGGATTTACACACAAGACAGTGCAACTTCAGCACCTGAGTCTTAACTTCTTTCTTTCGTTGCTTTTGTAGTCTTTCAAATGGCTTTTACTATTAAAATGAAGTTACTGTTTTCTCTTTGAAATTCAATTGAAGAAAAACGTACAAAAAATTCTCATGATGTCAGCATGACACATCCACCATCTTATGGCCAGGGAGAACATAAGCAAAGAATCAAAAGTCGATTTAAATAAAAAAAAAATAAATAAATAAAGCCAGGCAGTTATTTTGGAAGGTTATACTTTAAACAGATTTTCTTGGATATATCATCCTGCTGCTGGATAGGATATAGGAGAACGTGAAAGAGTCTCCTGCCACTGAGATAAGAAGAAATCACAGGAAAAAGAAACAAATCACTTTCTAGAACTATAAAACTTCTACATGAAACATAGGACAATATTTTTATGGCCCTTCAAAGGCAAAGCTTTTGACAGGACAAAAAGCACCAACCATAAAAGAAAAAAAAATGATTAAAAGGACTTAAAAAGTAAAGGTTCTGCATTTCCAAAGAAAGCATTAATAAAAGGAAAAGATATGCCACAGATTAGGAGAAAATGTTCATAATATATGTTTTTGACAAAGGACTCCTATCTAGAATATGTAGGCAACTCCGATAGCTCAGTAACAAAAATATAAGCACAGAAAAAGGTGCTTAGCATCACTGTTAGCGTAGATAAAGGCATGAAAATTAAAGCCACAATAAGATACCATTTTACCTACTCTAATGGCTAAAACTGCAAATGCTGAAATACTCTATATTCAAGAATGCAAAGGAACTGACACTGTCATACATTGCTAGTAAAAGTGTAAATTGGTACAACCATTTTGTAAAACTGTTTGTTCTTACAAAGTTAAATTTATAACTACTTTATGATGTATCAGTTCTACTCCTACTTTTTTTTTAATCCAAGGAAAATTACATATGTCCAAAAAATGCTTGTGCAAGAATGTTGGTACCAGCTTTATTCATAATAACCTCGAACTAGAAACAACCCATTAACTTAGAATGGATAAACAAGTTGTGGTGTGTGCATACCATTGAATGCTTTAGAAAACTGTACATCCATAAAAAGGAATCTGCTATGACTACATGAAAGGATAGTAATAAATTTTTTCAAAACATTACATTGATTCTGTTGGTAGAAATCCAATTCGTGGCTATGTGGAGTGGGTGAGAATTGGCTTCAAGGGAGCAAGATAAAATTTTCTGGGGTTATGGAAGTGATCCATATCTTGAATACTGTGGTGATTACAGAGGTGCTATTTATACATTAAAAAACATATTAAACTGTACAATTCTGGAAGTCCTAGCTAGAGCAATCAGGCGAGAGAAAGAAAGAAAAGGCATCCAAATAGGAAAGGAAGAAGTCAAGCTAACTCTCTTCACTGACAACGTGATTATTCACCTCGGAAACCCTAAAGACTGCACTTTAGGAAACCCTAAAAAGGCTCTTGGAACTGATAAACAACTTCAGTAAAGTTTCACAATACAAAGTTTAATATACATAAATCACGAGCATTTCTTTACTCCAATAACATTTAAGCTGAGAACAAAATCAGGAATGCAGAACCATTTACAATAGACACACACACACACACACACACACACACACACACACACACACACACAATTCTCAGGAATACATCTAACCGAGGAGGTGAAAAGATCTCTACATGGAGAACTACAAAACATTGTTGAAAGAAATCACAGATGATACAAACAAATGAAGAAACATCCCATAATCATGGTTGGAAGAATCAATATTATTAAAATGCCCAAAAGCAACCTACAGACTGAACACTATTCCTATGAAACTACCAACATCATTTTTCACAGAACTAGACAACACTATTCTAAAATGAATATGGAACTAAAAAAGAAGTTGAATGGCCAAAGCAATCCTAAGCAAAAAAAATAACAAAGCCAGAGGCATCATATTACCTGACTTCAAGATATTCCATAAGGCTACTAAAATAGCATGGTACTGGTACAAAAACAGACACACAGACCAATGGAACAGAACAGAGACCCAGAAAGTAAAGCCACACACCTACAGCCATATGATCTTCAACAGAGTCAATAAAAATAAGCAATAGGGAAAGGACCATCAATAAATGGTTCTGGGGTCGCTGGCTATCCATATGCAGAAGAATCAAACTGAATCTATCCCTCACCATATACAAACAATTCAACATGAATTGAAGACTTAAATGTAAGACCTCAAACTATAGGAATCCTAGAAGGAAACATAGGAAACACCATTTTGGACATTAATATTGTGAAATAATTTATGACTATGTCCTCAAAAGCATTTGCAACAAAAGCAAAAGCAAAAGAAATTATCAACAGAGTAAAAAGACAACCTACAGAATTGGAGAAAATATTTGCAAACTATGGATTCAGTAAAGGTCTAGTATTCTGAAACTATAAGAAACTTGAACAATTGAACAAGCAAAAAAACAAATAATCCCATTGAGAAGTGGGCAAAAACGTGAACAGAGACTTCTTAAAAGAAGACATACAAGTAGCCAATAAACATGAAAAAAATGTTCCTCATTGCAAATCATCAGAGAAATGCAAATCAAAACCACAGTAAGATTCCATCTCACACCACTCAGAATGGCTATTATTAAAGTCAAAAAAACAGCAGTTGTTGGCTAGGCTACAGAGAAAACGGAACGCTTATTACTGTTGGTGGGCATGTATTCAGCCACTGTAGAAAGCAGTTTGGAGATTTCTCAAAGAACTTAAAACAGAACTGCCATTCAACCTGGTAATCCCATTACTGGGTATGTATTCAAAAGAAAATAAATCATTCTACCAAAAAGACACATGCAGTCACATGTTCGTTTGCAGCACTATTTACAATAGCAAAGACATGGAACCAATTCAGATGCCCGTAATGGTGGATTGGATGAAGAAAATATGGTACATATACATGATGGAATACTACACAGCCATAAAAAAGAACAAAATCGTGTTGTTTGCAGCAATGTGGATGCAGCTAGAGGCCATTATCTTAAGCACATTAATGCAGGAACAGGAAACAAACTACCACATATTCTCACTTATGTAGAAGCTACATATTGGATACTCATAGACATAAGAATGGCAATAATGGACACTGGGAACTACAAGAGGAGAGGAAGAGAGCAGGGAAAGGGTTGAAAAATTCACTATTGGATACTATGTTCACAAGCTAGGTGACAGGATCATTTGTATCCCAAACCTTAGCATCACACAGTATATCCATGTGACAAACCTGCACATGTATTCCCTGAATCTAAAATTAAAGTTTAAATTATATAAATCAATAGATAATCATGTAATTGACAATAATAAAATGATACTTTTATTTGATATTTTTCCTTAAAAATAAACCATACACTTCTATGCATTTTACATATTAAATTATACCTCATTAAAGTTGATTAAAATATATTACTTCAAGGGAGGGACCAAGATGGCTGATTAGAAGCAGCTCTAATCTGCAGCTCCCACCAAGAATGAAATCATCAGATGAATCCTGCAATTTCAGCTGAAGTATTCAGGTTCTTTCATTGGACTGATGAGGCAGTTGGTGTGACCCATGGAGAGTGAGGAAAAGCAGGGTGGAGCAACAACCCACCTGTGGGGTGCATGGGGTAAGGGGAACTCTCACCTCCAGCCAAGGGAGGCAGCGAGTGAGTGTGCTACCTCTTGCCAGAGAAACCACACTTTTGCCACAGATCTGTGCAACCCAAAGACCAGGAGATTCCCTTGTGAGCCTATGCCACCAGGGCCTTGGGACCCAAGCATAGAACTGTGCAGATGCTCGGTGGCCGCTCAGGTTGTGGCCAGTGGCAGCAGGCTGCAGACTGCCTAAGATGACTGATTTGCCAGCAGGAGGGCCAGCCACCATCACTATAGCTCCAGTCAGCTCTTTTCCCCTGGTGGTGCTGGGGATACTTGGTGGTTTGGACTGGGAGGAATTCCCCACAGTGCAGCACAGTGGCTATGGCAGATTGTGGTCAGCTTCTTTAGGTGGGACCCAGATCCATCCCCCATCACTGGGGCCTCCCTGTGGGAATTTCAGCAATTCCAGCGAGGGGTTTACTGACAGAACTCTAATCTCTCTGGGATGGACCCCCTGGGGGAAGCAGTGGCCATGGTCTCTGGTTCAACAAAGAGACTTAATCTTTACCCCCACTGGCTCTGATGGGGTCACAGAGTCTGAGCAAGAGGGAGCCACCCCCCCAGCCCAGCACAGTGTACCCATGTTGCCAAGGGACAGCTAGACTGCTTCTTCATGTGGGTCTCTGACCCTATGCTTCCTGACTGGGTGAGACTGACCAACAGCAGTCACTAGACACCTCATACAGGAGAGTCCTGGCCAGCATCAGGTTGGTACCCCTCTGGGATAGAGCTCCCAGAAGAAGGAGCAGGAAGCCATCTTTGCTGTTCTGCAGGATCCACTGGTGATACCTCCAGGTGTAGAAGGAACTCAGGTGAACTGGGTCTGGAGTGTAGCCCCTGCAAACCACAGCATCCCTATGAAAGAGGGGCTTGACTGTTTAAAGAAAAACAGAAAACAACAACATTGACAAAAGAGACCCCACAAAAACCCCATCTGAAGGTGAGCAGGCTCAAAGACTGAAGGTAAATAAACCCACGAAAATGAGAAGAAAAAAAATCAACATAAAAATACTGAAAATTCCAAAAGCCGTAGTGCCTCTTCTCCTCCTGCGATCAGAGGTGCTCCTGATTGCAGCATCTCTCCAACAAGGGCACAGAACTGGACTGAGACTGAGATAGATGAATTGACAGAGTAGACTTCAGAAGGCTGGTAACAACAAACTTTACTGACCTAAAGGAGAATGTTCTAACCCAATGCAAAGAAGCTAAGAATCATGAAAACATTTCAGGAGGCATTAACCAGAATAACCAGTTTAGAGAGGAACATAAACAATCTGATGGAGCTGAAAAACAAGAACTTCATAATGCAATCACAAGTGTCAGTAGCAGAATAGACCAAGCAGAGAAGAGCTTGAAGACTATCTTGCTACAAAAAGGCAGACAAGATTAGAGAGAGAGAGAGAGAGAGAAAAGAAAAGGAACAAAACTTCCAAGAACTCTGAGATTATGTAAAAAGACCAAACCTACAATCAACTAGGGTACCTGAAAGAAACAAGGAAAATAGAACCAAGTTGGAATACATACTTCAGGATATTATCCAGAAAAATTCTCCAACCCACCAAGACAGGTCAACATTCAAATTCAAGAAATCCAGAGAACCTCAGTAAGACATTCCATGAAAAGATCAGCCTGAAAAACACATAATCATCAGATTCTCCAAGATTTAAATGAAGGAAAAAATGTTAAAGGCAACTAGAGAGAAAGGCCAGGTCACCTACAAAGGGAAGCCCATCAGACTAACAGTGGACATCTCAGCAAAACCCTACAAACTATTCAACATTCTTAAAAAAAAGTATTCAACACTCTTTTTTGTTTGTTTTTGACAGAGTCTCACTCTGTCCCCCAGGCTGGAGTGCAGTGGTGCTATCTCAGCTCACTGCAACCTCCACCTCCTGGGTTCAAGTGATTCTTGTGCCTCAGTCTCCTGAGTAGCTGGGATTACAGGAGTGTGCCACCAGGCCCAACTAATTTCTTTGTATTTTTTTTTAGTAGAGATGGCGTTTCACCATCTTGGCCAGGCTGGCCTTGAACCTCTGACCTTGTGATCTGCCCACCTTGGCCTCCCAAAGTGCTAGGATTACAGGCATGAGCCACTGCACCCAGCCTCAACATTCTTAAAGAATTTTCAACCCAGAATTTCATATCCAGCCAAATTAAGCTTCATAAGTGAAGGAGAAATAAAACCCTTCTCAGACAAGCAAATGCTAAGGGAATTCATCACCAACAGGCTTGTCTTGACAGAACTCCTAAAGGAAGCACTGAAACTGGAAAGGAAAATCCATTACCAGCCACTAGAAAAATACACTGACATACGCAGACCAATGACACTACAAAGCAACTACATTAACAAGTCTGCAAAGTAACCAACCAGCATCATGATGACAGAATCAAATTCACACATAACCTTAAATGTAAGTGGGCTAAATGTGCCAATTAAAAGAATAGAATGGCAAGCTGGATGAAGAGTCAAGACCCATCAGTGTGCCGTGTTCAAGAGACCTACTTCACATGGAAAGACACACATATAAGAAAGGGAGGAAAATTTATCAAGCAAATGGAAAGCAGAAAAAAGCAGGGGGTGCACTCATAGTTTCTGATAAAATGGGCTTTAAACCAACAAAGGTCAAAAAAGACATAGAAGGACATTGTATAATGATAAAGGGTTCAATTCAACAAGAAGAGCTAACTATTCTAAATATATATGCACCCAATACAGGAGCACCCAGATTTATAAAATAAGTTTCTAGAGACCTACAAACAGACTTAGATTCCCACACAATAATAGTGAGAGACTTTGACAGTTTAGTGTCCATATTAAGCAGATCATAGAGACTGAAAAGTAACAGATATTAAGGAGATGAACTCAGCTCTGGGTCAAGTGGACCTGATACCTATCTACAGAACTCTCCATCTAAAAACAACAGAATATACCTTCTTTTTGGTCCCACGTGGCACTTACTCTAAATTGATCATATAACTAGAAGTAAAACACTTCTTAGAAAATGCAAAAGAACTGAAATCACAACAAACAGTCTCTTAGATCATAGCACAGTTAAATTAGAAGTCAAGACTAAGAAACTCACTCAAAATCACAGCAACGTGGAAATTGAACAACCTGCTCCTGAATGACTCCTGGGTAAATAATGAAATTAAGGCAGAAACCAACAAATTCTTTGAAACTAATGAGAACAGAGACAACATACCAGAATCTCTGGGATGCAGCAAAAGCAGTGTTATGAGGGAAATTTATAGCACCAAATGCCCTCATCAAAAGCTAGAAAGATATCAAATTGGCATCACAACATCACAATTAAAAGAACTGGAGAACCAAGAGCAAACAAACCTCGAAGCTAGCAGAAGACAAGAAATAACAAGATCAGAGCAGAACTGAAGGAGGAGATAGACACACACACATACACACACACACAAACCTTCAAAAAATACAGGAGCTGTTTTCTTTCTTTATATATTAATGAAATAGACTGCTAGCTAGATTAATAAAGAAGAAAAGAGAGAAGAATCAAATAGACACAACAAAAAATGATAAAGAGGATATCACCAATGACCCCACAGAAATACAAACAACCATCAGAGTATACTATAAATACCTCTGTGCAAATAAACTAGAAAATCTAGTAGAAGTAATGGAAAAATTCCTGGACATATACACCCTCTGAAGACTGAACCAAGAAGAAATTGAATCCCTGAAATAGATCAATAACAAGTTCTGAAAAAAGATCAGGCCCAGACAGATTTACAGCTGAATTCTATCAGAGGTACAAAGAGAAACTGGTACCATTTCTTCTAAAACTCTCCCAAACAATTGAAAAGGAGGGACTCCTCCCTAACTCATTTTGTGAAGCCAGCATCATTCTTATACCAAAACCTGACAGAGATACAACAAAAAAAGAAAACTTCTTTCAGGCCAATATCCCTGATGAATATTGATACTAAAATCCTCAATAAAATACTGGCAAACCAAATCCAGCAGCACATCAAAAAGCTTATCTACCACAGTCAGGTTGGCTTCATCTCTGGGATGCAAGGCTGATTCAACATATGCAAATCAATAAATGTAATTCATCACATGAACAGAACTAAAGACAAAAACTATGTGATAATCTCAACAGACACAGAAAAGACCTTGATAAATTCAACATCCCTTTATGTTAAAAGCTCTCAATGAACCAGGTATTAAAGGGATATACCTCAAAATAATAATAGTCATTTATGACAATCCCACAGCCAGTATCACACTGAATAGACAAAAGTTGGAAGCATTGCCCTTGAAAACTGGCACAAGAAAAGTATGCCCTCTCTTACCACTCTTATTCAACATAGTATTAGAAGTTCTGGCCAGGGCAATCAGGCAAGAGAAAGGAATAAAGTGCATTCAAATAGGAAAAGAGGAAGTCAAATTGTCTCTGTTTGCAGATAGTGTGATTCTATTTCTAGAAAACTGCATTGTCGCAACCCAAAAGCTTCTTAAGCTGATAAGCAACTTCAGCAGTCTCAGGATACAAAGTCCATGTGCAAAAATCACAAGCATTTCTATATATTAACAATAGACAAGCAGAGAGCCAAATTATGAGTGAACTCTCATTCACAATTGCTACAAAGAGAATAAAATACCTAGGAATACAGCTAACCAGGGAAGTGAAGAACCTCTTCAAGGAGAGCTACAAATCACTGCTCAAAGAAACCAAAGAGGACACAAACAAATGGAAAAACATTCCATGCTCATGGATAGGAAGAATCAATATCATGAATATGGCCATACTGCCCATAGTAATTTATAGATTCAATGCTATTTCCATCAAACTACCATTTACATTCTTCACAAAATTGGAAAAACTACTTTAAATTTTATATGGAATCAAAAAATAGTCCATATAGGCAATCTAATCCTAAGCAAAAAGAACAAAGTTGGAGGCATCATGCTACTTGACTTCAAACTGTACTACAAGGTTACAGTAACCAAAACAGCATGGTACTGGAACAAAAACAGACATATAGACCAATGGAACAGAATAGAGAACTCAGAAATAGGACTGCACACATACAACCATCTGATCTTTGACAAACCAGACAAAAACAAGCAATGGGGAAAGGATTCTCTATTTAGTAAGTGGTGCTGGGAAAACTGGCTAGCCGTAAGCAAAAAAATTGAAACCGGGCCCCTTCGTTATGCCTTATACAGAAACTCAAGATGGAATAAAGACTTAAATGTAAAACCCAAAACTATAAAACCCCTAGAAGAAAATCTGGGCAATATCATTTTGGACATAGGCATGGGCAAAGATTTGATGATGAAAATGTCAAAAGCAATTGCAACAAAAGCAAAAATTGACAAATGAGATCTAATTAAAGAGTTTCTGCACAGCAAAAGAAACTATTATCGAAATGAATAGATGACCTACAGAATGAGAGAAAATTCTTTCAATTTCTCCATCTGACCAACAGTCTTATATTGAGATTCTACCAGGAACTTAAATTTATGAGAAAGACAACATTAAAAAGTGGACAATGGATGTGAACCAACACTTCTCAAAAGAAGACATTCACGTAGCCAGCAAATATATGAAAAATAGTTCAACATCACTGATCATTAGAGAAATGCAAATCAAAACCACAAGATACCACTTCATGCCAGTCAAAATGGTGATTATTAAAAAGTCAAAAGACTGGGCATGGTGGCTCATGCCTGCAGTCTCAGCATTTTGGGAGGCCAAGGTGGGTGGATCTCTTGGGGTCAGGAGTTCAAGACCAGCCTGGCCAACATGGTGAAACCCCTTCTCTACTAAAAATGCAAAAAATCATCTTGGCTTTATGTCATGAGGCTGTAATTACAGCTACTCAGGAGGCTGATGCAGGAGAATCACTTGAACCCGGAGGAGGAGGTTGAAGTGAGCTGGATTGCGCCACTGCACTCCAGCCCTAGCAACAAATCAAGAAACAATAGATGCTGGCAAAATTGTGGTGAGATAGGAATGCTTTTGCACTGTTGGTGAGAATATAAATTAGTTCAAACATTATGGAAGACAGTGTGCAATTCCTCAAAGTCCTAGTACCACAAATGTCATTTGACCAGTGATGACATTAATGGGTCAAAGGAATAGAAATCGTTCTGTTATAAAGGAATCTAACTCAAAGGCATAGAAATCATTCTGTTATAAAGATACATGCACATGTATGTTCACTGCAACACTATTCCCAATGACAAAGATATGGAAGCAACTCAGATGCCCATCAATGATAGACTGGATAAAGAAAATCTGGTATGTATACACCATGGAATTCTATGCAGCCATAAAAAGAAATCAGAGCATGTCTTTGCAGGGACATGGATGGAACTGAAAACAATCATCGTCAGCAAACTAACTCAGGAAGAGAAAATCAAACATCACATGTTCTTACTCATAAATGGGAGCTGAACAATGAGAACACAGGATACAGGGAAGGGAACAATACACACTGGTTCCTGCCGCAGGGGCGGCAGGGAGGGAGAACATCAGAAAAAATAGCTAATGCATGTGGGGCTTAATACTTAGGTGATGGGTTGATAGGTGCAGCAAATGACTATGGCACACATTTACCTATGTAACATATCTGCACCTCCTACACATGGACCATGGAGCTTAAAATTATCTATCTATCTATCTATCTATCTATCTATCTATCTATCTATCTATCTATGTATATATATTGTGTGTGTGTGTGTGTGGTGTGTGTTTTAATATGAAAATGAAGTGATATATAAACTATATATACATAGGTTGTGATACATATATGGGTTGTTATCTACATATATAACTTCATTTTCATATTAAAACATTTTATTTGCACTTTATTATTCTTACAGAACTCTGAAATTTATTATAGACACGTAACTTTTTTGTGACGTTTGGATGTTACATTATTAGCTACCTATGTCAAAGGCAGTAAAAGACACAAAATAGATGGTTGATTTTCTTAGTGGTAACTCTGAGGTTAGATCTTTGTCCTTCTGATTTTAGTGTAGTTATTTTGTTGTTGTTGTTAGAGCCGGTTGTGGACAAGACGTTGTGACATATTGCTTCGTTTAAAAAATACACAGTATTTTTCTTGAGATGAGAGAAGATCACAACCACTTTGTCTTATATATAGCTAATACATCTTTTAACTTTCAGTAGAAAAATTCTTTGATTCTAAGAAACTTCTGTTAATCAAGGAAAAAGAAAATAAGTTTACAGATGCTCCTCAACTTATGATGGGTTTAGATTTTTATAAACACATTGTAGAATGAAACTATCATAAATTAAAGATGAATTTCATACCCCTAACCTACCAAACACCATAGCTTAGCCTAACTTACCTTAAGTATGCTTAGAACATTATTAGCCTGCAGTTGGGCAAAATCATCTAACACAAAGCCTATTTTATAAGTGTTAAACATCTCATTTTACCTATTGAATATGGTACTGAAAGTGAAAACAGAAGAGTTGAATGGTTACTCAAAGTACCATTTCTACTGAATACAAATGACTTTTGTACCATCCCATCATAAAGTTGAAAAATAGTAAGTTGAGCTATTATAAATTGAGAACCATCTGTAATTTTGGCTTTGCCAATGACTGCTGTGGTTTTATCTTTCATAATATTCTCATGAGTTTCAGAGGATAGTGATGCTACACAAATGCTGACCTTTCTCTTCAGAGTGATGTGAAAATTACTCATTATTGTTGGTGAGATGCCCCAAAATGATAGAATATGAGTTCTAAAGAATAGCAATTAGTAATACCACAAATTTACAAAATTGATGGAACATGCCTTCAGAAACTATGAAACCAGCACAATATGCACCTTCACATCTAGAGCCAAGGATGGATAGTAAGTCAAAAGATGACTCAGAAGAATCATACCTTTTCTGCCATGACTTCTCCTCTGAGATCAAGCATCCCTGAAAAAGCCTGGCTTGAAATTGTTCTGAGGTGCTGGATTCTACCACCTTCATAGCAAATGTGGATGAATTGCATAGGTGTAGCCTACTGATTATATAGGAATAAATAGTTAGCTGATTCAGAAACAGCCTACTGACAGGTCTCTGGTGGTAATGACTATGCCTGCTTGTCCAGTCTCTGCTACTTTGTCTCTTTCTCATCAGTGACTCTGAGGCCACCTGTGAGGCTCTTAACTATCTGCTGTGATAAGAGCAGAGAGGAGTGAGTGGATTAGTTCATTTTCATGCTGCTGATAAAGACATACCTGAGACTGGGAAGAAAAAGGGGTTTAATTGGATTTACAGTTCCACATGGCTGGGAAAGCCTCAGAATCATGGTGGGAGGGAAAAGGCACTTCTTACCTGGTGGCAGCAAGAGAAAATGCGGAAGATGCAAAAGTGGAAACCTCTGATAAAATCATGAGATCGCATGAGACTTATTCACTACCACGAGAACAGTATGGAGGAAACTGCCCCAGTGATTCAAGTCATTCTCCACCAGGTCCCTCCCACAACACATGGGAATTATGGGAGTACAATTCAAGATGAGATTTGGGTGGGGAAACAGAGCCAAACCATATCATTCAGCCCCGAGCCCCTCCAAATCTCATTTCCTTGCATTTGAAAACCAGTCATGCCTTTTCAACAATCCCTCAAAGTCTTAACTCATTTCAGCATTACCCCAAAAGTCCACAGGCCAAAGTCTCATCTGAGAGAAAGCAAGTCCCTTCTACCTATGAGCCTGTAAAATCAAAAGCAAGCTACTTTTTTCCTAAATACCATGGGGTACAGGTATTAGGTAAATACAGCCATTCCAAATGGTAGAAATTGACCAAAACAACGTGGTTACAGGGTTCATGCAAGATCGAAAATCCAGAGGGGAAGTCAAAATTTGAAGCTCCAAGATGATCTCCTTTGACTCCAGGTCTCACATCCAGGTCATGCTAATTCAAGAGGTAGATTTCCATGGTCTTGGGCAGCTCTGCCCCTGTGGCTTTGCAGGATACATCCTCCCTCCCAGCTGCTTTCATGGGCTGGCATTGAGTGGTCTGCAGCTTTTCCAAGTGAACAGTGCAAGCTGTTGGAGAATCTACCGTTCTGGAGTCTAGACGGTGGCCCTCATCTTACAGTTTCACTAGATCATGCCCCAGTAGGGACTCTGTGTGGGGGTTCTGACTTCACATTTCCCTTCTGCACTGGCCTAGCAAAGGTTCTCCATGAGCACTCTGCCCCAGCAGCAAACTTCTGCCTGGCCATCTAGGCATTCCCATACATCTTCTGAAATCTAGGCAGAGGTTCCCAAACCTTGATTCTTGACTTCTGTGCACCCACAGGCTCAACACCACATGGAAGCTGCCAAGGCTTGAGGCTTGTGCCCTCCAAAGCCCCTGACAAAATGGCCTGAGCTCTACGTTGGCCCATTTCAGCCATGGCTGGAGTGGCTGGAATGCAGGGCACCAAATCCTTAGGCCTGCAGCATGCAGACCCTGGGCCTGAAACTACAAAATCATTTTCTCCTAGGCCTCTGGGCCTATGATGGGAGGGGCTCCCGTGAAGACATCTGACATGCTCTGGAGACATTTTCCCCATTGTCCTGGGGATTAACATTGGGCTCCTTGTTACTCATGCGAATTTCTGCAGCTGGCTTGAATTACTTCTCAGAAAATGGGGTTTTCTTTTTTGTCGCATAGTCAGGCTGCAAATTTTCCAAACTTTTTATGCTCTGTTTCCCTTATAAAACTGAAGGCCTTTAGAAGCACCCAAGTTAACTCTTGAATGCTTTGCTGCTTAGAAATTTCTTCCACCAGATACCCTAAATCATCTCTCTTAAGTTCAAAGTTTACTACAAAAAATTTGGAATACAAAAGCTACACAAAAGAAAATAAATATGATTTTTATGTCCTTCATTAGTTATTTAATTTTAACATTTTACTATATTTTCTTTTAATAATTTTATCTACAGATTTAGATATTTTATACCCCAATTTTAAAAATAAAAACATGTAGCACATGCTTTCCCATGTCATTGGATACTTTGTGCAAACATTGAATGCTTTTTGGAAATATAAAATATTCTTAGAAAACCATTAATGGGTATATGATATTTCATTATGATACAGGATTTAAGAAGAAATCACTTAGGCAGATAGAAGGGTATGGGAGTCCTTGGTAAGGCTTTTCTTTTTAATGAAAAGCAGCCCAAAATCATTTTCTAATAAAGATCAGCCTGTAAAGTTGGGGTGCAGACATAGACAAGCAAGCTGGGAGCTTGCATGGGTGAGTGCCAGAAGGAACTAAGAACTAGATATTTTCAAGATGGCAGCTCCTTCTTCCCTTCTTTTCGCCAGCCATGTGTACTATAAGGAGCAGACAAGATTGCACCAATCAACTAGAGTAATTTGCATAATAAAATTAGTGTGGGGCAACCAGTCTTCCCTATGTACTGTGTAAACATCATACCTGATTGAACAAATCCGTAAGCCCTATGTAAATCAGAAACTGCCTCCTCAAACTAGACTCTAAAATCTGGCACATCTGCTGCCTGCCTGTTCTTTCCACTCAGAGATCCCTTTCTCTATAGGGAAAGCTGTTTTCTCTTTCTCTTCTCTTCTGCCTATTAAACCTCCACTCCTAAACTCCTCAAGTGTGTCTGTGTTCTAAATTTTCCTGGTGCGTGATGATGAACCCCAAGTTTATACCACAGACAACATAGCTGATCCACACTCAGGACCTCGTCTGAGACATGGTGAGTAGAGGAGCAGACTCCAACTCTGTTCTTTTCATTCGGAAGCTCTCAGCTTCCATTTTAGAACTAAATCAGATCAAATACTGGGCCCCCTTCAGCAATTTACAAATTATTAGTGTGGCTGCCAGCCTTACAAGACTTAGGGGACAGGCTTACTGGGAAGAACATGGAGAATCCTCCAGTACCCACGGGTTGCTGAGCATATTGGCCATGTTTCAACCAGCTTCCTTTCATGGAGGACTTAGCTATCACATAGGGCTGGAAGAAGTCCTGGGGCAACTGAGGATTTCTGGCTGGGGCTACCCCCTGGTGTTATCCAAAGGCTTCTGGACTGACCCCAGTCTTTGACTACCTGATGGGGTGTTGGCAACAGGATCTCCAACTTTCCTATCATAATTTCCTGCTTTCTTATCTGTGACCACCATATCTCTTATCCTCTCTGGGTGTATGCAATGTGCAGGAAGTTTTACAGTTCAGGGAAGTAATCTTGTTTGGCGAGATCAGCAAATGTTGTAGTAACTGGGGATATAGCTGTAGGGAAGGCATCTTTGTGATTTTCCAGAAACAGAAGCTACTCCCAACTCCCAACTGAGTGTCTCTCTCTGCCCTTGGCCTGGAGAATGCATGACATTTCCAGATTTCTTTCTGCCCCTGCTCTGGAGAGCACATGACATGTCAAGGTTACTCTGCCCTTGGTCTGAAGAGCATATTTGCATGTCAAGGTTATTGTGCCTTTGGTCTGGAGAGTGCACAGCATCTCGAGGTCAACAGCCCCACCTAGTGGAAATCCTCTCCATAAGGTACATAGTCAGTCCTTTACCAAAACACTCTAGCTTCCCAGTTCTCTCCCCTTTTTGTGCCTCTCTACTAGAAACCAGGCTTCATGCTGTTTCTGTGAACAGTAAAGCTCTGCCTCCAACAATTAGGAGTAAAATGTACTCCAGAACCAAATTTTAGTCTCGATACTATCCTATCAGCAGGAATATGGCTATTCGGTCCTTACATTCTTTTAAGGCACCTATTCTGCCTCCAATTAGAATGGTAGTTAATTAGTAAGGGGGATTTAAAGTCTGGAAGTTAGCCAGAATCATTCTCTAAGGATAAATGCATTAGCATGGGCCAAAAATAGCAGGATACAGACTCAAACCAGCATACTGCCTTCATTAAGGAGGGAAGGGCAACAATTGCCTAAATGCAATGGTTACATAGAATCTCCAGAGATCCATTTTTTGGGGAGTCACACAGGCCACACAAGTCCAGGAAGTCAAAGGGAAACCACAGGCAGAGGACTAGAGTCACATGGGTGAGGGTGACTAAAACTCACCATTTAGTTCTTCTGGTTCCATGACAGGGGAAGTCACCTCCACAACCATGGGTCTCACATTCAACAAGGTGCCGGCACCCCAGGAACCATGATGGGACAACAGCAGGGGGGACGCCTT
Source organism: Saimiri boliviensis (assembly GCF_048565385.1). Lineage (NCBI taxonomy): Eukaryota > Metazoa > Chordata > Mammalia > Primates > Cebidae > Saimiri > Saimiri boliviensis. The sequence continues at coordinate 90,352,288 of NC_133450.1, read as the reverse complement.
CACTGTCTTCCTCTCCACCCTGGGTCACATCAAAAGGAAGGACACTAAAGGGCTGCCTTTTTCTCATTTCTGTTTATTATCTTCAGCCTATACTCCTCTAGAGTGCATTCTGAAGCACAGGGACTCCTTTGATCCTTTGAAGAAAAATTGGATCATTTTTCTTTTGCACAGTGGCATGCCATTTTTACTAGACCTTTTTTAGAATTGCACGATTGACCCAGCCCTTTTAGCAATCATATCAGGCAGGCCCAAAGGGAATGATTCCTCAAGACTAGAAAAGCAACTTACAGGGTAACCATCTGATGCAGCTATTGGATGTCCCAGCTCTTCCAGTCCCACTTATCTGGGGCTACCAGCTCTTCTACCTCCACCATCTCCAAAATGTCCCACTCTCCCACCTTTGCTCTTACCCTACAGGAAATGCCCAATGGAGGTGATGAGACTAGGGTTCAAGTTCCCTTCTCATTGTAAGACCTGAGGCATGTAAAGTGAGACTTTGGCCAATTTTCTGACAACCCCAATAGGTATATAGAAGCCTTCCAAAATTTAACTCAGGTATTTGACCTCTAATAGAGGGATGTTACGCTGCTCCTAAACCAAACCCTAACCACAGTCAAAAAGCAAGCAGCTTTACAGGAAGCAGAAAATTTCAGAGACGAACAACATGTTTCCTGTGGTAGACTTAAAAAAAAAAGGAGATAGGAAAGGTGAAGAAATAGTGGAAACACCAGTCCCGATAGGAAGGGAAGCAACTTTGCTGAATTCATTTAGTTCTAGCAGGAGTTTTTGTGTGTGGAGTGTGGAGTCTTAGGTGTTTTTCACACTTAGGATTATGTCATCTACAAATGAAGATAATTTTACTTCTTCCTTATTGATTTGGATGCCTTTTATTTATTTTTCTTGTCTGACTGTTCCTGCTAGTACTTTCAGTATTATGCTGAATAAAAATGACAAGAGTACACATGCTTGCCTTGTACCAAATCACTGTGGAAAAGCTTTTGGTTTTCCCCCATTGATGATGTTACCTGTGAGTTTTCTGTAAATGGCCTTTATTATGTTAAAAATCATCCTTTCTGTACCTAAACTCTTGGGAGTTTTTATCAAGAAAGGAGTTCGGACTTTGTGAATGCTTTTCCCATATCAATTGAAATGACTGTGGTTTTTCTCTTTCATCTTGTTGATGTGATGCATCCTATTAATTTACATATGTTAAACTAGCTTTGCATGGCAGAAATAAATCATACTTAGTCATGATGTATAATCTTTTTATATGTTGTTGGATTTGGCTTGCTAATATTTTATTGAAGATTTTTGCATCAATATTCATCAGAGAAATTGGCCTGTAGTTTTCTTTTCTTGTGATGTCTTTCTCTATCTCATGTTTTCAGGTGATGCTGGCATTATAAAATAGGTTTGAAAGTATTGCCTCTAGCTCTATTTTTTTGGAGGACTTTAAGAAGTATTGGAATTAACTACTTTAAATGTTTGATATAATTTAGCTGTGAAGCCATCTGATCCTGGTTATTTTTTTTTTAATTGTTGTTGTTGGAGATATTTGGTTATTTTTCAGCCTTTTCGATGTTGTTTTTAGTCTGTTAAGGTTTTCTGTTTCTTCCTGACTCAATTTTGGTAAGTTGTGTTTGAATTTTCATTAAAAGGTGTCACTTTTCTTTATAATATCGAATTCGTTGGTATATAATTATTTATGACAGTCTTTCATAATCCTTTTTATTTCTGAGGTGTCATAGTTTTTTCCCTTTCGGTTTTTAAATTGTATTTACTTGAGTCTTCTCTTTTTTTTTCTTAATTAAACTAGTTAAGATTTTATCATCTTTGTCTGTTTTCAAAGAACAAAGTTGAGTGCATATAAATCTACAACTATTATGTCCTCTTGATGAATTGGCTCCTGTAAAGTTAAATAATGGCACTTTTTATTTTTATAACAGTTTTTAACTTGAAGTCTATTTTATCAGATGGCAGTATAGCCACCCCTAATCTCTTAGGGTTACTGTTTCTATGGACTATCTTGTTTCATCCATTCAGTTTCAGTCTTTGTGTGTCCTTAAAGCTTACCTGGGTCTCTTATAGGTAGCAAATACTTAGAATGTATATTTTTGTCCATTCAGCCACTTTGTTTTTTGATTAGAGAATTTTAAAAAAATATGGAGATATTGTCTCACCCTGTCACCAAGGCTGGAGTGCAGTGGTGTGATCATAGCTCACTGTAACTTTGTACTTCTGGGCTCTAGTGAACTGTCTGCTTCAGCTTCCTGGGTATCTGGGACTACAAGAACAACCAGCTAATTTTTAAATTTTTAGTAGAGATAGAGTCTTGTTATGTTATCCGGGTTTAGAGAATTTAATCTATTTCCATTCAAAGCGATTATTGATAGGTAAGAACTTATTACCTCCATGTTATTTGTTTTCTGGTTGTTTTATAGCTCTTTTGTTCCTTCATACCTCTCTCTTTAACTACCTTTGGGTTTCAATAGTTTTCTGTAGTGTTAAACTTTGATTCTTTTTTTAATTGTTTATATATATGCTGTAGTGTTTTGTTTTGTGGTTACCATAATGCTTACATAAAATATCTTGCATTATAGTTATTATTTACTATTCTAAGCTAATAATTCTATGGTGGGCATAATACTCTTGGCTGATATTTTTTTAAAAATCTTTTATTTTAGGTTCAGGGGTACAGGTCAAGATTTGTTACACAGGTGAACTTGTGTCACAGGGGTTTGGTGGACAGATTATTTCATCACCCAGTACCCATTAATATATTTTCTGCTCCTCTCCCTTCATGCACTCTACATTCTTAAGTAGACTCATTTCAGTTGTTTCCTTCTCTGTGTTCATGAGTTCTCATTTAGTTCCCACTTACAAGTGAGAACATGCCACATTTCATTTTCTGTTTCTGTTAGTTTGCCAAGGATAATGGCCTCCAGCTCCAACCTCCATCTTCCTGCAAAAGGCATGACCTTATTCTTTTTTTATGGCTGCACACTATTCCATGGCATATATGTATCACACTTTCTTTATCCAGTCTGTCTCTGATAGGCATTTAGGTTGATTCCATGGGCTGACAGGTTTTTTTGTTTGTTTCTGTTTTTGTTTTCAGCAGTTGAATATATTATTCATATTAATCTGTTCTCACGCTGCCAACAAAGACATACTCAAGACTGGGAAATTTATAAATAAAAGAGATTTAATTGAATCACAGTTCCACACAGCTGGAGAGGGCCTCACAATTATGGCAGAAGGTGAATGAGGAGCAAAGCCATATCTTACATGGTGACAGGCAAGAGAGAGCTTGTGCAGGGAAACTCCCACTTATAAAACCATCAAATCTCATGAGACTTACTCACTGTCATGAGAACATCAAGGGAGAGACCTGCCCCCATGATTGAGTTACTTCCCATTGGGCCCCTCCCACATCATGTGGGAATTATCAGAGCTGTAATTCAAGATGAGATTTGGGTGGTGCCACAGCCAAACCATATCATCATCACATTCTTTCCTAGCCTACAAAATGTCTACTGAGAAGTCCACTGGTAGTCTAATGGGGATTCTCTTATATGTAACTTGATGCTTTTTCCTTGCTCTTGAAAAATTCTTTTTTGTCTTTGTTGACATGTTGACTATAATGTGCTTTGGAGAGGATCTTTTTGGGTTGAATCTATGTAGGAATTTTTCAGCTTCATAGACTTGGATGTTCATATCTCTCCCAAGACCTGGAAAGTTTCCAGCAATGATTTTATTAAATATGTTTTCTGTTCTTTCTCTTTTTCTTCTCCCTCTAAAACTTCCATAGTATAAACATTGTTCACTAATGGTGTCCCATAGGTTCTGTAGACTGTCTTTATATTCTTTCATTCTTTCTTTCTGTCTTTCATTCCTAAAAAAAAATTTTTTTTGGACACAGGGTCTTGCTCTGTTATTCAGGCTAGAGTGAAGTGGTATGATTACAGCTCACTGCAGCCTTGACCTCCCCAGGCTCAGATGATCCTCCCATCTCAGTTTCCTGAGTAGCTGGGACTAGAGATATGTACCACCATGCCCCACTAACTTTTGTATTTATTTGCAGAGATGGGGTCTTACATGTTACCCAATCCGGTCTTGGACTTCTGGGCTTAAGCAACTTTGGCCTCCCAAAGTGCCTAGATGACAGGCATGAGCCACTGCATGCAGCCATCTTTTTTGTTCTCTTTTTCCCTTAGAATGAGTCATTTCAGTAGACCAGTCTTCAAGTTCAGATTATTTCTCCTTTCCCATTTAGTCTGCAGTCAAAGTTCTCAATTATATATTTTTATTTCATTAAATGAATTTCTTGACCTCAAGATTTATATATTTTTATGTCTCTCTTTTTGTTGAGTTTCTTATTCAGATTATAAATTGTGTTCCTGATTTCCTTGAATTGTCTATTTGTATTTTCTTCTGTCTCACTGAGTATAATTAAATTTATACTTTGAATTCCTTTTTTAGGCAATTCGTTAATTTCCATTGGGTGTGGGGTCAGTTGCTGGGGAATTACTGCGTTACTTTGGTGGTGTCACGTTTCCTTCCTTTTTCGTGTTCCTTATGTCCTTTTATTGGTGTCTGTACATCTCGTGGTGCAGTCTCCTCTCCCAAACTTTACAGGGTGGCTTTCATAGGGAAGACTTTCGCTTGTAGATGGGCCTGAGGGTGCTGACTGAGCAGGACAGGGTGGCTCTGGTTCCATGTGGTATTGTCTCTATGCAGCTTCTTCAGTTATACTCTACGTCAGTGATGACTGCAGTTGCTTCAGTATTATAGGCTGAGGAGTCTGTGGCAGTGACAGTGTCTGTGTATATTATTAGGGCAAGGGTTTTATGAACTCTCCTTATCTTTCTCACAGGGGAGACGGGATTCCTCTTGGTTTTGGGTCTGACCTTGCTCACAGGAAGCCACAGTGGCAATGGAATTCAGGGTGCTGGTGCTTGGGGCAGCTGTGGAGTTGGGTTCCTGGGCCCTGAGTCTTATGAAACTACTCTACCACCTGGGGCTTGAGGTACAGATTTACAGTCCAAGGCACAAGTGAATGCAGGTTGCCCATTAATCTAGGATATGTTGCTCTGAGGCACAATCCCATAGCTCAGGGCCTGGGGGCTGGAGAGTAGCTGTTGTTCTGACTTTGGGGCTGGGGGGACAAGGCACAGATCTGGTTGGGCTCTAAGAATGAAGGAGCGCTCTCAAAGCCCAGCCTGGCCCCCAGGACACAGCTGCAATTTAGGACCTGGAACCATCAAGGCGTGAGGTACCACACAATGGTAACTCTGGCTAGTGAGACACAGCAGTAGTCCAGGCTCTGTGAGGCTAAGTACAGCAGCAGCAAGAACTAGAGATGGCAAGATGCCACTGTGGCTTAGGCCTTGGGGAACGGGGAACATCACATCAATGACTACACTCCCACAAAGGCAGAGTGCCTCAGCAGCTTGAGCTGGGGGTGGCCAGTCCAGTTGCAGGTAGACAGGGCATTGTGGCTCCTTGGCTTGGAGTGTGGGGTGGTGCAATTCGGTCAAGGTTCTGGATTCCCTAGGACCCAAAGTGAAACATCTGCTTAGCCCCAGAATGTGGGGGTACATGTGTCTGGAGCCTCTGGATCCCTCAAGTTAGGGTACGATGTCAGCTGTGGTGCAGGGAGGTGCAACTGCTATGGCAGTATTTGAACTTAGAGTCCCCAGGGGGCAGACTGCTACCTCAGCTGTGGTGATGGGGGTGGTTGCTCTGGTAGTTCAAGGCTCCAGGTCTCTGGGGGTTGGGGAACCATTTCTGCTTGGCCCTTTGGGAAACGTGCACTAGTGACTGAGATGGGAGGGATGGAGTGGCTCTGTGGTAGCTTGGTTTACAGGTTAGGACATAGAAACATCTCTGTTTGTGGATAGTGTGCTATTAGTTGATCACGTAGTAGCTAAGCCTTAGTAGATAAGCCTCTGGGACAGAGGGATGCACTGGCTACTCGCCTCTGGAGCAGGACACACTCTAGCAGGGGCTCTGGTTCCAAGATAGCACAAAGCAGTAACAGCATGGGCTATGGTGGGGACTGGGCTCAATGTTGGCTTCTTCTCTGGGGGTAGCTCAGTGTGTGGACTCTGGGAAGCTTCCTCAGTGGGGCTCTGAGCCTGTGGACTGCAGTTATTTCTAGTAGGGAAGATTGCATGTGTCCATAGTGGTGATAGGAGCTACCGGGGTTGTCTTGTTTATCTTTTCCCCACAGGGGAACCAGTCCCTTCTTGTTTTGAGCTAATCTTGAGTTGGGGGATGGGATGGTGAAGGCAAGGTGTTTTCTTACCATCTCTATGTGGCAATCCTGAGTTTCTGTGCTCAACAGGATTTCTGCTGCTTTTTTCTGTTCTCCGAGGATTTACTTTAGTTATTTTGGTTGAAATGTGGTTGTTTATTTATTGTTTTGGGTTTTTTTGTCGGTGAAGAGTACTAGGAGTTTCTTTTTTTTTTTTTTTTTGAGATGGAGTCTTGCTATGCCACCAGGCTGGAGTGCAGTGGCGCAATCTCGGCTCACTGCAACCTCCGCCTCCTGGGTTCAAGCGATTCTTCCGCCTCAGCCTCCTGAGTAGCTGGGACCACAGGTGCGCACCACCTTGCCTGGCTAATTTTTTTGTATTTTTAGTAGAGACGGGGTTTCACCGTGTTGGCCAGGATGGTCTCGATCTCTTGACCTCGTGATCCACCTGCCTCGGCCTCCCAAAGTGCTGGGATTACAGGCGTGAGCCACCGCGCCCGGCGAGTACTAGGAGTTTCTAGTTGGCCAAATTGCTGATGTCACTTCTGGGGGAAGGAATTCTTGATGAATATGAATAAACAGTAATATGAATATTAATAAAATACTCTAGAAATTTACGTTCTCATTAGCATATATCTCATGCTTCTTTTGATAACATTGAATATTATCATTTAAAGGTGTTTACTTTTTGGATAGTTACAATGCTTATTGGTTCATTTTAATTCATACAAGTCACTAATAAGATTAAACTTTTTGATGTATTTATTGGTAATATGTATATTTTCATATATAAATCACCGATTGACTTACTTGCTGATATTGCTATTGGATTTTCATGTGATTGAGCCCAGCAGTATGGTGGAATAATTCTTAGGAAAAGAAATAATCTCTTTGGGAGGCCAAGGTAGACGGATCACCTGAGGTCAGGAGTTTAAGACCAGCCTGGCCAACACGGTGAAACCTTGTCTCTACTAAAAAAAAAAAAAAGAAAATACAAAAATTAGTCAGGAGCAGTGGCTCACACCTGTAATTTCAGCTACTCAGGAGGCTAAGGTAGGAGCATCGTTGGACCCAGGAGGCAGAGATTGTGGTGAGCTAAGATTGCACCACTGCACTCTAGCCTGGGCAACAGAGCAAGACTCTGTCCCAAAAACAAAACAAAACAAAACAAAACAAAACAAAACAGAAAGAAAAAGAATCTAAAACTGGAAGGGGACAGGTTTCTTCAACTGTGCTAGTCTCCTCAGATTTGGGTGTTTGCATATAGTTTACTCAAATTTGAGTAGCTGCGTAGAGTTTGCACCTTAGGGCTCTCATACAGGTAGCTGATGTGGCTTTGTGGACGGTTTCCTAGTACCTGAGATGGATCAATAATCATTTAATGAATGAAGGAATGCTCAGGAGGAAAAAGGTCAGGCTGCATCTCCAAAGTTTACTGTCTATGACAATAATTCATATTTTATTTATTGACTGCTTACAGTGCTTATTTAATTATTTGCAAAAATTGTCTTATTTAATTTTTACCAAATGAAAAGAGGTAGGTGTATCATTATCCTCAACTGATAGATGGGGAACTGAGGCTGAGGAAAGCTAAATAACTTGCATAAGATCTTAAAGGTTGTGAGTGGTGGAGCCAGTTAATTCTACCTTCAGCCCAAAATCTGAATGATGTAACGAGGCAGAAGTAGGCTAAACTAGAAGCGAGCGCATGTCAGCTGCCATGGGGAAGTACTGCTGGCATTTTACCATCCTGTCTCCTTGGTCAGAAGCTCCAGGTAGAAGGGCAGAGGATGTTTAGAGTCTACAAGGTGGAGGCTGTCAGCTTTTGAAAATGGTGCTTTGGAGGCGACACTGGGATAATGCATATTATGAAGGGAAACCTTCACTTGTTAGGGTTCTGCCAGGTTAATTAATGGTCTCAGTGCTTTAAAGCGTTCTTTCTTGTCTTTCAGAAACTCTTGGGACTCTTCCAATCTTGGTGACTGTGGTACACACAGAATCGTGTATTTTAAGGGTTTAGTGCAGCCAGGTTGGGGCAACCTCATAAAGCAAGTTGGAATGAGGGAGAGGTTAATTCCCCTGGAGTCATGTACAAGAACTTCCACAGAAGCAATAGTCTCTTTGATTATTTTTTTTCCATAGCTGGTGAAAGGAATTCTGTGTTAAGAGTTAAGCATGTGGTTGAACTGCTATTGAAAATATGCTAAGCCACAGTAAATAACTTGGGTTAGATATGTAGAAACAGTCTGTCTGGTTTCTAAGCTCTTTGTAACAGCTCGTTTATCATTATACTGCATGGGGTGTATATGTGTTATGGCAGATCTGAAATATCTTTGTGTGGCAAATGAAGGGTAGCGTATTAAAAAGGAAAAGCAGTGTGAACCAGGGATGTAATGAAGAGATTATTCTTGCTCTAAGCAATATACTGAAAGCAGCAAAGAATAAATCTATCTTTGCAAATACATTTGGAATACTTTAAGCATGTTACCTGTGTCTCTTGAATTCTTCCATATAGTGTCTACTTTTTCATCATCTAAAAATGTGTTAGCTCTGCTTAAGGTCTGGATGTGGCTTAGATTTACTACTAGTGTTTTGAATTGTTCAGTCTCCTAATTCATCTCACCATGGAAAAGCAACTCTCTAAGGTTATTAAGGGATAACTGACTCACCACTCTAAAGAGCTTGGGAGAATACTAGTTTTCCATACAAACCTTTCATTTAAGTATATGTTCCCAAGTCTGTCTCTTCTTATGAATGTACTTAATATATCTGTGTCCCTTCTTAGTTTAAGCTAACAAGCTTAAACTGTGCTCATTTAACTGTTCTGTACCTACTATCATCCATTCTGTCCAGAGAGACTCTTAATACCTGCTTCTGGCAACTAGTTAATTGGCTCCTACTGACTCACTGCTTTCACAGCCTCCCCATTTTCCAGTTTAGCTTTTCCCTGCCCTGCTCTGTGTTTGCACTCTCTGCGTATGACACAGGAGGCCCCTGTGAGTGTGATAAAGAGGCCTGTCTGTTGAGCAGAGACCCATTGAGATAGATTTCTAGGAAGTTGTTTTTAAGTAGCTAGCAGTTATTGAGTGCTGACTCTATTCTAGGCACTGGACTAAAACTTTACATGTATTATCTCATTTAGTCCTCATAATACCTATGAGGTTGTATTGTTAATATAGTTTCTTAGGTAGGAACACTGAAGGTCAGAGAGGAGAAGTGAGGAAGTGTCATTGATCAGTGTAATGCTGACCGCAAGCCAGGATATGAACCTCTTTACTCTGACTCCAAAGCCCTGCTCTCTGGATGGAATGGGATGGGGAAGCCAGTGGGGCATGTTGCTCAGAGGCAATGAAAATCACAGGGATTGTCCTCAGGAGAGAAGCAAAGAGGTTTTCTCAGTCCTAGGCCAATATTCCATATTGCAAAGATCCTGGACATGGGATATAGTGATGTGAGTGGGTGTTGCCAACTCCCGTATCTGAGAATTCAGAGCAGAGATCGACATTCCCTATATTAGGGAATATATTCTGCCAAGTCCAGAATAAGTATTTTGGGTACCCAAACCTTGGGGTTCAGAAAGCATGTGACACTAGCATGTCATTGGCTGTTGAATTTTGGAGTGGCTTTGAAGTGATCGGTTATTTCTTTGGACAAACAGCAGGAATATAAAATTACATTCTGCCATTTCTACATTAACTGGCTAGAGGGACACCATTTTTGGTTGTAGCTTTTCTTATCGGGTAATGAGGTAAAATTAATCTCACAGTCTTTAAAACAATGACATCAACACTTTGATACAATTTAATGTGTCCTAAATTTCCATTTCATGAAGGCATGTTTTGTCTGTGCTTAGGATGTGTTCATGGTTTTCTCTCCCTGAGACAGTTGAAGCCAAAGGCAGAATCTCCAGGAGAGGTGAAAAGTGGGCTGACATTTTTGCTCATTTTCTTCTGTGCACATCTTCCTGAGTTTTCCTTTCACCATTTGAGGTGTCTCTTATTAATCTTTGCCACAATTTGATATTATATTTTTATTTCCCCAAGTCACAAATATGCTTCACGACAGTGGACTAAACATCCATTATTCCAAAGCTGAGTGGTTCTTTTCCTTGAAATAAAATGTGAAATATTTTAACTTGAGTTAAACATATCTACTTGCTTTCCTATTTCCCAGTCTTTGTATTCACGTGCCTTTTTCTTTAATAGTTTATCTAATTTTCCCCCTCAGTAGCATTTTCCACTATTTGTGCTGTTTTATAATTAACACAAATATGAGGACGATATTTAATCAAAATCGTATTGAGTTGATTTGCTCTGGAGCTTCAGGCAGAGGGAGACAGGAAAGCAGAAAAATATATTGAAAACACAGATTTTAGAGGCATGATTCCTGAATCCCATCCTAATGCCAGCATTGCCTCATCCCGTGTGCGGAAGATGGCCATTCCACCATTCTGTGCCTTAGTTTCCCAAATTGCAAAATAAGACCTTTCTTATATCTTAGGGATGCTGTAAGGATAATATGATAGCATATTTGAAAGAGCTCTGAGCACTTAGCAGGAAAGACATTGTCATCTGCTGCCTATTATAATGGGTTTTAAAGGGGACTAGCATAAGGAATAATTTGAGACCACAGTGCCATAAAAATAATTGCATATACTTATTCAACCTGTCTCCTACTCTTCCTTATACATGCCTATTCTGTTAGTTTTGTCCTGGAGCGGGTAGAGAGGGTAGAAACACTCCTAGGTTGGTTGTCATGGAAACTAACCCCAGAGCATGCTGGGAGCATGCAGGCAGTCCTTGGACCCAGCTGTGTGGCAGGTGTAGCAATACCCCTCCCCTGCAAAAATCACTGTTGAACTGAGGAATGTCTAATTTGACTAGAACTAGAATAATCGAAATGTAATTGAGTTGTAAATATGCTATTATTCCTTCTCTTAAAAAACACACACACACACACACACACAGCACTAGACTACCTTATGGCAAGAGAGACTTTAAATTAGCCTTTCTTGGCACATCACACTCTGCCTTATGAAATTTTTCAGTTAAAGAAAGACTGACTGGTGCCTATGTATCAACTGCGATAGATGCTTTTAGGAATGTCTGATCATTCTATACCCATTCTTTTTATCTAGAAACATCCTCCCCCCACATAATAATGAATTTCAAACAGCCATGTTAGAGCCACCCTGACTAGATTAGAACTGAACCCAGATTTAAGATGGACCATCAGATTCTCTCTCCCTAGAGTTCAAAATTGGAAATGATGGATTTTTTTCAGTTTAGACTATTTGCTTAAATTATACCATGCCCAGGAAGTATGCCAAAGATTAGTCTGGTGAGTTTTACGGTTACGTGTGCACAAGGTTATCGTCTCCACTAACTTTCGAACTTGTCAGTAGCAGGAATTTAGTTTTATCCATCTGAACTTGCCAGATTGTTATCTTTGACATTTCAAACAAGAATTGTGAGAGCTTCGAACCATCTTGGGGGGTTTAATCATTCCTTCTGGAAAATTGGTGGCTCCAGTTTATACATAAAAGTTGTCAGAGTTGGGAAAAAATGAAGTTTAAATGTGAGTGGTATTTAGTGATTATATTAGTTAGAATCCTGGCAGAAAAAAAAAAAAAACAGAAAACAGTTGGCATGCTTATTGCATAATTTTAGAATGTAATGAAGAGGTTATTTTCAAAGAGCCTAGTGTAGAGAAACCACAAAGGGTAGTGTAATACCCTGTAGCTCATGGGTTTCTGTTACCACTTTTATGCTTGAATGGGAAGGGTTCTGGGAACCAGAACACGAGAAAGCAAGAGCACCAAAGAGAGAGGGAAAGCACAAGAGCTCTGCGGGGATAGGACCACCCAACAGCAGCGTGAAGCCAGTCCATGTAACTCCACAGGCCGGGAACTGAAGGGATAAATACCTCCCCTGACCTCACTCCTTCATGTCCTCTTCCCCAATTAATCTTCTTCTATTGTTCCTCATTGACTGCACCCAACTGGAAGCTAGAAGACAAGAGAACCTATTGATGCCATCCATGCAACTCAGCCTCCTGGGCAATAAAGCAGAGGGGTGAAGGGTATGGGGTGAATCAGAAGAACGAAGTGGAGATCCGTAGCATGGTGACTTCCCTTTCCATCCACTCTAAATCAGGCTCTCCTCTCTTCCTACACTGGCAAGCACCTCTTGCCGGGTCTGATCATGTGACTCCCCAGCTGCCCCTGTCTTCACCTGGGACTAATTTCCACCACTCACACTTGTGCTCATTGAACTACTTGCAGTTTGTCTTCATGACTCCTTACAGTTGTAGGTACCATAAACTCTTCCAGGAATGCGTTTTGCAGCCTTTGACCACCTGTCAAACTTCACATCAGCTTTCAAAAACTAAAGTTTGTTTTTCTTTGGAGTTTTCTGGTTCCATCCCAGTAGAGTTGGGCACTTTCTTTACCATCATCCTAGATCATTCTCCACCTTCCTGTTTTCATACATGTTGCAGAGCAGTGTTCACACTGGTCTGTGTCTCTCCCTCTTCTGCAGGTCGTCCGTGTTTTCTGTGTCTGTTGCGCTCCATTTGGTGTCTGTAGCACCTAGTGGAGTGCCTGGCAAGGAGTTGATGCTCAGTCGGTGCTCAATAAATAAACAGTTTCTTTCTGTTTTCAATCATGCCTGTCTCCAGGCTTCTTCCACATTTCCGCATCTTCCAGATTAATCTTTCAAAATACAATGTCGCTGTGATCCTCTCATTCCTAGATCTCTCTAGTGGCTTCCTTCTGAGTGCAGAATGATGTGTAAGCTCTCCAACCTGTCCACAAAACCCTTCACCATGGGGCCTCTGCCTGTGTTTCAGCCTCATCTTCTACCACCCCTCCTCCCGGCTCTCTTCCTGCACCTCCTCTCATCCCCATTCCAAGTCCTATGGAACTCCTGAGCCTTTCCTAGCAAGCTATACTTTCCCATATTTTGTCACATTCGCATCTATTCATCTTGCTGTCTGGAATGGCTTCTCCATTTTCCAATACTCTCCAACAATACTTAGCTCGCTTCCATCCCCTGCCCCTAGCTCTTTTTCACCAGTCTCCTTGGCAAAATCCTATTTTTTAAAGACTTAGTTTACATGACTTTTCTTCTGTGATATTTTCTTAAAAGCTCTTTCTTGCAACACACAAAGTTAGCTACTTTTTTTAACCCTCTATGAAACTTCTTCCACATTGTGTTGAAATGATTTGCTTATTGATGTGTTGCTATTTTCTCTTTTATTTCCAGAATCGAACACAGAGCCTGAAACATACCATATGACTAATAATTGTGTCTTGAACAAATATATGAACAAATGAATCAAACCTGAGTCCTGTGGTCCCCCGAACCATTCAGAGCACAACTGTCTCCCTCTTTCTCTGGTTATTTCTATTTAACGTGTGAAGTCCTGCTTCTCTGGGGCACACAAGTAGACCAAGGCAAGTGGGACATGGTCAATGGGATGTAAATAGAAGTACAGGAAACTTGAGGGCAGTGTCCGTAAAGGAAAAGCTAGTGCCTTTCTCCATTGTTTACTCCTTTCTGATGGCTCTGCTGTGGATATGTGGGATGTAGCTCAAACAGCTGTTTCGGAGCGTAAGTCAGCAACTGCATGCTGAGAGTGGTCAAACAACAAGCTGGGGGAGCCTAGATCTCTGATGATGGTGAAGCTGCCATGTCAGCCATAGGTGACCTCTGCAGACTTTTAAGTGAAAGAGAAGTAAAATTCTATGTTGTTTAAGCTATGGTTACTTTGAGATTCCTGTCATCTGCAACTAAACGCAAACCTAATTAATATATCTACTAAATCATTTCTGTTGACTAAACCAGAGTCCAAAGTCATGAAAATAGGCAAATCATGTCTTTTTCTCTACTTGCTGTTCTTGCTTCAGTTTTCTTTGAAACTTTTCAAATCAGCTTTTAAAGAGACTCATGAACGGGCCTTTTTAGATAAGCAAGGACATTACTTTTCCTTTGTAAACAGACTTAAACCGTATTTAGTTTCAGAATTCCATCTTACTGTGACAACCGACTTTCCATCGATAGTATCTATACCTCGGCATCACAGAAATGCTCAACAGAGTTAGATCTGTGCTGCCAAAGAGTGTTTCATTTTGCTCCCAGTGGAGGATGCTGCCTTTATTACCAGGGGAGGGACCACTTTCATTTGCATATTTATCTCAGTGATATTTACTATTTGTTCAAGTCAGTACCCACAGACCTCCCCCCAACCCCAGGGCCGCTTGACCTGGCTCTTATGACAGATGCATCCAATTGCTTGTAGTTTCTTGTTCTTGCTTTTCAGCATTATTTTAATTTCTTTGTCTTGGTTCACTCCTCAACAGTCAGTGGATGAGCAACAGTTCAGAAAGAGAATCATTATCCACCCTCTCTGACAGAGCTCAGCTTACTCTGTGAATTGGGATTTTTGTATTAAAAAAGCTGAAGAGATTTTTGATTAGATGGATGTTTCTGGGACTTTTCCATGAGGAGTCAGAAGCCTGTGGTTATGTTCTGCACCTATTAAAAGATGGAGTTGTAAAACTGATGTATATGTAATCTCTTTGCAGGTTTCCATGGCAACCATGGCAGCAATTCAGTGAGTAGCTTTTTCATTCCTCCTTCAAGACTTTCAGGTTGTAGAATTGTTTCAAAAAAAGAAAAGCTGCTCTTCCTTTAAAATATAATATATGCATGTAGATTCATTCTGATGAGACGGGTATGATTGTAGGAATATTCCCAGGATATGAGTCCAATAAATAAGTGGTTTTGTTACTAACAAGTTGTATGACTTTGGGCAAGTCAGTTATCCTCTATAAACCTCAATTTCCTCGTCTATAAACTATGAACAAAAATAGCATCTACACACCAGAGTTGTGGGAAGACTAAATAAAAAAGATGTAGATGAACTGTTTAGCACAATCCATGGGTTGTAGCAATTATTAACAATTATCCTGAATCAATATTTAGCCAGTTGTAATATCATGTCAGGTTGTACACCTTCACTATGAACATAAACGATATGTTCCTTTTAATATCAGCGGCTGTAAACATGCCTTACCAAGTCTGATATTGGCAATTTGTGTTTTCTCTTCTTTTCTAACTAGGGGTTTTTAGCTTTATATTTAAAATGAATAATTTGTAAACAACATGTATTGGGGGTTTATGTTTTTTCATCCAGTAAGAAAAGCTTTATCTTTAATTGGAGCGTTTGCTCTATTTACATTTAATGTAACTATTGATATGATTGGGCATAAGTCCACTTGCTTTCTGCCTCTTCCCTTTGCTCTTTCTTTAGTCCTTCTTTCCTGTCTTATTTTAGCTTAACAAACTACCGGTTAGTCGATGATTCTTAGAAGATAGTGGAGTAGGAATCTGTCTCCTCATCCAGACAATTGCATTAGAATCTGTATCTATTTTGAAACTCTGTATTCTGTGGAAGGCTTGCAACTTTTATGTGAATGCTTGGAAGATAAAGTACACAGTTGCATAGCCATTATCACAGTGAGGACATAGAACATTTCTATTACCCTGAAATGTTTTCTCTTGCACATTTGCAGTCAGTTCCCTCCTGCCACCCCCAGATCCTGGTAAGGACTGGCCTGTTTCTGTCACTGTGGTCTTTTCCTGTTTAATAATATCACATAGAGTAGGCCATTCCTATCCACAGGTCCTTCTTCTATGGAGTCGACCAACCGTGGGTTGAAAATATTAGGGGAAAAAACAATAAAAAGAACAATAAAAATAATACCGTATAACAGCGATTTACATAGCACTTACATTCTATTAGGTATTATAAGTAATCTAGAGAAGGTTTAAAGTATATGGGAGGATGTCCATAGGTTATATGAAAATACTAGGTGATTTTATATAAGGAAGTGAAGCATCTATAGATTTTGGTATTTTGGGGGATCCTGGAAACAATCCCCCATGGATACTGAGGGACAGCTTTACATGGAATTGAACAGAGAAGTGTCTTTTCTATTTGGCTTCTTTCATTTGCTTAGCATTATGTCTCTGAGATGCATCTATATTCTGGCATGTGTCATTAGTTAGTTTTATTATATTGCTGAGTAATATGTTGGTATATGTGTGTGCATATACACATATATGTGTATAAACCTAACTCAATTTATCCATTCACCAGTTGATGGATATTTGGTTTCAGTTTGAGGTGATTAGGAATAAAGCTATTGTGGACAATCATGTACAAGTTAATGTGGAATATATATTTTAGTCTGGGGGAATGAATATTCAGGAGTGAGATTGCTAAGTTTTATGGCAAGTTTATTTAAATTGTATAGAAAGCCACAAATTGTTTTCCAAAGTTGTTGTAGTTTTCTATTTCCGATGTAAATTCTAGTCACTCCACATCTTCACACACATCTAATATTGTCAGTCTTTCTATTTCCACTATTGGTTTTATTGCTTTTGCATGTTTGTTTCAGTTTTTAAGTAATTGCTTGCATGCTTACAACGTGCATCATTAACTTATCACTGTCCTACCTTAAAGTAACGTACAACTTCACATGTAACAACTATAAAACATGATGCTTTACCCGCTTGCATCCTTTGTTGCAGTATTGTCATACTTTTCACTTCTGTTAAAAATTCTACAATATATTATTACTGTTTTTGCTTTAAACAGTCAATTATGTTTTAAGGAGGTTAAAAATGAAGACAAAGGCTTTTAAATTTACCCACCCACATTTTTAGCAATTGTAGTAATTTTCTGTGTAAATCCAGATTTCCATCTCCTATAACTTTTCTTCTCTTTGAAGAGCGACCTTTAATATTTTTTATAGCATGAGTGTGTTGATGATAATTCTTTCAGCTATTGTTTGTCTGAAAAAGTCATTATTTTATCTTTCAACTTGAAGGTATTTTTACTGAATAAATAATTCCAGTTTGGCAGCTCTCTTTCTTCCCTCTTTCCCTCCCTAAATGCTATTACTTTAAAGTCCCGTCTCTATTCTCATCTGGTGTGCAACGTTTCTGAAGAGAAGTCAGCTGTCATTCTCGTCTCCGTTCTTTGATTTATCTGTCTTTTTCTCTTTGGGTTTAAGATTTTAGTTTTATAACCGATTTTCAGAGATTTGATTATAATGTTACTTGGCATAATACTGTTTACATGTATTTCACTTGGGTTCTGTTGATTTTCTTGGAACTGTGGATTTACAGTTCTCATAAAATATTTTGACAATATTTTGTTCAAACATTTTTTCTTTTCTGACCCCTCCTCCCTTTCTGGGAATACAGTGACAAGCAGTTAAATTATGTAATATTGTCGTACAGGTCACAGAGGCTCTATTTTTTCAGTCATTTTCCTTCTCTGTGCTTCATTTTGGATACTTTCTATTGTTATGTCTTCAGATCTTTTCCTTTGTAATTAATCTCCTGTTAATCCCAACATGTTTCCCCTATCATCTACTTGAACATATGGAACATACTTAAAATAACTGTTTGAATGTCCTTGTTTAATGGTTCCATCATGCATGTCATTTCTGGAGCTGGTTTGATTGACTGATTTTTCTTTTGGTCGTGCATCATCTTTTCAAACTTATTTACATGCCTGACAGTTTTGGATTGGATCCTGTGCCTTGTGAGTTTCATATTTTTGGTTGCTACATTTTGTTACTTTTCTTTAAATAGTATTGATTTTCTTCTGCTATATATTTAAATTATGTGAAATCAGTTGGATGCTTCCAAGCTGTGCTTTTGAAATGTTCAGCATAGGTTTAGAGGACCTAATACAAAACATTAGCTGGGCGTGGTGGCGCGTGCCTGTAATCCCAGCTACTCAGGAGGCTGAGGCAGGAGAATTGCCTGAACCCAGGAGGCGGAGGTTGCGGTGAGCCGAGGTCGTGCCGTTGCACTCCAGCCTGGGTAACAAGAGCGAAACTCCGTCTCAAAAAAAAAAAAATAATAAAATAGAGTACCTTAATTTAGGAGATGTTAGCCCCACTATTGAGGCTTCTGAAAGTTCTGTCTGAAAGTTCTGATATCCACCTGTCAGGAAGTTTTTCCACTCTGCTTTGTGGAGACAGTAACAATTTCCAGCCTTGTTTGAGATCTGGAAATTGTTCTGTCCACTTCTATGCAGTGGTTTGTTCATAAACTCATATAGTTTGCTATCAGTACTCATCAAAAGTCTTAAGTGGATCTTTCTTCAGATTTCTGATTTTTTTTCTCTGTGTCGATCACTCCTCTCTAGTATTCTAACCCACAAATTCTAGCCATGTTGGTCTCCTGAAACTCCAATTTCTGCCTCCTAAACTTGGTGAAATTTTAGGCTCTACCTGGGTTCTCTCTCCCTGGGCTGCATCCTGGAAGCTGCTTCCAGGTTATAAGCTGATCTAATTGCAGGGCTCATCTTAATTGGCTCTTTTCAGGGATTGTATCCCTGTGGTACCTGTTGTCTAATTTCTGAAAATTATTATTTCATGTATTTGACTCCATTTTCTAGTAGTCCCTGGCAGGAAGGTAAATCTTGTCCCTATAATTTCCTCATAGCTGGAGAGTAAATGTCATTGTCAGTTTTCTTTCTCTTAAATTTGAACCCTTCTAGTAGGTGTGTATTAGTATTTTACTGTAGTTTTAATTTGCATTTCTCTGACAATTAACTATATTGGGCATCTTCTCATATGCTCATTTGTCATTATTATATCTCTTTTGATAAAGTGTGCTTTCAGAGCTTTGACCCAGTTTTAAAATTCTTAAATTGTAAAATTTCTTTATATATTCTGACTAAAAGGTTTTTATCAGGCATTTGTTTTGCAGGTATTTTTCTCCCAGTTTTTGATATGACTTATTACTTTTTTTAGTCAGTGATTGTCCAAGGGCAAAATATTTAAAATTTGGTGAAGTTTAATATATCAATTTTTTCTTTTATAAGATTCATGCTTTTATAGTTTATCTAAGTACTCTTTGCTTAAACCAAAGTCAAAAAGTTTTGCTCTTATGTTTTCTTCTAGAGATTTGATAGATTAGTTTTTACATTTACATCTGTGATTCATTTCAAGTTAATCTTTGTGCATAATCTGAAATAAGCACCAAGATTTATTTTTCCCTTAGAGATATCAATTGTGTCAGTCAATTGTTATAAAGGCTATCTTTACATTGTTGAGTTATTTTGCCAATGTGTCAAAAGTCAGAATATCTCTTTTTCCCATTCACTCTCATGTCTGCCTGCCTTTCTGTTTTTCTTCTTAGCCCTCACTTCTCTCCATTCATCTATCCATCTATCTACCCATCCATCCATCCATCCATCCAATCTATTCGCTACTCACCCATCCATTCACCCACCTGCCTCTCCTCCCTCTTGGTCCTGAAAATGTTGAAATCTTCACATCAGAATTCTCAGCTTTTAAAGACTGAAACCCCTTAACCCTGATATTTCCCTAACCAGTAGAGAGAATATATCATGTAACTTCAAACATCTATCTTGTGTTTAAAAAAACACCCAGATAATTTTACTGGGTGGTTGCTTAAGCCCCTAAACAAATTTCCTTTTATCAAGAAACTTTAAAAATAGTAAAATGTCATACTATGTCCTAAAAGGCAAAAAGATGGAAGTCAAGACTACTTTTATTCAATGCAAAATAATGCCAAATGGATTTAGACTTACCTAGTGATCTGGAGTGGAAAAGTCCGTGTGAAATCCATATAGTTTTATAATTACCTTTTGGAAAAGCATTTCTTCTGAGACAGTTTGAAATTTTCTATAAAAACCTTTTTGACGGCTTGAAAGATCATTATTAAAAAATATTGTTATCCTTCACCATTTGGGGTTTGTTTCTGTTGGAGCAGGATTTCTAATTGTACTTGGTTGTACTCTTGCTAACTCTGTTGTTCATTCAA
The DNA here is from genome assembly GCF_048565385.1 of Saimiri boliviensis. Taxonomy (NCBI): domain Eukaryota; kingdom Metazoa; phylum Chordata; class Mammalia; order Primates; family Cebidae; genus Saimiri; species Saimiri boliviensis. Next base: position 90,332,152 of record NC_133450.1, on the reverse strand, counting down.
ATGTTTTTTGTTTATAAAATAAACATAATACTAGAATATTGTTTCTAACCTTTTATCTGAAGGAGTTTATACTTTGAAAAAACACTTTTTGCCCATTATCTTATTGATCCTCATAACATTCATCCATTCATTAGAAAAATATTTATTGAGTGTCTATACTCTACTGGGCACTGAAAATACAATGGTGAAAAAGGTGATTTTAAATTTTATTTACTTGATGATGTTTGCTAAATGTATATCTCTAGCCTGTATATCTTGAATTTCTGAGTTCTGAACATATTCACCATTTATTGTCGGATTTCTAATATATATTTTGAAATTAGTAATAGGTCCAAAACCAAACTCTTCATCCTTGCCTTCACCCTTATTCTCTCCTGATCTTCCCATCTGTTCATCTGTCCAGGCTACAGCCTGGGAGACATTGCTAATCCTCTCTCTTCCCCACTCCACATTCAAACTATCAGGAGATCTGGGAATCAGTTTGCTTAACACTGCCATCACCCCACCCAAATCACCTTCGTTTCTTGGTTGGTCACTGCTCTAACCTCACATTGCTTCCAGCAAAGCTCTTCTTCAATCTTTTCTCCTCATAGCGGCCACAGTGGAACCAATGTGGAATGAGTAGCTCATAGTACAGACTTTTGGTTTTATTCTGAGATGATTTTACAGAATAAAACCAGAGGTCTGACTGAGATGATCGTCTCAGTCAGAATAAAACCAAAAGTCTGTACTATGAACTACTCCTTCTGTCCTCTCTGTTTCGTTCCCCTGTGCACCAGCCACACTGCCCTTGGAACAATCCAACAGGGACTTTTCCCCTGCAGGCTCCCACTTTCTGGAACACCCCAGTTCCAGGTCTTGCGTCTTCACTTTCTAGAAGTCCTCTTAAAATGTTACTTACTCATCAGCCTTCCCTGGCCACCCCGAATAAATTTCACCACCCACCCTGTATGATCCCTTTTAATTCCCATATCTATTTCTTCAAAACACCTATTGCCACTGGACATGTTACAAAGTGATTTGCTTATTTGATTATTTCAAGGCCTGATTTCCCTATCTGAAAACAAGGACTGCATCTCCTTACTTCACTTACTGATGTATCCCCAGGGCGTGGGACAGCATCTAGCACCTAGAAGTCACTAAACAATATCCGTTAAATGAAATCATAAAGAAATACAATTTTCTTACCCTCATAATTTTTATACTCTAACTGGGGGAGACAGGCAACAAACAAAAAAGCAGGGTTAAGGGAAGAAATCAGAACTCTGTGATGTGACAGAAAACAGCTAGGTGTTGGAGGCAGATGCTGCAGATAGAACACCTCTGTGAGAGGAGACACGTAAAGCAGGATCTGAATAACAGGGAAAAGCCAGCCTTGCGCATTTTCATTTTATTAATCAGAAAACCGAACTTAGGAGAAGTCATGTGCTTTTTGCGTCTGTTGAATAGTAGAAGTGAGTTTGTAAACCTAAACTCTGACCACTATTTGTTGTTCTTTCATGTTAAACTTCAAAGCCTTTCCAACTAAAATGACTAAAATGTAATACTTATTTTTTTCAAAAAGCCGGAAAAACAATCCAGCCTATCTATCTGCTAACTTTAGGGCAAGAATTACCATCCAGTCTAGGTTGATTGGCAGCTGGCCACAAGGAGACAGTTGGAAAATATATTTAGTTTTTCCTGTTTCATTTTATATTTAACCTTTGCGTTTTAAGACTAGGGAGCATGGAGCTCAGCCCTAGAAAAAAAAAAAAAAAAAAAAGAAAGTCTACAATTGTTCTCATTCAGACAGCTACTTCTTAAAAGTCATTTCTCTTAATTCCATGAAATACTCCCAGAGGAGTGACCTCCTTCAGTTGCACAGTGCTGGGCTTGTCTTAGTGTTTCTGGAATGCTGCTCCAGGATTTCTTTTTCAAATGGTCAAGTCATGCTGGTTGTTTTCAAGTCCTCAGAGCTCTCAGGCTTTTTTTTTTTTTTTCCTTTCAAACACAGAGAGCAATGCAAGACTGAATCCTCCCTGGTTTCATTCCTAATTCCTGCAGCAAATGGTGATCCTGCCTGGGGATACTGAGGCTCCCCTTTGCTTTGCCAATAGCCTGTGATCCTTTAGGAAAGCATGATTGATAACACAGTTTTTAAAAAAACGAAAAGAAAAACCTACTAAAATGACCCATTCTGGTAATGGCTTGAGGCCTAGTTTGGAATGACCCGAATGGTACAAAACCTTGAAAAGCAGAAGCAAAAATTCAGACATTTACTGATGCCAGTGCTTAGTAATTTACCACCTTACTACCTCATGTTTTCATTGTTACATGCATGACTTCAGTAATTCCTAGGCCTATTTCCAATGATACAAGGCAGAAAACAGGTTGGTTGGGGAGAGAATCGGGCAAGGAACACACAATTCCTAGTGTGCGTTTCAGAATGAACACAGGGAAAAGGACATTCTTCTTTTCTCTTTCTCTCTTTTATTCTGTTTTTGTCGTTGTCGTTATTCAAAAATAAGAAAAGTTGATGATTGGTTGGTGCCGTGATTTAGACAGGGTTTTTCAGAGAGACAGAAATAATAGAATATATAAACAGAAAGAGAGATGTCTAAAAAGGGATTTATTAGGGGAATTAGCTCACTTGATTATGGAGGCTGAGAAGTCCCACAATAGGCTGTTCTTAAGTTGGAGGCAAGGGAAGATGGTAGCATGGATTGGTCTAAGTCCAAAGGCCTGAGAACCTGGATTTCTGACATCCAAGGGCTAGAAAGGCAGAATGTTCCAGCTCCAAAGGAGAGAGCCTTATTCTAAGAGTCTCATGAAGACTAGGTTTCAGGTGTTATGAATGAAGAAAAGAGGTGATTTAGTGCTCTCCCTGTGAGAAACAGAGATGGACATACATTACAATGAGAGGAACCGGGAATGGTTAGTTAGGAAGCCCAGCTGAGGATGTTCCAAGGCATAAAAGATGAAAGGACAGTGTTGGGTGATCACTCTATATCTCAGGGCCCAAGATGCCGGTGGGAAGGGAAAGAACAGGAGAGCTGAACATACAGAGATTCAGTGTGTGGAAGTGTGTGTGTGTGTGGTGTGTGTGTGTGTGTGCCTGTGTGTGTGTGTGTTTATGCGGGAGGACCACTATATGAAATTGCAGGGCAAGTGTATGAGACTCGAATTGGCTTTGCAGAATGGGGGTGGAGACTGCAGGTGGGCCTTTTGGCATTCCTGAAATAATGGCACTATTTCCGCTTGATGGAAATAATTTAGTGAAAGCACATGATTGCTACATGCAATTAGATGTTGGAATAAAACGTGATTGCTGTTTTCATGTTTGATATTATATTATAATTAAATGGAGTAGTAACAAGAGGTGTGTGTAAATTATATTCCTGGCTCGCATGAAGGATAGAAATCAGCAGAAATGGGCCAGGACCAGTGGAGGCTTTGGGGCTATTTGTTCCAGGAAATTCTGACAACTTGCTGGGAAGCTGAAACTGTTGGGGACTTGGCTCTTCAGGTAAGGAAACAACCACAGTCTTGACTTTAACTCATCAAGGGATGAGTCTTACAGATGATAGAGAAGCATGAGCTCCTATGACTAGATTGAGAGAATTTTTGGAAGAGGATTATTGTCTTTTTGATATCAGATTATTCTTTGCCTAACACAGTTTCCCCAGTGAGAACTCTGTTCCTTTGGCTTATAGATTTGATCAGGGTGACAGTGTTTACTCATATCCCTATCAGCTAATGATATTCTCACATTGGTCTTTTTTTTTCCCCTTGCTGTCTTTCTTTTGCCTGAAGCCAGGGAATAACTAGTTAATTACTCCTCATTAAATGTTAACTATTATTGGCCTAAGTAACTTGGGTCTCAGGGTGTGAGCGTGAGAATCCAACATCCACAATAGATAGATTTATGGTTGACATGTGGTGCATGATGGTGGTATTAAACCAGAGAAAGCACACAGCAAGAATATGATTTGGGGAACAGACATGCTGAATTTGAGGTAGCAACAGAACATCCCAACTGCAGTGTCCAGGAGATGTGGTATGTCCCTACGTACAGCTCAAGAAATAAAAATGGATGAGGGATGGAGATTTTGGAATCATCGGCATATTTGGGTGATGATTCCAAGCCATAGAAGTGAATGGAAAAAAAAAAAAAAAACAGGATGAATGCAGAAAATGAGAAGCTGGTTAAAGATAAATCATTGGGTAATACCAATTTTAAGGATGAGTGGAGCCAGATCTCAAAAAGAGAAACTGTTATGAACTAAATGCTTGTGCCCCGCCTTCCCCAAATTCATTTGTTGAAACTGAATCCCCAGTGTGATGGTATTTGGAGCTGGGACCTTTGGGATATAATCAGGTCATGAGGGTGGAGCCATCATGGATGGGATTAGTGCCCTTAGAAGAACAGGCCAGAGAGCTAACTCACTTTCTTTCTGTCATATGAGGACACAACACATTGGTAGTTTGCAACCCAGAAGGTGGCCCTCATCGGAAACAACCATGCTGGCACTCTGATCTTAGTCTTCCAGTCTCCAGAACTATGGAAAATAGATTCTGTGGTGCTTTGTTATATCAGTCAGAACTAAGACAGAAGAAGAAATCAGAGACAATTGGAAAAGTAGGAGAAGCTGGTATCAGGAAAGCTAAAAGAGAAGTTTTATGATACAGGGAGACAGGGATTGTATCGATGCTGCAAAAAAGTCCCAACAGAATATGACGTAGAGAAAAGACTGAAATTCAGATGGATGGAATTTCAAAGTGGTGAATAGAATAAAAATGCCAGACCTAACAGGTATATATCTAATTTTTAAAAATGACTCAAGCTGTTATGATTCTACCCAACAAGATGAAGCTGAGCCAGTCTGTGATTTTGCTCCTCACTCAGCATCTCCTGTGATAGTGTCCATCTTGCTAGCTCCTGATCTTTGGCTCTGATTATAGCTCTTGCTCTTTTTCCATTTGGATACCTGGACATGGATATCAGCTTCCCTGGGAATACCAGTTATGCCCCTTCCAAGTTGTCCAGTAAGAACCTCGTTGGACCATTCTGGTTTCAGCCTCCTTGGGCAGGAGGCTGAAAAGGGGTCCATTACCTACGAGGTAGTTGGAAAACATGTTTAGTGGGGTTGGAGGAGGCAGTCAGGACTGAATAATGGTGTGGCAAGAGCAGGCATTTAGATAGTATAATCTCATAACCCTCGTGCCTCGAAAGGCAGAGGGACAGACATGGGAGATAAAGGGACAAATGGGCCTTGTGTGCTGCTACTGGGCAATGCTGGCCTGATCAGGGAGACTCTCTAACTTCCTAGTCATGCCATGGTGAGTTTTGAATGAAGGAGCGGATTTTAAAAAGCAGAGTCAAAGCCAGCAGATCAATGGCTATAAAATAATAAGAATCTTAAGAATCTCTTTGTAATTGATACATCTGCCTGAACATTTTCCCACCTCTAGGAGTCGCCTGCCATTGTAAAGAGGGTTCTTGTGGCAGGGATGCACTTATTCTGAATACCTTGGGGCTCTTCATCCTCTTCAAGGGTTCTTTTATCCCCTCTTATATTAGTTTTTTCCTTATTGCTGCATAACAAATTAGCACAAACTTAACTTAAAAGTAATACCAAATATTAGCTCATAGTTCTGTAGATCAGAAGTCCTTGTGGGCTTGGCTGGGTTCTCTGCTCAGGCTTAATCAAGGTATCAGTTGTGCTAGGCTCTAATCTGGAGGCCTGGGGGAAGGATCTGCTCCCAAGCTCAGTCAGGGGGTTAGCAGATTCAGTCCGTTGGCTGTGAACTGAGGGCCACTCTAATATTCTAGGGGCTGCTCATATTTCTCATCGGTGGCCCCCTCCGTTTTCAAACCAGCAATAAGTGTCAAGGCGTTCTTGTTTTTTGTTGTACGTAATTGACACATAGTAATTGTACATGTTTACGAAATACATTGTGATGTTTCAATACAGGTATACAATGAATAATGACTAACTCAGAGTAATTAGCATTATCGTTTCTTTATGGTGATAACTGTCAAGATCCTCTTTTCGAGCTATGTTGAAATATACAGTATGTTGTAATTGGCTGTAGTCACTCCACTAGGTAATAGAATATCGTTCTTATGCTTGGAACCTCTCTTACTTTTTCTCCCAGCTAGAGAACATTCTGTACTTTTAAAGGAATCATGTAATTAACCCTGACCTTCCCAAATGATCTCTCTATTGTAAAGAGGAATGATTAGTAATTACATATGCAAAGTCCCTCTTGCCATGTGCTATAGACTGAATGTGTATGTTGCCCACCTCCCCCAAATTTACATGTTGAAATTCTAGCCCTCCATGGGCTGGTATTTGAAGATGGGTACTTAAGGAGGTCATTTTAAAAATTGGTCATAAGAGCAGAGCCCTCATGAATGGGATCAGAGCTCTTATAAAAGAGGCCCTGGGGAGTTTCCTTGTCCCCTCCCACCATGTAGGACTTGGTGAAAAGGCAGCTGACTGTGAACCAGAAGGGGGCCCTCAATCAGACACCAGATCAGCTGACACCCTGGTCTTGGATGGTCCACCGTCAGAACTGTGAGAAATCAATTTCTGCTGTTTATAGGCCACCTGTCTATGCTGTTTTGTTGTAACAGCCTGAACAGACTCAGAAACCATGTGATATGATAGACTCCCAGGAGTGATGTCCCATCATATTCACAGGGGAGGGGATCATACGAGACAAGTGCCTTTGGGGGGCCGTTCTGAGACTTCCGCTACCACACTTTGACAGCCTTCTTCCTTTCCAATGCTACCAGTCGTACCAAACTTTTCAGAGTAGATCTGCTCATTTGGATACAACCAAAAGTCATTTAGTGACTAAGATGGGTGAACAATATTTTATTTTTAAAATGAATTTGAATATAAAGGAATATGAGTGCTTTCCTTGCATGACCCACAAGCAAGATCTGAAAGTAATTTCAACATGAAGGTTTTATTTCACATTTAATTATGCTACTGCAATATTTTCTCAGTGCGTTGGGGCAAAAAAATATTCGAATGGAAGCATTGGTATATGAAACCCAAAATTCTCTTCCCAGTTTTAGACTGGTCTCCTGGGTCCAACATTTATTCATTAATGATGGAATTTGTGTCTTAATTTTCCTTTTCTTTCCACCTGCCAGTAACATTGGGCCAGAGGAGTAACATTCTTGTCTAGCTCAGCAATTCCATGGAGGAGCAAAGCCTCCTGGGTGCCATTCGGAGAGATAGTGAGAGGCAGGCATTTTCATTTCTGTGGGATTTGGACACACTGTGCGGCTACCATAGGTAGGTGGTCCAAATGATCTGCAGACAGTTGAACTCCTTGGGGTTTTGGGTCCTGGGATATGCCTAATATTTCAAAAGCAGCTCCATTCTGGATGATTTTCCAGAGATAAAACCTCAGAATCAAAAATGATCTCATTGAAACAAGGAGAGGCAGCTGAAGCCAAAGTCTCAGGGGGAGTTGTTTTTCCTTGGACTTCCTTTATTTTACTTCCTTCGGCCAAAAAATAAGATAAATAAATAAATAACAAAGCCTACATATTTTCCTTAGTACTTAAGAAACAGCCTTCCTGCAGCTCTCCCCTCTCTACTTTGGGGCTTCATACACGTGTGTCATACAGGGAGAGGGAGGGATGGTAACGGGGAGAAGTGTGGCCTCCACTCACCAAACCTGCAGGATCCGGTTATAGAGACCAAAGCAGGAAAAACCCTGGGTGAAGGTTCATGTTACATAAATGTATCAAGTTCCATGACCAAAAGGGAGGAACAGGATACATCTGAAAGCCATCTCAAAGAACAAGTTGATAAAACCTTTATATTTGCAGCAGAATTTCTTAAATTTGTGAGGTTAGGAAGACATGCGTTAGGTGGATGAAAGAAAGACATAATACCTGGTTAACAGGACAGATGCTCCTTTAAGAGACTAGCTTGGTATAATAATGGGAATATTCTTTTATATATATATAGACATACGTATGTATGTATGTATTGAATTTTTCCTTGTATATGATCAAGATTTTCTCTCTACTGTCACTCATCTTATGTAAACTGGCATTTTCCATTTCATTTTACCAATGTGGTGGCCCTAAAACATTCTTCCACAACTGTCACTGAAACTATTTAATTAAATTAAATATTTAAAGAAATTAATTAAATATGAAACTTAATAAACTCTTCCTTTTACCATTTTTTCTTTTCCTTTCTTTTTTTGACCCAGGACAAAAATTTTCATATTTAAGTAGGACACAGTCTTCTCAGTAACAACTTCAAGCCACTCAGTGGATAGAGAATTTAATCTTGAGTGTCTTTGAAAATGAGAGCTAAAACTTACTTTACTATGTATTTTAAAAGTGCTTTCAAAATCCTTTGTGACCTGGAGATTTAGCTATCAAAAAGTAAAGAGAGAAAACAACTTCAAAAGAGTATAATGTAATGATTGAGAGTATAAACTTCCAGGTCAGACAGACCCACTAACAAATTCTGGCCCTGTCTCTTAAATCGATGTGTCATTGGGTAGATTACTTCACCATTTTGAGCCAATTTCCTCACCTATAACTGGGGTATAATGATAAAGAATACTAAATAAGGTAATATTAGCTGCTAATATTATTTTTCCAACTCTTAAAAACTTTAAGCACAATGATTTCAAAGTTGGGTTTTTCAAACTTGGTGATTTACCAAAAAAAAAAAAAAAAAAAAAAATTCCCCCAAATTAAAAACCAACTTACTGTAAAAACCTGGCTCATCAGACTCTGACTCTGGTAGAATAAGCCTCTTCTCACTGAACTGTGTTAACTTTAACCCTGAACTTGAACGTTTGCCTCAAGGGTCTAGAAAGAATTTCATCCTCTTGCTCATCTAAATACTTTCCTCTCTAACTTCCTTTTCTTTCTGTAAACCACCCACCAGTTTGTCAATATCACATTGACAGCCTTCTCTGTTTGTCTTGGCTGATGGATTTTCCTGAGTACCATTAGAAGCATTAGCCTTCACCTGCCTTAGTAGGGTAATTTGGTTTGTAATGGCCTGGAATGCTCTATATTTACCCTTGTGGAAGAGGTTAAGTTAGAGTCCAGGCCTTGTCCGTAAATGGTTCTGTGAGCGACAATTTCTTGCCTTGGTATACAACACTAGCAAATAAGAAATAACAAAATGGTACTGCACGTCTTTCTCTCTGGGCTTAAAATTAAATTACCTCAATTCAGAAAGCTGAAAGAAGAGAGACAATATTTTCTGTATGTTTTTACAGGTATAAAACCTATAGGTAATTATGTGGAATGCCAGAAAAGCAGAATATGGATTTTTTGTGGCATGTTTGTTTTTACGTAAAAGAGTATTGGTGGATATCCTAGAGCAGATGTTGGCAAATTCTGACCAATCAGCCAAAATGAATCTTCTGCTTGGTTTGTTTAAAAAAAAACAACAAAAAAAACACTATTACTGAACACAATCGGGCTAGCCTGTGTACACACTGTCTGGTTACTTGTGTGCTACTGATATAGGAATTAATAAGAAATTATTTAGGCAGATAGTAAGGGTAAAAGAGTTCTCAGTGGAATTTTCCTTTCATAAAAAGCAGCCCCCAAACCATTTCTTTTCTAACAGAAAGCAGCCTAAAAAACCACGCCACAAGCATAAATAAGCAAGCTGGAAGCTTGCATAGGTCAATGCAGGCAGCCGGGCCTGGAAGCTGAGTATATCCAACATGGCAATTCTTTCTTCCCTTTGGCCCATTGTGCAGGTGTCCTGGCTCCGGTCAGGTGGAGGCCACCTTTGCATAATAAAAGATTAGGGTGGGACAACCAGTCTCTTTGTGGGCTATGTAAATGAAACTCCTGGTCAAGCCAATCCCCTGAGCCCTATGTAAATCAATCACCACCTCCTTAAGCCCCTCTGTAAAATCAACCATAGCCCACCCCAAACCCAGAAACCCATTTGAGCTCTCCTCTTCCTCTGCCTGAGGAAGTGCTCTCTATTTTCTTTCTTCTGTCTATTAAAACTTTTTCCCTCATAACCCACTCTATGTGTGTGTCCATGTCCACGTCCAAAGATCACTGTGTTCTTTTTGGCATGAGAGGACAAACCTTGGGTAATTCCTCAGACAACGATGCCATTTCACTGCAACAGCTGATTCCAGTAGTTGGAATAGAGACCATGCAGCCTCCAAAGCCTAAATATTTATTCTCTAGCCCCTTATGGAAGAAGTTTGGTAGCCCCTGTATCTCTAAAGTGAGATGAAGCTTCCTCAAAGTCACTATTGGCTTTCCTGGATTGCTTGCCCATCTGGTATAAATAAATACAGCAGCTATATGAAAATTTCCTAGTTAGTCCTATCAAATATTATTTCCCTATTGGCCTCATATGTATACATGAGGAAATTTATACCAATATGAGAGTATGTTTTGTTCTTTGGGTTAAAAAATAGAGCCCCCATGGATATGAATGCTAGATTTCCCGTGGAGGATGAGAAAATAAAAATTGTCTGCCAATGGTCACAGGCTACAATGATCACTGTGTTTAATCAGTGTGATTGTTATTAGTCCTGAGGCTTTCTGGGTATCTTGAAAATGTCTGGTTCTTGCAGTTTAGCTCCTCATGTTAGAACACAGGTGAGAATTTTTATTTCCTTCAGCCACAGAGAGAGCAAGGGAAGTTTAAATGAGTGAATGGTTCCCCAGCCTCCCTCCTCACCTATGCCTAAGGCTATAAAAGCATGTTTACAAGTATGCTTCAAGAAGACAGGATTCTTGACATGAATAGGAGCTAAAAATGTTATCATCTTATACAAGATAGGTTGATAACAGGGCACTTTGAGAGAGTACTTTTGTTCGGTAGCATTTTTTAGTGAGTGTGGGATTAATGGTGATAGGTAAAAGAAAGTCTATTAAAGTAAACCCGGTAGCCAAAGAAGAGAACAGAGATAACTGAAAGAGGAGCATTGTTGTGGAAGGCAAGATAAACTCGCTAGAAAGTTTTTATTGTTCCATTGCTTTCAATATATGAAAAACACACAATTCAAATATAGCATTAAAAAATGCACAAAAACAAATCTTGAGCATGCAAAAGCAACCAGCAAGTGTGTGAACATGATGTATTGCCTGAAAAGCATTCTTTGACTGCACAGGTAAGCACATGGTTATTTCAGGTTGCCTGGAGCCTAAGATGCCTGACTTAACAAATTAATTTTCTTACATAAGTGCCCCCTCTACACCATGGAGTTCCCTTTGCTGCCATCAGGACAACCAAATGGAGCTATTTTGAGATCTTCCAGCCTACAAAAGTAGAAAACTCTAAAAGTTTGAAAAAACAAGAGCATCTTAGTTAAGGAAGTTGGTTTCAGGGTATGATTTTAAATTAGATCCATTATCCCCATCCGGGAAAACCTGGAATGCTAGGCCCAGTCTTAGGGAAGTGGTGCCGCCCAGTTCTAAGGCAAGGATATGATCATTTGTGTTTTACGGAGGAAATGGAACCAAAACCCACGTACATCACTCAGCTGCAGTGTGAAAGCAAAATAGCTAGGTAACGAGGGAGGAAGAATCTAGACACAGGGCCACTGTAGCACCAAAAACATGGAGACTAGGAATGAGTAGAGGTGTGCAGTGGCAGGTGGAATTTGGTAGAGATGTGTTTGGGGGGAGACAAAGGTTGGAAGAATTTACTACTGGTCCTTCTGTTAGTGAATCTGTAGCCATAGTTGAGAGAATCCCAGAGTTATTAGTATTGTATCAGGCAGGGTCCAGACGGGAGTCAAAATTCACAACCACTTATTTTATCTTGATAAAAAATAATAATTAACTAGATATTGAAGAACTGAAAAGGCAAAAATAGAATATAAGTTATCAAAAAGGTGGCAAGTGATGAAATGAGATACTGCTCCTGGATCTTTGGGAACAAAAGGAAAAGGGCCCAGGGGCTAAAAAGCTCAAACCTCTCAGGAGGGGATTGTCTTCGTCTGCTTGAGCTGCCATAACAAAATATCACAGACTGTGGGCTTCAACAACAGAAAGGTATTTTCTCGCCGTTCTGGGTGTTGGAAATACAAAATCAGAGTGCCAGCGAGTTTGCTTTCTGGTAACCGCCTTCTTCCTGTCACATGGCCAGTTTCTCCCTGTATGCTCCCGTGGTAACCTTTCCTTGGTGCCTGTGCATAGAGAGTGACCGCTGTCTTCCTCCTCTCATAATGCTGTTAGGGAAGCAAGACCTAGCAGAACCAGAGTGACACCATTTTAAAATCAACACCATCTAAAAACTAGCAAGACCCATTCGTTGCTAGTCACAACTCATGGCCCTAAGATGTTTGCAGCTAAGAAAGCAGCTTGATAAGGCCCCAGGACAAAATCCTACAACGACAGAGAGTCCAGATGTCCCAATTACCCGTAACAATATATGCTTTCAAGATAATTATAGTTGTGTTTTGATGACTTACCCACTAAAATGTTAAGGATCGATTTATTTAAAGCAATAGAAAAATAAATTTTGTCATGCCGTCAGCACCCCTGCATGCAGGCAGAGCCTAGTGTTACATAGAGCTGAGTCCAATATTAGATGAACTTGAAGACAGTGCATTGTCCACTTGCTTTCTGAAGATGGTCTACTCTGAAATAGAAATAAATTGTGTGTTTAGCTTTTAATAAGCTGTCTCTTCTCACTGTACTCTGCAACTCACTTTCAATTCCTTCCTGCATGATTTCCAAGAACCCTTTCTTGGAGTGTAGATCAAGACTCTTTTTCTGATAACAAAGCCACCAATCTTACTGTATTAAGGGAATACCTGTATGATTTCATTTAACCTTAATTACCTCCCAAAGCTCTATCTCTATATATAGTCACGTTAGGTGAGGGCTTCAGCATATGAATTTTGGGAGAACACAGTTGTGTCCACGGCGGGGGTAATGGCTGGCCTGGTGCTGATGTAACTGAAGCAAGGGGAGATGAGGCTGGTTTGTGGGTGCTGAACCAACTGCAAACTGAGATCAACTGTCTCTACTGGAAGGAACTGCTGTGGCCAAGGTGAAGAGGGGAAGCTTGCTGACACAGAGAAGGCAGCATCCTTCCTCCTCAGGTCTTCTAGTTTCCCTCCAGAACCCCCAGCAAAGCAGAAATATATTTGGCAGCATCCCCTTTCCAACATCACAAAGCAGAGTATGAAAGGGAGACAGTGAACCTGAGAGGTAAGAGCTAACTTACTGGTTCTGTCATGTCACACAAAGACTGCTGGTTGCTTATTTTAACATCTGTCCTTCTTTTCATTCTTCATAACAGATTCCTAAAACTCAGCCAAAAGCATAGTTCTCAACCTTGCTTGCAGCTAGATATGGTCATGTGGCCACATTGTGGCCAATAAATGCAAGTTTCTTTGCCCCTTCTTCCATCATACTGCCCAGAATATGGGTGTGATGTGATGGCTGGTGCTCTATGAACCGTATCGGGCGGTGAGAACAAGAAACACTCTGAAGAATGTCAAGGAGCTATGGACCTTGACAACTCCATGAAGTAACCATGCTAGTCTTAAATTGGTAACTTGCAGGTTTCTTTTATGTGTCTGGGGAAGATTAACTTCTACTTTGTTTAAGCCCCTTGGGGTTTCTAGTATATGCAGTCCAAACATCCTAACAAAAAGGATACTAAGCCAGCCTGCCTGGGTGGGTCCACCTTGCTTAAATGGTGGTTATCCCATCTTGAACTATTTTCCCTCCTGCCACTTTCAGTTTTAGTTGACTTTGTTTGTACAGGAATTCCTGAAAAATCCTTTGATTTGCATATTTAATTGTACTAACATTTTTTCCTTTTTGTCAGTTCTTTCGTTTCTTCCTTTGTCGTCTTTCCTTCTTTCTCCCTCCTTCCCTCTTTCCTCCTTTCTCTTTCTTGCTTTCTCTCTTTCTTTCTTCCTTTCTTCCTCCCTCCCTCCCTCCCTCCTCTCTTTCTCTTTTTCTCTTTCTTTCTTTCTCTTCTTTTCTTTCCTTTTCTTTGTTTCATCGACAGGGTCTCCCTCTGTCATCCAGGTTGGAGTGCAGTGGCACGATCGCAGCTCACTGCAGCCTCAAACTCCTGGGCTCAAGTGACCCTATCACCTCCACCTCCTGAGCACCTGAGACTACAGGTGCACGCCACTGCACCTGGTTCATTTTTGTCGTTGTTGTGTTTTTTGTAGAGATGAGGTTTTTCCATATTGCCCAGGCTGTTCTCAAACTCCTAGGCTCAAGTGATCAGCCCACCTGGTTCTCCCAAATTGCTAGGATTATAGACATGAGCCACTGTCCCTGGCCTAAAAATCTTTCTCTTAGAAGTGCAAATCCTATGAGGATTAAGGAAACATAAATTATTCACAGTTTAATTTGTTTCATTGGATTTTTAAAAAATCCCTAGCCAAGATCAGTTGCAACTGAAGAATGGGTGCCTTATGAAAATTGTTACTAATCCTTACAGCAATCCAACAAGAAAAGATAGTTATCCCCATTTTACCTCCAAAGACACTGAGACTCAGAAAAGCTAAGTAAACAACTCCCGTTAATAGATGGTGGTGTTGGGGATTGGGAACACTCTGTTTTCACTGTACTGCTGTGGCACCTACTGGACTAGTATTATTGACATTATAATTATAACTTAATTATGGATATAATTATATATGTAATCTATATTATATAGACTCCGCAAGCTCATCTGAGAAACTAACAACGATTGGTAATACTATTTATATGGAGAAATACATTTTAAACCACCAGTTGGAGACTGCCTATATTATTAGTGGCATAATGAGACCAAAATATTTTGAATAGAATTAAAAGGATATCTGGTTAGTTGCTTAACAAGCAGAGCAGAATTCACAACTAGCATGTTGATATCTAGATTAAGTAGGGATCTTTTTATTGAAAGTGTAACCACTTGTAAATGTACCACCATACTTCAGCTATAACTGAATTCCTATCGGCTCAGAGCTACTCTTCCACGTGGTCAGTGCACATGCGGGCCTCCTGCTGAGGCTCACGGCCGCTGCTGTTCTGTGGGGACTGAGCAGAAGCCTCCACCTGGCTGGGGCTTCAGTGCGCTCCACTCCAAGATCTCGTTTAAGGACCCTTGCCTCTGGCCTTGCTGACTCCTTAGCAGACCTGTAGGCACTCAACCGTAAGCCACCTTCTACATCCCCTACTGGGACGTGAGGACAGCTCTGCACCTTATCTGTTCCATGTGCTGGTAGGCAGAATGCAGAGGGGGCTGTGGCTGTCTCAGGCTCTCTCTGCCTAAATACAAAGGCACATCTACTCCACTGTAGCTCTTCCGAATTGGTGTGAGAAACATTGTGAGTCCGTCCCTTTCAGCATTCCAGATGGCAATGAGAGCAAAGCTGTTTTGCTGAGGGACTTTCTAGCCTGACTGGGGGTTTTTATCTGCCCTTCCCCAGCAAGACTTTCAACCCCGGGAGGGGCGCAGAAGCAGCCAGACAGGACTGAAAACTTCCACAGGAGCGACTAAATGTTCCTGATTTCTCTCCCATTATACTCCAGCCTCCTTCCTGCCCTGGAAGGCATCGTATCTCCCTTTGGTGGGGAAGGAGCTGCTGTGAATCATTAACCTGCATGTTTCCTGTAGGATGGCTGTGTGTACACTGCATCTGCCCTGGGCTCTGGCCCAGTCTTCCTAAGCTCTTTCAGAAATCAAAATAAAACCATCTCTTTTTCATGCTTCTAGCCCTCACAAATCAAAAATGCTTTGGTCTTAGATTATTATCCCTGCCATGACTTAAAAAAATAAATTAATTCAGCAAGTCAGTGGAAGCCTTTGGTTCTGCCCTCCCCGTGCAGCGCTGGATGCCCTTGATCCCGGGGTGGAGAGCTACAGGGGAAGAGGGGTAACATTCAGAAAGAAAGACTTTTGCTTAAAACCTCCGCGTATTATTCCATTACACAAGTAACAGAAGACAGCTTTTCAACTAGTGTATTCGTCTGCTTGGGCTACCATAACGAAGTATCACAGATTGGGTGGTTTAAACAATAGCGATTTGTTTTCTTACAGTTCTGGAGGCTGGAAATTCAAGAGCAGGGTACCAGCAAGGATGGTTTCTGATGAGGCCTCCCCTCCTGCTTGTAGATAGCGTCTCTCCCTGGAGAATCGGGGGGTGGGGGGGAGCCAGAGGGGGACTGAGACAGCTTTGATCCCTCTTTCTTTTCTTATAAGGACACCAATTAGTTCCCTCCCCTACTTTGACCTTATTTAACCTTAATTATCTCCTTAAAGCCCTATTTCCAATATAGTCACATTGGGGGATAGTGCTTTTAACTTATGAATTTGGGGGAGTGGAGCAGACACAATACAGTCCCTAGAAGTGAAGTTAGGCAGAATAGGAAGGAATTTATTAGCAGAAACTACTTTTGGTTCTCCTTAAAGTTTCCTGGTGTCTCTTCTCAACACATTTGCTCATTCTTCCTGTCCCCGAGTAATCACTGGGAGGCCCTAGGACTTGGCCACTGGCTTCTTCTCTTTTCTCACTGTGCTCCCTGGAGTATTTCTCCTGGACTCAGACTGTCACGTCCATCTATACACAAATGACTCCTAAATGTACGTCTTCAGTTCAGTGTTCTGTCTGCAATTCCGCACTAAGATAGCCAGCTATTCACTCACTGTTATCCTTTCGGCTATCTAAAAACACTCTCAAAGTTGGCATGTCCAAAACCAAAGTCCTAATTTCCCCGAGCGCCTCTCATTTACTTACACCCCGTACTCAAACTTTTAGCAAACCGTATGGTCTCTACTGCAGAAATGTATCCAGAATCTGTTTGCTCAGTGTTACCACACAGGACCAAGTCACCTTCATCTCCACTTGACTATTGCAGCAGCCTCCCGGCGGGTCTCCTCCTTGTCCTTCTAGAGCCGATACATACGACAGTCACAGTGAGCACTCTAAAATGTGATTCCATTCAGTTAATTACTCTCATCAAACTTCTTCAGTTGCTTCCTGTCAAAGCAGCATCATTGTCTGGGGTAATACCCAAGGTTCATTGTTCCATGGCCATGAAAAACTAGGAAACAGACGAGACAGAGTGAGGTTAAGAGTGGAAGTTTAGTAAGTGAAAGAAAGAAGAGCTCTCTGTGCAGAGAGGGGTACTGGAGAAAAAATGGGTTGCCAGGTCCATGGTGAAATGCATGGGATTTTATAGGTTAGCTCGAGGAGGAGGTGTCTGATTTACATAGGGCACGAAAGATTGGCTGGACCAGGTGTGTCATTTGCATAGGATGTGAAGAAACTTGTGGCCCCACCTTAATCCTTTATTATGCAAATGATTCTCTACCTGGCCCCTGCCATGTTGCCTGCTTTTTTTTTTTTTTTTTTTTTTTGAGAGAGAGTCTCGCTCTGTCACTCAGGCTGGAGTGCAGTGCCATGATCTTGGCTCACTGCAACCTCTGCTTCCTGGGTTCAAGCGATTCTCCTGCCTCAGCCTCCCGAGTAGCTGGGACTAAGGGTGTACACCACCATGCCCAGCTAATTTTTGTATTTTTAGTAGAGACGGGGTTTCACCATATTGGCCAGACTGGTCTCGAACTCCTGACCTTGTGATATGCCTGCCTCGGCCTCCCAAAGTGCTGGGATTACAGACTTGAGCCATCGCTCCCGGCCCTGCCTGCTTCTTTACTATACATGTGGTGACAAAACAAAGGGAAGATGAAGACTCCGTGTGGTACATACCTGGCTTCCAGGTAGCCCTTCTATTGGCACAGCCGCCAGCATTGCATTCACCTGTGCAAGTCTCCAGCCTGCTTATCTATGTCTACAGCTTGATTTTTCAGACCTCTCTTTGTTAGAAAATACATGATATTTGGGGCTGCTTTTTATGACGAGGGAAGTTCTGCCGAGGATTCTCTTACCCTCACTATCTGCCTAAATAATTTCTTTTTAGCTCCTGTATTACTGTCTTCCTCAGACTAAAATCCAAAGTACTTATCATCACTCTCAGGCTTCCCATAGCGGGTCCTTGGCCACTGCTCTGAACTCTTTCCTGGCTGCTCTCCCCCTCACGTCTCTACTTCAGACTGATACTTCCTTTTTCTCAATCATGCCAAACTCACTTCTCACTCAGGGCCTCTGCACTTGCTATGCCCTCTATCTGGAACACTTTATCTTCAGATATTCACCTGGCTTGCTCACTTACTACCCTCAGGTCTCCTGATACCACACTCCCTATTCTCCAAACCCTATTTTATTATCTTCCTTCTGTTAGACTGTATATTTACTCTTTTGTTTATTACCTGTCTCCCCACCTCCCCTACAACTCTTACTAGAATTTCAGTATTATGAGAATGGGGGCTTTGTTTTATGGTAATTTCACAGTAATCCCATATTCTTAGCGTAGGAACTTACTCCACAAACTGTTTTTGAAATTAAATGAAAGAAGAAACCAACAAATTCAGATACATTAGTTAGACATGGCTTTATGATAGATCACCCAAACTCTGACTTAGAGCACTGAATGTTTTATTGCTCATGTATCTATGAGTCAGATGGCTGGATCTACTGATCTAGGCCAGGCTTAACTGGTCTTGGCTGGATTTGCTCACAAATTTGTGATCAGCTGGTAGGTCAAATGGGTGGCAGGTTTAGGAAAGCCTCAATGCCTCATTCCCATGACTGGCTCTTGGCTGGGACTAAAGGGTTGACTCACATCTCTAATGATCCAACCAGCTAGCCTGAGCCTGAGCTTGCTATCATTGGATATGGGATACAGGGAGGGGAGTGGAGTGGGAAGAGGTGTGGTGGGTAGGGGAAAGAGAGAGAGAGAGACGTGAGGAAGGAGGTATTGAAGAAGTGTGGAAGGCTGTGCAATGCTTCCTAAGGTCTAGGCTTAGAGCTTGTATGTTATTTCCACCATATTTACTGTTTAATGTGAGTCACAAGACCATCTCAGATTCAAGGGGTGGGTATATATATTCTACCACTTGATGGGAGGAACTACAGATCATACTGGGAACAGTATAGATACAGAGAGGGGTGAGAATTGCTGCTGTCTACACACATTATTCTGCCACATAGATTATCTTATCGAATCCAAGAAGGAGTTCAACGTCAGGCCTAGGAGGATGTAAAATTCAGCTGTGGAATTTATGAACTTTCTAGATTTCCGATGTTAAAGTAACTTTGCTTCCAGTTCCCAGACCCTGGATCTTGCAGTTCAAATTCTAGACTCCCAAGAGAAATAATTAGTCCAGCTTGGGTCAGGAGTTTCTCTCGGCCCTTTCTTGTTCCAATTCACACTGGATAGAAGGAAGGATTCAATTTAGGTCCTGTGGATCAAGCAGCAATTGCTAAAGAGGTGGAAATTGTTAAGGAAATTAGAAGATAATTCCCAAAAGAACCTACCATAACATCTAAATATGTTTTTAAAATATTAAAAATTTAAATTTACTGCATTTAAAATATTCAGAGTCCCATGAAGTAAGTGAAAGAGATTTCTCTGAAGAGAGCCTTGCAAGGGGGCTATGGTCGATTTAACATGACTCCGCCAGAGACACTAAAATGTTTAAATAAATTGAATTGCCAGATAACTAAAGACAGCTCAAGGTTAATATGGCATGAAGTGTAGTATTATCCTTCTTTCTCTTGCTTTCGTTTGGATCCATGTGACATCTTTCTCATGTTTGTTAAGCAGTCTTTGTTGAACTTTTCTTCAGCATTGGACTTGGCTCTGGCCAAGTCTCGTATTATACTTATGAGACAAATGAAGAAAACAACACTGGATGCTTTTAGATGTCTTTGTTTAATATTGCTGCTGTAACAAGCTAATAGCTATTTTGTGTCTTAAACCAGCATGCATTTATTTTCATAAGGTTATGGAGGTCAGAAGTCCAAAGTTACTTTCGCACAGGCTAAAATCAAAATGTTGGCATGATTGCATTCCTTCTCAAAGCTCCAGGGGAAATCCATTTCCCTGCTTTTTTCCAACTTCTAGAAACCATCTGCACTCCTTGGCTCATGGCCTCTTCCTCACATCGCTTCAACCTCTGCTGCTGTCGTGATCACATTTCCTTCTCTGAATCTGACTGGTTTACCTCACTCTTTCAGTTATAAAGACACTTGAGATTTCACTGGGCACACCCTGATAATCCAGGATAATCTTTCATTGTGAAGTCTTTAAATTAATCACATCTGCAAAGTCTTTTTTATTAAGTAAAATTGTATATTCACAAGTCCTGGGATGAAGACCTGGGACATCTTTGGGGGAGGCATTATGCTGCCAAACATGCTAAGTAAATATCAACACCAAACCAATCCATCCCTGACCACAAAGCTTCTATGTTTTCTCCAATATAGGAGCTTCTTACTAATAAATATTTGTAGAGCACTGGAGTATTCGACAAGTATGGGTTATGGCCGTAAATATTTGACTGATCCATCTCTTCAACCTCTCAGCTATAGGAATAAACTAAAATTAGTTAATTTTATATCGTTATATTGTTGCAGTAGTAGTAAAGTTTGCAAGGATGCATGCATTCATCATCCAGCAATTGTTAAGCCACTCTGATTGCTGTGTGGTTCACAAATGATTCTACAGCATTAGCAGGCAGAATTGCCACGGTTGTCAAGTCTTAAGATGCTCTTTCATTTCTGGCAGGATGGCTTTGCCCTAGCTTTCTTCAATCATCGCTACAAATCATAATTCTTCGCAAAGGCTTTAACCCTGCATCTGAATCTACCCAAGAGAAAAGCTCTACACAAGCTCCTCACCAGACCGGGCCTCTAGTTCCGGGTCATTATGGCACTCTGTAGGCCCTCAGCAATCTTGCAGACAATCTGTCTGGTCTGAGAATGTTTATTGCAACTTAATTCACATTAAACTGGCTTCCAGGGACTAGTGTGGTGCTTAGAGGCATCTTGCTAGACTAGTTGATTTTTTACAGAATACTTGCCTTATATACAGTCATGCCTTGCAAAGTAACTGAAGAAGTCATTTAGTCCTCCCCCGAGGACATCGTCCTGCCATTTAAAATCCACCCTGTCCTTTAAGGGCCACCTAAAATCTCATTCTGGGAAATATTTATGTCAAATTCCTACTATGATTGGAAGCATTTGATGAAGTTCAAGTGCCCAAGAAGGGTGCTTCTCAGTCACATTTGAGGGTCGTGGAGCCAGAGGGCAGACGTTGACAGGTGGGTCCTAGGGAGGATGTGGCCGTCACTGCCAGGACAGCAAGCTCAAAGGAAGTTCATTCATCGAGGGGACTCAGGCAAAGCTGGAAAGATCAGATGGCCACAAATCAGGGGATTAAGGATACAGGGAAGTAGAAGTGAGGAGAAGCTGGAGGGAATGGCCAGTAGGAGATGATGAATGAGCTCTGGAAATGAAGTACAAATATCTGTAGCATATTTTCATTCCTCGTCAGTCTGTGAAATTAACCTAGATTCATTTAAAGTGGCTCAAATGTGCACTGCAGCATTGCTTATGATAGCAAAAACAAAAATAAAATGTAAAAGGACTGATTATAGTATCTGTGATGAACTATTTGCTTCTAGTAAAATAATAAGGGAGATATGTACACTCTGTGATGGAAAGACTGCCGTAGTATACTGTTTAGCGACAAAAACGCAAGGGCCGAATATATACAGGCAGATAAATGCGCGTATTTTTCCTGAAATGATGCACAAGAAAATGCTAACAGTGGGTACTCCAGGGAGCAATACGGGGGAGGCGAAGGATACTTTTTTTTTTCTTATTTTATGCATCTCCATCCTGTTTGAATTTTCTAATCATGAACTTTTCTTTCTCTTGTTTTTGTTTTTAAATGTCAGCGGTGGCGATCTGGGTGTTACAGTTGTGGAACTTTTTTGTTTTCTTCTTTGTATTTATTCGTGATTTTTTTAACCCAATAAATATTATTTTAAAAAAGAGAGGATATGAAGGAGCACAATAAGATAGATCTCTCTAAATGAAATTATTTTCTTTCTTTTCCCTACCTTTAAACCATAAGCATCTCCCTCTGGTGCTTGTTTTCCATTTTGCGTTATTTTCATACAGCTAGTGAATGCACTTTCAGGACTTGAACCCAGGACTCCCTGACTCTAGAACCTAGACTATATCATATAGTCCAAATGAAACAATAGAATGTTTAAATCTGGGCCTAACCTGCCTTGCAAATGGCTAGGTGGTCTTCTCATCCACCCAGGGAAACCTATTTATGGATAAAAATGTTTGCAGTCATGAAATGCAATTGAGTTGTCTTTTCTTCACAACTAGATTCTAATCTCTTTGTGAGCAGAAACCATATCTTCCTTTTTATTAAAAATAGATGACTCCTTATCTGGAAGCTCACACAGTAATTACTTAAATTCATAATGGAAAAAAAATGGAAGAATTTGCATGCGCATAAACAGTTAAGTGCTCTAAAGTCCCAATTATGTGATTCCACACTGTTCATCTGTGAGGGGCTGCCTGTAGCACTATCGAAATGACCAAGATCAATTAGCAATGTCTGCTATGGGACTGCCCTGGTTGACACCTGTTGTCGGCTGCATGTAGCACTATGGAAATGAACAAGATCAATTAGCAGTGTCTGCTATGGGACTGCCCTGGCTGTCACCTGTTGTCATCCTGCGATTTAGCTCTCCTTTTCATTCTGTCCTGGTTTAGACAGTAGATTAAACCATTCTAGTTCTGCGGGTGCAGGAAAGAGAAGTGGTGGTATATGTGCAATGTATGTGTCTTTGTTTATTAATTGTTCACATCTATAAATGTAAGAATTCAAGAGACAGGGTTGACTTCCAGGGAGAAGAGTCTTCACTGTGCAGATGAGTCATCTGGACTCTAGCAGTGCAGCAGAAGTGAGAGGACACGGACGGTGCATGAGCTGGAGAAGAACAGAACTGGTGGGCACCTAGGTGGCAGGCGCTTATCATAGGCACAATAAATTCTGGGCACAAAGGAGTAAGGGACCTTCCCTGAAGATGCGGTTGGAATTTGCTCTAGACCTGGCCAGCATCTGAGCCTATAGATTACAAGATTTAGTGATTTCATCCAGGAAGGTCTGGGGAAAAAAGTTGCAGAAATGGAGCATCATTCTCTAGGGTTTGGGTACCTGGGGAGATTTAGAACATCAAGCTTCAAGAATATTAGCAGAGATCACGTGATTCAATAGCCCAAATAGATAGCAAGAGTTTACTCTTTGTTTGCATTCATATATTACACAAAGAGACCAAGCAAGTAATCATTCCCTGTTTTACGGTCCCTTCCAGTGAGGAGGTCAGTGATTGTTTTCAATGCTGGTTACCATTGAATGTACATATTTTCCACTGAATTTCCCCAAGAGCTAATAAACAGAATAGCACAGTGATGAAGAGCTTTGTGTCTGAGGGGGAGACAGGCCTAGGTTTGAGTCTTAAATCTGCCACTGAGTAGCTGTGTGACTGGACAAATAACCCAACCTCAAAGCCTTGGGATTTTCGTCTGCAGTAAAAAAAGATGGTTGTGAAGTTTCAAGAGGATAACAGAGAGTCTAGCATATAGCAAGGGTTGAGTAGATGCCAGTTATGCCACTAACGGTAAAGACAATCATTTCCTATCTATATTCACATTGACCAGCGTAGTGTCTTATTTCTGTCGGATGTGCCCAGAATACCGTCACCCTCTCTTGCGTGTAATGTGGAGGACAACTCACACATGGCAGTTTCCACTGCGGTCTGAGGCTTGAGTCAGTCAAGTAGAACGCAGCTCTGCCAAACAGCTGGGAAGTGTCCTGGGCGTGCACGCAGAACTGGAAACTGGCCTCAGGGAGAATTGTTGTGGCGATAAAGAGGTTGCTATTTTGGCTTCCTCACAGCAACAGTTCACTGATGGCCCAGAGAGAGCGTTTGTGTCCACTCCCATTGAAGACACATTCCAGCTGTTTTCTGCTGATCTGCCCTTATTCTCCACCCTTGGATAGCACAAATATTTCTCCTAGGTATATCTTTTCTCCTTCAAAAGGAGAAGGAAGAAAAGAAGGAAGGGAGAGGAAAAGTGCTTTTATTCTAGTTACTTCCCAAAAAGCACACGAGAAATCATTTACCGCTCATTCACATTTCCATTTTCTCTCCTTTTTTTCTCCCTGTACGTCAAAGCTCTGGAAGACATGTGGCAAATGTGCCCTGATAGCCATAGACTTGTTCCAAGGCTATTTTTCCTTGTGACAGCTCACAAAAACGCTGCACAATCGTTTCTGTGTATGAAATAATGTCAAGAAAACCAAGAAAAAGGCAGCTGGCCCATGAGTGGATCTGCAGTGGATCCCACTGGATAGAGCTTTACTCTATCAACTATGGAGACCGATAGAGATGGATGATGAGGCAGGTGAGTGGTGGTTCGCTAGCAGAGAGAGATAAGGGGGAGCTTCTTTGGTTGCAGTAATCTTTAGAATCCAGTCTTCCCCAATATCCAGTAGACTGAAGGTTTCTTATCCAAAAATTTATTCTTTGGCATTGAGAAGTCAGAGTGTGGCCAAGAAACATGTGATGTCAATAAATATTTATTCCCTATCCCCTGCTCTGCTCTCAATGGCAGTAGGCCTGGCCCAGTAAGGCTGTAAGTCCCAGACTCTCACATCACCTGGCTTCTGCTTTTGGGCAATGAGAGGTACTTAGGAGAGCTGGCAGGTGGGGCTGCAGGAGGAAGAGAGCACGCAGGATAGCTTTCTCCTTCCTGTGCCTTTCCCCAGCATGGCTGCATTACCTCTGAGGCTCGGCTCCTGGTGGATGGGCAGGCCACCCTGCCAGCTACTGTTGGGTGACCCTGGCTCTGGGCTCTGGTAACACCACCACCTTCTTTTTTCTCTCTCTGCTGTTGTTAATCTCCAGGTTGCCTCCTTATCTCCTGTTTCGCTTCCAACTCTTCCATCACCTGTGTAACTGATTCCCTGCATTGATTCCTGTCCCTGCCTGCCCACTTTTTAAAAAATAGACTGGCTTCTTTGTTATTCCCTGACTGTTAATGAGTAGAGAGATGGGAGAAAAATCAAGCACATTTAAATACTTTTCAGATCATAAAAGCAACGAACATTTGTTGCTAGAGATTACCTTGGAAATAAGTCAACTCATTTAATGTAAACATTTGGAGGCCATTTATAATTAGACCTTTGCTGTTTGAACAATTCACAGTAGTTTTAAAATTTGAAAGGCAAGAAAAGTGTAGTAGGTATATGATGTGGGGAAAAAAGGGCCTTCCAGTATTCCTCTTGACCGATTTCCTGCCTGCTCAGCTCCTTCCTCCTCTGGCTAACCACGGAGAGCAGGAGCAGGAACGTGGGCTCTCGTAGGCGAAGGGTTCTGGAACTGCTCTGAGTTCTTCGTTCCGATGCCCCAAGGCCCGCATGAGTGAAACAGGTTCATCTGAGCCAGGGAAGCTTTGTGTTGTAGTAACCAGTTCCCTCTTTTTTTTTCTCGATTCCATCAAGCCCCCAGTATACTGGAGTCTGAGGTTTTGGTAAAAATGTAGAAAACATACTTTCTAATAGTATCTGTAATTTTTCAGATACTATTGACGTTCATAAACATTCATTAACCTCATAAACGTTCAATACAACCTTTGTATACAGGATGTATAAAGTGCAGTAAATATACACATAGCATTTGTGCTTTGCTGCCCTGAAAAGCAGGCTTTAAAAACTAGAATTTCAAAGCAGCCTCCTGGAGGACATTTAATTCGACAGGGGACGTGGGTGCCTCAAGCCTGAGCAGAGCCTCAGGCCCTGTGTTGACTTTGCATGCCTTCAGCCACAAGGCAGGAATTCACAGCAAACCAGTTTCTCACTATAGTTCCAATAAAATTAAGAGCAACCAGTCCAGGTCTAAAACAAGGCCTTCATTTATAGAAGAAACACACTGTATAGAGTGATATTCAAAGGCTGAAGAAGCCATACTGATTCATTTGATAGGAACAGGCTTTTGGAATTTTCTGAGTACTTTTACATGTCCTCAAACCCTTTAAATGAACAAACTGACCTATGGTTGTGTTACTTACCCATATTTGTTAACAAAATGATCTTATCCCTTTATGTTATCCCCAAAATAAGAGGTAAAAAGATGTATTTCAAAGAATCAATTGTGGATTTAAAAAAACTGTTTCTCACACCATATCGTAAGAGATACAAATTACTATGCAATTTAAGCAAGAATGTTTATAGTCATGCTGCTTAGAATTCTGCAGCTAGTGGAATGCTTATGTGACAGGATGATTTGTTGAGACATTATTTTTTCTATTTTTTCCATTTTCTCTAGTTTCAAGCAGAAAGGCAATTTTCTTCATTTTCTCAACTCAAGAATGTCCCGCTCTCTTGCCAACAGCCTTACCTCATTGAGATGATTATGTTTTGGAGGGTGGGGTGCAGGGTAAGCGTGCACTCCTAACTGGAGTATCTACTCATGCACATCCTCTTAAGAGTAAGGTAAGGGAGACAGTGGGAATTCCAAAAGAAGCCGAGTAACTTGCTCCAGGTCAGAGTAAGTAACACAGTTAGGATTTGAAACTCTGAAATAAGTAACAAACAAATGTCAAATAATAGTGTTAGCTGGGATTGTTATTAATATTATCCATAGTACTAACCCTGGGACTCTGGGTTCCCTCCTTACAGCTCCATTTTCCTCATGTATTCCATGAACATATTAATGCTTCTTGGGATGATGTGGAGAGCTGATGTGTGCAGATCAGAAAATCATGCGTCTGTAATAATCAGCATCACTTTGAAAATACTATCCATCCCATTCTATTTACTTATTCTTATTCCTCATTATTAAATAATATAAGCTACCGTAACGTGCTCCTGTGGCACCATCTAAATCTACCAGTTTCTTCTTGTTCCATCTCCTGTTTTACCTTCCCCTGCCCCCTGGCTTCTTCTGCTCCTTGTCCCCCACCCCCACCCCAACATACACATAATGCCTAGTAGGAAGGTAGAAGGTAGAAGGTATCCCCCCTAGGGATACACCGCTTCTGCCATCCACAATCCTGAATTCTTACTGTCACTATCGTTTGTTTGTGTATGACAGCTTCATTTAGATATATAATTCACATACTGTATATAATTCATCCTTTTAAAGGATTGAAGATTTTTAATATGCTAGAGTTGTATGGCCATTACCACTATTTACTTTTAGAATATTTTCATCATCCCCCAAAGAAACCCTACATAATTCCATATTTCATAAAATATTATGGGAACTATATGAGAAAATGTTGATTGAAATATACATCGCTATCAATAATCTATAGAAAAAATATAGAAATAAATAAAAATTTTTATTTTTATTTCAGTAGGTTTTTGGGGAACAGGTGGTGTTTGGTTATATGAATAAGTTCTTTAGCAGTGATTTCTGAGATTTTGGTGCACCATCACCCAAGCACTGTACACTGTACCCGATTCGTAGCCGTTTTTTTTTTTTTTAAGATGGAGTCTTACACTGTCGGTCAGGCTGGAGTGCAGTGGCACATTCTCCACTCACTGCAACCTCTGCCCCCTGGGTTCAAGTGATTCTCCTGCCTCAGCCTCCCGTGTAGCTAGGATTACAGGTGCCCACCTCCGTGCCCAGCTAATTTTTGTATTTTTAGTAGAGACAGGGTTTCACCATCTTGGCCAGGCTGGTCTCAAACTCCTGACCTTGGCTTACCAAAGCACTGGAATTACAGGTGTGAGCCACTGTGCCTGGCCCCAGTGTGTACACTTGTATCTCTAACCCCCTCCCACCCTTTCCCCTGAGATCCCAAAGTCCATTTTATCATTCTTATGCCTTTGTATACTCATAGCTAAGCTCCCACTTATGAGTGAGAACATATGGTGTTTGGTTTTCCATTCCTGAGTTATTTCACCTAAATAATGATCTCCAATTCCATGCAGGCTGCTGTGAATGCCATTATTTCATTCCTTTTTATGGCTGAGTAGTATTCCTTCGTGTGTGTGTGTGTGTGTGTGTGTGTGTGTATGTATATTGTGAGATACATATATATCTCTATATCTAAATCTTTATCTATATCTATATCCATATATATATAGATAGATATTTCTTTATCCACTGATTGATTAATGGGCATTTGGTCTGCTTCTGTATTTTTGCAATTATAAATAGTGCTGCTGTAAACATACATGTGCAAGTATCTTTTTCCTATAATGACTTCTTTTCCTCTGGGTAGGTACCCAGTTATGGAATTGCTGGATCAAATGGTAGATTTACTTTCAGTTTTTTAAGGAATCTCCTCACCGTTTTCCATAGTGGTTGCGGTAGTTTTCATTCCCACCAACAGTGTAAAAGTGTTCCTTTTTCACCACATCCCTGCCAACATCTATTATTTTTTGTTTTTTTGATTATGGTCATTCTTGCAGGAGTAAGGTGGTATTACATTGTGATTTTGATTTGCATTTCCCTGATCATTAGTGATGTTAAGCATTTTTTCATATGTAGAACAAACACTTTTTAAAACTAAGTAGTGTAGTTTGTTTTTAGTAAAACAATGCAAAATGGTGGCATCTTCCAATCATGTCAAACCCACACTAAGGAGTAGTACAGCCTCCGCTGAAAACCATTGATCCATACAAGAGCTTTCCCAGATACTAATACTAATTGCGTGTGTGTGTGTGTGTGTGTGTGTGTGTGTGTGTGTATAGCCATTTTTGTGGAAAACCCACAACAACAAATAAACCATTCTGAACTGTATTAGTTTCGTAGTGCTGCCGTAATGAATTACCACAAACTCAGTGGCTTAAAACAGCAGAAATTTTTTCTCTCACAGTTCTAGAGTCAAGAAGTTAAAAGCAAGGTGTTGGCAGAGGCGGTTCCCTCTGGAGGCGCTGCCGGGGAATCAGTCCCATGCCTGTCTTCTAGGTTCTGGTGCTACAGGCAATGCTTAGTGCTCCTTGACTTACAGATGCGTCACTCCAGTCTCTGCCCCATCTTTTCATGGCTTTTTCTCTGTGTTTCTGTGACTTCTTTTCTCTCTTTTACAAGGGCATTCCACATTGGATTTAGAGTCCACCTTAATCCAAGATGATCTTGTCTCAAGATCCTCACCTTAATTATATCTGCTAAGACCCTCATTCCAAATAAGGTTACATTCTGAGGTTTGGGATTGACATGAATTTTGTGGGGATGCTATTCAACCCATGATGTATATACAAGTCTATAGCTATGTAAAGATTTAAAAAAAGTGAGGAAGAATACAGACTCAACTGTCATACGGTTACTGCTAGGAAAAGTTTTTTGACTGTGGAAAAGGAAATGAAGGGACTTTGATTTTTTATATACTGCACTTCTGAATTTAAAATTTTAAATAGAAAACTGTTAGCATAATAGTTTTATATTGATTTAATTATTTTAATAATTTAAGAAATCTCTCACCTTTGCCATAAGCAAAGGATAAGTGAGTTGTAAGCAGATATACTTCTACAAAAGTCTTTTTCTCAGCCAATGCCTACTAGGAGAACTACATAATAAGAATTAATCTGGGGGCTGGGCATAGTGGCTCATGCCTATAATCCCAGCACTTTAGGAGGCCAAGGTGGGCAGATCACCTGAGGTCAGGAGTTCAAGACCAGCCTGACCAGCATGGTGAAACCCCATCTCTATTAAAAATACAAAAAAATTAGCCAGGTGTGGTGGTGTGCGCCTGTAATCCCAACTACTTGGGAGGCTGAGGCAGGGGAACCTGGAAAGCAAAGGTTGCAGTGAGCTGAGATCGTGCCATTGCACTCCAGCCTGGGCAACAAGAGTGAAACTCCTTCTAAAAAATAAAGTAAAATAAAATAAAATAATTAATCTGGGGTGCAGATCTTTTATTTTGTATTTTCATATATAGTGTATGTGTTTGATGGGAAAATATCTTTGACATGCTGAGGAGAACACGTTGTTTCAACCAAGAGGAAGAAAACAAAACTCTGACTTTTAAAGAGGCATTTATTATTAAGTCAAGGGACAGCTGGTGTTGTCAATCAAAGAGCATCCCATCTTCCTGCCGCATGAGTAGAGCCACAATTGCTGGGGCATCCTAGCAGAGAAAACTTGTGAAAATGAGTATTTTCTTAGAAAGTTGTATGTAAGAACAAATTCTTTGTGCTGACTAACTAGTACAAGCACAGGATAGTCTGGTTCAAGAGTGTGGCAGTAGTGTGGCATCATTTGGAATTGAGGAAATTTTAATTCAAAAAGAAACAGATATGCATGCTGAGGCAATTACTCTTTGAGTTTTGCAATGAATCGATTTTTCTTCCAGGGCTCATTTCCTTCTTATCTGTATATTGCAGTATGTGCCTTGTCCTCTCAAAAGTGACTTCAAGACAAACACATGCAAGGGCAATTTCAGAATCCAAGTTACAGGTATTAAGTGATGTTAAAAGGCCAATATCTCTTCTAGGGGATCTTGATTTGCTTTCAATTCTCCATGCTTTGGTGCATGAATAAAGTCAAGTTATTTTTTAAATTATTTCCAAAGAGTTTTTAAAAAATAAGCTACAGAAAGTTCAAAGTACATATACCATTTAATTCTGCTAAAATAAACCATACCCACATGAACTCAAAAAGATCTAGACTTTTATTTTGAGGTTGATTGTTTACTGATAAGCCAAATAGTGATCTCTTTAATCAAAGGACATTTGCTTCAAATTGCTTCCATCCATTGTCCTTACCATGAAAGACCGATTGTGCTTTGAACTAGGCTCTTACTATTTTTTTATTGTGGGGGAGATAAAGAAAAATCCCAATAAAAGAACCTACACATCAAAGAATTAGCTCCTTGAAAATATTTTCAATTTCTACATGTTGGCTGCATGCCTACATCTGTTCATAAATTGATATGCAGTCTTTTTAATGTACCTTTGCCATTATTAAACATTATCTGTCTTCAAAGAAAATACCAATAGATTGGAAAATAAACTTGAGATGAAGGACTGCATGGAAAAGGCAGTGATTTATGGTTGTTTGCTTTCTTATACCTTTGAATTAGGTCCATCATAACCTTCCGTTTAATCTGAGACTAAGTTTTCAATAATTTGTTAACAAATAAAAATACAATACGTAGCTAAAATCAAGATATGACAAGGCACCAGAAGTCTAGGTTGACTCCCATGCTTAATATAAACACCTTGATTAACTATTTTTGGTTATGTCAAATTATACTTCAGATCCTCATCTTAGAAAACTTATTCACAATCTAAATTTAGGAATGCAAAAGAGTAGAATATTGATTTTTTTCCTTCCTAAGAACCCAGAATAATTTTGGGAATTGAGACTGAGGTCAGAAATAGATGGGAGAAAGCTCTTGGGAAGAGGGTGGTAGAAAACCTAGTTAAAGATTTCGTGTGGCAGAGAAAGGCCAGAGGACCTGAGACGTGATGCCATCTACGATGAAAATCCAAGGGCTTCATTTATCTCCCTAAGAATTTTTTTCGTTATCACCAAATCTTTAATATGTCTTAAAATTATTATAGCACAGTGATAGTGTTGCTTTTGGGAATAAAGTGGTGGTCTTCGTTCAAATTTGGGGCATTGTCTGATATGGTTTGGCTCTGTGTCCCCACTCAAATCTCATCTGGTAGCTCCCACAATTCCCATGTGTTGTGGGAGGTGCCCGGTGGGAGATAATTGAATCATGGGAGTGGGTCTTTCCCATTCTGTTCTTGTGAATGAGTCTCACAAGATCCGATGGCTTTAAAAACAGGAATTTCACTGCACAAGCTCTCGTCTTCTCTGCTGCCGTGTAAGATGTGCCTTTCACCTTTCACCATGATTGTGAGACCTCCCCAGCCACTTGGAACTGTAAATCTATTAAACCTCTTTCTTTTGTAAATTGCCCAGTCTTGGGTATGTCTTTATCATCAGTGTGAAAATGAATACATTGTCTTAGTCTATTCTGACTGCTATGACAAAATACCATAAACTAGGTAGCTTATAAGTAAAAGAAATTTGTTTCTCACAAAGTTATAGAGGCTAGAAAATCCAAAACCAAGCTGCCAGAAAATTGGATGTTTGGTGGGGGGCCACTTTCATCTTCACGGAGTGGTGCCTTCTTGCTACGTCCGTACATGGTGGAAGTGGTAAGATGGCTCTCTGGGTCCTCTTTTACAAGGGCACTAATATCATTCATGAGGAATCTGCCTTTGTTACTTAATCACCTCCCAAAGGCCCCTTCTCCTAATAGTATCATCTTGGGGGTTAGGTTTAAACATATGAATTCCTCAGGGGACACATTCAGACCACAGCAGGCTAGATGCCCAGAGGGTATTGAGACAGCCAGTGGGGGTTGTAGTAAGATCACTAGAAGAGATCTAGTGTTTTAAAAGAAGTAAAAATTCAAAATAAAAGAAGACATCTGAATGCAAACACTCTAGCCTGACAATTCTCAAAAACACTGGGAAAGACACATGTGGCTGTGATAAAATTACATTTATATCATCATTTAGCAGAAAATGTTGTGGGTAATTGTTGACTAACAGCTCTAGCTGACTCACCTGGGAGCCACAATGGTGCTCACATCCAGGCCATGCTTCCCTGAGCTGCTCTCGGCCAATGATTGAGCATAGTATGGTTACTTAAGCTGGGACATGCCTATCTGACCTTGTATTCTTCTAACAGCAGCCTCTTGGGGTTGCTCTTGGGGACTCCTCAAGAGGCTGGCCATGACTTTTTTTGAACTGCACTGAAGTCTGAGGCTCTTCCTACCCCTTACTTCTATCATCTATCTTTACCCATGTGTCAGAGCTGCAGTGCAATCTGGAAGCTCTTTCTACCTACTCCTGCTTCCTTACAATTTATCCTTCCCTCAATAAATCTTTTGCATGTTGAATACATCTTAATATCTGTTTCTTGGAGAACCTGAACTGCCACAAGAGGTACCAAGAGTAGGATCTGAGAAAGCTGATAATAAGATGGAGTTTGAGACTGGCTCACT
Organism: Saimiri boliviensis; assembly: GCF_048565385.1. NCBI lineage: Eukaryota > Metazoa > Chordata > Mammalia > Primates > Cebidae > Saimiri > Saimiri boliviensis. The sequence continues at coordinate 90,299,260 of NC_133450.1, read as the reverse complement.
CACTCACTAGCTGGCACAAAGGCCTCTGGAATGTGGAAGGCATGATATAGTCTCTAGCACAATGTAAGAGCCCAGCTGCTGAAGAATCCCTCTATAGTGACTATAATAGTCCATTTTCACACTGCTGTAAAGAACTACCTGAGACTGTGTAATTTATGAAGGGAAGAGGTTTAATTGACTCACAGTTCTGCACGGCTGAGGAGGCCTCAGGAAATTTACAATCACAGAGGAAGGTGAAGGGGAAGCAAGGCATGTCTTACTTGGTGGCAGGAGAGAGAAAGTGAAGAAAGTCACACACTTTTAAACCATCAGATCTCAAGAAAACTCGCTATCAGGAGAAAAGAGTTAGGGAAACCTCCCCAATGACCCAATTACCTCCCACAAGGTCCCTCACCTAACATGTGGGGATTATAATTTGAGATTTGCGTGGGGACACAGAGCCAAACTATATCAGTGACTTTGGACAATGCCCCAGTCAATAGAGATGGTCTTGATAGTGCAATGATTCTGGCATGTGAAAGATATTAGAGAGTAACATCTCCATGTATCAGAGTTCTCTTGATGTTAAGAAGCTGTATCAACAGTCTATGATGAAATGAGAATCTGAAGGCAGTTAACAAACCATTAAAGACTAAG